>NC_072895.1:25000000-26250000 GCF_027943255.1 Anastrepha obliqua
TCCACCTTGGTTGTGACTTGAGTCAAGTCAACTTGTCACTTGACTTGAATACGGAGAACACGTAAAATAAAAATTTTAAATATTTGTGGCGTAATGTTCAAGAACGCAAAATTGTTGCTGGCAAATAGGCAACTTATCGGTTGCACCTACACACAATTGTAAGTATTACATATTTCATACAAAAATCTAATTTCAATGAAAATTATATAACCCCCTACCAAAGCATATCGTACCAGTTCGAATGTGTCTACATGAACTCGATATGGAAATCGCAATTCGCAACTTAATTTTTTTAAGTTTGTTTACTTCTCTTTGTAGCACAGCTGCCGGCAGAAACGAGAGTCAACGAGACTTCTTCACTTTTAGAGGTCTGACAAACAAGAATCGGGAATATGTGAAAAAGGAGTTAATTGGGTAGGCGTGCAGATGTGTATTGTATCCGCTATTACTCACTTAAGTTGGCGTTTCGCAAATTTGCAGATACTCGATGCAAGAAATGTATGATGTGGTCGCCGACGTATCGAACTATTACAAGTTTGTGCCATACGTGAAAAAATCACACGTACACAGTAAGCGTAATGACGGCTTCAAGGCTGACTTAATTGTCGGTTTCCCACCGTTGAACGAAAGTTATACATCGAACGTTTCGCTTCAAAATCCCATGCTGGTAAAATCCGTATGCACCGATGGAAGGTTATTCAATTATTTGCTTAACGATTGGCGATTTAGTCCCGGTCTGAAGGACATTCCACAATCTTGTGTTGTGGATTTCAAAGTAGCTTTCGAATTCAAATCGCTGATACACAGCAATATTGCAAATATTTTTTTCGATTTAATTTGCGATCAAATGGAGCATGCTTTTGTGGCGGAAGCTGAACGACGACACGGACCACCTGCAATTAAATCGCATATATTGTCATGGCGAAGATCTTGACCAAGACGCAATGAATAAGTTAAACATAAATAACTTCGTATTCAAGTACTTTTGTGTGATTGATTATTTTTATTTATATACTTTTATTATTATATTATATATTATTATTATTTATTGCAAAAATAGCATTGTTAAACTTATACATACATTTGTACATAAGTGCATACATACATAAGTATAATTTTGCTTATAGTTCACACGAGATCACACTATTTTGTACATAGCTTTACATGGTAATCATAAGCAAACAAGAAAAAAGATAACAAATTTATTAAATTAGTGGTTAAGTCTATTGTAAATAAACATTTTAAAATAAGAAATAATAACCAAACTGTTACAGTTCCTTTTTGTGGTATAAGAACCGTGCTTTTTTAAGTTCCTGGGTAAAATGTATGAGTGGATGGATGATATTAACTCTTAACGGCCGAGAGCTTTTTTGTAATACTCGCCCATAAGACGTCGGGGAAATTAGAGGTGAAATTCTGAAACGTTTATAAGAATGAAAACTTTAACTAAACATTTAATCTGATTTATTTTGATATTAATTCAATATATTTACTTGATTTATAATTTTATGTGGCCAACAAAACAGAGATGTACAAAGTTGCAATATTTGTTAAAGAAAACTAAAGCGATGATTAATAAAAATTTACATTAACATAGTTTAATACATAAAGGGTGTTTTTTTTAGAGGTTAGGTTTTCAAGATGAAATAAAACGTATATAATTTAATGTTATGACCAAGAATTTAGCTTTATTATAAAGATAAGGGTTTGCCATTATGTTGTAAAAATGATTTCGGGCAAGTGGCCGCCGCGGTTGGCTCGAATAAATTCCAGGCGAGAGGCTCAATTTTAGACCACTTTTTGCAGCAATTGGGGCCGTATGTCAGCAATAACGCGCCGAATATTCTCTTCCAAGACGTCAATCGTCTCGGGCTTATCTGCGTAGACAAGCGACTTGGCATAGCCCCACAAGAAATAGTCCAGCGGTGTTATATCGCACGATCTTGGAGGCCACGCCACAGGTCCACGGTTTCCTTCAATAAATCGATTGTTGCGTTGGCTGTATGGCATGTAGCGTCGTCTTGTTGGAACCAAAGGTCGTCCACATCAACATCGTCCAATTAAGGCATGAAAAAGTCATTAATCATGGCTCTATAGCGCTCTCCATTGACTGTAACATTATGGCCGGCTTCATTTTTAAAGAAATATGGACCAATGATTCCCTCTGCCCATAGAGCACACCAAACTGTGACTTTTTGAGGATGTAACGGCGTCTCAGCAATGGCTTGTGGATTATGTTCACTCCAAATGCGACAATTTTGCTTATTGACATACGCATTCAACCAAAAGTGAGCTTCATCGCTGAACAAAATTTTCTTGTGAAAATCGGGATCGGTGGCCATCTCGTTTTGGGCCCATTCACCGAACGTCCGACGCGCTTGATGGTCGTTCGGCTTCAATTCTTGCACGAGTTGGATTTTGTAAGCCCGCAAACCAAGATCCTTCCGCAAAATCTTCCATAAAGTGGATGGGCACATCTCCAATTGCTGCGCGCGCCGGCGGATGGACTCATTCGGGTCTTCTTCGATACTCTGCTCCACAGCAGCAATAGCGTCTTCCGTGCGCACTGTACGACGTCTCTGAGGATGCGTATTATCCACTAGAGCAAATGTGGTGCGAAACCGATCCATGGTTAATCGAATTAGTGACTCTGATGGACGATTATGTCGACCGAATATTGGACGCAGCGCGCATATACATACATATATACATATGTTCACTCAAGTAGGTGTGCAGATGTCGAACGTTGCCGAATGCGGGGGCCGATTGTGCTCTATGTCGTTCGTTCCGCGCTTTCGCTTGCAGTTCATGCAAGGTAACAACCATGAGCAAGGTAACGACGATTGAACAAGGTAACGACACATTTTTTCGTGCGTGCAGCCGGCTAAATCGAATTATAAGACGTTATCACGTCAAAATGTATACAGTAAAAACTTGCTACTTCCCCTCAAATTGAAATGTTATTTTGCTCTCTCACTCTCCCTTAATTTGCAATTGTTTTGGATACATGAACACCAAAACTTGATAATTTGTTACAATTGTTACAATTTATTTGCTTCATGAATAGACCTTTTGACTGCCTTATAATATTTTATTTAAAATAAGCACAAAACTCTGCTCTTATTGCCGTACAAATTTCTGTTATACAGTTTACCAATTTCAATAAATATGCGTGCCAGTGATTTAGTCGAAAAAATATATGATTATATTTTAATAATAAAATAACACATAATAATACTATATAATAATACGAAAATATAATTTAGTTTGCATGAAGAATCAAATAAGAAAGTACTTTATTTTTAAAATGGGACATTTTTATTTCTGATTTATATTTCCTCTCAAAGTTGCAATGTTGCTCTCGTCTTGCGTTACTTGAGAACAAGAAGTTTCTGGTCACGATTTGGCAGTTATTACCTTGACTACATTATGTATATTATAATTTGTTGTTTTTTTGTTGTTGTTGTTGTTAAGTGTTTTGTTTTTCTACTTTGTATTACTCCCGTTCTTTTAACACTACAATGCCTAAACTAATTATTGTATCGTTCCATGTGGATTAGATTATTTAACAGACTACAATACAGTAAAATTATATAGTACATCCATACATAGCTGTGTATGCATGTGTGTGTGAACATCAATGTAGATGCGTGGTCTAGGAAGGTGTAAATATGCAAGATATAAGCTCTAGCTCTACTACTAACTCGATTTTTTTTAACAGTGTAACAACGTGTATTTATTTTCTAGTACAAAAATAAAAAATAAATAAATTATACAATAGTATACGTCAGATTAATTATAGGTGCCCAACTGGTAAGTATTTATAAAAGTAAAAACAACTTTTAAGTATGCTTTCTTTCCCTAAATGTTTAGTTTATCTGACTTTAAGCAAATATTTTTAATTTAATTTATTTCATATTCAACACATAATAAAAAAAAAAATGTTTCTAAAAATAAAACAAGCATATACAGAAATGTGAAAAACCGGTTAGGCGGTTATATGCCGTATAAAGTGCGCAAGGTAGGTTTCTAAAGCATTCGTAATAAATAGTTTGGCAAGAATCCTAGAAATAAAATCATAAGTACTATCAAAAGTAGAGCCTGTGCTTGGCCTGTGCAAAATAGCTTAATATCTAAAGACGTTGCCAGATAATATATATATATTTTAAAACTCTGCATGTTTTCAATTAATAATTCTTAAAAAAAAAAATGTAAAGAATTTTCTAAATAAAAGTTCATAATTTAATGAAATTTATTCCTATTTCTTTTGCTCCTGCACGAACTGGCAACTGATTTGTGACCCATTCATTTATATGCAGTTTGTGGCCATACAAGCAATAATAAATTAACTTATCATACTATGCTTTTTAATATACTGAATTATTGGGTTTATAAAAATATTCACTTAAAAAATTGTAAAAAATTAAAAAACAATATAAGCATTTTTGTATATATCAATAAAAGTAAGTAAAAAGAATACTTAATTTCACAAAAAGTAAAAGTTAAATATCACTCTAAGATTTTATAGGCTAAATGTTTGTGTTGCGCACGTCTGTGCCGCCCTCAATTGTGTTTGGCGCGCTTGCCAAACATATAGCCTTTCCATCGCTCTGCCGTTTCCATTAGCAGTGGATCACTATCGATTGTAGATAACAACAGTAATTGACTAACATGCGTCGCGTGGTAATCGTCCCGTGCCAAATTCGGTGCGGAGCCTGTAGGAGTTAAAAAAAAAATCTTCAGGTCGTGTAAATTATTCAAATACACTTTTTATATGTACATACCTAAACTCAGATGGCGCAGATCATAACTAGTACCAGAACCCGTGTCGTAAAGCAGCAACATTTTTTTTAATGAATACATGCCTTGGTTGAAGAGCTTGCCAGCTTCGCGTCCAATGTTTGTTGGCGCTGTATAATTTAAATCGTACAATCCCAGTAGGGAGTAAATAAAACCATTTAGTACAAAAGAGGGTGGCGTGGTCGGATATTCCTCGTACCTAAGGGAATTGTTAAAATTAAGTATTTAGGTAAATGCTATTCAAATGTGCATATTTATGGAAACAAATTTATTTGCCAATTCAATTATTTTGCTACTACAACAAATGACTAAAGGCAAAATTCGTTGTGTCTTTAAGGGGTTATATACAGTTAGAAAAAACGAATTTTCCAGAATTTTTTCTGAGAAAACTATTAAATTTAAGGATCTAAAAAATTGTACACAAATTATGTTATCTTTTAACTGTATTTTACGACTGAGTATTAGTAAAAATATTTATTTGGAAAGGAGCTACAGCTGATCTCTCAAAAAAAGACGTTTTGCGGTGACCACTATATCTCTGAACTGGATGCTCTGAAATTAAAAAACCTAACAGATTTCGTTAAAGTAATGTTAAATCTAGCAATTAGTCGAAGGAATAAGCAAAATACATTTTTTTGACAAAATGGCAGTTTCTAAAAAACAAAATCGATTTTTGATTAAAATGTCGGCCTTAAATTGTTTATAAAAGAAAAAATATTTATCGGTGAGAAAAAATCTTCGATTAATTACTATATTTAAGAAGCTCGTGTTAAAATTTGAGTCTAATCCGTTTCGCCGTTTTCGAGTAATGTCGGTCACCTCCAAAGTCGGCCACCATTTTGAAAAAAGCGCATTTAAAGTTTGAAAAGCACTTTCAAGCACTCTGAAACGCCTTTTAAAATTTGCGTGTAACTTCACCGGAACGATATTAAATTTTCTGTGTGTATTCTTAAATATATTAAGAAAAAAATAAATAAAAGAAATCGTTTTTTTGCAAATTCTAACTGTATACAACCCCTTAATTCATTTTCTATTGTAGCGCCAGTTAATTATTATCAGCCGTTCATTTATTTATTTCTCATACCAATAATATTTGTCCACAAATTGCGCCAGAACGCCACCATCCTTGGAGAACACACGAAAGGGTTTCAAGCCAAGCGCCGCTGCTTTCAAATAGCGTTTATCACCACCAGAATGATAGTAGGCGCGCGCAAGCACGGAAATAGCGTGCCCCTGTCCCATGGCCGAGAGCCAGCCGGCTTTGAGCTCGGTGAAGCCGTTTAGACTGCGTTTCACTGGATTTGGCCAACCGCCAGTTTTCAAATCCTGATTGTGAATAAACCATTCGGCAGCATCGTAAAAATGAGCCAAGTGGTCGTATGTGGAGAGTGTTATATTGTCAAAAAAACCTACGCCTAGAAACGCTACCGCAGTAACACGCAATTCATTGCGTCGTATCTTTAATTGTGACTTCTTGTCGCTGCCACTCATGACACCTTTCTGCACATCGATGAAAAGATCGCGTGTAATATGACGCCACCGATTTACAGCACTCGTACCCATGCCATAGTATATATTTTGCTCTTGCGTGCTCAACCGCAAATCGGCGGGTATGTAGTGCAGTATGTAATTATGTTTGGTTTCGCGGGACTGCAACATCACCATAAGGCTACTACTGTTGGTGACCAAAAGCAGATCAACACTTAGTACCAGTTCGAGTGTTTGGTTGATATCCAAACGCACAGCGCTATCATAACCAATGGCAGTTTCATATTGGATGACGGAGGTGTTGAATTTAGGATGCCAAATACGCGAAATGTTGCTGGACTTTGGCGTTTGCCAGTTGGCTTTATTAGTGTCGGCATCCTCGAGCACCTGTAGAAATGGCGGAAACGTTGATGTTAACAGAAATTTTGATAGCGTGCAATTAAATTAATGAACCTCTTAAGTGATAGGTTAATTTTAAGGGGGGAGCCTCATGTAGAAGTCTCAAAAAATCGATTTTTTTGTTTTTCGATAACTTGAAAATATAGTATCTTAGGAATATACCGTGAAATTTTCATCTCGAAATTCTCAATATTATAGCTTCTACAGCCCACTAACTAGGTAGAGAGCGGTCTGCGCGCTGATGTACCTCAAACTTTAAACGCGATTATCTCGAAACTGTATTTTTAAAAACTGCTCGTGTTGTAACTCAAAAAGTTATCGACCGATTTGTTTGAAATTTGGTGAGGCCTTTTTGTATTTTACTACCGGAAGGATGAACCAAAAACTTTAGACATTTCGAGTTGATAAATTACTTTTTGGGGGTTCAAAATGTCAACAAAATAGCCCTAAATTCTGACTTTTTTTTCAAAAGTTCATTTTACAATTAATTTTATACTTTTTTTAATTTTAAAGGTTCATCCTTTCCGTTAATATTTCATAAAAAGAAATCACTTTTATTTTTTTGTTTCAGATCGATAGATTAAGAGTGATAAATGGAGCAGTTTGGGACCTCGCGCCGTAGGCAGCCGACAAGAAATGATGCTGAGCCGCCATTTTGAAAAAAAAAAAAAATAAAAAAAAAATTTTTTTTTTGTACTCTTAAAAGGTTAAATAAAGTTGTGTTAAAGTTTCTAATTAATATAATTATTTTATCACCTTTAAAAATATGTTTAAAAAATGAACGATTTTGAGGCTTCTACATGGACTTCCCCCCTTAAATACCTAAAATTCAGAAGCAAAAAAAGACATAAAAGGTGCGCTTCTTGAGCTTAAGTCTATTAACTTTGAATTTTTGATAAATATTTTAGCAATTAATTTTTAGAATTAAAATATAGTTTTTCGTTTAGTGCAATAAGTATTTTCTGTTAACTTTAAACAAAATATTATCGCGCTCCATTCAATAGGTACCGTAAATCTATATTGCCGAATCAATTACCTTAACTTTTGGTGGTGGTTCAGCCAAGTGTTTACTATAATGCGCCAATGCGAACTGAGCAATTTGAGTGGGATAAAAATAGCCACTCTTTTCCCATTGCGTGCTTATGGGCACACCTTCGGCTGCACTTATACACTTAACGCGTTCACGCACCTTGATAAATAAAATAAAATTTATAATATCGACACTTTTTGTTTGTTTTTAAGATTGAATTTACCTCGACATTATAATTCTCGAAATATGCGAAGCGTCCACGAGTATCGTACTTGCCTTTAGGCACATTCACTTTTGCATTGCTATGCATCCACGCAAATCGTGGCACCATATTATCATCTCCATTATTGCTATTGTCATTGACGCTACTGCTTGTAACCGCTAGCATTGCACCACTTATATCAAAATAGCTACGCAGAAACGAAAATGGTACATAAACCTCATTATTTTCTGAACTGTGTTTGCAAGGTATCGAATACTCTTGATTTATCCAGCACTCAATATTCTGTAATGGTGCCGAAAACAAAGCATGGGTGTCGTCATTCGTGCTTGAAACAAAAGTACTGTCTTTATTGAGTCGACGATCCCAACTTCGAACCAGGTTGTGCGGAAATAAGAAATCCGGAAAAAATAAATATAATACTACTCCGGTGAATACCACAAATGCTATAAGCGCGAAAAGGAAATTCTTTAGGTTCAAACGCATTATGATGAGGAAAAAGAATGGTTCACGCTGAAATAGAAACAAAAAATATGCACCACAAAAATTATAGAAATATCAAGTGATGTTGGTGAAAGACTAAATAGCATTACAAATAATTGACTTGTCGAAAAATACTATATTAAATAAAAAAATACTATCACGAATTTTTAGGCAACACGACAGTCGGTTGTACGTAACCGGAACGACGCGGATTTATATCTGGTCCAAGGACGTTACTTCCGCAGCATTTCCCGTATATGCATGGGAAATGTTTATGCTACAACAACAACAACATAATTCGTTTGTTGTAGCACTTTACAAACTGTAGTAAATAACCGGTTACAACAACAATAATATGGTTCAAATGTAATTGTGGTTAAGTAGAAATCTAATGTTTTTGTATATAAATAAAAATGCTTGTTGTTGTTGTAGCAGCATAAGCAATCCCCACACATGTACGGGAATGCTGCTGAAGTGGCAATCTTTGGCCGGTTATAAATCCGGGAATTCTGGAAATTCTGCTGAAGTGACAATCCTTAGCCGGATATAAATCCGGGTCGTTCCGGTTACACGTAGAACCGACTGTCGTGCTAATTTTCTTTCCTTCTTACTTTAACAATTGTTAATTTCGAAGGCAGTTAGGCAATATTCGTCCTAAAATAGGTATATGAATATGTAAATATGTATATAATTACCTTGGCTTTTGATTTGCGCAAATATGTTTCACTACCGATACTACTGCCCCTTTTTATAATGAAGCGACTGTTACTACGACTTCTGTGGTCACCGCTGCGCTTAGATGGGGTGATACCTGTGGTAATCTTATTATTGAAACTGGTAATTCTATTTGTATCTAAGATGGTCGCTGCAGCCGTGGGACCTTGCGCTGCTGTCCCAGCGTTTGTGCTGCTTTTGAACATTGGATTATTCGCAACCCTTTGCTAGCACAATTCTTAACTATCCGAATATTTTTAGTTTTATAAGTGTCGTATATATTAATTTCGTGGAGCCAGGCAGTCTTTCAGAAAGTAACTCCAATTTCTATAAACCGGCTTTTCATGTTTTGTTACCACCACCTAGTAATTGTGGTCCGGGTGTATAATGAAATCGTGGAGACATACTCCCTTCTATTCAATTTCACGGTTACTTTTCTTTATTTTTCAGCTGCGTTAAATTTTTATTCGCTTAGTGTGATATATTTTGCTGATTTCTACCTTTGCTTTCTTTACTTGTTCTCCCCTAAAACATATGATTTTGACAATTGTTTTGAGGTGCATTTGTAAATAACAATACTCGTAGAGATGCCAAGCTATTAATTTCACCATTTAAAGGAAAATAAATTGATTGAACATATTTTTTCTCATCATTAAGGCAAGTCTACATATGCAAAACCATTTCGGTAATTTATGTATTATCTTCAGGTATACACTTAACCGAATACGAGAAGCGAAATTTCGGTTTATCTGTGACCTATCAACATTAAGCATAAACGTAAAAAAAATTAAAAAAAATTGTACTTGAATATTCAGTATTTTCTTAAAAGATTGTGATTTTCTACAAAAATACAAACAGACCAAATGATGAATATAAAAATTAAGGAAAAGGCTGGGTGGAAAGACCTTAAATGTGATTAGTGATGCCCTATCTTAACCATAATCCCAACCATGGCAATCAACAGTTGTGATCAAACATATCGGCATCATAACTGCCACTCCCTTTTGCAGCCATCAAAGCCACGGTTAGCAAACGGGTAAGTCTAACCCACAAGCGAGCTTGGTAGGCTAAGAGAGGCTGCAGATGGGCAAAACTGATGTTACCTGTCATGTCCGATCGACTGTCGCAATTCCTCCTGTCACTAAGCAGAGGGGACTGTAGGAGACTGGTTGGTGCCCAGCCTGTAGAGAGGAGGATGAGACGGCGAACCACTTTCCCAGGGAATCCGAGTGCAGTACAATGAACTTAATTGTGTCGCGAAAAAAACGGTAAACGATTATAGGTCTCGCTGCATGTATCAACTGAATTTTGGTTTTTTCCCGTAACCGTAAGCAGCTGTGAAATACTTGACATTTGTTTTGATATTTGCGATACAAATTTGAATATTAGAAATGAACGACGAAAAATTAATTGACTTAGTGGTCGGCCGCCGTAGCCGAATGGGTTGGTGCGTGATTACCATTCGGAATTCACAGAGAAGTCGTTGGTTCGAATCTCGGTGAAAGCAAAATCCATTTGTGGAACAACATCAAGACGCACACCACAAATAGGAGGAGGAGCTCGGCCAAACACCTAACAGAAGTGTCCGCGCCAATTACACTGTGGAACAAATTCAGGTTAGCAAAAATTAGGTCCATTCTGAGAGTGGCGGGTGAAAATAGAGGCGAAATTAGAAGACCCGTATCGCGCCGTTTGTTTATGTTAGTTCGAATTTTTTTTTAATCGGCCTTCGAAGTTTGCAGTCAAATGCCGATTTTCAGTATATTGTTTATATGGTTTTTTGGCTATAACTCGTCGACTAATTGATATTTTTTCAATCTGTAAAAGCCAAATTATTGCTAGAGACCTGTGCAACAATTACAATTTTTGAAAAAATTGATTTCGAAAATTTTTGTGGTACTTATGAAGCAAAATCTTGGAAAAATTATTTTTTTTAATGTTTTTTGAAAATATTTTCAACAAAACTAAGTATTTTTTGCATTTTGTGTGGTCTATAATATGCTTCTCAGTTTCTTAAATAAATGTAATTTGAAAAGAAAATTACGGGATTAAATACTTTGGCAGCTACTTAGACGAAAGTCACAAAATGTTCGAAAAATTAAAGTTTTCTTTATTATTTCTTAATATCTGGCAACACTCGAAACTCAGCCGAAGCTGATGTCTTTTAATTTTCGCTCGGTCGTGATAAAATTTGCTATTCATTCTTTTGGAACCTATTTCATTTTGTGAGTGATTTAAGTTAAGTGTATCAGTTTCATAAAAATAACAAAAAAAAAACATTCTATAATATATATTGTTTTAAAAAATGTCGGAACCAACATGTAAAATGAACAATTTTTGTAATATTTGTGGACGTTTCATAGTAAGCAATGAAAAATGCGGCAATGTGACTGATTCTTTTTTGGAAATCTATAGACAATATTTCTCGCAAGAGTTTATCAATGACGTAAACTATGCGCCTAAAAAAGTTTGCTTTAATTGCTATTCAAATCTTATGCAATGGAAAAGTGAAAAGAAGAAGGCTATGCCTTTTGGTGTACCAATGATGTGGTCAGATAATAGCCCACATCAAGAAGAAAATTGCTATGGATGTACCAACTACAATAAAACTTTGAATAGAAGGAAAGCAAAGAATAAAACTTATGTAGCAGTGTCAAGTGTCCAATTACCATTACCGCACTCAGAATTCGTTCCAGTACCAACATACCGAAGTACTGATCTTCAAACAGGTATCAATACTACAACCACCGCTGCTACACCCATGGATTTCTCCTCAGAATTCAACCCTGGTGAAGGTGCATCTGAAATTGTTGGTGGTATAAAAACACCTTTGAAGAAGAGGAAGACAAGGAAACAGAGGAAGAAGGGGAAGACACAGATGAAAATCCAGAATATCTGTTGAACGAAATAATCGATCTCTCTGATGATGATGACGATGACCAAGACATTAAAGAGAGCAGTGATGTTGATCCACAGCCGCCTTTTATTTTTCTACTTAAAACTTTTCATTATTAACATTTCAAAATTATATTTTTCCCATATTTTTATATTTTCTTTTTCTATGTTTCTTCAAAACCAACACTGAACAAAATTGGTAAATAAAAAATGAGAAATAAATTAATATTAAGCTCAAAAAACGCAAGTTTTGTATTATGACTGTATGCCTAAAGCGCAAATTATCGACTAAGACAATTTTTTTTCAAATGAAATTCAATAAAGAAACTGAGAAGCATATTATGGACCACAAAAAAAGTAAAAAACACTTAGTTTTGTGGGAAATATTTTCAAAAAACATGAAAAAAAATAATTTTTCCAACATTTTGCCATAAGTACCACAAAAATTTTCGAAATCAATTTTTTCAAAAATTTTAATTGTTGCACAGGTCTCTAGCAATAATTTGGCTTTTACAGATTGAAAAAATATCAATTAGTCGACGAGTTATAGCCGAAAACCCATATAAACAATATACTGAAAATCGGCATTTGACTGCAAACTTCGAAGGCCGATTAAAAAAAAATTCGAACTAACATAAACAAACGGCGCGATACGGGTCCTTTAATTTCGCCTCTATTTTCACTCGCCACTCTCAGAATGGACCTAATTTTTGCTAACCTGAATTTGTTCCACAGTGTTATTTATTTATTTTTAGTGGAAAATTATTCGTCTTTTTATGACAAAATTCAAATGTTGTTGTTGTTGTGCTGCTGAAGTGACAGTCCTTGCCCGGTTATACAGTAAATCCGGATCGTTCCGGTAACTTAGAACGGACTGTCGGCGCAACGATGGAAATGTTAACATTAATTTTACTTCAATATCAGCTGTTTATGGTTACGGCATGACTGATCGACAAATGAGGTAATGTTGCGGCTATGGTTGTAGTTACGGCTACGACTCCACTAATTGCAGCGTAACGAGAGGGCGAAGATTTTAAGAATTTAATATTTAGGGTTGAGGCCTAAAATAATAGTTACCTTGAATTTACAAATTGGAACGGTGCGCGAATTCTCAAATTTAATGAAAAAATGTTTACTAACAATTATTAAATGAAAAATATATTTCCGTTGCCGATATAAGTTATGGTGCTCACACTCACCACCAACGTAAACGTACGCCCGTATTAGCTGACTCGATGAATTACATGAGAGCCCCATGTAAATGAATTCTCATCACCGTTCAGTTCCTTAGTATGGTAGATCGTTGCTTCATCGTGTCAGCTGATACGGGCGTACGGGTGTCATTGCATTTATCGGTACGCTTATTATAGCTACAAGAATTGAAAATGCCTTGAAAATTCCCAAAAGACGCAAATTTGTAAAATAAGTAAATTATTCTTTCATTTATAAATTCATACACATGCATACATAGTATTTCTATTTTCATATATTAATGTGTATATATTATGTTAAACTCTTAAGCGATAATAATCCTTAACTACTAAACTTAAAAAATCCAAGTTAGGTTGAAGTAGACGCCATCGGCAATAATTCCACCGCTTCATATTCTTGTTTCAAGTATAATGATGTTTTTGTATAGTTAGTGAATTAAATTCAATGAAGATTTACAACTGAAATCAAATTAGAAACTTTATATAAACACTGGTTGTGCAAAAAATATTATATTTATGGGCTTATGTAATTACCTATTTCGAACCATAGCATTTCAAGTAGTGTAAGGACGTGTGTGTGGCTATTCCTGTAACTAGCACAAAATTCTTCAAAACATATAACTTTCTAAAAACTAAATTTATCATTTTTCGAAGTTATTTTCCAAACATATATTAAATCCAATACATCACTTGTAAATGTAACACAGCAGGGATAAGTTTTAAATTTATGTTATTATTTTGGTGAAATGTATTTAACTTCAGGTTGTTTAAAGAGTAATTTAAATTATGTTGATGTTTTTAAATACGAAACAAAAATTAATTGCATATTCTCTGGGTTTTCGCCTCACGGCACTAACTGCAAGTAAACCTCATCCCTATATTATATATGGGTACATATGATGACTATTCGAAAATCTTCTGTACACAATCTAATATTTGTTGTGTTGTGCCAGTAATTGCATGTCCGTCAGATATTTGATGATGTGCACCTTTGCTTCAGCCTTTTGTCTTACACCCAATGTGTTAAGCATGTCAGTGACTACCATTCCAAATGATTGATCCTCGGCGCTAACCGCTTGTGACATCGAGTTTTGGAAAATCTTTATTGTATTTATCATATTGTCGTGATTCTCCTCCTCGGTGCGCTCACGTTTCAACGGCGGTTCATAGAAGTATGGTTTTTGTTCTTTACCGGCGGCGGCTAACTGAGTATCGCCTGTAACTGCAATTTCTAAACGTGAACTTGAGTATATAGTGTGATACAAAACAATAATCGAATTCAAAATAAATATTTTCAAACTAAAAGCAAATAGCGATGTTCGAAAGATTTTCAAGATTTTCGAAATCCAGTTGGACATTGGAGTGGTGTGCAAAAGTCCATCGCTCACACTTGCTTACAGTTAAATTGTGTTGTTACAAATAAACACAAAGTATAGAAACATATTTGTTCAACTCACCATGCGGATGGGCGAGTGCTTGAGCCGATGTTGTGGCGCTGCCGTTAAATGGCTGTGCAAATATATCCACTACAGCTTGTTGCTGCGGCTGTTGTTGCTGTTGATTTGGGTCAACTTGTGTCACTTGATTAGTATTCTGCTGCACAGTATTACATTTTCCCAGGAGCGATTCCCTATATTGTCTACAAAATGGCAACAGTTTAACTTTTGTTCCATAGAGAAGTGATAAATATATTGGCACGTAGGTAAAAAAACATTTCAGGTAAACCGAATTTTTAGTTTAAAATAAGTTTCTAAAATTTTGTCAATCATAGAATGCTAATACATTTTAAGTTGACTATAACTGGCATAAAACACAATTATAATCGTTAAAACCTTTTTTTGTTTAATTCTCTATAATTACGGGCCATTTAGTTTACCTTATAGAATCCACTAAAAACTGCATTTGTTTGAAGTAACGCCAACGTGATTCCTGACACAACTTCATTTCCCGTGCAAATTTGTCACGCAAACTCTTCCAACGTTTCGTGCATTTTTGTTCTAAAATTACAAATAAGTTCAAAGTAAATGTATGTGGTAATATAAGCAATAAAAGAGTGTTAACAGTGTCAACATAAACAGATTATGCAAAAAATATCGTCCTAAATTATTTGTTAAGAACCTCCACTAGTGCCTAAAGAAACTTGCCTTAACTTTGTTTACATCCCATTTAAAGTGACGAATACGACCCAAAAACAGAGGCTGATTATAATCAATCTTGTTCAATGATACCGTGCTATGTAAACAAACGTGATGAACGTTGGGGAAATGAAACCAGCAAAAACGGGAAAACATTGTGCTACTGCGAAATAGAAAACGGCGACTGAACCAGAGCAGAGAACGTTTATTAATTTTATTATTATAATTATTAACGTTCTCTGGTTGCTTATATAGTATAGCAAGTAACAACAAAAAACCAACCAGCTATTTAGAAAAGACAACCGAATGAAATTGAGACGAGGTAAACTGCAAAACGTCGCCACCGCGCCACCACGTACACACAATTGTCGCTGCCACTGTCTGTCTTTACAGTGCTGCTGCTTTGTAGTTTACGATTACTACCCTCTTCAACTGCTTGATTGACGTTGGCAAACGTCGCTGTTGTAGTCGTTGCTACACATATGTATGCCGCACTGCGCATACACTCGGGTATATAGCTGTCTCTTCACCACTTGAGTGTTAATATACCAGAGCTCGAGCGGAAGCGTGTCACACTTGAAGCGCAAAAAGCAAGTAAGCAAGCGACTCAACAACAAAGTACAGCAAACGCAAGCAGTCAGCAACGACATCGGCTCCTACGAAATGTGAATGCCGTCAACGTTGACGGTCGCGGCTGCGGGGTGAAGGAGAATGACTATGACTACGCAACAACAGCGACGTCCCGATCGCAGCTGCCTCCGCCCGCGCCTCTGTCGTCAATAACCTACAAAAACAACAGCCGTAAGCCGAAGCCCAGGCATACGGCCAACCAGCCCGCACACAGTGTGATAGTATGGTGCTCCTATTTTAATTTTAACTCATCGCCATACTGGCCCCACAGACAATTTGTGCTGCTTGCTGTGCTGTAGCGGTTTCGATTGCTGCCGCTGCCTTTTTCTTCACAATGTACCCTCCTTCTCCTATCGTCTGCTGCGTACTTGCTGTTGGCACCAATCACACACACACACACTAATACGCGATCCAGACATCGAACCCCCGTCTACTTTTTTATGGATATCAACGTTTCTACCATTTTACATTTCAATTGACACTTGATTTTCATTTTAATTTTGACGTTGGCTTGGTTTTTCCTACCGTTTCCATATTTTTTACTTTTATTATGGCTACCACTGTGATGCGCAATATTACCGCCGCCGCGGTTATTAGATATGTATGTACACAGTACGTCCCCAGTACTTACCAGGCACTCCAAGTGACTCCGCGATCTGCTTCCAGGTTTGCGCTTTCCTTACAAAATGTTTGTAGTTATAGTGTGAGCGGTCGTATATGACCGGATTCATTTTCACGGCCTCAATAAGGTTCAAATCGAATGCTTGCTCCAAATTGGTATCCAATTTATCCATTCCTGCGCTATTTTTATTTTCGTGTAAATTGAAGATTTATAGGTTTACCGCTTAATTGCACCTGCACGTTTATTACGCTGCTTCTGCCCACCGAGACGTCCACAGAACTCCGCCAACGACTTTTGCTCTGAGATTACGCACAAAATCTCTAATTTCTATTGCAGTCAACAGTCGCTGCTTGCAGTGAAATTTTTTCCAATTGAAGCAGAGGAACTTTTTTTTCAATTCTAGGTAGTAGATATTTGCTATTTGTGTAACTACCCGACAAGACAAACTGCGAAGCGACGCAAATGCAAAGCATACGACTCCAACGACGACTGCGGACAGAGATAGACGATGGCGAAGGCGATGGCCGAAAAGCCAGCGAAAACTTCGACATAGTAATTTGTCGCAGCGCTGTGGCAGAGATGCCACACAAAAGATGTGTATATCCGCACATTTTAATTGTAATGGCTTCTTTGAATAAAAAAATGTTATTTTAATAAAAACATCGACTCATAAAAAGTAAAATCGAGTTGAAATAAATAAATTTTGATTAGCATTATTTACAATACATAATCACGTTATGTGCTTTAATGTTCCCTTTTTTCGATTAGTAGATTTTTTTCATGGTTGGCAATGCGATTGTTTGTTTTGTTTGTGAAGTGGGCTGTTCAATAAATTTTTGCTTTAGTTACTTTGCCCATAGTTCAATAAGTAAAAAAAATATGTTCCCTGGAAATTAACCGGAAGTCCAAGGTATGTAATTACTTAATTACGAGAATCATTTACACAGCCATTGGAAAAATGAAGGAAAATAAGATCCATTGAAAAGTGAAAGTTTGTCAATTCAACGCTTTACTAATTAATATAATTAATATAAACTTGAAAAATAACGTCAGTGGTGTCTTTGTAGTGAAGAATCCTTATACAAAAATCATTCTTCCTAAATTGGCTGATGCTGAAGCCATCTGATTTCTTCTGAAGAATGCAGCTGACGTCAAATTCACATGTTAAAATGCGACTCTGCTGACTTCGACGCCTAAGTTCAAGTTGTTGTTGTGGCAGCTCACAAAACTACCTAGAGCGGTGGATACACGAATACATGAATTTTATCTAGTTTACGATTAGAGAACGGAAGAGGGATGGTAGATAAGTAGGCTTAAGCGGGTATGTGAATAGGTGGTCAGTGTCGTGCGGACAATCAATCCTTTAATTGCACTATGGACACGAACATTTCTTGACCGCAGAGCCACCACCTGCTGATATATTCTACAGTGTTAATCTCCTCTTATAACATACTTACTATATGTATGTACATTCACAGACTGGTCCTTTTTACTAAATATCAAGAACCAATGTCTTAAGAATAAAAAAGCTGAAAATATTCTAATATATTTACAACTTTATCAAAAAAAATTTATGAATTTAATTTAGTTGTTGCTATTGTTGTTGTACTAGCATAGCCATCCATTACATATGTATGTACATACATACTACATATACGGCGAATGCTGCTGCAGTGACAGCCCTTGGCTCGATATATGTACAATAGGGGGGGTCGATTTAAAAATCGCTCATTGCTCTGTGAACATCGTATTCTAGGGATCACAATAAGAAACTTTGCCGAAGGAACCATACCTCTCAAACGAATTCTGATGTCCCCCAATTTGGGTCGAACGAAAAATCCCACTTTGACCCATTTAGAGTGTTCCAATCGAGTCCAAATGTATGACCGACCCCCACTAACTTTGGACGGCCGATCCACCCATGCCAGTAGCACACTGCCTGGAACTCCCCTGGGGGGATACAATCATTTCAAAATATCCCTATTTTTGGCCTTTACATGAGAAAAGAAACTAAAAAGTTCGACCCAAATTGGGGGACATCAGAATTCGTTTGAGAGGTATGGTTCCTTCGGCAAAGTTTCTTATTTTGATCCCTAGAATATGATTTTCACAGAGCAATGGGCGATTTTTTTGCCTCCCCACAAATCGACCCGGCCTAATGTACAAAGATCCGAGTTGTTCCGGCAACATAGAATCGACTACCATGAGAACGCAGATAATTTAGTAGATTCTGGCAGGGATTTTTTGATGCTATTAAAGTATTAATTTATTTAATTAGTTTTAATACAATAATAATAACATTTTTAAATATTCTTTTTTTAATCAGAAATAACGATTATATTTTAATGGCAGCCGGTTCTACGTAATGGCTCAGGTTTTTCCCGACCAAGGGCTGCCGCCCCAGTAAACTAACCCTGTCTAGTGAACCGTTTATCATTATATTTTAATAGAAACGAAAATGATAATATTGCCACTTAAATTTTCTAGATTCTTACTCAAGAATAGTAATATTTTCTTTTTAACCGGATAATATTAAGAAAATTAACATACAGCTATGGTCATGTAAATAGCACATTTAGACTTTGAAAGCAAAGAGTTGAATATGTTTTTAAATAATTATTTTTTATTGGAGGAAAAAAGCAACTTAAACAATAAAAACCTGATTTACTTCCACTTTAAAACAAAAAAATGGTCAAAAAGAATTTCAGTTCTGATTTAATTTACGAGAACGTTGATAAATCACGAAACCTGGAAAAATAAATAGCACATACTAAAAATTTCAAAATATGTAAAAGCAAAAATAGTAAACAAATCAGATAGTTAAGTAATAATATTGTTTTACCAGATTAGTATTTTGTACTATATCCACCGTTTTTGATTACTTTTTCTAGTCGTCGCTCCATGCTTTCTACAAGCTTGTGGCACCTTTCCTTTGGAATCGAGTACCAAGCCTTCTTAACTGCGGCCCACAAATCATCAAAATTTTTAAAATTTTTGTTAGCGATTTTGACGTTGTCATTCCACAAATTTTCTATTGGATTGAGATCTGGGCTCTGCGCCGCCCAATCCAGTACATTAATTTTTTCTATTCTGAGCCATTGCTTCACTGTCTTTGCAGTATGCTTTGGAT
This sequence comes from Anastrepha obliqua, assembly GCF_027943255.1. Taxonomy (NCBI): domain Eukaryota; kingdom Metazoa; phylum Arthropoda; class Insecta; order Diptera; family Tephritidae; genus Anastrepha; species Anastrepha obliqua. The sequence continues at coordinate 25,019,758 of NC_072895.1, forward strand.
CATTGTCCTGCATAAATGTCCAATTTAATGGCACAAACTCAAACACAAATGGCTCCATTTTATTCTGGAGTATATCCAGATACTAAAATCTATCCATTTTACCAACCACGCGAACAATCGGCCCAACACCATGCCAGGAAAAAGCTCCGAAAACCATGATGCTATCGCCGCCGTGTTTAAGGGGTTACATGAGTTTCGTCGGGTAAAAAAATGCCTATTTTCAATATTTTTTTTCTATGTAAAAATTATTTATTTAATTCAAACTTTTTTCTGTCTCATAGGTACATATTTAAGGAATAATTTCTGAAATTTTCAAATAAAAAAAAAATGAAAACTCTTCCATTGTGACGTCATTTCCGGTGACCCCTCGAAAAAAAGGTGCGTCCGCGTTGTCGGTATAACTCCTGACAGGATCATCGAAAATGAAAAAACAAAAATAAGTGTTTTAGTTAAGACCATAAACTCGTGCTTGAACGAAGGAAAGAAAAATAAAGTAAAAATTGGAATTTTGGCAGACATTTTACCAAAAAATTGAAAATTTCGGTCAAATTAGCTTGACATTTTTTTTTCTTCAAATAGTTGTAATTGAAAAAAAAAAACAAAAATTCTTCGTCCAGCATGAGTAAATTGTATCTCGAACAACTGTGTAAAATTTCATCAAGATCGGTTGAGTAGTTTTGACAACCGACTTTGAAAACACGGTTCCGAGAAAAACGCGTTTAAAGTTTTGAGTAACAATAAAAGTGGCTTGGAGCGCACACCTTCCAAAGGCTGTATCTCCGAAACTACAATATTATTCGGATCGATTTGAAAATTTAGGATATTATTCTTGAGATGTTGTAGAAATTGGAAAGGCAAAAAAAAAAAAAAACTAAATCGATTTTTTGAACCCACGAAACCCATGTAACCCCTTAATCGTCTTTTTTGTGCACCTAGGATTTAGCGCTTGACTTTTGGATGACGTACAATAGTTTTCCCATCTGGTGCCATCCTATTTATTTTGGTTGCATCGGTCCAAAGTACGTTTTTCCAAAACTGAATAGATTTGTCTTTGTGGGCTTTTGCAAAGGCAAGTCGGTGTTTGATATGTCTTTTTGAGAGGAGTGATTTTTTTGCGGCCAAACAGCTGGGCTCGTTTAGTCACCTTCCTACAAGCTTTTGGACACCTGTACACCAGATTCTTAGTTTATTTCAAGCATTATTTGCCGTGCCGACTTAAAAGGATCTGCTTTGCTCTTGCGTATTATAGCTCTATCCACATTAGCTTTAGCTTTTCGCGGCTGTAGTTTTCTTTCCTTTTTTTTTTGTTTGGATAGGATAAATCTTTCTTAACTAAATTAAGAGCATTATTAACCATTTTCCGAGAGCATATCATCATTTCAGCTATTTCTGCATAGCTTTTTCCGTTTTGACTCGTACGCTATATAAGAGCTCTTTTCTCCGGCGTGCACTGTTTTCCACGTCTCATTTTTAGTAATTATTTTAAAATTTTATTCAAGAAACAAAAAATTATACTAAAAACAAATTTATTTGAGCAAAGCAGAGTTCGTACCAAACACTTAACTTAGCATATAAGGTTCACATTTGTGCTATTTATCTGTCGATGGCTGTATGTTGAAAAAGATTGTATGGATCAAATTTTAACTTATTAACATAACGATTTCTAATTGTTTACTTTGTATATTTCAGGTTTCATTGGCTGCATTCGTTGACGTCAAATTGTATAAATAAATAGCATCTGCTTAAAGACTTTATCTCAATACAAAAGTTCAAATTTTTCAAATGCAAATTAAGCAGCTAACGTGAAAGGAAAACTCTAGCATTCCCAAAAAATTAAAAATATTATGCATAAGTACGTAGGCAAAACTTTCTGAGAGTGAATAGTAAACAGCACACAACTGTATGCAGCATCGTTGAGCATCATTCAAGCTTAAGTGCTAAAATGGCAGGCATAAAAAAGATCTTACTAATTAGCGGGAAAAGAAAGTCGGGAAAAGATTACCTTTCTGGCACACTTCAGAATTCATTCAGTGATCGTAGTCAAATAATTCATATTTCAGCACCCATAAAGGCTGAGTGGGCAAAACGACTTAATCTTAACTTGAAAGAATTGTTGAGCGATGGCCCATACAAGGAAAAATATCGGAAAGATATGATCGAATGGAGTGATTCGGTGCGTGCCAAAGACTATGGCTACTTCTGTCGAGCGGCAATGTTGGATGCGAATGCTGAAATCATAATCGTTAGCGACATACGCCGCAAGTCGGATATTAAATACTTCCGTGAGACTTACGGCCCACTTGTATTTACTATACGTATTAATGCCAAGGACGAAATACGTACCGAACGGGGTTGGATTTTCACAAGTGGTATCGACGATGTTGTATCCGAATGTGATTTAGACGATTATCAGCAATGGGATCTTGTCTTGGAGAACAATTGTGTGTCAGATGGCGAGACGTGCATCAAAGATATACGAACGACATTTGCACTCTAATATGAATACAAGGTGGCGCAAAATTAGTCACCCTATCGAAAGATTTATAATTTTTGTAAATAAAGGGTTTTTCAATAAGGGCGGGTAGATGATGAAATGGAATAAAATGGCGTTTGCTGTGTGGCACGTAGCACCGTCCTGCTGGAACCACATGTCGTCTAGGTCCATATGGTTCAATATGGGCCATAAGAAACTGGAAGGGCCACCACGTCTACCGAAAAATGGGCGCAATGCGCGCAACGTTTGCGTTAATGAACACTCATTTTGATACTAAAGTTTTATCATTTGAACGTGCTCTTCAATAGTGTAACTTGCCATGATGATTTGGCATAAACAACTAAATAATAAACAAAAGATTTGACAGATGTCACCAAAACAAAATGGCTGCCACAGTGCGCCAAAATCGACCCGCACCAATTGAAAAACCCTTTAGTTGCGTGTACGTCAAACATATTATATGTGACACTTGTAAAATAGACAAACGGACAAGCATTAGAAGGCGTAAAGGGCAAAATAACGGTTTTCATCACTCAAAAATATTTAATTTTTTATTAAAGTTTTGAAAAAAAAAATAGATGATTAAGCTTGTGCCACCTTGTACTAGAGCAATTAAGCAATACTATAGCAGTAAGTGTTTTTCAAAGGTAAAACTGTGGTAAAAATCTCAATAAAAACTGTAGTGTAGAATAGTGTTTAGAATAAAATGCACACGTGTTACATATATACATACATATACATATATATATACATATACATATATATATACATATAACTGTACTGTCAAAGCAAGCAGAAAAAGTCGAGTTATGGCTCATAAATTTTTAAAGACTTGCGACATTCATGCAGCTCAATAAAGTGGTGTTAGTCAAGAAAAGGTTAAAAAAAATTGTTTATTTCTATAAGATATTCTCTCTTTCTCTCTTGCTTTATATGCATATACCAGGTGTATACTTATGAAATGAGACTTTTTTTTCAATTTCAATTTCAATTATGAAATGAGACTTTTTTTCAATTAACAAAAAATTGTTACAAATTTAATCTTCAAACTAATAGCCATCGCTAGCGACACATTTTTTCCATCTCTCAGGCAATTTTGTGGATGCCGCGCCAAAAAAATTGACCGTCTTTGGCCGCAAAACAATCATCGAGCCATTTTTTGGCTTCTTCGTGAGAATTGAAGCGCTGCTCGGAAAGTGTGTGGCCCATCGATGCAAACAAATGATAATCGGAAGGCGCCAAGTCTGGTGAGTGAGCCGCATGCACCAGCGGTTCCCAATCGTACGTCTCCACCAACTCCCAGGTCGCTCTTGTTCGATGTGGTGGTGCATTGTCATCAAGAAAAATTACTATGTAACGCCGATCGGCATATTCTGGGCGTTTTCGGTGTATAGCGCTGTTCAAATCGGCCAATTGTCGTTTGTAGCGTGCACCGTCAAATGTTTTACCTGGTTTTAATAGCTCGTACCAAATCATACCACGCTGACCCCAGAAAACACACAGCATTGCCTTGCGGCCGAAGCGATTTGGTTTGGCCCTTGTTTTTGGCTGGTGGCCGGGCGGACCATACGATCGTTTACGGTTGGGATTGGAGAAATACACCCATTTTTCATCACCCGTGACAATTTGATGCAAAAAAGACTTCCTTTTGAACCGGGAGAGCAGCATTTCACAAGTGGTCTCACGATGTCCGCAAATCGTAGTTTGAAGGCACGAAATTCGACATTTTTAAGAGCGACAAAAATGCATTGTTGTATGAAACGTAACAAACAATGAACTGAATATTGTTGACAGACAGACGAAAAAACAAGACATTTGGGGAGATTTAAAAATACTCCTAGCAACATCTTTGGACTAACAGCTGAAAGTCTCACTTCATAGGTATACACCTGATAATATATTGTATATATTTGGAGCTTACATTTCTTGTCTTTCAACGGTAGATGGTTTATTATGTGCAGCTTCTCACGGCAGAAATGCAGTCGAACATACTGTCACAGTTGTAAACAACCGGAGGAAAAGGAAACAATATTCCTCTGTGTATTCACTGCCCTATGGAAGGGCAGAATGTTAACCCTGGGCAAACCGCTGTTCGAGAGTCTTGAACAACTGTCTGGCTTAAATGTCAACAACCCAATAAGGTTCTTAAACCGCACAGACTGGTTATAGTCACGCCATAAATAACTGGTAAACAAGTTGGTAACGAGGATGTGGCAACAAAATCGTGCGGAAGCGCTAGTTGAATTCTGGATGAATCACCACTCTAACCAACCAACAGTCGGAGGTTTGGTATTGCGTGCCGAGAGGCGACCGCTATTAGAAAAAAACTTTTTCATTTGGTGTTTCCTGCCCAGGCACTATCGAATGTTAGTCACGCACCAACCCATTCGTCTACAGCGGACCGAACTTACCATCGAATTAACTTTTAACTAACTTAAAATAACTAAAATCGTTTTAGGTTTTTCTCGTTATTTCTATTATGTCGTATGTTGGGCAAATCATTAAGAGTCCGTCAATGCTAACACAGCCTCTAGAACTCGTATGTACCTATATTTAGTCAATAGGTAACTAAAACATATAATTCGGTAAAAAAACATATAATTCGCTTTACAAACGTTTCACACGGTCTGTGGTACCGAAGCTCCAGTAAGTGGTGCACTTCAAATCAATATTTAATGAAGTCATGGAACCCAAAAGCGTTTCCTACATTCGCGTTGACATATTGTAAACTGAGCTGGTACTAACTGAGTCATACTGAAGTACTATGCGAATCTATACGAATACTAGCATTCAACAAATAAGTCAACTTCCGCTGATATCAGTTTATGCAAATCGGAATGAATGTAAATATTTATTTACATGAATTTCAACAATAAACTATTTACATAAACAAATATGCGCAAGAGTCAGTTAAAATACTGGCTACTAATAATAGGTCACGAATCGTTCACAACGCCTGGGAGCTAATTTAGCATAAATATATTTTGGAAATCCTATGATATATTAAGGCGTCTCGGTGGACTAGCATTTTCAAAAAATCTTTGCTTTTTTTTTGATATTTCAAAAGTATAGATTTTTAAGAATATACTGTCAAATTTTTGGAATAATATTGCCGTTTTAGCAGGTAGAGTCAGATTCGTCACGCGGCAGCATCAATGGTCGCATTCATTTTCATCATTCACAGCCTTACAACGCGGGGTGCGTAAAAGCTTCCTTCACAAAACTCCACCAAAGTGTTCTATTGCTTGCTTTTCCTTCGTAGTTGCGAATTCCCATTGCTGTGAGATTACTTCCTACGGCGTCTATCCATCGGTTTCTCGGTCTTCCCTTCGCCTTCGCACCAATTATCTTTCCAGTCATGGCTTTCCTTACAGCGGATTCAGCAGGCATACGGAGCATGTGACCTAGCCACCGCATACGCTGCGCCTTTACACTATAAACTCAATTATCTCTAAACTACTCTTTTCGGCCTTATGTTGTGAAAAAAAAAAACAAAAAACTATTCAACCTAATCAAGGCGCATTCATTAAAGGTGATAGCACTACACCAACAACAATGTTCTGTACGTTTGATTGTCAAAGCAAAGTTTTGGGAAACTAAAAAACAATTAATGAGTTCGCCTTGTTTCATTCTGAGCTGACAATCACATGCACACGGCGAAAGAAAAAAAAAAACAAATCAGCTGATTTACCAACACCACCTTCAATAGATTTGCCTTGAACCGAACGTCTGAAATTTTAATATGTTGGCTGTCGCCCGTACTAGAGTCATATTATTATAATTGTTTCGTTTTTTTTTTATTAAAAAAACTTAAAAAAAAAACCAATGTTTAGAGTGCCAAATTCGAACCGCGCCATTTTGTCTATTTTTTTTTATTCTAGTACGGGACACAGCTACAGTCATACTGATAAATAATTTTTTTGGTTTTTGTGTTTCAGATAAATAGAAGAGCCATCCAGGTCCAATTTCTCGGGAGGATCAACTTAAGCGGCATTTTCAAAACTATTAAAATAAAAAAATTAATATTAAAAATAACTTAATATTAAAAAAAACTCGATTTTTTTAAACAATTAATTGTCGGTTTTTTTCTCGAAAATCTGAAAATTATTTCCTCAGGCCGCCACATTGTTAAATTTGAGAAAAAAGCTTCGATCAGGCACAAGATTATCTATTAAGGGGCACACCTAGTGTGACAGCCTAAAAAAAAAAAACTAGTAAATCAATCGTTTTAAAATTTGGGGGTATATTTATACATGTTTTGAGAATATACAGTAAAATTTTTGGAATAATATATTAAATATTTTTGATATGACACGCGATCTCCGGCGGCGCCAAAAAAAAAAGGTCCTCCACTGCTGGTGATTGCAGATTTACAGAGTGATTGCAGCCTTCTCCGTTGATAAAACCTAAAAAAAAATTCTCGTTAAACGAAAACATATTGTCTGTACGATGACCCTCGGGCGAACAAAAAAATCAAAAATTGACAAAATGGCGGCATGTTGAAAAAAATTTTAGTATGTTATTTTTAAAGGTATAACCTATGGAAATATGAAAACAATCGATTTTTTGAAAATTTCGCACTAGGTGCGCCCCTTAATAAAACTAATTTCTCTTGTCCGATTGATTTTAGATGAATCTCCAAGTTACTTCTGGAGAAACGGGCTCTACACATACAACGATAACTCTTACAATTATTAATTTAGCTAAAGTCAAGTCGAAACATGATGTATTAATGCTATGTTTTTATTTTTGAAAAATAAAACAAATGACTAGCAAAAAAAAATTATTGAAAATTATAACTTTTTCGCGCCTCTGACTACCACTAACACCTTAAGTGCAATTTCTTCGGTTCTTTTTTATATTTTAATAATTTGTGTTGAGAATTTGAGACATGTATCTGATGTTTTAATGTTGTGCACTCAGCAGCCTACTCACCGCTCACGCCAGATGGGTTTGTAACTTGTAAAATTTTAATTTGTTTTTTAAATAATTTAATATTAAATTTTTTTTTAAATAATTTAATATTCAAATTTTAATTTTTTTTTTTAAATAATATAAGATTAAAATTAAAATTTTTGTTTTTTTTTTAATAATTTAATATTAAAATTAATTTTTTTTTTTAAATTATTTAATATTAATTTTTTTTTTCATATTTGTATGTAAAAGAAGTTAAATAAAAAGCCTAAAAATTGTAAATATTGTATTTCATTTTTTTTTTTTGTAAACAAAATTCCTGAAAATACCCTAAATTTTCGATCTTTAGACCAGTAGTGCAAAGCGTCGTAGAATGCGCATAGGAACAAAAGAAATTTATTTAAAATTCTAAAAGGTCCAGCAGTCTTTATTATTTAATATACAGTATTGAAACGTAGAGACTTGTTTAAGTGCTTAAAATATTGCATGCATCATATTTGCTGTGGTGATAAATTCTGTGCGTCTTATTCAAACAGAGAGCCCTCAATTTTTCTGTCACCTTTTACGGTAAATGCTTTTAAGCTTAGAATTTCATATATTGGAATTCTAATTTAGGTAGCAGATGATAAAACATAGATTATCATTTTATTATGCTATATTTACATTTAAAACATTATGGAATCTTTATAACTAATATTATACATATAGCAGTTACATGTTTTCACAAAACTGCCATTAAAACATATAAACAGAATTCAATTATAATATATTAGCACATTAACGTAAATCCTTAAAAATGCAAGACACAACAGCATAGTTTAGTTCGTCATACATAATTATACTTTGTAGTTGTAGTCATTTCAGTAAAATAAAATGTGAGCCATATGAAGACGGTATCGTTACTTGTAAAATACATATAAATGTACATATATAGAATATTAAATTATGCCTATGTTGACAAAGTTCTACTCTATACGTGTACGGCGCACACCGCGACCCCTAATTAATTCTTTAACCACTTGGCGCGATACTATAATCATAGCCAATATATCAGCGCAAATAAGCATATTGAAAACGTTCTCCCAGCCGCTCTGTGACACCAAACCGGCAATAAATGGACCAACGGCCGCACCTAGAAATTAAAAAACAAAAAACAAAATCATTAGCAATAATATAGTAGTCGGTTTTATAAATTAAGACTATAAGCTACCTATTGATCCAGTACCATCGATAATCGCCGTCACTGTGGCGAGAGCTTTAGCATTGTGCGACAAAGATTGATGTTGTCCTAACTCGGCACTAACAAAAGTTGTAATGAGCGCATATGGCCCATTTACCATAAAACCAGCCAGCAAAAGTAAAATATAGTTGACGACTAAAGATATGCCACCAAAATGCACATACAAAAACATCTAAAAATATAGAAAACGCGATTATTTCAAGACCAGAGTTTTATGCGGCCAAACACATCGCCATAATTTAGAAATGTATGCAAGACTTGCTTCCATAAAAAATGTGTTTAACTTCTAAAATAACTACTTTAGCTGTTGAAAAGCAACGAGATAATGCGATTTTTTTTTTTTTTGGAAATTTTCGAAAGTATGATAACTTTTTGTATAATATTTAGGTAATTACCAGTGGCGCGGCACAAACTAACAAAACAAGGCAAGTTGTAGCTGGCATTCCTGTATAATCGGATACAGTTCCCGCTGCGATTGCACCAAAAATGCCACCAATATCGAACAGCGTGGAGACATCTGCAGCAACGCTGGGACTTAAGGTAGCTGGTTAAAAAAATATGCGATTATAAGTGATTGTGTATGTGGGTACAATGCAACTAAAACTACAACAGCATTGCTACTTACTGGAAGACTGTATATAGAGTGGCAGCCAATAGAGGAATGTGTAACTGACGAGCTTGGCAAAGAACAAACACAATGAGAACTCCACAACGCCGGGAATAGCTAGCGCCTGCAGTAAGCCAACTGCATTGCGTTCGCTTCGTGTATTTGTTTGTGATCTGCTGCGTGTCAACATTGGGGTACGCTCAGATGCACGATGATTTATCTCCTATAATTGAAGCAAATTCGTGAGAAAGTGTTTGCAAGAAATAGTACAAATATGTACTTAGTAAATAAGTGTTCTCAGATTAGTTTTATTGTTATTGTTGAATATTAAATAAGAAGTCTAAATAGTCTTACATACAGTCTGTGTCAGAAAAATGGAACCGCGTTCCCACGACAGTCGGTTCTACGTAACCGGAACGACCCGGATTTATATGCGGCCAAGGACTGTCACTTCAGCAGCATTCCTCGTATATGCACGGGGAATGTTTATGCTGATACAACAACAACAACCGCGATTAGTCAGGCCATTCCAAAATGTGATGCAATTTGCTTGTTTTGTTGTTTCTTAATGTGTTTTTCTGAGAGCAGTGGTCTTGATGATGTGGGACGGTAGGATATGTCCGCCTCCTTCAGTCGACGTTCGATGGTGTTGATATTCACATCTATTCCCTTTTTAGCAAGAACTGATCGCGCTTGGCGTAGTCACAAAGAAGGGTCCCGCTTAAAAAATTGAACGATCACTTTATCCTGCTTTTTTGTCGTCATTCAATTCAAGCCGCGCTGAGGTCATCAACATTTTTGTACATCTTATACCGCTGATTCCACATCACAACAAACTTTTTTGATTTTTTAATCACTTTTGCAGCCGCGGCGTAGGATAATTTCGGCCCTTTCGAATGCGTGCATAAAAATACCGTCCCGAAACGCTTCGCGGACTTCTCACTCACTTTTGTTTGCTTGCGTTTACGGGAAAGTGTCGAACGACACTAACCTGACTTAGCTGTAGCGTCGTAGCCCTTGAGTGGGACTATTACGTAGCAAAAAGCAGAACGAAATATACCTTGAAGTTACAAAAAAAAAAAACCGGTTCTTTTCTTCTGACACAGAGTGTAGACATAAACCAAGCATGCACTTACTGTATAATCGTCTTCATAGCCATGAATGCCAATGTTCTGCGATGGAAAAATGCGGTAATTGAAAAAAAACAAAAATAAAATGTTTTCAAAACTCTGAGTAAATTTATTATACAATGAAATGATTCAAGACTATACATACTTAGTCCTGCCATAAGTTCTGTTACAAGTTAAGTCCATTGTAGGTATGAAATTATAATACTTGTTTTAATTCAGTTAGTTTTATTTAATCATGAAAATAAAAAAGTAAAAAAAAAAATTATTTTCATTCGAAAAAGGCTTTCCATGGCTGCGGCTATGAAGCCAGGAATATTGTTTTTCAGCCACTACTGGGTGTTTTTTGCCTTGTGGGCTGGAGCTAAATCTTGCTTGAAGATCCAACGCTCTCCATTGAAGAGAGTATTGCTCAACGGCTTCCCCACGCCTTCTAAGACATCCTCTTGGTACACTTTTGTCCCGGTCTTAACCTCTTTTGCGCAGAAACGAAGGGATGTAACGCCTTTACCAGACACTCTTCACCGAACCATTACGGAGGCTGGATGGTGGCTACTCTGAACCCTAAGAACTACGTTGTTGTTGTAGCAGCAAAAACATTCTCCATACATGTACGGGGAGCACTGCTGGAGTGACAGTCCTTGGTCGCATATAAATTCGGGTCGTTTCGGTAACGTAGAACGGACTGTCGGGGGGAACGCTTGGATCAACGTCTTTTGTTTATTAAAAACTTTTTCAACAATGAACATTTTCTGATCTATGAAAAAAATATTTTCATGGCCGTTGACCGCGTGCCACCGAAGAAGCTGCTTGCATCTGTCAAGGTAATTTTGTTCAAGCGCGTTGCCAAAAGATGACCGGTTGAGTGACGGAAGGTTTTCATGTGGAAATCATCTCTAATTCGTCTTGACATGGATCTGGTCGATACATTAATTTCCTTCTTTTTCTGTCTGTCACTTCAGATGTTTGCGAAAAACGATTGATCGTGCGGTAAACAAACATTCTCGAAATATAAAGTTTCTTCAGCAATTCGTAAATCTCACTTGCACTTTTCCCACACTTTTGCAATGCAATCACTGCAATGCGATTTTCCTTAGCAACCCACTCCAATGTTAACAAGCGAAATGTCACGAAACTGAGTACAATACGAACAAAAGCAAAAATAACGGAACTTTTTTCTGCGAATTTGATCTCGCCGTATGCGTTGTACTATTTGTCACAGAATTTATGGCAAGTCTAAATATTTAATCAAATTACAAGCACAAAATTTAAGACATAGAATGGTAGACTAAAAATGTTCAATACTGTTAGGTATTTATTGTAGATGGGTTTGACGGCTTATACTGGGTTGACCATATTCGACGGACCCGACGGATTTCGATGACTCTTTGGGCCCATTCCAGTCGACGAGGCTTGTCCGTAGGCAATAATCTTTGCGTCAATTGAATTTTATACGGGAATAAATGCAAATCAATGCGGATAATTCGTTGTAAAGTGGTCCGAGCAATGCCCAACTGCTGAGAACGGCGATTTTGGGATGCCCTTGGCGACGTCTCAACACTGGCCCGTACAAGAGCAATATTCTCATCCCATCGCCTTGGTCGGTTTTGATTTGGCCTCTTTGGATTAGAAACAGCATCACCAGCCGAAACCTTTCGTACAAACGTTTAATGTGGTTCTTAGAAGGCGCACTTTTCACATTATTTCATTTTTTGTACACACGTTGAGTTTTCACAATTGACTTCTTTTGTTGAATGTAAATTTCAACTATTTGAGAGCGCTCGCGTGGCGTGTACTGTTCCATGGTAAAAATCTGCTTGGACTGACGCTTCCAACGCGGTATTTCATTAAGCGATCTGACAAAGGATACAGGGTTGCCAGATGGGTCCGTCGAATATGGGCAACCCTGTAAATATTTAGCAGTGTTCATTTGAAAGCAATTTTATTAGAGTGACCCTGCCAAAACCGCCGGAACATGGTTTCATGTAATTTTCTTTAAAAAGTATGAGAACTAGATGAATGACAATATTACCGATATATTTGTGCATTTTGATAAAGACATACTTGCATATGCTTAAGAAAAGATTATTTCTAATGTCTATTTATCAAATGTTTTCTAAAAGGATTCTCAAATTGAATACGACGTTTGAACTTCACAGTTGAATCTCTTCAAAAAAATGGCTACGTTAAATCGGTAATAAAAATAAACGTAATAAAAAAAAAATAAGTTAGTAAAATTATTTCAAAGTGAAATGGAATGAAATTCACTTTATATGGAAGGATTCGGCGAGACGCGTACGGAAACAGTTAGTTGATATAGCACTCGAAAAGTGACAATGAGACCATCTTTTTTTACATAATAACGAACACTACTACTACAAGCTCACAAATTTATGCAGGGTGTCCTCTTTGATTTCGAGTTCAAAAAATACTGAGAACATATTTTTCAAGCATTAATTGCTGTATTACGGATATGGTTATAATGAAATGCGTATTTTTATAGCTGTTAGCACATTACTTTAAAACTTTAAAATATAAAATAGAGTAAAAAAGACTCACCGCATCATAATTTGCCACACCCGATCCACGTTCTTCATCTTCATGGCCACTGCTATGATGCACCGGTAAATGAGGACGTGTGGAAGCCAAACCAACAATTTCTGGATCATCGACAATAAATAAAAACATCACAAATCCCAAACCGGACATTATGGCGCCGGGCACGGCAAACGATAGCATCCAATTGCTCTCCACAAAATGGGCGGCTATCAAAGTGCCAAGTATGTTGCCCACCGAAGTGTGACTATTCCAAATGCCAAATATGAGACCACGCTTCGATCTGCCAAACCAACGAGCCATCAATGTGACTACACCTGGCCAGCCAGTTGTTTGTACAATGCCACCCAATACCTGAACAATAACAAAGTACCACATACTATGTATGTTCCAAGATTTGGCTGCGCCAAAAAGTAGTGTGAAGAGTCCAGAAAATAGCATGCCCAAGCTCAGATAGTAGCGCAGTGAAACCCGTTCGGCAACAATGCCGGACACAAACATGGAAATGGCATAGGTGACAAGAAATGCCGAATCAAGTGTGCCAAACAATGTGGACGCATCGGGCACATCTGTGAATTAAAAGAAATTAATTTTACAATTATTTGAAGTAACTAAGTCAGTAACTTCCACTTACCAAAAGGTGGATAGCCACAGTCATTGTCAGAGGTGTTGCTGGGATTTGTGCAGTTCTCATGTAATACTGATTTGACAACGGATATTGGTTTTCTGGACATATGATAAGCAGCATATGCCAGATATGTAAGGATAATGATAGATCCTTTGAAGCTGAAATATTTCATATTTTTTACGTATATAAATTCGAATTCTTTATTCAATTCAAATACTTACATAATATCCTTGCGCAATTGCAGGCGGGGACAGCACAATGAGCTTAGCTTTTGTGCAGCCAAGACTCCTAATGGAATATCGTACATATTAATAGCTTTACGATGGCGATAAGTGTGCATAAAAACTAGCCAATTCAGTAACTATCAGCGATCTTGCCTCTACAACCTGCGCAAAATAAAATAAATAAAGAAATGTATCACTCATATTCACACATACACACACAATCTGCTAATGCGGTAGACTTTAAGATTGCATAGTAGAAATGTACCGCCAACGGATGCTAAACACAAAATTATCTACGCACATTGTTATCGCTCTGAGTACAGTAAACTAAAACGGAAGCTGTTAATTCGCTGCCACGACATCTAGTAAAGTTCCTCGAAGCAAAGTTAAACACAAAAAATTGTGTGTCTATATTGGAACTGGCAATGACCACAAACAATTTATTAGAGAACAAAAACTAATTTAAACGTTTTCTTTATTGATCAAACTTATCCGAAAGCGATGTGTTAGTGCACAAAAATTGATTACACAAAGTCATGGGCGCGAATTTATAAGTCGTTTAAGCGTTTTTGGTGAAGTCGCCAATTTTAAGTAGTGTCTTCCTATCTTCCCTTTGTCTGAATAGAAAAACACCTGTTTTTTATTAAATACTTTTATATGATTCACCCACATGCCTTCGTAACAAATATGAATTAATGCTTCGTTGGCAAAAACAAAAAAAAAACAGCACCAAAAGTTTGTGTACATTTTACCATATGTTCTCTTTATTTGATCAGTTTTTGCCAGCAGTTAAACGGATATGTAATGTATACCTTAACTTCAGCTCTCAAGATACACTTAGAAAATCTCGATGCCGAAAATGCTGGTATCTTCTTAAGAATGTAAGCTCGTCACTTCATTTTCGATTTAAGTCAGATATCAACTATATAAAGAATAAATTAAATTTCAGCTGTACAGAAGATAACTTGGATGAAAACAAAGGCGAAAATGCCAGAGCTAAAAAACACTTGTGCAAAATTAATCGCATTGCCAACCATTCAAAATAATCCGATAGTTATTAGCACAATGCATTTCGTAGCTAGCGAGATTCAGTGTGCCTAATATCAAAGTGGAATAAGTAATTGACATACGCTTATTTGACAACATGGAAATAAACACTTTGTTTATTTGTGCACCTGAGGTATTGAAAGTCGCGCGCTTTAGAAATAAATATAAGTGACAAAGAGTCCATTCACTCTCAAGGTTAGAATTATTTCAACAATTGCTTGGCATTATTTCTAGTTTCGGTTTTGAATAATAACTATTTGCGTTTTAAAATTTAACTAATTTTCAAATTCAAGATTGAATTATTTCGATTAAAAAAACAAAGTTAATTCAATGTCAAACAAGCATATATGTAGATAAAAAAAATGAAGTGTCATATACTTATTTCACTTTGTTTAATATATTTTACTTAATAAATTTGCAAATCATAATAGTTATTAATTTATCAAAAAACATTGATTTCATTCATTGTTACGATTTTATTAAATTACTACAATGCTGAACTGTCTATTAAATGAAATTAGACAAAACATCTGATAACACCATGTGAACCGCTGCCCACACCGATTCTGTGGCATCTCTGCTACAGCGCTGCGCATTGAACAGCCGAAGTCGAGGTTTTCGCTGACTTCGGCTATCGCCATCGTCATCAGCATCGGCTATCTCTGTCCGCAGTAGTTTTTGATGTCGTTTGCGTCGCTTCGCAGTTTGTGATTTCGAGTGGTTACACAAACATCTTCTACAAGAGAAATATCTCTGCCTCTACATAAAAAAGAATCATTGTAGGCAGCGACTGCTGACTTCAATAGAAATTTGTGATTTTTTTGTGCGAAATCCAAGTGCAAAAATCGTTGGCGGAGTTCTGTGGGCGCCTATGTGGGCAGAAGCAGCACAGTAAACGTGCAAGTACAATTTAGCGGTAAAGACACCATCTGAAAATTTGTTTGCAAATAAACTGAAAAAAAGTGAAAATGGAAAAGTTGGATGCAAATTTGGAGACTCAGTTCGATCTTAATCTCATTGAGGCAGTGAAGCAAAACCCAGTTATATATGATCGTTCACATTATAATTACAAACATTTTGTTAGAAAGGCGCAAACCTGGAAGCAGATCGCAGAGCTGCTTGGAGTGCCAGGTAAGAGATTATACTACTTGTATACATGTACATGCAGAAACATTTACTCATATTGAAGATTTGAAGTTTTTTAAGTAGCGGAAGAAAACTTTAGATAGTAGTATGAAAACTTGGATAAAAATCCATTTATAAATTGAACAGATAATGGTGGGAAAAAGTTTAAGGTCTGCGGCTGAGAATTGTTCGTAACGTGCATCTGGTGTATGAAAACCATAGGCGAACACACAAAATATTTATGGATTCATAATGGCGATGGGTTAAAGTAAAAATAGGTGCCTTCGTATGCATATACACATGTATGTATGTATGTTTGTGTACATATGCACACATATTGTATTGTGATATCTGCTGTTATTGTTCGTTGTCGTAGAAGCAGTCGAAGGCAAACGCAACCGCAAGAGCCGTCGATGTCGTTTTCATTAATTTTTTCATTGGTGCCGATGTCGCCGTTGGTGACTGCTTGCGTTGCTGTACTTTATTGCTGAGTCGCACGCTTGCTGACTTTTTTTCGCTGCAGTGCAAAGCGCGCTTTGGCTATGGAGGCATGAACGTATTTGAGTGAATGAAACAACTATATGTGTGAGTTTTTGTGTAAAGCATGCCAGTGCAGTGCAGCCGATTTGTGGGGGCACTACAGAGCAGCACTGCGAACTCGTACGTGTACGCCGAGTGCGGCGTTGACGTTCAGCTGCTAATCGCGAACTCGGTTCTGTTCCGCAGTCAGACTAAAGTAACAAAACTTTGTTTTGTATGCAAGTAATGTACGTTGTTATTGTCAGCAGAGAACGTTTATTAATAAACAATTTCTTATTCCTACCAATAAGGTTACTCAATAAATTAACCTTCTCTGCTCTTGCTGGTAACTGAAGTTGAAAAAGATGTCGAAATTTGAGATGGTGAATTATTATTAAATCTGTTTTTTTTTGGCTTCGCTAGACAATGTTCTCGCCGAAATTCTAAATGTTCCTCCCAGTGACGCTTCTCCATATATCAATCTCTGCACATATTCTCTTCTTGTTTGTTTATATATTATTTAATTGCATAAATTGTTTCTTACAGAACAAAAATGTACGAAACGTTGGAAAAGTTTGCGCGACAAATTCGCACGTGAAATGAAATTGTGCCAAGAATCGCGATGGCGCTACTTCAAACAAATGCAGTTCTTAGTGGATTCAATTAGGTAAATTATATTTTTGATTTCTATTATCAATCATTACAAATTATTTTCTATGCAATGTCGTAGACAATATCGAGAATCTCTTTTGGGCAAATGTAATAACGTGCAACAGAACACCAACACGGTTACACAGGTTGATCCAAATCAACAGCAGCAACAACAACAACAACCTCAGCAGCAAACAGTTGTGGACGTATTTGCACAACCATTTAATGGCACCGCCTCAACATCAACACAAGCTCTTGCACATCCGCATGGTAGGTAACAGCTGAATCAAAGAAATTGTTTAAGAATTTTGAAACAACAAGGAACACTAGTTAGCATGCATTTAACAGCCGCTTGTTGTTCCAAATTTTATTATATGTAAACTAAACTTTTGTTACGCAACATACTTTACACTCAAGTTCACATTTAGAAATTACAGTTACAGGCGACACTCAGTTAGCCACCGCCGCAAAGGAACAAAAACCATACTTTTATGAACCAGCTCTGAAACGTGAACGCACCGAAGAAGACAATCACGATAACATGCTGAATACCATTAAAATATTTCAAAATTCAATGACGCAAGCAGTTAGCGCTGAGGATCAGTCGTTCGGTATGGTCGTCACTGACATGCTTAACACCCTAGGGGTACGACAAAAGGCCGAAGCCAAGGTACATATTATCAAGTACCTTACAGATATGCAGTTGTTGGCACAACATAATAAATATTAGATTAAGGAGCTTAGAGCGATAGATGATTTTAAAAGCTTGGTATGTGGCGCAGTGTTTTAAAGCTACAATTTAACTGAATCGAGTAGCCAACATTCCAACGGATCCCCTGCCAACGATGAGAATTTCAAAATGTACTTCCAAAAAGCAGCAACAAAACCAAATACTAATAAATTCGAGATAAAGTTAAAAAGGTGCCACCTAACAAAACTGGGGGGACAACATTTTATCGAAGAATTTCCTTTGGTCATTAAATGGTATAAACTTCTAAAATAATTGTAATGCTCTTGATATCAAAAGTGACAAGTGATTTGTACAAGAAAATACGGCTATTATCAGAGTTTTACCATTCGTAGAAGTAGATTCTTCTGTTAAGACATGTTTTTGGCATTTGTATGGAACACACTGAAATATTACGTACGTTAGTTGACACTAGTTGATCTGTTTGGAATCGAGATCGAGTGATGATAAATTTACACTAACGTAATTATAAGCAAAGAAAATAAATTAAAAATGTTATTTTAATAAAAAGTTTTGTTCATATTTAATTTTATATTAATGTATTACTGCTGGAAATCAAGGGGTTGCCATTCAAATGCTTAGAGGTTTATTGTCTGCTGTAATTTACTCAAATAAACCTTAATAAAAGGTAATAGATAAGTTGGTAAAACAGTACAAGTTTTATTTAACAACAAATTTATTTCCCTTGCGACAGCAAGTGTAGCCGTTTGAGTCCGGTGGGTTAATACAACTGATTATTCAATTCGATAACTGTGCCTAAATACCTGAATTCTTAATTCACTAACCAGTTGCTGCACATTATTGGTGGGAATAGAGTTTGGCCGGATGCGCGCTTGCTGATACTATACGGACACAAATCAAAATCGGCCCTTCATAGAATTTGATACTGTACGTCCCAGTTCATCGCTACCGTATTGGTACAACATAGCAGGCAACCACCTGTCATATGGAGAAAATGCGAAACACCGACATGGAAAAAATTAGCCACAGGAACGAAAACCGGCAATCTGAGAAGCTTTCTTCGTGACAATTATGCAGACATTCCCATGGCAGCCGGTTCTTCGTTACCCGAATGATTCGGGTTTTTCCCGACCAAGGGCCGCCGCCCCGTAAACTAGCCCTGTCTAGTGTAACGTACCAGTTCCATTAACGTTTCCACGACAGTCGGTTCTACGTTCCCGAAACGACCCGGATTTATATCCGGCCAAGGACTGTCACTCCAGCAGCATTCGCCGTATGTAAGTATGGGGAATGTTTATGCTGCTACAACAACAACAACAGTGTACCGTGCCCCACCCCTCTTCTATCGTCACACGGCATGTGAAGGCACCCCGCACAACACTAACCACCTTTTCATATGCCCCATCAAACCCACTCACCTCCCTCTGGACCCAACCTGTCAAAACAGCATGTGTCCTGGGCCTACCGTTAGATGAGATAGACGAAGACCGGTGATTACACTACTGTGACAGGGCAAAGTTACTGCTACAACAACAACAATTATGCAGGCCAGAATCGAAACAGGGCATTTATATCCATGACAGCATTCTTTTTGAAAATTAAGTGTTTTATTTATTTATTTATTTATTTATTTATTTAATTATACAAGGTTCCTCACAAGTCCAAAAAATTTCAAAGCACTCTAAAATTAATCGAAATCCCCGATTGGAAGTCATTCTTTCAAGCATTTCTACCTTCTGGAAATAATATAAAATCAAGTAGTTTGAGATTTACACAGTTTGACAAGGCGAACCATAATTTATAAAGTTATATAACAACAACTAAACCGTTTGAGGTGACTAATATCAACTTTTATTTATGTTTCCAATGTACAATAAATAATGCTTCCAGTTCTAGTAAGTTTTTATTAAAAGGAACTGGTTTTATTGTCAAAATTGTATCTCTATCAAAGTAATTATTTTCAAATTTGTAAAATCAAAGTTTATCTACAACAAATCGTCCCCTTAGTATAACAATAGCCTATGTGCTTATAGGCTATTATTTTTTTATTGAATTTTTGGATTCTCCATCGTCGATTTTATATGTGGTCAAAATTTTGTCAAATTCTAGTTCCACAAAGTGGGTCAAAACGTCAGTCAAAAAATAATAAATATTTACAAACATAACGAGATTTGAGTGAGAGCTACTTTCGACAAAAAGTTTGAAATTCATTTTCTCAAAACATCAAAAAATTTATAGGCTTCTTTAATACTAAGGGGACGAAATTATCTACTTTCTTTTTATTCACTTATTATTTATATTATATATGTACAGATATTTAGTTCGGTTATTATAATTCAATTATATTATTAAACCATGCAAAAACTGAATAGTCTTTAAAAAGCTAGCCAGTTCAAATAAAGAATTGCACCGTTTCAGAGAGATACCCCGGGTATTTAAAACTTCTCATATAAGTTTCCAAGTTTTGTGATAGAATGTTGCTATTTAGTGCATGACTAGGAATATTATTTACGTACATAGTTTGCTTATCGAACAATGCAAGCGAGTAGTCAATGACCAGAAATATTTTCATCACGGTAAACGTCGGGCTTACCTTACGAAGCGAACAAAATTTATAGTATGTCCAAGAACAATCATTCCAACAAAAGTCCCTACAAGTCTTTAAAAATGTGTTATGCTTCTCCAATAACAAACATTTCGAAACCCATTGCTTTTGCATTTCTGAATTCAACACTTTTATAATATTTTATCATGAAAAATTTAAGAATAAACTTTAACTTTTTTTCGCCTGAATCAACTTTAATGAGAAGAATGCCAGCATTTAACTTACAATTAAAATTTTCTCAATTTACTTAGTTGATTATTGCGTCGGAGACCCATTTTACGTATACGTCGCCAATATTGCTTCGTTTCTGGATCCATTTCATCCACAGGTGTAATTCGATCAACGTTGAGGGACCATAACCACTCGGGGTATTCCGAATCAGGTTTAAGCTACATGAGAGTATTTTTTTAAATCCAATAAATGATATTTTGTACATCTACCTTAATATCCTGTCCCGTTTTTAAGATATTGCTGCCACAAACATAGCTAACCAGCTTATTGACATCTGTTTCAACTGGAATTTCCTTTTTCTCGACTACCGGGCCTAGTTTTCCAAGTTTTTTCTTTTTTCCTCCCCCAAGTGCGGCTAAATAATCATATGTAGCATTTAATATTGAACAACTAAACCATGCAAATAATTTTTTTTTGTTATATTACCAGCTGCAGGTTTTGCATAGGAGCGTGCTAAAAATGTGTTCGTCAACCAGCTTCGTCCAATCCTGTTTAATGTTTGTCCAAAAATATTAGCATTCATTTTAAAAAATAACTCTCTTTGGATTTTAAGAAAAAAGAACTTAAACACCTTTCGATCATTGAGCTAAAACCTAAAACCTAAAATGTAATTGTATAACCTCAAATAAAAGTCAGCTGTTGAGTGAGAGCACGAGCGTTGCCAGCTAAAATTATTTACTGAAAAACTCGTGACCAAAACTTAATGGAACCCTAATCAACAGCACCAATTAAGTCCATCTTCAAAAAGTTTGTCATTTTAAGAACTAGAATAAGGAACAAAATGTCGATGCTGAGCAGCTCTAACGCATACTAAAGTGTAAAATTGAAAAGCTCTCATGTTTTCGTGAGCGTTGACAATTAATAGGTGAAAACTAACAAAACTATTCCAAAAGTGAATGAATGCTGTATTATTAATTTATCAATTCTTTAGCTCAAAGCGTTCAAGCACTCGCGTTGAATCAAAGCGGAGCCAACGTTGTATGGAGATTGGCCTTTAAGATAAAAAGGCATGAAATTTTAAATGTGAGAAAGTAAATTTACTTAATTACAGCAAATATAAATGGAATGAGCGAAATGAAGCGGAAAGAGACGTGTCACTATATTTTCGTACTCTGGCCATAATAATTTGTGCGCCTTTTGTTTAAACAGTATGGTAGCTCCGAGTTTACAGCTGATTTTAAAAGGCGAGAACGGTTTATCTGAGCTGCTTTGATATAATAGTTAAATGGGAAAGGTTATCAAACATAAAAAATTGTCTTATTACAAAAAATGCGGTTCCCATCAAATAAAACACTTGGAAAAATTGCTGTGTACGGAGCAGTTGCTTCCATTTCGGCTGCAATGTATATGCAACATAAAATGAAGGATCGCATAAGAAATTCCGAATATTTTCGTTTAGCCGTCCAGGCTTTGAGGAAACACAGAGGTATATATGTTTCCAATGACCAATGCTTGCCAAGTAAATAAATTGACTGAAATTAACTACAGGTGCTTCGAGTTTACTGGGTGAGCCTATCAGAGAAATTGGCTTTGATTTAGGTGATACCAAAAATTTTGCAGACGGGAAAAATGCTCAGTTTGAAGTGCGTGTGAAAGGCGCTAAAGATAAAGGTAATAACCGTTACAGTTTAGCCTGAAAAATATAACTCGATTATTCAAGACAATCCGTAGGTAAGATGTTCTTTTGGGCGACACGAACACCTGAAGAAGGATGGTTGTTGGATCGTTTAGAACTGGAGCTGCAATCACAACCCGAAAAACGTTTCCTAATAAAGAAAGCTGAAAATTTAGAAAAGTCTGAATGAAGTACGAAGAATCAATTTCAGAGAATATTCCAAAAATAGTAAGCAAAAGTTGACTATCCTCTGACTGAATAGATAGACGTAACAGCTGCTGTTAGAACGAGAACGGCAACGCAACATCATGTTGACATAGCAATAATTATGTTATTTTATTAAAAATATATTTAAATAAATGGCGTAAAATTTAAGGCTGAAAATAATAAATTAAAATATTATTATAAGTTTAAAAAAAACTTTTGTTATGCATATAGGGAAACAGTTGCTTCGCTTTTGTCTTTACTATACCTAAGTATGCTGCGAAATCTCTCACTTCTTTAAGGTCAGTGTGGTTTATGGGGTTAGGGGTAGTCAGAATTTGAAAAAAAATTAATTTTTTTTACATATCTTAAAAAATATTGTGTGAAAATTTGAAGTGAATCCGACAAATACTTTTCGAATTATTCAACAATTAACAAAAGGCGCTCGGGCGCTCTGGAGCGTTCGAGAGCAAGTATATACATATATATATAATTGGCGCATACACCCTTTTTGGGTCAGGCCGAGCTCCTCCTCCTATTTGTGGTGTGCGTCTTGATGTTGTTCCACAAATGGAGGGACCTACAGTTTCAAGCCGACTCCGAACGGCAGATATTTTTTTTATGAGGAACTTTTTCATGCCTGCCGAGGGGCGACCGCTATTAGAAAAATGTTTTTATTAATTTTGGTTTCACCGAGATTCGAACCAACGTTCTCTCTGTGAATTCCGAATGGTAATCACGCACCAACCCATTCGGCTACAGCGGCCGCAAGTAACAAAACTTTAAATGCGTTTCCATTCGGCTACAGCGGCCGCCAAGCGAGAGGAAGTAACAAAACTTTAAATGCGTTTTTCTCAAAGTTATGGTTTTTGAACTGGTGATCACTGTAACTTAAAAATCACTTGTTAAATTTCATCTAATTTATACTGCTTTTGAAAAATATAAAAAACTCGTGCCTGAGCGAGGGATTTTTGTTTTTTCAAAATTTCGATTGTTTTAAACAATTAATTGTCGGTTTTTTTTCTCGAAAGTCTGAAATATGATGTATTAATGCTATGTCTTTATTTTTGTAAATTAAAGCAAATGATTAGCAAAAAAAATTATTGAATATCATCATTTTTTCGGGCCACTGACTATCCCTAACCTTTTAAATCTGAGCATGGAGATCAACATTTTCTGTTCTACATTGAATTAAGGGGGCAGCTCCTTCAGACAACGAGTGTTTTAATAATTTTTTCGAAAAAATTAGAGTATTTATTATCTTAAAATAAATTACATATTAATATTTATGCTTAAATGAGTACACAAAAAAATTTTTGAAAAAAAAAATTTAATAAAAATGGCGGAGCTACAGCTGGTCGAACGTTGCTCCTTTAATTTGCGCCGTGGAATATACAACCTTTTGTAATCAACTGAAATCAACCAGACAAAAACTTTACATTAAAATCCGCTTTGCACTTACCTATTTTTAACGAAAAAAATAAACATTCGATGCGAAAAAGAAAAAAATTACATTTTTTTTATAAACAAATTGATCAAAACGGTATTTTTAGTGATAATTAATATAAAATTTGAGGTACATGCAAAGGCCAATGTGTTAAAGAATATCACTGTAAAATTTTAAGTTGATATCTTGATTACTTTTTGAGTTATATTCGACAGCGCGGAATAAAACGAATTTCGAGAAAAACGTGATTTAAGTTATCGTGCTTATAAAGTAGAATTAAAAGAAATTTATAGTTACCGAAGCTTTATCTGCGATGCCAGACCATAAACCAAAGACTTGTTCTCCAAAAAAATCATTTATAGTATTCCTTTTTTTCTGTGCATTTGTGGCCTCTTTTGCCTCTTGACTCGATAGCCTTCGTACGTGTCTGCGAAAGTCTTACATTCTTACTGACTTTATAGGGACTTTTTAAATTTTCTATTAAGCTTAAAACATTGAAAATATATTCTTTAGATTGTAATTGCAATTTTTAAAGAAAAAAAAGTTAACTTTTGATTACTAGTTTTTGGAATATTCTCTGAAGCTGATTCTGCTTTACTTCGTTCAGATTTCTCTAAAGTTTCAGCTTTCTTTATTAGGAAAAAAAGGGAAATTGGAAAGTGCTGGAGGAGCTGCCTCCCTTAAGTTAGGCCTGCTACAAATGCAAAAATAAAATTTACATTGCTAATAAACATAAGCGACCGCCGTAGCCGAATGGGTTGGCAGGTTGTTAATTTATTTATCGAAAAATAAATGAAGAATATATTTAATTTCTTCGACACAATTACCTTTTGATTAAGCACGGCTACCGTTTCCACATCTTTAACGAAATAAGAGAGCACCGAACTTTTTATTTCTTTTTCATAACAAAAATACAAATGCATATTTACCAAATATGGACCTCATAAAAACTACTACATAAAAGCCTGCAAAAGCCCAGGCTCGCATTCGAAGTGTTTGTGTGTGCAACTGTATTGCTTAATAACTCGCTTCTTTAATTTTTGTGTTGTAAACTAACTTTATTAAAACTCCTTTCATCTATTTTAGTACCTTACTATATACTACTTTTCTTATTTTCTGCATTCAACGACAAAGGCGACAATGGTGATGAAATTGCTGCGAAATGTAGCACTGCACTGCTAAACTCGCAGTTATAGCCACCATTATAAATATATGTATATATATAAGTATGTATATAAACTCTTGCGGGCTATATAATGCAAGTGTTTCATTTGTTTTAGGTAAATGTATGCGAAATCCGAGTTGCAATTACGCAAAGCCAAAGAGAGAGATTTTTTCGAAGCCATTGAGAGCAAAAGTGTCAATATGCGCAAACTTGAGTACCAAATTGGCTGAAAATTTATGGTTTAGCTAGTGGAAAAAATTTACAATGTTTGAAAAATTTAAAATGCTGCTACTACTTTGCGTAATAGTAATTTCAGATCTCGCCACATATTCATATTTTGGACTTAATCATGTTTGACAGCTAGGCGAAGACTGGTAGGCCGCTCCAAAATGCTGGATTTTAATTGTTGTGTGACTTCGCCTACCAATGTTTCCTTCACCCCCGACGACGCCTTAACATCTACCGGATCTTATTGCGTTTTCAATTCTTTACCAATACTATATGTTACGATTTTGCCCCAGTCAATTTTAGTTCTTGTTATTGGCAGCAAACGCCTCATCGCTTTGAATGTCGTATCAGACATGGTTTGATAGTTCTCAGAAATTGCCAACTGATATTCGTTTTCAGCTTCTTCGATTAAACGTATAACTTCTTTTGCTACTTGTTGTTCATTAGACACGACCACAGATTCTCGGAATTCCTTGGTTGAAACTAGTTGCACATTTCCGTCCTCATAATAATGCACCTGTAGTAAAAAAATTATTAAATAAAAACATATATACAAATATATACCAATGTGCATATAAAGGTGTAAGCTTTATTTAATTAATATACATATACATATGTATAGGTATGTATGCATGTATGCATGATTACTGCGTACATTTTTCATCCAATTTGTGACGTGCCGATTTGATGTTCTTCTTCAAATGGAGAGACCTATACCGATCTATGCCAATTCCGACCGACCACTATTTAAAATTTTTTTCTATAATTTGGTGTTTCATACACAAATCCACAAGACTATAGCGGCCTAACATTACTGAACATTGACTAAAAGTAATAATAAATTAAAATCTGAAGGTTGGTATATCTCATTTCTTATACATACATATATTAGGTCTCTTCATGAAACAAATAATTTGTAACAATTGTAACAAATTAGCAAGTTTTGGTGTTCATGTATCCAAAAAACTTGCGAAGTAGGGGAAAGTGAGTAAGCAAAATGACATTTCATTTTGAGGGGAAGTTGCAAGTTTTCATTTGTAAGAATTACAAGTGAGAAAAACAGTTGATCGCAAAGTAAACATTAACACGAATTAAAATTTGTGAATTGGGACTAAGTTCTGAAGTTAAATAAAAAAGTGATTAAAATATATTTTAAATATCCTATATTAAATAGGAATCGGTCATGTACCTCTAAACCACAGCCTCCAGTCACCGCTGCTGCAGCTTCCGAAATACAAATCGAAAGCATTGAAGATATCTTTGGTGTTTTATGCTTCCACTTCTTGGTTATTAACTAATTTGGCACTATACGTATACTGTATACTTACAAACATGCATAGACGCCAGCAAGGAAAATATGTAGAAAGCTATGTGACAACAATGTCACAACAATTCAATTGCCAATGGAATATTCTTCATCTGACAGCGATGATGAAATGGCACGAAATCAGACATTTTCACAAAACCAAAAGTATATGATACCAGAACAAAATCACTAATGTGTCGAAGCAGTTTGTTTACCATGTGTCTAAGCTTGGTTTATGACGTTTAGGTTATGTTAGAATCGACTAGCATACACTGATGGCGACATGTATTGACAAACAGCGGGAACTTAGTTGCGCACCTAATAATACCAGGTAGCTCAACAAAAAAAATTGTATTGTAGTTCTTGTGATTTTTCGCGCCAACTATTTAATCAGCTGTTCGGTTTGTAAAACTTGCCAATTATTATTGGGTTCATGTACTTTTTTGATATTTTTCTCTTTGAGTAAGAAATCTGAGAAATTAAGTTACTAGCTAATTTTTACCTGAACAGCCCTATTATCGAAAGTATATATAAATTTATTTAAAACTTGGTTTGCGGCATTAGTTAGCTGTGGCTTTTAAGATATTCAATTTTTCGTCTATATTCGGATAATGTTTATGCTGCTGCAACAACAAGGCATAGGATGTTAAACCATTCGTTTGGTGGCTTTCCCAGCCTACCATGCGCATGAAAGGTAGAAAAAAGATTTGTTTTAGCGTTTACTCTTAAAAACCATATACCGTTGAGAGGATTTAGAAAACTATGGGTCTTTTAATATGCAAGACTACATCAAGAAGCATACTTTGAATTAGATATATATACATATATACATGAATATGTATAGTCTTAACTTAGCTTAACATTATTAGTATTGTTTGACAAAGCCAACCTGTAACTTAAGCACCCCTTTAAGTTCAGCACTGCCATTGCCAGGTTGCAAAGTAATACTCCACTGTGATCGCCATCGGCCATTCCAATAGTTTTTCGGTTGAAATTGATGGTCTTCAATGCAAAGTGTAAGAGTAATTTGACCCCCTTGGGACTTTCCAAATACAGAGGACACCTATGAATAAATCGAAAATCTTGTTATATTTGTTTTGCTCTAAGAAATAAAAAAAAGGACAAATACTTACGCCATTTCTATAATGACTGTTGGTGTAGTTGATGGCTTCTACATCCAGAGCAGCACGCCATGGCTCAGATGTGGCGTCCGGTTCCACGTCCTGGTAATCACTGGCTTCTTTGCGTAGGTGATCAAACTTAAAAGATTGCTTGGTACGGGGATCATAAAAACGACCATTTCCTGTAAGGTTTTATGTTTATTATTTAATTGCTAACTATTTATTAATGATACTTTGTGAGTTAGTTCACGATTTTACTATGTTATGTATCTACTTTTGTTTCGTGGGCTATAAGATAATTGTTTGAACTACTGCTTTGCTTTCTTGCATCTGAAGTAGGTCTCTGAAATTGTTGAACCACCAGTTGGCACTCCCCAAGTAGCACTAAAGCGCAATTTTGATACCATTTCGAGTCCTCCAACAGGTAGATATCTACAGCCAACCAGAGGTGTTAATATAAAGAAGATTGATGGGAATTGGATTGGCGCACTGCCCTAGGCCCATCGAAGAAAGGAGCACCCAGTGACCTTAGTCGTCTAATTGCCAAACCCGGACTTTTAAAGATAAAGTGTGTGCCGATAGTGGACTGCCCGATAAACACAGCTTCTAGTTAGAAAATTAAATGGCGAGAAGTCCTCGAACTGTCTACGTCTATTGTGTTAGGGCTAAAGGGTTTTTCAGCTCCATCTATTATGCACTTTCCTGAGAAATAAGTTGGGTAATTCCCCTTTAACAACAGACAATGGGATGTCAATGTCTGGAGACCTCTGCAACAAATTCAGTCGATCCCCTCCTGGCAAGCTCACCAGCAATTTCATTTCCCTATTAGTTCCTATGTCCTGGAACACAGGTCAGAGAAATGTTACCTGCACAGCCAAGAGATTTGATCGTTTCCTTACATGAGTTCACCAGGTTGAAATTGCACGATGACGTCGACAGTGCCTTGATCGCACCTTGACTATCGGAAAAAACGTTAATAACTCCCTCGCTTCTGCGTTCTCTAAGCATTCTGCATGCCTGCAAGATCGCAAGGACATCTGCCTGCATGATCGCATACACTACTGCCTGAAAAACACTAGCAGTTTTCGACAGTTAAAAGGAAAAAGATAAATCTGCTGATTTAGAAAAAACCCCTGCTCCAACTCCCGATTCCATCTTGGAACGGACAGTGAATACAGACGTTTCCACGACAGTCGGTTCTACGTTACCGAAACGACCCGGATTTATATCCGGCCAAGGACTGTCACTCCAGCAGCATTCACCGTATGTAAGTCTTGGGGAATGTTTATGCTGCTACAACAACAACAGAGGTACCAGCATCCTTTTTGCATATAAAGGCATCAGTAAACTTTTCACGGCATTAACCAATCATATAACTGATGGTTGTCTGTTTATTAATTATTGTAGATGGTATGTGGAAGTCCTTACAGGAAAATTATTAACTTACTATTACAAAGTAATCTCCTTGATGTCAGCGACCACAAAGTCCTTCCTTGTTTCAACTATTTTATCAAAGTTTTTATGATTTAAATATGAAAAAAATTGTATTTGGTAGTCAGAAATATTTCTTATTTCTACCCAACCCATTTTTAAACAACCTGTGAATTTATCAATATTTCGTGCAATTTTATCGGTCTAAATCTATAATTAAATTGTGCAATTTTATCGCAGACTTAAATCAGTCACTGCTTCAAAGTCAACAAATAATTTTAAGATAACGATTTCTAAGTATATACCAATTAAGGTATGTGAAGAAATGGTATTATTTTTAAGTCAGTTATGACTCAACAACGTTGGAAACAACGTTACCACTACAGTCGGTTCTAAAAAGTCGGAACGACCCGGATTTATTTATATCCAGCCAAGAACTGTCCCTCCAGCAGCATTCCCCAAACATTTATGCGGAATATTTATGTTGTTACAATAACAACAAAACTAAGTTTAATTTTTCTTAAAATTGTTTTTTTTTTTTTTTGTTACTTACCCAGATCATTATATTCCGATATAAGGGCATTATTTTCACTACCATCAATATGTACTGGCGTTAATTGCTCTTTGTTGTATAGTGCGAAGGCGTGACTGGCGCCCTCTTTCAGCAGCGCATCATTATTGAGCAATTGACGTACATCGGTAAAGACTTCATTGAATTCGCCAGGTGGTGCATGCATAATAAAATCAGAAACGATTCGCACTTTTTCAGCATCGCTAATTTGTGTTTGCTCCATTTCAATGAGTATATTTCAACAAAAAACCAAAGTATTTATGATATTTTGTGAGTGGCCAGTTGTGACTCAAGGGTCCGTATTTAATTTCTTCAAGCACAACTACACATACACCCAAATCGTCTACTATAATGATTAGCACTGGCTAAGTGTTTTTTGTTTCCGTTCTTTTAACTAATGTACACACTTTTATTACACAGGGAAATCTATTTTAAAAGAATATAAAAGTGCAAGAGCTCTTTATATTCCCAAATAGCCAACAGAACTTCAGCAGAAAAAATTTATTTCCCCACAAGAAATCGGGTAATAGATTTGACAGCTATGATTCAGTAACCGCAGAGCGTAGAGAAAAAGAGTATAAAATGACAGCTATGCGCGAGTATACATTTGTTCAATATTTACATATGCAGCACTAAATTTGAATATTATTACGAATAGGTTATAGTAAACTTAAACACACAACAAAAACTCACGAACTGCTTTTAATTTTGTGTTCATGCAAACTTTTCGCTTCAAAGCACAAGTTTCTTAAATATTGTGCTTATTGACAGAAATGACAATTTCCTTGTTACTAAGAAGTGCGAGCAGGACAGATACACACACAATTTCGCAGGGGCATAACGAAAACACTATTTACATTTTTTACACAGTTTCTACGTTCTAAATCTCTTTGAAATAATAGCTTCCTTCAAAGGTAATAACTTTTAGCGTTTACTATGTTTTTATTGGCACATAAATCAATGAATGACACTGGACTGTGTTCAACTATATATCAAAGATTTTGTTTAAAAGTTAAGCCCAATTTTCTACCGCAAGATGTCGCGAATGTGCTGCTCAATTCCTTTATAAATCATTAGCGGTATTCATCTCAACGTCTAAACTCACGAAACGCTTAAATTTCAGTGTTTACACTGACTGCTATATAAACGCACCTCGGGAAATATTTGTGTAATTCCATTAGGGTTGCTGTTGTTGTAGCAGTTCATCAAGTTCTTCCGGTACGATGTAATCACCGATCGCCCACGATCTATTTCATCTTAAGGTAGGCCTAAGAAGCATGCTGTTTCGATGGAGTGGTCTAGAGAGAGAGCAATGTTAGGTGAACGGGTTTAAGAGAACCTTCACATGCTGAACATATATTGTGTTGGGCCAATTTTGGATAGGTAAGAGTTTAATTGTGCCAAGATGGCGTGGGTCGCACGTCTGCTTTTTGCCTGCGATGGGAGATACTGCTGGACTGGTAGTCCTTGGTCGAATATAAATTCGGGTTATTGTTGTAACAGCATAAACGTTCTCCATCCATATATGGGGAATGATGCTGAAGGGACAGTCCTTGACCGGATATAAATCCGGGTTGCTCCGGATGCGTAGAACCAATTGTCGTGGGAAGGAGACAGGGTTGCTGTTGTAGCAGTTTACTATAAGACAGGGTTGCTGTTGTTGTTGTTGTAGAAGCAAAAACATTTCTCACACATGTACGAGGAGTGCTGCTGGAGTGGCAGTCCTTAGCCGAATATATAGTAAATTCGGGTCGCTCTGATATCGTAGAACCGACTGTCAGGGAACAGGGTTGCTCTGTTGTTGTAGCAGCATAAACATTCCCCATACTTACATACGGGGAATGCTGCTGGAGTGACAGTCCTTGGCCGGATATAAATTCGGGTCGTTTCGGTACGTAGAACCAACTGTCGTGGAAACGAACATGGTTTCTCTCAACCTTCGCTTAAATTGCCGCGCTGAATGTATTCCTTAATCTTGCACGATTTGTGTAAAAAACTTTACACACAAATTTGGGGACCTTTTAATTGATGCATCGACACGGTCAAGTTTTCCCTTTTAATTTGTTTACATGTATAACTTGGCGTTAAGCACAAGGTCATTCACTCCCTCACTTCAAAATTGAATTGTATTTAGATGAAATATTCTCAAAATAAGTTGGTATAATAGATCTTTAGGTTAAGACTCATACCTCAATTCATATCTTAATATTTACATCCCCTTTATGCATTATATATATATAATTGGCGCGTATTGGCCTACAGTTTTAAGCCAACTCCGAACGGCAGATATTTTTTATGAGGAGCTTTTTCAAGGCAGAAATACACTCGGAGGTTTGCCATTGTCTGCCAAGAGGCGACCGCTATTAGAAAAAAACTTTTTCTTTATTTTGGTGTTTCACCGAGTTTCGAACCTACGTTCTCTCTTTGAATTCCGAATGGTAGTCACGCACCAATCTATTCGCCTACGGCGGCCCGTTATACATTATTGGTAACAATTTATGTCGCAACGGCAATTTTTTAGATAACATTTAATTCATATAAGATGGCGACTTAAGTTGTTCTTATCTTTGTTAGCATCTCTATCATCCAGCTTTATCTTAAATTTAATAAGGGAACTGGGTCTGGATGAGGTGCTATCATGAGTAGAGGGCACATAAGACCATGAGGTCAAAAAGCAAACCTCCTATAAAATCTACATCTAAATATAATCTTTGTTAACAGCTAACTATTGCTAAGGTAAATCGTGATAACTAAAATACTGGAGTACTATGATTTTAACTTTATTTCGTACACAAATTTTGAATAAAGACAAGATATTTTTTTTTTTTTGTAATACTTAAGTGCTAACACATGTTAAGAAGCCTTATATAGCCGCTTATTGTAGATCAGCCTACTAAGGTTATTCAAAT
Source organism: Anastrepha obliqua (assembly GCF_027943255.1). Lineage (NCBI taxonomy): Eukaryota > Metazoa > Arthropoda > Insecta > Diptera > Tephritidae > Anastrepha > Anastrepha obliqua. Next base: position 25,052,432 of record NC_072895.1, read on the forward strand.
AGTTAGTTAAACAACAGTTGACTTCTCTGATGAATGTAAATTAAAATTACACAAATTGCTGCATGGGTAGAATCCATGTTTTGTGGAATACATATATCGTCGCGTTATCACACACTTCAATATTTTATGGTCTTAGAAAATGTCCTGCATATAAACCTGTGCCTCATTGTATGGATTCCCAAATGATTGCATTGAGGTATTGTATTGGAGTTACATTTTTTCATAGGTTTCAGTGTAGGGACATTTTAGACATGTGTGCGTGTAGTTATCATCTTCTTCGTTGTAAGTGTCGGCTCCAAATTCATGTTCATGCGTTGACTTGGTTTCTTTCGTAAACAAGCTACTTCGCATTTCCATGCGTAACTGCTTCATTTGTTTGTTGTACTTCTTCACCTTTGTCACCTCACGTTTTTCCTCAAGCAATTCGTGTTGGCGACTCAGCTCCTCTTCGCTTCCCCAAACTTCCATTGCACGTCTCTCGACTTGCAACAAAAGGTAAAGTTTCATTTCGCCCCATCGTACATTATGCGGATTCTTTCGGCTAATATAGCGCAAGGGGGGTTCACGTCGATCAAAATCGCAATCCTTCAACAAATACTCTGCTTTAGCCTCAGTCCGGGTGATTAATGCATGACGCCCATCCTGGTCACGGCATTTGTCACAAACAGCATGACCAAAGTTGCTGAATAGATACGATTCAACGAAGGCATCTCCACAATCTAGACATTCCTCAAAGGTGACTGGTATGGAAAGGGCATCATTTAAAACTTTTGCGGCTTCGGTATTAGAATCACTTATTTCCTTTCCTGCCGTGATGGCCTGCCCATTAGTTGAAATAACCGGTTGCTCTAACAAAAAGCCTCCACCACTGTCAATATATTTTGTGCCTTGTACTTTAATTACAGATTCTTCGCCGTCTGCCGAGTTAACATTTCTATAAATTCAATTCGTTATATGTAAGTTTACTAATACACATTTATGTAGGTGTACATATTTGGAACTTAGAATACTGTAAACTTACTTTTTTTGATAGGGGTGTGCAACTAATTTAGCTTGTCTAAGGTGAAGAGCCTTGATGCGGTTGCGCTCCATGCGCGCTTTTTCCGCTTCAGTAAAAACACGACCGGTGCTCGACATTCCGTCCGTTAATCCTGCATAAAAATTCTCAAGTGTTATAAAAATTAAACAAATATAAATATGTACGTACTAAGTTTGTTTATATATGTAGCTCTCTTCTTCTTACTACGTTATTAGCACACATTGTCAATGGAGACCACTCATTGCACTTGAAGGGCAATAAATATCAGTGCTTATGACTTGATAATATTGTCTGCCATAAATTGTCAGTTTGGTCTTTGACAAGCAATTTTTAAAATTCTGCTATGATACAAAAATTACAACTAATTTAGATCCAGACGATTCTTTTAATTTTGCGCAAACGTTTGAACGTTTTATATTTTAATTTTGAAGCGCATAATTTTTGATGTAATCATGCAAATACGTGTAGTTATATTAATGGTGATAATACACAAACATTTGTTTTACTATGGCTCATATCTGTTAGTCGAAACGATAACTATTCCGCAATAATCGGAGGTTTGTAGACATGTCGGTGCTGTCAATATTGCCATATTTCGAAGAATATATTCATTAAATTGTAAAAGGTGTCCAATGAATTTTAACCTACTATGTTAATACAACCAATAAGGTATAATGGCAGAAAGTCATTCTGAATATTCTTAAACCTGTTGGAATATTAATAAAAAGTTTTCCTCTCCACCACATACTCCCAAGTGTATTCAAAGAAATTTAAATTCCTCCTAAAATCAAAAACATATCAATTTCGAAAAAGGGCAGCACTTCACTCAGCAGTTTGCATATATCTGGCTGCATTTAAAAAATTAAATAGAAAGCTTCATTTCGAAATGTTAATAGACTACAAAGGGCTACAGTTTTAGCGAGTTGTTTTTATTTTATTTTAATTATAAAAAATATATAGCAATTTGCGCCATTTTGGTAAATAGCCCTGTTATTTTCGATCTCTACTCGATTTTTTTAATGCGATATTTTAAATGAGTTCCATATCAATACTTTCGTTTCGATATCTTGTCCCTATGTGGAAGCAACAGTTGTGGATAATATGTTGTCAAGCCTTTAATGAATGGCATGGATGCTAGTGATGCCAGTCTTTTCGTCTAATCCCTGAAGTGCTTGCGAAATTTTGCTATTGATGAAATAGAAAACAGTCTTTAAACGTTTTGTTTTTGTTCTCTGATTTAAATATTTTACAATTCACTGCGAAAACAATTCATCTCCAGTTTTCCTTCGTCAACAGATTTTTACGCCATTTGGGAAGTTCAATGGAGTTGGCATCACTGCCTGAGCGAATGCATTTATTTTGCCTGCTAAAGGTTCATTTGTTGGTGAACGAGCGTATAGATCAGTGGTGTGCTTTTTCTGTGTCGGTTACTTGAGTTGTTCGTGTGGCTATTTTCCGGGAAAAATTCAAATTTATTTGAAATATTGAAATAAACCGTTGAAGTATGGAAATACGGTTGTATAAAGATTGTCTCAAAGGCTGAAATAAATGAGAAAACGAAGGTGCTTTGTGAAAAATTTATATTAGTAATAGCTCGAAAACCGGAAATTGTGTGAAAATTTTCATACTCAGCTAAAAATTCCAGGTGTTTGATGTCGGTTTTGAATAGCATTTGTGCGAATGGTATTACATTCATGACATGAAATATTGTTCAGATAACATATAAAGTTGAAATAAATAACAAAATAAAAACCTCGATGATTGTGCAAATTCTGACTCTTTTGTTAATAAGTTTTCGAGTCTGTTGAATTTGCTAGCAACCACTGACGAATAATAGAGTGAATGTTCCAATACGATACTTGAAGCGAGTACAATTGCTGTGAAGTTAAGCGTCGCGGCGTTCGTTGGCAGCGCGCTGCGTGTCGGCGTGTCGAGAGCGTTTGTGTATGTGTGTGTTCGTGGTAACCACTATTTCGTACCTGGAATTACCTGTTTATGTAAAAATAAATTGAGTGAAAAAAGTACATACAAGCATTGTGGAAAGAAATGAGCGAAGCAGACATGTGAAACGAGTTTAAAAAATAAATAAATTAATATCACGAGAAGAGATCCAACTTGCAAACAACTTAATTATTAAGTTTGTGGTGTCTATATGATGGCTAGTTGCTTTTGCCTTTGAGCTAATCTGCCTTTATCGTACCTATCATTGTGTAAATATACATACATACATAATCTAGTACAAATGCATGTGTGTTTGAACTATCGTGTGCCTTATTCCACAGTATTTTCGTGTTTGTTTATAGCGCCGTTTCCATGAAAATGCAGCCCCCGCCTACAACAACAGAAACAAAATCACAAAACGTAATACCGAACAATTCTGGAGCTTCGATTTCGATGCGACGACGTCAGCCATAACTATAACAACAATAAATGTAACAGTTAAAATAAGAAAATAAGAATAGCCGTTGGAAAGTTTGGTTGATGAAATATACGAGAAATATATACACAATATGCTTAAAGTGATTAAATAAAGCGGTTCAAAGTAGAAAGAAAGAAGTGAAAACTGAGGAGAGAGATTCGGAGGTGCTCAAGTGTCGGCAGAGTTGCTGATCGTACATTGAAAAGAAAGGTGAATGAATAAGAAATACTGGGTGACTCATTCACAATAAATTAAATGTGTGCACCTAAAAAAGATCACGTAAAGCTATTTAAATAATAAAAAGTTGTAGTTAGAATAACTCAAAGTATCTTCGGTTTAATTCGGTTGCCGTGCTCACGGAGTAATGCTACGAAATGTTGCCACAACATTGTCAATCACAACAACAAACACAAATTTATCACCCGCAACAGTATCAGCAGCAGTCGCAGCGCCCACGAAAGCATCTATGTCGAAAATTACACAAATATCAGACGCTAGCTTTTGCGTTAGCACTGGTCAATTTGCAAACTGCCGTATTAGTCTACGCTGCTTCGAGTACGTCCCTTTCTGCGCTATCCACAAGTCCCAGAGATGACCCTTTTACGCGGTTTTTCATACCCGCCCACACGCACAACGCTGAAAATAGTTTAACTATGCCGGCTAACCCAAATTCAGTAAGCCCACTTGCGCGACTAAGACGTTCGCCAAATCCTGCTCCTGAATCGGTTAGCTCGCTCTATTCGGCCTTACCGGCAGCGCGTACTGGCAATTCTGCCATCTATTTCGGGATGTCGCCATCATCGCTGGCGGCACATGAGAATAGTGTCAATCAGATCGAACAATATTCGGATAATCGTAAGCCGGCTTTTAAAAACTGTGCCAGCTACAAACCATCCGTGAAGGAAGAGAGACCCGAAAACACTTTCGTTATAATGGTACAGGCTGAGGATCCTGACTCGGATCAAGAAATAAAATATAGTCTTGTGCAATCGGCAGCTGAAAGATCGAAATTTCATATTGATCCTAAAACGGGTGTAATTGTAACAGCGCACATATTCGACCGTGACGAACCGATATACGAAAAGGCGGTGTACGTGACTGTGCAGGCAACGGATAACGGGCGACCACCTTTGGACGATGTGTGCACATTTAAAGTGACCATTGAAGATATCAATGATAATCCACCAGTCTTCAATAAGGCGCGTTATGACGAATCCATGTCAGAAGATAAGCAGGTGAGTTGCAATTATATTTATCAAATATGTGTAAGTAGTGAAAGACGGTGCAGAACAAAACATAGTTGTCTGTTGCCACAAAAGTACTGTGTGTTAAATATGTGGACCCCAGGATTACTGCAATTTAACATCGTACCGATGTGGGCAACAATGGTGCAAAACTGGCTTCCATGTTTTATTCTAACCTCAAAAAAAAAAAAAATGGATTCGTTTACAGATGTTATAGTTTTAAGCGAAAAATATTAAGGAAAAGCAGGTTTTTCACATATCCAGCTTCTATTTTTGATATATTAATTAACGAATATTTAGGAAACATATCATAGCCTACGAACTGGGCCATTCGATTTCTAAAACATCCGGTTCGACCGAGGCCCGCTCGTTTCCACGACAGTCGGTTCTACGTTACCGCAACGACCCGGATTTATATTCGGCCAAGGACTGCCACTCCAGCAGCATTCCCCGTATGTAAATATGGGGAATGTTTATGCTGCTACAACAACAACCGAGACCCGCTAACGAATAGTACTGGCAGCTACCTTTAAGGGGTTAGGGGTAGGCAGAACTTTCAAAAAATTCTTTTTTTATTTATTTTATTTTATTTTTATTTTTATTTTTTATTATTAACCCGGGAAGTCCCATAACTTTTTTTGTTTTGGATTTTTGTAAAATGTTGTATGTATTTCGATCTCCTGAGCACGAAAATGAAGTTCATTTTCATTTTTCTCACTTCGATTTTCCGGAAAATGCGGAAAATTATCGTTACCATATGGTAATCGTGGGACCTCTAGACAACATAGTTATCTTTCCATTTCACCAAACAAATACCAGTGCTTTTCATTTCAATTGATTCAGAGTAACCTCTTTCCATTGACTTGAAGTCTTTTTTATGCACTAGTGGACAGCTTGCTGGAATTCTGTTATCTCGGATTGTCCCAGTACCATTATATCCGCATGACTTGAGATATGCCAACAGAGGATAACTAGTAAACAGGTTATCGAAATAAAACTGGAATGACAGCGATTTCAATTCATCAGGAAAATCGTCGATCATGCTGACTAAAGGAGCGGCGCATTTTCTAAACTTTGCTGCGTACTCCAAATTCGATCGAGGATTCTTCCCCTGGTAAATTTCAAAATTCACCAAATAACCAGATGGAGTGCATGGGCACCAGACTTTATATCCAAATCGTAATGGTTTGCCCTTTATAAATTGCATGCATCCATGTTTACCAAAATAGGATATCATACTTTCGTCGAAAGAAAGATTTTGTTCCGGATGGAAATTTTCTATCATTTTTGCTTTCAAATGATCCCTAAGAGGACGCAGTTTCCACATTTTGTCAGGATTTGGGGCGTCTATTGAAGAAGCCTTGGAATTTTCTTCGAAGTGGAGATTTTGCAAAATCTCTTGAAAACGATTCCGACGCATGGTGTTACTGACAAGATTGTTCCGAATGTCTTCATCCTGACTCCACAAATGTTTGTAATTGGAGTGATAATTGTAGCCAGTGACGATCAATATGCCTATGAATGCTCTAAGTTCGCTGACTGTTATATTTGGGTTCGGTCTATTCTGTTCCATCGAATATAACGCACTTTGTTCGCAAATATGTTCCAATAATGTGTCATCAAAAAATGTTTCAAACTGTTCGTGTGGCAGTGAATGGCGACAATCTTCGTAATTTGCGCTTGGAAAAATTGGAATTAGAGATGACGATTTCTTCTTGACCCATTCAAATACAGTTTCCTTGTTTCCTGATGGCAATGCAACGTTTGAAGGTTTCGGTTCAATTGTACGTAAGCGCTTCCTCATTGGAGATTCTGAACGATTAGCCGTTGTTTCTTCATCCTCCAATCTCCTGGATTTGGTGCTGAAAAATTTAGAGTTTATAAGATTAAAATTATGGTATGCTTATACCGTCTCTAAACATGCCTCCCATATCCTCCTCTTCATCGAAGCCTTGCATGCGTCGCAACTTCGCAGCCACCTCTTAGCTGAGCCGGGAAAACATTATCTGGAATGCCCGCACAATCATCTTCAGCGCCATCTTCGCCAGATTTGTTGCCATCCACAGGAGGCTCGATATAAGGAGTGGTTGGAATATCACACAGTTGATTTTGATCTTCTGCTTCATCGAGTTCTTGAATGAAATCAAGCATTTCTTGCAACGATAAACCGCTGTAATTCACAAAATATCAATAAATATGATCAAAAATCTCAAAAAAAACTACACCAAACGTAACTAAAACCCTGTACCCTAGACGTCCCACGGTTACCATATGGTAACGCCTTGAGTAAAATACAAAAAAGTTACACAAAAAATCAAATTTCAAACAAAACTAAACTTGCATTTACTAGTTTATTTCATTAGCTACCAACTGATGCAATTTTTTTGGAAATATATCAAAAAAGCAAAAAATTATTCATATACTTACCGACGTGCCATGTTAAAAAACCACAATAATTCACTTTTTTTTTCACCCGAGTTTGACGTCTTATAGCTTTGCTAGCTGCACTAAAAATAACAAAAAACTTATGTTTTTCCGTGAGCTGCATTTATTCTGCGTGAAATACAGTTATTCTTTTTTGTTTTTGTTACTTAGTTCAGATATAATACGTAAAATTGCAACGGCATGTTTGCATTACCATTACCATACCTAAATCGTGGGAAGATTCGGGTTAAATATGAAGCCTCCAAATGCAGTTTTTTGAGTTTTTATGCAGATGACGCCGTGGCAAGCAAGTGTGGGTGTGTGTGCGTGGGTATAAATCCTTGTATTTGGTTGTTGTTGTTGTACCAGCAATACAAGCCCTGTCAGTGTAGTGAGTATCACCGGCCGTCTTCGTCTAACTCATTTAAAGGTAGGCCCAGAGGGAGAGGGGTGTTAGATGAGTGAGTTTAGTGGGGTCAATTCTGGATAAATAGGAGTCTAACCTGCTACAATATCCCATGGCAGCCAGTTTTACGGTACCGGAATGACTCGGAGGTTTTTCTCGAGCGAGGGCTGCCGCCCCAGTAAACTAGACCTGTCTAGCGAACCGTTTATCATTCTTGTGTTTGGTAGTTTCTATTGCTTTCACCTACTTTTCCTCTTCACAAGCAGGTAATATCCCTTCCCTTTGCTTATTCATGGAGTCTAACGACACAGCGAATTCGAAAGACAGAACCTTGTATTCTATCATCCTTCGATTCGGATGAATGCTGTTGTTGTTGTTGTAGTTGTACCAGTATAAACACTCCCCATACGTATACGGCGAATGCAGCGAAAGTGACAGTCCTACGCCGGATATATTTCCGGGTCGTTACTGGATTGAAATTGTTTCTGTAAGCAAATGAAATTCTTTTTTGGCCTTGAGGTGGTGATAAAAAACATTTTGTTTGTTATATATGTATGTGAATATTTATCTTACAACGAAAGCTAGCAAAGAATTTTGTAATCTATGGAACTTTAATTTTTGTCTCTTAGTTTAAGGGGCTACATATGTACGTCCAGCAGCGCCAAAAAAGCGCTAAAAAACAGTTTTTAGAAGGGATAACAATAGAAATAAACTTAAACTTTTTAAAAAAATTTATTTACATTTTTCTTCACAAAAATTAGTTTATAAAAAATCTCGTGACTAAAAGTACAATGAAAAAAAGTTTTTCCACGGTCTGCATCATTTCCACTTGAAATGTTGATGGATCTGTGAAAAGTAGAAAATTCTTGTAAAATAAAGTTGTAGTTATAGTCTGTCAAGCCGGCTTTTGAATTTCGAAAAATTTTGCAAAACGGCATTTAAAAAAAGTCATAAATGTCACACTTTAATTATGTTTATAACACTTTTCAATAAAAATATCAAATATCAAATCTATAGAGAAAACACTTTCGAATATTTAGAAGACAAAACCGCATCAAAAAATATTAAAAACTGTATGAGTTATCATGCAGACCGTGCCGGAAAAAGTACAATAGTATCGAGAAAAACGTGTTTAAAGTTTACGGCACAGGAACGCGCGGACTTCTCTCTACCTAAAGGGTTATCCAATGAGAGGTCTTATTTTGATATTCAAAGAAAAATGTTTTTTTTTAATATAAGTGATCGGATGTTTATTTCATTGTAAAGAGGAAGACATGCCGTTAATAGTGAAAAATAACATCAGGCAAATGACCACCACAGTCACGATTACAGGTCAATATCCTTTTCATGAAATTTTCCATAATCGAATTGCTATGTCCTCGATAGCCTCACGAATTCCATCTTTGAGGTCTTGAATCGACCCTAGGTTGTTGGCGTAGACCTTCTCTTTCACGTAGCCCCAACGAAAAAAGTCACAAGGTGTTAAATCACAAGATCTCGGTGGCCAATTGTGATCACCTCTTCGAGAGGTAACACGGTCCGGAAGCTTTTCCCGTAAAAGATCAATGGTTTCGTTGATTGTGTGGCACGTAGCGCCGTCTTGTTGAAAATAAACGTTGTCCAGATCAATACCATCCAATTTCGGCCATAAAAAATCGTTAATAATCAATAATCAAATCAAAATAACAGCTGTTATTGGAAAACCCTTTAGTTAAAGGGCTGTAGAAGCTATAATATTGGGGATTTCCGCACGAAGATTTCACAGTATATTCTTAAGATACTACATATATTTCGAAATATCGAAAAAAATGGATTTTTTGAAAATTCTCGACGTATATAACCCCTGAAGAGGATATATTTTGGTTTCCCAAGTCCCGCACAATCCGGCTATAAACAAAAACTATACATAAAAACGTGGATTTTTTAGTCCGTACTCATTAAACTTTTTTGCTATATTTTTGCCCTTCGTACTTACATATTTAAATGGAGATATAATGAGCATACAATTTACTGCAATATGTTACGCAGGTAAAGAGATATTCATTAAATTTTAAATATGAATTGCAAATATGTCTAACAATTAATTGCAGAAGTGGTTTTTAAACTAGTAGTTCGCATGGCTCTTCGCTGACTGGCATTCTCAGTGAATTCCTGAATGATTTCATTACCAACGACTTCAACGGGTATTCACAGTCTTCTAGCAACCATCCTGTAGAGCCTATTATCAGTGTATTCATGTAGGTTAGGTTAGGTAGTGCTGGCTGATCTGTACAAACATCTCACTTAGATCTCTAGGGTCCATTGTGTTGCCAGTGCTATGTATTTGGAGTCAAAGATTTTATTTAATGTAATTCTTCTTGTCGTTCTTAACAAGCCGTTCAGCCTTTTGTCAGCAATATACTTCAAGGATGAAAAATATGCTGATCCTAGGCACATGTCAAGGCCTACAAAGAGTAGGGCAGTGCCAAAGTAGGTGTTCCAAAATGCCTCTAGCATACGCTTCGTAGCATGTGTTACACGCATCGCTTGGGCTAGTCCCATTTTGGCTGCGTGATGTGGAGTGAGACAGTGTCCCGCCAGTACTCCAACTAATATTTTTCAGTCTTTTCTAGTATTATTCTAACTCATTGGTGTAATTTTGGCAGTTTTGTACGCGGTTGAGTGTTCCCATATCGACTGGCTTTCCAGAGCTAGTAGAACTATTTACTAACTAGTTGCGTTAGTAAAAAAAATATTACAACATTATTTTTAAAAACTTAATGTGTACTTGCCTTGCCCTAACCAGTACTAGTTCGTACCCCTACGATTTCCTCTCATATACAACTCGTTGCAAAATAAGAAATAATTTAATGAAAAAATAGTTCATATTACAATAAAAACCGAATTTGTTAAATGTTTTCAAAATCCATCAAAACTTTCAACTTTTTTCAAGTATTTGAATTATAATTTTTTTAGTTGCGTATTTACGAGTTTTTTCTGCTCGTTTTTCGTAAAAATTATGCTTTGGGACAATGTTTACTTCAAAAAGTTTTCTAAATAAATAAAAGTTTATTTTTTAAAATAAAAGAAAAGCAATTGAATTTAAAAATTTTGGAATAAAAAAAAATTTTATTTAAAAAAGAAATTTACATTAAAAAAAATTTGAATGGAAAAATTTCAATAAAAAGAAAAATTTTTTTGAATAAAAAGAAATTTTAATTAAAAAAATTTTGAAAAAAAAAATGTTTAATTAAAATAAATTTAGTTAAAAAAAATTTTATTAAAAAAATTTTGAATAAAAAACAATTTTGAATAAAAAGAATTTTACCTAAAAAAATTAGAAATTGTGAATAAAAAAAATTTTTAATTTGAAAAAATTTGAATAAAATAAAAAATTTTATTAAAAAAATGTTGAATAATAAAAAATTGGAATTAAAAACAAATTTGGTTAAAAAAAATTTGGTTAAAAAAAATTTGTATTAAAAAAACTTGGAATAAAAAAAAATTAATTTAAAAAGATTTGAATAAAAAAAAATCTTAATTAAAAAATTTTTGAATTAAAACAATTTTGAATAAAAAAAAATTTTACAAAAATATGAATAAAAATAAAATTATTTAAAAAAAAATAAATTAAAAAATTTTGAATAAAAAAAAAAAGAATTTTAAATAAAATGAAAAAAAATTAAATAAAAAGAATTTTAAATAAAAAAAAATTAAAATTGTGAATAAATAAAAAATTTGAATAAAAAAAATGTTTATTAAAAAAAAATTTGTGTTAAAAAAATTTGGTTAAAACAAATTTAAATTTAAAAAATTTTAATTACAACAATTTTGAATAAAAAAAAATTTAACTAAAAAAATTATGATTAAAAAAAAAATTAATTTAAAAAATTTGAATAAAAAATAAATTAAATAAAAAAAATGTTGAATAAAAAAAATTTAAATAAAAATAATTTTAAATAAAATGAAAAAAATTAAACAAAAAGAATTATAAATAAAAAATATTTAAATAAAAAATACTTAAATAAAAAATATTTAAATAAAAAACATTTTAAATAAAAATCATGATTGACAGCTTTCTTAAAAATATTACAAATTTCCATTATTTATAGAAATTCCTTTATATTTTATTGTTGTTGGAGTGGTTGAATATTTCTACTGAAATAATTCTAATTAGCGACCAGGACCGTTTTACTACCACTATTCTCGTGTGATGATGTTTTGTGTGTTATTCTTATTTTATTTTTTGTTTTTGTTTTTTTTAAGTCAGATCCATTTTGTGAGATCCAAGTATAGCAGCAAATTCTTTATCTTGATGTATGAGATCTCATAAATTTGCTGTAAGAAAGGCTAACCGAAAGATTGAAGTCTTGCTCTACCTAGCCCAGGACATTCAGATAAGTAGTGGAAAAGACTTTCCTTCATCCCTTCCGCTTGACAGCTTCTGCAGATGGGATTGAAAGGAAGGTTGAGTCTGCCTGCATGATCTCCTGCCTTCCAAAGACCTATAAGGGTTGCAGTGATGCGTGAAATGTTCGGTCGAGAGCATCCTAATAGGTAATTCGTCCTTTGGATTTTGTACGACGGCCATGTGTTTTTTGTTGTTATAAATGTAGTTAATTGCTTGCACCTTCTTTCGGCTAAAGCAAGATAGTGTGAATAAATCTTCATATGTTAGTTTACAAATATATTAGTTGACACCCAAAATGAACTACCAACAACATGCGAACACACCCACAAACAATTCACAGTCCATGAAAGCTGCAGCACAACCCGAAAAACTGGTCGTAAAAAAGTAAAATAAATTCGAAAAATTAAAAAAAAAATAAGTGGTGAGCAAAAAGTTTGAATAAAATGTGAATTAAAAACTGAAAAAAAAAAAATGAAAAAAAAAAATGAAAAAAAGGTTTATATTGACCTGGAGTCCAACTATTGCTAATGAACCAAAGATATGTCGTTGCAAAAAGAATACAAACCATAACATGCATGCATATTTAAACTTTTCGATTGAAAGAAAAGTAGTGACAATTCATGAAAATTTTCATTAAAAAGTTAACTGTTAAAAATATATATTACAACGATTTGTGAACTATTGTGTGAAGTGAAATTATGACCGGAATTAAATTTCTGAATATTAGGAATAAGTATTTACATTGAGAAATAAATAACAAACAACGGAAAACTTATTAAATAAAAATGAGTGCAAACTTTACCCAAAGATTTTTTTTTTTACGGAAATTAAACGAAATTTGATAAACAAACAAATATTACACCGTGCAAAAATAAAAGTTATCAAGGGAATCAGGCAGTATGCGAAACTTCATTAGGCGGTTTGATCCAACATCATCCAGCAAACAGCAGCAACAAACCCCCCAGCAATAATAATAACAACCGCGAGAAAAATAAAAAAATTAACAGAAAAAATTACAACAACAAACACACAACTACCCCGTCTACAAATACAACTATAGCTACAAGCACAACAACCAACAAATAAAGGATAACAAATCGCAACTGCAACCCCAACTTTGACAATAAAATAACAACAGTAACAATAATAAAAGCAACAGCAACCAACAGTAAATAAAATAAAATATAACACAACAAACAAAAAAATATAAAAACAACAATTTAATAACAAACAAATTCAAAAAATCGATTGACAACAAATAGGCAACTAAACAATAAATCTCCAGGCGCACTACACTACGAATATTCGGCTCATGCGTGAAGTCCGTATTGTTGTATGGAAGCGAAATATGGCTGGTCTCTAACACCATCACACAGAGGCTACAAATCCTTCATCAACAAAGGCCTCTGCATCATCTGCAGAATATTCTGGCCAAACACTATCAGTAACGACGCACTTCTCATGAGACGGTGCAGAAATAACAGCACAGAACCATGTACGATAGAGGAGTATTGTTTAGGTCCTATGCTCCCGAGAGGAGTGCACAAGGAAAAAACAAACAAATCAAACATCAAAAATTAGAACAACAACAGCAAAAAACTTGATAACCAACGAAAGAAAAACATAAGCATACACGAAAAGTCAATTCGGAAAAGAAATTTGGATAACAACCTGTCAAATCGCAATACCACATATTATAGTAACGAAACAAGTAATGCAATAAAAAGAATAAATTTTAATAGAACCAATTTAACTATATATAAAAGAAAGAACAACATATAAAAAATGATGACTAAAACAAATACAAAAAAATAATACAAAGCAGATACCGTTAAACCGTGAAATTGTACACAAAACAAGCAAACCAAAAACTGAAAACAAAAATAGTCTCAAAAACGGATATAATTATGAACAACAACTACAACAACAGTATTGCAAAAAAACAGTACAAAAACACATAAAAGCAATATTCGTTAGAAATTTAATTTTAAAAAAGACTACCGTCAGATCAGAGGCGCTACGAGCTTAAGAGGGGGAGGAGTGAATATATTAGTTATTATTCCTCACGTGAAAGGCACAAGACAACCCGAAAAACTGGTTCGAAAAAGTAGACTTGAAACTGAAAAATTGGTTGGGAGAAAGTATTTAAGCTATGACAGTTTTGAAATAAATCCCGAAAAAGTGATGATCTTCAATAATTTTTGCTAATTGTTTTGCTAGTCAATTGCTTAATTTTACAATAATAAAAAACATAGCATTAATACATCATGTTTCGACTTGACTTTAGCAGAATTACTAAAAAAAAAAAAATTAATAATTGTGAAAGATATCGCTGTCTGTGTGGAGCACGTTTCACCAGAAGTCCTTAGCGGTAATCATCACAAGTCCTTGGAAATTCATCTAAAATCAATCGGACAAGATAAATTAGTTTTATTAATGGATAATTTTGTGCCTGATCTAAGCTTTTTCTTCAAAAGTAACAATATGGCGGCCTCAGTAAATATTTTTCTGATTTTCGAGCAAAAAACCGACAATTATTTGTTTAAAACAAATCGAAATTTTTGAAAAAAAAAAAATCCGCCACGAGTGTTTAATGTTTTTCAAAAGCAGTATACATTTTATTGAAATCTACCAAGCGGTTTCTAAGTTACAATGATCAGCGGTTCAAAAAACATAGTTTTGAGAAAAACGCATTTAAAGTAGGGCCCGAGCGCCCTTTGTTAATTGTTGAATAACTCGAGAAGTATTTGTCGAATTCACTTCAAATTTTCACAGAATATTTTTAAGAAAATGCGAAAAAATGAAATTTTTTGAAAATTCTGACTATCTCGAACCCCATAAATGAGAATTAAAAAAAAGAATCGTTTTATATTGACTTTTATATGACGTTGTTGTTGTTGTACCAGCATAAACATCCCCATACATATACGGCGAATATTGCTGAGGTGACAGTCCTTGGCCGGATATAAATCCGGATCGTTTCGGTTACGTAGAACCGACTGTCGTGAGAACGTCTTTTATAGGACGTCACTTCATCTGGTTTGCATTAGCGCCATCTGTTAATACAATTTTCCAAAAATCTGTTGACATTAACTTTGCGCCCCAACTTGGAGAAACTAAAAATTGTCCAAGCCCTTAGTCGGCAATTACGGTTTTGTAGCGCTCACTCACCCATAATCGCAAAGAAATTTCCTGCAAAGGATTTTCGGGCAAATTCGATGTCCATTGGAGTTGCTTTAATCCCAAATTGAGAAGCTATAGTGAAATGGATGGTCATTAGGCTAGATTTCTGACTCAACTGAATATCCAAATATGTATAATATATTCAAATATAATACATATTTTCAATCTGAAGGACTTTGCTTTTGTTTTGCTTCAAAATTCTTACCAGGCTAGTGTGGCGAAAATTGTGTTATTGAGACTCATTGCGGTCCCACATTCAAGCTTTCGAAAGGGGAAGAGTTGTTAGAATCACTCTATGATTCTGAAAGTAGTTTGTATGTGGACCACCCTATATAAACTAAACAACCCATATGTTAGTATGTTACTTGCATACAGCATACATAGAAGTCTGCAAACGTTTCAGTTCCTATTTTGTAAATGGTTAATGGAATAGTAGTTAGAATATTTATTTTCTAATTCTTTATGTAGGGAAACGTTTGGAAAAAAGCTATATTTCCAGCAAGAGCATGTACATATTTCCAATCAACCGAACTGCAATACTCGAATCGACGAGTATAAATAAGTCTGCACACCATACGCGAGTAGAAATGTGTGCGTGTGCGTGTGCGATGAGCTTCTTAGTGCTGGAGGCAGGTACATTGTTGCACTTTGGTCGTATTTATTGCTTGGTATTTTCTTGTGGGCATTCCAGTTCCTAAGTTCAATGCACTGACTAACACCTCGTTCACCAATTATTGTGATAGAACCTTGAAACCTTCTTGTGTCACTTGCTGAACTTAAAGCTCAGTTTGGTTAGTCATAGGCAAAAGTACGTGACTACTATTCGCTTTCCAATTCGTTCGCATATTTCCGCTCTATTTAATATTTTAGTTTTTTATTTACTTCAGTTAAGTTTTAGTGCGATTCGTTGACGCTAACCGGGATGTGTGTGGATTACTTGATTTGGGCAGATCTAAGGGAAAGTATTTTCACTTTGGTTTACTATTCTTCTGCGCATACCCATATCTATAAGTAATTTAATTAACAGTAAAAATAATTATCTATTTGCCGTCAAATGTCGGATAGGTACAAGTTTTGCTGGGAATATTCTGAATATCCAATTTTTTGAATATATTTAACATATCAAACAAATGCTGTGAAAAATTCGACTAAATATTGAATTTTCTTGTTTATGGTTGCTAAACACGTACAAATCTACGTAAAAGTTTCTTCGAATTACTTTACATGTGCGCATGAAATTTCTAAAGTATAAAGTACAAATAAAAATATCTATTTATAAAATAACAAAATTCACTCAAGTCTAAAAATATTTGGAGAAAATTCGAAACTAATTTGACCGTGTGTAGGAGCTTCTATCTTTTTTGAATAGTTATTATTATTTTTTTTTTTAATTAAATAATTGGCGCGTACATTTCTGTTAGGTGTTTGGCCGAGCTCCTCCTCCTATTTGTGGTGTGCGTCTTGATGTTCTACAAATGGAGGGTCCTACAGTTTTAAGCCGACTCCGAACGGCAGATATTTTTATGAGGAGCTTTTTCATGGCAGAAATACAATCGGAGGTTTGCCATTGCCTGCCGAGGGGCGACCGCTATAAGAAAAATGTTTTTTTTATTAATTTTGCTTTCACCGAGATTCAAACCAACGACCTCTCTGTGAATTCCGAATGGTAATCACGCACCAACCCATTCGGCTACGGCGGCCGCCATATTTTAATATTTTTTTAGTTAAAATGTTTGTGTTTTAGTTTAAATTTTTTTATTAATTTTTGTTTTTGTTAAAATTTAATTTTCTTAGTTACATTTTTTTTATTTAGTTTTAATTTTTTTACCAAGTAAATTTTTTAAATATTTTTTTTAGTTAAAATTTATTTATTTGTAGTTAAATTTTAAGTTTTCTTAGTTGAAATTTTATTTTTTTTAGTTAAAATTGTATCTTTTCAGTTAAAATTTTTTTAATTAAAATTTAATTTTTCTAGTTAAACATTTTTTTTTAAATTTTTGTCAGTTAAAATTTAATTTAATTTTATTTTTTTTTTATTTAAAATTTTTGTTAGCTAAAATTTAATTTTGTTAGTTAAAATTGTAATTATGTTTAGTTAAATTTTCTGTTTTTAGTTTTACTTTTTCTATACTTTTTTTATTAATTTTGTTTTGTTTTTGTTTAAATTTAATTTTCTTACTTAAATTTTTTTTTATTTAGCTTTAATTTTTTTAGTTAAGTAGATTTTTTATTATGTTTTTGTAGGTAAAATTTAATTTTTTTAATTCAAATTTTATTTATTTTTAGTGAAAAGTTTATTTAATTTTTGTATTTATTTTATTTAAAATTTTTGTTAGCTAAAATTTAATTTTTTTAGTTAAAATTTTATTTATGTTTAGTTAAATGGTTGTGTTTGTTAAAATTTAATTTTCTTACTTACATTTTTTTATTAAGCTTTAATTTTTTTAGTTAAGTAGATTTTTTATTATGTCTGTAGTTAAACTTTTATTTATTATTAGTTAAAATGTAATTTGTTTTTAGTTCAAATTTTTTTATTAATTTTGTTTTTTTTTTATTTAATAAAATTTTTTTTTGTTAAACTTTTTTTGTTTTTATTTAAAATTTAATTTGTTTTTAGTCAAAATTTTTTTATTAATTTTGTTGTTTTTTATTTAATTACATTTTTTTCGTTAAACTTTTTTTGTTTTTATTTAAAATATTATTTAGTTAAAATTTTATTTTTTTAGTTAAAATTTTATTTATTTTCAGTGAAAATTTTATTTTTTTTTATTTTATTCAATTTTTTTTGTTAACATCTTTTATTAGTTAAAGCTTAATTTTTATTTAGTTAAAATTTTATTATTGTTTTTATTTAAATTTTATTTATTTTTAGTTAAAATTTAATGTTTTTAGTTAAAATTTTATTTTGTTTTGTTAAAATTTAATTTTTCTTATTTAAAACTCTTTTATTTAAAATTTTGTTTACTTAAAATATAATTTTTATTTATTTAAAATTTTATTATTGTTTTTTAGTTAAAATTGTATTTATTTTTAAATAAAATATAATGTTTTTAGTTAAAATTTAATTTTTTTTGGTTAACATTTAAGTTTTCTTATTTAAAACTCGTTTATTTAAAATTTTGTTTATTTAAAATTTAATTTTTTTAGTTAATATAGGGGAGAATGGGGAGTTGTGAGACGGGTTTTGTTTTTGGACCCGTATTACTCAAAATCTTAATATTCTGCATGTGTCAACGATGGAATCTTTAGTCAATGAATACTGGAAGCTATTGGTATGGCCTATTTAACAAAACTACAATTTTCCTTAAAATTAAAATTGTATATAATAATATAAAATATAATACAAAATACAAAAATGTGGGGAGTTGTGAGACACCCTGGTTTAAATCAATAAAAATGACTTATTTTAGTTGTTAGTTCTTTATTAAGATGAAAAATAAAAAAGAAAAGACAATTGTTATAAAAAAGTGTATAAAAAATGTAATGCCATCAATCTGATGATTCGCAGTGAGAACATGTATAAGAACCAGTTCGTAAATTGGCACACTTTAGGTACACAGCTCGATCGCATACATTGCAATGAATGGAGTTGTTTCTGCTTAACTTTTTCGGCATTGCACCTTTGCAGATGATGCAAATTCTGATGAACTTGAAATTATTGCTGCTGAAAGATGCGTTAAAACGTCGAAAAAAAACGGTGTCTCACAACTCCCCACATTTGTTGTCTTACAACTCCCCAAATCGTTTTTTTATAAATGGCCGCGTAGTCATAAACACATCGAACGTTCATGCCCAAGTGAATGTGTAAATTCAAAGCTAATAGGACAATTAATAATTTGTATATATTAACATTTGCAATTTGCTTCAACAACTGATCGAATGTATCGCAAAACAAAAGATGAAAAAAACTTAACGAGAAATTCCGAAACATAGTAACTGGAGAGACGCGTCGAATGCGTGTAAATATGGCCAATGCTAGCTGAAAAGTGAGATCGCGTCGAGAACACTTGTTGACACTTAAAATCGAATGTAAACAAATGAATAATGCCGAAAGGTAACAATGTCTCACAACTCCCCATTTTCCCCTATTATTTAATTTTAGTGAGAATTTTATTTAATATTTTTATTTCCTTTTTTATTAAATTAAAATTTTTTTTTTTATTTTTTTTTATTTAAAGTTTTTATAAAAATATAATTCACACTATAAAAAAACTCATATAACACAATTGGCGTGTTTTCTTGGGTTATCCAGCTTAGTAGCTCCATCAATTCTCACGGGAACGATCCGGATTATCTTTAAGGGTGTTGGCAGCACCAACTTCTTTGATAGTAATAAAAATTATAAGCGCCTTCGATTCGCCACTTCTCCATTTGCTATGTTTGGGCTCTGGTCGCTTGACGAAAAATTTGCATGTGAAAGCATAAAACTGGTATACCATAACTCACTATATTCAATGCTGTCAATTCTCTTTTCTGATACCAGGCAAGTTTCATTAGATCGCGTCCATAGAGGGTCACTTTTGTTGCTTCAACTATGCGAATTCTCTTTTGATGTTGACCGCCGTGCTCATTCCCCTGTTAGGTGGAATATCCAAAGCGTGAAATTCAGAATCATCTAAGGCAAGTTTTATAGAATTTTTTATAAGGTGTATTTTTCAAGAATCTCTTCTAGTGATTCCGTTGAAATAGAAACCGGCTGCGATATTCTTTTTATCGAAAATGTATTTCTTCTACACTTTTCTGTAAATTCATAATAATGTTAAGGGTTGTACAAGTAACTTACTATTCTATACAGAAGTAATCCCCATGAGAAATTAAACACTTGCGCCAACGTTTTTTCCAATCTTCGAAGCACTTCAAAAAATCATTTTTTTTATCTTGTTCATTTCCTCCTTCGATGGCGTCTTTATCTCGTCAATCGTAGCGTAGCGTCGTCCTTTCAAGGGCCTCTTCAGTTTCGGGAACAAGAAAAAGTCGCAGGGAGCCAGATCTGGTCAATTCAGTGGCTGTGACATCATTAGTGTGTTGTTTTTGGCCAAAAAGTCGCGCACAAGCAACGATGTGTGAGCAGGGGCGACATCGTGATGCAAGAGCCAATTTTTGTTCTTCCACAAATCCGGGCGTTTCTGGCGGATTGCTTCTTGCAAATTGCGCATAACTTGCAGATAATATTCCTTATTGACCGTTTTACCCTGAACTCATGATCCACAACGCCCCTGCAATCGAAGAGAACGGTAAGCAAAACTTTTACATTCGACCGAACTTGGCGCGCTTTTTTCGGTCTTGGTTCGCGCGGCAGCTTCCATTGAGATGATTGAGCTTTGGTTTCCATAAACCCACGATTCGTCACCAGTTATGACCCTCTGGCGCAAATTTGGGTGGTCGCGGACAGAGTCCAACATCTCATTAACAATGTTCATGCGATGCTGCTTTTAGTCGAAATTGAGCAGTATTGGTACGAACTTTGCGGCGACCCGTCTCATGCCCAAATCATTGAAAAAAATCGAATGGCACGAGCCAATCGATATGTCTAGGTCCTCAGCAACTTCTCTAATGGTGATTCGACGATTGGCCAATACCATTTTTTTCACTTCATCAATTTTTTCGTCTGTTGTTGAAGTGCTCGGACGTCCGGCACGCTTTTCGTCGTTCACATCTTCTCGGTCTTCTGAGAACATTTTGTACCGCCGATAAACGTTGCTTTGGTCCAAAGTAGCTTCTCCGTATGACACAGTCAACATTAGGAATGCATCCGCGCACTTAATTTCGTTTTTCACACAAAATTTGATACAGGTTCTTTGATCCATCTTTTTGAATAGGTAAAAATCGAACACGAGCCGAAACACGTGCAGGCAAAGCAGCTGTCAACAATTAACTCAACATTCAAAATGGTCGAACTCGTCGGCATGAGTGAGAGACATGAGTACGAGTACCAACATATCGCCACAAAACAAACGAAATTGGAATATAAGTAACCTGCGAAAATTCAAAATTTCTCGATACTTTTTGAACACACCTCGTATAGTACATATATCACCTACCACCCTTCTCCCTCTGGACCAAAGAATGAGCAAAGCTTTAGTTATAAGTATTTGTATATAGCGTTGCCACCTAATTCCCAAGATGTTAGTATTTGCAAGTCGTAAATAATAGCACAGATAAATTAAGTAATTGGATGGGGGTGTCACGCGAATTACGATTGAGAATATTTTACTTAAAAGTATTGCGTTTTTTGATTGGTGCTGCCACTTATTTTCTAAATCAAAAAGGTTTGAATTGCCTTATGGGGTGAGGGGTAGTCAGAATTTTCCAAAAATTAGACTTAAAAATATTGTGTGAAAATTAGAAGTGAATCCGACAAATATTCAACAATTAACAAAGGGCGCTCGGGCACTCCGGTTCGATAGCAAAACTTAAAAAAAACGTTTTCTCAAAACTATGGTTTTTGAACTGGTGATCACTGTAACTTAAAAACCGCTTGGTAGATTTCAATAAAATTTATACTGCTTTTGAAAAACATTAAACACTCGTGCCTGATCGAAGGACTTTTTTTTCAAAAATTTCGATTTTTTTCCACAATTAATTGTCGGTTTTTTTTCTCGAAAATCTGAAAAATATTTCCTGAGGCCCCCATATTGTTAATTTAAAAAAAAAAGCTTCGATCAGGCACAAGATCTATTAATAAAACTATTAGGTGCGCAACTAAGTTTGTCAATAGATGCCGCCAGCAGTGTGTGCTAGTCGATTCTAACATAACCTAAACGCCACAAACCAAGCTTAGACACATGGTAAACAAACTGCTTCGACACATTAGTGATTTTGTTTTGGTATCAGATACTTTTGGTTTTGTGAAAATGTCTGATTTTGTGCCGAATAATCGTCATTTGCGGGAAGTGTGGATTTTCCTCTGTCATTCGAAAAAAACGGCGGCTGAAGCGCATCGAGAGCTACAAAAAGTTTATGGAGATGCTGCTTTAAGTGAAACAACGGACCGAGATTGGTTCCGTCGCTTCAAAGACGGTGATTTTAATGTTGACGACCGTCCGCGTGAAGGAAGGCCAAAAACCTTCGAAGACGTTGAATTGGAGGCATTGCTCAATGAGGATCCGTGTCAAATGCAAAAAGAGCTTCAGTATTAAGAGTTATCCGACAATCCATTTTCAACCGAATGCATGCTGTGGGAAGGATTCAGAGATAGGGGGACCTCGGTTTCTTATGAATTAAAACCAAGTGATGTAGAACGTCGTTTTTTCGACGTTTCGCCTGTGAACAACGCTCCAGCGGCAAAAAAGGTGGGGTTTTCTTCATCGCATTGTGACGGGTGATAAAAAATAGATTCATTACAGCAATCCAAACAAAAAAAGAAAGTCATGGGGACTGCTTGGTCATGCTTCACGCTACGAAGGTTATGCTATGTATTTGGTGCGACCAAGTTGGTGGTATTTATTATGAACTGTTAAAACCAAGCGAAACCATCACTGGGGATCGGTATCGACTTCAATTGATGCGATTGAGCTGAGCACTGCACGAGAAGCGGCCGCAATACGCAGAGTGGCATGAAAAAGTGATTCTACAGCTCGGCCTCACGTTGCCAAACCCGTTAAAACCTACCTGGAAACACTGAAATGGGAAATCCTACCCCACCCGCCATATTCTCCAGATATTGCACCGCCCGATTATCACCTGTTCCGATCGATGGCACACGGTCTAGCTGACCAGCAGTTCCATTCATATGAAGACATCAAAGAATGGCTTGATCCGTGGATAACCTCAAAAGATGAACAGTTTTACCGTGACGGTATACGAGATCTACCAGAAAGATGGGAAAAAGTAGTAGCCAGCAATGGGCAATACTTTCAATGATTCACTTTTAACCATTTTTTCAGAATAAAGTTGTATTTTCATAAAAAAAAACAGTGAGAACTTAGTTGCGCACCGAATATTTTCCTTCAACAAAAAAAAAAAAAAAAATTATTGCTGATTATTCCGTTCTGAAAGCGAGTTTTTGTTCGCGCGGACTATTCCGTCGAATGATGTAAAAGGGTTAAATACATAAAATATTTAATTTTACGCGCAAGCGCAGCCGCGTGCATCCGCTAGCATTAGCCATATAAAACAGAACATTTGTATTTTTGCACCGCTGTAATATTTAAATAAAAGCAAGAAACTATTTCTCTTCGCCTAATAACTTATATGTCTATAATCTCATATATCCTGACCTGAATTCCATTTTTTTTTTCTGCTCTCCTTTATTTGCAGCCTGACGCAATTGTGATGCGCATCTCGGCCAGTGACCTGGATGACGGCAACAATAGTATTGTCGAATACGAAATCCTACCCGATCGCGATCATTTGTACTTTAAAATCGACAAAGCAGCAGGCATCATTTATCTAAACCGTCCCATTGACAAACGTCCCGGCCAACACTACACAATCAACGTACGTGCCTACAATAGCATTGTACCAGATCCGCCGCAAGATGCACAAATTGAAGTGCGTATACGCGTTGTAGAGTCGTCAAAGAAGCCGCCGTCCTTTGTTGATCCCATCGAAGATCCCATTTACCTGAAAGAGGACTACATGAACTATTCCACGCCCATTGTTACGCTGCGTGCAGTTTCAAATGTTCCCGATAAACCGGAAGTGATATTCGAGTTGATTACAGGGCGCACTGAGCAGACGAATAGTAAAAAGACGTTTGTCTTCGATCAGACTGGCACAACCGTAACAATTGGTTTGGGTAAATTACTCGATTATGAATCCGTGACAGAGTACACATTAACAATGAGTGCGCGCAACACCTACGATTTGGTGGCAGAGCATGTGGTGAAAATCAAGGTTGAGGACGTAAACGACAATATACCATATTTTACTGAAGTGAAAAAGGGCACACTGCTCGAGAATGAGCCACCGGGAACGCCTGTGATGCAGGTACGTGCTTTTGATATGGATGGTACCGAAGCGAACAATATTGTGTCCTTTGAGTTGGCCGACAATCGTGAATATTTCAAAATTGATCCGCACACTGGCAACATAACTGCGTTGACCACGTTCGATCGTGAGGAACGTGATTTCTACAATGTGAAGGTGATTGCGAGTGACAATTCGCCATCGAGTTTGTTCAATAACGGCGAACCGAATAGGGGCCAACAAGTTTTTCGTATCGAAATTGCGGACAAGAACGATCACAAGCCAATTTTTCAATTACCCGAATATGTACCCGATCGTTTGCCAGAGGATGCCAATATTAATTTCGTTGTTATTGAGGTAATGGCAGAAGATGAGGACAATGCGTCACAAATTCTGTACACAATTGAAAGTGGAAATGTGGGAAATGCATTCAAAATCGAGGAGAAGACCGGCACGATCACCGTGAACCAGCGGCTGGATTATGAAAATATTACCGAATATTTGCTGAAGATACGTGCCTTTGATGGCATTTATGACGATTATGCGATTGTTAAGATAGAAATTGCGGACGTTAACGATAATCCACCAGAGTTTAAGGAGAAATATTCGAAAACCATACAAGAGGAAATGGTCTATGACTATTGCATATTGAATATTGAAGCCTACGATCCGGATATCAAAAATCGCTCTGCAGATCAACACATTAAATATTCGGTGGTGAAAGAGGAGCAAAAGAAAATGCTGACAATTGACAATGAAGGCTGCTTAAAGTTGATAAAGCCGCTGGATCGCGACCCACCAGATGGCCATAAGAGTTGGCAGGTGCTGATAGCGGCAGTTGATGAAGATGGCTTCGGTTTGAAATCGGTGACGCATGTGATAATAAATCTACAAGACATCAACGATAATGCGCCCTTCTTGGTGAATACGATGCCAGTTATTTGGCAAGAAAACCGAAACCCCGGACAAGTTGTGCAGTTGCAAGCGAATGATTATGACGAACCGCAGAATGGGCCGCCATACACTTACGGCATCGATAGTGAGGCGTCCGCAGATATTAAGGCGAAATTTAGCATCGACAATGATTATCTGTTCGCAAATGTGCAATTCGATCGTGAGGAACAAAAGGAATATTTTATACCCATAAGAATAAGCGATTCCGGCCAACCGAAGCGAAGTATGGTGAGCATTTTACATCTGATTATTGGCGATGACAATGACAATGCGATGTCGGAAGGTTCATCGCGCATATTCATATACAATTACAAAGGTGAAGCGCCCGACACTGATGTGGGGCGCGTTTTTGTCGATGATCCCGACGATTGGGATCTCGAAGACAAGGAATTCCGTTGGAAGAATGGCATACCACACGATAATTTCCGTTTGAATCCCAGTACTGGCATGATCACTATGCTTGAACGTACACAAGAAGGTGAATATCTGCTTGAGTTCGTTGTTACCGAAGAATCGACCTTTATTCCGCGCCACTCGGTGGACGCCGATGTCACAATTATTGTACGCGAATTGCCCGAAGAAGCGGTCGATAAGAGCGGCAGCATACGCTTCTTCAACATTACCAAGGAACAATTCATTGCAGTGGCGCGCGACGCGCAAGCCGACGATTCACTTTCACTAAAAGATCGTCTTCAATATTCGCTTGCCAAATTATTCAATACATCTGTCACCAATGTAGATGTCTTTACGGTGCTTCAAAATACCAACAATACCTTGGATGTGCGCTATTCAGCACATGGTTCACCCTACTATGCGCCAGAGAAGTTGAATGGCATCGTGGCACAGCATCAGCAGATGCTCGAAAAGGAGTTGGGCCTGCAAATGCTTATGGTGAATATTGACGAATGTCTCATCGAGCGGCATAAATGCGAATCATCGTGCATGAACACGCTGCATAAGTCAAACATACCCTACATGATCTACTCAAATACTTCGTCATTTGTGGGCGTGACGGCCTTCATTGAGTGGCATTGCGTTTGTGAGGCGCGCATAAGCACTTACTGCCTCAATGGCGGCACACCGCGCATAGGTGAGAACGACATGTGCGACTGCATTGACGGCTTTACGGGTCCACACTGCGAATTGGTCTCTGTTGGTTTCTATGGCAATGGCTACGCATTCTATGAACCCATTTCGCCGTGCGAGAATACGAAAATAAGCCTCGAAGTGGCGCCTCAAACCGATCAAGGCTTAATTATGTACTTAGGTCCGTTAAACTATAACCCACTACTGCCACTATCCGATTTCTTGTCATTAGAGTTAGTCAAAGGTTATCCCACACTGACGGTGGACTATGGCTCGGGTGCCATACGTATCGAACATCGCCACATCCAATTGCAGGTAGGCAAATCCTATCAACTAGACATTATACTACAAAAGGCCAGCATTGAAATGACAGTGGACAATTGCCGACTATCTACTTGCATGAGTTTGGGTGCGCCGCAAGGCCCCAACGAATTTCTAAATGTTAATGCACCGCTGCAACTGGGCGGCACACCAGTGGATCTACTGCAACTCGGCTACAGACTAAACTGGACCTACACGCCGAGCAGGCAAGGTTTCTTTGGCTGCATACGAAATCTCACGATCAATAATCACACCTATAACTTGGGTGCGCCTGCAATATCGCGCAACATCGATTCGGGTTGTCAGCGCGCCGTTGCTGTGGCGGTGAGTTTTGGGATCGATCGAAATTTCATCATTGCGATTGTGGCCTGTATAATGCTGCTGCTCATTATTTTATTGGCTGTGGTTGTGCAAAAGAAACAGAAGAATGGCTGGCATGAAAAAGACATCGATGATATACGCGAAACGATAATCAACTATGAGGATGAGGGCGGCGGCGAGCGGGATACTGACTATGATCTCAATGTGTTGCGCACACAGCCCTTCTACGAGGAGAAGCTCTACAAAGATCCGCATGCGTTGCAAGCGATCAAAGACCCAAATAATGAGATACCCGACATAGGTGGCTTTTTGGGTGATAAAAAGGAGAATTGCGATCGGGAGGCGGGCACGTATCCGGTGGACGATGTGCGACACTACGCGTACGAAGGTGATGGCAACTCGGACGGCAGTCTTTCGAGTCTGGCGTCCTGCACTGATGATGGCGATCTCAATTTTGACTATTTGTCGAATTTCGGACCACGATTCCGCAAATTGGCCGATATGTATGGCGAAGAACCTTCCGACACGGACTCAAATGTGGATGACGAACAAGGTTGGCGCATATAAAACTAAAACTAGAACTAAATTAAAACCGGAATACAAATTTTCCAATGACATTTCATGCAGAATGTAAAAGACTTTAAAATTAAGCGCATATTTATACATACGAGTATAGTAGATGTACATACATATGTATGCAAATGAATGTGTGTGCGTGTGTGTGTGGGTGTGTCGGATGGTGGAGAGACGCTTGATTGGGTTCCAATAAATGCCGTACACAACTCATACACACACACACATAAGCGCTCGTTTTAATTTAAATTAATTTAATTTAATTAAATTTTTTTATTGTATTACTAATAATTTAATGCGAAAACAAGTGATGAACATAACTGTAAGACATGAAAAAATTGAATGTAGAGATGCGTAGAGAGAAAAAAAATAATAATAAAAAACTACCGAACAAACTATGTATATTTGTAGTGGAACCATGATGACTGCTATTTTTGAATAAATATGTTGTGGACAAGTCATGCGCTACAGATGTGCGATTATATTCCACGAAGGAAATCGAAGTATGCAAAACTAAAACTAAAAATGCAAAAAAACAAAAAAGCAAAACTAAGAGAAAATAAATAAAAAACATGTGTTAATTTATTGAATCAAACACGAAACGCGCATTTAGTTGTCTTTATTATTATTATAATTATTATTATTGTAATATTCCTTTTTATTTTATTCCTGTTCTAACGTACGAAAGTACTTCCATTACATTCAAAGTATTTAAGTATTCAAAAGTAATGACGAAATCGTAATTTAAAGCAAACTAAGTAACTTAAAAAGGCAATAAATATAAAAAAGAAACTAAGATCGCTAGGATCTGTAGGAAAATCTTCCTTTCCACTTAATTTACAAAAAACCTACTACATAGCCAGCTAGTAGCTGGGCAGCGAGCTGTAATATTGAGTTACAAATGAATAATTTACTGTTGTTTAATTAAATGTTACACATACATGCATACATTTAGTATATATGAATAACTGTAAGTGATAAGTGAGCATTTTAATATTATATATTTTTTAACTGTGTGGTCCCCATTTACACCCCGGCAAGTAGACACTATGACGTGGCCGTAAATGTAATGTAGTATTTTTTTCCAAGCGATCTAAAATAGTAATAAAACGCGAAATGCCACTTGTAGTTATAATAATTACAAAAAAAAAACAAAAAAATTAAAGTCTAGATGCGAATATTTGTTTATAGGCACCTATGTATAATTAGGAGTATGCACATATGTATGTAGCCTTAATAATATACATATCTGCATACAAGTAAAAAAAAAAATATTTTTGTAAGGCATTGATTTTTTACTGGCCAGAATTTATTAAATAAAAAAACGAGTAAAGCTGATAAAAGTGTGAGAAGCAAATGAGTTTGAGAATCAAAATAAAAAGAAAAGGAAAAATTTAAAAACATGTTTGATTTTATTTAAAAAGTGTTCTAAAGTTAGAAAAAATAAAAAAAATATTTATGTTTTTACAGCACGTAAACGAAGTAAGTATAACGTCAATTTTTTTTTTCTCTCTAGAGGTTGACAAAAAGCATTGAAAGCCGAAAAGTTGGTACTTATCTTTCTACTCACCCGCTAAAAACCCACCCCAGCCCCGCGTCCATCCCGTTAGGTAGTACTTCACGGGAGGGGGAGCGGCCAATCGCCTCTACCTTAAAATCTGCGCTGTTGTCAAAGTGAGTGTACATACACTTGTGTGCGAAATAATAGCAGCGCAAAGAATTACATATAAAGGGTTTTCCAATAACAGGTGTTATTTTGGAATGGATTGCGCTATCGAGAGAGGATTGACGATATTTTATGGCCGGAATTGGATGGTACGAGGAGTGCCTTTTATATGTCGGGATTAGAGAACAAAAACAAATTTTAATCATCGAAAATCACTTTATTGTTTTTCAAAATATTCTCCATGAAGATCTATACACTTTTGCATGCGTTTGAACCAATTGTCGAAGCACATTTGCCACTCTGAATGAGGTACCTCCAAAACATGCATTCTGAATGCCGCAACCGCTTCTTCAGGTATCGAAAAACGTTGACCTCATTTTTGTTTTTTACGTACGGGAATAAAAAAAAATCATTCGGTGCCAAGTCAGGACTATACGGCGGATGACCCATTAATTCGATGTTTTGGATGCTCAAAAATGCAGTTGTGTGAGCCGATGTATGAGAGCTCGCATTGTCCTGGTGAAGACTGATCCGCCTTTGGCGATTGGTTTTCCTAATTTCTTGGAAGACAACTGGCAAATAAATGGTTGTGTGCCACTCAGAATTTACTGTTCTGCGTTGTTCTAGTGGTACGGTTGCGACATGTCCAGTTTTTCCGAAAAAACAGGCGACCATTTGCTTGGAAGTGCTTCGTGCGCGAATAACTTTTGTTGGATTTGGCTCATCTTGAAACACCCATACAGTCGACTGCTGTTTACTTTCGGGCTCATACGCGTAAATCCATGATTCATCACCTGTCACGATGTCATAGACGTGTTTCGAAGCCCCGCGATCGTATTTTTTGAGCATTTCCTTCGACCAATCGACACGAGCCTTTTTTTGAGCGATTGACAAATTGTGTGGGATCCAAGGCGAACAAATTTTTTTGACAGTCAAATGTTTATGCAATATTTTATAATTTTAGGTACTTTGTTTTTACCTGTCTCCATATGATTTTCTTGGCGTAGATTCTATGAAGGTTATATTTATTTATAATGATAGCTAATAGTCTGGGCTTCCCAACAAATGCTTTATCAACTCCCGACTTCCCTTCTGCCGAGAGTTAGGGGAGTGAAATTTAAAAAAATTGAAGAAATTTCCCGTGAAAACTTGCCAGAAAATCATCTTTTTTCGTGATGATGATACATTTTCTGGCAAGTTTTCATAACCTTGGAAAGTTCTCTTTCATTTGATCCTAAACATGTACATGTAGCATGTAACCGTTCTTTAGATACACCAGTTTTATGTGTCCCTCCTGAGTTTAATAAGGCAACTGGGTCTGGATGAGTAGAGGACACAAAAGACTATGAAGTCGAATGGCAAACCTGAGAAATCTGAGCAAAATAGCTTTTTATTATCATACAATTCAGTATTATTTCTAGAAATATACACATAATTTTCTAAAAAAAACACACTACCTGTTTTCAGCAACTTTTTTACGTTGCCTGAAATAAGATGCGTTTCATAATCATATGGCACCCCTAATTTTTCAAACTATTTTAATTTATAGATTTCAGAGGAAAATAAAAATTTTACACATCGATTAAAGTGACAAAAGTTATCTGTTTCTTTATAGAATTTAGAACTTTTTTTTAATACATAAAGAAAATGTTTAGCAAAAACGTATTTTCAGGTGTTTCAAAATGACAAAATACTGTTTTATTAAAGTGATCGTTTAACAAAACGATTTTTTTTCTATCATCTAGAATATGGCCAACGGGCTTCAAAATGTTGTAATTCTCAGGACTCCGTAAAAAATTCCGGATAACACAACGACTTCTGCCTGTTTTTTGCAATTAATTTGATTGACAAGCCTGAATCCTTGTAGGATCAAATTTTTTCCAGCTCCTCTTGTGATAATATTAAACCCCTCGGCATTTTAGGTTAAAATAAATAAAATTATAATTAAAGTGTCTTATCAATTTGAAATGCCGAAAAGACTAGAAAAGTGCAGCTTCTTAGAAAAAGATTACGGGTTGTTTGATGGAAGTCCTAAATCTATAACTGTTAAAATGAGTAAAAGCTACTCCGCCAAATAAAAGCTACTCCGGCAAGTAAAAGCGATCTTATAGTAGTTCAAAAATTCTTTCACGTGGCCCCAAAGAAAAAAGTCACAAGATCACCTCTTCGAGAGATAACTCGCGCCGGAAACTTTTCCCGTAAAAGATCAATGGTTTCGTTGCTTTTGTGGCACGTAGCGCCGTCTTGTTGAAAATAAACGTTGTCCAGATCAATACGAGGGGTGCCTTTTATATTTCGGGATTTGGCAACCCTGGTGTTGCAATCTGGGAACTGACAGCTGTATCGCAAAGTTTGACACTTATTGGCTTTTACGTACTCAGAACGTTTTGAAATACCAGCGCTATTTGTGTTGTTTACAGTAACTTAAAAGATTCTTCTTGGTCCAAAAATGGAATTAAATCGTGAACATTTTCGTGCGATTATTTTTTACAACTTTCGACGTGGAATAACTCAGCAACATTTCATGGATGAACTTAATTCTTTTTTTGGCGATGAAGCTCCATCAAGGACCAGTGTGTATCGATGGTATGGTGAATTCAATCGTGGTCGTAGTTCACTCCAAGACGAATTTCGTGAAGGTCGTCCAAAATCAGTTGTTGTTCCGAAAACCATTGATGCTGTGCGCGAACTGATATTGCAAGATCGTCGTGTGACCTATCGTGAGATTGAGACAATCTTAGCCATTAGTGGGACCAGCATAAATTCTCAACATTTTAACCAAAATTTGTGGAAAACTTCACGGTATGCAAACTTCTTTTCCTATATGGGGTGTGCGTCTTGATGCTGTTCTACAAATAGAGGGACCTACAATTTTAAACCCCGAACGGCAAATGGTTTTTCATGAAGAGCTTTTTCATGGCAGAAATACACTCGGAGGATTGCCATTACCTGCCGAAGGGCGACCGCTATTAGAAAACACTTCCTATAATTTTGATATTTCATGCACAGAGATTCGAGCCTACTCACTTCCGAATGGTAGTAGAATAGATTAGATTAGATTTGTGGGGGGTTGGACAAGTTCAAGCACTCAGTCAGGAGACCATTGTACTACACCCGTATAGATTTCAGTAGAAATAATAGAGATAGGAAAGATGAAATGTGGGTGGTAAGATGGATAAATTAGTTTAAGGTCACTCTTCCACAAATCTCTTGGATTCATTGATGAACTATAAGAGATCCGGAAGAGTAAGAGTATGAACTTTATCCATACTCAGTATATCGCAACCCAACATCCTAAGCGTGATTCTGGAAAACGCCGGACAGCTACAGAGAAAATGCTTTTCAGTGTCGTCGCCCTCATGACAGGATAGGCATATCGGGCTGTCGACCACCTCCATGGCAGTCATATGCTGACCATAAGCGTTGTGCGCTGTGATTACAACCACCTGTAGTCTCAGGTCCTTTCTGCTGAGTTTTGGGAGAAAGGTCGCTATTTTCCTGTTTGGTTCTTTCACAAAGCACTTGGCTGCTCTGCACGAGTTCAACCCAGACCAACGTCCTCTATGGGTAGACCTCATCATGATGTCGTCAATCTATAGTTGAATCGATGCGAATTTGACAGCTAGAAAGGGTTCAGGGCATACTTGCAGAGCCTTCATTGGTCAGTTTAACAGCTAACTCGTTCCCTGTAATATCAAAATGTTTAGGCATCCAAATACGACTAACTTTGTTGTGTTTTGCAACACTGTTCAGTTTTGTCTTACATTCACCGACTAACTTCGACGGGCAGCGTGGGTTAGCAAGGGCTTTCAGTGCAGCTTGACTGTCACTACAAATTCCAATACTGCTACTGAATGGTAGTCATGCACCAACCCATTCGGCTACGGCGGCCGTCAATTTTATAACTCATTTAATTTTAGTACAATAAAGTGTAAGTTTGAAATAGTTCCACAACACCTCAGCAAAAAAAAAATGTCTCAATAAGACGATAATTTTGAACCATTTGATACTTGCATTTTTGTTATTTAATACAATGTGGCGCAAAACTAATCATTCAATTTTGTTTTTGAATATATTTTTTTCTAAGTTAGGTTATTTTAAATGGCTGCTCTTGCAAGGGAACTTTTTTACTAAATAAAATAGAAATAATTTGGAATGTTGAAAAATTGTATTCTGACCTTTACGCGTTCCCCTTGCTTGTCTGTTTCTACACTGCAGCTGTCTAGTTCACAATTGTCAAATATGACTGATGTACGAATCCATTTGCAAAAATTATAAATCTGCCTTTTACATATTGCGGAACTAGCGGTAATATAAGCATTGCAAACAAATTTGTCACTGAGCGAGAGTTTAGTAAGGTGGTAAGAGACCGCCGATGAATGTCGTACAATGCCTGTCTATAAACTCTCTGGCCCAATAGTTGTGTTCGGTCCTGGATTTCGTCAGTGTAGTTGAAGAGATGCCTCCTGACTCGCCTGGGAGGTGGCCCATTCTCCCGCAAGCGCCTACAATTGCTTTCTACTTTCTGCTCTGATACGGCGGTTCCACCCGCATCACTAAATCAAATTGCGAATACTTTTTCAATAGTCTTTTGGAAATGCGCTTTTGACTGCTGCATTCAAAATTTTTATGAGAATCGCTTAGCATCATGCTTATGGTGGTAAATCAATGTAATGCCAGATTTTACCAGTTACAAGCGCAAGAAGTTTTGACTGAGATATTCTAGTCGGTTTGGACAGTTTTTTGTGTGCGAGTACAAAAACGAAAGCATACAAAAAAATTGCTGTATTCTTACCCAGGTATATAAGTTTCCTAGTTCAAGCTTGTTCAAGCCATACAGGGTGTAATAAGCAGTAGTTTACATACAATAAAATATATTTATCTTTCATTTACCTCTCAGTCAGCTGCTTACATATATTCATGGCTTATCAGTAACATTATTTAAATTTAATGCAAACGCAGGCACTTTAAACTGCATCTTCGTATGTGAAATATATAAATAAGTACAGCTACATACACACGTACATTTGTGTTTACACTATCGATGCAATAGATGAAGGAGTGAATTACCCTCACATTGCCCTAATTACAGAAGTCAAGTTTGTTTACAAGAACTTCAAGTAGTTTTTTTATATATAGGGTGATTTTTTAAGAGCTATAGAAAAGTTTTTCAAAAAAAAAAACACACGTAAAATTCAGGAAAATGCATGACATTTTTATTTAAATCTATAGTACAGTCCATATAATTTAATGTTTGAAGATTATTTCATGCAAATGTTGACCGCGACTCCGCTTCAAATGGTCCATCCGCTTAGTCCAATTTTGGCATGCTCTTTCCAATGTTTCGGCCGGTATCTCACATATAAATGATTTAATGTTGTCTTCCAATGCGTAAATTGAAGCAGGCTTGTCTGAATAGACAGGAGCTTTAACATAAAAAAAAATAAATAAATATAATAATTGGCGCGTACACTTCTGTTAGGTGTTTGGCCGAGCTCCTCCTCCTATTTGTGGTGTGCGTCTTGATGTTGTTCCACAAATGGAGGGACCTGCAGTTTTAA
This sequence comes from Anastrepha obliqua, assembly GCF_027943255.1. NCBI lineage: Eukaryota > Metazoa > Arthropoda > Insecta > Diptera > Tephritidae > Anastrepha > Anastrepha obliqua. The sequence goes on from NC_072895.1 coordinate 25,086,929, forward strand.
GCCGACTCCAAACGGCAAATATTTTTATGAGGTGCTTTTTCATGGCAGAAATACACTCGGAGGTTTGCCATTGCGTGCCGATTGGCGACCGCTATTAGAAAAATTGTTTATTAATTTTGCTTTCACCGAGATTTGAACCAACGACCTCTCTGTGAATTCCGAATGGTAATCACGCACCAACCCATTCGGCTACGGCGGCCGCCTTTAACATAGCCCCACACAAAATAATCTAAAGGCGTTATATCGCACGATCTGGGTAGTCAATTGACAGGTCCCGAATGTGAAAAAAAGTGTTCACCGAACTCGCCTCTCAACAAGTCCATTGTTACGCGTGCTGTGTGGCATGTGGCACCGTTTTGCTGAAACCACATGTCATGCAAGTCAAGCTCTTCCATTTTGGGCAAAAAAGTTGGATATCATTTTACGGTAGCGCTCACCATTCACAGTTACCTTACGATTCGCAGCATCTTGGAAGAAGTACGGTCCAATGATACCTCCATCCCATAAACCGCACCAAACTGTGACCTTTTCTGGATACATTGGTAGCTTTTGCAATTCTTCTGGCTGATCTTCACTCCAAAATCGACAATTCTGCTTATTTACGTACCCATTGATCCAAAAATGAGCTTCGTCGCTGAACATAATTTTTCGTTAAAAAAAGTGAATCTTCGGCCAACTTTCCAAGAGCCCATTCACCAAAAATTCTGCGTTGCGGTAGGTCGTTCGGCTTCAATTCTTGCACCAGCTGTATTTTGAAAGGCTTGACACCTAAATCCTTTCGCAAAATTTTCCACGTTGTTGAGTAACAGAGGCCCAATTGCTGCGAACGGCGACGGATCGATAATTGATGGGCATCATTAACACTGGCCGATACAGCTGCGATATTTTCTTCAGTTCGCACTCTACGTAAGCGTGTTGGTAGTTTGATGTCCAATAATGTAAATTTGGTTCTAAATTTAGTCACAATAGCTCGAATAGTCGCTTCAGTGGGTCGATTGAACTGACCATAAAATGGAAGAAGCGCGCGATAAACTTTCTTAACAGAACACGCATTTTTATAATAAAATTCAATGATTTGCAAGCGTTGTTCGTTTGTAAGACGATTCATGGTTAAATTATAGACCAAACTGAAGATGTTTGACAGTGAAATAAAACACGAAACGTGCGTCAGCTGTTTAAAAAGATAATAGCTAAAAATCACCCGTTATAAAATGTGTGTATTTAAATATATGTTTGCTTAATAGAGCGCGTCTTTTCGATAGGGGAAATCTTTGAGAGAAATCAAGAGGGGTATTGACACTAAAATCGCGGCATTTTTGATTGTCGTTTGTTGTCGTATTTAATATTGGAAAACTAGAGAGGTTACTGAGTAACACATTTTTTTTTGATGATCCATAAAGAGATTTCTTTCTAAAGATTAAGAAAATAAATAAAAAATCAATTTTTCTGGTATAAATTTGCTATAGTGGCTTATTCGAAAGATCAAGCATTCCCATTATTAATGGAATGGAACTCGATTTCATTCATGTGGCTGCCTTGGTTGGTTTCGTAGAAGCGGGTCTTGTTAAGCCAGCTATCCAAGATCTTGGTGACTGTTTCTGACTTTCTGTTCAAGATTTGCCATGGGAAAAAGTTGTCACTATCTAAATAATTAAAAAATGAAAATAATTAAATGATTAAAAAAAAAAATACCAAAATAAATAAAAAAAAACTTCGCTATATGGACCCCCCTGTATATGTCAGCACTAAAATTCCCGAAAAAATAATTATGCTTTCATCATTCGTGAGTACTGTATTGACTACTAAAGGTTGACTTCATGATATGAAAATATGCCACGAAATAGAAAATGGAAGGCAAATATTGTTTACGCGCCTAAATAAACATAAAGATTTTCGAGAAAACATATACAAATGTAGAGCGTACGCATATAAATTATTTATGTATGCATGTATGCATGTATGCATATGCAATTACATACACATACATATGTACATAATTCGGTATGCACATAAATACTCATTTTGTCCAGCCTAATCTGCTGCACTCAATCTCTTTTCGAAGATAATAGCCAATCGCACACAGTGGCCAGCATTAAAACTGGAGCACTTCTAATGCTGGAAAATGTGTTCGGGTCGATGAAGTTGCACAATACTTGTCGGCATACCATATACACACGTACATATGTACGTACAACTGCACGCATGCATTCTTTATGTGTGGATAAAAAGCGAAAAGATCAGGTATACGTGATTTATTTGCTAATGTGAATTCGCTCATTTCTCTCATTCAGCTTCGTTGTTGTTCATCTAGCACGGATTTACCGCTTAATTAGCCGAAGAGGAGAACTCCTTTCAAAAATGCATTTCATCGAATATACGAACAAAGTTTGTCAGTATGTATGTACATACATACATACATACATATATATGTATGTACATATACTAGCTGTACCCGGCGCGCGTTGCTACACCAACAACTAAAATAAATTTAAGAAAAATCAGTACACAAACATTCAATTCATTCTAAATCATTTCATTGATTTTGTTTATGATATTTCGAAAAAATTGTGACATTACAAAGTTTAGTTTAATTCGTTGTTTATTGCAGTGCTGTGGGATACACAATATTTCTTGTTTTTCCATCTGGTGCGTAGACGAATAAATCAGTAGGTTTTCCGACACGTGAGCAAGCCAGATAGAGCTGTCCATGTGAGAAGCATGGATTCTCCAAATTTAATCCACGCACTTGTAACGATTGTCCTTGTCATTGCAAAAGCGAGTCCCACCGGGAACTGTAAACGTTTGAATTCGAATGGCATATCTGTCGGGAGCATTGGGATACGTGACAACAGTACGTCTTCACCTTTGAATTTTTCAGTCAAAATTTGCTTCGATAACATTGTTTATCATTTTCTTGACTGAGAGTCTGGTTCCGTTGCAAACTCGTGGTGGATTTACATATGTTTCGAAGAAGAATGATGGGTACGCCAATTTTCAATGTAAGAACGTGCGGCGGCATGCCTGGCAAATCAAGCGAATTCAAGAATTCAGTTGGATAGTTGACAACTTCGTCTTGATTTTCCACAGTATCGATGGACTTATACAGGGTTGCTCATATTCGATGGACCCATCTGGCAACCCTGTATCTTTTTTTTTAAAGAGACGTCATATCGCTTAATGACATACCGCGTTGGAAGCGTCAGTCCAAGCAGATTTTTACCATGGAGCAGTACACCCCACGCGAGCGCTTCCAAATTGTTGGAATTTACATTCAAGAAAAGAAGTCAAAAGAAGAAGAACAAAATCATCATGTCCGATGAGGCTCATTTCTTATTGAATGGGACGGTAAACAAGCAAAATTGCCATATTTACGCCACTGAAAATCCTCACCAAATTCAAGAGGTACGAAAAAGCCACTGTTTGGTGCGGCGTTAGTGCGAAAATGATTATTGGGCCGTTTTTCTTCGAAAATGAAGATGGCCAAGCTGTTACCGTCAATGAGGAGCGTTAACGCGATATGAGAACCACTTTTGTGATGCCAATTATTCGTCGAAAGCATATGAGGCAGTTCTGGATTCAACAAGACGGCGCTCCACTACACACAGCTCGCACCACAATCGATTTTTTGAAGAAATTGTTTCCTCGTCGTTTGATGTCGAAAAGTGGCGATTTTGACTGGCCACCGCGTTCGCCCGATTTAACGCCACCTGACTTCTTCTTGTGGGGATATTTAAAATCAAAGGTTTATATGTATTAATAAGCCAAAGACAATAGAAGAGCTCAAGAACAACATCTGTGAGGAAATAGCCGCTATTCCCGCCAAAATGTTAGCTAAAACTATGGAAAATGCTGCAAAACGGGCATAATACGGCGTACAGGCTCAAGGCGGTCATTTGAGATATATCATACTCAGAAAGTGATGTCAACAAATCTACTTGAACCAAAATGAAATGATTATTATCGTCAACACCAAATTTTGTGTTTTTCTTTGATTTAAAAAAAACACATAGGTCCGTCGAATATGGGCAACCCAGTATGTTGTCCTTTTTACTGGGTATTCCATGCTGAATGGTGAAGTTGATGGTATTGACATCGATGTTTTTGGCTGCTAATATAACACGCGTACTGAGCCACTGATGGTTTTTGTAGTTTTGGGCAATGTTTGGGAAAAATTGTTTCACCACTTTCATGATAACCGGTTGAACGGGGCAGAAGTTGCTACTCTGCAGCGCCACCTGGTGGCGAGTTGTACTGCTTCATGGTAAAAATCTGCTTGGACTGACGCTTCCAACGCTGTATGTCATTAAGCGATCTGACGTCTCTGTCAAAAGATACAGGGTTGCCAGATGGGTCCGTCGAATATGGGCAGCCCTGTACATACATATTTTGATTTTCAACGCTTAGAGTTGAGATACATACATACATATATATGCATGAAAATTTCAACATCGCCAAGTTAGCTTAAAATTAATTGCAAAATTTGTACCGCATAGACAAGACCGAAAGCGACCCAATAAAAACTTGTTAAAAATTAGGTCGACATTACAGGCAGCGCCATGAGCTGGGCAAATCATGTTTGCACGAGTATAGCTGCTGCTGCTGCCAATGCAAAGTGGGTAATTGAAAGCAATAACGTGCAATATCAGTCATTATCAGCGCTTATTTCAATGCACCGTAATACGGTAGCGAAAGTGAATGAGCGATTAAAGTAAAGTTAAAAAAAAAAAAAAATGAAAAAAATGCATGAAAAAAACAATGGTCAAGAAGATATCAAATTGATGTATATATGTATACATTTTCTAATAACATCTTAAATAGTTAAAAGTAATTTTTTTTCAAAGGAATCTCATTTTCATTTAGGACGAAGAGAAACGTGCGCGTTTGCACTTAATTCTTGTAATCGAATGCTGATGTCTAAGAAATGCTGCCAGTTAAAAAAAATGAATCATTTTTCAATTCAATATATGCAGTGTGTATGTATGTATGATGTATGTACATCACCTCGCTACCGCTTCATCCCCTTATGCCGTACCGCGTGGTTCTTGCAGTTCTGAATTCTGTTCTTGACAAGCGCACGCTACCTGCTCGCATCGCTCGTTTGAAGCAGCTGCTGCTCAAAACTCAGGTGTGCAGCAAGAAAAAGTGCATCATTACGTACATATGCGTGTGTGTATGCGTGTGTGCATGCGTGTCTGTAGTTACAAAAGCAATCTTTGAATACTTACTCATCGTTTGTCCGTCTGCATTTATGTGCGCATGTTTTGTATGCAAGTGAAAGGTGTACGCTTGGATGTGTGGAACCCTCGGATTTGTACGTTCAAGCAACGTCTTGCACTCAGTGGTTCCTCATTCTATGCTAGTTCAAGGCACTCCATGCCATGCGAGTATAAAAAAACACATGGACACACATACATATATACAGGTATAATATTTTATATGTATGTATGTATGTATCGAGACGCTTGTGCAAACATAGCAACGGCCGGCCACTTCGTCCTACTTCATCAGCGTCGTTTTTTAAAACAATTCTGTGGCTGCAACTTGTAGGTTTATTTGTTTGGCTGTCTTGCTTGGTATATGTATGTATGTATATAAGCAAACGCATATTCTTACATCTACGTACGTTACTTTGTGCTTGTATGTATGTATGTATGAAAATCTATGTGTACATTCTTAAAGGTAATTATATGAGTATATATGTATGTATGTGTGTGTGTGTGCATATCAGTATGTAGAAACGTGCTTGGTTCGAATGGCGAGCTGCCTGTACGTACGTGTTGCCGCAAAGCACGGAGCCGCGACTTGCGACGAGCCATCTGTTGCTGTTCATTTTACTTCTTACTTGAATTCCTTGTTGGCGTCGCCACTGACTCGACAATAATTCTTGCTGCTTTGGCTTTTTACTTGAGACTTTTTACTGCATAAAGTTACTAGATACATACATATATTCATACATATGCTTGTATGTATTATGAATATGTGCATGCTTAGGAAGAAATGTATGTATGTATTCTTGGCTGAGTGGGCCATCAGCGTTTAAACATACATGCATATGTATGTATGTCTATAGTTTGTTGCTGCTAATAATGAATATCATAATTAAAATCATCATCAACGCCGTGATCTTCATTCTCCACATGGGGAACAGTTTGACGCACAGTTGGTGCATGTACATAGTACTAGCATTGGTCAAGAATTTCCTGCCTGTATACATCAATATAATGACGTTCATGAAAAATGGCTGAATCAGTGGAATATTTTGCCGCAAAAGCTCAAAATCTACTTCAGTAACTCATTTTTTTTTTTTTCTAACCATCACTATTTATATGCGCGTATGTGCATGTGTTTGTGTGATATGCTGTCCGCTTCCAACAAATCCAATTGCGCATACATGCATACATACCTACGAATACAGCCATACTTGACAGCCATGTTAACTGCTGTGGCAACGCCAATATCAACTTGCTGCTGCTGCTAACTTTATGTGGGCTCGTGCAATGGTAGTGGTGTATAGTAGTGCTGCTGTTCGGCAGTGCACAGTGTCGGCTTCGCATGGAAGTAGGGGCACAGAGTGCAACTGGTTGGGGCAACTGAAACCGGTATTTTGTGTTTGCTAAGCTTTATAGTATTATATTTACTTTTGCTTGGTTTTTCAGTTTATTTCTATTTTCTTTGTACTTTTTCACTTCATTTTCGTACGTTACTTTCGGTTCTTTGACTTCTTATTTGTTTAGCGCATTTTCACCGCTCTGTTTTCCGTTGAGGTTTCTCTTCCAATTCTTCTCTCCAAATGTTCATTTTTGCTTTCTGGACTCGCATGTGTTCCACGTTCATCTTTGCACTTTGTGTTTATTCATTCTCAGCTTTATGTGTATGTGTGTATGTACGTACTGGCCGATGGTTGCGATAATGGCCTCTGTATAAGGGCTACTAATTTTTTGTCTGATCAGCTCAACTTTACATGGCTTGCTTTGCTCGTTCTTCTCTCTGTTGTTTCTTAAGTCGGACCGGGATCTCTTTTATTTTTGTTTTTTTATTCGCTCTTTTATTTTTTCACTCTGTGTAAATTTTTGTATTAAGCACGTTTCTACGTTCCACTACCTGTTGCTTCTTCCATGGAGCCTACATACGCGTATGGTCAGCCATTGTCTTATTTTCTGCATCCTTTCCTACGTCTTTCCAGGTTTGTTTTAAGTTGTGTCATATTGCGAAGAAATTTCCAAATTACAGCTTACATTTTTTGGTTATCCATTTGGCCCATATATACCGTTAATATTAATAATAGCGACGCGAAGCATTTTAATACCACAAAACCATAACCATTTAACGCAGAGTTTCAAATATTGTACAAAATTTTTCAGGATTTGATAAAAAATTTCAACTTTTTAACCAGAATTTTTCTTTTTTTTGAATTCTAATTTGTTTGAATGAAAACCAAAACAAAAAAAAATGAAAGTGAGATTGTGAGGCTGAATTGTTTGCAAACGTCAAATATACTAAATCTGCCTCTAAGTGGTTCCACTTTTTTACAATATATTTTCATCATTTTTGAGTGTAAGCCATAAAGTTGCATGAATCTGGGTCCGGGACGTCGGAAAATTGAAGGAAATGAAAAAGCGGACGAGCTGGCAAGAATGCAATCTAATCAAAATATCTGCAAATCGCGTATTCTAGATGGAGAGATCAGAGGAAGAGATGGAGAGTCAGCAGAACTTTATAGTCCACAAACAAATATGAAACGAAGCGATGCCTGCAGGCTCACGGCAGGAGAGCAACCAGTCAAAATGGGCATCCCTTATAATTTCAAATATGCTGTCATAGTTGTCATCAACCGGAGAAAAGGCCATATCTTCCACTTCCCCTATGAATGCCCTGAACTATGGAAGGCAAGGTTGTTAACCCTTGGCAAACCGTTTTGGAGACCTGGCCGATACAAACATAAACAACTTTACAAGGCTTCTCAATCGCATAGACTGGATGTAGTCGTGAGGGAATAACCGTAAACTTGTTGGTAGCGAGGATGTGGCCACAAAATGGTGCAGAGGCGTTAATTAGATTCATAGCGAATCACCACTTAAACCAACCAGCCAAGGCAAGTACTACATTAAATAAAATTAACTAATAATAAATATAAGAATAATAAAAAAATAAAAAAAATTACAATGGAATGTATGAAATTAAATTAAAAAATGGAATAGAATAAAATAAAATGAAATAAAAAAAATAAACTAAAATAAAATAAAATAACATAAAAAAAAAAAAAAATAAAAAAAAAAAAAAAAAAAATAAAAAAAAAAAAAAATAAAATAAAATAAAATTAAGTAAAATACAACAAAATAAAAAATAAAATAAAAAAAATATTTTCTGAAACAGAAGGTTTCTCAATCTCCAGGGTTGAGTTATTTCAACCAGAAATTTCCCAAGGTCGATACATGGTGAGGTAATAGAAAATAGGTGTCGAAGGTGCGGCATTTATGGTGAAACAATTGTCCATGTAATTGCTGGATGTAGCGTGCTAAAATAAAATAAAATAAAACTATTAATGTATTATAATTATAATGTATTAAACTATATTAAATTAAAAAAAAATTAACGTACAAAAATTAAAAAAGGAATAAAGTAAAAGAAAACTATTTACATACTTACTTAGAATAAATTAACTTAATTAAATTAAACTAAAATGATTTTAAACTAAATTGAATTAGCTTCAACATAATTACATTTAATTTAATTTAAACCAAAATAATTTTCTGTAAGTTTACTCTGAATGTTCACATACTTATACATTCATATGCACTACGTGTCCTACATGTTTGTATTTCAGCATCTACATAAAAGCATAACAGAGCTGCTACTCTAAATACTACATACATGCATACATACATATCCATACATAATAATCCTAAATTTAAAGAACTAACCTAATTTTTCCGTTGCTACTCGTACACGTACATGTACGTGTACATGTGTATGTATGCATACAATAACTTCGGTTAAAAAAGGTTCTCCGTTAATTTTCTTTTGCAATGGTGAATGCCGGTCGGAGTTGGTTTCCTGCTGTTGCTCTTAAGGAGTAACTTTTGTTGTATTGAGTGCCTATAGAGGCGTTTATATGCAATATATACATACTTATGCACATACTATACATCTACAGGGTGCGTACGGTATTTGAGGAGAACTTGAGAGTAAAACAAATTAGCATTTACATATTTTGAACAAAATTAATCAAACTTCACGAACTTTTTACATAACATTATTTTATTATATAAGAATTTTTATAAAATCATCCATTAACTGCAATAACCTCCTTGATCTGGGTTCCGAAACGATTGTGTGCCCTAATCAAATGCTTCTTATTCATATTGATCATAATAGTAGTAAAGACATCCTTCAGAGGAAAAATGGTGTGTTGAGAATGTTTACATGCTTCACGCTCAACTACGCCCCATACGTAGTAATCCAGGGGAATAAGGTCTGGGGTGTTAGGCGGCCATAAGTTCATTGTTTTGTGGTCATGTAAGTTTTCAGCCATACTCTTGTGTTGCCATCGCTTTGTGTGAAGGAGCAGAGTCTTGCTGTACGATTTATTGGCTGTCAGCGCGTACATTATCCATCCAGAGTGCTCACTATCGCCTCTAGAACCTCGATATATGCCGTAGGATTTACTCGAAATCCTTGAGTAGAGAAGTGTGGTGGCATGACATGTCCTTTGTTGCTCTCAATAACTAAAACCGTAGCAATAGCGGGGAACTTCGTGTGCATGCCAGCTGGAGCCTCTGTATGAGGTCTGTCATTCTGGTAATTTTTGCAGTTGATCTTTTGGTCTTGGTCAAAATTTATTTTCATGAAAAAAAAAAATCATCACATCTCAGGCGCTTCAGGGTATTTAATTTTGTTTAGAAGGTCAACATTTTTTTTCGTTGGGGTCAAATGGTTCTTGATCAGGCGCTTCTTTAATTTTGTTTAGAAGGCGTTTTGATCGGAACTAGCACTTCCTGTTCTCGTGTTTGCTCCGACATAAACTGTCTTCTACACACAACGTAGGATTTATACCGGAGATATTCAGGGATAACTCGACGGATTAGACCTCGCGCGTGCCCTTATTGATTTTGAAGTGTCCTCGTGAATGACCGTTTGCACTTCTTGAATAAATTCTGCAGATCGGACAGTGTCAGAATATTTCTCGTTGTTTTTTGCATTTGTCAATAGATTCTGTATTGCCGCCTGCAGCTTCCAATTCACGGCGAACCTTATAAACGAATGAACGGTTGCCCTTAAGAAAATTAGAGGTTCCTAAATCTGTGTGATTTGCATTTGTGATATAGCGCCGATAACTACATCTCTCTTCATTACTTGAGTTTAGTTGTAGTCCTCAATGTTTTATCTGAAAAAGAGCAAAAAGAAAAAAAATATCTTCTGGATGTTATAGCCATCCTCAAGTACTTTATGCACCCTGTATATGTACGCAACTTCTTATATTGCATTCAAGAAGCAGCTGACCTGAACTTTTGTTCCACTAATTTGTTTTATTACTGGTTTTATTTCCATCTGTGTGTTTGTTATTTTTGGTTTTTGTTTTCGCTGTTGTTTCTGATATTTTGGCCAAAGCCAGCTGGCAGCTGCATTCAAAATCAGACTCTGCTATTTATTCGCAAACATGCGAGTATGCGTGTATGTGGGTATGTATGTATGAAGTTATGAATACGCGTTGAGACATACATACATACATACATATGTGTTTATACAAGCGGTTGCAATCGGCCTTTGATATGCATTTGTTACCTTTTTGGAATGGCAACATGCGACCACTTCAGCTTGCAACAATAAGGCAGCTGCACATTATGAAAATAATGTATCCTTTAATCAAAACGAATAATATTTTAAAAAATACTTCTACATAACTTTGTTTGCAGGCATTCAGGTAGGTACGTCTAAATATTATCGTCTGTACAGCTTAGTCTGTATTAATCAGGGTTGGGCATAATGCACTAAAAAATAAATGCGAAAACTTCTTCAGTGGTAGTTAAAACACGAATTTCATTTAATTATTTACTAATAATGGAAAAAAATTGCACTACCACTAAATAAAGGGTGGTTAAGTTTTAAGGGCCGGTGTTGATTTTGAATAAAATACAATTTATTTAGGAAATTATTGTTATTTCTCTTTATTATGATAATATTGGTATAGCTCAATTACGTATGGAATAAAATATCGGCCAAATAGCCGCCACGGCCTCCGCGGCACACCACCATTCGATGGTCCAAATTTTCGATGACGCTGAGGCATAATTGAGGTTCTATGCCGTTAATGTGCCGAATTATCTCATCCTTTAGCTCTTGAATTGTTGCTGGCTTATCGGCGCACACCTTTTATTTCAAATAACCCCAAAGAAAGAAGTCCAACGGTGTCAAATCACATGATATTGGCGGCCAATTGACATCGCTGCGACGTGAGATTATTCGGCCATCAAATTTTTCGCGCAAAAGAGCCATTGTTTCGTTAGCTGTGTGACAAGTGGCACCGTCCTGTTGAAACCACATATCGTCCACATCCATATCTTCCAATTCGGGCCATAAAGAGTTCGTTATCATCTCACTATAGCGACACTATTCACAGTAACTGCCTGACCGGCCTCATTTTGGAAAAAATACGCCCCAATGATGCCGCCGACCCATAAACCGCACCAAACCGTCACTCTTTGTGGGTGCATTGGTTTTTCGGCAATAACTCTTGGATTATCATTCGCACAAATGCAGGTAATTCTGCTTATTAAAGAATCCACTGAGGTGAAAATGTGCCTCATCACTGAAGATGATTTTCTTCGAATTTTCGATTGGTCATTGACTGTTGCCATTTCCTGCCACCATTCTGACCCTTGACGACGCTTGAAATGGTCAAGAGGCTTTAGTTCTTGAGTCAATTGCACCTTATAAGCGTTAAAGTCTTCATCAACAACGAGCGTGAGAGGTGCAATTGTTGGGCACGACGACGAGTTGAGGTGGACGGCTCTTCAACCACACTATCGCGAACAGCAGCAATGTTTTCTGCAGTACGAGCGTGCACTGGTGTTTTCACATCTCCTACAGACCCGGTTTGCTCAAACTTTAGCACAATTTTTCCGTTTGTACGCACATTTGGACGATTAAAATGGCCGAAAAAATCACGAAGTGCGCGATATGCATTTTGATTTGAACGCCCGTTTTCATAATAAGCCTGAATAGCTTTAACGCATTGCTCGATTGTTTATGTTTCCATGATTTAAATTGAGTTAGTCTGAAATTGATAAATATCAAATGAAATGCAGAAAAAGCTTGACGTTTAGGTGTGGTTCCCATTCAACATCGACTCTTGAAATTTAACCACCCTTTATTTGACAGTGAAAATCTTTATTGATAATTAACATTTTGACGTGATAACGTCTTATAATTCGATTTAACAGGCTGCACGCACGAAAAAATGTGTCGTTACCTTGCTCATTAGTGTTACCTTGCTCATATGTAGTTACCTTGCTCATTGCATTGAATGAACTGCAAGCGAAAGCGCGGAACGAACGACAAAGCAAACAAAGCAAACGAACGGCAACGTTCGACATCTTGCTCTCTCCTACTTAAGTGAGCGTGTATATGTATGTATATGCGCATATGTACTTATATAAATTCACGTACTTCTATTTGCATATGCCTTCTTATTGATTATTATTAATTTGATTCACTTGAAGAATTTAAAATCAAACCAAGTTTGTTAATAATACCTGTTGTTTTAATGTTATTATTATTAATTTTTTTATTATATATGAAGGAAAAAATGTATGGTAATATTTATCATATACCTTATAAGATATGTTGTCTATACTAATATTATAAAGAGGAAAACTTTGTTTGTTTGTAATGAAGAGTCTCAAAAACTACTGGACCGATTTTAAAAATTCTTTCACCATTCGAAAGCTACATCCTCCACGAGTAACATGGATTATATTTTATTTTGGAAATAGGGCTCGAGATATAGGTCAAAACGTGGACCCGGGTAACCTTCGGATGTGTATGTACAATATGGGTATCAAATGGAAGCTGTTGGTGAATGCTTTAGTCCAGAGTATTTTTCATGCCGCTCCGTGACTAGGGTCTCGAGATAGAGACCAAAACGTGGACCCTAGAATGTGTTTGTACAATATGGATATCAAATTTAAGCTGTTGGTGAATGCTTTAGTACAGAGTATTTTTCATGCCGCTCCGTGACTGGGGTCTCGAGATATAGGTCAAAACGTGGACCCGGGTAACCTTTGGCTGTGTATGTACAATATGGGTATCAAATGAAAGCTGTTGATAAGTGCTTTAATACGGGGTAATTTGTTATGTTATGTTATGTTATGTTATGTTATGTTATGTTATGTTATGTTATGTTATGTTATGTTATCTTATGTTATGTTATGTTATGTTATGTTATGTTATGTTATGTTATGTTATGTTATGTTGTGTTATGTTATGTTATGTTATGTTATGTTATGTTATGTTATGTTATGTTATGTTATGTTATGTTATGTTATGTTATGTTATGTTATGTTATGTTATGTTATGTTATGTTATGTTATGTTATGTTATGTTATGTTATGTTATGTTATGTTATGTTATGTTATGTTATGTTATGTTATGTTATGTTATGTTATGTTATGTTATGTTATGTTATGTTATGTTATCTTATGTTATGTTATGTTATGTTATGTTATGTTATGTTATGTTATGTTATCTTATGTTATGTTATGTTATGTTATGTTATGTTATGTTATGTTATGTTATGTTATGTTATGTTATGTTATGTTATGTTATGTTATGTTATGTTATGTTATGTTATGTTATGTTATGTTATGTTATGTTATGTTATGTTATGTTATGTTATGTTAAAGTATATTATGTTATGTTATGTTATGTTAAAGTATATTATGTTATGTTAATGTTAACTCATTCTCTATATCCATACAAAATATCTATCAAACAAATAAAATTAAAATTTTCTTTTGAAAAATGCAACCATTCAATCAGTATTTTCTTATGACGTTATCACGTTAAACTATCGTCAGTAAACCGACTTTACAGACACCTCCTTTTTTTTCATTAACATAATATAACATTAACATTTTTCGGTAACATAACATTGCTTCCAATGTGCATTGTGCAGTTGGGCCATTCTGTTACTTTGGAAGTCAATTTTCGATGTGTGAAACTTTTTTTTGGTTGTATCATGGCATAGGTTTTGAGTGTATTTTCATTGATTGGTCGATTAGAGTTAAGATATGCGAGAAAACTAGGAGTGCACCTCTCATTCATACCTTTATACCGTTACATTTTTTTATAATAAGTTTTATACGGGTTTCTTACTTTTAATGCACTCATTTTGTCAAAAGTAAATGTTTATTCAAACCACGTCTGTTATCTGACCAGAATAATTAATTCGATACAATTGTAAGTATAAATTTGAATATTTTCATTGAAGAATCAAAGTATTGTAAAATGCTTAAATATTAGCCGTTTGAAAATATTCAAGAAATGTTCCCTTGCGGCGTGCGCAGAATTTCTTAAGAGGCACACCTTTGACTGGGCTTAAGTACCAGTACTCAAAAAGTTGCCTGCATAAATACACACACAGAAGCGTATATTTGAAATGCATATCGAATATTGTTGCCTATAAAAAGCATTACAAGCTTAAGACTCATCGAAATCCAGGTAAATTTCATTGTAAATTTTTGTGTTTTGGCTTCTTGGAGCGATCATTGGGGAACATACACAAAGGTTGATTCATTTATCTCGTGCACGCAAAATGTATTTAGTATCAGACTTTAGCATGAAAATATCTACCAGCCTAAGAATGTGGCTCTGAAACGCGAAACTCTGAGTAAATTAATCCTTTTATGATGGACGAAAATTAATGGGGGTACGATCTTCACGCCATGGGCTGGGCAGCGGTCATATACTTGCTCGAGTCTCGCATAGAAATTGTCTTTGATGGCATCGTCCTTTTCCTCCGTTGGGGCGTGCGCGCAAATCAGGCTTATGTTGAAGAACCGTGCCTTGATACGGATTGTGGCTAGCCTATCGCTCACAGGTCTGAACCTAGAGATGTGGGACCGAAGCCTCCCGCTTACAACAAATCCTCATCCTAATTCGCGCCGCTCCGCATGGCAGCTGTAGTAGATATCGCAGCCTGCTTGCTTAGAGCAGCCTTGTCCTGTCCATTTGATCTCCTGGATGGCGGTGATATCAGCCTTAATTTTTTCGCTAAGTACAGTCTGTCTAATAGAAGGTCACGCTTCTCTGGAGCTTACAAGCCCCCGAGGGCGCTTATAATACAATTTTTCTGATTATTATTCAATGTTTATTTGTTTTTGTTTGCCTATTCATTTTGATAAAAATTAGGGTAGACAACGATTTGCTTGTAATTCGCATAGTAATTGTGCCTGAATTACTTACAAATGAGGTAAATCGCTCTCAAGTTTGTGTATGGCGAATTACGTATTTTTAGGGGTTATTGGGAAGTGAAGTACGAATGAGAGAATGAATTTCGTGTCGTCTCTCATAAAAAAAATCTGTTGTTCGGCGCTGGCTGAGGTAAGTCAATTTGTAGGACAATATCATGACTCACAGGGTGTTAGACATAGTTGATCCAAAGAAGATTAAGCGGCTTCCCTCACAACATCAGTGAGATGTCAGCTAAGTTTCTTCAAGTTGGTTCTAGTGTTAATAACGAATTGTATCATGTTTGCCACTTGCATAAATTTCAATTTTTTTTTGTCTCGTAATTACCAACTGTCTGCTTTTAGTCTATAAAAAATGTCATTTAGTCCGTCCTAAAGCCGCATAAAGCAATATCATCGTAATATTTATAGCTTTCTGCGCCATTTGTCTCTCTTCATCAAAGTTTCATTAACAAGGAGCCATAATTATTCTGAGAATGCTACTCTATGTTACGAGTATGAAATTACAGTGAGGCAGTGAAACTAATGTAATAATGCAGCAATTCACCTAAAAATGACAACAATAACAACCACAATGAAATATCATACTTCACACTCTCCATTGAGGTGGCGAACAATAAAAACAATGCATACATCATCAACGAGTAATAGTGGAGTGCCCAGGGGTTTTGACCTCGGATCTCGTAGGGACTGAATGAATTGCCATGTAACCAACAGGATTTTCTTTTGTATGCTCTAAATTGTAACTTCTACAAATATTATATTGTGCAATTAATTTTTTCATTGTTTAAACAAAAAAATATGAAAAATTAATATATTGGAGCATAATATTGAGTTGGAAAATTTTTTTTTTTAGTTCTACGTTAAATTTTACTTAAATAGATAAAGACAAACATCTTCCCAACGTTATATATTATTGGTTATATTATGGCTGGAAGTGGGATAAAAGAAGTTTTTTCTACCATTTATCCAGAAAATACGATTGATCACATAACGTCAGGACGTGCCTATGCTAGAGCAATACGTGCTCATACCTTATTGCAGCAAGCTTTAGCACAATTAATTTTTGAAGATCTTAAGGAGAATAATGCGGATTTTTTAAATGTATTGAATGACGAAGAAATATCGATGTTTTTTGAAATGTTCAATTACAATGAAATTACAGAAAACCAAGGATTTCAAATGCTGAGTAGAATTTTTGAAGATAAGTTAGTTGAGCTAGAAAATAAAAATAAAACATCAAAACTATGGATTACGTATTTTCGAATGGTAACAATATTGAAAGACTTCATTGCTGCCGACCGTATGGGGGATTGGAATTTACATCTACATAGTACACTATTCCACGCATCAGGACATTTTCCCTATGCGAAGGCTGCACAAATTTATCTGCAAGATATGAAGGAATTACAGTATATAATGGATCCAGCAGAGTTCGAAAAATATACAACAGGATATTTCTGATACAGATGCAATTATGTCAATTGCCACTGGAATTACCGGTGATAAAAGTATAAATTGTTACAATGCTTTTGAAGAAGGTTTAAAAGAAAATCGAAGGGAGAAATGTACGCGAATTGAAGTTTTTAAGGAAAGATAAAATAAATTCTCTATTGGCTAAAAATAATAAAATAAAAATTCATAACAATGTTATTCCCGTTGATCCATTGTTGTTGTTTCAACGTATTTGTGTGTTGAAAAAAACAGATGATGAACTAAAAACTTATATGAATTATGAACTGGCACCATATCCACTTGCTCTGTTTGAAGATGGCCAAATGCGAAAGACAAAAAAATCAACTTTCTACGAATTATTCCCAGAAATTCAGATTAATTTGAAAAGCTTAGAAAATGTTCATTATGTTATTGATGGAGCCATGTTGTTATATCGTTGCAAATGGCAATTAAATGAAACATTCAAAATGATATGCGAACATTACGTAAGATATTTGAGGAATAATTATAATAACGCATACGTGGTATTTGATGGATATAAGAAGGACGGTATTAAATCTGCTGAAAGGAATCGTCGCGCACTAAAAAATATAAGTACAGATATTGAATTTGATGAAAATATGTCGTTAAAAATCGCTCAAGATAAATTTCTAACGAATAAAAAAAATAAATCTCGCCTAATCGAAATGTTAAGAATAAAATTAGCTGATAACAATATTTGTACATGCCAAGCGGAAAGCGATACAGATAAATTAATTGTTGATACAGCAATTAGTTTAGAATCTCAAAATATTGTTGTAATTTCTGAAGACATTGACGTCTTGGTTGTGTTAACGGCATTGGCGCCTACTGATCGTGAAATATATTTTTTAAAACCATCCCGAGGCAAAGTTAACCAACAAATATTTTCATCAAAAAGTTTAGAAAAATCTCTACCAGCATGTAAAGAACATGTTCTATTTTTACATGCTTTCACGGGCTGTGATACTACTTCTGCGTTTTACAATAAAGGAAAAATTAAGTTTATCAAAAATTTTGATCTACATGACTCAGCAGCAGTATTTAAAAATGTACATGAAGATGCAAATAATATATTTCAAGCTGGTATTACATGTATTTTGGGACTGTATGGTGCTTCGGCAAAAATGACAGATTTGAATACATTCAGGTTCAATTCTTTCATCAAAGCAACTGCCAAAGACACAAGTGTTCTTTTATCTTCGTTACCTCCCACATCTGATGCAGCATTTGAACACTTAAAACGGGTTTACCTACAAATCCAGATGTGGTTAGGGAATGATTTAATCATCCAATATTTACGAATCAATTACCTGCTCCGGAAAATGTATTAAAAATGCTATTTTGCAATTGCAAAAAAGGATGTGGAGCTGCATGCGGATGCCAAAAAAGTGGATTATACTGCAGTGTAGCATGCCTACAGTGCAACGACGACAGCTGTCTAAATGTAGCGCCTATGATTAACATCAGTGAAATTGAAGATGATATTTGAAAAAATGTAAATTTTTCAATAGACAAATTTTTTTGTTAATTAATTTTTTTCTTTTAAATAGTCATAATTTTTTTATTTTTAATAATTAATTCGATTTTACTTTTATGCTATTGTATAATAACAGAAAACAATTTTTTATTTTTTTTTTTGTATGCTAATTATTTAAATAAACGAATAGTTTATATAATATTTTTTTTTTAACATTTAATTATCCATAATCTATTTATTTTTTCATTTGCTTCCACTTCTGTTACAAAAACAATAAATTCTACAACGTTATTTGCATTATAGCACATAAGTTATTGCAATCATAAATTTTTGCTATTTAAAAATCAAATGCACAACTTTTAAATAGGTAGAGATTATTATTTATGTTATTCACAACACATTTTCGCAAAGATAATTTAATTTCATCTAGTCCCTAAGACATCCTAGGTTTTAACGTTTTTAACGCTCCAGACACTCCACTATAAGTGGAAAATGCAGCTGCGAAAAAATACTATGGAAAATATGTGCCGAAACCTACACACAAACATACATTTGCACATACGAATATACATACATACATACGTAAATAATTCCAAATATGCGATTGTTGCAGAAAAATGTAGTCTCGGTGTAGCGTTCGAGAAACACTTGGCGTAATAATAATTGAGTAAAGTACAAAAACAACGAAAATAAAAGAGCAACCGCCAAGAATAGGTTGAATTTCATTTGTTTTGGTTTGTTTTTTTTTCTTGAAATTATGGCATTTTGAAATCAAGGTGCAAAGTGAGAAGGTAATCTACCTGGAAATTTAATGAAGAAAATAATTGGCGAGAAGAAGCAACAACAATTGCGAGCATGAAGTGTGAACAGAATATGTGTGTTTGTAAAAATAAGCAAAAATTGCAGCAACAACCAGTGAACTGTGAAAATAATTACGCAAAAGTTAAACCTCAGTCAACTTTTGTGTAATTAAAAAGAAAAAATGTATGCACGTACATATGAAAATATGTATGTATGTATTTAAATGCGGTTTCAGATGAAAAATGAAACAACAATTGAATTTTAACGAATCTGCGCGTGCCCCGAGTTTTGTGAGAAAATCAAATAATTGTATTGCAATTTTTGCCAGAGGAATGACCGAAAACGCAATAGAAAGCCACGACTAACGGATAATTGATTTGTGGGATACAGTTCAGGTTTGTTCATGAAGCAAATTGTTACAAATGTTACAAATTATCAAAGTTTTGGTGATCACATGGTGAAAAGATTTTTAGAGGCGTACTTCCTAGCAGACCGTTATTCGGCTCTGAGCGATTTTTACAGATATGCCGACGTCATTCGTTTTGTGTTTCACAAAATTTAGCTTTAGTTTAGTGACGTAGAATCCAAAGATCCCCTAAAAATTTTGTTTTCACCATATCTAACGAGCAAACCTGGTATCTATCATCCTTGTGGTGATCATGTATCTAAAAAACTTGCAAAGTAGGGGAAAGTGAGAGAACAAAACGACATTCCATTTTGAGGGGACGTTGCAAGTTTTTCCCGCAAACGATTTGTTCAGATATTCGTATGTAAAACTAGCAAATTGTTAATGGTTTTGTGTTCTTGTACTTTTTTTTAATATTTTTCTCTTTGAGAGCGAGTTCTGGGAAACTAAGGTACTGGGTAATTTTTACATGAACAGAGCTATTCTTTGGTTTGTCTAAGTATTTCAAAATAGTCCCTACAAGACAGTACTGAGCACTTTCGACAAAAATTTCAACACATTTACAATTATTAGTCTCTAATACATCAGAATGGCATATACTATACAACACTTTTTAATGGGGAAATCAAATATTTCATTTGATATTCTTTTCCCCTGTTCGGTGAGAATTCTATCTCTCTTTTACCAATAGCAATTTCATATAAGAGAAAAATATATCTACTGTACTTCAAACGGCAGGGCAACCCATTTGTATGCTTATAATTTGGCTGCTCTGAAACAAGTACTAGTGTGAAATTTTGCTGTGCTTGTTGTAAGGTCGCCATAGCCGAATGAGTAGATGCTTGACTAAAATTTGAAAATTCGTTAGTTCGAATCTCCGCGGATGAAACACCGAATTTGATGTGTGAAAGTTTTCAAAGGAAAACAAAAAAATATAAATTTTATATACATATGGTATTTCTAAATAAAACATTTTATGATAACCAAAATGAGAAGTTTTTGCCATCAGTCTGATTACTTTTTACGAAAATGAGGAGTTTGTGCTGATTACTTTTTGATAACGAAAATGAGTAGTTTGGCCCATCAGTGTTGATTACTTTTTGATAACAAAAATGAAAAGTAATAGGACTATTAATAAGTTCGTGCGGTTTTTTTTCGAAATTTGAAACTTTATTGACGTAAAATGGTTACAAATTTAATATTCAAAGTATTGTCCATCGCTTACTACTACTTTTTCCCATTTTCTGGCAATTCACGGATTCCCTTTGTGAAAAATTCGGTCGGTTTTGCCGCAATCCACGAATCGATCCATTTTTTGACTTCATCGTAATTACGGAAGTGCTGGTCAGCCAGGCCATGTTGCATCGATCGGAAGAGATAGTAATCGGATGGCGCAAGGTCTGGACTATACGGCGGGTGGGGTAGGACATCCCATTTGAGCGTTTCTAAGTATGTTTTGACCACTTGTGCAACATGTGGCCGAGCATTGTCATGTTGCAAAATAACTTTGTCGTGTCTATCGGCGTATTGCGGCCGTTTTTCTCGCAGTGCTCGGCTCAAACGCATCAATTGTCGTCGGTAGACATCCCCCGTAATCGTTTCATTCGGTTTCAGTAGCTCATAATACACAACACCCAGCTGGTCCCACCAGATACACAGCATAACCTTCAGGCCATGAATATTCTGCGCCGACGTCGATGTTGAAGCATGGCCAGGGTATCCATACGTTGCCCGACGTTTTGGATTGTCGTAATGGACCCACTTTTCATCGCCAGTCACAATTCGATGCAAAAAACCCTTTCTTTTGTGCCGTTGAAGCAGTTGTTCGCATGCCATAAAACGGCGTTCAACGTCTCTTGGCTTCAATTCATACGGCACCCAATGGCCTACCTTTCGGATCATTCCCATGGCTTTTAAACGTTTGGAAATGGTTGATTGATCAACTCCCAAAGTTTTTGCAACCTCTTCTTGCGTTTGAGCCGGATCTTGATCGAGCAATTCCTCCAATTCGGTATCCATGAACTTTGGCGGCGCGGCCAAAATCACCACTTTTAAAGCGTGCAAACCACTTCTGGCACGTTCGCTCAGCTAGAGCATGCTCACCATAAACTTCCACCAAGATACGATGACTTTCGGCTGCTTTTTTCTTCATATTAAAGAATTCCCCGCAAAAACACATTATTTGGCACGAAATTCGACATTTTCAAGTGTGGTAAAAATATTGTTGTTTACGCTTCAAATAAAAAACTTATACTGACGTTTGTGCCTTACGACAGTAGCTCTCCAATGAATGTTTGGAAATGTGGATCGATGGAATAATAATCAAGTTACGCCATCTGTTGTAAAACCGCACGAACTAATTAATAGACCTATTATGATTATTAGTACTGAGAGGTTTGTGCTGACGACAATGAGGAGTTTAGTTGTTAGAAGTTATTACATTGTAAGAATACAAATGATTAGTTGCCTTGCCTTTAGAGCATAGTAGATATTTTTTTTAGTTATAAGAAATTTCCATTGGTAAAAGAGAAATAGAATATCACACCGACAAGGGGAAGGTATCAGAACTTTCCCATGGCGAGAACGAAAATGTGTAGTCGGGTGAGGATAGTGATGACGATAATATGAGTGCTTATATGATAGTCAGCTGTCTTGTAGGGATTGATTCATTTTATTCATATAAATTTAGTCTATGAAAATACAAGTTTCTTTCAGACTATAGGCAAATAAAAAGTTTATTATAATTATTTACAGAAACCTAGGAAAGTAAGAGTTAAAAAAATATAATAATAAAATAAAAAAATTAATTAAGGAACAGATTGTGTTAATATCGTAGTGGTACGTCGATGGGTAATTTTCAGGATCGCGGTTTTGTTAACATATAAAATTATATTCTTCTGTAGGCTTGTCATTCTGGCAGGTGCTACTTTCGTTTCTTTTCAGCCCTAACATTCCATACTACAGTCTGAATTCCACCCGAAGAACATACCTTTTTTTCAAAAGTCCGCCATTTTGCTATTTTTCAAAAAAATTTTCCCATTGTAGCTATAAAATCAAAACAATCGCATTTTGTTTTCTTAAAAAAAAATTCCTAAAAATTATCTATAAAAAATGAGTATTTGACCAGACTACTACCATAAAAGACCATGAGGTCGAAGTGCAAACCTCGTAGAAAATCTATCTATAAATCTAAGAATAATTAAATACCAAATTACGCAGGAGAAGTGGAACTTGCACACCTAAAAATATGTAAATGTAATTTTGTGTACCTATGTAATTTTGTCGAGCCCGTAATTTTAGACGAAAGGAAAGGGTGAAAGTAATCAAATTCAGTGAAAGACAAAAAAGCAGGTAAAGCGGTTGATAATATAAATAAAAAAGTTATTTGCCTACAACATTTTTTAAAAAATTTCTAAAATGACGTCAGCTTAACTGAGAGTCGAGTGGTGGTACAGCATAAGCGCAATTTTTTTATATTTCTTCACCCACTGAAACTAACTTTTTATAGTCTGAGTAAACACAATTCCGACGCAGTGAACTTCGCTATCCCAGCTGCCCAGAGTTGATATCTCTAAAAACATCAAATTCGAAAAGGCAAATTCGACAAACTAAACTGGAGTATACATGCATATGAAATAAAACTCTAGAAGTGGTCCCCTGTACTGGTACGCAGATAACTCGAAGACACCAGAAGGCATAGGCGCTGGAATTTACGGTCCCAGAACCAAGAGCTCCGTGCCGATGGGTAATTTTCCAAGCATTTTCCAAGCGGAGGTGAATGCCATCTATCTAATGTGCAGAGACAAGCTTGGACAGGAACTACCGGATTGAGCGAATTGCCATTCTGAGCGGCAGTCAGACGGCACTTAAGCGTTTGTCATCCTGTGAGATCAAGTCCTCACTGGTCCTTGAGTGTATCGAGAAACTGAAACTATTAGAAATTCACAATCGCATCCCGCTAATTTGTGTGCCAGGACACTGAGGTATAAATGGGAACGGAGTAACGGAGGCATTGGCAAGAGAGGCTGCGGCCTCGTCATTAATAGGACCCGAGCCATTCGTTGCTATAGGACAACACACCATCAAGGAGAAGCTTTGGAATGAAGAGCTCAGCCTAAGGGGGGTTAGCTGGCACGAAACTATGGAGCGACGTTAGGCGAAATTCTTAGTGGGAGGGTACAACCAAAAGAGGTGTAAAAGATCCTCCTCAAGGCTAAACTGAGAAAGCTCTCGGGCATTCTTACAGGCCACTGTAGACTGCGTAGTCATCTGCATATGGAGATGGAGACTCCAATGCAGCTCCTCCTTGAATGTGAAGCTACAGCGCGGAGAAGCTTGAGACATCTTTGGCAACTGCAGCCGGAGGAAAGGCAAATATGCTCAGTCCATCTTAAGTTTAATAGGGGAACTGGGTCTGGATGAGGTACCGTGATGAGTAGAAGGCACAAAAGAGCAAGTGCAAAAAGGTCGAAGTGCAAATCTCGAATAAATTTAAATCTAAAAAATATGCAATCGAAGAAAAAATCTGTCGCTTGGAACAGAAGATCGGTACAAAACGGCTCTATTTTTAATATAATCGATTTATTTTACAAGCAAAAAATTTATATAGTTTTCAAGAATTTAAACAACTTGAGTACAAATTGACTTTACGCCGCGAGGGATATAAAAAAGGAAAGAAAAGATAAGCAAGAAGAATTAGGCTGAAGTGCATGACAAGGCAAGGATTGACAAAATCATTTCCTAGCTGAAAGAAGTGAATATTTTTATATAGATCGAATAAACTAATAAAAACTCAAATAAAATTTGAAAATCTATCGATCGGAATATCCAGATATACAAGCTTTTGTAAAGTAGACGTGAATTAATGTAAAGCTCATTTTTTATATAAAAACGCGTACTCGAGTTTTTTACGTAACCACCCACTACGTATGTATGTATGTGTATATGTACATATGTGTGTAACAAACAGGAAAGGAAGCAGATGTGTTAAAGCAATAAAATATGCACTTATGTATGTGTGTATGCATGCATGTCAGTAAGTTCTCGCCAGTATTTCGATATTCTTTGAGTCCTCGCAAAAAGCTAATAAAAAAACAACAACTTGTATCGACGAACAAATTATAAATAACGATAAGCCTTATTTAGAACGCAAATGGGATAGTGCATTTGTGCAAATTTTTTGGTTTTATGTTTATGGAGGGCATACACACCCTGTAGGAAATCCTAAAGTAATGAAGCAGTGTCCTAATTACGAGCTGCTGTTCGTTGCTCGAATGCAAACGAGTCTGGAGTTTGCTTAACACCTCTACGAGTTGGAGATAGAATTATTAGTATAACTTTCTTAGCAAATATGGTCAACAGTGACTCACAGCTTATTTGATGCAGCCAAAAAAAAAAATGATTAAAAATCAAATATATTTTATGGTATTTCTATTACAGAAAAAATCGTATATTTTTTTATTGTTAAATAACATGTTTTATTTAATAACAAAAAATGCTTCTTCATAAGAAAGATATAGCAAATTAAAATAATTCAGTTACACTTTTGATGAATAAAAAATAATATCGTTCAAATGACTGCCACGACTGGCTTTACAGTAGGCCATTCGATCAACCCAATTTTTAAGCATATTTTCGATTGTTTGGGCTCCAATTTCATGAATGGCAACTTCGATTTGGTGTTTTAAAGCATCAATCGTCTCTGGATGGTTCGCATAGCATTTGTCCTTAACGGCTCCCCACAAAAAATAGTTCAACGGGCTTAAATAACAGCTCCGAAGCGGCCAACTGATATCGGAATTTCGGCTGATTATTCGGTTTTCAAAAACGGTAGCCAAAAGTTCGAGTGTAACTTTGGCAGTGCGACAAGTTGCACCGTCCTGTTGAAACCAAATGTCGTCTAGGTCATCTTCTTCAATTTTTGGAAACAAAAACTCGTTGAGCATATCACGGTAACGCTCGCCATTTACTGTAACCGCGGCTCCTCGCTCATTTTCGAAAAAAATGGCCCGATGATGTCGCCAGACCAAAAACCGCACCAAACAGAGACTGGTTGTGGATGCATTTGCTTCTCTACAGTAACGTGTGGATTTTCTGAGCCCCAAATCCGACAATTTTTCTTATTGACGTAGCCACCGATGTGAAAATCAGAAAAGAAGAAGAAGACTAACCACTTTGGAAATATGTTTTCAATATTTCCCAATTTTGTTCAAGCGTATAGCGTCCCATTTCGTAAATGTCAAACCTTTAAGTAAATTATAAACACATTTAACATGTCATTTGTGTTACCATTCTCAAAAAAATAGGTGGTTTAAAAAGCAAACGCTATATGGCCCACCCTTTAGTTTGGTGCAAGCTAACCTCCAAGGAAGTACTCGGGTACTATTAAAAACGAGGCTACAGCCTGTCTTGCCAATGTTACCGTTACTTCGTTCCCAGTTATACCCCTGTGTCCTGGGAGCCGATACGAACATATGCCGGATATCATATTGCTATGGAATGATCTACCAGATTATTGTAAAAAACAAATTCTTTTCTATTACCATTTTAAGTTGTAAAGCTCTTAAAAAAAGAGGTTGTCTGTAAAGTCGGTTTACATAACATAACATAACATAACATAACATAACATAACATAACATAACATAACATAACATAACATAACATAACATAACATAACATAACATAATATAACATAACATAACATAACATAACATAACATAACATAACATAACATAACATAACATAACATAACATAACATAACATAACATATCATAACATAACATAACATGCTGTTCAAGCAAGGTAATGACGCATGAGCAAGATAACGACGCATTTTTTGGTGCTTGCAGCTGGCTACATAGAATTATAACACGTTATCACGTCAAAAAATAATAATAACATTAAAACAACAGGTATTATTAACAAACTTGGTTTTATTTTAAATTCTTCAAGTAAATCAAATTAATAATAATCAATAAGAAGGCATATGCAAATACAAATACGTGAATTTATATATGTACATATGCGCATATACATACATACACATATACGCTCACTTAAGTAGGGGAGAGCAAGATGTCGAACGTTGCCGTTCGTTTGCTTTGTTCGTTCCGCGCTTTCGCTTGCAGTTCATTCAAGGTAACCGCAATGAGCAAGGTAACGACACATTTTTTCGTGCGTGCAGCCTGTTAAATCGAATTATAAGACGTTATCACGTCAAAAAGTACCCGATACAATGAGTCCATTCATATTGCAAAGGTACATTCATAATCAATTTACTAATTGTCAAAACGGTGGCCACTAAAAAAAAATGGTTACAACTTTAAACCAAGTCCCAAGTACGATCTTTATTTATATTCCAGGACTATCGCAAAACTTAAAAAAGGGGCGGACGGGTTATGGAAGCTTACCAGTACAGCAGCTTGCGTGAAGGGAAGAACGCGACCTAGTCATGGACTAGAGGTACAGCAATTCGATGCCAATGGATTTTCCTACAGGGAATTCCATGCAATCATTTATGCACGCCAACATTTGCGAATTTGTCGCACAACCACCCTCACCAAATATATTGTAAATTGCAAAAACAAAAAGCAAATATATCAAAACGCAAAAAAATCAAAACCAAAAAAAAACTAATAAATACAACAATACAACAAAAAAGAAGGGAAAAGAAAATTATAACAGTGAAAGGGGGAAAATTTACTGGAAACCCTATAAGTGAAATATGACCCCAATAATAAACTCTAACCAACCGACAACCCTAAATGAAGTAAATACAAAAACTATGTATGCATGTATGTATGTATGTATGCACTATTACTTTGTATGCCCGTTAGCACTTCCATATGTGTGAGCGTCGTATTGGATTGAGTAAAATTATGAAGCGCACACATCCCTACTCGGAGATTGCAATTCTGAGAAACTTTATGAGAGGCACTCATACATATCAACGTATACTCGTATGTATGTATGTTAAATAAAAAAAAGCTGCAAAATATGTTCATAAGCAAATTTTACACTATTATGGTTATTTATGTGAGGCTGTTGTTGTGAGTGGCTGGCCGATAGGAAAATGCCCGGAAGTTCTACTCTCTTTCTGGTTTAGAGAAAGTCTTGGCTTAACGAAGGACTCAAGCCCGGGTCGTTTTCCTATAACAACAAATGCGGTGACCTGGTGACTGACGTCCAAGGCATACTAAATTATCACTGTAAGTGAACACTTCTCAGACATACTGAGTGATGGCAGCAGTGGATGTCACAAAGAATATGAAAACCCCGATCCTTCAATCCTTGACGACGAGACTGCAGTTTCATGATCTGACTATGCCATAGCAAGAGCTCATGAA
Source organism: Anastrepha obliqua (assembly GCF_027943255.1). Taxonomy (NCBI): domain Eukaryota; kingdom Metazoa; phylum Arthropoda; class Insecta; order Diptera; family Tephritidae; genus Anastrepha; species Anastrepha obliqua. Next base: position 25,114,902 of record NC_072895.1, read on the forward strand.
CAACAAAACTTCCGCAGTTGACGGTGAATGAAGCCTCCGGCTGAACTAAAGGGTTTTCCAATAACAGGTGAATGGATTGCGCTATCGAGAGATGATGAACGATTTTTTATGGGCGGAATTGGTATTGATCTGGACAACGTTTATTTTCAACAAGACGGCGCTACGTGCCACACAAGCAACGAATCCATTGATCTTTTACGGGAAAAGTTCTGGCGCGAGTTATCTCTCGACGAGGTGATCACAATTGGCCACCGAGATCTTGTGATTTAACACCTTGTGACTTTTTTTGGGGGCCACGTGAAAGAAAAGGTCTACGCCAACAGTCCTGGATCGATGCAAGACCTCAAAGATGGAATTCGTGAGGCTATCGAGGACATAGGGCAGCCACTTTGCAATTCGGTTGTGGAAAATTTCATGAAAAGGATATTGACCTGTAAGCGTGGTCGTGTTGGCCATTTGCCTGATGTTATTTTTCACTATTAATGGGATACCTTTTTTGATACCAAACGAGGTTTCAGACAGGGTGACTCGCTGTCGTGTGACTTCTTTAACCTGATGTTGGAGAGGATCGTTCGAGCCGCAGAACTTAATCGCTTAGGCACAATTTTTATAAGAGCGTACAATTGTTGGCGTATGCAGATGATATCGACATCAACGGCCACGCTGTTAGTTCTGCTTTCTCCAAATTGGATAAAGAGGCAAAGCGAATAGGTCTGGTGGTGAACGAGGACAAAACGAAGTACCTCCTGCCATCAAACAAACAGTCGGCGCACTTGTGTATTCGATGCGGTACCAGCTGGTGGTAGTAGAGGAAGAGGAAGGCCTCCTCTGCGTTGGAAAGATCAGGTGGAGAAGAACTTGGCTTCACTTGGTCTGTCCAATTGGCGCCGGTAGACACAAGAAAGAAACGACCGACGCGCTTTGTTAATCTCGGCCAAAAATCGCGTAAGCGGTTAAGAAGAAGAATGGTATACCTTCCTCTTTATAATGAAATAAACATCCGATCATTTATATAATATTAAAAAATAACATTTTTCTTTGAATATCAAAATAACACCTCTTATTGGAAAACCCTTTATTAAAATATACATACAGCTAATTATTCCATCGCCTGCGATATTCACCGTCACCAACGTGCAACATAACATGCAACGTAACATAGCATAATATACTTTAACATAACATAACATAACATAACATAACATACTGTTCAAGCAAGGTAACGACGCATGAGCAAGATAACGACGCATTTTTTGGTGCGTGCAGCCGGCTACATAGAATTATAAGACGTTATCACGTCAAAAAATAATAATAACATTCAAACAACAGGTATTATTAACAAACTTGGTTTTATTTTAAATTCTTCAAGTAAATCAAATTAATAATAATCAATAAGAAGGCATATGCAAATACAAATACGTGAATTTATATATGTACATATGCGCATATACATACACTTATACGCTCACTTAAGTAGGAGAGAGCAAGATGCCAAACGTTGCCGTTCGTTTGCTTTGTTTGCTTTGTCGTTCGTTCCGCGCTTTCGCTTGCAGTTCATTCAAGGTAATGGCAATGAGCAAGGTAACTACAAATGAGCAAGGTAACGGCAATGAGCAAGGTAACGACACATTTTTTCGTGCGTGCAGCCTGTTAAATCGAATTATAAGACGTTATCACGTCAAAAAATCTTCCGCAGAATCTTTCTCTCAAGCACTCTAAGGAACACTTCATCGGATGTGATCATCGTCCAAGTTTCTGCGCCATACGATAGCACAAGCATGGTGAGAGTCTTATAAAGTGTTAGTTTTGTTCTTTGAGAGAGCACTTTACTACTTAATTGCGTATCGCGGAACCAGGCTTCGATATATCGCGTACAACGTTCTATCAAGCGTATTGTGTGAGAAGCTGAAGCTCGCCATCAACCAACTTAGTAGACATTGGACCCGGAAAATCAAAGAATTATCAGATATTTATAATACGTGAGGTCTTGAAAAATACCCATGAAAGGAGAATCGCCGCATATCATGCGTCGATTTTAAAGTCGCTTTCGACAGTAAGAAAAGGAGTTGCCCATACCATATGTCGCGATGCCTGAATTTGGTATTCCTGTAAAGCTAATACGGTGAGCAATGCCAGCAGCTCCATTAGGTTTGGGAAGGACCTCTCCGAGGCGTTTGATATTAAATGAGATATCGATTAGGATGACTCCCTGTTGCATGACTTTTTTAATCTCATGCTGGGTTCGAATCATCACATCAGTGAACAGAAAAATGATTACGACGTACTATGTGAACGAGTGCTGAACCTAGTCGATTGATCGAACAAACCCTTGCAAGTCTTTCATCATTAGCTTCCTATGTATTGTATGGCGTAGAAGTTTGGACGATGACAATGTCCGATGAGGTGTTCCTTGGAGTGTTCAGGCGAACGCTTCGGCGAAAGATTTTTATGCTTTTCACGTAGGCGTCGGTGAGTGTGGCAAACGATGAAAGAATAAGCTTCAAGAGCTCTACGGCGACATGCAACAACTAAAGATCGAGAGGCTTCACTGGCTCGTACGAGTGGACATAAACGCTCGGGCTAGGAAGGTATTGTATGAGGTACCTGCTGTTGGTAGCAGAGGAAGAAGCAGACCTCCACTGCATTGGACGGCGAAGGACTTGGATTCTCTTGGCTTCACTTGGTATTTCTAATTGGCATCGGTTAATACAAGAAAGAAACTAGGCCAAAATCGTTAAGGCGGTTACTGCACCAATAACGTAGATGGAGTAATAAAGCTTAACCCAATCTAATTGTTGACTGATTGATGTAAAGGGTGACTTGACATTTTCCAATAGGGTTTTTTGACAGTTCAGGCGCGACTACTGTCAAACGAAATACATAATTTGTTCAGTATTCATTGAAATTTCATCATGGAAAGACTTGCGCCTCAACGACGTTTACAAATCGTAAAATTGTATTACGAAAATCGACGCTCTGTGAAAAGGGTTCATTCCGCGCTGAGGCCCAGCGATGGTGTATAACGATGAGGCCCATATTTAGCTTAATGGCTACGTCAGTAAGCAAAATTTCCGTATTTGGGCTGAAGAGCAATGTAAAGCCATTTAAGAACAGGCAACCGTTTGATGCGGCCTATGGGTTGGAGGAGTCATCGGCCCATATTTATTCAAAGACGAGGTTGGCGCCAATGTAACAGAGAATGGCGAACGCTATCGCGCAATGACGGGGATTTTCTGATGCCGGAAATTGAAGCTCGTGATCTCTACAACATTTGGTTCCAACAAGACGGCGGACGGCGCTATGTGCCATACAGTCCGTGAAACAATGGATATACTGCGTCGCCATTTCGGTAAACAATTCATCTCACGTCTCGAATAAGTGAATTGGCCACATCACACCTTTGGACTTTTGTTAGTGAGGATATGTAAAGTTTAAATGTTTCGATTGTGGGAGCCAACATTACTAAAGTTATTCACGAGCTACCGACCGACCAACTGACCGAAGTCCCCCAGCGAATCATTCAAAATTGGTGTTTACGGATGACCGAATTATGGCGCAGCTGCGGTCAACATTTGAAAGGGACTATCTTTATACATAAAATAAATGTCATGAATGGTTCTACACAAAAATAATAAAGATTGTCCAATCAGTTTGAATTCTCGTTGTTTTACTTCAATTAAAAACCAGATGCCTCTAAATTAATCACCCTTTACTAGAAATTTGCTTTTTTATATAGAATATGCCATGCCATACACTTGTTTTCACAGAGCAACTTCACCAACTGCTTCCTGCCGTTGACAGTTTTTATGAACGAATTCTTTATGCACTGCTCATTGAGTGTGAAAACAAAAAAAAAAAAAACAAAATATCCAGCAAATAATTTACAACACGTAAACAGAGATGTAAAAAACAGTAGTTGCCAGTTGTCAAGTGGTGGATACCTTATAAGGGACGATTCCGTTCCACAGTACAACAGCTGCATGGCGCATCTGTGACATAATTCAGTCAATAGTGACGTTTGGTATGAAAACAAACAACAAAAGCCCACCGTTGGACTTGTGCATATGTGTATTCAAGTGTGAGTGAGCTGGGCATGCGCCAGAGCGGCACACAGGGCGTCACATACGCACAAATACCCTTTTGAACTGAGTTTCAAGTGTCGGTATGAAATATTCAAATTGTTTCCGTGTCAAGTTTATATGCACACATACATACATTCATACATACGTATCTACATATGTATTTAGTGAAATTTGGTGGAAGTTAATTTTTGAGGTAATTCGACAGTGCAAGTAGTAAAGCAGGTTTTTTTACAAGCACCAACCGAAAAAAGTTGCATGATTAAAAAAGTGAATGTTGGTGCATAAAATATAATGAGGGGTTGCTTTGAGATGCTATTACATTTAGAAAAAAAAATTTCATTTCCGAAAAAAAAAGTTTCATTTCCAAAAAAAAAAATTATTTCCAAAAAAACAATGACGCTGAGACGCAGACCAACTCCCTCAATTTAAGGGGTTATATACCTTGTGGTCCGGTGAAATTAGCGAAAGTTGGGTTTTTTTTAAAGATATGTAGCAATAATTTTATTGTATAAAAGTTTTTATTATTGGATATTACAATGTTTAAAGAAAAAAAAAAGGCTTTGTTTGTGTAAAAATATTTAAAAATGGCGGAGTTATGGCGTTTTCCCCCAAGACCCTTTTTTTGGAAGAGGCTTGCGGTGGACGCGATTCAAGTCCACCAAGTCAACTGAAATCAAAAAATCGAAAAGATTTCATTAGTATAGGGTTATATCTTCTTAGTGAACGATCAATATATTAAATATTTTGATTTTTGTGAAAATAGGAACATGTTTTTAAAAAACTCCACTTCTACAGTCCTAAAATTGGCATTAAAAAATTCATATCTGCAAAATAAAAATTTATACATAAAAAGTTGATTGTTCACTAAGAGGCGACATCAATTACGAACAATTTAAAAAAAAAATTATAAAAATCGGTTGAATACTTTTTTTGCAATCGCGTCCACCGCAAAAGCATTTTTGGAAAAACACGTTTTTGAGATAATCGCGTTTAAAGTTTCAAGCGCCGCATGAGGCCGTACGCTCAGGACGTGACGACGCACAATTTAAAACGCTGTAACTTTCGATCTATTGCTCAGATCTCTATGAAATTTTTGGAAAATGCTCTCAAGAGATTGTACTTTACGATAAAGAAATAAAATTTATTTTGATTTTTTTGAAAAACACAAGGTATATAACCCCTTAAGTATATAAAAATACAATTATGAAGAGTTTGAATGATTGTCGCCTGGAAAAACAACAACATACTGAGGGCACAAATAGAGGCTCACTGTGCTAAAATAAAACTAAATACAAAAAAAGAATTCATATTTTGATTCAAAATTTTTATTGTAAAATACTACACTCGTTAAAGTGTAGTGTTAAATATTTTCGAAAGATAAATCTTTAAAGAAATCATTTTTATATCGTGGAATTCACACAAAATTAATTACCCTTCAAGTGTCATTTGTTGCATGCATCGGTAGGAGTTGTGTATGCATATATACATACACACACACACATATGCGTGCACACGCGAGTACATAAATATCAAGGAATGAAAGGGCTGCATTTCGAGTATGTGGCAGTTTCTACTTGTCTGTATCTGACATTTTGTCGAATTCCTGGTAGTAACTCAGCGTGTATTGTTTCCCATCAATTGTTGTATTTGGCAGCGTTGGCGCTGAGAAAGAGGGAGTGTCGATCATACTTTTTACATAAAAGATGTTTTAAGTTACCTCCATACAAGCAGAAAGTCATGTACTACATACGCAAATATATATATATATAAGTATATAACGTGCACGCATATATAAGATTAATATATACCAACTCTTTGAGAAGTTTTGACATTGTCATTTTTTGTAGTTTTCTTATGTACATATTTTTCCTTCTTGAAGGTCATTAACTTTGGTTTTACTTTGGTTGTAAAAAATTTAAAATCCTATACATCTCTGCATCCGCAATAATATAAAATAGAATAAAATATCATAAAATAAAATATAATAATAAAATAAACAAACACTTCTCGCAATCTTTGAAGCTACGTACATATTTTCTAAGCAGCGAGTCCCATCTATTTAAAGCTATCGCTATGGCAGATAATGGCTTTACCCCGCTCAGTTTGATGGAGCAGGATTTCCCAGTACCTGAAGAGGTTAACTCCCCATCAGAAATGATCGCAGCATGGAAAGCAAAAACAATTCACGTTGCCCATCCCCATGATCTCGGAATGGAATGGATAGACGCACATTCATCCAATTTATGGTTGAAAAGAGGAAAGTTATTTTCTGAAACAGAAGGTTTCGCAATCGCTATCCATGACCGAGTTATTTTAACAAGAAATTTCCGAAGGTCGGTACACGGCGAGGCAATAGAAGATAGGTGCCGCAGGTGCGGCATTTACGGTGAAACAATGTACCATGTAATTGCTGGATGTAGCGTACTTGCCCCCCGTGAATATGTCATGAGACATAACAATAAAACAAAGATCCTCCACCAACAACTTGCGATAAAACACGGTCTCTTACAAGCAGAAGTCTTGTATTTTAAATATGAACCAAAGGCAATATTGGAAAATGTAAATTTTAAATTAAACTGGGACAGATTTATTTCCACAGATCAAACCGCAACTGCCAACAAACCTGGCATCATCTTGCTCGACAAGATATATAAATAAAACAATCGAAGTAATCGATATAGCGGTGCCCCTTAATCGCAACATCCAAAGCACATACTCCACCATAATATTGAAGTATGCAGCTTTGGCCATAGAACTGAAACGGATGTACAAAGCGAGGGAAGTGAATATAATACTAATAATTATGTATATCTTCCACTGCATTAGTGCCCAAGCATCTAATAAAAAGAAGTTGTCTGTAAAGTCGGTTTACAGACGATAGTTTAACGTGAGAACGTCATAAGAAAATATTGATGGAATGGTTGCAATTTTCAAAACAAAATTTTAATTTTATTTGTTTGATAGATATTTTGTATGGATATAGAGGAGGAGGTAAATGGAATCGCAATGGAATAGGTCAAGTTCCATTTACACAAACGTGACGAAACATTTCTCAAATTCATGAAAGATATGTTCAATTTCGATTGTGCATCAGACGTTAATAAGTCAAAAACACTAAGAGACAACATCATCGATTTGCCTTTTTCAAGACACTTTACACTTGAAACACTCCCTTTCATTTCCTATTTTTCCTATCATCGTTTATTCTCAACAGAGAAATGATTCATTACCATGCACGCGGGAAGAAGGCATATGCAAATACAAATATGCGAATTTATATATGTGCATATGCGCATATACTTACATATACATACATATACATACATATATATGCTCACTCAAGTAGTACAGAGCCAGATATCGAACGTTGCCGAACGCGGAGACCGATTGTGCTCTTTGTCGTTCGTTCCGTGCTCTCGCTTGCAGTTCAAGCACATTAGCTGACATTTGCTTGCGTACGGAATAGATTCGTATATTTGATATGTCCATATGACTTGTATGCATCTTTACATATAGATTTGTTCTTTTTGAAAATTGCGCGAAATTGTATATGTATATGAATGTTTATATACATATACTAGCAAACCCGGCCCCCTTCGCTGGGCACACTAAAATAGAATAGATATGGTTTAGAACAGAAAATATATGATTTTCATATTATTTATTTCTTTATTCTTCATTCAAGCGCTTTGGCATAAACAATATTTTTTGTTTTTCTATTTGTTTTTGAGTAAATATAAAATATTAATTGAAAATCAGGAAAAAAGAAGATTGTTTTTAAATTTCAAATCAACGCATATGAATAAACAATCGTCTTTTTTCCTGATCATCCATGAATTTTTCGTTGCAATTTATATGTTTTATTAAGCATTGAAGTTTTTTTAACTATTATCCATTTATATTTTTCAAAAAAAAAAAACGAAAAAAAATTTTTTTTCCACGAACACATAATTTTATTCGGATTTCACATTAAATTCTCAAATTTCGTAAGAAATTATTCACTGTTCCAAAATCCACTCCAAAAAAATTCACAAACAATTTTTACATGTTGCACTTACGTTTTTTCCTTATGGCATCCAAATCAGAAAGAAATATTGACACATTGTAACTCACACTGTCAATTTGACAGTTCAGTTCCGCCCCAAGCGTTAAAACAGTAAGCGACATTATGGCTGGTTCAAAAGAGCGCTGCACCCGTTGCCAGTGCTCCGAGTTACAACCAAACTTTACGAAACCCATTTTCAATACTTACTTAACAATGTGTGTAAGTTTGGTTTAATTCGGTGCAAAGACACGGCGGGTCCACGTTTTGGCATATATTTCGAGACCCTAGTCATCAATAGGTATGAAAATTACCCCGTATTAAAGCACTTATCAACAGCTTTCATTTGATACCCATATTGTACATACACAACCAAAGGTTACCCGGGTCCACGTGTTGACCTATATCTCGAGACCCCAGTCACGGAGCGGCATGAAAAATACTCTGTACTAAAGCATTCACCAACAGCTTCAATTTGATATCCATATTGTACAAACACATTCTAGGGTCCACGTTTTGGTCTCTATCTCGAGACCCTAGTCACGGAGCGGATGGAAATACTCTGAACTAAAGCATTCACCAACAGCTTCCATTTGATACCCATATTGTACATACACATCCGAAGGTTACCGGGGTCCACGTTTTGACCTATATCTCGAGACCCTATCTACCAATAGGTATCCAAACTATACGGAAGTCATCTTCAATACCTCCTTAACAATGTGTGTAAGTTTGGTTTAATTCGGTTCAAAGACACGGCGGGTCGACGTTTTGGCATATATTTCCAGACCCTAGTCATCAATAGGTATGAAAATTACCCCGTATTAAAGCACTTATCAACAGCTTTCATTTGATACCCATATTGTACATACACAACCAAAGGTTACCCGGGTCCACGTGTTGACCTATATCTCGAGACCCCAGTCACGGAGCGGCATAAAAAATACTCTGTACTAAAGCATTCACCAACAGCTTCAATTTGATATCCATATTGTACAAACACATTCTAGGGTCCACGTTTTGGTCTCTATCTCGAGACCCTAGTCACGGTGCGGCATGAAAAATACTCTGGACTAAAGCATTCACCAGCAACTTCCATTTGATACCCATATTGTACATACACATCCGAAGGTTACCCGGGTCCACGTTTTGACCTATATCTCGAGCCCTATTTCCAAAATAAAATATAATCCATGTCACTCGTGGATGATGTAGCTTTCGAATGGTGAAAGAATTTTTAAAATCGGTCCAGTAGTTTTTGAGCCTATTCATTACAAACAAACAAAGTTTTCCTCTTTATAATCTTAATATAGATGTATTAAACTATGTTAATGTAAATTTATATTAAAAAATATTGATAATTGACAAATTTATGTAATTTAACGTAACGAGTTAAAAACAAATGATTATTAAAAAATATTGAAAATTGACAAATTTTTTTTTTTTTTTTAGAATAATTCGCAAACTCGTCCAGCAAGACCCATATCGACTAAGAAAATAAACTTCGATACTGAATGAAAAAGTTCTGTCTGAATGTGTTTCATTAGAACAACCAACTGTCTTTCAAATCGCAATAACGGTAGATAAGTATTGCACGTTCATAGCTTTAATAGTTTAATAGATCTTCGCCATAATATAAGCGATTTAATTGAAGGTGGTCCGTGTCGTCGTTCAGCTTCCGCCACAAAAGCATGCTCCATTTGATCGCAAATTAAATCGAAAAAAATATTTGCAATATTGCTGTGTATCAGCGATTTGAATTCGAAAGCTACTTTGAAATCCACAACACAAGATTGTGGAATGTCCTTCAGACCGGGACTAAATCGCCAATTGTTAAGCAAATAATTGAATAATCTTCCATCGGTGCATACGGATTTTACCAGCACAGGATTTTGAAGCGAAACATTTGATGTATAACTTTCAATCAGCGGTGGGAAACCGACAATTAGGTCAGCCTTGAAGCCGTCATTGCGCTTACTGTGTACGAGTGATTTTTTCACGTATGGCACAAACTTATAATAGTTCGATACGTCGGCGACCACATCATACATTTCTTGCATCGAGTATCTGCAAATTTGCGAAACGCCAACTTAAGTGAGTAATAGCGGATACAATACAAATCTGCACGCCTACCCAATTAACTCCTTTTTGGCATATTCCCGATTCTTGTTTGTAAGATCACTAAAAGTGAAGAAGTCTCGTTGAGGACAGTTCACGTTTCTGCCGGCAGCTGCGCTACAAAGAGAAGTAAACAAACTTGAAAAAATTAAGTTGCGAATTGCGATTTCCATATCGAGTTCATGTAGACACATTCGAACTGGTACGATATGCTTTGGTAGGGGGTTATATAATTTTCATTGAAATTAGATTTTTGTATGAAATATGTAATACTTACAATTGTGTGTAGGTGCAACCGATAAGTTGCCTATTTGCCAGCAACAATTTTGCGTTCTTGAACATTACGCCACAAAAAATGCCACAGCTACGTGTAAAGGATCTGCCCATCTGGAATTACTATTCACACTACAATAACACACGAATTGTTTTTTTTTGTGTTTTGAAAATTTATTATTTAATATATTATTATTTAAAATTTTTATTTTCGTGTTCTCCGTATTCAAGTCAAGTTACAACTGAGCATAATTCAATAATGAATCATGACAACTGATTTCATTTTTTTCAATGAGGTTATGATGTCAGTGAAGGAAATATTTCTGCCGGTTTCACAGTAGTTTCTGTGAAGTGAATTTTAAAGCGTGTATATGTAAAATATCTTATAACTCAAGAACGGGCTCACCTATCCAAACCAAATTTTTAGGCTTTGTTTGGACTATTCAGTAGATGGTTTGTGTTTTGAAATTTTAAGAATCGGATACCAGGGTCTCGAGAAATAGGCCAAAACGTGAACCCGGGTAACCCTAGCATATTCTAGGGATCAGAATAAGAAATTTTGCGAAGGAACCATACCTCTAAAACGATTTCTGATGTCCCCCAATATGGGTCGAACTTTTTAGTTTCTTTTCTATAACTCACATTCATTCATTTACATATGTTCTGACTAAATAAATTTCTTAAGAGAAAAAATAGATAATATTATAAATAAATAAAAATAAAGCAAATAAAGAAAAAACATAGCCATTTAGCTGATTTTTTCATGTAAAGGCCAAAAATGGTGATATTTTGAAATTGGGGGACATCAGAATTCGTTTTAGAGGTATGGTTCCTTCGGTAAAGTTTCTTATTTTGATCCCTAGAATACGATTTTCATAGAGCAATGAGCGATTTTTAAATCGACCCGCCCTACTGTACCTATGTTTTGGTGTTCATGTATCCAAAACAATTGCAAAGTAAGGGAGAGTGAGAGAGCAAAATAACATTTCAATTTGAGAGGAAGTAGCAAGTTTTTACTGTATACATTTTGACGTGATAACGTCTTATAATTCGATTTAGCCGGCTGGTCGTTACCTTGCATGAACTGCAAGCGAAAGCGCGGAACGAACGACATAGAGCACAATCGGCCCCCGCATTCGGCAACGTTCGACATCTGCACACCTACTTGAGTGAACATATGTATGTATATGCGCATATGTACATATATAAATTCGCATATTTGTATTTGCATATGCCTTCTTCCCGTGTGCATGGTAATGAACCATTTCTCTGTTGCGAATAGGACGATGATAGGAAAAATAGGAAATGAAAGGGAGTGTTTCGAGTGTAAAGTGTCTTGAAAAAGGCAAATCGATGATGTTGCCTCTTAGTGTTTTTGACTTATTAACGTCTGATGCACAATCGAAATTGAACATATCTTTCATGAATTTGAGAAATTTTTCGTCAACTTTCATGTTTGTGTAAATTTATCTTGACCTATTCCATTGCGATTCCATTTACCTCCTCCTCTATATCCATACAAAATATCTATCAAACAAATAAAATTAAAATTTTGTTTTGAAAATTGCAACCAGTACATCAGTATTTTCTTATGACGTTCTCACGTTAAACTATCGTCAGTAAACCGACTTACAGACTTACTTTTTTACTTGTAAGAATTTGCAAGTGAGAGAAACAGTTAAACGCAAAGTAAAAATAAACACGAATTAAAATTTTTCGAATTGAGACAAAATTCTAAATTTAAATTAAAAAAATTGATTAAAATGGAGTATCTAATTTAGATATCCTATATTAAATAGGAATCGGTCAATCATGTAGAGGCATGCACTTCTGAACCACAGCTTCCAGTCACCGCTGCTGCAGTTTGGTTCTTGGTTATTAACTAATTTGGCAATATATGTATGTATATCATATACTTGCATACATGCATATACAGCAGCAAGGAAAATATATAGAAAGCTATGATTGCCACAACAATTCAATTGAAAATTTAATGTTCTTCATCTGACAGCGTTGATGAAATAGAATAAATTATATATGTATTTGCTTTATTTTTTAATTTTTTTTTTTTTTAATTTTTTTTTTGTACTTTTTGTGACTTCTTCCCGTCAACAATTTAATAAGGTGAGCTTGCAAATTTTTACTGCTTTGCGTTCATTTAATTTTTTTTATTTTTCTCTTTGAGAGCGAATTCTCGGAAATTAAGGGGGAACGCCACTGTTTGGGGCCAAAAAATAGTCGATTTTTGAGAATTGTTTCTTTGTAAGTAGGAAAGATTATTCGCGGACCGAACAAAAGGCAATTTATTATATACTAGCAAACCCGGCCCCCTTCGCTGGGCACACTAAAATAGAATAGATATGGTTTAGAACAGAAAATATATGATTTTCATATTATTTATTTCTTTATTCTTCATTCAAGCGCGCTTTGGCATAAACAATATTTTTTGTTTTTCTATTTGTTTTTGAGTAAATATAAAATATAAATTGAAAATCAGGAAAAAAGAAGATTGTTTTTAAATTTCAAATCAACGCATATGAATAAACAATCGTCTTTTTTCCTGATCATCCATGAATTTTTCGTTTCAATTTATATGTTTTATTAAGCATTGGAGCTTTTTTAACCATTATCCATTTATATTTTTCAAAAAAAATAAACGAAAAAAAATTTTTTTTCCACGAACACATAATTTCATTCGGATTTCACATTAAATTCTCAAATTTCGTAAGAAATTATTCACTGTTCCAATATCCACTCCAAAAAAATTCAAAAACAATTTTTACATGTTGCACTTATGTTTTTTCCTTATGGCATCTAAATCAGAAAGAAATATTGACACATTGTAACTCACACTGTCAATTTGACAGTTCAGTTCCGCCCCAAGCGATAAAAAAGTAAGCGACATTATGGCTGGTTCAAAAGAGCGCTGTACCCGTTGCCAGTGCTCCGAATTACAACCAAACTTTACGAACCCCATTTTCAATACTTACTTAACAATGTGCGTAAGTTTGGTTTAATTCGGTGCAAAGACACGGCGGGTCCACGTTTTGACATATATTTCGAGACCCTAGTCATCAATAGGTATGAAAATTACCCCGTATTAAAGCACTTATCAACAGCTTTCATTTGATATCCATATTGTACAAACAAATTCTAGGGTCCACGTTTTGGTCTCTATCTCGAGACCCTAGTCACGGAGCGGATGGAAATACTCTGAACTAAAGCATTCACCAACAGCTTCCATTTGATGCCCATATTGTACATACACGTCCGAAGGTTACCCGGGTCCACGTTTTGACCTATATCCCGAGACCCTATCTAGCAATAGGTATCCAAACTATACGGAAGTCATCTTCAATACCTACTTAACAATGTGTGTAAGTTTGGTTTAATTCGGTTCAAAGACACGGCGGGTCCATGTTTTGGCATATATTTCGAGACCCTAGTCATCAATAGGTATGAAAATTACCCCGTATTAAAGCACTTATCAACAGCTTTCATTTGATATCCATATTGTACAAACACATTCTAGGGTCCACGTTTTGGTCTCTATCTCGAGACCCTAGTCACGGAGCGGATGGAAATACTCTGAACTAAAGCATTCACCAACAGCTTCCATTTGATGCCCATATTGTACATACACGTCCGAAGGTTACCCGGGTCCACGTTTTGACCTATATCCCGAGACCCTATCTAGCAATAGGTATCCAAACTATACGGAAGTCATCTTCAATACCTACTTAACAATGTGTGTAAGTTTGGTTTAATTCGGTTCAAAGACACGGCGGGTCCATGTTTTGGCATATATTTCGAGACCCTAGTCATCAATAGGTATGAAAATTACCCCGTATTAAAGCACTTATCAACAGCTTTCATTTGATATCCATATTGTACAAACACATTCTAGGGTCCACGTTTTGGTCTCTATCTCGAGACCCTAGTCACGGAGCGGCATGAAAAATACTCTGGACTAAAGCATTCACCAACAGCTTCCGTTTGATACCCATATTGTACATACACATCCGCAGGTTACCCGGGTCCACGTTTTGACCTATATCTCGAGCCCTATTTCCAAAATAAAATATAATCCATGTTACTCGTGGATGATGTAGCTTTCGAATGGTGAACGAATTTTTAAAATCGGTCCAGTAGTTTTTGAGCCTATTCATTACAACCAAACAAACAAAGTTTTCCTCTTTATAATATTAGTGTAGATTACTATACAACATATCTTATAAGGTATGTGGTAAATATTACCATACATTTTTTCCTTCATATACAATATAATAAAAAAATTAATAATAATAGCATTAAAACAACAGGTATTATTAACAAACTTGGTTTTATTTTAAATTCTTCAAGTAAATCAAATTAATAATAATCAATAAGAAGGCATATGCAAATACAAATACGTCAATTTCTATATGTGCATTTGCGCATATACATACATATATACGCTCGCTTAAGTAGGAGAGAACAAGTTGTCGAAAGTTGCCGTTCGTTTGCTTTGTCGTTCGTTCCGCGCTTTCGCTTGCAGTTCATTCAATGCAATGAGCAAGGTAACGGCAATGAGCAAGGTAACGACATATGAGCAAGGTAACGGCAATGAGCAAGGTAACGCTAATGAGCAAGGTAACGACACATTTTTTCGTGCGTGCAGCCGGCTAAATCGAATTATAAGACGTTATCACGTCAAAAACTTGAAGAAGTATGACTGCCAACACCTTTTAGAAGACATGCTGAAGTCGACTATTCTGGACACATGTGCAATAGTTCGCAGATTTTTAAATATTTAAGCAATAGCAATCGCATGGGCGTAGAACGTGGACTATGCTCCACCAGAGCACAATCCCTTGAAAATTTTATCTGAGATGTGTAATCTCCGGCAATAGCCGAGATGGATTAAGCTCAAAAATAAAATAAAATGTAATAATAAAAAAAGTACCACTTCCTGTATTTCAAAATACTTCTAACAGGATGATTTTTCGTTCACTAGTGGGAACTCAAGTCATAAGTACCGGAAAAAGTCATGCATGAGTTTTTCTCTGCAATTCCAGCCCTTTGCGATGAATATTCTCTCTCAAATGCGACAGTGCACACATATCATGAACGATGAAATGCAAGGTTACGCAGAGAAAAATAGAAAAATGAGAGCAGCTTTACCGTAATGTTGTTAACTGTAGATGAGATATGTAAAAACAAAAATGAAAAGTTATGTTAGGTTAACATAAAAAATAGATATGTAAAGAAAAAAATTATCTCAACTCTACAGTTATGCCAGTTGGTTGAGTCAAATTCATGCAGAGTAATGTGCAACATCCTCTATTCGCTCAATCATATGATCAAATAAATAAGGATGATAGATTACCAACAACGATAGATTTCAAGACTTGCTTGATAGCTATGATGAAAAAAATAAAAACTTTATAGCAACTTTGGCTACCACGTCACTTGGGATATGCTTAACAAAGTTTAGCTTGTGTTATGTTTTCAGCTTACATATATTTTCCCATAGCTGCTAGGTGAAACATAGGATCTCAATAAACGAGTTATAGTTTCGTTTGTTTAGATGTTTAATTTGACTCCTCTGTCCGCCTCTGCTGCTATGTACTTGTCGCCCCATGTGTTGGCTGGTCTCCCGCACCTTCCTTGGGGATTCCAGTATAGCGCTGTCCTTGCGATGTCATTTCGTGGTTTGCGCAATGTGTGTCCGATCTATTTTCACATGCGACGCATAATTTCTATGTGAACTGGTGTTTGCCCGGTAGCCGCCCAAAGATCATCGTTGTTTATCATATCAGGCCAGAATGTCCGCATTATCTTTCGTAGGCAACGGTTTAGGAAGGTTTGCAGTGATTGTGCTATGGTTGTTGTTAAGTTCCATGTTTCACATCTATACAGAACTACCGGCTTCACGTTGGCATCAAATATTTTCAGTTTTGTGTGCTTGTGTTAGTGTTAAACGAAAAAAATCAACACAGCCAATGCTCATGCCATGGCATACATATATCACTAACATTAGCTACATTTTGTTAAACACATCCCAAGGACGTCAGCCAATTAGCCGATTCTGTCAAATTCTCTCAGTGCCGAATAACGGCCTGAGAGTCCACCTCTAAAAATCATCACCATGATAGATTACTAGGTTTGGCCTAAGACAAATTAAGTAGTGGAGGTAGCGCCATTAAAAAACATTAAAAAATTATTGGTGGACTATGGTGAAAAATAGAGATGTAAGGGAACTTCGGAACTTCATTTCACACACTCTTCCAAACATATATTCACACAATTGTCCAAACAGTTGTTGTTCAGATCATAGATGACTAGATGCGAAAGTCTTTTTCTCGTGAGAGTGCTGAAAAATGTGCATTTTTTATAACATTCGTCAGTATTGCCAAACCGGAAAAAACATTGAATGGGTATTTTTTAAACAAAAATTGGGAACTTTTAGTTTTCACACCACCATTGAGGTTAGTATATAGTACGCGGTTGCCCAGTAGCCTTATATCACCCGTATAGACACCTACATATAATAAAAATAAGCACAATCAGCATAAAATACATAAATAATAAAAATAAAAAAAAATGATATTTAAATGAAATTATTCAAAATTTAAATACAAAAGTAATATAATAACAATAAAGTAATGAACACGAGCATGTATAAATAAATACAAAAAAATGTGGTAACTTTTTAATATTACATAAAAACTGGATAGCAAAAAAAAATTGTGAAGCAACGAAGAAAATAATTTAAAACGATAACCTTCAATTTTTCATTACTTAAAAATAGTTAAGTATCAGGTATCAGGTCAGTCTATAAATTCGTGCGTTTTTTAAAGGTGGTTTTAAAATTAATAAAAAAGATGTTTAAAGTATTTATTAATCAATAATATATTTTCCTTCATTATTTACAATGTCTTCCCAACGTTTAGGCAAATTTTTAATTCCCAGCTCAAAAAATTGTTTGTCCTTGGAGCCAAAATACGCTTCGATATTCCTTTTTATAGCTTCTTTTGAGGAGTAGTTCTTCTTACTCATATGGAATCGAAGTCCACGGAAAAGGTGATAATCTCAAGGTGCAATATCCGGAGAGTATGGTGGATGCGGCATTAGCTCCCATCCGAGCTTGTTCAGCTTGCCGAATGTTTGCTTTCCGGTATGAGGTCTTTCGCTGTCGTGGCGAAACAAAACTTTGCGTCTATTCACTAAAGACGGTCGATTTTTTTTAAGTGCCTCATTCAGGTTTGATAGCTGATGGGAATAATAATCAGCAGTTATCGTCTGCTTTGGTTCCAGAAGTACAAAATAAACAATACCGGCTATATCCCACCAAATAGACAGGAGAATCTTCTTGGGGTGAAGGCCATCATCTAGAGGAACAGAGAGAGAGGGAGAGAGTGATTTCCATATGTTTGATCACAGCTGATTGCTATGGTTATGGTTATACTCGTATCTAAGGTACGCCACCACTAATCGCAACCTTAGTCTGGCACCGTAGTATACAAATGCATATACATATACAACACACACACACACAAACATATGTGAAAATATTATATTTGAGAACAAAGAATTGTGAACATAAAACTAAAGCTGCTTTATTGAACAACTGGTTTGATTCTCGTCGAGATTTATGGTAAAAATCAATTAACTGATATCCAACTGCGAAACGAATGAAAGATTACTTCACTAAAGATCAAACCAGCTGAATTTTTTCTTGCTGTTAGAATAATTAAAATAATACGCTTCTTAGGGTAATAATAATATTATGAATGAGTGTATGAATATAGAAGGAAGTATTATTAGAATTCGGTAAATCAGAGCTAAAACGTTTTTTGTTATGCGTTTTCACTCATATGTGTGTATATATGTATGTATGTATGTGAATATCAAGCGTTTTCTAAAACACTTAAGTTTTGGCATTATTATTTTTACATGAGTGCTTATACATATACATATGTAAGTATGTATATTGATCTCTTTTATTAATTCATAAAAATAGCATATAATACATTTTATACTGATGTATTATCATACATACTGCCCACCTACAACGTTGTGTTGAACTAATGCACAAACTTAATGCCACATCGGACGCGATTTTGCCATCAATTCCCATTTTCCCACCAGGCTTGGATCCCAAAACTATTTTTATCGCGGATTCGCTAAAATTTCCCAAAGAGTCCTCCTCCTCTAATGAATACGCCCAACATTTCAATGAAATCGTGGCCACTTTAAAAAACGAATGGGAGTTAATTTATACAGATGGATCTAAAACAAACACCAGCGCATCGTTTGCAGTCACAAACCAACTTGGTGTCACAATCTCAGCCGGTGCTTTACCTTCCTACTGATCCGTATTCACAGCGGAAGCAGTTGCATTGCTTGAAGCGATACTTAATGCTTACGACAAAGGCGGCAAATTCATTATTTGCAGCGATAGTAAATCTGTAATGGACGCTCTATTGAACCATTCTCACGAAACTCAATTAATCACCGAAATCCGAAATAATATCTTATTAAGGCCACCCGGTGGTCTAGAATTTTTCGAAAGTATAGTATCTTAAGAATATACTGTGCAATTTTCATGCGGAAGTTCCCAATATTATAGCTTCTACCGCCCATTAACCAGGTAGAGAGCGGTCTACGCGCTCCTGTGCCTCAAACTTTAACCCTATTTATCCCGAAACGACATTTTTCGGCACGGCGGGGATGAAAATAAAAAAACTATTCAATCGAATCACTTGAAATTTGGATATGTTGTTCACAATATGTATCGCTATAGTCGGAACTAGAATCATAATTTTATTTAAATAATTTCCTATTTTTTAAACTAAAAAACTAGTGAAAAACCCCGATTTTACGAACTTTATTTTCAAAAGTGCCCCATTTTGTCAATTTTTCATTTTTTCGATTTGTTCTAGTTCCGACAATAACTGCACATTTTCTGATTAAGAATCGTCTTGAATTTTGTGTTTCAGAAGAGTAGAAGTCTTGAAATCATCTACGCCGTCCGGGTTCGATTTTTCGAGAGGGTCATCTTCAGCGGCATTTTTATAATAATAAATATTGTTTCAAAAGTAAAAAAAAAATTGTTTGTATGCTCAATAAACGTCTAATAAGCCCGGAGAGTTGAAACATCGTTTTTTAAATTTTTAATGGCAAAAAAAAAAATCGTGAAAATAGGTGAAATTTTCGTACTCTAGACTACCGGGTACCCTTAAATAAAAATTCCATAAGGATCATGTGGGTTTCGAGTCATGCCGGAATACAAGGCAGCGAGTGCGCTGATAGCAGAGCCGAAGAAGTCACTCAAGAACTCCTTCACTTCAGTGCACATTTTACTATCAACGATATTCAGAAAATTATATCATACTAAAATCTCTTCAGGAAACGTACAATAGTTAATGGTTTATTTACTAACACCACTACAAAAAGTACACTCCTACTGGCATCAAACCCATTTATCCTACACATATATCCTCTCAGAACCTCAAGATATTTACACTATGTATATATAAAGTTATACTCCACTCAAACTCACACTACCCACTAATCTTTTAACACTTCCTCAACTACCCTCTCCCATCCTCTTGTATAGTTATATATATATGCCATGAAAAAGCTCCTCATAAAAAATATCTGCCGTTCGGAGTCGGCTTAAAACTGTAGGTCCCTCCATTTGCGGAACAACATCAAGACGCACACCACAAATAGGAGGCGGATGAGCTCGGCTAAATATAATATATATACATATGTATATATATATATAATTGGCGCGTACACCCTTTTTGGGTATTTGGCCGAGCTCCTCCTCCTCCTATTTGTGGTGTGCGTCTTGATGTTGTTCCGCAGTTTCAAGCCGATTCCAAACGGCAGATATTTTTTATGAGTAGATTTTTCATGGCAGAAATACACTCGGAGGTTTGCCATTGCCTGCCGAGGGGCGACCGCTATTAGAAAAAACTTTTTCTTCATTTTAGTCTACCATTTCCAAACGTTTAAAAGCCATGGGAATGATCCGAAAGGTAGGCCATTGGGTGCCGTATGAATTGAAGCCAAGAGACGTTGAACGCCGTTTTATGGCATGCGAACAACTGCTTCAACGGCACAAAAGAAAGGGTTTTTTGCATCGAATTGTGACTGGCGATGAAAAGTGGGTCCATTACGACAATCCAAAACGTCGGGCAACGTATGGATACCCTGGCCATGCTTCAACATCGACGTCGGCGCAGAATATTCATGGCCTGAAGGTTATGCTGTGTATCTGGTGGGACCAGCTGGGTGTTGTGTATTATGAGCTACTGAAACCGAATGAAACGATTACGGGGGATGTCTACCGACGACAATTGATGCGTTTGAGCCGAGCACTGCGAGAAAAACGGCCGCAATACGCCGATAGACACGACAAAGTTATTTTGCAACATGACAATGCTCGGCCACATGTTGCACAAGTGGTCAAAACATACTTAGAAACGCTCAAATGGGATGTCCTACCCCACCCGCCGTATAGTCCAGACCTTGCGCCATCCGATTACTATCTCTTCCGATCGATGCAACATGGCCTGGCTGACCAGCACTTCCGTAATTACGATGAAGTCAAAAAATGGATCGATTCGTGGATTGCGGCAAAACCGACCGAATTTTTCACAAAGGGAATCCGTGAATTGCCAGAAAGATGGGAAAAAGTAGTAGTAAGCGATGGACAATACTTTGAATATTAAATTTGTAACCATTTTACGTCAATAAAGTTTCAAATTTCAAAAAAAAAAAACCGCACGAACTTATTCATAGTCCTATTATATGAATTAAAAAATGGAAAAAAAAATTCGCGGAATAAAATGCTTAAAAAAAATGAATTTTGGGGCGAATTTTCCTACTATTTTTGCTTCGACAAAATAATTTTTTCGAAAAGCTCTCGAAAAATTGTAAATTTACATAGAAAAAGATATCATATAAAAGATGTGTGCAAAATTTCAGGGAGATCGGTCAATAACTTTTCGAGTTACCTTGTACGCCAATGAGAGAAAACGTGTCGAGAGTTTGAATACATGAAAATTTCGCTCCCAGCGCTTGAACTCAAAGAATAGAGTCATCACGGTTGACGATCTATAATATAAGAAATACTTAAATTTACGTTCTAAAATTTTTTTGACATATTCTTAAAGGATTATATTAACATTTTATTTTTCGAAATTTTACAGTCATCAATTTTTAAATTGTAATATTTCTACTAAATATGTAAGTATTCCTGAAATGTTTAAAAAAAATTGGGTTGAGTTTTAGGTTAAGTTTTTTAAGTTAAGTAAATAGTTTTAAGCGTTATTCGCTTTATTTCGACCATGAAATTAACAAATCTGAGAATATACGATTTTCCATTTGTCTTTCATTCCAAAACCGTTATTTAACGTTATCTCGCAAATTAAATGACAGAAATAAATCAAGTGGATTTTCGGACACAGCCGCTGATTTTACGTAATAAAAAGCTGTACTTGCTGTAAACTGGTGTTATTGGCGTTTCAAGTATCGAATATTCATTTACATACACACGAGTACACACGTACGCGTTGTATGTGTGAGTTGCTTAATGCCTTATATTTATAGTTGTATGTGTAATATTAGTTACATATTATTTGAATGTTTCGCTTACAAGTGTGATTGTATGAGTGGCCGTAGGTGTGCATCACTATTCGTAATACCCTCAGCGTGACATATGGCACGTGACATATGCCATATACTCACTTGTCATTCTTCTCAACTTTGACTCCGACGAAAGCAACCATTCAAGCGATAGCATTCGTGCATACCCCTCCTGCTGACACAGAAGTCTCTAGCCCATCGTCCATTGGTTCACCGTAAAATGAAACTTTTATGTCAATGCCTTTGTTTTTGTTGATTTTTGTTATTGCTTAAGCTTTTAGTTGCATTACGAAAGTCAAATTGTCAACATACAAAGTGTGTCAACATAGAATAGTCACTAAAAAAGCAATAACAGCAAAATGTTGACAATTCTAGTTCTAAGCACACACATACATACATACGTAACTACCTGTATAGATATGTACACCTACATACACATACACATGTACATACATGCATTTTCAATTTATCATATACCATATGTATGTGTTATGTATGTATGTATGTATGTATGTATGTATGCTGCTGACGCGATGGTCATTAATAATGATGATAAAGCATTTCTAACACAGTTGAGTTATATTTCGTTCATTTAGGTGCTCCGGCATGGCATCGGAAACCCACTTCCAAGGTGTGTACGAGTGTCTGTTCCCCTTTGCTTATCTGGCCGTGTGTGCCTTACTGACTTTCAAGAGAATCTCTTGTGTCATCCTCTTGAGCGATTGCTCAAATTCAAGCTTGCATAACTGGAACGGGTGAGGGGAAATGTAGTTATAAGTCAGTTAGCAGCTCCATAATTTACTTTGATTACCGTAAAACTATGATGGGTAATGTTTCTACGAAAAGACGTCTGCTGTATGCTTTTGAACATTTCAGTCGAAATTGAGATTTGAAAAAGGCGAGCCAAGAAGCACCGAGAGATTGTTAACTCCTAAAACACGCCGATGATTTGGTTCTGTTGGTATCGGGACCGTTTCCCTCAGGCATGGCTGAGATTTTGGAAAGGCCACTGGCTGTACTCAGTCGCTGGGCTGGTACTTGCGGCCTCCAAATCAACTCTGACAAAACGGAGCTGGTGCTATTTATCAGAAAATATAAACCTTCACCCTTTCGACTTCCCAAATTAAACAACCACGTTCTCTATGTTCGGTAAAATATGGGCACTCAAGCCACAGGTCGTTCTTTGGATGTGCAACTTAGTGGTTCTGTCAATTTTAACGCTTGGTTTGGTGGGAAGCTCTTCGGAAGGGCTGTAATATCACTAAAATGGGGAGGGTGCAAAGGACTGCATGCATTGTAGGACTTGCCCCAGTGCTGCCCAGAAGGTCCTTTTGTACTTACTTCCCATTGACTTTTCCGTTATTTCCGTTGCAGCTCAAAGTGCAATCAGGTTAAAGGAGGTTGGCCTCTGGACAATCTCTCAAGGGACATGGTAACATTTTTAGGCATTTAACCCAACATTTCTCCGAACTTCGAACAGATCTCTCTATCCGCAAACTAGAGTTTGAGGGTCGTGCTAGGGCAATCTTTCCAAATAGGCAGGATTGGATCGAGGGAAAAATCTGCACGTAAGCTTGCATCTCTGTTTTCACTGACGGTTCCAAGATGGAATCGGTGGTCGGATCAAGGGTTTTTTCTAAATCAGCCAATTTATCTATTTCCATTAAACTGTCGGATACTGCTTGTGCAAATCTGAAAATATCCTCCAGTTTGAGAGACCGAATATTACTCGTTCTCATGACATCGGTACCCCAAACTCGTGTCCTTTCTCTAGCAAAGTCAGTACACTCATAAAGAGGACGCTCAGTGCTATCCGCCTCCTCTAAGCAAGGCAGGCAAATGAAGTTCTCAATGGTTCCAAAGGTGGTTATATGCTGACCCCATGGGTTGGGCCCTATAATAATACCAACTATGAACCGAACGTCTTTTCTTCCAAGTTTTCGAACAAAGTTCGACAGTTTACTTCAGCTACTCTCATCAATAGCTGAGGCTATTAAAGGGTTAAGCTACTGTAGAAATTTGAAAAAAAAGATGTCTTTGCTTAAAGAAGAAAGTGAGAACCCTCTTGCATTTTCATGTAAATGGTAATCAATTTAGAGGCATCGGACTTTAAATTGAAATAAAGCAACGAAAATTCAAATTGATTGGGCAATCTTTATTATTTTTGTGTAGTAATTCGGCCATCCATAAACAGCAATTTTGAATGAATCACTGGAGGACTTCGGTCGGTATCTCGTGACTAACTTTAGTAATGATGGCTCCCAATGCCTGGATCGAAGCTGGTTTATCCACAAAGTATTTAGACTTTACATACCACCACAAAAAAAAGTCCAAAGGTGTGCTATCAAACGATGTTGGTGGCCAATCCACTAGTCCGAGACGTGAGATAACTTGTTCACCGAAAGAACGCAGTACGTAACTCCATTTTTTCACGGGCTGTATGGCAAGTAGCGCCGTCCACCGTCCTGTTGGAACCAAATGTTATGGAGATACCGAGATTAAATTTTCGGCATCAAAGAGTCGTTTATCATGTGTGATCACTGTTATATTGGCGCCTGCCTCGTCTTTGAAGAAATATGGACCGATGATTTCTCCAACCCATTGGCCGCACCAAACAGGTGTTTTCAATGAATCTAATGTTGTTTTTGAATGGCTTCGGGCTGCTCTCAAAATTATCAGATCGCATAGATGGAAAAGTTCCCA
Source organism: Anastrepha obliqua (assembly GCF_027943255.1). Lineage (NCBI taxonomy): Eukaryota > Metazoa > Arthropoda > Insecta > Diptera > Tephritidae > Anastrepha > Anastrepha obliqua. Next base: position 25,139,763 of record NC_072895.1, read on the forward strand.
TTGCATTACCAAATTTCTTTGTAAGAGGCAAATAAATTTGTAACTTTTAGGAAAAAGGACGAAATACTTATGTATGTATATTCTGTCAAAAAAGTACCGGAAATTGTTGAATAAAACGCAAAATAATGGTTTAATCATCAAAATGTATTTTGTCGCCTTTAAAATGCTGTGGGCAAAAAGTAAGGTGAATTTGGCTGTAAAATGAAAAATCTTTATTTATTCTTGTAAATCAATTTCATCCCCTTCAAAATAATCCCCTCTCGATGAAATACACTTATGCCAACGATTTTTGCAATCCCCGAAACATGTCAAATAGTCCATTTCCAGTATAGTCATCAGCACCTTCTTCGATTCAGCTTTTATCTCCTCAATCGACTCGAAACGCGTTCCCCGGAGTGGTTTCTTAAGTTTTGGGAATAGCCAGAAGACACACGGAGCCAAATCAGGCGAATACGGTGGTTGCGGGACGATATGCGTGGAATTTTTGGCGAAATGGTCACGAAGAACGAGCGCAGTGTGAGACGGTGCATTATCGTGATGCAAAAACCAAGAGTTGTTGGCCCATAATTCTGATCTTCGTCTAGCTTCACGTAAACGACGCATAACGCTCAAATAATATTCTTTATTAACAGTTTGGCCAGGTGGAAGGAATTCATAGTGCACCACACAACGAAAATCGAAAAAAAACTGTCATCATGACCTTTATTTTTGAACGACTTTGACCTGCTCTTTTCGGTCTGGCCTCGCTTTTAGCACGATATTCGCTTGATTGGTCGGTTGTTTCAGGGTCGTAAGCATAAATCCAAGTCTCATCTCCCGGAATGATGCATTTAAGCTTGCCCTGATAGTCTGAAAGCATTGTTTCACATACATCAACACGACGACTTTTTTCCAAGAAATTGAGAGTTTTCGGTACCAAACGAGACTTGACTTTTCGTAGGCCCAAATGGTCTTTCAAAATGGTTTTCACAGATCCTTCTGATATGCCGATCATATCAGTAAGGTCTTTAACAGTCAACCGACGATTTTTGAGCACTAACTCCTTCACTTTATTGACGTGTTGGTCATCTGTTGACGTCGATGGTCGTCCGGAGCGCTCCAAGTCATCAACACGTTCTCGACCCTCTTTGAAGCCTTTGTACCACTTATAAACATTTTTCTGCGACATGGTCGAATCACCAAATGCTTTATGCAACATGCTAAACGTTTCGGCAGCCGAAATTTCATTCCGCAAACAAAATCTGATGGCACTTCTCTGCTCAATCAAATCAGACATTGTAAAAATCGAAAAATGCACTCTTGGTTGTTTGGTAAACACAAGCGTAAATATATTACTGATATTGACATTCACATGAAAGTTGGCCCAGATGTTATTAACAGTGCTGCCAACTCATGAAAAAAATAACTAGAGCAAAATTTTAATCCCGCGAAGTTTGACAAATAAATTCACCTTACTTTTTGCCCACAGTAATAGGCTCCATTCGAAGCAATACACATACGCCAATGATTAGTCCAGTCATCAAATTACCTTTTAAACGCGTTTGAAGAGATCTTCTTCAGCTCCTTCAGCAAATTCCCCTTAATGGCCTCTATTAACTCAAAGCGACGTCCGCGGAGTGGCAATTTAAGTTTTGGGAAAAGGAAAAAGTCACAGGGGCCTAAATCCGGTGAATACGGTGGTTGTTCGATGATATTTGTCAAGATTTTGGTCAAAAAAGTATTCACAATATAAGACTTGTGAGACGGTGCGTTATCGTGGTGCCAGATCCATGAGTTTTCTTTGCCCAAATTGGCCTGTTTTCTACGCATATTCTCTCTCAAACGTCACATAACTTCCAAATAATATTCTTTATTTACCGTATAACTATTTCGAACGAATTCTGAGTGCACAAGACCCTGATAACCAAAAAAAAAAACGAGTAGCCTGACTTTCACTTTTGACCGACTTGGACGTGGTTTTTTGGGTTTAGGCTCACGTGGGTAGCGCCATTCAGCCGCCTGTTACCTGGTTTGCATGTCAAACTTATACACGGGATAAACGTTGGGTCCAAATTCACTTGCTCAAGCATGTCTTCAGCCACCTTCTTCCGATGATTTTGTTGAAGGAAAATCAACTCTCTTGGAACGAGTCGAGCAGTCACTCGTGTCATACCCAATTGATAATGTAAAATGTTGCGAGTTGATTCATGCGACACGCTACGGTCACGAGCTATCTTCCTCAAACTTAAATGATGGTATTCCAGCACCATTTCCTTGACTTTGTCGACGTTTTCATCCATTGAAGACGTTGATGGCCGACCAGATTGAGGCAAATCTGCCACGACTTCTCGGCCCTCCGCAAAAGTCTTATACCACTCGTAGATCTATTTTTTTGATAAAGCATATTTGCCATAGGCTTTCTGCAACATTTTCAGCAATTCGGCACACGAAATCCCGTTCAAAACGTAACGATAAAAAATTTAAGACAAATTCTTCGTTCGATATTTGTATCCATAGTGAAAATCGCAAAGCACACCTGCGGTTGGCTGATATAATTAAATGCCAAAAACAAGCTAACTGACAGATCACGCTCAAACTCTGCGACACTATAGAGAACAGTTGCACCAACATTCCAGCAAAAAAAATTTAGACACATGTGTAACGCACGCCTTTTAAATGAACAATTCCGATATTTTTTTGACAGAATGTAAATCAGAACGTGCAAGAAGTTTTTGCGCCATCACCGTTAAAATCGAGTCATGTAAAAAATTTAATTTTATAGCTAAAAAAACTCTTCTTCTTTCACAGCGTTAAAACGCGGGTTGCGTCAAAGCTTCTTTCAAAATGCTCCTCCAAAGCGGTCTATCTTGAGCTGTTGCTTCGTAGTTACGTATTCCCAGCTTCTTAAGATCGTGTTCCACTGCGCCTATCCAACGGTTCCTCGGTCTGCCTTTGGCCTTCACGCCCATTAGCTTTCCTGTCAAGGCTTTCTTCACGGTACAGTCAACAGACATATGGATCACATGACCTACCCATCTTATGCGCTGCGCTTTAACAAAACGCACAGCTGTCTCATTCTGAGTTAGATCGTTCAGTTCCGAGTCCAATCGGATTCTATAGGTACCATCATCCATTCTTATTGGGCCAAAGATCTTTCTTAAAATTTTTCTTTGCATGTGAGCAATCTGAGTACAATCATCAACCTTAAGAGTTCATACCTCACAACCACTTTGTAGCTTTAGACAAAAGTCGGGACTTGAACAAGTTAATGTGGGCGTAATACGCTTTGTTGGCGGCGTGGATGCGATCCCGGACGGCGGAAGCTAAAAACATTAGTTTGGGGAAAAAGAAATCCATTATTTAGGCGTAAAATTCTTGCGCAAATGGTTTAAAACGATGCTACGACTACTAACACGCCGGCCAACTTCCATTATTTCTGTGATTTTATTGACATTTTCGACTTTATCGACATCTTCTTTAACATCAAAAATGCCTGAACGGAGTCGACGAAACTAAATTCGTACGTAATTACCTGTTACAGCATCGGCACCAGAAACACCATTCACAATTTCAGCGGCCTGGCTTGCATTTTCGCCTTTTTTAAAGAAAACCTGTAAAATGTACGGAATTTTATCTTTGCCAACTTCCATTGTGACCACCCTGTAACGCACAACTGCATGGAACAAACAAAAAACAGCATAAAATGTAAATTGTTTTTTCATCATTACCTTACGAGATATCGATCACTATAGTCATTTAACGAGAAAGTAATTGATTCTTTTTCGCCCTTCCCATTTTCTAATATTTGAAAATGTTTGTTACATAAATTTCTTCTGGGGCAAAACCTCGAGCCACCGGTGCCTGCTAGTTATTACTAAACTGAGCAGAAAATATGAGAGATAAAATACGAGTGTACTCGTGCATAGTATGTATGTATGTATGGATGTGGTCGAATCGTGGCTGTAATTTGATATTTCTATTATGTGCGAATAAGTTTGTGGTGTTGTTGCCTAAAAAAAGAGAACATACGTACATAAATAAGTAAGTAGTAAGTAAGCGAACCGTTAACCATTTTTTGCCCATTAGTTTTGTTTTGATTTTAACATTTGTATGTAAAGTAGTTAATTTGTTACCTTTCTCTGCAATAAATAAATAAGTTGTTGCCGTAATTTCATTTACTTATAGGTGGAGCGAAACACATGCACACGCACACATGACTTTCACGTTTGCTCAAATACATACAAACGTGTGGATGTGACTGGGGTTAGTAATCTAATTATTATTATAGTACCAACCGCCACATTTGGCCCACTTACTAATATATTTCATATGTATGTGTGTATGTTTGTGTATATTATTTGAGTTGCTGTTATATCGACTTTAAACGCCTTTAACATATACTATTTCTTACTACTCTCGATGGAATCGACGTGGAAGCTTTTTGAAGATTGAGAAGAGCTGCTACTGCCAAAGATTTTGGCCCCGATCATCGCGAAATGCTGACAAATGTCTTCTAAGTGGACCTTTGAAAAAATTTTTTGTTGAGAACTTAGTATTACTGGTCTCCCCATCCACTAAGGTGATTCACCCATTGATACTTTTGCTTATTCGTTAATGGTGATGAATTGCTGAAAAATATAACCGGCCAGGTTGATGAAGCCATTGCTCCATTAATTGCTCTGTAAGCAGCTTTCTCGTTCTCTCTTGACAAATCAGCTCCCTGAGCAAGTCACTGGGTTGCTGACTCTAGAAATTTTGAGTAAAAGTGGAGGAAAAGTAAAATTTGTAGAAAAAACATTTCATTTTCAAAATGGTCTGCTTACGAGCAACAACTCGCTAAAGAGTTTTCATCGGTATGTTCAGGACTATGGTGGTATGACATGGAATACATACCGCTTAAGTCAGGAGATGACAGAGTATTTGACGTAGTCCAAGATCGATGAGTGGTGAATTTACAAAGCTTTATTTCTTATAATGTGGTGATTTAGACGGAATTCATGTTTTGCAAACAGCTAGTATTTCCCAAAGAATTGCGACAGGGTAAATAATTTGATAGTCCCGACGCGATCGATAACATTTCAGATTTCAGATTATAAAATGATTGGGATTGACGGAACTTGTTTCCAATGAGCCCACCTTCCCATGGATGGATGAAGTGTCCAGAGGAAGCTTAGCAAAGCACAGTATCAGCATAAAAAAACATCTGTCAGAATCGGCTTAAAACTGTAGGTCCTTCTATTTGTGGAACAACATCAAGACGCACGCCACAAACAGGAGGAGGATGTCGGCCAAACAACGAACAGAATTGTACGTGCCAATTATTTATTTATTTTTAACAAAAAAGTTTCATATTGGCGAAACTTCGCAACTTCGCGATCGGTTTTAAATTTAAAAATTAATTCAAAAAATAAAATCTTGGATTAAGTGAAACAATTTTTTGTTTTTATATAAGACTTGGCAATATCCGCTAATAACTTCTCTGGGTTGCCCATATTCGACGGACCCGACGGATTTTGATGACTCTTTGGGCCCATTCCAATCGACGAGGCTTGTCCGCAGGCAACAATATTTGCGTCAATTAAATCTTATACGGGAATAAATGCAAATCAATGCGAATAATTCGTTGTAAAGTGGTCCGAGCAATGCTCAACTGCTGAGAACGGCGATTTTGGGATGTCCTTGGCGACGCCTTGGTCGGTTTTGATTTGTCCTCTTTGGATTAGAAAGAGCATCATCAGTCGAAAACCCTTCATACAAACGTTTAATGGTGTTCTTAGAAGACGCACTTTTCACAGTATTTAATTTTTTATACGCACGTTGAGTTTTCACAATTGACTTCTTTTGTTGAAAGTAAAAATCTGCTTGGACTGACGCTTCCAACGCGGTATGTCATTAAGCGATCTGACGTCTCTGTCAACAGATACATGGTTGCCAGATGGGTCCGTCGAATATTGGCAACCCTGTATTTGTACCATTCTTTAGTTTCAAATATTGCAATAACTACAATTTATTGTTTAAACCGTTCGCAGCTTCGTTCCATTTAAGTAAGAAAATACTTTTTTGCCACCATTTTTACCAAAAAGAATTTAATTTGTTTCTTAAATACAATGTTTTGTAAGGGAGTGTCAAAAATCGAGTGTCAATAGTGAGCAAACCTTTAATAATTGAATCATGAATTGCTATCAATTAATTTTCTGTCGATCTATAACATAAAAGTCAAAGCAGAACGACATAAGATTGTATTCGATTCCTTTAGGATATACAGAATGCATGGTGAAAAGATTTTTAGAGGTCTACTACCTAGCAGACCGTTATTCGGCTCTGAGAAAATTTGACAGATGTGCCGACGTCATTCGTCATTCGTTTTGTGTTTCACAAAATTTAGCTTTAGCTTAATGAATGACGAATGACGTAGAATCCAAAGTTCAATTTTTTTCACCATACCTACCGAGCAAACCTGGTATCTATCTTGTATAGAATGCATTTTGGTTATGATAGGGGTTTTATTTACGAAAAAACTGAGATTGGGTTGCTGATATACGAGAATTTCAAAAAAATGTATTAACTTTATTGAGAAAATAAATCAGAAATCTGTCTCAATCATTTGGTCGGGCAGTAATAGGCCTGTTCATGTACCCAAAAAACTTGCAAAGTAGGGGAAAGTGAGAGAGCAAAATGACATTTCATTTTGAGGGCAAGTTGCAAATTTTTAATGCATCAATTTTTAGTTGTAAAAATTCGCAAGTGAGAAGAACAGCTGATCGCAAAGAAAGAATAAACACGAATTAAATTGCGAATTGCAATCGCTGTTCTGGAATGTTCTTCATCTGACAACGATGATGAAATGGAACAAATTAGTGTGGATAAAATAAAATGGTGTGGTGCTAAGTTCGTTATTTTGCATTTTATTTGCTTTATTTTTTTAAATTGAATACAAGGTAACTCAAGTGAAAATTTGTTTTAAGTTTTGTGATTTTTCCTGCCAATAATGTGTACTTACAATAATGTACTTTTTTTTATACTTCTCTCTTTGTGAGCGAATTCTCGGAAATTATGTGGCTGGATAATTTTTACATGAACAGCCGTAATATATTTGAACAATTGGAAACAACTTCTGGGGTTAAATAAGGTCGTATATTGCCTCCAGTGCTTTTCGCCTTATACCTCAATCACCTGCATGCAGAATTAGTAGCAGTAAATTGATAATTACGATATAAGACTTTTACTTTATGTGGACAATTTATTACGAAAAATGATAAAAAAAATTTGAAAAGGTATTGCGAAAAATGGAAAATGGAGATGAATCTTGCAAAACCGGCGATAATGGTTTTCAGACAAGGGGGAAAGTTAGGAAAAGAAGAAAAAGAAATAATAATCGTAAATCAGTTTTGCTACTTAGGGGTTTTATTTACACTAAAGATGCCCCTTAAAAACATTGCAAGAATAGAAACAACGCGGCAATAGCAACTATAAATAGCTTATGGAATAGTTTTTTTTTAGGAAAACCCAAATAGGTAGATCTAAGCGCTAAGTAGAGGGTGTTCCAGGCTGTTTGTTGAGCCATTCAAAGTTATGTTGCTCAGGTGTGGGGGCATGCCTTATCTTGACACAGGGTTAGAACAAGGACACATTTATACTCTATCATTGCACTTGAAATATATACATAAGACATTATTATAATATAAGAGCGAAAGACTGCCTCAAATTCTGAGAGAGACTGCCTCATATTCTTAGAGAACTCAACAAAATAGGACCTTATGACCTAAGACGGGATAACATGGAAAATGACATAAGAAATTGGAGTGATTAATGCGAAATAACAGACAACACAGAACATTTTGGCAACATGCAGTGAACAGTACTGACAGGACATATAAGCTTTTAGATCATAATCATCATCATTGTTGGCTGGAAAGCCCTGGTCGGGTCTTCGCCTGCTGTAGCATATGCCTCCGATTGTCTCGGTTTCGTGCCTGTGTCCTCCATGCCCGAAATTCCAATAAGCCTGCGTCTTCTTCTACGCCGTCTATCCATCTGAGCGGCGGGCGGCTCCTTCGTCTCTGTCTCTGTGGCATTTACCGAAGAGTATTTGTTGAGATCATAATATAGGACATACTTGAGCTTTAGATCATAATATAGGACATACTTACTTTAGGGACGATTTGAATGGACACAGAATTTCGCTGATTTTTAAAGCTAGAAGTGTGTGCAATATGCTAAGCGGGCTGTATAATAAAAACTGCTCCATCTGTAACGTAATTGAAATTGAAACGATCCAGGATTTTCTACGAAGATGCCCCATATAAAAATCCTATCGACACGTAGCTTTTGGGAAACATGTTTTAGTCCAATCTGAAACTCTATAAATTGTGAACGGTTTCAATGATCCAAATTGGAGAAATCTTACGAGCTTGGTTAGATTAGATTTGTGGGTGTTTGGGAGGGACAAATCCAAGTACTCAGTCAGGAGATCATTGTACTACACCCGGATAGATTTCGGTAGAAAGAATAAAGCTAGGGAAGATAAAATGTGGGTGGTAAGACGGATAAATTAGTTTGAGGTCACTCTTCCACAAATCTCTTGTATTCATTGATGAATCTTAAGAGATCCCGAAGAGAAAGAGTATGAACTTTATCCATATCACAACCCAATATCCTAAGTCTGATTCTGGAAAACGCCGGATAACTACAGAGAAAATGCAGTGTCGTCATCCTCAAGACAGGATAGGCGTATCGGGTTGTCTATGACCTCCACGGCAGCCAAATACTAACCACAGGAGTTGTATCCTGCGATTACACCCACTAGTACACTCAGATCCTTTCTGCTGAGTTTTAGGAGAAAGGTCGCTATTTTCCTGTTTCGTTCTTTCACAAAGCACTTGGCTACTCTGCACGATTTCAACTCAGACCAACGTTCTCCATCATTAGAGCTCATCATGAAGTCGTCAATTCATAGTTGAATCGATGCAGAATTGACACCTTGAAAGTGTAAAGGGCCTAGTGGCATACTTGCAGAGCCTTCATTAGCCAGTTTATCAGTAACTCGTTCACTGTAATACCACAATGTCTAGGCATCCAAATAAGACTAACTTTGTTGTGTTTTTCAACACTGTTTAGTTTTGTCTTACATTCACTGACTAACTTCGAGCTTGATTGGTGGTGCTTCATAGTATATTCGATTGGTAGGCAATTTATAGAAGATAAATAATATTGATCTTCTTTCCGGCAAACGCCTCATCGCTGAACAAAAAAGTTGACCTGAGCGCGTGATGAGCACTTTTCACATAGCGTTGATATTCGTAATACAACTGTACGATTTGTAAACGTTGTTGAGGCGTAAGTCTTTCCATGATGAAATGTCAATGAATACTGAAAAAATTATGTATTTAGTTTGGCAGTACTCACGCGTGATCTGTCAAAAAACCCTATTGGAAAAAGTACCTCCACTCTGATCACTCTTTAACACTTTTGAGGAATAAACTTGTATTTTGAATTTTCCACATATATTTCGAGAACTTTTTGACCAAGGAATGTCACCTTTTTTACAGTGTAGTTTCTTCTCTTTATCACATTGTCATTGAGTTTCCTATGGAGTTGAGGCGCTGCTCATCTTTCTGCATATAAGGGGAAACATTGAAAGTACAGATATGTACATATGTATATGTATCTATGTATGCCCATATATGTGTGTATATTTTATGAAAAATTTATGATTGTATTTTATATATGTACATACATACATACATGCGTCGGCAATTTTTTTCTTAGGGATTCCGAAGTGACAAATTGATTGTTTACTCGGATTGGAAAGAGCGATACACTCCACATACTCACTTATGGTTGTTATCGAGTATAGTTGTTGTTGTAAAAACTGATTACGTTGCAAGTGAATGCAATGCTCAAGGCGGCAATATCTTATGTTTAACTGAAGTAGTGAGCACAAAATGGAAATACTAGCCGCATACTTAGCTAGAATTAAATAAAAAGCGGAACGTTGTATTGAAAACAATTTCGCTTTCATTTCCTAGGGCGTATGCAAACATGCATGCAAACACACACTTATACGCATATATGCATACATACAAGCGCGCTTATGATGTCTGCCGACCAACAGTACTCGCCAACTTCTGACTGTCAATTGCAGGCCGGCGTAGTGACACGAACGCAATCAGCAGCAGGGGCAATGGCTGTTGGACTGAAGATATGTTATTGACTTGTTTTGAAAATATTCACCACTGATTATGCGAGTGTTGTCTCTATTCAAGCATGCGTACATGTGTATGTCTGTATGTTTGCTCACTTACTCGTACGTTTGTGCGTACCTATGTATGAATGCAAGCACTCAACGCAGGCTTTCATTAATTGGATTTTACGCAATTTTAACAATTTTTAATTGTGCGCCTGCAACTCGACATACATAAATACTCGTACAATAATAACAACAGTAAACACTGCTTGTAAAAACGGCACAAATCAGTACCGCTAACGTTGCTGGTAAATAATTGTTGTGCTTGATGTTGTTGGTAAATAGTGAATTATGTATTAAAAGCCACCTTCAGTTGTTAAGTGAGCAAGTCACTATCAATTTGCTCATTTTCCGACTGTCAACCCTCATTTCCAGTGGCATTAAATTTCATACAAAACTTTCCATTGAAAAATGTTGTGATTAAAGCACCGCATAAGTACGCATACATACATACACAGGTATTTATATGCACATATTTACGCGTTTATCTATGGAAGAAGGAGGTTACGAGTATCAGTTTTAGAAGAGGTGTTAATATATTTTTTTTAAATAAAGTTTGGGAATTTAAGTACACATTTGTACATACATATAAAGGGGCGCAAAATTGGTCATCTGATATGCATCACGTATCTTTAGTTCGTAAGGGGTTCCGGTGGTCTAGAATTTAAAAAAAAAATCGAGTTTTTATTTTTCCAATATTTCGAAAGTATAGGCTTTTAATAATGTGCTGTAAAAGTTTTGGAAGGATATTCCTAGTATTTTCGTTTCTACAGCCGTTTTAGTAAGTAGAGTCAGATTCGTCACGCGGCGGCATCAATGGAAAATATCCACTCTCAAAACTTTAAACTCAATTATCTCAAAACTACTCTTTTCAGCCTGGTGTTGTCACAAAAAAAAAACTATTCAACCGAATCGTCTGAAATTTTAATACGCCACATAAATCAAGGGATATCGCACGTACTAGATTCATATTATTATTTCAATAATTTGGTTTAAAAAAACTGAAAAAATTCCATTTTTAGAGTGCCAAATTCAAAACCGCGCCATTTTGTCAATGTTTTTTTTTGTTCTAGTACGGGACATATCTACATCCATGCTGATTAATATTTTTTTTGGTTTTTGAGTTTCAGATAAATAGAAGAGCCAAAACGGACAACACCGTCCAGGTCCAATTTTTCGGGAAGTCAACTTTAGCACCATTTTTAAAATTATTAACATTTTTTTTTCATTTTTGTATGTAAAAATTAAATAAAAAGCCTAAAAAATGTAATTATTGTTTCTCTTTTTTTTTATTGTAAAAAAAATTCCTGGTATTTTCGAGCTCTAGACCACTGGGACTCCTTAATTTCGAATTTTAATTTTGGTAATCGGAATAAGTTTCCGCCCTCGTAAAAGAGGAGTCGCTGCTGATACTATTTTTGTGTTGGCTCTAGTAATATACTGGTGATTAGGTGAGCTCTCGATCGCGGTAGTTGACCTTCGTTTGAAGCGTGAAAATCCTTTTTTTATCTGGCGTCAAAAATGTCTACTTTCGTCCCGAAAAAACAGCATTTGCGCGAAGTCAGGCTTCATTATTACATTTTAAAGAAAAGTGCAGCTGAAACGTGTCGCATATTGATCAATATTTACGGTAATCACGCTTCATCAAATACAACTTATAAACAGTGGTTTCGACGCTTCCAAAGTGGCAATTTCGAATTTCGACGTGAGAGATAAAGATCGCGAAGGGCACCGAAAAAGATACTCAACTACAACAATTATTGGATGAAGACTCATGCCGACGAATCCTTGATGATATGTCTACAGAGTTGGATGTTGACAGATCAATCAACAGTAAACGTTTGCACGCGATGGGAATGGTCCAGAAAGCTGGTAACTGGGTGCCACATCAATTGAAGCAAGCACCCGAGGAGATATCGAGAGACGCTTGGTGACGAGTGAGATACTTCTTGAAGGGCAGAAAAGAAAGGGTTTTCTGCATCGCATCGTCACTGGCGATGAAAAATGGATCTATTATGCTAACCCTAAGCCTCGAAAATGTTGGAGCCTGCCAGGTGAACCAGGTCTATCGGCAGCGAAAAAAAAATATTCATGTTGTGCATTTGGTGGGATCGGGAGGGTGTCATCTTTTTTGAATTCCTTAAACCATCTGAAACCATCACTGGCGATCGTTACCGACTGCAGCCAATGCCTTTGAATTGAGCTCTCAAAGAAAAGCGGCTAGAATGGGACGGTAGATATGCCAAACTGATTTTGCTGCATGATAACGCCGGGCCTCAGGTTGCTAAATCGGTCCAGAAATATTTAGAGGGACTGAATTGGGAAATCTTGCCCCACCTGCCGGTTTTCTCAGACATTGCACCTTCGGATTACCATCTGTTCCGATCAATGCAGTCAGCCCTGATTGGAGAGCGGTTCACTTCTTACGAGGGCATCGCAAGCTGTCTCAATGAATAGCTCAAGTGAAAAGAACTCGAATTTTTCGTCAGAGGAATTCGTATGCTGCCTGAAAGATGGAGTAAAGGTGTCGCTTCTAATGTAGTATTTAATTGCTTAAGGGGTCCCGGTGGCCTAGAGCTCAAAAATTTAGAATATTTTCAGAAACTGTTCTTTGCAATAAAAAATGAAAAACGATATTTAAATTTTTTAGGCTTTTTATTTAACCTTTTTTAAAATTATTTTTAATTTTAATAACTTTAAAAATGACGCTGAAGTTGACTCTCCCGAAAAATTGGAACTGGACGGTGTTGTCCATAATAGCTCTTCTATTTATTTGAAACACAAAAACCAAAAAAATGTATGAATCAGTATGACCTTAGCTATGTCCGGTATTAGAATAAAAAACCAAAAATTTTTGAAAAATGGCTCGGTTTTGAATTTGACACTCTAAAAATCGGTTTCTTTTTTTCAGTTTTTTAATAAAAAAACGAAATAATTCGGTTAAATATTTTTTTTTTGTTTGACAATACCTGGCCGAAAAAGTCGCTTCGAGATAAATGGGTTTATGGTTTGAGGTACAGGAGCGCGCGAACCGCTCTCTACCTGGTTAATGGGATGTAGAAGCTATAATATTTGGAATTTCCGCATGAAAATTTCTCAGTATATTCTGAAGATACTATATTTTCGAAATGTCGACCCCTTCTAGACCCCTTAAATAATTCGTAACTTTGGCTAAGAAAGGACGGAAACTTATTCCCATACCCAATAATATTTTCCAAATGCAAGATATTTTCTTTTTTCTGGCTCTGAAAGTGGTGTCAATTCTTTTGAAGTTAAAAAAAATGATGTCATTGTAAATTTAAATCAATTCTATATTTAAAAAGCCAAAACTAATGTAATAACATAAAACCATATTTTTGAAATTATTCAAGTGCAGTACCTTAAATATCTCCATATAAAATAAAAATAAAATATCATACATCTGCACTTACACGCTATTCAATGACAACGGCTCAAATAACACTCACACCAATGCATGCCATGTCATAAATGCGCCTGTATTTCATTAAACATTTATGCTGTTTACTTTTGAATTTTAGGAAATCGAATAAGCAAATATGCGGAGAATAATAGATACCAAAACAAATTAGTTTCATTTGTGTTTTTACTCTGCCACAAAAGAATAGCAGGTAGTGAGTTGTCATTTAGTCAATACTCGTAATAAATTTAAATATGCACCAAATTTTCCCACCACTGAGCGAGTAAGCACAGCAACGGTGGGAAGCAATACGAAACATGTCTAAAAATGGAACAGAGTTAGATAAATGTTAATGTCAAATTTATGTTAATTCCATTTTTGTTTTTTTTTTCGGTTGATTAATTTCCCATTATAAATAGTATTTCTAAAAATATATGTACAAATATATGTATTTGTCAATGGCGTTGTTTTTTGTTGATTCTCATAGGCGTAGCTGATAGCAATGTTTGCTTAGAAGCAGGTACAGCACACACATACATACAAGCAAGTATAATCTAAAACGCACCCACTCTTTTCCCTTTCTTTCGATGCGTTCAACCAACAAGAGCGCCGCTCTCTGAATTGCTCGTTTGCCCACCTTCGTTAGTTACCCACCAAAAGTCACCAGCCCATAAACCCGTTACCGCCAACGTCGGATTATTGTCAACGTCATTTGCATAACAACAGCAATAAAACGAAGAAGTAAATGTCATTACTAAGGCGTCATCACTACTTTGTTGTTATATTTGATATTCGTAGTGTGTGCCACTGTCAATTTGTTTGTGGCTTTGGAGAGCAGTAAATGTGTATGTATGTACATACATTCAAAGTTACGTGTATTACTCGCACAAACACACGTAACATATCAGGAATGCAAATAATTTGTTGTAGCAGAGTTACGAGGGGAAAATACGATTTTATGCTGAATTTAAGTAAATGAATATTGATTACAGACATAAATCTGAATGTTTGTTTGTATCAAAGATATAGAGCAGAGTGTGGTTCCAGGTGACTCCAAAACGCTTACCGCAAGCAATAGCAATGCAGACTATAAAACGGTTTAATACGCTTTTCTTATTTTTTACTTTTATTTCAAACTAGAGTACCCAGCATTGGCCATGCATAAAATTTTGAACGGTTAGTATGTACAATTAAGCGTTCACCCCATCGTATATTGCCAATGTATCACTCAAAATTTTGATGCTATTTTCTACATGTTTTGCTTGCTTAAAAATTAAATCCCCAGCAAAGACGCACTGTGTGTGCATTGACCTTTATCCCAAAGGCCCTCGCCTCATTTGAAATGGTGTTTTTTGGGTGTTTCTTTAAAAACGTGTAAAACGGAAACGAAATAAGATTTTAAGTTTTGTTTTAGTATTTTGTTTTTTTATAAATTGTTAAAAAATAAAGAAAAACGTTTACTCATACAAGGTTCGTTCAAAGAGTTGTCAGCTTTCAAAAATGGTCTTTTAAAAAACGGTATGCCGCTGGCGACACGGATTCTGGGACTCACAGGTGGCTGAAATCAAAAAGACAAAAAGGTTCTTGTTCAGTATAAAAGTCGTTATCGTGTGAACTAAGATCCTTAAAAAACAAATTTTTTTCCAAGATGAAAAATCGTTTTTTAAATCATTTTTTTGGACTTTAAAGGTCCGAAAAAATGCAAAAATTTATTTCTCCAAATGATCGTAGTTCACACAATAACGACATCAATTTTACGTGAATTAAATTTTATATCTTCAAAATCGGTTCAGTAAAACCTACTATATCTGTTCATTGTCCATGTGAAGACCATTTTTTGAAGGCTGACAACCTTTTGAATGCACCTCGTATGGCACAAATGGAACAAAATTTGTAATTGTTAACAATGGATCAAAAAATAAAATACTGAAAACAAACATAAAAAATCTTTTTTCGTTTCCGTTTTACACGCTTTTAAAGAAACAACCAAAAAACACCATTTCAAATGAGGCCAGGGCCATAAATGCATACATACATACATACAAGTATGCATGTATGTACATACATATGTAAGCAAAAATTAATTTTACATCAACTCAAAATTGGCTGCAAATGCGGTTGACATTTGGGTACGCGCAAGTTGGACATTCAAACAAAAATTTTCTGAAACCTTTGTCAAGTGGCTTTTGGAAATGTTCAGGAAAAGTTTATACCATATTTGGTTTCATATTACAAATCTCCATTTGTATATTTAGCGTTTTGGCGTTTGAAGTTTGATTGCTTCATAGCTAATCTGAAAATATTTTGGTGTAAAAAAACACTCAAAAACTTTACGACTTTCCAAAGTATTAATCCTATTTAAGTACAGAATTTTTATTGTGATTTTTATTTATTTACCATAACTGATTATTCTCAAATAGGCAAGCATATAATTCATAAATAATTATCAATGTTCGTGCTCTATTGGTTGTGTACGGCACTAACACGTACATATGCGTCTTTCCCCATGTAGTGTGCATTTTGCTGTTGTAAGACAAGTGGAGAGCTCTGTAGTTTTATGTCTCCTCCTAACGGCAGATAATTTTTATTAGAAGCTTTTATATGTACATAACCCGAGGTTGGCTATAGCCCGCCGAAGGGTAAACGATGTTGAAAAAATTTTCTTTAAACTCGTAAACCTACTGCCTCTATATCACACATAGACATTCTCAGCCATGGCGTCAGATTTCTTCAATAAGTCAACACTGATATTAAAAATAAAAGAATTATGACAAAAGAGGTTGTCTGTAAAGTCGGTTTACTGACGATAGTTTAACGTGATAACGTCATAAGAAAATACTGATTGAATGGTTGCATTTTCAAAAGAAAATTGTAATTTTATTTGTTTGATAGATATTTTGTATGGATATAGAGAATGAGTTAACATTAACATAACATAATATACTTTAACATAACATAACATAACACAACATAACATAACACAACACAACATAACATAACACAACATAACATAACATAACATAACATAACATAACATAACATAACATAACATAACATAACATAACATAACATAACATAACATAACATAACATAACATAACATAACATAACATAACATAACATAACATAACATAACATAACATAACATAACATAACATAACATAACATAACATAACATAACATACCATAACATAACATAACATAACATAACATAACATAGCATAACATAACATAACATAACATAACATAACATAACATAACATAACATAACATAACATAACATAACATAACATAACATAACATAACATAACATAACATAACATAACATAACATAACATAACATAACATAACATAACATAACATAACATAACATAACATAACATAACATAACATAACATAACATAACATAACATAACATAACATAACATAACATAACATTACATTACATAACATAACAAATTACCCCGTATTAAAGCACTTATCAACAGCTTTCATTTGATACCCATATTGTACATACACAACCAAAGGTTACCCGGGTCCACGTTTTGACCTATATCTCGAGACTCCAGTCACGGAGCGGCATGAAAAATACTCTGTACTAAAGCATTCACCAACAGCTTTCATTTGATACCCATATTGTACATACACGTCCGAAGGTTACCCGGGTCCACGTTTTCACCTATATCTTGAGACCCTATCTACCAATAGGTATTCAAACTATACGGAAATCATCTTCAATACCTACTTAACAATGTGTGTAAGTTTGGTTTAATTCGGTTCAAAGACACGGCGGGTCCACGTTTTGTCATATATTTCGAGACCCTAGTCATCAATAGGTATGAAAACTACCCCGTATTAAAGCACTTATCAACAGCTTTCATTTGATACCCATATTGTACATACACAACCAAAGGTTACCCGGGTCCACGTTTTGACCTATATCTCGAGACCCCAGTCACGGAGCGGCATGAAAAATACTCTGTACTAAAGCATTCACCAACAGCTTCAATTTGATATCCATATTGTACAAACACATTCTAGGGTCCACGTTTTGGTCTCTATCTCGAGACCCTAGTCACGGAGCAGCATGAAACATACTCTGGACTAAAGCATTCACCAACAGCTTCCATTTGATACCCATATTGTACATACACATCCGAAGGTTACCCGGGTCCACGTTTTGACCTATATCTCGAGCCCTATTTCCAAAATAAAATATAATCCATGTTACTCGTGGATGATGTAGCTTTCGAATGGTGAAAGAATTTTTAAAATCGGTCCAGTAGTTTTGAGCCTATTCATTACAAACAAACAAAGTTTTCCTCTTTATAATATTAGTATAGACAACATATCTTATAAGGTATATGGTAAATATTAATAGGTCTATGGACCATACATTTTTTCCTTCATATATAATAAAAAAATTAATAATTATAACATTAAAACAACAGGTATTATTAACAAACTTGGTTTTATTTTAAATTCTTCAAGTGAATCAAATTAATAATAATCAATAAGAAGGCATATGCAAATACAAATACGTGAATTTATATATGTACATTTGCGCATATACATACATACATATATACGCTCACTTAAGTAGGAGAGAGCAAGATATCGAACGTTGCCGTTCGTTTGCTTTGTTTGCTTTGTCCTTCGTTCCGCCCTTTCGCTTGCAGTTCATTCAATGCAATGAGCAAGGTAACGGCAATGAGCAAGGTAACACTAATATGAGCAAGGTAACTACATATGAACAGTAATGAGCAAGGTAACACTAATATGAGCAAGGTAACGGCAATGAGCAAGGTAACTACATATGAACAGTAATGAGCAAGGTAACGACACATTTTTTCGTGCGTGCAGCCTGTTAAATCGAATTATAAGACGTTATCACGTCAAAAATCGGAGCCTACTTAAATGGGCCTAATAACTTATGATGATTTCTTCCCCCGAGCACTTGACGAAGAGATCACTAATTTTAATACTAAATTTAAAAACTTTCAACGCGTCGTAGAATTGTGTAGACCCCGGTTAAATGCAGCTTCACCAAAATGACCGCAATACAGTAGCAAAGTTCTCAAACTCTTTAATAATAAGTTTCTGCGATGGCACTCAAGGCAACGTCAGATAGAATCAGCTTTGAACCTAAAGTAGGACCACTTTGCTTAAAGCTGAACTTCCCAAAACCCAATTTTAAAGGAATCCCGCAATTTCTCTCCTTTCATTTCTTTGTTAACTTACACAAAAAAATTAATTATTATACAAAAATCTCAAACAATTTAGATTTCAGCTTTTATTTCTGCATTTGAGCCCATTCCTATCGAAAATCCGTCAGCCGTTTTGGTCATTTTAATTGGTTAAATAGAAATGCAACATAATTTATAGATTAATTAAGCGTTAATGGTCATTTTAGCAACCATTGGTGTTTGCCCCACATGAATAGGGGGAAAATGCATTCACCACAATTTAACGCGCAACATAAAAGCAAATACATACACACCTACATACATATGCATGTAGTCGTACTCAATTGTGAGACTATCACAGAGCAGCACACGTGACCCTAATTTGTTGGCGGCAACAAGTAAATCGCAGAGCATACGACTATCACCTCCGCTCAGCAGAGAGTGTCAACAATGAATTGTTTTTCTTTTTTTTAATTGGTGGAGAAATTCAATGGCACGAATACCAGAAGTGGTGTAAAATCGTAGATACCTTTCAAATACTATAGAAAAACAGGCAAGATAATGGGTTCAACAAACTACTAAAAACACGCGGAAAGCCTATTTTATCTACACGTTAGTTCACTTCTATTAAATCAACCCTTTGCAGTAAAATCACAACTTAGGTGCATTCCATACAAGCTGTGATGTACACACAAACATATATGCGTATGCATATATGTATAAATTATTTAGTGAGAAACTCTAATACTAATACTAATACACACTACGACCGCAAAGCCATACATACAAAGACATGCGGCGTGTAAGACATCTTACTTATTATCGCTTGCGGTGTCAACGTTTCTTAAGGGGGGAGCCTGCTTTAGAGGCTTCAAAAAATCGATTTTTTTTTTGCATAAATGTCTTTCCAAACTATTCAAAAATATGTCCTCAAAATTTCAGAAGTAAATTCAAAATATTTTCGGAGTTACAGAAGAAATTGTGAGCAAGCGTCGAGTAGGTATACGAGCGGCCGGTATATATACAAAAACATCGACGCGCGATTCCTCGGTTTTTTATTTTTACGATTTTTCCTAACTGGCGGGAAATATAGGGAAAAAGTTAAACGTCCTATCGAAACGAGATAACATTGATTGTATTTGGAATTAAATTCTCTTCTAGTTGAACCTAAAAAACCTTAAGAAAGTTATGATTAACCCACTTTTTAAATAATCTAAAGTGAATTTGTTTTTCCCAAAAAAATGAGTTTTTTTTTAATTAGCGAAAAATTGTTGCATTTCTCACTTATTGTTTATTTTTCTTGGTTTAACTAGAAGCTAAACTATACTAAAATAAAAAAAAAATTTTGGGTTTTTGGTTTGAAATGAAAATTGTGACCTGCATCTTTCCCACCGCACGACACATGCACACTCGGGGCGCCTCGGCAATATGCTTGTACCAGGCACAATATGCCATATATTTTAATGAAAAAATTTGAGAAGACTGTTGAAATATATAACAATAAAACCTAAAAATTTCGTTTCAATCGAATATTTCTTTCCTTCACAAGAAAATCCACGAAAAAATCGATTTGTGAACTCTCTAAAGCAGGCTCCCCCTTAAAAAGGTTAATAAATCCTACTGAATATGTAAAGAAATTTATTAAATAAAGGGTGGGTATTAATGAATCATGAGATTTTAGGCAATCAAATCGAGCAGGTGGTAATCACTCATAGTTGAATACTCATTTTTTCATTCATTCAATTATGTTAGAGTTGCTATTTCTCCAAATTTTTCTGAATATTTCCATTTATTTAGCGAAATTGATAGAGCTTCTATAAGTTTTTGGGGCAAATTTCTCATAGGCACAAATCTATTTCATTCTAAATTATAAAAAAAAAACTTCGGCATCGTAAATTTTGACTTTTAGATCAGCAAAAATTATCTTTACAACGAGATTCTGATGCAGCACAGCCAAGGTAAAAAAAGCTACGACTTTTATGATGTCTTGCGAATGCCGCGACTTTGGCGACAATGCGGATTCGACTCTTTCTTAAGTGCTTTTTACCAAACCAGAGCTCTATGTGTAATGATCAGTCTACTGACTGTGATCTTCATATCGTAAGTAATGTACGGCAACGGTCGAAATTTCTATCAAAGTTTCTTTATCAGGTTTCAGCATTTTAGTTCATTAGCTCGAGTGAACCAAGAAAGGCTAAAAAACCACGTTCTGAACTTCATAACGTCCACACAAAGGCTCTCAAATTCACCAGACGCGAGTCCGATGGATTATTCTCTTTGGGCCATTTTGGAGAGCAAAGGCCGAACTTAAAGATTCACCAGTCTCGAGGCGCTGAAAAACGCCATTGTCCGCGAGTGGGCCAGAGTACCTGCAAGTCACATTCGGACAGCTTGCGATTCGTTTATGGATCATCTTAAGGCCACAGTCAAGGCAAAGGGTGGTCATATCGAGCAGAAGAAAATTCATTCTTAATTTTGTAATATTTTCACACATTTTTTACTTTGAATTGAATAAAAGCAATTTTCCAAACTAAATTTATGGCTTTTTTATTTATTTTTTTTTTTATTTATATAAAATTAGCTTACAACATAAATCTTATAAGCTATTTTAAGTTAGGAGCTATAGCAGCGAGGCCTTAAGCTCGATAATTTTATATACATATGCATACTTCCATTCTTAAACTTAGTAGGTACAATTTTATTTTAAATCTTATGGTAAAGATTGGTTCTTTTGAGGAATTTTGTTATTAGGGATATTGACTCAGGAGAAGGGACTGAGAGGTGTGAAATTGGGTTTGTGTTAGTGAATATTTGTTCTCTACAGGTAGCATACAGGGGGCAACTCAGTAGAAGATGAGTTACTGTGACTAAGATATCTGTGTTGCAAGTACAATATAATGGGTTTGTGTTATTCATAAGATGGCCATGTGTTATTTTCGTGTGTCCTAACCTAAGGCGTTCGAATTTTATAATGTCTAGTCGTGAAGGTTTTTTATTAGTTTTTTGTAGAAAATCTGTTATATTGGTCTTTGTGTAGTTAACGTTTTTATACCAGTCATTGGTTAGATTCCATTCAAGGAGTTGTTTGTTGTAGAAGTGTTGTTTAATATGATTTTTAATATCGAGTAAGTTGAAATTGTCTGTGCTAGTTACTGGGCTTCGATGAGCTTGTTTCGCGGATTGGTCAGCGAGGCTGTTCCCAACAATATTATTGTGCCCAGGCACCCATATTAAAATAATTTTTGGGTAGTGTTGTGTGATAATGTGTCTGATTTTGTTTGGGTAATAGTCGCTGTTATTTATATTGGCTATGGAATTAAGAGAGGAGAGTGAGTCTGAGCATATAGCAACCTTTTTTCTCTTGTGCTTTACTAAGTTTATTGCTTCAGATATGGCAATAATTTCGGCTGAATATATAGAACTATAATATGGAATAATTGATATTTTTATAATTTCATTTTCTAGGGTTATGCTATATGATATATTTTGGTTTATCTTTGACCCATCAGTATAAATAAAAGTATAGTTGGAGTATTTATTTTTAACTTCGTTGAACATTGCATGATATTGAATCGGATTTGTGTTGTTCTTGTTGAAGATATGCAATGAAGTGTCAATTGCTTTTGGGTTAAAGGACCATGGGGGATGGATATGAATATCGTATTTAGTTGGCTTTAAAGGTATACCTACTGCTGAGCAAAGTACTGTTGTTCTGCTTATAGCAGGCTGTATTTTAAGGGTGGTTGTCCTCTTCTTTAGGTTATTGACGATATTGTAAAGCGGGTTGTCTTGCTTTGTTATGAGAACTTTAAATAGTTTAGCAGTTGTTAGGTCTCTTTGATTTTCGAAATTCAGTATTTTTGATTCAAAAAATAAATTTGCGATTGGTGTAGAGCGCAGGGCTCCCAACGCGGTTCTTATTGCAGCGTTAAGTAATGACTTGATTTTGTTTATGAGATAGTTAGGAGCATATCCGTAAAGAAAAATGCCATAACTAATTTTGGGTATAAATAATGTTTTTACAATTGTTAAGATAGATTGAGTGTCGCATTGAAATTTTGGGGAGGCTAGACATTTCACAATGTTTAATTGTGTGACCAGGGAAGTGCTTAGGTGATCGATGTGGGAGTTCCATCTGTATCTCTTATTGATAATGATTCCTAAAATTTTTAACTCATCACAGGGAAAGAGGTTTATGTTTCGTGAAAGCACAGTACATTGACAATTGTGCTTTCGACAGAGATGAATGTACCGATTTTTTGTTGGTGATAAGTTTGCTCCTGAGTAATCGCACCAAGTTAAGATGTCGTGAAAAAGGTTATTCAGGTCAATTATTGGACACTTTTCTTTATTTGATTTAATAATAATGTTAAAGTCATCTGCGTAGGCGCAAAAGTCAATTTCTTTATGGAATGATATTACAGAGCATAGTTTTTCATACGCAATCAAGAACACAATGACAGATAAAGGGGATCCTTGGGGGATACCATTGTCTGTTGACCAGAAATCGGAGAAATGGTTATTTATTCGTACCATAAACTTACGATTTGACATAAAATTGATAATATAATTGGTGATTTTGGGGCCAACCTTCCATTTTACGAGTTGGTCAACTACCGTGTGTATGCCTATTTTATCATACGCCTTTTCAAAGTCAAGAGAAATAATTGTTAAATGGCTTTTTGATGAGAGCTTGGCTGCAGCTAGATAGTCTAACAGTAGTAGACTATCTGCTGTAGATTTTCCTCTCTTGAAACCCATTTGTCGGCTATTCAATAATTTGTTTTTTGTTACAAACCACCATAGCCGATTTGCTATTATCCTTTCTAGAACCTTAGCGAAGCATATGTTTAAAGATATCGGTCTGTATGATTTTGCTTGTGTTTTATCTGACTTTGGTTTTGGTATTGGTATAATAATGCTGTGTTTGAAGGACTGCGGGATAATTTTGTTATGAAGAATCGCGTTGAATAAATTTAAAAGGCGCTTTTTAAAAATTTCAGGAGAGTTTCGCATCATTGGATATGTTATCCTATCTAAGCCTGGAGTTTTTCCTTTTAGCTTAGTTAGTGCAGATATCATTTCCAGATGATTTATATCTTGTTCTAATATATTCGCATCTCTACAGGGTTGTGCATACACTTGAGATTGTAAGGTCGCTCTTTTCCTGTTTTGAAAGCTACTTGGAAAATTTTGGTCCGAAGCTGAATTGCTCCAGTATTTAGCCAGCTCATTAGCGATATCTTTTGGATCTGTGTGAGATTGATTGGGATTGTTTAGGGACTGTAGGCAATGTATACCGTGGGGGAGTTTGTATCCACAAAAGCGTCGTATAGTCATCCAAATTTTCTTTGTGGGGGTGCTAGGACTAATTTCTGCTGTAAACTTTTGTATCGAACATTGTTTGGAGGTTTTAATTTCTCGTTTAAAGGCAGATTTTGCTTTTTTATACTCAATTAAATTTAGTTCAGTCATATTCGATCTGAATATATGAAACCGCCTGTTTTTCTCAGCTTTTAATTTACCTAAGTTATGATTCCACCACGGCACTGATCTTTGTTTTTTATTATTTAAAGTTTTTGGTATAGATTCATTAGCAGACTGTAGAATAATTTTCCTAAGGTTGGATGCTTCTGCATTAACATTACGGCTGATAGGTCGGGTTGACTCGAACTGTCTACATTTCTTTTCAAATAGTTCCCAGTTTGCAAGATCAGTTTTGAATGAAGTCTTACTTGCTGCGTTCGGTTGGTTAATAGGTGGGAAGAGAGAAATGAAAATTGGGAAGTGGTCGCTTCCGTTTAAATCATTGTGAGTCCTCCAATCAGCGTGAACGGCAAGATCGGGGGTACAGAGAGTCAGGTCTATGTGCGTGAGTGTATTGTGTGTGGAAAAGTGTGTTGGTGATTTGTCGTTTAGTAGAACGAAGTGAGATTGATTAATAAAATTTGACAAGATGTTGCCCTTCCGGTTGTTGACGCGTGAACCCCAGCTTTGGTGCCAACAATTAAAGTCGCCAGTGATAATGCCTGAGTGATTAGTTTGATTAAATACAGTTTCTAGGTTGCGGTAATGAAGATTGTAAGATGGGCGACAATAGGCTGACGTGATTCTGAATTTTTTTGTTGAGTGTATTTCTAAAGTAATGTTGTCAAAGTCCTTTTCAGTTTGAATTATTTCGTGCTGTATAGATTTATGTATCAGTATAGCTACACCACCGTATGATGGGTTTGAGTTGAATGAATACAAAAGGAAGTTGTTTGGAATTGGGACGTTTTGGAATTGTGTCGGAATGTGGCTTTCTTGGATAGAAATAATTTTAGGTTTATAATTATTAATAAGAATTAGCAGTTCATTATAATTATTAATATATCCGTTTATGTTCCATTGTATGATAAGTAGTGTCATGATAAATTGTATGAATGAGTTTATCTAAGTATATATGTATGTGTATAAGTATAAATGTATAATAGAATCTAAGATATAAATTGAGTAACTAAGTTATTGATCTGTAGACATTGATTCTGATGAATCAGAATCGATATCTGCAATAGGTAATGTTGAATCGCAATCTTGCTTAGAATTTCCCTTCAACTTGTTGATTTTTTTTAACATGGCTTTTGTTCTGTTAGAAATGTTTTTAGGGTAGATTTTAGTTTTATTATCTTTTGTTATTTGTTGCAAAGTGCCTTTAGTTAAAAAGTTACTATTGAGTATATCTGAGTAGTCTGTTTGCTCTCTCGGTTTGATACATGCTGGTTGTGTTGGTTGAGATGTGTATGGTGGATTCGAAGAGTTGAGTGGGAGTGTGGATTTACTGCTGTTGCTGGAATTTGGTATTATACTGTTTACTGAGGTGGTTTCTGCTATCATTCGTGAGAGTGTTGGAGAGTGTGGTGAATCTGCGCTCTTGTTATAGGTAATTGGTGGGTTCGTTTTTGCTAACTTTGATGCGTATGTTGCTGTGTTGAGTGGGTGACGTTCTTCGTATGTGGCTATCGCTCTCCGCCTATCGACTTTCTCTAGTGTGATGATCGCTTGGATTTCTTTCTCTTTTATGAATACCGGACATTTCTTATCAAGTGCATTGTGGTCAGCATTTTCTGATCCATTGTTGGTACAACTAACGCAAGCTGATGGGTCAGTGCACTTATCATTAGTTTCGCGGTCAATGTGAGAAGTTTTGGCGCAATTTGCGCATATTTTAGTGTTATTGCAAATTTTTGCTGAGTGACCATATTTTAAACAGTTCATGCATCTTAGTGGGAGAGGGATGAAGGGTCTTATTTTTATTTTCTCATATCCGATCAAAATGTGATTTGGTAGTATGGAGTTGTCGAATGTCAGAATAAGTAAGCCTGTTTCGACTAGAATGCTGTCAACCTTTTTCTTGATTTTCCTTACTTCGCTTACTCCTTGGTTTTTTAGTTCGTTTCTTATTGTTTCTTCTGATATACCTATTAATTCACGGGAGAAGATGACACCTTTTGATTGGTTGAGGGTATTGTGTTCACATACTTCCACTTTAATATATGGGGATAGGGCAGACAGTTTTATTAATTTGCATGCTTGTACAAATGTTTTTGTTTTGATTAGAATACTTCCATTCCTCAATTTCTTGCACATTTCAACTTCGCCACCACATACTGAGTCAATGACCTTTTTAATAAGAAAAGGGGACACTTTTGAGAGAGATTCCGCGCTTTCGATTCTGTTAATTATCAAGTATTTAGGAGTTTTTGAATTACTGGTTAATAATTTATTTTGATTAGTTTGGTACGAGAGCTGTTCTACAGCTTTGTCTCGATCAGGAGGATCAGCCATTTGGTTAAAGTTTGTTGATTCGTTATATTTACTTGGGTTTTCACTCAAAGAAGCGATAATGTGTATATTAGTAAGTGCCGACAAGTTATACGAGAGAAACTAATGAACTTTTCCGCGTGGGAGTTAGGCGTATACTGTATGGCTTTTTTAATTTATACACTGCACAAATTTTGAAGTAGACTCGGATCTAATTCATGAATGTCACTTGAGCATAAATTCGTCAGTTAATTTTGATACCTTAAGCTGAAAGCTTTCTGATGTTGAAGATGGCATTCGACAACTCAAGGCATGTAGATGGATTATCTGTCGAAATGTAGATGGGCTATCTTCATATCTTTTTAAAAACTGCTCTGATTTAGATAATGTCGTTGGTTGGTGTAAAAGAAATAAGTTAAAATGAAATACAGTCTGTGTCAGAAAAAAGGAACCGCGATTATTCATGAAGTATAAAAAATATATATTTAAAAATTTTTTACGTAGCCAGTCATCTTCTTCATGCTTTGAACCGGTTTTTCTGCGTAGCTCGTCGCAAACAGGACTAGATTTTGGACTGGCCTTCTGGTAAGATGCGTTTTCATAACTCCCCACACATTTTCAATCGGGTTGGCGTCTGGGGACTGGGAAGGCCAGTCCAATACTGTGTCGCCATTTTCTTGTTTTGTTGTTTCTCAGCGTGTTTTTCTGCGAGCAGTGGTTTTGATGATGTGGGACGGTAGGATGTGTTCGACTCCTTCAGTCGACGTTCGATGGTGTTGATACTCACATCTATTTCTTTTTCAGCAAGTACTGTTCGTGCTTGGCGTAGTCACAAAGAAGGGTCCCGCTGAAAAAGTTGGACGATCACTTTATTCTCCTGTTTTGTCGTCACTCGCATCAAGCCGCACTCGGAAAAGTCATCAGCATTTTTGTATACTTCATACCGCTGATTCCACATCAGAACAAATTTTGGGATTTTTTAATCACTTTTACAGCCGTGGCGTGAGATATTTTCGGCCCTTTCGAATGCGTGCATAAAAATACCGCCCCGAAATGCTTCGCGGACTTCTCACTCATTTTTGTTTGGTTGCGTTTACGGGAAAGTTTCGAACGACACTAACCTGAGTTAGCTGTGACGTCGTAGCCCTTGAGTGGGACTATTACGCAACAAAAGCAGAACGAAATATATCTTGAAGTTACAAGAAAAAAACCGGTTCTTTTCTTCTGACACAGACTGTATAAGCTTCGTTGGCTGGGTCATGTCGGCCGAATGGATACTCTGAAAGTATTCGATGCCGTACCAGCTGGTGATAGCAGAGGAAGAGGAAGGCCTCCTTCACGTGAGAAAAGGACCGGTAGAGAAAGACGTGGATTCACTTAGGCCGGCTCCTCCTCCTGTTTGTGGTGTGCGTCTTGATGTTGTTCCACAAATCGAGGGATATACAAGTTTCAAGCCGAATGGTAGATATTTTATGAGAATATTTTTTCATGGCAAAATACTCTTGGAGGTTTGCCTGCCGAGGGAAGACCGCTATTGGACAAACATTTTTCTTCATTTTGGTGTTTAACCGAGATTCGAACCCGCGTTCTCTCTGAATTCCGAGTCCGCGAGACATTAAGAAAAGCTGCTGAGCACACTTTTTTTTATAAAACGGAATAGGCTGTAAAACTACTTAATTTCAAAATTTGCATAATATTTTTTTTAAATACTGACCAAAAATTTTAAAATTTTGATACAATATTTTTGAATTATTGAAAATTTGTACTAAATTTGAAACGTTGTACGGTTTTCGATAAAGTGTAAAGGGTATTTATATAAAAATAAAAAATAAAAAAGGAATAAATAGTCAAAACTTTGCAATTGTGAACACAGGTACATCAATACGTGAATTTTGTTGTAATTTTTAGTTTTATTTTGTTATCTGTTTTTATTGTACTTGAGATGTTATTAAATTTCCGCTGACTTTTTCTTCTGCAATGACACTACAGAAAGTTTAAGCGGTTTTAACTCACGCCAATTAGGAAAGTATTGTAGTAAATATAGAAAGTAAAACAGCTGCAAATTGAAGCAAAAAAAAAAAACAAACAAACAAAAAAAAAACAATTGTGGCCAGTTATAACGGCCATTCCTACACTTTAAGCATAATCCCTCCGTCCAATTTAAGTAATGCCACACTGATAGACTCAACCTCTCACTTGGAACCATCACTTAAAGAAAAAAAAACGGCCGAAACTGACGTCAAAAAATTACTGTAATATCGAAAATGCAATATTTTTTTATGCCTTACATGTGTACATACCTATACATGTACATACATATAAATGCGCATACATACGCACACAATATTTTAGAATCGTCTGCCCGATCTTAACTGTTGCGTTTGCCACTTTTATCATCTACCAATTTAGAAATAAGTGGCGGCACACCTACTTTTCCGCAGAGCTCTGAGCTCTGTTTACGTGTAACTATTTTTAGATGTGTATGTATGTACATCGATGTATGTATGTACATGTATTTCCACGCAGTAATTTGTTGTTGTTTATTATATGTAAATCCTAGACTTCTGCTTGCTAAATAGCCTTAGTTTGCGTCGATTCCCCGGGGCGATTTTCTAAAATAATACAATAACTCATTTGTGGTTCCCACAGGCAACCAGAGGTATTTTAATTTGTGCATGTTTTTCTGTTTTTGGCTTAAATATTATAGCACACACCAGTTTATTTTTGGTTGTTTCACTTAATTATGCCGATGGCGACTTTTAATTTTCCTCACACGAGACCATTAAAAACGTGTCCATCACGCATTAAAGTCGATTACAAACATACGTACATATTTACGTGTATGTTTTCATATGTATGTGAATATTATTCGAGGAACTTGAGCATGCACCCGGCAGGAAAAAATACTAGTCGTGCACTGGAATACTACCAACTCACTTTTCAGCTCAATCAGTTCATACAATATTTTATAATTAGTTAGTATGTGGTCATGCATCATCAACATGGTAGTACAATATTTTTCTAAAATATTAAATTTGAAACCAGTTAAGGGGTTACATGGGTTTCGTCGGGTAAAAAAAGGCCTATTTTCAATATTTTTTTTTTCTATGTAAATAATTATTTATTTAATTCAAACTTTTTTCTGTCTTATAGATACATATTTAAAGAATAATTTCTGAAATTTTCAAAAAAAAAAAATTAAAACTGCTCCTTTGTGACGTCATTTCCGCAGACCCCTCGAAAAAAAGGTGCGTCCGCGTTGTCAGCATAATTCCTGACAGGATTATCGAAAATGAAAAAACAAAAATAAGTGAAAAAAAGTAAAAAAAAGTAGCAATTGGAATTTTGGCAGACATTTTTCCAAAAAAATAAAAATTTCCGTCAAATTTGCTTGACATTTTTTTTTTTTTGAAATAGTTGTAATTGAAAAAAAAAAAAAATTCTTCGTTCAAGCACAAGTAAATTGTATCTCGAACACCTGTGTAAAATTTGATCAAGATCGGTTGAGTAGTTTTCGAGAGCATTTGACAACCGATTTTGAAAAGACGGTTCCGAGAAAAACGCGTTTAAAGTTTTGAGTATCAATAAAAGCGGCTTGGAGCGCACACCTTCCAAAGGCTGCATCTCAGAAACTATTATTCGGATCGACTTGAAAATTTAGGGTAATATTCTTGAGAAGTTGTAGAAATTAATAAGCCAAAAAAAACGATGTTTTGAACCCACGAAACCCATGTAACCCCTTAAATTATAAAAAATATCCATTCAATTCCATTTTAAAATTCAATCATATTAAAAGTGTACACAGAATATGATTTCCAGCCCCTAATTAAGTTGCTTAAACGACTTAG
This sequence comes from Anastrepha obliqua, assembly GCF_027943255.1. Classification (NCBI taxonomy): domain Eukaryota; kingdom Metazoa; phylum Arthropoda; class Insecta; order Diptera; family Tephritidae; genus Anastrepha; species Anastrepha obliqua. The sequence continues at coordinate 25,170,239 of NC_072895.1, forward strand.
ATCTTTTTAAGAAGGTAGCTAGTCCCTCCAGTGAGAAATTTTGCAAATTTTACAAATTTCCGAGGTCTTCAAAGAAATAATCGCCAAGATATTTGGCACGGCTTCTTTGAAGTGCAGGTAATTGCCACAGAGGAGGTGTTGCACCGACTTAATTCCTGCTTCATCTTCACAACGCCTGCAGAAATCATTGTAAGGTACACCCATTCTACTGAATAGCATGCCAATAGTTCAGTGATCCATTATAGCATCTGTGAGAACGCTGGTAGTTGACCTATTGAATCCAAGCAGACATTTTGTCCTATTACGATTCAGTTCCGGCCAGAGCGTTTTGGATACCCTGCAGTTAGTAGTCAGAGCCCACTTTCTAATGGTTTTCGCGATTACGCTCAAGTCAATCGCAGTGTTCAGTTCGTTTAGAGGAATGCTTATATCCTCTATCACTCGTTAAAGGTCAAGCTCACAGCCTTTCCTTGCACACTCATCCGCTCTTTCATTTCCCTCCATTCCAGAGTAGCAGGGGATCCCACAAAGTGTGCTGTTGTGTTGTTGGATAAGCGAGAGCGACCTTCTGCAATCTTTAACACAACTTGAATTGATGCGCGTTAAGGTCAGTGGTAAGGTTTGCTGGCGGTAAGTCCACTAGCCTTATCGTTTTTGCTGCTTTGTCTATAGCGTATATCTCAGCTTGGAAGACACTACACCGGTCGGGGAGTTTAAAGGAGCAATTTAAGAATAATTGTTCCAAGAACACTCCCGATCCAGTGCCATTGTCCATCCTTGAGCCTTCAGTATAAATATGGTGACCTCTTTCATTTGTTATGACTCCGGTCTGTCAATCCTTTCTGTCAGGTATTTGTATTTCATAGTTTTATACAGAATATATTTTTTCTTAAAATTAAATGAGACTTCTTTCGGGGAAGGTAATTGGTCAAATATACAAAAATTCATGGTTCAAACTTCCATGATTCTAAAAAAATGTCCAACTTCCAAATTCCAAAAACAAAAATAAAATCAAAGCAAATTCTTTACAAAAAATTAATGAAGAAGTAAAATTGAATGTCCTTACCTTAGGCACATAAAAAAAATGTGTACTAGTTAAATTTCGGATTAATATTCTATGTGTCCGGTTGCTACGATTATTTTTCTGCAAGAAAGTGAGAATAAAATTTATTTTACGTCTGGTTGCGGCCACACTATTACATCTTTTCACCATGAAATTGATCATCTCCCTATGGGTATTATTCAAGTTAACAACAAATTAGTGTGAGTTCTTCTATTAAATAACAGTATCTGAACTTGAACGTTTCTATACTACGCTTTTATTTTTCTCTGCAGGGTAGGGGCACATACATACATACATACACACATATGCATATAAGTCTTTGCTGTTTCCCCACAGTAACAGCGAATCCTCTCCCATTGCAGCCTAACATCTACTCGTAAGCACTCGTATGTGCATATGTATGTGTATGCATGCACGTAAAAACATCCGAATTTACGTGTGCATGTGATACATTTACATTTTTATATTTGTGTAGCAGCGAACTGCATTTCGGGAATCCAACCACTAACGCACTCAGCGTGTCCGCGCTTTTATGTTGACCATTCACATCCGTTTTGTCGGTCTCTAACTCTGCAATTCAGGTTGGTGGTTGTTGTTTTTTATTAGGTTTTATTTAATATACCTTTACTTTGTATCCATCACGTACTTATGCACATTCATACTTCCTTCCTGCATATGCATGCATACTCTTATCTCGGTCTGCATGCATTTTTAATTTAGGTGCCTTCATCTATTTTCACGTAAAATTCTCACAGCTGACCATCTGTGGAAATGTGTTATTAGGTGCTAAAATGCGAACAAATGTGGGCGCACAGTGGTTTTATAGTAGTTTGATCAGATAGTTGTTGTCGTACAAGCGCTTTATATATAAGTATGTGTATGTGTGTATGTACTTATGTATCTCGAAATGCTCAGAGAGACTAGAGGAATCGACTTAACTGTAGCAAAATGCACGATTAATTGCTTTTTTAAACGAATGATTATCAATTTGGTACACCTTACCACGTAAGGTAAGGATGCTTACTTCGTGCATTTTGCTGCAGTTAAGTAGGCACGGCGTAGACTGGGTGCTAGTGAAATGGATTCGTTCGATGCTGGCCCAAAGAATCGTCTCGGTGCGAGTAGAGGAAGATCTGCTGATGTCATCCGGGGTTAATAGAAGTTGCCCCAAGGCGGTGTGATCTCTCTATTGCTCTGGTGCATGGTGATCGATCCTCTGCTCAGCACCTTAAACGACTGGGGGGTCTACGCACAAGCATATGCGGACGACGTTGCCTGTCTGGTAACAGGCCCTTCGCTTATGGAAATCTGTAGGAAAGTGCAGAAAACACTGGATATGATTGACACTTGGAGCTGTGCGAATGGGCTATCGGCAAATCCCACCAAGACTGGCAATGTTCTCTTCACCAGAAGGTGGAAGCTTGATGGGCTTGTTCTGCCTAAGCTAAAAGGTGTCACAATGCAGCTATCCAAAGAAATTAAATATCTTCGACAGTAAGCTCCTCTGGAAATCACACGTTGACACAAGGGCATCCAAATCACCTACAGCTTTCTGGCAGTGTAGGAATGTTTTTGGGAAAATGTGAGGTCTTTCTCCTAGCAAGGTCCTATGGATCTATATGGCTATGATAAGACCTACTATCACCTATGCATGAGTGGTCTGTATGAATAGGCTCCCTCTCGTGGGAGTCAGGAGGACCTTATCGAGACTACAACGCACTATGGCCATCTGTTGCGTCAGAGCTTTTCCGACTACTTCAGGCCCGGCATTAGATGCTCTGATTAGTCTACCACCACTTGCTGTTTTCATCCAAGGAGAGGCCTTGAAGGCTATCTGCAGGCTGAAACACAATGGGAATTGGTACGACCATTATCCGGCATTGGACAGCAGAGAAGGCATAGACTTCGATCCAACGATTCTCTCCATGCCTCTTGACTCCATGGCATCAGGAGACGTACTTGAAAAGAGATATAGTCTGGTCCTGCCAGAGGCTTAATTGTGATCACACTCTGAAAGTGAGCCCGGCAAACACTGTTTTCGCATTTTCACGGATGGCTCCAGAACCGAGCATGGTTCCGGCTCTGGTGCCTACGTGGAGTCCAGCGGCACAAAATAACGCTTTGCTTTTGGAATGTACACAGCTGTGTTTCTAGCGGAGATGTATGTTGTTCAAGAAGCGATGCACTTTGTTGTGGAAAACAGGTGGAGCAGCAGATCTGTATGTGTCTGCAGCGACAGCAAAGCTGCCCTCATGGCCTTAGACAGCACTCCAACCATTTCAAAGGTAGTTGGGTCATGTACATAAATGCAGGCTCAACTATGTCGGTAGACATAATATCATGAAACTAGCATGGGTCCCGGGACATGCGGGTAACGAGACTTCTGACTCTTTAGTTCGGATGGACTGTGAGACTAACTTCTTTGGCTCGCAGCCCGTTTTGCCACTCTCTTCAACAGCCATCACAGCCGCGGTTAGCAAACGGGTTGCTTTAAGCCACAAGCGAACTTGGGCGGCTGAGTGAGGGTGCAGATGGACAGAACTGATGTTACCTGTTAAATCCGACCGACTGTGGCAGATCCTTCTGTCATTAAGCAGAATAGGCTGTAGCCAGCTCATTAGACTGATGACGGGCCACTTTTTATGGGCGAAGCACATGGAAAAGATAGGTGTCTCAGACAGTGGGCTCTGCCCAGCTTGTGAAGAGGAGGATGAGACGGCGGACCGCTTTCTGTGTGTCTGCCCGGCCTTCACTCGAATTAGGCTTGAGGTCTTGGGCACTGATGTGGTAAGAAGCGACCACCTTCGCTGCTTGACACCACAAGATATACTCAGTTTTCTTCAGAGTTTTGTTAGATTTAAAGAAAATTAAAAAGGTAACCCGAGTGCAGTACAAAGGATTTAGTGTTGTTTGAGTGCTAAACTTGCTAGTTGTCCTGAAAAAAGACAAAATGTGTTTGAGTCGGAATTTACACTTTTCACAAAAAGGTTCTCCTCAGCGTGTAAATATCAACATCATATCTAGGCTGCAAAATGCCGCCAGCAAAATTCGGCTTTGGCTACTGAGCGGTTGAAATGTAGTTAAAATTTTGTCTCTCAGCAATTGTTGTTTAGGTCAGTTTGTTTTAACGTGACAGGTCTCAAGCCCAACGCACAATCAGATTCGCGAGTATTTTGTTAAGAGACTCGCTTCGGTCCTAGGCAACAGCCATCAGCCACTCCTTCGTATGAATTGAAGGCCCCGTGAACGCTTAAGCCAAATATGTCGGTTTAGCCACGCTAGAGTTTGGCTGCTCATTACAGCTCGCCACCAAATGTATTTTTCTTTCTACCCAGAGCATTCATGACTCTAACTAAAATATTTATTTCTGGTCCCAAGTGAGCGACAGCCCGACTTACGTAGAATTCTGCGCGAGCCGTCAGCTTCGCTGGCTTCATCAAGTTGTCCTAATGGATCCTTACACTTGATGTAGGTGAATATGGAAAAGCATACTCGTTTGTAGTATCTTTGGAAGGATCAACCCAAGTTTAGTAAATAAAAATTCATTTAACTGAAAATTTAAGCTGCTAAGCACAGGTAAATTTATATGTCGCACACGTCCAAGTTCAACCTGTATGTAAGTGTTTGTACACACACACATACATACGTAAATATATACCAAGCAATATTTAAAGCTTTTGTTATTGTTTGTTTACTAAAGCCAACAACCACCAATAAATCTTGCCCGCTTGTGCCGCTAATGCCACTATTTGATTACTACTTAAAAGCGCAGAGAAAATCATCATTGTCGAGCAGCATTAAATTAAACTCAAGTATTTATAAGATTTAACAAAGAATAAACGACTACGAAGAAGCGAAGAGTGAAAAAAGATTTAATAACAAAAATGAAAAGCTGCAAGCTCACTTCACGCCGAGTGTGAATAGAGTCGAGCGTCTTGCAACATGCATCTTTCACCCAATTACCAGCACCAACTGTCACCGCGGCAATGAATGATGATCGCATATACGGGAAGAGCTGCGTGAATAGCTGTGGCTGTGACAGCTGACAAACCCCTCCCATGCACAGGCACAATACAGACTCCGCAAGCATTCGGCTCGTCTATGCGAACGTGGAGATGTGCTCGTGGTGGTATTATTGTTGGTGTTGACAGTGCATTGCACGCATAAATAACACAGCGACGACGGCGAGTGCCATAAAATTTAAATGCCTGCTTTCGAGTTAATTTAGATGAACATTTTCACGCCACTCGCAGGCAATTCATGAAATAAACTTCAAAGTTAAGTCTCAAAGCACTACATAGCAGCCATCAAAGCATTCCAAGTCGCGAACGATCATCGAGGCTAGTCAATTATGAGTAGCATACAGTTGCATGATTCTGCTTGAAATTGTGCTCGTATTTGAATTCTACTCGTGCAATAATTATGCGTCAATAGATGCTTTTGTGTGGTTCTGAAGCGCTAAAGCAATTCTATAGAACGAATGGCTCGCAGACAGATTGACGCTAGCGCGGATAGGCAATAGTCAAAGTAGATGCTTGAGAGAAAGCTTATTGTATTCGCACTCTTATTGAAGATGATTTGCGAACATATGATAAATATACATACATACATACAACAACAATAGCAACCTTGAAAACTAGCATCGTGCATATTTTCGTGGCGAACGACCTCAAATTCTCAAGTGGGATAAAACTACAGATATTCGAAAATACTGCAATCAGCACAACTACGGGATGCCTTCTGAAGTCCCCTCTATACAATGAGGTATCAATGCTTCCAGTCAAGGAACACAACAAAATGCTCAGTTACTGCTAGGTTGCTACCGAAGATATCACCTCTGCAGTCATTTGCTAGAGTCTGAGCCTCCTTCCAGGCACGTCAGAAGGCATCTCTTCAACTACACTGAGACGAGATCCAGGACAAAGCCCATTTACAACTACTGAACCAGACAGTCTACAGGCAAACACTAAGCGACATTCATCGGAAGAGACTTACCACCTTCCTAAACTCTCGAACTTTGAATACCGTAATCGCCACCTATTGCAGACGAAAAGCTACAGCTCTTCCGCGAGGTACTTGCGTGTTTGGCCCAATTGCACTCTGGATGCTGTAGTAGGTTAAACTCTTACTTATACAGACTTATCGACCCCAATATACCAGTATGTACAACATGTGAAGTCACACCGCGCGACACCAGTCACCCGTTCCCATTTCAGTCGGTTCTACGAAACCGGAACGACCAGGACTTATAACCGGCCAAGGCCTGTGACAGCAACGTTTCCCATATAGGTATATGTATGTATAGATACTTTTATGCTGCTTCAACAACAACAACATGAACACCACTTATTCATATGCCCCATCAAACCTACTCACCTAATACCAGCTTGCTTCTGGACCCAACCTGTCGAAACCACACGTTTTCTGGGTCTACTGTTAGATGAGAAGACGACCAATAACTACATCGAATTGACAGGGTTTTTTTTGTTGGGATAGACTAGCAAGGACAGCACTCAGACACAATTAAATCCATTGTACTGCACTCTTATTCCCTTTTTAATTTTTTTAAATCTACTCGACCACTGAAGAAATCTGAGTGAATCTTGTGGTGTCAAGGAGCCAAGGTGGGCGCTTCTTAGTCAAAGCCGAAGACCTCCAGCTTGATTCGACCGAAGGCGGGGCAGACGCACAGATAGTGGTCCGCCGTCTCATCCTCCTCTTCACAAGCTGGGCAGAGCTCACTATCTGAGATACCTACCTTTTCCATGTGCTTCGCCCATAAAAAGTGGCCCGCCATCAGTCTAATGAGCTGGCTACAGTCTATTTTGCTTAATGACAGGAGGATCTGCCACAGTTCGTCGGACTTGACAGGTAACATCAGTTTTGTCCATCTGCAGCCTCTCTCAGCCTGCCAAGTTCGCTTGTGGTTTGAAGTAATCCGTTTGCTAACCGCGGCTTTGATGGCTGCTGAAGGGAGTGGCAAAACGGGCCAAGAAATTTGACAGCAGAGCCCATTCACGATACCCACGTGTCCCGGGACCCATGTTAGCATCAGGCTATGATGTCTACCGACATAGTTGAGTTGTAAATCTAGACAGCTTGGCTGTTGCTGCAGACACATATAGATCTTTTTTCCACAACAAAGTTCATCGCTTTTTGAACAGCACACACCTCCGCATGAAACACAAATATTTTTTTTATAAGCAATTTAAGGCTGAAATTTTGGTCAAAAATCGATTTTTTTTTTTGGAGAAACCGCCATTTTGTCTTATTGCTTATTCCTTCGATTAATTACTAACATTTTTTAACATTATTTTAACGAAATCTGTTTGGTGTTTTAATTTGAGAGGATCCAGTTCAGAGATATGGTAGTCACTGCAAAAAGTCTCTATTGAGAGGAGCTCCCGGATATCAGCTGTAGCACCTTTCCAAATACATATTTTTACTAATACTAAGTCTAATGGATTGGTGCGTGACTACCATTCGGAATTCAGAGAGAACGCAGGTTCGAATCTCGGTGAAACACCAAAAATTAAGAAACAGTGTTTTCTAATAGCGGTCGCCCCTCGAGTGTATTTCTGCCATGAAAAAGCTCCTCATTAAAAAATATCTGCCGTTTGGAGTCGGCTTAGAACTGTAGGTTTTGGAACAACATCAAGACGCACGCCTCAAATAGGAGGAGGAGCTCGGCCAAACACCCAAAAAGGGTATACGCGCCAATTATATATATATATACATATAAGTCTTAAAATACAGTTAAAGGATAACATAATATGTCCACAAATTTTTAGATCAAGAAATTTAAAAGTTTTCTCAGAAAAAAATCTGGAAAATTCGCTTTTTTTCGGCCTTCTTACTGTATATAACCACTAAAATCATGCGCGTAGAGCAAAAAATTCGAAAAGATAAAACATTTTTTTATGTCATCGATAAAAATGACAGAAATAAGTGGCCCTAAGGTGTTCCCTTGGGGATCGATTTTTACCACGCACCGTCTGTCTGTCAAATATGACTTAAGAGATTGAAGAATCTCGTTCTTTACTAGAATCTCGCGTGACACTTTGTCAAACGCCTTAGAGAAGTCAGAGTAAACGCAACCAACTTGGAGTCCTTACATACAGAATTCGCTAAAAACAGCAAGATTAGTTGCTGCAGAGCGGCCAGTTACAAGTTGGGTTAATTAAAGACTTAAACGCAAAATAAACTGTGTCCTTAACAATGCATTCAAACAGTTTAGAGATGCTCGATAGCTTGGGAATCGGCCTATAATTACGTACATTACTTTTTCTTCCGCTTTTGTATTTCAGCAATATTTCTGTTTTCTACTATAATTTTTTGAGTTCTCAAACTCATAAAAAACACCCGATACTATGTAAAAGAGCACTGGAGTTTTTTGCCGGTTAACTTTTAGATATTAACTGTTGGTTTTTTCCGCAGTTTCTTGTGGTCACAATTGAAACCAGGACAAAAGATACCAAAACAGATATTAATAATGCGACTTTCTCGTGTACTTGAGATTTCACACAGAAAGTAGTAGCATGTACACATATATGTACATATGTATGTATGTGTATGCGTTTACAGACGACTACGCAATAAAGGTTAGCTAAAAGTCGCCGGCTTGATTGTGCGATATGCCACCAACAACAATAAGGCTCTAGAATGGCATCAAATAAGAGGCTAATATTTATGTCAATGCGTTGTGCGAATGTACATATGTATGTCCATAACAAAGTACAAAGGTACCAATATGTACCATATCATGTACCTGTGTGAATGTGCGTACCTATTCTCAATCAGCAGTCAAGAGAGAGTGCACAAACTAGCGCAACCTCAACGTGTTGACAGCACGACATACCAGTTTGACATCACAAACACGCACATGACATACTCATATCTGATGAAATATGTGTATTCTTTTATATGGTTGTTTTTGCTGAATCGTTCGTTTTTTTCCTGCACTCTCCAAATTGGCTTTTCCAACAACACCGAGTGTTACACTACAGTTTCAGTTGTTAAGGCACGATCATTAGACGAGGGAAGCCCACGTTAGACTGATACGAGAATACTTCATATATGCCTACTTATGGATGTATGTGTGTAGGTGTTTTGCATCGATAAATATTTTGTATGCAGTGCACATATACATACATACATAGTATAGATTTGAAATTAGCCTTGCTATGCCCACTTGCCTCTATGGCATTTTTCATCTTGGGAATGTCACGTGCGCTTCTTGTCGAATACGGAATACTTTTCATTCTGTTGTATGTTTGTATGTGTGTGGCTCAGCATGTTTTTTTTTTTGTTTTTGCAAGAAAAGGCTAAGAGGGTCATAATGAGTATTTTTATGCAGCAAGTCAAAAATCTTTAACCTGGGGTTTCCAAACGAGGTTGGGGCAACTGCTAATGGTGATGGTAATGGTTGTACGGGTTAGCCTAAGGCCTTTATGCACTGCGACCAGATTGATCTATTGTGCGCCCCTGAAGTTTATGGGCCTGATACTGTAACGATTCGCACAGCACAGCGTTGGTTCGATCGATTTCGTTCTGGTGTAGTAGATGTCGAAGATGCACTCGTATTGGTAGGCCAATCGTCGTAGAGACTGATAAAATTGTTGAAATTATCTAAAGAGACCGGCATGTGAGCATTCGCTCGAGTAGTCAGGAACTACGTGTAGACCACAAAACCGTTTGGAACCATTTGCAGAAGATTGGATTCCAAAAAAAGCTGGGTGTTTGGGTGCCATACGTGTTGACGCAAAAAAATCTCTTGGACCGAATCAACGCTTGCGATTCTCTGCTAAAACGGATCGAATTTGACCCATTTTTGAAGCGGATGGTGACTGGCGATGAAAAGTGGATCACGTACGACACCGCCAAGCGAAAAAGATCGTGGTCGAGAAGCGGCGAGCCGGCCCAAACCATAGCCATGCCCGGATTGACCGCCAGGAGGGTTTTGCTGTGTGTTTGGTGGGATTGGAAGGGAATTATCTACTACGAGCTGCTCAACTATGGGCAGACCCTTAAACGGGTCCTCTACTGTGAGAAACTTGACAGTTTGAAGCAGGCGATTGACCAGAAGCGGCCAGAATTGATGTTGAGTTCCACCAGGACAACGCTCGTACTCACACATCTTTGGTGACCCGCCAGAAGCTACGGGAGCTCGGATGGAATGTCCTATCGCACCCACCATATGGTCCGGACCTGGCACCAAGTGACAATCATCTCTTCCGGTCCATGCAAAACGCCCTTGGTGATAGCAAGTTGGCCTCAAAAGAGGCTTGCTAAAACTGGTTGTCTGAGTTTTTTGCAAATAAGAAGGGGGGTTTTATAAAGGGGGGATAATAAAGTTACCTTCTAAATGGCAACAAGTTTGCGAACAAAACGGGGCATATTTGACTTGAATCGGATAATTCTAAGTACGTTAAATAAAGTGTCAAATTTCGATCACAAATACGACATTTCTTTTTCCCCAACCCAATATATAATTGGCGCATATACCCATTTCGGGTGTTTAGCCCAAACCTATCCTCCTATTTGCGGTGTGCGTGTTGATGTTGTTCCACAAACGGAGGGACCTACAGTTTTAAGCCGACTCCGAACGGCAGATATTTTTTTATGAGGAGCTTTTTCATAACCTGCGAGGGGCGACCGCTATTAGAAAAAACTGTTTCTGAATTTTTGGTGTTTCACCGAGATCCGAACCTACGTTCTCTCTGAATTCCGAATGGTAGGGACGCACCAACCCTTTCCTTACTTGCTTGCTTTAATGTTTGTTGAAATGACTCGCTCACATTGAGTCATAGGTTGAAAGTTTTTTCCCACGCAAAATGTTGACCGCCTTTCAGTTGCATGCCTTATGCAAATATTGCAAACTTATTTCCCAAGTAAATGCGGCACTGCTCAAACAACGCAAAATTTATTGAAAAATGTACACTGTTTTAATTATGACCTTTGCTTTCTCTTTGCGTTCACAAGGCGCACAAACAATTATAAATACAATACACACATACTTATGCACAGACGAACATGCATACCGACCGCATCATACGTAGCCAAAGCGAGTGCTCATTATTTCATTTCTGATTTGATTTAAATGCAACATGTGGTGGCGCCTGGACCAATCTGTGGGTATCACGACCTTCACAGCTGCATGAACAGGGTGTTGCAAAATCGGACAACTGCAGTAAGTGCTCTCCAAAACTAAAACTTCGTTTAGCAAAATAAATTCGTAACCATAGAGTTTGCAAAGGAGGCCACATATTTGATATTTTCCTTCAATAAGGATTAGACATCGATGCCATTTAGACCACGAAATGGGTCCGTTGTAAGCCGCAGGGGCTGGGATACATTTCCCTTTCCATATTGTACCATCCTGAGCTTTTTACAAAGCGTAAATGGTTGTTGATACCTAAAGTGTATAGATTAATTATATTCATTAAAAAGTAGGATCTTAAATATCGGTTCCTACTTCTGGCTAGAGCCGGGCATGTGCAAAAAAGGTGTTGAATTGTTTCCAACTCCTCCTCATTCCTGCAGCTACGACAGAAATCATGGATGTAAACGCCTAATCTCCTTGCGTGATTTCCTAAGAGACAATGACCTGTGAGGGCCCCTACTAAGATCCTACTCTACTCAATTTTATAATATTCTCGGACAGATGTAGATATAGTCTTGGCCATGTTTGCCTAGCAATTTCACAGGTATTGGCACTAATCCATCTTTGATTTACAGAACTGATTAGTGCGTCCTTAATAAGAAGCTTACAAGTTGTGAGAGGTACCCCCATAAAATTACTTATGTTTGGCATACAGGTGCCTTCTCTTGCAGGTTGGTCAGCCTCAGCCTGATCTCATTTTTCTTTCCCACCGAAATAAGTGTAGCCATCTGATGCACCCTGTGTCTTATATGCGTTCGATCACCCAAAATCAAGTGCTCATATATTGTATATGTATTGTACATGTATATGTAAGTATTTACTATATGTACTTATGGTCGCAATCTAAGAAATATTTCGCTCAGCTCCATTTACTTTCAACTTAATTATCGTGTTTGTGCTTGTGCTTTTTATTTTTTCGTATTCCACAGACAATCCCCTATCCGTTAAGCAGCTTACGAGTGCGGCCAGGCCGGCAGCAACCAACTGTAGTTAATTATAAAGATGCTGTCGCAGTGGCAGCAGCTTCCGTGGTGGTGTTAATCTAGTTTAAGTATGCCAAAAATAGCCGCAATCCCATCGTGGATCCAACACGGAACGCCCGCGACGCACGGGACGAATCATACGCATCGATTAATGAGCGACTCTGTTTTTGTTTACTTGTTTATGTGAATGCCTGATACTTTACTAGTTTGAGGATAAGTAGATTTACAGGCGGCAATTCATCTGGCGACGTCTAACCATTGCCAATTGCGCCACTCCTTCTTCTTCTTGGTTGTACGAGTATGTGTGTATGTATGTAGTTACAACAAATCTTTGCACTTATCTGAAAGAGGCGATGCAGCGCACTTCAGTTGTGGTTACAATGTGGCTGTTTGCAACGTCCCTTCTGGGACCTTTGAATGGATGTTTTATTTTGAGATTATGTTAAGTGTGCACGTTTTTATTTTTATACATATGTATGTACATATGTATGTATGTAAGTATTTTATATTGGCTTGAAGTGCGTAAAGTGTCGGCAATTCACTTGAGAATCCATAATGCGCAGACAAAATACACGCGAGGGCGATAAATTATTTCTCTTGAAAATATGTAATTATAGAGTAATTAGCTACTTATGTAAATAGACGGTGGCAATGCTGATTAATAAAACCTCAAGGGGACGTGACATTCGCGTGTTGCTGTCCTGTTTGACTTCTGCAGTTGTTGTTTATAGATAACTAGCAAACTCGGCCCCCTTCGCTGGGCACACTAAAATAGAATAGATATGGTTTAGAACAGAAAATATATGATTTTCATATTATTTATTTCTTTATTCTTCATTCAAGCGCTTTGGCATAAACAATATTTTTTGTTTTTCTATTTGTTTTTGAGTAAATATAAAATATAAATTGAAAATCAGGAAAAAAAAGAAGATTGTTTTTAAATTTCAAATCAACGCATATGAATAAACAAACGTCTTTTTTCCTGATCATCCATGAATTTTTCGTTTCAATTTATATGTTTTATTAAGCATTGGAGCTTTTTTAACCATTATCCATTTATATTTTTCAAAAAAAAAAAAACGAAAAAAATTGTTTTTCCACGAACACATAATTTCATTCGGATTTCACATTAAATTCTCAAATTTCGTAAGAAATTATTCACTGTTCCAAACTCCACTCCAAAAAAATTCACAAACAATTTTTACATGTTGCACTTACGTTTTTTCCTTATGGCATCCAAATCAGAAAGAAATATTGACACATTGTAACTCACACTGTCAATTTGACAGTTCAGTTCCGCCCCAAGCTTTAAAACAGTAAGCGACATTATGGCTGGTTCAAAAGAACGCTGTACCCGTTGCCAGTGCTCCGAATTACAACCAAACTTTACGAAACCCATTTTCAATACTTACTTAACAATGTGTGTAAGTTTGGTTTAATTCGGTGCAAAGACACGGCGGGTCCACGTTTTGACATATATTTCGAGACCCTAGTCATCAATAGGTATGAAAATTACCCCGTATTAAAGCACTTATCAACAGCTTTCATTTGATACCCATATTGTACAAACACATTCTAGGGTCCACGATGTGGTCTCTATCTCGAGACGCCAGTCACGAAGCGGCATGAAAAATACTCTGTACTAAAGCATTCACCAACAGCTTCAATTTGATATCCATATTGTACAAACACATTCTAGGGTCCACGTTTTGGTCTCTATCTCGAGACCCTAGTCACGGAGCGGCATGAAAAATACTCTGGACTAAAGCATTCACCAGCAGCTTCCATTTGATACCCATATTGTACATACACATCCGAAGGTTACCCGGGTCCACGTTTTGACCTATATCTCGAGCCCTATTTCCAAAATAAAATATAATTCATGTTACTCGTGGATGATGTAGCTTTCGAATGGTGAAAGAATTTTTAAAATCGGTCCAGTAGTTTTTGAGCCTATTCATTACAAACAAACAAAGTTTTCCTCTTTATAATATTAATATAGATGTATTAAACTATGTTAATGTAAATTTTTATTAAAAAATATTGAAAATTGACAAATTTATGTAATTAAACGTAACGAGTTAAAAACAAATGATTATTAAAAAATATAGAAAATTGACAAATTTTTTTTTTTTTTTTTTAGAATAATTCGCAAACTCGTCCAGCAAGACCCATATCGACTAAGAAAATAAACTTCGATACTGAATGAAAAAGTTCTGTCTGAATGTGTTTCATTAGAACAACCAACTGTCTTTCAAATCGCAATAACGGTAGTTAAGTATTGCACGTTCATAGCTTTAATAGTTTACCGATAAGAAAGTTAACCCTTAACGACCGCTACGGGGACATGAAAAGAATTGCAACTTTGTACATCCCTGGTTTGTTGACCACATAAAATTATAAATCAAGTAAATATGTTGAATTAATATCAAAATAAATCAGATTAAATGTTTAGTTAAAGTTTTCATTCTTATAAACGTTTCAGAATTTCACCTCTAATTTCCCCGACGTCTTATGGGCGAGTATTACAAAAAAGCTCTCGGCCGTTAAGAGTTAATATCATCCATCCACTCATACATTTTACCCAGGAACTTAAAAAAGCACGGTTGTTATACCACAACAAGGAACTGTAACAGTTTGGTTATTATTTCTTGTTTTAAAATGTTTATTTACAATAGACTTAACCACTAATTTAATAAATTTGTTATCTTTGAGTAATTTTGTTTGAAAAAGATACACACCTCAGCTCTGGGTACTGTCGGTGAGGCTTTTTTACTTGTTTGCTTATGATTACCATGTAAAGCTATGTACAAAATAGTGTGATCTCGTGTGAACTATAAGTAAAAATATACTTATGTATGTATGCACTTATGTACAAATGTATGTATAAGTTTAACAATGATATTTTTGCAATATATAATAATAATATATAATATAATATATAATATAATAATAAAAGTATATAAATAAAAATAATCAATCACACAAAAGTACTTGAATACGGAGTTATTTATGTTTAACTTGTTCATTGCGTCTTGGTCAAGATCTTCGCCATAATATAAGCGATTTAATTGAAGGTGGTCCATATCGTCGTTCAGCTTCCGCCACAAAAGCATGGTCCATTTGATCGCAAATTAAATCGAAAAAAATATTTGCAATATTGCTGTGTATCAGCGATTTGAATTCGAAAGCTACTTTGAAATCCACAACACAAGATTGTGGAATGTCCTTCAGACCGGGACTAAATCGCCAATTGCTGCGCAAATAATTGAATAACCTTCCATCGGTGCATTCGGATTTTACCAGCACAGGATTTTGAAGCGAAACATTTGATGTATAACTTTCATTCAGCGGTGGGAAACCGACAACTAGGTCAGCCTTGAAGCCGTCATTACGCTTACTGTGTACTAGTGATTTTTTCACGTAAGGCACAAACTTATAATAGTTCGATACGTCGGCGACCACATCATACATTTCTTGCATCGAGTATCTGCAAATTTGCGAAACGCCAACTTAAGTGAGTAATAGCGGATACAATACACATCTGCACGCTTACCCAATTAACTCCTTTTTGGCATATTCCCGGTTCTTGTTTGTCAGATCACTAAAAGTGAAGAAGTCTCGTTGAGGACAGTTCACGTTTCTGCCGGCAGCTGCGCTACAAAGAGAAGTAAACAAACTTGAAAAAATTAAGTTGCGAATTGCGATTTCCATATCGAGTTCATGTAGACACATTCGAACTGGTACGATATGCTTTGGTAGGGGGTTATATAATTTTCATTGAAATTAGATTTTTGTATGAAATATGTAATACTTACAATTGTGTGTAGGTGCAACCGATAAGTTGCCTATTTGCCAGCAACAATTTTGCGTTCTTGAACATTACGCCACAAAAAATGCCACAGCTACGTGTAAAGGATCTGCCCATCTGGAATTACTATTCACACTACAATAACACACGAATTGTTTTTTTTTTTTTGTTTTGAAAATTTATTATTTATTATTATTTAAAATTTTTATTTTCGTGTTCTCCGTATTCAAGTCAAGTTACAACTGAGCATAATTTGAGCATAATTCAATAATGAATCATGACAACTGATTTCATTTTTTTCAATGAGGTTATGATGTCAGTGAAGGAAATATTTCTGCCGGTTTCACAGTAGTTTCTGTAAAGTGAATTTTAAAGCGTGTATATGTAAAATATCTTATAACTCAAGAACGGGCTCACCTATCCAAACCAAATTTTTAGGCTTTGTTTGGACTATTCAGTAGATGGTTTGTGTTTTGAAATTTTAAGAATCGGATACCAGGGTCTCGAGAAATAGGCCAAAACGTGAACCCGGGTAACCCTAGCATATTCTAGGGATCAGAATAAGAAATTTTGCCGAAGGAACCATACCTCTAAAACGATTTCTGATGTCCCCCAATATGGGTCGAACTTTTTAGTTTCTTTTCTATAACTCACATTCATTCATTTACATATGTTCTGACTAAATAAATTTCTTAAGAGAAAAAATAGATAATATTATAAATAAATAAAAATAAAGCAAATAAAGAAAAAACATAGCCATTTAGCTGATTTTTTCATGTAAAGGCCAAAAATGGTGATATTTTGAAATTGGGGGACATCAGAATTCGTTTTAGAGGTATGGTTCCTTCGGTAAAGTTTCTTATTTTGATCCCTAGAATACGATTTTCATAGAGCAATGAGCGATTTTTAAATCGACCCGCCCTACTGTACATGCAATGCTGTGCCTATGAATGTGCACATATGTACATACACACAACATATATACATATATCCGCATATATACATACATATATAAATTCACAAATTTAAATTTGCTTATGCCATCCTTCTGTGTGCCTGGTAATGAAGCATTTTCTATACATACATATATATACGTATATCTTTTTTCTTCTTCTTTTTGGTGTCGCTTTTTCGTTTCATCGAGTCTCAAATCACTCCCAACGATTCTAAAGAAGTTTTCACTTCAAAATGTCCCATTTTAAAAATAAAGTACTTTCTTTTTTTGATTCTTCATGCAAACTAAATTATATTTTCGTATTATTATATAGTATTATTATGTGTTATTTTATTATTAAAATATAATCATATATTTTTTCGACTAAATCACTGGCACGCATATTTATTGAAATTGGTTAACTGTATAACAGAAATTTGTACGGCAATAAGAGCAGAGTTTTGTGCTTATTTTAAATAAAATATTATAAGGCAGTCAAAAGGTCTGTTCATGAAGCAAATAAATTGTAAAAATTGTAACAAATTAACAAGTTTTGGTGTTCATGTATCCAAAACAATTGCAAAGTAAGGGAGAGTGAGAGAGCAAAATAACATTTCAATTTGAGGGGAAGTAGCAAGTTTTTACTGTATACATTTTGACGTGATAACGTCTTATAATTCGATTTAGCCGGCTGGTCGTTACCTTGCATGAACTGCAAGCGAAAGCGCGGAACGAACGACATAGAGCACAATCGGCCCCCGCATTCGGCAACGTTCGACATCTGCACACCTACTTGAGTGAACATATGTATATATGTATGTATATGCGCATATGTACATATATAAATTCGCATATTTGTATTTGCATATGCCTTCTTCCCGTGTGCATGGTAATGAACCATTTCTCTGTTGCGAATAGGACGATGATAGGAAAAATAGGAAATGAAAGGGAGTGTTTCGAGTGTAAAGTGTCTTGAAAAAGGCAAATCGATGATGTTGCCTCTTAGTGTTTTTGACTTATTAACGTCTGATGCACAATCGAAATTGAACATATCTTTCATGAATTTGAGAAATTTTTCGTCAACTTTCATGTTTGTGTAAATTTAACTTGACCTATTCCATTGCGATTCCATTTACCTCCTCCTCTATATCCATACAAAATATCTATCAAACAAATAAAATTAAAATTTTGTTTTGAAAATTGCAACCAGTACATCAGTATTTTCTTATGACGTTCTCACGTTAAACTATCGTCAGTAAACCGACTTACAGACTTACTTTTTTACTTGTAAGAATTTGCAAGTGAGAGAAACAGTTAAACGCAAAGTAAAAATAAACACGAATTAAAATTTTTCGAATTGAGACAAAATTCTAAATTTAAATTAAAAAAATTGATTAAAATGGAGTATCTAATTTAGATATCCTATATTAAATAGGAATCGGTCAATCATGTAGAGGCATGCACTTCTGAACCACAGCTTCCAGTCACCGCTGCTGCAGTTTGGTTCTTGGTTATTAACTAATTTGGCAATATATGTATGTATATCATATACTTGCATACATGCATATACAGCAGCAAGGAAAATATATAGAAAGCTATGATTGCCACAACAATTCAATTGAAAATTTAATGTTCTTCATCTGACATCGTTGATGAAATAGAATAAATTATTATGGACGAAATAAATCATGTGGTGCTAGGGTCGTTATTTTGCATTATATTTGCTTTATTTTTTAATTTTTTTTTTTTACTTTTTGTGACTTCTTCCCGTCAACAATTTAATAAGGTGAGCTTGCAAATTTTTACTGCTTCGCGTTCATTTAATTTTTTTTATTTTTCTCTTTGAGAGCGAATTCTAGGAAATTAAGGGGGAACGCCACTGTTTGGGGCCAAAAAATAGTCGATTTTTGAGAATTTTTTTTTTGTAAGTAGGAAAGATTATTCGAGGACCGAACAAAAGGCAATTTATTATATCGCACCCTAAATACAAAAGGGGCACAACTCTAAATTTTCCACACTCGAGCTTGACTTGTTTACAGTAGCACAGAAACCAAACTATGTGATATATCACGCTGAAATTTGCCATGTAAGCTTATAACAGTCCTACCAAAAAACAAAAAAATTATTTTTGCCATATGTCATCCGCGGACCGTTTTATTGATACCGTCTCGTTCATATTTGAGCAGAACGTACATTTTGAGTTGTGACCCTTTTGTATTTAGGGTGCGATATACTAGCAAACTCGGTCCCCTTCGCTGGGCACACTAAACTAGAATAGATATGGTTTAGAACAGAAAATATATGATTTTCATATTATTTATTTCTTTATTCTTCATTCAAGCGCTTTGGCATAAACAATATTTTTTGTTTTTCTATTTGTTTTTGAGTAAATATAAAATATAAATTGAAAATCAGGAAAAAAGAAGATTGTTTTTAAATTTCAAATCAACGCATATGAATAAACAATCGTCTTTTTTCCTGATCATCCATGAATTTTTCGTTTCAATTTATATGTCCATTTATATTTTTCAAAAAAAAAAAACGAAAAAATTTTTTTTTTCCACGAACACATAATTTCATTCGGATTTCACATTAAATTCTCAAATTTCGTAAGAAATTACTCACTGTTCCAAAATCCACTCCAAAAAAATTCACAAACAATTTTTACATGTTGCACTTACGTTTTTTCCTTATGGCATCCAAATCAGAAAGAAATATTGACACATTGTAACTCACACTGTCAATTTGACAGTTCAGGTCCGCCCCAAGCGTTAAAACAGTAAGCGACATTATGGCTGGTTCAAAAGAACGCTGTACCCGTTGCCAGTGCTCCGAATTACAACCAAACTTTACGAAACCCATTTTCAATACTTACTTAACAATGTGCTTAAGTTTGGTTTAATTCGGTTCAAAGACACGGCGGGTCTACGTTTTGGCATATATTTCGAGACCCTAGTCATCAATAGGTATGAAAATTACCCCGTATTAAAGCACTTATCAACAGCTTTCATTTGATATCCATATTGTACAAACACATTCTAGGGTCCACGTTTTGGTCTCTATCTCGAGACCCTAGTCACGGAGCGGATGGAAATACTCTGAACTAAAGCATTCACCAACAGCTTCCATTTGATGCCCATATTGTACATACACGTCCGAAGGTTACCCGGGTCCACGTTTTGACCTATATCCCGAGACCCTATCTAGCAATAGGTATCCAAACTATACGGAAGTCATCTTCAATACCTACTTAACAATGTGTGTAAGTTTGGTTTAATTCGGTTCAAAGACACGGCGGGTCCATGTTTTGGCATATATTTCGAGACCCTAGTCATCAATAGGTATGAAAATTACCCCGTATTAAAGCACTTATCAACAGCTTTCATTTGATACCCATATTGTACATACACAACCATAGGTTACCCGGGTCCACGTGTTGACCTATATATCGAGACCCCAGTCACGGAGCGGCATGAAAAATACTCTATACTAAAGCATTCACCAACAGCTTCAATTTGATATCCATATTGTACAAACACATTCTAGGGTCCACGTTTTGGTCTCTATCTCGAGACCCTAGTCACGGAGCGGCATGAAAAATACTCTGGACTAAAGCATTCACCAGCAGATTCCATTTGATACCCATATTGTACATACACATCCGAAGGTTACCCGGGTCCACGTTTTGACCTATATCTCGAGCCCTATTTCCAAAATAAAATATAATTCATGTTACTCGTGGATGATGTAGCTTTCGAATGGTGAAAGAATTTTTAAAATCGGTCCAGTAGTTTTTGAGCCTATTCATTACAAACAAACAAAGTTTTCCTCTTTATAATATTAATATAGATGTATTAAACTATGTTAATGTAAATTTTTATTAAAAAATATTGAAAATTGACAAATTTATGTAATTAAACGTAACGAGTTAAAAAATATAGAAAATTGACAAATTTTTTTTTTTTTTTTTTTAGAATAATTCGCAAACTCGTCCAGCAAGACCCATATCGACTAAGAAAATAAACTTCGATACTGAATGAAAAAGTTCTGTCTGAATGTGTTTCATTAGAACAACCAACTGTCTTTCAAATCGCAATAACGGTAGTTAAGTATTGCACGTTCATAGCTTTAATAGTTTACCGATAAGAAAGTTAACCCTTAACGACCGCTACGGGGACATGAAAAGAATTGCAACTTTGTACATCCCTGGTTTGTTGACCACATAAAATTATAAATCAAGTAAATATATTGAATTAATATCAAAATAAATCAGATTAAATGTTTAGTTAAAGTTTTCATTCTTATAAACGTTTCAGAATTTCACCTCTAATTTCCCCGACGTCTTATGGGCGAGTATTACAAAAAAGCTCTCGGCCGTTAAGAGTTAATATCATCCATCCACTCATACATTTTACCCAGGAACTTAAAAAAGCACGGTTGTTATACCACAACAAGGAACTGTAACAGTTTGGTTATTATTTCTTGTTTTAAAATGTTTATTTACAATAGACTTAACCACTAATTTAATAAATTTGTTATCTTTGAGTAATTTTGTTTGAAAAAGATACACACCTCAGCTCTGGGTACTGTCGGTGAGGCTTTTTTACTTGTTTGCTTATGATTACCATGTAAAGCTATGTACAAAATAGTGTGATCTCGTGTGAACTATAAGTAAAATATACTTATGTATGTATGCACTTATGTACAAATGTATGTATAAGTTTAACAATGATATTTTTGCAATATATAATAATAATATATAATATAATATATAATATAATAATAAAAGTATATAAATAAAAATAATCAATCACACAAAAGTACTTGAATACGGAGTTATTTATGTTTAACTTGTTCATTGCGTCTTGGTCAAGATCTTCGCCATAATATAAGCGATTTAATTGAAGGTGGTCCATATCGTCGTTCAGCTTCCGCCACAAAAGCATGGTCCATTTGATCGCAAATTAAATCGAAAAAAATATTTGCAATATTGCTGTGTATCAGCGATTTGAATTCGAAAGCTACTTTGAAATCCACAACACAAGATTGTGGAATGTCCTTCAGACCGGGACTAAATCGCCAATTGCTACGCAAATAATTGAATAACCTTCCATCGGTGCATTCGGATTTTACCAGCACAGGATTTTGAAGCGAAACATTTGATGTATAACTTTCATTCAGCAGTGGGAAACCGACAATTAGGTCAGCCTTGAAGCCGTCATTACGCTTACTGTGTACTAGTGATTTTTTCACGTATGGCACAAACTTATAATAGTTCGATACGTCGGCGACCACATCATACATTTCTTGCATCGAGTATCTGCAAATTTGCGAAACGCCAACTTAAGTGAGTAATAGCGGATACAATACACATCTGCACGCTTACCCAATTAACTCCTTTTTGGCATATTCCCGGTTCTTGTTCGTCAGATCACTAAAAGTGAAGAAGTCTCGTTGAGGACAGTTCACGTTTCTGCCGGCAGCTGC
Organism: Anastrepha obliqua; assembly: GCF_027943255.1. Classification (NCBI taxonomy): domain Eukaryota; kingdom Metazoa; phylum Arthropoda; class Insecta; order Diptera; family Tephritidae; genus Anastrepha; species Anastrepha obliqua. Next base: position 25,192,679 of record NC_072895.1, read on the forward strand.
GCTACAAAGAGAAGTAAACAAACTTGAAAAAATTAAGTTGCGAATTGCGATTTCCATATCGAGTTCATGTAGACACATTCGAACTGGTACGATATGCTTTGGTAGGGGGTTATATAATTTTCATTGAAATTAGATTTTTGTATGAAATATGTAATACTTACAATTGTGTGTAGGTGCAACCGATAAGTTGCCTATTTGCCAGCAACAATTTTGCGTTCTTGAACATTACGCCACAAAAAATGCCACAGCTACGTGTAAAGGATCTGCCCATCTGGAATTACTATTCACACTACAATAACACACGAATTGTTTTTTTTTTTTTGTTTTGAAAATTTATTATTTATTATTATTTAAAATTTTTATTTTCGTGTTCTCCGTATTCAAGTCAAGTTACAACTGAGCATAATTCAATAATGAATCATGACAACTGATTTCATTTTTTTCAATGAGGTTATGATGTCAGTGAAGGAAATATTTCTGCCGGTTTCACAGTAGTTTCTGTAAAGTGAATTTTAAAGCGTGTATATGTAAAATATCTTATAACTCAAGAACGGGCTCACCTATCCAAACCAAATTTTTAGGCTTTGTTTGGACTATTCAGTAGATGGTTTGTGTTTTGAAATTTTAAGAATCGGATACCAGGGTCTCGAGAAATAGGCCAAAACGTGAACCCGGGTAACCCTAGCATATTCTAGGGATCAGAATAAGAAACTTTACCGAAGGAACCATACCTCTAAAACGATTTCTGATGTCCCCCAATATGGGTCGAACTTTTTAGTTTCTTTTCTATAACTCACATTCATTCATTTACATATGTTCTGACTAAATAAATTTCTTAAGAGAAAAAATAGATAATATTATAAATAAATAAAAATAAAGAAAATAAAGAAAAAACATAGCCATTTAGCTGATTTTTTCATGTAAAGGCCAAAAATGGTGATATTTTGAAATTGGGGGACATCAGAATTCGTTTTAGAGGTATGGTTCCTTCGGTAAAGTTTCTTATTTTGATCCCTAGAATACGATTTTCATAGAGCAATGAGCGATTTTTAAATCGACCCGCCCTACTGTACATGCAATGCTGTGCCTATGAATGTGCACATATGTACATACACACAACATATATACATATATCCGCATATATACATACATATATAAATTCACAAATTTAAATTTGCTTATGCCATCCTTCTGTGTGCCTGGTAATGAAGCATTTTCTATACATACATATATATACGTATATCTTTTTTCTTCTTCTTTTTGGTGTCGCTTTTTCGTTTCATCGAGTCTCAAATCACTCCCAACGATTCTAAAGAAGTTTTCACTTCAAAATGTCCCATTTTAAAAATAAAGTACTTTCTTTTTTTGATTCTTCATGCAAACTAAATTATATTTTCGTATTATTATATAGTATTATTATGTGTTATTTTATTATTAAAATATAATCATATATTTTTTCGACTAAATCACTGGCACGCATATTTATTGAAATTGGTAAACTGTATAACAGAAATTTGTACGGCAATAAGAGCAGAGTTTTGTGCTTATTTTAAATAAAATATTATAAGGCAGTCAAAAGGTCTGTTCATGAAGCAAATAAATTGTAAAAATTGTAACAAATTAACAAGTTTTGGTGTTCATGTATCCAAAACAATTGCAAAGTAAGGGAGAGTGAGAGAGCAAAATAACATTTCAATTTGAGGGGAAGTAGCAAGTTTTTACTGTATACATTTTGACGTGATAACGTCTTATAATTCGATTTAGCCGGCTGGTCGTTACCTTGCATGAACTGCAAGCGAAAGCGCGGAACGAACGACATAGAGCACAATCGGCCCCCGCATTCGGCAACGTTCGACATCTGGCTCTGTCCTACTTGAGTGAGCATATATATGTATGTATATGTATGTATATGCGCATATGTAGGTATATAAATTCACATACTTGTATTTGCATATGCCTTCTTCCTGTGTGCATGGTAATGAACCATTTCTCTGTTGAGAATAGGACGATGATAGAAAAAGTAGGAAATGAAAGGGAGTGTTTCGAGTGTAAAGTATCTTGAAAAAGGCAAATCGATGATGGTGCCTCTTAGTGTTGTTGACTTATTAACGTCTGATGCACAATCGAAATTGAACATATCTTTCATGAATTTGAGAAATGTTTCATGTTTGTGTAAATTTAACTTGACCTATTCCATTGCGATTCCATTTACCTCCTCCTCTATATCCATACAAAATATCTATCAAACAAATAAAATTAAAATTTTGTTTTGAAAATTGCAACCAGTACATCAGTATTTTCTTATGACGTTCTCACGTTAAACTATCGTCAGTAAACCGACTTACAGACTTACTTTTTTACTTGTAAGAATTTGCAAGTGAGAGAAACAGTTAAACGCAAAGTAAAAATAAACACGAATTAAAATTTTTCGAATTGAGACAAAATTCTAAATTTAAATTAAAAAAATTGATTAAAATGGAGTATCTAATTTAGATATCCTATATTAAATAGGAATCGGTCAATCATGTAGAGGCATGCATTTCTGAACCACAGCTTCCAGTCACCGCTGCTGCAGTTTGCGAAATGCAAATCGAAAGCATTGAAGATATCTTTGGTGTTTTATGCTTGCACTTCTTGGTTATTAACTAATTTGGCAATATATGTATGTATGTATATCATATACTTGCATACATGCATATACAGCAGCAAGGAAAATATATAGAAAGCTATGATTGTCACAATAATTCAATTGAGAATTTAATGTTCTTCATCTGACATCGTTCATGAAATAGAATAAATTATTATGGACGAAATAAATCATGTGGTGCTAGGGTCGTTATTTTGCATTATATTTGCTTTATTTTTTAATTTTTTTTTTTTTAATTTTTTTTTTTTTACTTTTTGTGACTTCTTCCCGTCAACAATTTAATAAGGTGAGCTTGCAAATTTTTACTGCTTTGTGTTCATTTATATTAATTTTTTTTATTTTTCTCTTTGAGAGCGAATTCTAGGAAATTAAGGGGGAACGCCACTGTTTGGGGCCAAAAATAGTCGATTTTTGAGAATTTTTTTTTTGTAAGTAGGAAAGATTATTCGAGGACCGAACAAAAGGCAATTTATTATATCGCACCCTAAATACAAAAGGGGCACAACTCTAAATTTTCCACACTCGAGCTTGACTTGTTTACAGTAGCACAGAAACCAAACTATGTGATATATCACGCTGAAATTTGCCATGTAAGCTTATAACAGTCCTACCAAAAAACAAAAAAATTATTTTTGCCATATGTCATCCGCGGACCGTTTTATTGATACCGTCTCGTTCATATTTGAGTAGAACGTACATTTTGAATTGTGACCCTTTTGTATTTAGGGTGCGATATACTAGCAAACCCGGCCCCCTTCGCTGGGCACACTAAAATAGAATAGATATGGTTTAGAACAGAAAATATATGATTTTCATATTATTTATTTCTTTACTCTTTATTCAAGCGCTTTGGCATAAACAATATTTTTTGTTTTTCTATTTGTTTTTGAGTAAATATAAAATATAAATTGAAAATCAGGAAAAAAGAAGATTGTTTTTAAATTTCAAATCAACGCATATGAATAAACAATCGTCTTTTTTCCTGATCATCCATGAATTTTTCGTTTCAATTTATATGTTTTATTAAGCATTGGAGCTTTTTTAACCATTATCCATTTAATATATATTTTTCAAAAAAAAAAACGAAAAAAAAATGTTTTTCCACGAACACATAATTTCATTCGGATTTCACATTAAATTCTCAAATTTCGTAAGAAATTATTCACTGTTCCAAAATCCACTCCAAAAAAATTCACAAACAATTTTTACATGTTGCACTTACGTTTTTTCCTTATCGCATCCAAATCAAAAAGAAATATTGACACATTGTAACTCACACTGTCAATTTGACAGTTCAGTTCCGCCCGAAGCGTTAAAAAAGTAAGCGACATTATGGCTGGTTCAAAAGAACGCTGTACCCGTTGCCAGTGCTCCGAATTACAACCAAACTTTACGAAACCCATTTTCAATACTTACTTAACAATGTGCGTAAGTTTGGTTTAATTCTGTGCAAAGACACGGCGGGTCCACGTTTTGGCATATATTTCGAGACCCTAGTCATCAATAGGTATGAAAATTACCCCGTATTAAAGCACTTATCAACAGCTTTCATTTGATACCCATATTGTACATACACAACCAAAGGTTACCCGGGTCCACGTTTTGACCTATGTCTCGAGACCCCAGTCACGGAGCGGCATGAAAAATACTCTGTACTAAAGCATTCACCAACAGCTTCAATTTGATATCCATATTGTACAAACACATTCTAGGGTCCACGTTTTGGTCTCTATCTCGAGACCCTAGTCACGGAGCGGATGGAAATACTCTGAACTAAAGCATTCACCGACAGCTTCCATTTGATACCCATATTGTACATACACATCCGAAGGTTACCGGGGTCCACGTTTTGACCTATATCTCGAGACCCTATATACCAATAGGTATCCAAACTATACGGAAACCATCTTCAATACCTCCTTAACAATGTGTGTAAGTTTGGTTTAATTCGGTTCAAAGACACGGCGGGTCCACGTTTTGGCATATACATATTTCCAGACCCTAGTCATCAATAGGTATGAAAATTACCCCGTATTAAAGCACTTATCAACAGCTTTCATTTGATACCCATATTGTACATACACAACCAAAGGTTACCCGGGTCCACGTATTGACCTATATCTCGAGACCCCAGTCACGGAGCGGCATGAAAAATACTCTGTACTAAAGCATTCACCAACAGCTTTCATTTGATACCCATATTGTACATACACATCCGAAGGTTACCCGGGTCCACGTTTTGACCTATATCTCGAGACCCTAGTCATCAATAGGTATGAAAATTACCCCGTATTAAAGCACTTATCAACAGCATTCATTTGATACCCATATTGTACAAACACATTCTAGGGTCCACGATGTGGTCTCTATCTCGAGACGCCAGTCACGGAGCGGCATGAAAAATACTCTGGACTAAAGCATTCACCAGCAGCTTCCATTTGATACCCATATTGTACATACACAACCAAAGGTTACCCGGGTCCACGTATTGACCTATATCTCGAGACCGCAGTCACGGAGCGGCATGAAAAATACTCTGTACTAAAGCATTCACCAACAGCTTTCATTTGATACCCATATTGTACATACACATCCGAAGGTTACCCGGGTCCACGTTTTGACCTATATCTCGAGACCCTAGTCATCAATAGGTATAAAAATTACCCCGTATTAAAGCACTTATCAACAGCATTCATTTGATACCCATATTGTACAAACACATTCTAGGGTCCACGATGTGGTCTCTATCTCGAGACGCCAGTCACGGAGCGGCATGAAAAATACTCTGTACTAAAGCATTCACCAACAGCTTTCATTTGATACCCATATTGTACATACACAACCAAAGGTTACCCGGGTCCACGTATTGACCTATATCTCGAGACCCCAGTCACGGAGCGGCATAAAAAATACTCTGTACTAAAGCATTCACCAACAGCTTCAATTTGATATCCATATTGTACAAACACATTCTAGGGTCCACGTTTTGGTCTCTATCTCGAGACCCTAGTCACGGAGCGGCATGAAAAATACTCTGGACTAAAGCATTCACCAGCAGCTTCCATTTGATACCCATATTGTACATACACATCCGAAGGTTACCCGGGTCCACGTTTTGACCTATATCTCGAGCCCTATTTCCAAAATAAAATATAATCCATGTTACTCGTGGATGATGTAGCTTTCGAATGGTGAAAGAATTTTTAAAATCGGTCCAGTAGTTTTTGAGCCTATTCATTACAAACAAACAAAGTTTTCCTCTTTATAATATTAATATAGATGTATTAAACTATGTTAATGTAAATTTATATTAAAAAATATTGATAATTGACAAATTTATGTAATTTAACGTAACGAGTTAAAAACAAATGATTATTAAAAAATATTGAAAATTGACAAATTTTTTTTTTTTTTTTTTAGAATAATTCGCAAACTCGTCCAGCAAGACCCATATCGACTAAGAAAATAAACTTCGATACTGAATGAAAAAGTTCTGTCTGAATGTGTTTCATTAGAACAACCAACTGTCTTTCAAATCGCAATAACGGTAGTTAAGTATTGCACGTTCATAGCTTTAATAGTTTAATAGATCTTCGCCATAATATAAGCGATTTAATTGAAGGTGGTCCGTGTCGTCGTTCAGCTTCCGCCACAAAAGCATGCTCCATTTGATCGCAAATTAAATCGAAAAAAATATTTGCAATATTGCTGTGTATCAGCGATTTGAATTCGAAAGCTACTTTGAAATCCACAACACAAGATTGTGGAATGTCCTTCAGACCGGGACTAAATCGCCAATTGTTAAGCAAATAATTGAATAATCTTCCATCGGTGCATACAGATTTTACCAGCACAGGATTTTGAAGCGAAACGTTTGATGTATAACTTTCAATCAGCGGTGGGAAACCGACAATTAGGTCAGCCTTGAAGCCGTCATTGCGCTTACTGTGTACGTGTGATTTTTTCACGTATGGCACAAACTTATAATAGTTCGATACGTCGGCGACCACATCATACATTTCTTGCATCGAGTATCTGCAAATTTGCGAAACGCCAACTTAAGTGAGTAATAGCGGATACAATACACATCTGCACGCTTACCCAATTAACTCCTTTTTGGCATATTCCCGATTCTTGTTTGTAAGATCACTAAAAGTGAAGAAGTCTCGTTGAGGACAGTTCACGTTTCTGCCGGCAGCTGTGCTACAAAGAGAAGTAAACAAACTTGAAAAAATTAAGTTGCGAATTGCGATTTCCATATCGAGTTCATGTAGACACATTCGAACTGGTACGATATGCTTTGGTAGGGGGGTTATATAATTTTCATTGAAATTAGATTTTTGTATGAAATAAGTAATACTTACAATTGTGTGTAGGTGCAACCGATAAGTTGCCTATTTGCCAGCAACAATTTTGCGTTCTTGAACATTACGCCACAAAAAATTCCACAGCTACGTGTAAAGGATCTGCCCATCTGCAATTCACTATTCACACTATTGAAAACAAAAACACACGAATTGTTTTTTTTTTGTGCTTAATTTATTATTTATTATTATTTAAAATTTTTATTTTCGTGTTCTCCGTATTCAAATCAAGTTACAACTGATTCAATTTTTTTCAATGACGTTATGATGTCAGTGAAGGAAATATTTCTGCCGGTTTCACAGTAGTTTCTGTGAAGTGAATTTTAAAGCGTGTATATGTAAAATATCTTATAACTCAAGAACGGGCTCACCTATCCAAACCAAATTTTTAGGCTTTGTTTGGACTATTCAGTAGATGGTTTGTGTTTTGAAATTTTAAGAATCGGATACCAGGGTCTCGAGAAATAGGCCAAAACGTGAACCCGGATAACCCTAGGATGTGTTTGTACAATATGGGTAGCAAATGGAAGCGGTTGATGATTTCTATAGTATAGAGTATTTTTCATACCGTTCCGTGACTAGGGTCTGGAGATATAATCCAAAACGTGGACCCGGGTAACCCTAGGATGTGTTTGTACAATATGGGTAGCAAATGGAAGCTGCTGATGATTCTATAGTATAGAGTATTTTTGATGCCGCTTCGTGACTAGGGTCTCGAGATATCGGCCAAAATGTGGACCCCGATAACTTAAGGATGTGTTCGTACAATATGGGTAGCAAATGGGAGCTGTTGATAAATGCTAATGAAAAGAGGACTTTTCTTTTCGCTAGGTAACTAAGGACTCCAGATATAGACCAATTGGGAACTCGCCTTCAGGTTAAGAGATTGCATTCTTATGTACTACAACCAGTTAAAATTTTTAAGCGGCGGGCGGCCCCTTCTTCTCTGTCACCGAAGCGTATTTGTTGAGGTGGGTAACACGTGTTAGCCCGCAATGTGTGACCTGCCCATCTCAATCTGTTGATCATGATTGTGGTTATCACAGATGGGATATAGCTTTTAAAAAATTAGAAATTTTCAATGTGGGCAGTATATTAACAAATGTAAGTGGCGTTCCTCAAACAGTCGGTTCTATGTTACCGGAACACCCGGACTTACTATATGTAGTATATCCGGTCAAGGACTGTCACTCCAGCAGCACTCCCCGTACAAGTATGGGGAATGTTTTTCCTCTTACAACAACAAGAGGACCTTAAAAGAACCATAGGCAATACTAGTAAGACACTGAATGTCCGTGTCCAGCACTGATGCATAAGAGGGGCAAACACCAGTGTAAACATATTTTACCAGAGGAAAGAAGGGCTCCATAAAATAGGACAAACACTAAAATTTGTTGAGGAATTTGGGCTCAGAGAAATACTTTTAATCCATGAAAAAGGCACAATACATCTTTCAGGTCGTAGTGCTAAGTGCTCTTATAATAATAAAAAAAAATACATTTAAAACTAGTTACCTAAAAGAGTTTTGAGCCAATTTCGAAACAAATTTACCACAGTAATACGGGTTTTAAAATTAGAGCATAAAATTATTGTTGCCTATTTTTTCATAAGAAGAAGAAGAGAGCCGGCTCCAAACAGCTGTTTTCTAAATCACTATTTTCATATTACCAGATATGATTTAGTTGTTAAATAATACCCAAAATGTCCACGGCGAAAACGCATGGAGGCACACTATGGTAATACAACGTGGAATAAGCGAACACAGCCTCCGGAAGACTGGTCTAAGCCATTACCTGAGTGGTTGGCGAAGAAGTATGAGAATACTTATTTGGAGTTGAAACAAATGGAATTGGATGGACGAAGAACACCTGAAGTGATTGAAAAATCATATTGTGCGATAATGTAGATCAAAAAGTTTAGACACTACTGAAATGAGACAATTTGAGACCTTTTTTATTAAATATCTCGAAAACTAAGCGAAATATCAAAAAAATTTACTTATTTTTTCGTTTTCTTTTGTGAAGTTCTATAAGAACCCGCTATCAGATTCAGTTGGCGCCACGGAAACAGCAGAATCCCCAAGATCTTCGCCATGACAATATATGCGATTTAATTGAAGGTGGTCCGTGTCGTCGTTCAGCTTCCGCCACAAGAGCATGGTCCATTTGATCGCAAATTAAATCGAAAAAAAATCCTGTGCTGGTAAAATCCGTATGCATCGATGGAACATTATTCAATTATTTGCTTAACAATTGGCGATTTCGTTCCGCTCTGAAGGATATTCCACAATCTTGTGTTGTCGATTTCAAAGTAACTTTCGAATGCAAACCGCTGATACCAGTGAGTAATTGACAGTGAGTAATTGTCTACCAGTTCACATCTTCTTACTGTGTCTCTATACTAGCAAAGCGATCAAATTTTGTGTTGTTGTATAGTGCTTCTAATTTTCATTCGTTTAATTTTACACCCAATACGTGAACTTAACTATATAAGTAAACGCAGTGTGATTAAAAAAAAAAAAGTATCCACCATGTCCTCAGAGCGAGGAGGGAGGGATCATAATTACTTTGCAATTCTCGGGGAAGAGCCCCCCCTAAACGTAAAACCCTTAACCTTAACAATACACGTGACTTTCCTTACCTCAAGAAAAACAACAAACCATTAAACGTCAACCCAACAATTTGCCCAAAATTTATTATTGTGAAAAACAAAGACAACACGAAACCACTAAAAACATTTAATATATTTTTGCTACAAAACCCTAGAGTCAATCACTACAGAGCAGCCAAACTCAATTTCGTTTACCAGAGATGGAGATCTCCTCATATTAACAAAAAATAATCAACAAACCACAAAATTTCTTAAAGCTATTAAGTTATCAAATTTATGTGATATTTCAGTGAGCCTTCACCCCACACTCAATACTATAAAAGGTGTGATTTACTCTACTTTTCTACCCACCTTAACAGAAACTGAAATCGTTGAAGGTCTACAAAACCAAGGAGCCACAGAATGCAAAAAAATTACTAAATTTAAAGACGGTAAAGTCATAAACACTCCCTTGCATATTATTACTTTTAACGCATACGAACTTCCTGTCGAAGTCAATGTAGCTTGGCTGAAAGTAAAGGTGGAGCCCTATATCCCATCCCCAATGCAATGCAAAAATTGCTATACTTTAGGTCATACATTAAAATATTGTAAATCAGAAAATAAATGCAACGTGTGTTCCTCTACATTTCACGACCCTTCACCATGTATAAAAGTTGAGTGCATTAATTGTAAGCAACAGCATAGATCCAACAACATCAAATGTCCAACATTACAAAAGAGGAAAGATATACTTACCTACAAAACATTAAACAAGTGCTCTTTTCGCGAAGCCACTGAAGCAATTAATCATAATCAAAAAGAATATATTTCCCCACGGGAAAATCTAAAAGAAGCAATTCAAAAAAAGGTAACAAAACCAAAAGAACAGAAAGCATATACTCAAAACAACAACAACAATAATCTGCCGACTATACCCAACATACCAAATCTCTCCCATACTACTCAAAGCACAGAAACCACTCAAAGAGCCACTTTTAATCCATCCACTACTCAACAAGAAAACTCTATAATAGAAACACAGAATACATTTAACCAAGATAACTCACCAAAGCGCTCTCCTTTACCCAACAATACTATTCCTCTCTCTAACAACTCAAACTACACAAATACTAAAGAAAACCATTTAACTACTCAAAACCACATGCTTAGTTCATCCACAAGCCAACAAGCAATAAACTCAACAATAAATAGCAACTCTATGAACCTCTCCTTATCAGACAGCAACAATCTCACTATTCCCAATGTACAAACATTATTGTCTCAAATAATTAATAGCACACCACAACTACACAATACTGATAACATAACGCTTCCCAACAATTACTCATATTCCTCTCTAACTCCCAATCTCTATGGCTCTAATTCACCTGCCGACATGGAACAATAAAAAGAACTCTTACTACCGAAAACCAGTTTTTCGCTAGTAGAGATTCTAAACTCCACTCAGTTTGCTTATCATGGTACTTAAGATTCTGCAATGGAATCTTAATGGTTATCTGAATAATTATAATGAGCTCACTTTACTCATAAAAGAAAATAAATTCGACATAATCGCTCTGCAAGAAACCCACCTTCACTCAAAGCCACCATCAAACAGAATACCGAAAAATTTCTTTATCTACACAAACAACGATATAGAACCAAACTCTGTAGCAAAAAGAGGAGTTGCTCTGCTTATAAATAACACATTAGAACAGACTGTAATAAACACGAACACCAATATTTTATCGATCTCAGTTAAAATTAAATCTAATATCCATTTCACAGTAATTAGTACTTACATATCGCCTACAGATAGCCTCACAGAAATTGATTTACAGCATCTCTTTCCAAACTCAAATACCCCATTCTTGCTTTTGGCCGATTTAAACGCCTGGAGTCCGCTTTGGGGTTCCCCGAACTTTAACAAAAAAGGCAGAATAATCACTAACTTCATTCAAAACAGTAATTTGATTTTACTTAACGACAAATCCCCAACACATTTTTCAACAAGATCCACACACACCTACATAGACCTTAGCATCTGCAATCCTCCCCTCAACATCGCTGCTGCATGGAAAATTTTTGATGAGCCTTACGGCAGCGACCACTACCCAATTTCACTGAGCTTATTTAATCACAACACTCTGCCACACACAGATAATACCAAACGCTACAACTTAGAGCTAGCAGATTGGACCTCCTACCAGACCCTCATAGATTATCACTTTGACAACCTTACACTCAACAGAAACAACAGCAACCAATCAACAGCAATCCTAACAAGGAAAATTAAACTTTGCGCGAACGCATCAATTCCCACTCGCACACCAAACCATCACAGTCGGGTTACTTACTGGTGGAATGAAAATTTATCCTCTCTCAGACGCGAAAAAGTGTATCTCTGGAAAACTGCAAAGCGCAACCCCACAAAAGAAAATATTTTAGAATACAAAAAGGCAAATGCCAAATTCAAAAGAGAAGCCAAAATTTCCAAAAGGGAACGCTTCGTAGAATTTACCAGAGATATAAATCACCAAACCCCATCAAGTACTCTTTGGAAGAAGGTTAATATCCTACACGGTAACTTCCTTTCGAACAGAATACATGTCATACAAATATCCGAAAACTCCTCCGCATCCTCTAATGAAGAAATCGGACGTTTCTTCGTCAAAACGTGGTCAGAACTTTCTAAAAACCGAACTTTCTCCAACGAATTTGTCTACAAAAAAAATCTTTATACCAACCCCGTCAACACTGGCTATATAGCTGATAAGATAGCAATGCAATTAGAAGCCCCTTTTTCTCCACTGGAACTCAATGCTTGCATTTCGACACTTAAAGGCAAAACCCCAGGCTTAGATAACATCTCTTACCCTCTCATCAAAAACTTACCGCTTATAGGAAAATCTAAGCTATGCAGCCTTTACAATATAATTTTCACAACGAGCATAATCCCTCAACAATGGAAAACCAGTTTAATTATTCCAATCTCTAAGCATAACAAGCCAAAAAATACCATTGAGGGATACCGCCCCATATCACTTATACCTTGTTTATCAAAAGTCATGGAGATAATGATAGCACGAAGACTAATGTGGTTTGCAACAACAAAAAACTATTTTCAAACCATCAAACCGCCTTCAAACCAGGATGTGGCACAATAGATGCTTTACTAGCACTCGACGAACTGATATCTAACTCCATCTCCTGCAAGAATCATTTTTCAATACTTTCGTTAGATATGAAAAAGGCCTTCGATCGTGTTGGCTTACATACGATAATAGAACAGCTAATAAACTGGAAAGTCGGCCCAAAAATTATTAACTATATACGCCACTACCTACAAAATCGAAAAATTTGTGTCAAAGTCGGCAATAAGATATCTGAGCAGTGGCCAATCGAAAATGGCATCCCCCAGGGGTCACCCCTTTCTGTAGTCCTATTTCTCATAGCATTCGACCGACTAAGCTGTCTTATAAAAGAACACAAGTTTTTCAACCACGTTATTTACGCGGATGACCTATACGTGTTTACTACTGTTCGGAATATCGATAACTTCTTATTCCAAACAAACACTTTACTCCAAAAAATTTCTAATTGGTGTAATGCCAGCGGAACAATTATATCTGCTAATAAATCTAATCATCTACACATTTGCTACAAACAAAATTGTCAAGACATAAACATATGTATAAATAATAACAATATTACTAATGTAAATAGTCTTAAAATACTAGGCTTAGTGTTTAATAATAAGTACACCTGGAATGATCACATCACATATTTGCACAACTCACTTCAAAGCAGATTGAATGTTATAAAATCTTTAAGCAATATAAAATTGGAGAGCAATTCCAACACTTTTGTACGAATTATAAAAGCGACAATATTAGCTAAAATAGATTACGGCCTTCCAATATTTTCCCTAACTTCAAAAAGAAATTTATCAAAATTATCATCAATCTACCATACAGCAGCAAGACTGGCCATTGGAGCATTTCGTACCACCCCAATCATAAATATATTAACAGCAGCTGGACTCCCAACATTAAAGGGTCGGATAGTTTACATCAATACAGGGATGATTTTTAAGTTGGCATATAACGAAGGATCCCCAGTTCAAGCTATTTTGAAAAAAAGATTAAAAAGAAAACGTAATACGAGGAGAACTTCTACCCTGCAAAAACTTATAGAATTGGTAAAAGAGGAAGATATATCAATTACTCCATTACCAACACTCCTACTTCGTGCACCTCCTTGGACTCTGGAAAAAAACTCTATCACCTAACGAAATACAAAAAAGAAACTACACCTATATCAGTATATTTACAATCCTTTCTAAATATACGCAACTCGCATGTAAACTGGAGCGCCCTATATACAGACGGATCCAAAAACAGTAATATCATTGGGTGTAGCGTAGTGGACGATACCTCAACAATTCTATCTGCAGTACTACCATGGTACTCATCAGTCTTTTCAGCAGAAGCAACAGCAATCCTCTTTGCCTGCCGATATGCCGCAAAACATAAACACCGATATCTTATATGCAGCGACTCCTTAGGAGCAATCCAAGCAATCTTAAATGCTAATTTTGCCGACCCAACAATATCACAGATAAGAGACATTCTTATTAAATACACCGAAAAAATCAAACTGTTATGGGTTCCAGGCCACATCGGAATACAAGGCAATACACTTGCCGACTCTGCTGCCAAATTAGCCACGAAATCCCCAGTTAAACTCATCAATACCATCAACAAAAAGGACATTAAAAAACTGGCTTACAAAAACTGCCTAAGAAATGAAATTACCCAGTGGTCTGAATATACTCATTACTACAAAGAGATAAACCCAACTCGTCAGCCAACAACACTACCAACAAATATAACAAGAAGGCAACAGATTATTTACACCCGCTTCCGTCTAGGACACACCAGGCTAACCCAACAACATCTCTTCCAAAACGTCCAACCACCACTCTGCTATTTTTGCTACGATGCGAACTTAACAATACTACATATAATCGAAGGATGCCTAGCGCTTGAAACAATACGCCAATCTATGGCCAACCCCAATATAAGGGAATTGCTCTCAAATGTAACACACACCAACATAAAAGAATTTATAAGATTTATAACCAAACTAAACATTTATTTTGAAGTGTGATATATTTATACATAAGTCTTATTTGTACACATAGTAGAAATAAATTAATTTTAAGAAGCTGATGGCCTTAGTTGCTAACGCTTTTTCTAGATTGTTAAGGCATAATTATCTTATCCTTTTTCAATAATAATAAATAAATAAAATAAACCGCTGATACACAGCAATATTGCTGTGAAAGTTACTTTGAAATCGAACTATTATAAGTTTGTGCCATACGTGAAAAAATCACTCGTACACAGTAAGCGTAATGACGGCTTCAAGGCTGACCTAATTGTCGGTTTCCCACCGCTGAATGAAAGTTATACATCAAATGTTTCGCTTCAAAATCCTGTGCTGGTAAAATCTGTATGCACAGATGGAAGATTATTCAACTATTTGCGTAACAATTGGCGATTTAGTCCCGGTCTGAAGGATATTCCACAATCTTGTATTGTGGATTTCAAAGTAGCTTTCGAATTCAAACCGTTGATACACAGCAATATTGCACAGCAATATTGCTGTGTATTCGAAAGTTACTTTGAAATCCACAACACAAGATTGTGGAATATCCTTCAGAGCGGGACTAAATCGCCAATTGTTACGCAAATAGTTGAATAATCTTCCATCTGTGCATACAGATTTTACCAGCACAGGATTTTGAAGCGAAACGTTTGATGTATAACTTTCGTTTAGCGGTGGGAAACCGACAATTAAGTCAGCCTTGAAGCCGTCATTGCGCTTACTGTGTACGAGTGATTTTTTCACGTATGGCACAAACTTATAATAGTTCGATACGTCGGCGACCACATCATACATTTCTTGCATCGAGTATCTGCAAATTTGCGAAACGCCAACTTAAGTGAGTAATAGCGGATGCAATACACATTTGCACGCCTACCCAATTAACTCCTTTTTGGCATATTCCCGATTCTTGTTTGTAAGATCACTAAAAGTGAAGAAGTCTCGTTGAGGACAGTTCACGTTTCTGCCGGCAGCTGTGCTATAAAGAGAAGTAAACAAACTTGAAAAAATTAAGTTGCGAATTGCGATTTCCATATCGAGTTCATGTAGACACATTCGAACTGGTACGATATGCTTTGGTAGGGGGGTTATATAATTTTCATTGAAATTAGATTTTTGTATGAAATAAGTAATACTTACAATTGTGTGTAGGTGCAACCGATAAGTTGCCTATTTGCCAGCAACAATTTTGCGTTCTTGAACATTATGCCACACGAATTATTTTTTTTTTTTTTTTTTTTTGTGCTTTGAAACGAATTGTTATTTAAAATTTTTATTTTCGTGTTTTCCGTATTCAAATCAAGTTACAACTGATTCAATTTTTTTCAAATGAGGTTATGATGTCACTGAAGGAAATATTTCTGCCGGTTTCACAGTAGTTTCTGTGAAGTGAATTTTAAAGCGTGTATATGTAAAATATCTTTAACTCAAGAACGGGCTCACCTATCCAAACCAAATTCTTAGGCTTTGTTTGCACTATTCAGAAGATGGTTTGTGTTTTAAAATTTTAAGAATCGGATACCAGGGTCTCGAGAAATAGGCCAAAACGTGAACCCGGGTAACCCTAGGATGTGTTTGTACAATATGGGTAGCAAATGGAAGCGGTTGATGATTTCATTAGTATAGAGTATTTTCGATTCCGCTCCGTGACTAGGGTCCCGAGATAGAGACCAACACGTGGACCCTAGAATGTGTTTGTACAATATGGATATCAATTGGAAGCTGTTGGTGAATGCTTTAGTACAGAGTATTTCTCATGCCGCTCCGTGACTGGGGTCTCCAGATATAGGTCAAAACGTGGGCCCGGGTAACCCTCGGATGTGTATATACAATATGGGTATCAATTGGAAGCTGTTGGTGAATGCTTTAGTACAGAGTATTTCTCATGCCGCTCCGTGACTGGGGTCTCGAGATATAGGTCAAAACGTGGGCCCGGGTAACCTTTGGTTGTGGATGTGCAATATGGGCATCAAATGGAAGCTGTCGATAAGTGCTTTAACGTGGGGTAATTTTCATACCTATTGATGACTAGGGTCTCGAAATATATGCCAAAACGTGGACCCACCGTGTCTTTGCCCAGCGAAGCGGGTCGGGTTTGCTAGTCTATATATATAAATGTGAAAATCAGGAAAAATGAAGATTGCTTTTAAATTTCAAATCAACGCGTTTATTCATATTCAATCGTCTTTTTTCCTGATAATCCATGAATTTTTCGTTTCAATTTATTTGTTTTATTAAGCATTGGAGCTTTTTTAACCATTATCCATATATATTTTAAAAAAAAAAAAACGAAAAAAATTTTTTTTTCCACGAACACATAATTTCATTCGGATTTCACATTAAATTCTCAAATTTCGTAAGAAATTACTCACTGTTCCAAAATCCACTCCAAAAAAATTCACAAACAATTTTTACATGTTGCACTTACGTTTTTTCCTTATGGCATCCAAACCAGAAAGAAATATTGACACATTGTAACTCACACTGTCACACACAGTTCAGTTCCACCCCAAGCGTTAAAAAAGTAAGCGACATTATGGCTGGTTCAAAAGAACGCTGTAGCCGTTGCCAGTGCTCCGAATTACAACCAAACTTTACGAAACCCATTTTCAATACTTACTTAACAATGTGCGTAAGTTTGGTTTAATTCGGTGCAAAGACACGGCGGGTCCATGTTTTGGCATATATTTCCAGACCCTAGTCATCAATAGGTATGAAAATTACCCCGTATTAAAGCACTTATCAACAGCTTTCATTTGATACCCATATTGCACATCCACAACCAAAGGTTACCCGGGCCCACGTTTTGACCTATATCTCGAGACCCCAGTCACGGAGCGGCATGAGAAATACTCTGTACTAAAGCATTCACCAACAGCTTCCATTTGATGCCCATATTGTACAAACACATTCTAGGGTCCACGTTTTGGTCTCTATCTCGAGACCCTAGTCACGGAGCGGCATGAAAAATACTCTGGACTAAAGCATTCACCAGCAGCTTCCATTTGATACCCATATTGTACATACACATCCGAAGGTTACCCGGGTCCACGTTTTGACCTATATCTCGAGCCCTATTTCCAAAATAAAATATAATCCATGTTACTCGTGGATGATGTAGCTTTCGAATGGTGAAAGAATTTTTAAAATCGGTCCAGTAGTTTTTGAGCCTATTCATTACAAACAAACAAAGTTTTCCTCTTTATAATATTAGTATAGATTACGTCCTGATCTTTCGCCGGCGTTGAAGTGCTGGTGGGGTGCACGCTTCAGCTACTAAGTGAAACTTGGTCCTTTGACTACATACAGTTTATAACCTAAATGCTCCCTACGCTATCTGTAGAAAATGATTCTCTGCAACTACCGCGTGATACGAGCAAGCCTTCTGAATGTGGCTTACAAGGCCGTATCGACGATATACTACTGTGGGCAAAAAGTAAAGTGAATTTATTTGTTAAGCTTCGCGGGATTAAAATTTCGCTCTAGTTATTTTTTTCATGAGTTGGCAGCACTGTTAATAACATCTGAGCCAACTTTCATGTGAATGTCAATATTAGTAATATATTTACGCTTGTGTTTACCAAACGACCAAGAGTGCATTTTTCGATTTTTACAAT
Source organism: Anastrepha obliqua (assembly GCF_027943255.1). Classification (NCBI taxonomy): domain Eukaryota; kingdom Metazoa; phylum Arthropoda; class Insecta; order Diptera; family Tephritidae; genus Anastrepha; species Anastrepha obliqua. Next base: position 25,211,071 of record NC_072895.1, read on the forward strand.
GTCTGATTTGATTGAGCAGAGAAGTGCCATCAAATTTTGTTTGCGGAATGAAATTTCGGCTACGGAAACGTTTAGCATGTTGCGGAAGGCATTTGGTGATTCGACCATGTCGCAGAAAAATGTTTATAAGTGGTACAAAGACTTCAAAGAGGGTCGAAAACGTGTTGATGACTTGGAGCGCTCCGGACGACCATCGACGTCAACAGATGACCAACACGTCAATAAAATGAAGGAGTTAGTGCTCAAAAATCGTCGATTGACTGTTAAAGACCTTACTGATATGATCGGAATATCAGAAGGATCTGTGAAAACCGTTTTGAAAGATCATTTGGGCCTACGAAAAGTCAAATCTCGTTTAGTACCGAAAACTCTCAATTTCTTGGGAAAAAGTAGACGCGTTGATGTGTGTGAAACAATGCTTTCAGACTATCAGGACGCTCAAATGCATCATTACGGGAGATGAGACTTGGATTTATGCTTACGACCCTGAAACAACCGATCAATCAAGCGAATATCGTGCTAAAAGCGAGGCCAGACCGAAAAGAGCAGGTCAAAGTCGTTCAAAAATAAAGGTCATGATGACAGTTTTTTTTCGGTTTTCGTGGTGTGGTGCACTATGAATTCCTTCCACCTGGCCAAACTGGTAATAAGGAATATTATTTGAGCGTTATGCGTCGTTTACGTTAAGCAATTCGTCTAAAAAGAACAGAATTATGGGCCAACAACTCTTGGTTTTTGCATCACGATAATGCACCGTCTCACACTGCACTCGTGCTTCGTGACCATTTCGCCAAAAATTCCACGCATATCGTTCCGCAACCACCGTATTGGCCTGATTTGGCTCCGTGTGACTTCTGGCTATTCCCAAAACCCGGGGAACGCGTTTCGAGTCGGTTGGACAAGAACTTGGACAAACCAACCCATATGCACCATCTTTTCTTCGATTTTAGAGCCACTTTTGAAATATTATGTGTAAGGTTTCTGCCTAAACGATGTCTTAATTTGGAATCCACGCTAGACATATGCGGCTATACAGAATGACGAGAAACACAATTTTAACTTTATTCAAGTAAGGAAGACTTCTTGCCTTTTGGAAACCCAACGAGCTTTTAGATAAGATTAGATAGACTGTATTTTATGCGACTTCGTCAATCTGATGTTGGAAAGCAGAATAGGAACCCCCAATTAGAGCCATGAAGCAAAATGCGGTAAGAACTCGATTCTAGTGGCGTACGCAGGTGATATTTGCATCATTGATCTAAATATCAGCGCCTCAACGTGGCTTGAAGAACACAAAAGGAGTCTTGGCGCTTTGGGATGCATGCCACTGTTGGCAGCTAAATCAGGTTCTGGCTTTCAGTATGGCTTTCTCCAAATCAGCCAATTGATCTACTTCCTTAAAATTGCCGAATGCAGCTAGTGTTTTTCAGGCAGAAGTCTTTGCAGGCATACAAAATGTTTAAAGAACGTGGGAGCGAGGGAGATATTAACATTTCTTCCGATAGTAAAACCACGATCAAGGCTCTGACGATCGAAACTAGTCAACTATTGTAAAAAGGAGATCAAATTTGTCGAGTTTGTATCTTTTCACGTTGGCGATGGTGAATAATGCAGGCGATGGAACAATGAGCTGTATAAGCTTTACGACGACATAGACATAGCGCAGCTAATAAAGATCCAGTGGTTACGTTGGCTGGGTTATGTCGTCCGAATGTATAAAACCCCCAGCTCTGAAAGCATTCGATGCGGTACCTGCTGGTTGTAGCAGAGGAAGAGGAAGACGTCCTCAGGTGGAGAAGGACTTGACTTCACTTGGTGTGTCCAACTGGCGCCGGTTAGCACGAGAAAGAAACGACTGGCTTTGATAAATTGGTCCAAAATCGCCTAAGTGGTTATCGCGGCAATTAAGAAGAGGAAGAAAACGCGGCCAAACACCTACCAAACGAGTACGAGCCAATTATTATTATTTTATTTATTATTATTATATTTATTATTATTATATTTATTATTATTAATCGTGGAACACCAAGAAGATGGGCAGACGATGTTGATGCAGATTTACGCCTTGTAACTGCTAGGAGAAGCAACGCAATGAACAACCGAGTCGTATGGAGCGCGCTTGTGAAGGAAGCACTGGCTCACAACGAGCTGTAAGTGCTACGATGATGAATCACCGCCCGTGTGCCGGAAGAATATTACAAACAGAAAAACTTAAACATCGAGAAAAGCGACTTTGAAGTTTATCACAATTTTTGCAATTTGGCTGAAAATATATGTACTTCTGCTCAAATATGAACGAGACTTTATCAATAAAACGGTCCGCGGATGACATATGGCAAAAATAAATTTTTTGTTTTTTGGTAGGACTGTTATAAGCTTACATGGCAAATTTCAGCGTGATATATCACATAGTTTGGTTTCTGTGCTACTGTAAACAAGTTAAGCTCGAGTGTGTTTTCGAATTTAACGATGGAAATTCAAGTTGAACAAAGAATTTGTTTGAAATTTTGTTATTCCAAGACGCCTTAAAAATGTGGCAGACAACCTATGGGGACTCTGCTCTATCACGTACACGTGTTTTCCAGTGGTACAAATCGTTCAAAGAGGGCCGTACATCGGTTGAAAACTTGCCTCATGAACGTCGTCCAGCAACATCAGTAAACGACGAAAACATCGGAAAAGTAAAGGAAATTGTGCTTGAAAATCGCAAAATCGGTTAACGCTGAATATTATTTAGACGTTTTAAAGCGTTTGCGCGAGAACATTCGCCTTAAAAGGAAGGAATTGTGGGACAACAAGTCATGGTTCTTGCATCACGATAATGCACCAGCTCACACATCACGTCTTGTTCGCGATTATTTGAACAAAAATAATGTTAATATCGTTCCGCAAGCAATGTATTCGCCTGATATGGCTCCATGTGACTTTTTCCTGTTTCCCAAGCTCAAGTTGCCGCTCCGTGGAAAACATTTTGAGACAATTGAAGTCATAAAAGAGAATTCGAAGAAGGAACTGAAATCCATACCGAAATCGGCCTTCCAGAAATGCTATGATGATTGGAAAAAACGTTGGCATACATATGTGTATCGAGTCCAATGGTGATTACTTTGAAGGAGATAAAATAAAAATTGGACAATAATTAACCGTTTGTGTTTTATTAAATCAGTCTCGTTCATATTTGAGCAGAATATTTCTACTCTTAGCATAGTCGCCCTCCATTTTTCACACAGCATAAAATGAAAGCTGGTGGTCATTTCATCGTACTTATTTACCTCTTTTATTTTTTATTACACACTCTTGCAGCAAATGAGTGATAGATGGATAAATTCTTATAAACAAATTCTTACGATATCGATTTTTTATACATATTTCAGGGTAGTTTTATATTGATTGTTTCGATGAAAGAGAATCATAAAATGGCTTGAGTCATAATCGATTTTATTTCACTGAACTAAAAAACAGCGCCGCTGCCGGGATGAAAGCGGCGTGTTTTCGCAGAACTGGTTACCAATGTCGATGACAATAATACTCGTATATATGTATGTACATACATATAAAATACGCTTATGTACATACACATACATATACGCATACGCATGTGAAATATCAGACTGTATATTTAGCAATTCGATGCTTTGGATATCGATTGTTTAGATCAGAAAAGACGCTGTCAATCAACGGTACAATAAATGGAAATTGATGGTGTTAGAAGAGAAGCAAGCGAAGTGGGAGATACATACATATGTATGTATGTATGTATGTAAGTACAATAAAATAAAACATCGCGCAACGAATCTTAATGAATAGAACAGATTTTTCGTCAGACGTTTCTAGGCAATAGTTTATACAGTGGTTCAAACGTCTAATCGTACATGCAGAGGGCTCATCTTAAATATTAGTTTTGAAAGAGAAAATTTGTTTAATTTAAAATAATATACACTGATTTTATTTAATAATAACTTAATTTATTTCGTCATATACAAAAGTTTTAAGTTTTCACAACATTTTCTTAAAAAAAAACAAAAACAAACAAAACAAAAGAAATTCATGTCCAAACGAATAATCGTACATAAGTAGACGTCGACTGGATACAGTTAGCCTATAAGCATTTTTTTCAAATTGTGTTTTGCACTGGACTATAAATAAATTCTTATTTAGTTATCCAGATTGCTTTAAGTGATAAACTTAATCGGTACGTAATGGCACCTTCAGAAAAACAGACAACGGTAGAAGAACGAAAATTAATAATTAAATTGCACGAATCCGGAAAAACTTTTAGAGAAATCGCAGTTTTAGTAAATAGAGCTCATTCTACCGTGCAATATATCATTAAAAGATATAAAAATGACCTCTCTATTGTAAATTAAAGGTGTGTTGGCCAAGGCAAGAAGCGCGATGAACGTTTGATTTTAAGGGAAGTGAAAAAAATGCTTTTGTAACAGCAGTAGAAATTAACAGAACATTAAAAAAAGACTGATAAGATAGTTTGTGATGAGACAATCCGAAATGTTTTGAAAAGAAACAATTATCATGGCAAAATAGCACGAAAAAAGCCATACATAAGTCCTAAAAACAAAAAAGCTCGCATGAAATTTGCTACAGACTATATTACAAAAGATATTAACTTCTGGAAAACGGTAAAAACAAAATAAAATTTAAATTATTGGCACTAAATTTCTTTTTTGACAGGTATTATTCACAGACGAAAGTAAATTTAATTTAAAAGGGTCCGATAGGAAGTGCTACGTATGGCGAAAACCCAATGCAGAATTTGATTGTAAAAATACAAAGCCTACTGTCAAACACGGTGGTGGATCAGTGATGGTGTGGGGGTGTATTTCGAGTTGAGGTGTTGGAAATATTGAATTTATTGAAGGCAATATGGATAAATACAAGTATTTAGATATTTTAAAAAATAATGTGAAGCAAATTGCCGAGCGTTTGGGGATAATAGACAATTTTGCTTTCTACCAGGACAACGATCCGAAACATACGTCAATGGTTGCGAGGATGTGGCTTATTTATAATTGTCCAAAACTACTCCAAACCCCCGCACAATCACCTGATCCTAACATAATTGAACATGTATGGGAGGAATTGTCTTAAAGATTAAAGGACAAAGCCTTTCGAAATGTTAATGAGTTGAAAGAAACTCTACGGACTGAGTGGTATAATATTTCACCAGAAGTATGTAAAAACTTAGTAGAATCGATGCCAAAACGTTTGAGTGCTGTGCTTAAAGCGAAAGGACTCTCTACTAAGTATTAATTTTAAAAATATTTAGTTTGAGAGCATAAATTCAGTATTGTACGATTATTCGTTTGGACATGAATTTCTTTTGTTTTGTTTGTTTTTGTTTTTTTTTTTAAGAAAATGTTGTGAAAACTTAAAACTTTTGTATATGACGAAATAAATTAAGTTAATATTAAATAAAATCAGTGTATATTATTTTAAATTAAACAAATTTTCTCTTTTAAAACTAATATTTAAGATGAGCTCTCTGCATGTACGATTAGACGTTTGAACCACTGTATGCCATATGTATGTTTGTATGTATGCACGTACAAATGACCAACATACCCCGTTCAATATGGTCCCCTTGTTCAATATATAATTGACAGTTCGATGACGTTTTTGTTTGCTGTGCTGTCAAAATAACGACGCAGGCGCGCCCGGTACGATATCGAAATGCGAATGACTCTGCTGAATGTCAACACAAAAGGATATGAATCCCAGTGCCGTTATGAGCTTTAAACGCTTACAAACGAGATCACGAACCCCATTAGTGTTGGTTTTGTAAAAATGTATGTGGAATTAATTTCATCAGCACGAGGCGAAGGCGAGGAACTGCAATAAATTGAGAAAGAAAACAAAAAAAAAACACAACAAATTACAGCTGCGCGTGTCATTCCTTCCGGACTTCCTGCACTCTGCTGGATTCCACACAATCACACACATACACAAACATTTCCCTTATTTTCCTATCGTTTTTGAAAGTCCGTTTCAAGTGGCCGCTGTACTAAATATTTAGGTACGCAAGTAAGTATTTCGCCACCAATACTAATGAACTTCGAATTATTGAAGGTTCAGTGGCGGCTGCTCGTCCCCTAACGCTGCGAAAACTGTTGTTACCCGTATTTGCGTTATTAACAAAATAAAAACGGAAAATGGGCGTGGCGCAGCACACGGTGACAATACAAAAGCGATCGCAAAGCACGAAAGCAACACTAAAATCTAGATAACTGTCGATAATAAAAAGTTAGGGCAACGAAATGGGTGCAGTCGCTCGCTGGCAGGTAAACAAAATCGCAGCAGTAAAGCAACAGGGCGACAATTTCAGCCGGAGCTATTGTACGGACATATTGCAATGTAGAGGTTTTGCTTCTATGCAAAAATACAAATGTACTTATGCTCACATGTGCGTGTGTGTGTGTGTATTTATGTAAGCAGTTTAAAAAACTATAGCAATTAAAGCATATAAAAATGGAATGCGCTAAAAAGTGGTTTGGCAGCTGTTCAATCAGCTCAGCTAGTCGGCGATTGGTTAATACAGGGCAGCATACACTGAAATTGGAAAAATATTCTTAACAAACATAGTTTGCGTAAAAATAGCGTGAAAAACATCAATAAATGTAGAAGTGCCTGCCTGTAAGCCAGAATGCTGACTTGTTATCAGTAGACTCCGAAACTGAGTGGTTTACAGGTTCAGCTTAAGAGGTTAGGAGTAGTCAGAATTTTCAAAAAAATGTATAATCTTAAAGTATAATATCTTAAAACTATTTTGTGAAAAATTGAAGTGAATTCGACAAATACTTTTCGAATTATTCAACAATTACCAAAGGGCGCCCCCGGCGTTCGGTATGCTGAAAAAATGGATGCCGCACGCCAATGATAACACTCGAGAAAGTAGAATGATTCGATATTTTCTTCAGCCGTCAATAACTATTATAGGTATGGGCCAGGAATAGATGACACAGTGTAAGTAATTGAATAATTCGTATAACTCTACATAAATCGATAGCAAAACTGTAAATGCGTTTTCTCGAAACTGTGTTTTTTGAACTGGTGATCACTGTATCTTAAAAACCGCTTGGTAGATTTCAATAAAATTTATACTGCTTTTGAAAAACATAAAAAACACGTGCTCGATCGAAGGATTTTTTTTTTTAATTTCGTTTTTGTTTTAACAATTAGTTGCCGATTTTTTGTTAATTTTGAAAAAATAGCTTCGATCAGGCACAAGATTATCTATTAATAAATCTAAATTTCTCTTGCCCGATTGATTTTAGATGAATCTCCAAGGACTTGTGATGATCACCGCAAGGGACTTTTGGAGACACAAACAGCGATAACTTTTACAATTTTTTTCCCCCTAATTTTGCTAACGTCACGTCGAAACATGATGTATTATATTAATGCTGGGTTTTTATTTTTGTAAAATAAAGCCATTGATTAGCAAAAAAAAAGAATTATTGAAAATCATCATTTTTTCGGGCCTCTGACTAACGCTAATCCCTTAAATTTAGACAAACGCGCTTTGAGGATCTGGAGACTCAAGGGAGAGAAAGTAATATATTAAGCTCTATGTACTCATACATATACGAGGTGTGTTCAAAAAGTAAGGGGACTTTTTATTTTTCGTGAAAAATATTTATTTATTACGTACTTCTATTTTGTCCTCTTCAAAGTAAACCCACTCAGTTACGATACACTTGTGCGAACGTTTCCTTCAATTCTCGAACCACCTCTGACCAAAACGCGTTTTAGTAGGGTTTGAGCTCATCCAGCGATGGAGGCTGAAGACCACCCTTAACCAACTGATTGGACCTTATCAGTGTGGGCTTCTTCTTCTTAATTGGCGCCATAACCGCTTACGCGATTTTGGCCGAGTTTAACAAAGCGCGCCAGTCGTTTCTTTCTCGAGCTAACCGGCGCCAATAAAGATCCAGCGGCTACGTTGGCCGGCTCATGTCGTTCGAATGGATACGAACAGTATTCGGTGTGGTACCAGCTGGTGGAAGCAGAGTTAGAAGAAGGCCTCCTCTGCGTTGGAAAGAACAGGTGGAGAAGGTCTAGGATGAAGAACGACTGGCGCGATTTGTTACACTCGACCAAAATCGAGTAAGCGCTTTTCGCGTCAAATAAAGAAGAAGAAAAATGTTAACGCGCTGCTCTATCGTGTAAAATGTACTTCTGTTTACTTGACAAATCGCAAAGATGAAATAAAAACAAGGTACCGTCTATGAATTATTCATTACTGACATCTAAGCGTCACTTTTGAAAGACCCTTTATGAAATTGCGTCAAATTTTCATCAAAATTTGAAACTTTCGGATCATAAAAAAAAAAAAAAGAAATTGGGTACGCGGTTTCATAACCGATTAAGTTTCAATTTAATAATGAGTTTGAAATGGCTCGAAATTCTCGTTTATTTTTGAAAATTTTCTTCCTGCTTATTTAGGTTAGGTTAGGTTATGGTGGTAGTCGGTCTGTACAACCAACTCACTTAGACCTTACAGGCCCGTTGTGATACCACTGTGCTGCACGGGAACCCCATTTACTTTCCTTCGTGAAACCATTTTGTGGCTCTTGTAAAACGTAGAATTGATCCCAACCCCACGCCAGACAGCTCTGTAAGAGAATTGAAAGAGTGTTTATCTAGACAACGTGCCCTGATTTTAGGTAGGGTTGGTCAATTGCAAAGGAAGTGCTCAACTATTTCTTACTCTTCCTCATCTCTACAACTTCTGCAATATTCATCGAAGAAAACTCCTAATATCGAGGAATGCCTACCAAATAGCCAATGATCGGTTATACAAGCCACGACCTTTGAGATATCATCTCTTAAGAGACTAAGCAATTCCCAAGCCCTTTTTTTGTTTATTTGCGGCCATAGTAGCCTAGCTGTTCCACATGTATCCTCCTCTTTCCATGACCTATTGGCCTCTTGGGTAATTTTGTTTTTTATTATTAATTTGCTCGTGGCCAAAGGTATTCCAATAGTACATACTTTTATCACTGAGCAGTTGAAGAGCAGTACCTTTCCTGGCTAGCTCATCGGCTTTACAATTTCCTGCTTATTTTCTCCATATAAGAAAAAATCTCGTGTATTTGTCGCTGCGATAATTTTGCTCATTTACAAAGCTATTCAGCTGGAAGTGAAGGGCGAAGCGCTTTATGGCACTAATTTTGAGCATAAATTTCTATGATTGGTAAACATCGAGCGTATCGTAATTTGCGACAGAACATTGAATGGAAATGCAAAAAAAAATTTATCTAAGGGGTTAGTCGGTTCGAAAGATAAAGGCGCTGAAAGATCTGTACGTCTAAAAAATACTCGTTATTTTTATTCTTGCAAGTCCTTATACGAGGCGTGTTTTTGACGTGATAACGTCTTATAATTCGATTTAACAGGCTGCACGCACGAAAAAATGTGTCGTTACCTTGCTCATTAGTGTTACCTTGCTCATTGCCGTTACCTTGCTCATATGTCGTTACCTTGCTCATTGCCGTTACCTTGAATCGAAATTTTTTTTCTTCACTCATCTTATAGTAAATCATTTCAAGAATGTTGTGTCAAAATTTTAAGTGGATCGGAGCAGAACTCTCAAAGTTATAGCCTTTGTAGGCACTCTACCTCGAATGCGGAGCATCGATAATTTCTCAGAGTCATTTTTTCAAACGCGTTTTTCCCGAAACGACTTCTTAAAAGTCGGTGCCAATCACAACTCCGAAACTATTCAACCGATTCTTTTCAAATTTGGCACACGTTTTCTAAATCAAAAATACCTCCCCCCTACACTGTTTTTTTTTTATTTTTTTTTTTTAAGGTTGTTTTTCACTTACAAATATGGCGAAATTTTTCGCCAAAAACGCTCGTTTTACGTTTTTTTGCCACCAAAACTACAAAAATGAAAAAAAAAAATTTTATTAATGTAGGGGGGGAGCATTACGTCATACTTTAACTGAAAAATTCGACTTTTTTCGTTTCAGATGATTCTACGACGAATGCCGATTGGCACCGCAGAGCACCTCTCGAAAAACATATCTCCAAAAAAACTCTGTCATGGGCTTATTTGTCAATATTTTATTATTAATATTTTTTAAAAACTTATTGAAAAGATGTACAATAACATGCAACTGATTTTATTAAAGTATCTTAAGCCATATTTCTGTAAAAAATTCAAAAAAAAAGTGTTTTTTTTTAGCGCTAAACCCTACATTAAATCGCTTGTTCTCTTTCACTTAACAGTCCACTTTTTGAATCAGTTCGTCGGTAATGACTCAAGGTCTCCCTCTTCGTTCTTCATTACGAATGTTTGTGCGGCCATCTTTCAAGGCCCTAACCTATTTCCGCACCATCTCATCACTTATAATGTTTTCACCATACACTTCACTGATTTGGTGATGAATGTCAACTGATATGACGCCTTGAGCACAGAGAAACTGTATTACAGCACGCACTTCGCAGTCGGCAGGATTCTCAATAGGTGGAGGCATTTTAAAATCACCCAAACAGATGTTTTCCCTATACCTTAAATTTATAACAAACAGTGAAGACCTTTATCCAAATACTGACTTAAATCTCCATTTGGAAATTTTTGACGTCCTCAATATTTGAGACATATTAATGATATTCATACACCCACCCTGTATGCTCACTCACCTATTGCGCACGTGAGCCACATCGAATTGCTGCTGCAAGACTGCCACTAATCAGTGAATGTTCGGCGGCATGTCGACTGTTGCGCACGGGTCAATGGGGTGGTGCAGTGCGACGTGGTGCCTCGACTCCATGGCTTAAGCGACGGTGTGACTCATTTGCAGCATAACACTGCAATTCAATCATGCACACACATACACATACAAATGTGCATAAACCTGTATTCATTTCAATAGCCGCAGAATGCACTGGGATTGTTTTTGCATGAAAATCGGAAAGTCCTCAGCGAACACACACTTCAACCGCCATCTACGCCAAGCCAGCCGGAGCATTACCGACAAATCAAGCAAATGTATTATGCGGTGTGCACGGCAGGCAATAATGCATTTGTTGCACGAACGGACACATTCAGATAGACAGTGTGGTGGAGCTCACTGAGTGGTCGGAAAATGGTGTTGGTCATTGTGCAGCAGTGGCAATGACGTTGTCGAAAATCGTGCGCGCCGTTACCAATAAAGCCACAGTCACCAATTCTGTTGCTCCAATGGCTCTGACCAAAACGTCAGCCAGTGGATTGTTGTGGAGTGTTGTGTTTCATTTCGAGTGCCAAGGGCCAGTTTTGGGCGGATTGACCTGGTCGCCCAGCCAAAGCGATTTTCGTGATTGCTGATTGTGGCGGTTGTCTATTTGGTTCGTATGCATGCCGGTTGTTCGTTTTTTGCTCTGCAAGATCAAAAAAAAAAAAAACAAAAAAACGTGCTGACAATGAAATCTTTTGTGCGCGCAGCAGAATGTAGAGGAACTACAAATTTACTATTATTTAGAGGCAATAAAAAAGTGATTGGTACTTCATTTTCTATTTAATTTTCGTGCTCTATTTTCGATTTGTACTTTTCGTAGTTGACGTGGCCGCACTAAACGAATAAATAGGCTAAGCATTTATGAAAACGGTGGATGGTTCCATATTTGAAGTCCACGTAAGTGGTAAACGTCACTCATCGCAATTCACTCGGGAGTGGACAGAATGACTCGTCTACGTATGGTTCAAGCAGCTCACAACTTCCGGGCTTAGCCCAAGTATCCACTGGGTGGCTTTGGAACACCTGTCCGAGAGCGAACTAATATGAGAAGACGAAGCATCCCAGGATAGCTGGTTGTGTGCTGAGTTTGGGACCCCCCACGTTAAAATCAACAAATTCCACATATGGAGTGACCACAGTTGTAAACCGACTCCGCACGGCAATTTTACACTTTATAATACAGGGCCAGGCACTCGAAGTATAACCAACTTCAGACCGCTCCCACAGATGATGCACGGGCCTCAGCTGTCTGTTAGTTGGCTAAATGACAGTCCAGAGTATTGTTTACAAGCGCCCGAAAGCATTTTGCCGAGAGTAAACGCCAAAAAAGAAAATCAGTAATGGATTTCAAACGTAAAAGTGTGATTGCCTTAGATTCGGCTGGAAAATCAAAACCAGCGATTGTTCGTGAGCTCAAGCACCTTGAAGTAAATAAAGTTTTTGCTTATCGCACCATTACTCGTTACACGGAGACTGGCAGCATCGCGAAACGTCATCATGGTGGTCATCAAAAGACTGCAACGTCACGTGGAATGGTGAATGGTTCAAAAAGTGAAGCAGCGACTGGAGCAAAATCCCCGATGAAGTGTCAATCAAATGGCGAAGGAACTGAAAATATCTGACCGTAGCATCCGCCGCATACTGAATAATTATCTCAAAGCCAAGCCTTACAAGATCCAAAAGGCGCATGATCGCACACCAAAGCAGCAACAAGTCAGACTTGATAGTTGCTTCGCTTGGCCGAGAGCGGTCAATTTCCGAACATTCTATAATATTTTCTGACGAAATTTTTTTTTCAAATTGAGCAATTCGTTAACTCCCAAAACTATATAGTCTATTTGACTGACCGTTCCTACGAGAATTTGAATCATCGATTGGCCACCAGGAGGCAGCACCCGTCACAGGTAATGGCTTGGCCCGCTGTAACCGCAGATGTTTTTTCATCGAGCCTGGCGTCAAAGTAAATGCGAAATAATATTGGGGAAAGTATTCTGGAGGTTGTTTTAAAGCCGTGGACGGATAAACACTTCGGTGGCAGACCATGGACGTTTCAACAGGACTCGGCATCGCCTCACAAAGCTCGAGTGAACCAAGAATGGCTAAAAAAAACGTTCCGAGCTTCATAACGTCCACGCAATGACTCTCAAATTCACCAGATGCGAATTCGATGGATTATTCTTTTGGAGCCATTTTGAAGAGCAAAGACCGAACTTAAAGATTCACCAGTCTCGAGGCGCTGAAAAAAGCCATTGTAAGCGCGTGGGGCAAAAAAACCTGCAAGTCACGTTCGGGAAGCTTGCGTATCATTTCTCGACTGTCTCAAGGCCATAGTCAAGGCAAAAGGTGGTTATATCGAGCAAAAGTAAATTGATTCTTAATTTTGTATTATTTTCACACATTTTTTACTTTGAATTAAATAAAAGTAATTTTCGAAACTAAATTTATGGCCTTTTTAATTGGTTACACTTCGAGTGCCGGACCCTGTATATGTGAACCTATTACAAGGCTATTAAAGCGCGACGAGATCGATTGTATAGATTATTTCGAACAATTTCAGAGCTACAAACAGATTTGCTCTTTATGTGACAACAATAATCATCGTATTCCTCTATAGAGGAATGCAGGCTATATAACACTTCGTTATTTGTTAAAATATAATACAAATCATGAGAGTTATTGTTCCTCTTTTTTAAATAAAATTAAAACTAAGCAACTTGCATTAATATTACTTGGAAAAAGTATTACTAGACTTGTGAAGGTAAATATTATTTTTTTATCTTCTTATCAACTTATCAGTCACCCAAATATCTATGCTGCTACTTGGATATGTATGTATGTATGTATGTATGTGGCTGTGTACATTTATTATGATAAGGACACATGTGATAAGATACGTGCATATTTCACTAATTTTTCGTTGGAAAATAAAAATGAGAGAGTCCAAAAACCTTGCAACAACCAGAGTTTCAAAGCAAGGGAGTAAGGGGACTAACAAAAGTTCGGTAAGTCGATAGTATTTTAATTTTTTTTGAAATATTTTAAATTGCCATTCGATTTTTTATAGTCTTACGATGTTTCGTTTAAAGTTTCAGAAAAATCAGTTTGAATGGATACGAGAAAACGCAAAAGAAGTTATGCAATGTCAGTTGAAATTCAGACCAGATGCAGCAGAAAATTCGTTATTCAACAATTTACGGCCTGCGACTTCAACTCAAGCCTGTGCAAATTTTTAATGAGTTCCAAACTACAATTAAAATTGACACTCTATCTTTTGGGACTATTCCTAAGTAGTATTAAAGATTCCACACTGGACTTTTTTCTGTGGAGGACGCGTTCCCAGAAGGACAGCCAAAAGCGTCGCCCAACGAGTTAAACGTGGCCCTGGTGAAGCGAAAAATTAACAGAGAATGACACAGAAAATGAAATGTAGTGAGTTGGGGTTGACTGCTAATGATAATGATTTGCAATACACAAAGAAATATGTTCGATGGGTTCCACGCATTTTGAATCAGAGCCAAAAAGAAAAAGAAATAAATTTTGTTAAGTGTTTGGCCAAGCTTCTCCTCCAATTTGTGGTGTGGATCTTGATGTTGTCACACAAATGGAGGTTAGATCGCGTTTCAATAGTTTAAGCCGACTTCAAATGGCAGATATTTTTAATGAGAAACTTTTTTACATGGCAGAAATACAGTCGGAGGTTTGCCATTTGCTTGCTGTGGCATGGCTATTAAAAAACTGTTTCTTTTGGTGTTTCACGGAAATTCAAACCTACGTTCTCCGTATGGTAGTCACGCACCAACCCATATGGCTACGGCGGTCGCTAAAAATAAGTAAGAGTAAATTTTGCTCAAAATTTTTTCCGAAAGTTTGAAAACAAAGAAAGTTAATACAGGGTGGGCCATGTAAAATTTGCTTTTTGAATCTGCTATAAAAAAAAACTAATCAATATTTTTTAAACTTTTTTTCTTATTTTGAAGACTGAACATTGTCATTTATGAATGAAAAATAATATCGTTCAAATGACTGCCACGACTGGCTTTACAGTAGGCCATTCGATCAACCCAATTTTTAAGCACATTTTCGATTGTTTGGGCTCCAATTTCATGAATGGCAACTTCGATTTCATGTTTTAAAGCATCAATCGTCTCTGAATGGTACGCATAGCATTTGTCCTTAACGGCTCCCCACAAAAAATAGTCCAACGGGCTTAAATCACAGCTCCGAGGCGGCCAATTGATATCGGAATTTCGGCTGATTATTCGATTTTCAAAAACGGTAGCCAAAAGTTCGAGTGTAACTTTGGCAGTGTCACAAGTTACACCGTCCTTTTGAAACCAAATGTCGCCCATGTCATCCTTTTAAATTTTTGGAAACAACTCGTTGAGCATGTCACGGTAACGCTCGCCATTTACTATAACCGCGACTCCTCGCTCATTTTCGAAAAAAAATGGCCCGATAATGCCGCCAGACCAAAAACCGCACCAAATAGTGACTCGTTGTGAATGTATTTGCTTCTCTACAGTAACGTGTGGATTTTCTGAGCCCCAAAGCCGACAATTTCGCTTTTTGACGTAGCCACCGATGTGAAAATCAGAAAAGAAGAAGAAGAATCACTACTTTGGAAACAGGTTTTCAATATTTCCCAATTTTGTTCAAGCGTATAGCGTCCCATTTCGTAAATGTCAAACCTTTAAGTAAATTATGAATACATTTGACATGTCATTTGTGTTACCATTCTAAAAAAAATAGATGGTTCAAAAAGCAAACGCTATATGGCCCACCCTATAGTTTAGTTTTTAAGTATGACCCGGAAACTAAATAGTAAATAGTCCATGGTATGGAACCCAAAAGTAGCCAATCCACCTGTGCAAGCCAAGCAGCAAATGTCAGCAACAAAAGTGATGATTTCGGTTTGTGTCACTAGAGCAAAACTAGTTTCTTCTCAGACAGTAAAAAAGTGTTCAAAAATTGGCTTGAAAATAGGAAAAACAAAGAACTGCGTCGTAACTTCTTACACGATGATAATGCGCCAGCTCCCACTGCTGAACTCATATGTAACTTTGTTGCGCTTTTTGGCATTGAATAAAATTCGTCGTCGCCATATTCTCCGGATTTAATGCCTGGTTATTTCCAAGAATCAACAAAAATTTGAGAAGGACAGCCTTTGGTAGCACTGAAGAGATAGTAAACGCGGTTAATGCGAAGCTTAAGAAGCTACAAAAATGCGATTTCGAGGAATGTTTTCAACAGTGGATTTCTTATTCTTCTTCTTAGCATCACAGTCCTTGGTGAATCATTGTTTTATTCACAAATTTGCTCGATCTGTCTCTATCTAAGGCTACTTCCTTCCACCGCTGCACGTTTGGCTTTTCAACGCCCACTTTCACGTCTTCGAGCCATCTCTTTCTGGGGCTTCCTCGTCTACGGCCTCCAACAGGGCGTAATTCAATTGCCTTTCGTTGTTCCTTCCTTTTCGTTGTTCTTTCCTTGGTCACGTGTCCGAGCCATCTTATTCTCAGAGATTTTATAAATCTTATTACAGTTTCGTTTTTTGCTAATAGTTCTAGCTCATGATTAAATCTAATTCGATAGGTACCGTCTTCCACTCTTAAAGGTTCATATATTTTTCACATTTTCATTTTGCTATATGCTCCATCTTTAAGCAAATGCTCGTATCTTAAAAACGACTTAAGCAAACATGAAGGAAATTTGGTAGGGAGAAATTGACTTAAAACTACGTTTTAGTGAGCACCTAACATATCTGCCCATTAAATCCTCTTTGCTTTCAGCCGTATATGTTTGTATGATGATTGAACACGCATATTAGGGCGAGTTAAATTTAATCTCTACTTTTTTTCAAAAGGTTCATGAAAGCATAGTTCTAAAATGGATTTCGAGCCTAGTTATTTTTTTTTTTCGAAGAAAATATAATATAAATAATGACCCTCGTAAAGAATGGAGGAGTGCTTAGATGATTTGTAATACAGGTTAGGTTAACCTGGCTGGCTGAAAGCCATCACATGGACCTATTGGTCCTTAGTGGTACCAGATGGAGCTTGACTCTTACGTTTCCTTGCAGAAGGCTTCTTGTAATAAGCCTGCGTCTTTTGCGAATCTAAGTAAGCTCGGAAGCTCTAACCCCGAGGTACATTCTAACCTCTCATATTGTAGAGCTCCTACACATTTCATTCGGGTTCTAGCTAATGTAGGGTAAGAACATAGAAGGTGTTCAGAGTTGAATGTGGGTGCCGTTAACAAATTGTGGCATGTCAGTATACCTACGATAGTTCTTCTTTTCTTTCTAGACAAGGCTAGGAAGAATCTGGCATATTTATCTCATTCTGTGTACACATGACTTTCGCTAGTGGCTAGATTATTTCACCTCCTGTCTACCCGTGTTTTCATGTCCGCAAGGACGTCATATCGTATTTAAAGGTTTCAGTATATCGGTTTCTTGTTCGAATAGTATGTAAACAGCGCTTTTGGCAATCTCATCTAGTACAATTTCGTTTCCTGCAATGACCTTATGTCCGGGTACTCAATAGGTGTGTCTGTATATCAGGTGTATATCTATGAAATGAGAATTTTTCTTTCGATTTCTAACGTTTATTAACAAAAAATGGTTACAAATTTAATCTTCAAAATAATTGCCATCGCTAGCGACACCTTTTTCCCATCTCTCAGGCAATTTGTGGATGCCGCGGCAAAAAAATTGGCCGTCTTTGGCCGCAAACCAATCATCGAGCCATTTTTTGGCTTCTTCGTGAGAATTGAAGCGCTGCTCGGAAAGTGCGCGGCCCATCGATGCAAACAAATGATAATCGGAAGGCGCCAAGTCTGGTGAGTAAGCCGCATGCACCAGCGGTTCCCAATCGTACGTCTCCATCAATTCCCGTGTCGCTCTTGTTCGATGTGGCGGCGCATTGTCATCAAGAAAAATTACTTTGTGACGCCGGTCGGCATATTCTGGGCGTTTTCGGTGTATAGCGCTGCTCAAATCGGCCAATTGTCGTTGGTAGCGTGCACCGTCAACTGTTTCACCTGGTTTTAATAGCTCGTCCCAAATCATACTACGCTGATTCCAGAAAACACACAGCATTGCCTTGCGGCCGAAGCGCTTTGGTTTGGCCGTTGTTTTTGGCTTGTGGCTGGGCGGACCATACGATCGTTTACGCTTAGGATTGGAGAAATACACCCATTTTCCATCACCCGTAACGATTCGATGCAAAAAAGACTTCCTTTTGAACCGGAAGAAGCGTTTTTCTTCAATTGATAACAGAAAATCAACGATGTCGGCAAATCGTGGTTTGAAGGCACGAAATTCGACATTTTTAAGAGCGACAAAAATGCATTGTTGTATGAAACGTTACAAACAATGAACTGAATATTGTTGACAGATGACAGACGAAAAAAACAAGACGTTTGGGAAGTTTACTCCTAGCGACATCTATGGACTAATAGCTGAAAGTCTCACTTCATAGGTATATACCTGGTATATGACCGTCTGTCTGCGGCTAGTCTCTCTATTGTAATACAATTCTAACAAAAAACTGACCACATTGACAAAAAAATCAGAAGAGTTGCCACGAAAAAGATTTGTTCATACAAAGCCGTTATTCTTAAAATACTCGTATGTTTGTCGGAAATCATACCCATGACCAGCAGGCAGGTGTGAGAGTATTGAATATTATTCTTCTACATAGATAATGCACCCAAGTCATACATTCATTTAGCAAAGCCTTGGCCAACATAATTATACATGGATATGTAAATATGAATGTACATATACATCTATACTAATATTATAAAGAGGAAAACTTTGTTTGTATATAATACAGCAATACATTTTTTACAAAGTAGAAATCACTTATGTTAAGTACTCTAACGAATTGCTATGCCGCATAGCAGTTGACAAGCGTGCCACTTTATGTGACAGTTTTTCTGTATGTAGACATTCGTTACCATTCAGTATAATATCTAAGTAGGTATGTACCATATACATATCTATGTATGTATGAGCAGTGGCACTAAATTCAATTGTCTCCAGTCTGCACTAATTACTAAATGGAAAATACATAGTAAAGTAACTTACACACTCGCACATAAAATATGTTATGGAAGGTTAAGCTTAGTCGATGAAAAATCTATGACTACAGAATTTGCGAGAAAAATAATTCCCTTCAAAGTTCTAAAAATAGGAGCATAAGAAGCACGTTCAGACACATTATAGTTGCGAAGAGCTTAGCGAAAGGGTGGTGAAACTGATCTCCCTTGAACTCTACCCAATGATTCCAACGTAGCTCCTACGATTGGAAGAAAAACTGGTAATCCTCGGTGATTACAACTTTTTCAACCTCCCGTAATGAGTTTCCTTGCGGAACGACGTTATTTTGGGAATGTAAAAACTCGCAGGGGGTTAAATCGAGGTTTTAGGAAGCTTGCCTTTTGCCTTTTTTCGCCAAAATCTCTTGTGCAATGAATAAATAACCGAGCTGTCGCGGTGCCAGATTCGAACGTTTTTGCTGAGTTCGAAACGCACGCGCAGCCACTTCAGGATGCCAATAATGAACTTTCCAGCCACCTTCTGGAATACATTATATTTCCTATGGCAGGAATATATTCACAAGTAATGCTGCCGCAAGTATTGCAAAAAATTATCAATATTGAGGATAATTGGATGATTTAGAGAGAACCCCTGCTTTGACTTCGATTCCTCAGTGAAGAGTCCTCAGGGATACCAGCATCGGTACAGATTTTCCCCTCGTTCCAATTCTGCCTACTTGGAAAGACTGCCCTTACACGACTCTCAAACTCCAGTCTGCGAATGGAGCGATCTGTACGAAGTTCAGAGAAATACGGTGTTAACTGTCTAAAAATGTTACCATGCCACTTGAGAGATTGTCCAGAGGACAGCCTCCTTTAACCTGATTGCACTTTGAGCTGCGATGGAAATAACGTAAAAGTCGATAGGAAGTAAGTGCAAAACGACATTTAGAGTATCACTGGGGCAAGTTCTAGATGCTTCGGTGATGCCAATACATGCAGGCGACCATGAGCAAGCGCAGTTGTATTAAGCGCGAAACTGATCGAACAACTAACCCCAAGTTAGCTAATTAGCAGATTTTGGCGCAAATTGAATCCTAATTTTAATGCATCAGACATTGAGAAAATGACCGTAATAGCATATTTACCTTTTTAGAAAAAGCATTAAATCTTAAAAACTTTACTTTCAACCAATATTTTTGAGAGGTTGATAGAGACCATCTATTTCTGTGCTATGCAGAAAAAAACCGATTATAATTTATTGAATAAGGTGCAGAGATTAGCTGAATTAGCAATATGTATGTGGCGTCATGAAAACCACGCCGTCCATGGCTTTGGATATCATATTACATCTGCCACCCCGAGATCCCTTCTGCAAATACTCAGAGGGAGTTCACAGTGGAGGCCTGCCACACATAGACATTCAACCATCTTAGACTCCTATACGGATATACCCGCTTGTGATTATCACCCTCCCATTCTCTGCTTCGAAAAGAATTTCCTAATGAAAATCCCTTCTAGACTGGAATGGCTTGAAGAAGATCCAATACCCAACATACCCGTTAAGATCTACACGGACAAATCTAAAATGGACACCGCTATATGATCAGGGTTATATAATATAATATATTCTGAAGAGCTTTTTATCAATGAGTCCTTTAAATTACCGGATCACTGTAGTGTTTTTCTAGCGGAAATAAACGATATTCATGAAGCCTTAAAATGGTTAGAGATAA
Source organism: Anastrepha obliqua (assembly GCF_027943255.1). Taxonomy (NCBI): domain Eukaryota; kingdom Metazoa; phylum Arthropoda; class Insecta; order Diptera; family Tephritidae; genus Anastrepha; species Anastrepha obliqua. The sequence continues at coordinate 25,231,592 of NC_072895.1, forward strand.
ACAAATATCTGCATTCTATCAGACAGCCGGCAGCTTGGCCTGGATGCGTTCCAAATAACATCAAGGAGTGTCTTATATTGTCGTCAATATCTTAATAAGATAGCTAATATCGTATTATCTTATGCTGGGGTCTAGCCAACAGGGGTATACCAGGGAACTGTAGGGCTGACCACTTGCAAAAGAAGGTACTTGTACATCAAACATAGTACATACTTTTATGGGGGTACCTCTCGCAACTTGTAAGCTTCTTATTAAGTCTGCACTAAGATGAATTAGTGCCAATACCTATGAAATTGCCAGGCAAACATGGCCAAGGCTAAATCTATGTCTATCCAAGAATATTATAAAATGGAGTATACTTCAAATTAAGATCTTAGTAGGGAGATTAGGCGTTTACATCCATGATTTCTGTCGTAGCTGAAGGAATGAGGAGGAGTTGGAAACAATTCAACAACTTTTTTGCATATGCAGGGCTCTAGCCAGAAGCAGAAACCTATATTTAAGATCCTACTTCTTAATGAATATAGATGATCTATACACTTTAGGTATCAGCAACCTTTTACACTTTGTCAAAAGCTCAGGATGGTTCAATATGGAAGGGGAAATGTAGCCCAGCCCCTGCGGCTCACAACGGACCAATTTCGTAGTCTAAGTGGCATCGCTACCTCTATGTGCGATACGGCTGCCAAACCTAACCAAAACTTTGTGAATTTTAAAATTTGGAACGAAATTCTTAGCAAAAGAAAATGAAAGGAAAATTTTTGTTAGAGATTTAGAATGAATTATTGAGAACGCAATGAGTAGCGGCGTTTGACTATTATTTAGATGTTTCATTTTAAGTGTACCTGATGTTCATGTACGGTGTTCTTTTTAAAAATAAAATAAGATTAATAAAAATGCAGTATTTTCAGTATTCAATGCCTTTACTACAAATAGCAAATATTCTCATTATTTATGGAACACATTTTGAACATCTGAAGGCGCATCCTGCCAGCCTTATTTGCAAATATCCTGTTGACAGTTTCAGTCTTTATCTGACAAGTGGGCGCGGATGATATTCGCTATAAGGGTTTTAGTTGTTTCCGGATTCTTCATTTCAGTTGACCGCATAACTATGACTATGATTGCCATATTTCTCCGTTCGTTGTTCAAGAGTTAGGCTATTAATTTGTTTCCGCGAAAGGATGACAAACAGCTGGGAGTGTCATAAAAAAGTCGTCCTAAATTATCTTCACTAAAAAATGAGAAATTTACAATTCCAGTATCTCGATGAACACTCTTCGTCTAATCAAAATCCTGCCTACACCCATGAGCTGAAGTCAGCTATCAAATATAAGTGCCTGTCTAAATGTCTGCATTGGCACAAGAGGAATTGAAGAGAATTTTTATGGTTTTTAACGTTAGCATAAACTCAAATCAAAATTGTTTCTTTGTGTAAGTGGGAACCTCCTCTCGAAATCACTTGCCATGAAATACAATAGAAATTCATTATCAGTGTGTTTGGCAAACAGACATATTTCGAGTCAATTATCGCTTGGCTGGTTGTTGAATGCTAACGACGAAGCTTGTGTTCAAAACACGACACCAGTGATAGTAATTACCCGTGACAATTATTTTATTATTACCGTTGTGTAACGTACGTTCGTACATACATATGCACACATGAAAATTTGTATATATTCACACATACATGCATACATACATATGCCTCCATCTACAATATGTGTCTATTGTTCACTCGTTTTAGTTTGCGCTGAATATTTGCCACTGTGCGGGGTCTGAGCAAAGTTTCAATGCTACTACAATCATCTCTCTGGATCGTTATGATCATTACCACCACCGTTTTGATCGCTATGATATGTCGCAAAGTTGAACACATAACACAATTAACCCAGTAAACAGAAATTGCTAACTTTGTCGGAATCTGGCAACTGAAAATATATTCTACAAAAATTATTTTCTCATTTTGATACCCATAGCCCCCATGTCACTTTGTTGTCATCTGAATAACGACTTATTGGACGAAAGTGTGAATGCATGTGAAGGTTAGGTTAGGTTAGGTTTGGCAGCCACATCGCCCATAGAGGCAGCGATGCCACTGCAACGATGCTGGGCTGCATTTCCCCTTCCATATTGAACCATCCTGAGCTTTTGACAAACCGTAAAAGGTTGTTGATACTTAAGGGTATAGATTAATTATATTCATTAACAAGTAGTATCTAAAATATCGGTTCCTACTTCTGGCTAGAGCCCGGCATGTGCAAAAAAGGTGTTGAATTGTTTCCAACTCCTCCTCATTCCTGCAGCTACGACAGAAATCATGGATGTAAACGCCTAATCTCCTTGTATGATTTCCTATGAGACAATGTCCTGTGAGGGCCCCTACTAAGATCTTAATTTGAAGTCTTCTCAATTTTATAATATTCTTGGACAGACGTAGATTTAGCCTTGGCCATGTTTGCCTGGCAACTTCACAGGTATTGGCACTAATCCATCTTTGATTTACAGAACTGATTAGTGCGTCCTTAATAAGAAGCTTACAAGTTGCGAGAGGTAACCCCATAAAATTACTTATGTTTGGCATACAGGTACCTCCTCTTGCAAGTTGGTTGGCCCTGCAGTCTCCTTTATATATCTGTGGCCTGGAACCCAGCATAAGATAATACGATATTGGCTATCTCATTAAGAGATTGGCGACAATGTATGCCACTTCTTGATGATCATTTCCGCTTGAAAAATACTACAGTGATGCCGTAGTTTAAAGGATTCACTGATAGAAAGCTCTTTGCAATATAACCCAGATCCTACACCGGTGTCCATTTTAAATCCGTCCGTGTAAATCTTAATGGGTATGTTGTTATTCATTAAGAAATTCCTTTCGAAGCAGAGAATTTGAGGGTGATAATCACAATCACTGGGTATATTCGTATAGGAGTCTAAGATGGCTGAATGTCCATGTGTGTCAGTCTTCCACTGTGAGCTCGCTTTGATCCTTAAAGCGGAACAGGCCGCTGAGTATTTGCAGAAGAGATCTAGGGGTGGCAGATGTAATAGGGCTGATTTTGCATTCATCTGTAACCTAATTTTTGACCAATCAAATAACGTCCGATTGTCCTATTTCTGCAATCATTTTACTCTCCCAGCACAAATTTGAATGTGTCCAAATCACTTTAAACACATTTTTAAACATTATTTATTGGGTATGGGAATAAGTTTGCGGCCTCATAAAAAAGGTGTCGCTACTGATACTATTTTTTTGTTCGCTCTAGTATTATACTGGTGATTGGAAGATGTAGATGTGAGGTCTCGATCGCAGTAGGTGAGGGATATCGAGAGACGTTTGGTGACGTGGGAGAAGCTTCTTGAAAGGCAAAAAAGAAAAGATTTTTTGCATTGCATCAGCGATGAAAATGGATCAATTGCGATAACCCTAAGCCTCGGAAATGTTGGAGCCTGCTTGGTGAACCAGGTCCATCGACAGCGGAAAAAAATATTCATGCTTCCAAGGTTATGTTGTGCATCTGGTGGAATCAGAAGGGGGTCATCTATTATGAACTCCTTAAACCATCTGAAACCAACACTGGAAATCGTTAATGCGTTTGAGTCGAGCTCTCAAAGAAAAGCGGCTGGAATGGGACGGTAGACATGACAAACTGATTTTGCTGCATGACAACGCCAGACCACACGTTGCTAAATCGGTGCAGAAATATTTAGAGGGACTGAATTGGGAAATCTTGCCCTACCCGCCATATTCCCCAGACATTGCACCTTCGGATTACCATCTCTTCCGATCAATGCAGTTAGCCCTTATTGGAGAGCGGTTCACTTCTTAGGAGAGCTTCGCCAACTGGCTCCATGAATTTTTCAAGTCAAAAGAACTCGAATTTTTCGTCAAAGGAATCCATATGCCGCCGGAAAAATGGAGTAAAGTTTTAGCTTCCAATGGCACATATTTCACATAATATCAGGTATTATTTAATTGTTTAAATAATTCGTAACTTTGGCTAAGAAAGGACGGAAACTTATTCCCATACACAATATTATACTGAAATGAAAAAAAAAAACAACCGTGGGATTGTGATGAAAAGTTTGTTTAATTTTTCTAATTTTTGCATAGAATTTTGAAATTGAATTTATATGGCTATAGACTTTTATATCATTTGGTCGAGGGGTGTATATGGACATCTTTTAGATTCTGCCGATAAATAGTGAAAAACCAGCGTCTGGATGGCTTATATGATTGAAATTGTGTTTCTTGTTTCCTGATAAGGTTTACGCATTCTAGTGAAGAAATTCATAGAAAAATATTAATTTATTCATAGCAGAAATTTAATTAGAATTTAATTGGAATTGAATTTCATTTCAAGTGCTAGATGGACCACTCTACATAAAAAAAGAGGTTGTCTGTAAAGTCGGTTTACTGACGATAGTTTAACGTGACAACGTCATAAGAAAATATTGATGGAATGGTAGCAATTTTAAAAACAAAATTTTAATTTTATTTGTTTGATAGATATTTTGTATGGATATAGAGAAGGAGGTAAATGGAATTGCAATGGAATAGGTCAAGTTACATTTACACAAACGTGAAAAATGACGAAACATTTATCAAATTCATGAAAGATATCTTCAATTTCGATTGTACATCAGACGTTAATAAGTCAACAACACTAAGAGGCACCATCATCGATTTGCCTTTTTCAAGATACTTTACACTCGAAAGACTCCCTTTCATTTCCTACTTTTCTATCATCGTCCTATTCTCAACAGAGAAATGGTTCATTACCATGCACACAGGAAGAAGGCATATGCAAATACAAGTATGTGAATTTATATACCTACATATGCGCATATACATACATATACATCCATATATATGCTCACTCAAGTAGGACAGAGCCAGACGTCGAACGTTGCCGAACGCGGGGGCCGATTGTGCTTTGTTTGCTTTGTCGTTCGTTCCGCGCTCTCGCTTGCAGTTCAAGCACATTAGCTTACATTTGCTTGCGTACGGAATAGATTCGTATATTTGATATGTCCATACGGCTTGTATGCATCTTTACATATAGATTTGTTCTTTTTGAAAATTGAGCGAAATTGTATATGTATATGCATGTTTATATACATATATTAGTATACAACATATCTTATAAGGTATGTGGTAAATATTACCATACATTTTTTCCTTCATATATAATAAAAAAATTAATAATAATAACATTAAGACAACAGGTATTATTAACAAACTTGGTTTTATTTTAAATTCTTCAAGTAAATCAAATTAATAATAATCAATAAGAAGGCATATGCAAATACAAATATGTGAATTTATATATGTACATATGCGCATATGCATACATATATACGCTCACTTAAGTAGGAGAGAGCAAGATGTCGAACGTTGCCGTTCGTTTGCTTTGTTCGTTCCGCACTTTCGCTTGCAGTTCATTCAAGGTAACGGCAATGAGCAAGGTAACGACAAATGAGCAAGGTAACACTAATGAGCAAGGTAACGACACATTTTTTCGTGCGTGCAGCCGGCTAAATCGAATTATAAGACGTTATCACGTCAAAATTCTATTTACGAACTAACTTACTGATTCGACTTGGCATAATGACATTGGGTAACACGTCTGTCCAGGTGGGAAAAGACCTCTCCCGACCTACGGATTTAGGCTTCAGACAACAGAGATGTCTCTCGCCTGACAAAACTAGCACTCTACAAGACGCTCATCTTAGCCGCGCTACTCTATGGCGCTGAAGCATGCGTTGTGTCGTAGACGGATGCAGCCGCTCTAGGAGTATTCGAGAGAAAGATATTTCGGAAAATCTTCGATCCTCTTCGTGCGTAAACTACCTCCGCCGAATGAATCGTGAACTGTATGAGCTTTACGACGATGTGGACATAATTGAGCGCAGCGATATTCAGCGCTTGCGCTAAGTGGGCATGTCGAGCTTATAAATAGATGCAGAAGCTCCAGCAGTTCAGATAGCAAGTCGGACCAAATCGAGGGAGCCCTATCATCGCTTGGTGTAAAAAATTAGAGAAGGCACGCGCAAAGCAGAGAGGCCTGGCGAGACTTGTTGCAGTCGGCCATAAACTTTGATCAGGTCATATAAGTAAGTAAGTCAGTCAATTACAAACTTCGATTTAGGTACTTCTTTAAAAAGCTTTTACGGAAACACGTTAGACTTCGTCAAGAAATCGCACCCCGAAATCTTGCCAGCCTCATCTAAAATTTTTGATGTGGATATTTGTAGCCGAACTGGAGAAGAGTACAAAAGGTTGTTTGGAATCATTTTGGATTTTCGCAGTTATTGCTTAGTGGGAGGTGTTTGCATTTATTATATTTGTTGTACTTATGCAGATACACACAGACATATGCACCTGCTTAGTATGTCAATGCGCTAAAAATTTAATTTTTAAAATTTCTACTTGAGGCAGCGCAAACTGGCAGCGGCGTTAGCATTCAGAAAACAATAAGTTTATACCCCACGTTGGTGTTAATTGTTTTACTTCAGTCATTTGCCATTTGTACATAAAAATGGAAAAAAGCAACTACATATGTACATACATGCATACGTAGGCACTACACTGTATGTATGCACATTTTCTTTTTTAATTTCCTACATTTAATGCTTGAAGACGCAAAATGTCAATGTTATGATATCACGCGGAGCGACTAATGAGAATGCGCAGGCGTGAAGTTCATTTATCATACAACCCGTTTGGTCGCACTTGAGAGACAACACGGGCACATTGACTTTAAGTTGTGAGATAATAAAATTAAAACTAATTGAAGCTTTATTTTAAGTGCGAGTTTGATATTTTCGGAAACTACTGCCCCGATTTTAAGATTTTTTACACCTAACGGTTGTGGATGGCTTCTAAAGTGTCTTTCAGAAGAAGCGTCTAGATGTTGTTTTAAAATAAGCCGTGTAAACATTTAGATTCTTTCAGATTTCACTATTTTTTATATTTAAAATATGGCTCTTAAGAATTATATGTGAAAAATGGCATAATTTAAATGTCCACCGGAAGATGTTGGCAAACTTACTGGCATTTGGTTCAAAGTTGCCGAAAGGGTCTAGCGGTGGACCAGAGCTTCTGCCATTTCTGCTTTCCGCTTATTTTGATTTTACCGTTGGGACTCCTAATATGAGATGGGTTCGCCTAGGCGCAGGTGTTAACGCTGAGGTCTACATGCTGAGAAGTTAGCGTACATCTGAGTGCATCGTCATCGCCAGGAAAAAAGCAAGGTGAAGCAGCCGTGATCAGCTTGCAGAATTGATTTTCGCCAACTCGTACGTTTGTAGCCTGAGATTAACGGTAAAGAAGTTTTCCATAAATCGTTTAAGATAATTTAGGTGCGCAACTCCACGGAAATGAAATCGGCAGGTTTCACGATCCAGATAATTGTGGGAAGATGATTTGATGCGAGGATTAGCAAATGTCACTAATCTATGTTATGCTGTTTATAAGACCTGCTCGTAAGTTACCCTATGATCCGAAAGTACCGGGAATGTTGAGATAAAACAAAACAGAGTTAAATTTCAGGCAAAGTTATTTTATCTCCTTCAATATATGACCCGTCTGCAGCAACACACATGTGCCAACGTTTAACTCAGTCCTCCATGCACCCCTTGTAGGCTTTCGAAGGGATGGCCTCCAGCTCCTTCATCGTATTCTCTTTGATCCCCTCTATCGACTCAAATCGCCTTCCACGAAATGGTAACTTCAACTTGGGAAATAAAAAGAAGTCGCACGGGGCCATATCAGGTAACTACGGTGCTTGCACGATGGTATTGACTAGGTGTTTGGTCAAATAATCCATCACAATTTGGGTTCGGTGCGATGGCGCGTTATCATCATGCAAAATCCAGAAATTGTTTGGCCCCATTTAAGGCCGTTTGCGACGTACATCATCTCTCAAACACTTCAAAATGGCTAAATAATATTCTTTATTGACTGTCTAGCCCGATGGAAGAGGTACTCATGATGCACTACGCCTTGGAAATCGAAGAAAACAGCCAACATCACCTTCCCGGTACTTTTTAATCATAGGGTACATCTATTTGCACTGCCATATCTATGTCCCTGCCATCATTTGGTAGACTTGAATGAACGAGTAGCTATGCTAAGTGATATTCCACAGGGCAATATGAACCGAGGATATGGCCGGTATGTTGTGTTTGTACCAGTTTACTAAACCCTGCCAGTGCTGTGTAGTCATCGATCGTCTTTGTTTAACTCGTCTAACGGTAGGCCCAGAAACATGCTGGGTTGGGTCGATTGGGAGAGGGGTGTTAGGTGAGTAGTAGTTGCTATCGTGCGGCGTGCCTTCGAGTTACGCGGGTCTCGCGAGGCAGCTGTGGCTCTTCGTCTCTAATAGGTGGTGGAACTCCGATAACGGAATTCGGGAGTTTAGGTGATAAAAGTCTCCCGTTGAATGCCGTTTAATGTCGCTCTACATACTGCTCGGTCTAGTAGTTGTAGTTTTGTTTTGTCTTGGATTTCGACTTCTTGACATCCTGGACGATGGCTCATGCTTTAGCAAAAGTCTGAGCGGTGAGACCTTCGGTAGCACTCTAGTATAAATTGTTCAATGAGAATTTTGCTATGCTCCTTAACCGGGAGCATGAAAGCCCCAGGACATGAGGAGCACGAAGGAAACGTAAGGCCTTAGGTCCCTGGAGACACAGAATCCTGGGCTCGCACCTACTAGAAGAGGAAGACCTACAATTGCTCCCCCCTAAGGAACTGGCTCGATTCCTCGGTTTACTAAATAATTAGAATTAAGTAATTAGGGTCGCTCAATAGATCAATCTGGTCGCAGTGTATAAAGGCCCATGCGTAACCCGTACAACCATTGCCATTACCATGGAAGCCTCATTGTGAAGACCGGCATCTCTGTGACATACAACTCGTTCCACCGAGACTTTAATCTTGAGCCAGTTAAAGTGTAGAACTACTAAGGAAATGAACTTTACTTTTTTATTAGGTTTTTTTGCTTACCGCTTTGATTTTTACTGCACAAATAATGCATTTTTTATAGTTAAGAGTTGATAACTCCAGTTGTTGATTAGTGTCTCTGTCCAAATACAACAGTTAGCTTAAGGGGTCCCGGTGGTCTAGAGCTCGAAAATTTAGGATATATTAAGGATTAAAAAAAATAATAATTAAAAAACGATATTTTAATTTTTTAGGCTTTATATTTAACTTCTTTAACATACAAAAATGAAACACAAAAACCAAAAAAATGATTAATCAGTATGACTGTAGCTATGCCCCGCTACTAGATTAAAAAAAAATTTTACAAAATGGTGCGGTTTTGAAAATCGGATTTTTTTCTTGAGTTTTTTAATAAAAAAAATACGAAATAACTGAAATAATAATATGATTCTAGTACGGGCGATAGCCATTGATGCTGTGAATGACATACAAAGATTTCTGACGATTCGGTTGAACAGTTTTTTGTTTTTATTGACAACACCAGGCCGAAAAAAGCAGTTATGAAATAATTGAGTTTAAGGCTTTGAGAGTGGATATTTTCCATTGATGCCGCCGCGTGACGAATCTGACTCTTCCTGCTAAAACGGCGGTAGGATTGAAAATACCGGGAATATCATTCCAAAAATTTGACAGTATATTCTTAAAGCCTATACTCTCGAAATATCTAAAAAAAAAATTCTAGACCACCGGCACTCTTGAAGTAACTGTTGAGCCGCCGCTGTTGCGTGGCAGTAAATTGGGTAAAGCGCATTTCGAATTATTTTTTTGTACATAATTTTTCATAATTTGAAATCGAACAGTAAAAAATAAAAATCGGTTTACATGGCATATCAAATTCACAGCCATAACGTCACGCTTTATTTCCATTAGAAATAAAAGTAAAAAAACGCTTTAGTATCTATTAAGATAACTCATTGATGCAAGCACAATTCTCCATTTTTTTTCATACCTGCTTACGTTTACGTGCATAGGTGAATTCAAACGTCAGCTTTGCAATTGCACGGAATACCTCTACGGTTCATTTAAGCAGTAGCCCAGAAGGGGGAGGGCTTGGTGCTTTTACGAGTACAACTCCGGTGTTAAGTTAAGCTGGCAATTGCTGTGTTGGCAATTGCTTTGGCGGAATGCAAAACTGGTTTTAAATATGCATTCAGGTTTCTGAAAAAAGCAAAAGAACAAAAATTAATTCAGTAAGCGGAGATACAATCATCTGTACCTACTCGTAAACACAAAAGTACAAATTTACTTACAGACTTAACAGCAGACGCACCCAGCAGGAAAGACCTGGACTAGTGAATCAAAATAAGTAATAGCTCAGGACAAGCGGACTTCACAAATGTCGGTGCTCATATCAGCAGTAGCGACATATGGCTTCAGAGAGTGTAACAGCACCCAGGCCGAGAAGTAAAAGCAAACACCTGCTCTTCTTGGAACCGTGGCGTCATTGGGCTTGTTCCAATCAAGGCGTCATATGCTCACTTTAGCTTCTGTTGGAGTAAGGTCGACTTAGGTGTTATCTTAGATCCTACACTCAGCTGGAGGTCCAACGTAGTAGGTCCAATTGGTCCTACACGGCCATTGTTAGGCCAATACTAACATATGCGGCACTAGTCTGGTGACCCGCAATAGAAAAGAAATACAACCAAACCAAGTTGAACAAGACACAAAGAACAGCATGTGTCTTAACTACAGGAGCGCTTAGCACCAGTCCTACTGAAGCGCTCAAAGTACTAACTCATCTATTACCATTAGACTTACATATAAAAGCAATCGCTACTTGCAGCGCGGTGAGAAAATCCTCCTACAGGGACTCTCGCTGCTCAAAAACAGATCAGACTACACAGTCCTCGACCTTAACTTCAAGAAAGACTTTACGGTACGTTTTCCACCGAGAGCCGAATGGGGCAAATGGGGCCACTTAAACAACAACAACAACAATAACAAGGTCGACGGCCCCATCGGAGAAATGAAATATGTTTTGAATTATTATAATATTTGTTTAAAATTTGCAGTAACAGTATAGAAATTTATTTGAAAATACATAACATTTTTAAATATTAAATATAGCAGAGACTATTTAAGATTAAAGTTATATATTCCTCTCAGCCAGTTATTAGAAATTATACGAATCGAACTTCTGAGCTGCTGTTTTACCTGACGATACAGAATTGCTAGCCTTCATCTGCGATGTATTGAAAAGGAGGTATTTTCTAGGGTATCACCGTGTACAACTCACAAGTCGCTTATATGAGGAAAAGCATATACATATGTTCCGTAGTTCTGCTTCTTATTTGACACTACAACCATTTGAAAGTTTGGGTCGAGACAAAAAGCCGACGTTCTTTGGCACGGTTATTTGCGAAGTTTCACCAGTTACTCGTTTCAAGTGCTCCCTAGTCCTTCTGCACCTGGTATTTTCATAGTGTTCGTAGCCGTTCTAGTGCAAGTGCCGAATCGAAGTATTTTTTTTTAAGTGGAACTTTGTCAGCCATTGATCCGGCGTCTCCAGGGCATCGCAATTGTTGTATTTTTGTACATTTGACTAAGTCTGTGCCATTAAAAGCTTCAACGGAGTTACGGTTCCAAATTCACTAAAATCGAAGTAGTGCAGTACTAATGAATTTTCCTACTGGGTATGTGCAGCGGTCAGTAACAGCAAATATGGAAAATGAAAAAAGTAATAAAACATGGTTTGGCCAAGTAATATTTCACTACTCGCAGAACCATTTAAGCGTGCGCGACTCCATATGCGTGGGCAAAACACTCGAAACGAAGTAATTTCTACTTCTCTTCAAGAAGGTCAAAGTTACGTCAATTTTAATAATTAAAAAGCGAGAAATGCAATTAAAAAAGTGTTGCGAAATCATAAAGATAATCATTCTATATTAATGAACGGCATCTCGCTCGCTACGCAAAAGAGAGATACAGAATAATGGCAAAGTATGTAAATATGTATGTGTATGAGTGGTATGCCTAATGGCAAATGAAGTAATTCATGGCAGAATGGAGTCTGTGGATTTTTTGACAAAACAACTTAAATTGACTTAGTGATTTCTATCGACCAAGCACAAAATATCTGGGTTTTAATGTAATAAATACGTGTCGACACTTTTTATTGCCAATTTATTACATCTGTCAAATTTCGGCACTTAGTAATTTTTATAATAATTATGAAAAAATTGGGGGAACATTAAATCATTGTTTAAGTAAGACTGCAGTACACATAACGCTGCCAGGCTTACACAGTCCCGATTTACACAGGGAAACATTTGGAAGAGAAACATTTGGTTCGTGGGAGAAGGACGGAGGGGGAAGAGAGAGGGGTTTTTAGTGACACGCTTTGTGCTACTTATTCGTATTGTCAAACTTAAAGAAGTAAACGTCAACAGGGACGATTGTTGCCGAAAATAATCCTGCCGTGTGACCGCGAATGAAACATCAAAAGAGAATATCCAGTGTCTCCCTTCCAGATGTATCTGTGTGTAAATCGCTACATATGGTATGCATATGCGCTTCGTGGTAGTACCTCTTCGAAGGTACTATTTTCCACCAGGTATTCTATGCTAAGAATCTCCACTTGATAGACTGTGGGATAACCGCCCCTTGGTATCGAGTTTTTAAAGTTCCGTACAAAGGCACTCCTACCAGTCCTACCAACCTCAAGTTTTAACCCATCTATGTACCAGATTTCCGAGCCAGGTTGAATGTATGGATTTTTTTTCCTTGCTCACTCCTCTCAGGACAAGACTCTTCCATCGTACACGGTTCTGTGCTGTTGTTTTTGCACCGTCCCATGAGATGTCGGCATCTGCTAGTTCGCGCAGCATCGACCTTCTCCAAGTGTGTTTTGGTCAACTGCGACCTCTGCTCCCTTGCCGGTTCCAGTCCAGTGCCATCCTCGTGATGCTATCTGGTGGTTTTCTCAGTGTGTGACCTATCCATCGCCACTTTCTGCGTTTGATTTGTCTAAGAATGGGTTCCTCGTTCGTTAATCTTAAATAATTTGGCCCACGTACCAGGACACGAATGTATGGATTATTTAGTAATAATTCGCGTTTCCTTTTGAAATGATAAATTCATTTTTAGATGACTTTAATTGCAATTCCTTGCAAAACCATCTTTAAAAAATTGTATTGCGCTAAATAATTCAAAAGTTGTAGTATTTACGTATCATTTTACCTACATATGCACATACATACCTGTGTATAAGTATATATAAAGTTTCTGCTAAAATGATGGAGAATAAGTCGTAGTATCTTGGGAATTTCACACGACTAGCAAGAAGTGTAAATTTTTGCATTTTTGCATATTATTGCATATTTATACGAGTTCTCATAGTACCATAATTTCGTATCCATAAAGGGTAGTGCAAATATACGTCTCTTTACGTTATGACTTTATTGGAAAGGATAAATATATCTATTTTTTGTAAAATACGATTTCATATATGTGGCTGGCGCGTCTGGCTTCAGAGTAGCGCATTTATCAGCCAAATTTTCCAAGATATTGTGGACGAGTTCTGGTGACGACATTTGTTAGCGCTTTTTTGGGTAATTTCAAACGATAAATACGAATTCAAAAATCAGACCACAAAAAGTTGGTATTCATGGCTCTGTTAGTGTTGAGTGTTGAGGGAGAGGCGTTTATAAAGCACGTCCTACAAGTGACGCCTAGCTGACAGTAGTGAATAATTCCTAGACGGTACCATTTTTTATGTAACTTTTGACATTTGTCAAATAGACAGATGTATAATTTTATCATCATCATAATTGTTGGCTGGACAACTCTGGTCAGGTCTTCGCCTGCTGTAGCACATGCCTCCAATTGTGTCGGTTTCGTGCCTGTGTCCTCCATGTCCGAAATCCCAATACGCCTGCGTCTTCTTCTACGTCGTCTATCCATCTAACCAACGGGCGGGCCCTACTTCTCTGTCTGAGGCATTTACCGAAGAGTATTTGTTGAGGTGAGTCATCCGTGTTAGCTCGCAATATGTGACCTGCCCATCTCAATCTGTTGATCATGATTGTGGTTATCACAGATGGGTACGCATATAGTTTTCCGAGTTCATGATTGTAGCGTTTCCGGCACTCACCTTTATCGCTTATCGCGCCAACAAATTTTCGCAGAACTCTCCTCTCGAAAATCAGTAGCTTCTGTTTATCTGCATCTTTGAGTGTCCACGTTTCACTACCGTATAACAAAATGGAAATTATAATCGAGCGATACATTGAAATTTTTGTTTTTCTGCCTAGGGGACGACTCTTTAGGGGTTGACACAGCGGAAAAATAGCAGCGGTTGGCCGATATCTGCAGACATTTTTTTTGTCATGATTAATGGTTACCGCAAGGTATTTAAATTCATTCACTACTTCGAAACCATAGTCACCGATTTTTAGTATTTGACCCACTTTGTGTCTGACAGAGTCCGATGTAGTTGAAACTAGCGCTTTAGTTTTGGCCTCGTTTATTTCTAAGCCCATACATTTTGCTGCTCTCTCAATACTTGCGAAGGCTTCTTTCAAACCCCGCAGCGAGGATGCGATTATGTCTATGTCGTCCGCGTAAGCCAGCAGTTGAACCGACTTAACAAAATAGTTCCTTTTGTGTTTACGGCAGAGTCCCTGATAAACTTTTCAAGGTTACAATTTATGCGAGAGAACAATGCGTTAAAGTTGTAGGAACTTACAATTGAAAATGGTGGATTTTTAAGAACAACATTTCGATAAATTCGTTCTTTTATGGCAATAATAGTCCGAATGAGTCGACAATTCTTAACGGTTGGTGAACAATTTTCAACAAACTGGTGCCGTCGAGGATAGAAAAAGAATCGGCAGACTAAAAACTAGACGTCCTATTGAGAGTATTGCGGCTGTAGCGCAAAGTGTTGCTGAACAACCTTCAACATCGATTGCTGAACGTTCTCAACAATTAGGCATTCATGAGCCGACTGTGGATTTGAACTGTGACGTCCTTATGGTGGGCATTTAAATTATGCAATTTTTCGCATATAATTTTCAAGAGCCGTATTTCGAAAAAAAAAAAAATAAGGGAAACCTGAAGAAATCTAAAGGTTTACATGTTTTATATTAAAACAACATCTACGCGCGTCTTGTGAAAGACCTTCTGTTAGAATATTAGCAAAAAAATAAATTTTTCAGATCTCCAGTTCAATTCATTCTGATTTTTAGTATTCCATCATGACAATGCAAGGCCACACATATCTTTGTCCACACGGCAAAATTATTGGAGCTTAGTTGGGATGTTTTGCCACATCCACCATGTAGTTCTGACCTTGCACCATCTGATTACTTTTTGTTTCGATCTTTCCAAAACTCCTTGAATGGTAAAAATTTCAATAATGTTGATGATGTTAAATCGTACCTGACTCAGTTTTTTACTAATAAAAACCAGAAGTTTTATGAACTTGGGATTATGATGCTGCCTGAAAGATGGCAAAATTGATCATTGATCAAAATGGGTAATACATTACAGAACAAAGGTATTTATTTCCATGAAAAAATTGTCTTTGATTTTCTAAAAAAAAATCCGCAATTATTTAGTTGCCAACTCAATATTCCTTTAACAATATATCCATGAGTGGATATGCAGGATCACTTCGAGCGCCGCCTAAGGCGTTGATCCGAGCGATTTGTTAATCTTAAACTAATCGTTGGACTTTTACGAGATTCTTTTGGTAGAATTGTGTCTGTACCGCCTCCCACCACACGAAAGCTTCATAAGTCAAAATGGGTCGGGTGATTGTATTGTACGACCAGTGGTTTACATACGGTTTCAGACCCTACTTTTTGCCAAATGTCCCCTTATAGATAAAGAGGGCATTAAAAGCTTTCTTCATCCTTCCCTCGGTGTTCCTTTTCCAAGCACGCTTTGAGTCCAGATTTATGCCAAGATACCTGGTTTTGTCCGATAGGGTTAGTGTTACTCCATCTACAGACCGTAACTGAAAGCTCGGTATCTTATATCTTCTTGTGAACAGAACTAGTTCGGTGTTGGCTGAGTTAACCATTAGATCGTTTGAGGTCGCCCACTTAGAAGCTCCCTTAACACTGATTGCAAAAATGTGTAAGTAATCACTGATCTAGGCAAGTTGGTTATGAACTAAGCGGTTATACGCAAACTCGCTTAGGAGCTATTAATTTGTTGTTGCTTTTCCATAAAATTGTTTCGCCAAACAAGCAGACTTGAGCTTATACGAGCAGAAAATTGACAAATCGAAAGCGGCTACTGATTGGTTATAGAGAATTTTATTGTGAAAGAGCTGTCAGTGTCATAATAAAAGAAACCTGTCGTTGGCTTCCCTTGTAATGAATTTATTTACGTACATAGATATTTTAATTTACCTTTGCTTATTGTTTTGTGTTGTTTCTTAAGTTGGCATAGCATTTGTTTTAGCAGATAGTTGCACTCCCACGATTTTCATGCCGCACTACCTGCCGTGCAAATAAATAAGTGAATATTAATTAATTACCCATTATGAGAGCTGTTGTTGTGTTGTGTATATGTATTTATGTATGTAGTGCTATTTCAACTGCGATTAAGTTCACATGCAAATGAGGGGCCAGAGAGAGTTTTTGTGTCTTTACATATGTACATACTCTTACATACATACATGCGCCTAAGTACAAATGTGGGTACTTGTAAATTTGTGCGATGAAGATAGTGAAATCGCCGTTTCCTTTACAAAAAAAAAACAAAACACTGAAAGCGATTCATACCATAAAATACACAAATGCTATAAATTGACGACAAAATTACTTGGTAAATACATCACAGCTAAAACTTGATCGGGCGCACAGGTGTAGTGGGCCTAGTCGAGGCAAACCTATGGTTTGTTTACATGTGCGAAAAATTATATTAGTTTAGGGAAAAAGAAATCCATTAATTTCACGCTAGATGGCTATAGTACTCGATATCTTGTGAAGTATCGATAAAAAAATTCTAAATTTACGCTCGTTGTCATTTCGCACTAAAAATTCTTTTGCCACTTTCAGGCAGCATCAAAATCCCACGTTCATTAAAACTTCTGGTTTTTATTAGCAGAAAACTGAATCAGGCACGATTTGACATCATCAACATTATTGAAATTTTTACCATTCAAGGAGTTCTGTAAAGATCGAAACAAAAAGTAATCAGATGGTGAGAGGTCACGACTATATGGTGGATATGGCAAAATATTCCAACCAAGCTCCAATCATTTCTGCCGAGTGGCCAAAGATGTATGTGGCCTTGCATTGTCATGATGGAGTGCAATACTTTTTCGATTTGTCAATTCGGGCCGCTTTTCTTCAACTGCATTGCTTAATTTTATTAGTTGTTCAATGTAGACATCAGAATTGATCGTTCGGTTGGGTGGTAGGAGTTCAAAGTAGACAATTCCTTTGTAATCCCACCAAACTGATAAGAAATCCTTCTTTTTATGAAAATCAGCTTTTGATGTTGTTTGAGTTGGTTCACCTGGCCTGTTCTACGATCTTTTCCACTTGATATTTGAATTTTTTGACTTATTGTTAAGGGATTATACATGGCCCACCCTATATTAACATTTTATGCCGTCCACGGCAAATATCTACTAGAAATGACGCTTCAAATGTGACATGACATTTGGCGATTTAGCAACGTATGCGACATATATTTTGCACTGTTTCTGGTCACATGAAAATTACCCACGTTGTTGTTTGAATATTCATTTAATAAGCGCTGATTTCAAATAATCGAAAAGATTTATGGATAAGTCTCAGTTATTGAATCTAAAAAAAGTGCATCAGTCATCATCGGCCTTAGATCTTATTTTATTGAAAAATTAATTTTGCCACTACTTTTACCAGAGATATATGAGGCATGTACGCAACTATTTGTATCTATAAATATATGTATGTATGTACGTACCGAATATTTCCATCTTTAATTAATAAAACAAGGTCAAAAAGCATGTCTAGATCACTCGAACGATCGCTTTTATTTTATGACTCATGAGCGGCTACAATTCATGAAGCTAAGTTTAGCCAATATGTAGAACTTGCGGGTGCCTATGCATGCCATTGTGTGTTGTCCCCATTGTTTTCATTTAATTGAAAACAAATACTAGGCAAACAATCACTGTGCATCGGTATGGGTGTATGAATGAGTTGAAAGCGCAAACTTGTATGCAAAATATTCGTGTACTTTCATAATAGTTAGAAAAATAGCTTTAGCACACAAATGAACTTACCAAATCTGTGTCCGTTCGACCGACCGACACTTGCAAGTAATGGAAAGGTGGGTCATCGTTATGATGGCTTTGTGCCGGTATGAAAAAGAAAGTTGAACTAAAAGAGCGCTTTTCAGCAGCAATTAACGCTTTATTAAAAATTAAATCCGCTTTTTATGTTTCTTTTTTAAATTTCGCTCCATTACTTAATGACCGGAAAACATATGTAGGTACTCGTACGTACATAAACGAATATGTGAGCTTCAGGCGCAAACCCATTACTATGAAGTTGTGTAAGTGAATATATACTTTGTATACATTTAAACGTATTTAAACATACACACACACAGGCATACGTACATGCATATGTAATTTTATGACACCTTTCGGATAGTTTGTTAACATTTCAGAAAGTGAGAATACTCGCATATGGGAGTCAAATCGCAAGCAACTGAACCTGCGAAAAGCCAAACCAAAATCACTGACCGGAAAGTGCGGCAACAAGTACTTCTACAGGGTCCGGCACACGAAGTGTAAGCAATTAAAAGGGTCATAAATTTAGTTTGGAAAATTACTTTTATTCAATTCAAAGTAAAAAATGTGAGAAAATTAAGAATCAATTTACTTTTGCTCGCTATGACCACCTTTAACCTTGACAAATATGCTAAATATTTGTAATAAAAAGTATGTTACTTTTCACTAAACAATAAAGTAAACAAAAATAGTAAAAATATAAAAAAATATTTGATGATTGAATGATTTTTACAAAAATTTTACTTTTTAATAAACAATAAAATAAAAAAGCCGGAAAATATATATTATTTTTATGAAGTGTCCAAAATATGCAAAATATTTTTTAATAAAAAATGTATTTCCTATTGATAAAAATGTATGGCAAAAAATTTTAATAAAAAATAAATAAAAGATATGGTATTAATTTATACTAAAAACCATAATAAAAAATATATAATTTTTAAGGAAAAATTACTATTTCAATAAAAGTAGATCTCTTATTGATATAAGAATATAGAGGAAAAAAAGGACATACAAAAAAATTAAATAACAAAATTATCAAAAACAATAACTTTTCAATAAAAGTTGTGTTCCGAAAAGATCTTAAATATTTTTAATAAATTAATGGGATATTTTTAATAAATTAATGGATAAGTTCGTGCGGTTTTACAACAGATGGCGTAACTTGATTATTATTCCATCGATCCACATTTCCAAACATTCATTGGAGAGCTACTGTCGTAAGGCACAAACGTCAGTATAAGTTTTTTATTTGAAGCGTAAACAACAATATTTTTACCACACTTGAAAATGTCGAATTTCGTGCCAAATAATGTGTTTTTGCGGGGAATTCTTTAATATGAAGAAAAAAGCAGCCGAAAGTCATCGTATCTTGGTGGAAGTTTATGGTGAGCATGCTCTAGCTGAGCGAACGTGCCAGAAGTGGTTTGCACGCTTTAAAAGTGGTGATTTTGGCCGCGCCGCCAAAGTTCATGGATACCGAATTGGAGGAATTGCTCGATCAAGATCCGGCTCAAACGCAAGAAGAGGTTGCAAAAACTTTGGGAGTTGATCAATCAACCATTTCCAAACGTTTAAAAGCCATGGGAATGATCCGAAATTCAAATTTCGAAAAAAAACCGCACGAACTTATTCATAGACCTATTATATTATATTTTTTTTTTCAATAATCAATAAAATAAAAAATCTAATAAAGAAAAATATATTACTTGTTGATAAAAATGTATGGGAAAAGGTTTGGTTGACCTGGCTGGCTGAAAGCCATCACATAGACCTATTGGTCCTTAGTGGTACCAGATGGAGCTTGACCCTTACGTTTCTTGGCAGTAGGTTTGTTGTAATAAGCCTGCGTATTTTGCGAATCTAAGTAAGCTCTGAAGCTCTAACCCCGAGAGACATTCTAATCTCTCATATTGTAGAGCTCCTAAACATTTCATTCGGGTTCTAGCTAATGCAGGGCAAGAACATAGAAGATGTTCAAGAGTTCCTCTCTCTTCTAGTTCATTGCAAAATCTGCAGCTATCATTGGTTGCAATTCGCATCGTGTATGCGTGTGCCGCTGGCAAATTGTGGCCTATCAGCATACCTACGATAGTTCTGCTTTCCTTTCTAGACAGGGCTAGTACAAATCTGACGTATTTTAATGTATGGGAAAAAATTTAATAAACAACTTATAAAAAACATAATTTTTCAATAAAAAGATGTGTGCTTAAAATAATTTAAATATTTTTTAAAGTAAAATATATTACTTTTTAGTAATCAATAAAATAAAAAATCTAATAAAAATTAAATTAAAATATTATTTATATCACAAATATGCAAAATATTTTTAAATGAAAAATATATTATTTATTGATAAAAAATGTGTGGGAAAAAATTTAATAAAAAGTAAGATAAAAAACTAGTAAAAAATTTATCACATTTAAATCAAAATTTGTGTGCCAAATATATGTTAAATAAGAGTTTCGGGAAAAAGAAATCCATTGTTTTCGATGTTAGATGGTTGTAGTGCTCGATATCTCGTAAAGTATTGATCAAACATTCAAAATTTTTGGTCGCTATCAAGGAGACATTTTATACTAAAAAATTCTTTTCCTGTATTTTGTTTGTTCCATTCACATGTGCGTTACAGGGTGGAAGTCAACAAAGAGAAAATTCGGTACATTTTACAGTTTTTCTTTGATAAAGCGAAAATGGATGGCAAGTCGCTGAAATTGTAAATGGTGTTTATGGAGCCGATGCTGTAACAGGTAATTAAATGCAATTTTGGTTTTTGGTGTTAAAGATGAACCTCGCGTAGGCAGACCCGTCGTCGAAAATGTCGATAAAATCACAGAAATATTATAATTGAAGTTGACCGGCAAGTTAGTAGCCGCAGCATCGCCCAGGAGCTAAAAATCGACCATAAAATAGTTTAAAACTATTTGCGCAAAAATTGTAGGAAAAAAATGGATTTATTTTCCTCAATCTAATATAATTGGCGCTTACACCCTTTTTGGGTATTTGGCCGAGCTTCTCCTCCTCCTTGTGGTGTGCGTCTTGATGTTGTTCCACAAATGGAGGGACCTACAGTTTCAATCCAACTCCGAGCGGCTGATTGTTTTATGAGAAACTTTTTCATGGCAGAAATACACTCGGAGGTTTGCCATTCCCCGCCGAGGAGTAACTGCTATTAAAAAAAACTTCCTATCAGTTGGTGTTTTATGCACGGAGATTCGGAATCCGCTTGCGATTGGTAGTCATGCACTAATCCATTCGGATACGGCGGCTGCCGTTTAGAAGGCGATTATTTTAATTAATACAAAATATTTGTCTCAAGATATTATATATGCCAGCTATTTATTATTTATATGTACAAAGTGAGGCTGTTTGTGGAATAGAAGGTGCACGTATGTAAGTAGAAAAAAAGGGTCAACGCTGAGGTCAGTCATTTGGTTTTCCATTTCTTTTCTTACTATTGTTACTCATTCTTCTTATTATTGTTATTATTATAAGACAATTTTTGCAGTTTATGTTGTTTGTAATTTTGTTATTATTATTATTTTTTTTTTTGCGAAATTACCGCTAACTATGCTGAAATAATTTTCAGTTCAGTCACTCTTAATTAAACCACAGACTACAGAACAAAAAACTGAATTCTGTGCTCTCGCCTCTTTGCGTAATATAATAAAAGTAGAAAAAAAGATTACCAAAAAAATTTATGCTTGTGCATAAAAATGCCTACAAAAGTAAATAACAAAAAAGTATTAAAGCTTTGCGACTAACTGTTCAAGTGAATTATAGGTCGAATGCGTTAAGACACGAATTTAAATGTGTCTGGGCCGGCAAGTGACAAACAATCAGCGGCGCAGTGGCATTGAGTGTAGAAGTTTTACCTTGCGTTAGCTTTTGTTTCAATTAGTTTTTGCTTTTTTTCTTTCGCTTTTGTAATTTTTTCGCGTATCTTTCAATGCGCGTAATTCTCACATTGAAGAGGCCGTGTACAATTTTTTTTTAATGGTTGATTATTTCAATTCGCTTGAGTGATTTAAGTTAAAAATTCGTAGCTTTAGAAATCGTTTTGACTTAAGGAAGGATTTCTGTTTATTTTCTTACTACCACGCAGTGGTTCAGAAATAAGAAAATGCGGTTTCAAAGCGCATCCACTTTCATTGTTTGAATACTGTTTGGTACTGCATGAGAACTTTTCCGCTTTTCAACTGTTTTCTATACTTTACAACTAGTTTTTATATACGATTCCGTAGACAAAAAAAATAAAAGTTTTGCATTATTTTATGCATTATTGATAATTAATTTTGCACCATGAAACAATTTTTTTCAACGCTTTATTACTTCATACTTCGCTCTAGAAATGCACAAAAAACTTTTCACAGCCAATTACACAGTACACACCAATCAAAAAAGAAGACAGTAACGCAAAAGCTAATGTTTTTACTGAGTAGCTCGAAGGCGTCTTTAAGCCAAATGACACATCGAGCGCAGCTGGAATGCAGCCACTTAACTATGAAACTGATTATGCCGAAATTCCTCTTGTTACGGATTTCGAACCGATTGGTGAAATAAATAAGCTAAAATCAAAAAAGACGCCTGGGTATGACTTTATTACTGCTGAAATTCTAAAAGAACTTCCTCAATGCACAATATCTACGTTTACTGACAAAATGAACGCCACATTCAAATTGCACCATATCTCTACATATTGGAAAACTGCTGTAATAATTAAGTTTAATAAACCACGGAAGCCAACGCATGATGTCACACCTTATCAGGCTATCTCGCTCCTACCAATCATACCAAAACTGATGGAAAAGCGTTTAGCCAAACGCCTCAACATAATTATTAAGCAAAGAAATATAATACCAGTACATCAATTTGGTTTTCGCACAAAACACTCTACCATTGATCAAGTGCACAGAATTACTCGCATCAATGAAAACGTCTTTGAAGAAAAAAAAGTGTGCTCTGCTGCCTTTTTGGACTTGTCTAAAGCCTTTGACAAAGTTTGCCACGGTGGGCTCCTCAACAAAATAAATGCGCTTCTACCAACACAATATTTTAATATTCTAAAATAATACCTATCGGATCGTTTCTTCCGAATAAAATACGAAGGCACATATGCCTAAGGAAATTAAAGCTGGCGTCCCACAGGGCAGCGTGCTGGGACCCATTCTCTATATTCTTTTCACATGTGATTTGCCTAATGACACAAATTGCTCCACAGCAACTTTTGCTGACGGCACAGCCACCTTGTCGGTAGGATAAACCCATATTGACTCAATCAAAAACCTTAAAATTTATATTTATTAAAATAAAATCTTCGAGAGGACCATTAAATGGCGCATAAAACTAAACGAAACAAGAGCGGTTCATTTAGACTTCACACAGAAGAAAATCCAATATCTGCCACTACACATAAACGGCGTACCGACCCCGTATCACAACAACGCCAAATACTTAGGCGTGACACTACATAGATATCAAGCTTAGATGGAATGCTCACGTTAAAAAGAAAAAAGAAGAGTTCAACACCAGATTTAGAAATATGTACTGGCTTGTGGGCAACCAATCAGCCAAATTCTTAAACCCCTTGGGACCTATGGGATCCAGCTATGGGGCTGCTCAAGCTCATCCAATATAAAATCCATACAAAGATTCCAAAATAAGGTACTGCGATGCGCTATTAATGCACCTTGGTACCTCCGCAACACCGATATCTTACGCGACCTTGGCATCGAATCAGTTGCCACTTCGATCAACATAAACGCTAAGTCTCATATGGAAAGACTACGCCACTGAAGCCTCAGCCCTAATTGATCCCGGTAAATGGAAAGAAAGGCTGAAACGAAAAAAACCGCATCAGCTAACGCAGTAGCCCACTTCTCTGCAAGTCTTGGGCAGAGCATTATTAAATTTAGTTGCATTGTACAAAATTAAATCCAAATTGTTCGTTAGTTTATAATTTGTTAAGTATAGGGTTTTTTAATAGGTGCGCTTCAACTTTTTTCCGATAGGGAGGGCGAACGACGCAATATTTTTTATTTTTCGCTTGTCATTTGTAAACTTCATTAGTATACATTTTATCATGGAATGCTACACACTTGAGCAACAATTGCAAATCGTGCAAATTTTTTATGAAAATAATCGTTCTGTTGCTGCTACCAGATCCAGATTTTTTCCAAAAAGTCATCTTCAGTGATGAAGCTCACTTTTGGCTCAATGGCTTTGTCAACAAGCAAAATATGCGTTACTGGGCAGAAAGCAATCCACACGTGATTCATGAGGCACCGTTGCATCCCGAAAAAATCACTGTTTGGTGCGGTTTACATGCCGACGGCGTATTTGGCCCATATTTTTTCGTTGACGAGAACGATCGCCACGTTACTGTGAATAGAAATCGATACCGCGACATGATAAACGATTATTTTTGGCCGCAATTGAATGGTATGGACTTAGATGACATGTGGTTTCAACAGGACGGGGCCACAAGCCACACAGCACACGCTACAATTGATTTGTTGAAGAGTAAGTTCGATGAGCGCATTATTTCCAGAAATGGACCGGTCGAATGGCCGCCGCGCTCGTGTGATTTGACGCCTCTAGACTATTTTCTTTGGGGTTATGTGAAGTCATTGGTCTACAGTAACAAGCCGGCGACGATTTGTGAGCCCAGAGCCAATATTGAACGCGAAATTGCTGGAATTTCGGCCGATTTATGCAAAAGAGTGGTCGAAAATTGGTTTCAACGATTGGACTTCGTAAAACGTGCACGCGGTGGTCATGCAAAAGAAATCGAATTTCATACTTAAATGTATAAGTTCAAACTCGATAATAAAAAAAAAATTAGTTAAAAAAGTCAAACCGTTTGTGTTTTATTCAAAAAAGTTCAAAAGTTGAAGCGCTCTTACTGAAAAACCCTATAGTTACAATGCAAATAATAAAAAAAAAATTCATGCAATAAAGGGTTAATAAGCGAAATTACGAAATACCGATTACTACAACCAACTACCAAGAAACTGATGGAATCCTTTTCCCCAAACTAATATTTTCCAACATCTCACTATGGATATCGCACAAGGAGAGCTCGCACTACCTGTTACCTTGTCACGAGAGACTCTTCACTAAGCGATTTAAAATTATTTATGTTATTATATTGGAAATTTCCTTTTATGAGTACATAAATCACTCGCTAATGCACCCGCCAGTGATTTATGTAATATTTCATAAATGGATTTAATCGGCTCTCAGCTGTCGCGTGTGCCAGAAATTTATCAAACTTTTACATAAAAGCATCAAAATTCTATGGGTCTTAACACTATTCAACGTTCGATTCACCACCTCTTCGCTTTGCTAAAGTGACACAAAATGATGCAGGGAGTAGAAATGGCACGTGGCACTCAAAAATTTAACTGACTTTAGCACTTTATGGGTGGCAAAAGAATAAGTGAAATAATTTAAAAGTTTTTGTGAGTCAGTTTACAGAATAATACTGCGTACTTTAAACATTAAATGTATTTTTGTAATAACGGTTGGCAATAACAACCCTTCGGGTGTATTTTTATCATTACAAATATTGTTATTTTTCGCCTACAGGCTGGCGGTGGAATAAAATTCGAGTGCCATTCCATTTGTTCCACAACGTCAAGACGCCCGTCACAAATTGAAGGAAAAACCTTACCTAAGTTAAATGCCCTTCAAGGCTAGGCTATTATTACAATATTTGATGATTAATTTCTTATTATTCTTTTTCTTATAAATAAACAAAGTTAGTCGAAATACTTTTTTTTATCATGTTTTCTAGTCAATGGCATTTTTCATACATAAACCAATATCCATATTTTGGCAGCGCCAGGCCCGATGTTGCCGCAAGCCCCATTTTTAGCGGAACGGCATCAACAAATCGGTCCAGAGGTGGAAAGAGTTTGGCGAATATTGAATTAATTATCTTATTGATATAATTATTGTTTTCTGTTTAAATAAAAGTCTTCGGTAAAAACGCTACGAACTTATTCCCAAACCCAATATACCTATACTCGGCGAATATTTTTTGTGATTATTTTCCCACAGGATAATGATTTGAAAAATACGTCGAAAGTCGTACAAAACTGATTGAATTCGAGCAGTTTTGAAAAAAAAATGTGTGCTAAAGCCTAAACTAACAGTTAGTAAACTTTGTAAATCCGCCAAAAAGCAGGAATGAGCTCGAGTAGTTGACTAAGTTACGGCTGTGTTAACCGCTTTATGTTGCTGATGAAGTACATCAGATTTTTTATATCAATATCTGCTATATCAGCAGGTTTAGGAATAAAGTGAGAACCAAGATGCCTACATCTTAGTCCCGCGAGAGCAGGAGGGTGCTAACCAGAGGGTGAGATTCCACCTCATCCTCTATACACCTGACACAAAAATGACTCGAAATCTGAGTGAGGACACCCACGAAAATTGACAGCTGAGATTTTGTCATCTTCAGAAGATCCCTCGAACGCCTCCGATCCACTAAGCGTGGTCAGAAGGATTTCGCGACCTTTCAAGTTTGTGTACTTGCCCAGTGCTCGCTGAGTTGATGCGAAGTCCATCGTTCCAGGAGTAGAGCGCAGGTTTTCAATCAGATCCCAGTCCTCTCTTTTCGCCCCTCCAATCTCTCTACGGGCAGCTACCCAGATGAGCTTTACGTCAAAGAATTCCGATGCGATCGAAATAGAAACCAGGGATTCCCTGACCAGCTTCGAAGGCACCGTCACTGAGACCAAGGCTCTAATTGCCGCTTGGCTATCGGAGTAAATATTTACTTTCTTGACAGTTATTACGCAAGTGAATAGGCACTCAGTGAGTCGCTAGCACCTCCTGCACTTCTCTGTTGATGGAATGTGGGGGATGAACCCAAAGTATCCGAGGATACTTGAATGTTCCTAAGTGAGGACGAGCCTGCAGCACGAACCTCTCAGCCTGAAAAACCGGTACATGTAGCGACAGTTTTGCCGTCGATGTCTACAGGTACTACATTTAACATTACGTTAAGCGTTAGATTAGGAGTTGTTCGAAGCGCACCACTGATTCCAATGAGTAGCGATTCACCAAATATTTACAAAAAAAAACCTCTTTTCGTTTCCTTTGTTTATTCCTCACGGCAAATTCGGAAGGCACAATCCAAGGCAAATCTATTCAAAAGAGGTTGCATTTGAGTAACAACCACATTTTTTATATTAGAAATGTCAAAGAAAAGGAAATAGAAGAATGAAATGAATGACAAATAAAATAGTCTGTCGCGCATTCACCACAAGTTTCCGTAACTTTTCCGTTTTACTGGCATTTCTAAATTGAAGGCGAAATGAAAAGAGAAGAAATCAACTATTCTATCATTCTAGTTTAAGCACGCAGGACACATATTAGTAGGGATACTCCCAGCTACTTAAAATTATGTAGGTGGTGTCCATGACCCATTTCTAAATTTTTAAAATAATTATTCTTCTACTAATTTTCGCTGGTCTATGAATAAGTTCGTGCGGTTTTTTTTCGAAATTTGAATTTCGGATCATTCCCATGGCTTTTAAACGTTTGGAAATGGTTGATTGATCAACTCCCAAAGTTTTTGCAACCTCTTCTTGCGTTTGAGCCGGATCTTGATCGAGCAATTCCTCCAATTCGGTATCCATGAACTTTGGCGGCGCGGCCAAAATCACCACTTTTAAAGCGTGCAAACCACTTCTGGCACGTTCGCTCAGCTAGAGCATGCTCACCATAAACTTCCACCAAGATACGATGACTTTCGGCTGCTTTTTTCTTCATATTAAAGAATTCCCCGCAAAAACACATTATTTGGCACGAAATTCGACATTTTCAAGTGTGGTAAAAATATTGTTGTTTACGCTTCAAATAAAAAACTTA
The DNA here is from genome assembly GCF_027943255.1 of Anastrepha obliqua. Taxonomy (NCBI): domain Eukaryota; kingdom Metazoa; phylum Arthropoda; class Insecta; order Diptera; family Tephritidae; genus Anastrepha; species Anastrepha obliqua. The sequence continues at coordinate 25,259,728 of NC_072895.1, forward strand.
TACTGACGTTTGTGCCTTACGACAGTAGCTCTCCAATGAATGTTTGGAAATGTGGATCGATGGAATAATAATCAAGTTACGCCATCTGTTGTAAAACCGCACGAACTTATCCATAGACCTATTAAATTGATCCAGGGTAACTGATGTCCCAATTTTCGTTAGGATATGTATATATGTACATATGTATGTATGCATGTCAAGGATGATAGATTTACCAGTTTTGCTCTTTAACTATGGTCCAAAAGAAAATTTTGAGGGGAGCTCCGGCCGCCTCGTCACTTGGGAGATTCGGCAACCGAATTCTACACGACCATTTTACACATGCATTCGCACAATCGTCTAATCATTCGTTGTTCAGCACTCAGCAGCATAAGCGAAGACTGTGTGAAAAGGTCCCGATGGTATAGAGCTCGAAAATTTAGGGTATCTTTCGGAATTTTTTTTTAGAATAAAAAAAATGAAAAACGATATTTAAATTAGGCTTTTTATTTGACTTCTTTTACATACAAAAATGAAATTTTTTTTTAATTTTAATAATTTAAAAAATGGCTCTGAAGTTGACACTTCCGAAAAATTAGACCTGGACGGTGTTGTCCATTTTAGCTCTTCTATTTATCTGAAACACAAAAACCAAACCAATTATTAATCAGTATGACTGTAGCTATGTCCCGTACTAAAATAAAATTTACAAAATCCTGCGGTTTTGAATTTGACAATGTAAAATCGGGGTTTTTCAGTTTTTTAATAAAAAAATACGAAATAATTGAAATAATAATATGATTCTAGTATGGGCGATAGCCAAAATTTCAGACGATTCGGTTGAATCGTTTTTTTTTTTTTTTGACAACACCAGGCCGAAAAAAGTCGTTTCAAGATAAATGAGGTTAAAGTTTGAGTCATAGGAGCGGGCGAACCGCTCTCTACCTGGTTAATGGGCTGTAGAAGCTGTAATATTGGGAATTTACGCATAAAAATTTCGCAGTATATTCTTAAGATTCTATACTTTCAAAACATCGAAAAAACAAAAAAACGATTTTTTGAAATTTCTAGACAGGGTATTTTTTTCATATATCACTAACACAATCTTATCGCCAGCCGAAATCTTCACGTTAATTTCACACATATTTACACACTCTTCCAATCAGTCGTTGTTGAGATGGCAACGAAGAGTCATTGGTTGATTTTTTCCATGGTGAAAAGATTTTTAGAGGTGTACCGTTATTCGGCTCTGAGCGAGTTTGACAGATGTGCTGACGTCATTCGTTTTGTGTTTCACAAAATTTAGCTTTAGCTTAGTGAATGACGAATGACGTAGAATCTAAAGCTCCCCTCAACATTTTTTCTTTTCACCATACCTAACGAGCAACCTATCTATCATCCTTGAGTTTTTTCGAATGTCACTAACACAATCTCAGTTTTTTTGCAACACATCAGCTGATTCTATCAAATTCGCTCAGAGCCGAATAACGGTACACCTCTAAAAATCTGAATCATTTGCTTCCGATGGTCTAAGATTTTGTTATACATACATAAATATTAATGCATATTTATGTAAATATCTCGATTTGGATGTGCTGCTACATGCAACCATACCCTACTGAACTAGTGCGCACTGGTATAAAAATTATAACTGCCTTCAATCATTTTATCTAACGAAAACATTCACCCTCGTATCCATTCATTTCGTACCACCACACATTTATGTACATATGTATCTATGTGTGTCTTACAAAATTATATTTGCCAAAAAATTGTTTACAAAAATACAATAAATACGCACATATTGCGATGCTTATCAGTAACAGTTATTTGCATAGCCTGCCCTCCCGCTGAGCGGAGAGAGACAAAGGTCTGCCTTCTGCCTCGCCAGGGCAGAAAAATAAGCAAACATGCACAAATATGGACACATACAAGTAGGCATTCACATACATATGCACATATGGTATATACACAGCAATATTGAGAACAGATTCGATGTGGTTTTGTATGGAATTTCGTTACTGAGCTGATGAAATGGGTTGTTGTCCTTTATCTGTTATGGCTGCAGTTTGCTCAGGCGTCATAAACATGGATAAGCGGCGCTTACAATCGTATCTGGAATGCCAAACCACATAAAAGGCGATCAAAACAGAAGTCAGGCAATACTCATTGGGAGAAAAGAAGACATATGGAGGTATGTAAGTGCATGTGCACGCATATTTTTATAGATGGATGTATGTATGTATGCTCGTAAATATGTATGTATGTGCATATTACATAGTTATTCGACACAAAATAGGTATGTGGATATGCTTTCAGTAGATCAGAGTCGTAAATTAACAAAGCCTTGCCATTAAGAATGCATTACACGTTGTCCGCATGCCGAAAAGAAGCTCGCCGGGAATTGCCAAATTGCATTTGATTTAGAAATTCCCTGGGGGCCCATTCCATTGCATACATATAGGCGTAAAACACGGCATTACAATCAAATGCCGGAAAGAAACGAAAACAGTTGAGGGTAAATGGCTGATTTGCGTGATTGGATGGTGTTTATCAAATAAAGTGCAATACAACAGATGAAAGGACAGCACACGCGCGCAGAATTCCAAAAAAAAAAAAATAACAAAAAAAGAAAAAAAATTGATGCACGCTCCTAAGTACGATTATGTAAGCACAAAAGTGTGAATGTTTGCATTTATGCACAGTATGTTGCCACTCCTGCCACCTGAGCAAATATTCCGAGACCATTAAACTTCTTATTGCATACTTTTTACGTGCGCCGCTCTAGTTTCGTAAACGAAAATATACTTAGAAATTTATGAAATGTAAATAAAGGCTAAAATTAAATTAAAAATCAGCCTTTGAACTGAATACGCACGCATGTATGGATGCGCGTATGTTTGTATGTATGTACGAGTACTTAGCTGTGTGGAATTGTACTCTTGAGTGCCAGCAACAGTCAACACACTGCCACCACAAGCAACAGATGTTGTCTTCCGCCACACAACAGGGTAGTGATATGATTTGTGATGTTCACAGTGGACTACAATAAATGAAGCAAGTAACAAAAAACAAATTTCACGTCTAGCAAAATTCCGGCAGGTGTGTAGGGAGGTGAAATGGTTGAAGTACCACTCTGGCACTGCCCAAATAGCACTAAAGCGCCGTTTTGATACCATTTTGAGGCATCCAACAGGCAGATGTCTACCATACTGAGAGTCAGTACGCAGCAGAGCAGATTGATGGGATTTAGTTTGGCACAGTCCCAAGCTGTTGAAGAAAGAAGCCCCCACTGACCTTAATCGCCTAGTTGTCAAGCCCGGACATTTACAGAGAAACTGCTCTACAGTCTCCTTCTCTGAAAGATCCCCACAGCTTCTGCAATGAGGGTTAAATGGTAAACCTAGCTTTTCCGCGTATGTGCCGTTCATCCAGTGACCGGTAAACATAGCTACGAGTTTATAAATTGAATTCCATGAGGTCCCCAGGGCATTTTGAGTTGTCCGACTATTATACTGGGGCCAAAGGGTTTGCGAAACAGCATATGAAGAAATGGAGCTCCATCTTTTCTGCGCTTTCCTGAGTAATAAGTTGTGCAATTTCTCTATAACATCAGTCAAGGAGATGCTGATGACCGGGTAGCAGGTCTCTGAGACCAATTCGGTCGATCCCTTCCTGGTAAGCTCATTCTGGAACCCAGATGAGAGAAATATTATCTGCACGCCCAGATTTGATCTTCTCTTTACGGGAGTTGATTAGTTTGGATCATCAGAGCCTTGATCGCGGTTTGACTATCGGAAAAGTTGTTAATATCTCCCTCGGTCCCAGATTCCTTAAGCATTTTGCATGCGAGCACGATCACAAAGACCTGAAAGATTTTTTTTTTTTTTTTTTTTTTTTTTTAATGATTCTATGTTTTTTTATAATAATTCTGTTTTTATATATTTTAATATTTTTTCTATGAGAAATGTAAACCAAATTGGTTGTACAATCTACATACGTATACACGTTCCAACTCATTGTAATATACAACCGCTAACTCTGTCTACCGAAAATTTTTATTTTTCTTCCTTGTTGACTCCTCTCGAGACCATAGGGCATCGACAAGACCTAGCCTTGCGTTGGTTACGTTAATCTACCGCTACCAGTCCTAAGTAGCTACCAGAACAACGCCTTATTACTGCTTGGAGCGACATCTGTGTTTCACATTTTTCGGCCAAAAGGATCGCACAGATGGTTGAGGACTTCGCTAAATTACGTGTGTCTGCGCTATTACCGTGATCAGCCGCTTCTTCTTGCTGGCGCCACTGATGTAATGCCACTGATTTTGCTTGATTTATCAATCACAATGCAAATAATGAGCAGAATATTGTGCGGGAGTAAGGATGGAAAGGATAAGTTTTTTGGGTTTGAGGAATGATTTTTTTTTTTTCAGGGAAAGTAAGTAAATTTGGAACAGTACTAGGACCTCTGAGAGGGCAGGCTAGTGCACTTACGCCAGACTACCAAGGTCCACCAAAAATTAAAACATTTTAATTTTCATGCAACTGTTGGACCAACATGAAAATCGGTTGTGCAACCACACTTTACATGACACAACCGTTTATACAACATGCCCATTTTGATATAACAGTTGGAGCGTGTATACTCTGCCTAATATGTTTTGCCACACTGTACTTGCACAGCAAAACCACTGTGTGCCCTGCTTTTACCATTTCTATGTCTGTCTTCACATTCCCCAATTTTTTTCCATACATTTCAAGTGCACTGCGCTTAGCTTTTTTTGTAGTTGTTTTTGTGATCATTGAGGCGCGATTGTTTTGACAGTTCGATTTGAAAATCGAAAAAAATTTTGGCAAGGCGTGTGTAACAAATCGGCGAAGTAATTGCCAGCTGTTGCCGGCCATAAGCAGTAGATTTGTGTGCGGTGATAGAGGTGTATAAGTACATACATACATGCACATATATCTACACATATACATACTCTTTATATACACACAAATATGTATACAACATAAACTTTGCACGCAATACCAATAGAAAAATAGATTTAAATCCTATAAAATGTGGACTCAGTTTGTGTGCTGTTGTACAGCTTTTACTTTAGTGCAGAAGTTTATGATTGACCAATCTATGAATTAAATAAATACAGGGCCTTTCAATTGCGAACCACTTTCCCAAAATCAAACGAAACACATACAGTCACTCACACCTTCTTTGATACAGATACGATTTCTTTGTAAGTTTTCTATATTTCATAAAATTTTGCGAAAATGTAAAAACAGAGTATGCAGATAATTTATTTATTTTGTTTCACATATTTCATTTCTCAACATAAAACCCAAGAAAATGTCCACTCATTTCATTGTATGCAAAAACAAAACTTACCGAGAATGCACGCCGCAGCTTAAATGATGCAACTTAATGAAGGATGCAACTGTCACGGCAGAGTAGCGCGGTATCTCTATCCACCGGCAGGTGAGTAGAGGCACTCCGCAAGGTGGGGTTCTCTCACCATTCCTCTGGGTTGTTGTTTTAAATGACCTGTTGGAGGGGGCTGCAGGGTAATTGCCTACGCGGATGACGTGGCACTAATTGCGACTTACAATTGTTAGAGGAAAATTTTTGGACACTCTGTACAACTTCAGATGCAGGGATATCTGAACGCAGTTGTTAGATGGTCAACGGATTGCGGCCTGTCGGTGAATCCTCTTAAGACGGAGTTCGTCTTATTTACGAGGAAACATAAAATACTCACAGCGTAACTTCCCTCACTAGGGGGCGCTCCTCTGATGCTTTCTGACAAGATGAAGTACATAAGTATTATCCTTGACAGCAAGCTTACATGGAAGCCCAATATTGAGGAAAGAGTGAGGAAGGCAACAATCGCCTTGTATGGGTGCAAGGGCGCAATTGGCAAAAGATTGTCTGGCACTGTCACCTTAAATATTTTACATCAGGTTCTATGTATTTAACCTAGATGTTCCAAGCCTCAGGCTGGGAATTGCTTGGAAGCCAAAATCTTTCAGTCAATTTTTGCCTTTGCTGACAAATTTCAGAATATCAACAATGGGAGCATTCTTGATTTCATTCGGATCCATTTGATCTCGATAAAGGATGTGCAGTATTGCCTTTACCAAGGCAATTCAGTTGCACAAGATATGCTCTACTGTTTCATCATCCTCAAGGCAGAGTCTGCGCTCTGTATCATTTCCCATGTGAATTCTTGAGGGATGGTAATTTAAGTAATAGTGACCTGTCAGAAAACCTGGTTCTGGACCGTGAAAATCTGCTGCCGACTCCGCCCTAGCGAGTCATTATAAAGGGTGGGTTAAATTTCAAGGGCCGTTGTTGAATGTAAACCACACCTAAACGTCAAGTTTTTTTCTGCATTTCATTTAATATTTTTCAATTTCAGACTAACTCAATTTGAACCATGGAAAGATACACGATCGATCAATGTGTTAAAGTTATTCAGGCTTATTATGACAACGGGCGTTCAAATCAAAATGCATATCACGCACTTCGTGTTTTTTTTCGGTCAATTTAATCGTCCAAATGTGCGTACAATCGGAAAAATTGTGGAAAAATTTGAGTTATCCGGGTCTGCCGGAGATGTGAAAACACCAGTGCATGCTCGTACAGCTCGTCCTGCAGAAAATATTGCTGCCCTTGTTGCCTCTCATATGATTCTCGAAATTGCTTGAAAGCGAAAGTTGGTTTGATATTAAACATCCACAAAGACTAAGCAGAGATTGGAAATTTTTTTTCCTAGCTAAATATCTCGAATTTCATTCCGCGTGATCTTGCTAACGGATATACAGGGTGGCGCTAATTTTTTTTTACAAAAGTAATACTTTTTTTTACTACATAAATTAAAAAATTGGAAAAAATTACTCATTTTTAGCGATGGAAATTTTTATTTTGACCTTTGTGTTATCGTATACCGCAGTTATCTATTTCGCAAGCGTAAAATATGATTGACCTACGACGCCATTTGCAATAATTATAAATATGCGCCACCCTGTAATATATATAAATACAATATATTAGGAGGTTGAATTAGTTTTAAAGGTGACACACAGATGGCGCTATTTATCACTTTATCGCGTTGGCAATACTGAATATATATTCATGACAAAGCCTCATCCCTAGGCTTTGTTTATCAGTATCTGTCATTTCGCTGAAGTATAAACAACGCAGTGTTTTCGTGCTCCGAGTATGTCAACTTTCGTGCCGTCGAAACGCAATTTGCGGGAAGCTTTGCTTTTCTGCTTCAATTTGAAAAAAAAAAAATACAGCCCAAGCCCGTGAATTGCTGCAGGAGGCCTACCCAGACCATACTCCGTCGATTTCAACATGTGAGTACTGGTTTCGACGATTCAAAAGTGGTGATTTTCACACCGAAGACAAGGAGCGTCTTGGCCAGCCCAAAAAGTTCGAGGACGCGGAATTGGGGGAATTGGTAAACGAGGACTCGTGCCAAACCCAAAAAGAGCTTGCTGAATCATTGGGCGTTGATAAATCAACCGTTTGCAAGCGTCTAAAAGCGATGGGAATGATCCAAAAGCAAGGACATTGGGTCCCGTACGAGTTGAAGCTGCGCGACGTCGAACGGCGATTTTTTACGTGCGAATTGCTGATCGAGCGACAAAATCGGAAGGGTTTTTTGCATCGGGTGGTGACTGGCGACGAAAAATGGATCCACTACGATAACCCAAAACGCAAAAAATCATGGGGTTTGCCCGGCCACGCATCAACGTCGACGGCCAAGCAGAATATTCACGGCAAGAAAATCATGCTCTGCATTTGCTGGGATCAGGTCGGCGTCGTATATTTTGAGCTGCTCCAACCGGGCGAAACAATCACGGGGGATCGTTACCGACTGCAATTGATGCGTTTAAGCCGGGCATTGAAAGAAAAACGGCCGGAAACGGTAAAAAGGCACGACAAGGTTATTTTGCAACATGACAACGCTCGGCCGCATGTTGCTTAACCTGTCAAAAAATACCTTGGAACGCTTGGCTGGGAAGTGTTACCCCACCCGCCGTATAGTCCAGACATAGCTCCCTCCGATTATCATTTGTTCCGGCATATGAGTCTCGATTTGGCGGACCAGCGGTTCTCCTCGTACGAGGCTACCAAAATATGGGTTGAGTCATGGATAGCCAAGCAGCGGCCAGAATTTTGGAGAAACGGCATCCGGAAATTGCCCGAAAGATGGGCGAAAGTTGTAGCTAGCGATGGCCAATACTTCGAATAAAATATTTTGTACCGTTTTTTCACAATAAAGCCCCAAATCTTCGAAAAAAACCTTTAAAACTAATTCAACCTCCCAATAATTGGCACTTATTTACATCCTTTGTTGTTTGCTTGGCCCCTTGTGGTGTGCGTCTTGATGTTGTTCCACAAATGGAGGGACCTACTGTTTTAAGCCGCCTCCGAACGGCAGATATTTTTATGAGAAGCTTTTTCATGGCGGAAATACTCTGGGAGGTTTGCCATTTCCTGTGGAGAAGCTATCGCTGTTGGACTTTTTCTGACATTTGGGGTTTTAAGCACAGATATTCATTCCTGGGCACTCAAACCTGAGGCTCTCACGCCTGGGAATGGTAGTCACGCTCGAACCCATTCGGCTTCCAATCCGAGTTCGCGACACATCTTTATGTAATATATGATTATGATATTTTGATATTTTTCACAAATAATTTCAATAATGAAAAAGCGAATACACATGAAATTTCCAATTGGGTATTTGTGGAATCCAATTACAATATGGAGCATATGTAAATACACAGAAATATTTACCCAATATTTTTATAATTTTAACATTCTCACAATCACTTACATATACATATGTATGCATGTATGCATGTACATTCACACATATTTTTGTTTTGCGAAATTTCTTGCAGCACTTATTGCACAGCGTCACCGCAGCAGCGATGCTTTCAATATTTACCTTGAAAAAGAAACATGGCTCCATGTTTTTGCAATCTTCGCATGTTTGTGTTTATTTGTGTCTTAATCGTAAATGTTTTCGCTTCTCACCGTTGGAATGCAACTTATTGGCATAAATTATAAGTGTCAACTGTCAACTGCCAACAGTGAAGATACTTTATGCTCACCACTTACACTCATGGGGAAAGAGCATCTTAGCAACAACAAACGTTCGAAAAAGTAGAGTAAACAAAAGTCCAACAACGTTGTGATAATATACAATAGCAAAGTGAAATTGACAAAACAAAAATGAGTCGTTTCCGCTGCCATGTTGACACTTCAGTTATATTTAAATACTTGTGTGTGTGTGTGTGTGTTCACATACCACATAAATAGAGCTTTTGTCGGTTGCAAGGTAAACATTAGTGTCCAACCGAATGGTGAATTTGAACTTTTTTCTTTTGGTTTTCACACGAAATCAGAACCAAGTTGAGTAAATTTTTTTTACTTTGAATGTAGAGATAAGATCACATCATGAATAGTGAGGCATTGGCTAGTTTCTTTCTGAAAGGGATGTAAAAACAATCGTTTAAATCGTTTCGGTGATTTCTTCAGTTATTTCTGTTTTGAAAAATTGAACCTCCCTCTAATTGTAGAATATAACTTCATTAAATTGACATAGCAATTGTCAGCAAAAATATCTTAAAATCAAGGAAGATAAGACGAATTATATGATGATGTCCAGACAAAATAAACCAACATCAGGCAAACTGAAAATTGGCGATTTTTCTTTTGAAATCGATGAATCCTTTACCTATTTAGGCTTCAAATTGAGTGGAGACAATTCAATGAGCCTCACCATCGATGAGAGAATTCTAGCAGCGAACAGATCGTATGCGTCGTCAACGAAACTCTTCAAATCAAAACTATTAAACAGACAATGCAAATTGACTCTGTATAAAACCATCATAAGACCAGTATTATGCTATGCAGCCGAATCGTGGAGCAGATAAAACAAAACTGCAAGCCTTCGAACGAAAAGTACTCAGAAGAATTTTCGGAGCAATCAAAGATCACGGCAAGTGGCGAATAAGATGGAACGACGAGCTAGATCAACTGATAAAGGGCGAAAATGTTATACGTTTCATCAAAGCGCAGCGGTTAAGATGGCTGGGTCACATTACAAGAATGGATGGTACGAGGGCGCAGAAGAAAATCGTAGAAGCCAGAGAGTTCAACACTAGAGCAAGCTTCCTTTTGCCGAGAACAAGATGGACCGATGAACTAGAGGACGACATCAAGAAACTTAGGATAACGAACTGGGAAAAAGTCACAAGCGTTCGAGACGTATGGAGGTCCCACGAGCAGCAAGCCAAAGCTCACAAAGAGCTGTAGAGCCAAAATATGAAATTGTCCGCAACATTTCTAGCAGGGTTTCCAAATAATTTATGATATTCATTCTTAACGTAGCCGCCGAGATGAGAACGTCGTTGCACCTAATTTGAAAGAAATGATTTTTGAGGTAATGTAACCATAATTTTCCTATGAAGCTGCTCCAAAGCCCATACTCGGTTATTTGTAGCAGCTTTGGAGCAGCTTCATAGGAAAGTTATGGCTACGCCATCTATAAATAAATGAATAATTTGAATCTTATATGCGAATTTGCCGCGGTTTTATGCAGAATTCTCTTCAGCCTAGTGAGACTATAAATAAAATGAAATAAAACGAAATGTAATAAAAGAAAATACAAGGTAAAGTCCAAAATATACAAGACTGAGCTAACATAGCAACGACAGGAGCTTTGTTCTGATAACTTCGAGTTTATTTATTCAAAATAGTCCCCTCTGGCCTCGATCTACTGTTTTGAGAGATCTTTAAACTTTTCGAAAGAGTGTTTCAGGTCATTGACCGGTTTACATACGTCCAGCAGCGCCAAAAATGCGCTAAAAGAAAAACTGTTCTTAAAAGGGATAACAATAGAGGTAAATATACAAAAATTTTATACATTGTTTATTAGTACTTAAACTTTATAAAAAAATGTATTTTAATTTTTCTTTACAAAAATTAGTAAATAAAAAATCACGTGACTCAAAGTATCAGGTCAGTCCATAAGTTCGTTCGTATTTTACCCATAATTTCACATTTGTACGATTTTTGCATACAAAAAATTATTCGCGGAATATAACGGAACTATTTATATATTCTTTGATATATTGTGCATTCAACAAGTGATTTTAATCGCGTGTTGTTAAAAAATAAAATGGAATCTTTGAACGCGTATAAAAGGCACATTTTGAATTTTTTTTAAAAAGTGCTAAAAATGCAACAACTGTTGCTGCAGAAATAAACACTGTTCACGGAGAGGATACCGTGAGTGTAAGGAATGCGCAAAAGTGGTTTTCAAACTTTCGAAGGGGTAACTGCGACGTGGAGGATGCCCTGCGCGCTGGTCGTCCTGAAGTCTTTAACTCCGACGCCTTGCTCGAACTCGTGGAAGCTCAGCCAAATTTGACAGTCGATATGATAGCTCAGAGGTTAAATTCATCGCATGGAACAGTTCATTGGCACCTGGTTCAGTTGGGAAAGGTTTCAAGCCTGGGAAAATGGGTTCCGCATAGACTTTCCGCAGCCAACCTTCAGCAGAGAGTGAATGTGTGTTCTTAGCTGCTGCAACAGCTTGAAAATGAAAGTTTTTTGAACAGCATCGTCACCACTGGTGATGAAAAATGGGTCCTTTACAACAATCCTGTTCACAAACGCCAATGGTTAGATAAAGATGAAACACCAGAACCGACCCTTAGAGATGGCCTTCACCCCAAGAAGATTCTCCTGTCTATTTGGTGGGATATTGCCGGTATTGTTTATTATGAACTTCTGGAACCAAACCAGACGTTAACTGCTGATAATTATTCCCATCAGCTATCAAACCTGAATGAGGCACTTAACAAAAATTGAGCGTATTTAGTGAATAGACGCAAAGTTTTGTTTCACCACGACAACGCAAGATCTCATACCGCAAGGCAAACATTAGGCAAGCTGAACGAGCTCGGATGGGAGCTAATGCCGCATCCACCATACTCTCCGGATATTTCACCTTGAGATTACCACCTTTTCCGTGGACTTCGATTCCATATGAGTAAGAAGAACTACTCCTCAAAAGAAGCTATAAAAAGGGATATCGAAGCGTATTTTGGCTCCAAGGCCAACAATTTTTTGAGCAGGGAATTAAAAATTTGCCTAAACGTTGGGAAGACATTGTAAATAATGAAGGAAAATATATTATTGGTTAATAAATACTTTAAACATTTTTTTTATTAATTTTAAAACCACCTTTAAAAAACGCACGAACTTATGGACTGACCTGATACAATGAAAAAAAGTTGATCCACGGTTTGCATCATTTCTCCTTGAAATGTTGATGGATCGGTAAAAAGAAAAAAAATTCTTGTAACATAAAGTCGGGAAGTCGAGCCGGATTTTTGAATATTTCTCCGTATATTCTTAAGATACTATATTTTCGAAATATCGAAAAAAAAATAGATTTTTTGAAAACTCGGGTCGTAAATAATAAATTTTATAAAAACAATATTTCCTATATTTATTATTATTATTTTCTTATTTGGTAAGCCCCTCTATTCAAGTGAACCGGCCTGTTTACAGTCTATTCACAAAATGCAAAATGTATATGCTTTATTTTTTATTTCTTTCCCGGTTAAAAATTAATGTGAGCATGAAACTTTGAAATTTTCAAATTTGAAAATTATAAAAACCATCTGCAGTTCGAAAGCGGCATAAAACTTTAAATTCCTTCACTTAGCGAATCCGAAGACCGAAAAAGTCGCAGTATGCATACAAACATACCTACATACTACTATACTCGTATATGTATAGGTGCATGTATGTACAGACAGCAACTAACAATCGCTTTATTTAAATCTAATCAACCGCAAAATGACAGACTCTCTTCGATTTTCACTTAAAACAAATTGCATACTTTATTCGCATTAAAAGTTTTTTATATATTATATTTCTATGGCTCACAGATACATTCATATGTATGTATGTAGGCTCATACATACAAAAGTACAGCACGCAATATAATACCTTATGCCCTTTAATTGTATTGTTTGATGATCTGTTGTCGGACGACGTTTGCTCCAATTTCCGCACAAATAAAAAAAAAAAAGAAAACAAACACAATTGGCGGGAGCATAGAAAATATATATATGTATACATAGGCATATATATACAAGTATGCACATACCTACATAGGTACTACAGACAATAGCATAAATCCGTCGGCAATACGTTTCGTATGATTTTTCCCCATGACTTCTCCTACGTACATACATAAATGCTATTTAAGAGGTGTGAGGAGGGGAGTTTTTAGCAGCAACCGCGGCACTGAAGTTCACTTCGTTCATATTTCAATTTGGTTTCGATTTTCCAATCAATTTCCAAGTAAATAGAGCCAAACTTGGATAAAAGTGGAAAATTGAGACAAAAGAGAAAAAATCCTCAAATACAAAAGTACCAGAAGTACCATAAGTAGCTCAATTGTGCGGAGCTGTGTCTACTTGTCTATGTATATATGTATGTGTTATCCAATTTACGATTGATTTGTGGCCAGTGCCACTGTAACGACCGCAGAGATAAACAACAAAGCTCTTGTAACTGGCATTCGCTACGAGTTTCGAAATGACTGCTACTAGTGCGTATGTATGTGTGAACATACGTATGTACTAGGGGTGGGACTATTCGAATAAAAATTATTCGAATAATAAAATCTTTTATTCGAGAGGTATTCGTAATTCGAATAATATTTATTCGAATTTTTTATTCGTTTATTCGAATAATGCTATTCGAATAGTTCATTATTCGAATACCTTACTATTCGAATACCTCACTATTCGAATAGTTTACTATTCGAATACCTCACTATTCGAATACCTTACTATTCGAATACCTTACTATTCGAATACCTCACTATTCGAATACCTTACTATTCGAATACCTCACTATTCGAATACCTTACTATTCGAATACCTCACTATTCGAATACCTTACTATTTGAATACTTCACTATTCGAATATTTTTGGTAAATATTTACTTAGATAAGCGGACTACTAATCGGTTTCTGTACAAGTGCATGTACCTACATATGTATGCAAATTCAAAAACCACGCAAAGGCTTATATTAACACGTTCCCTGTCCCAATACAAAAATGCAAAATTGACCGTCAAGTCCAACAGGGTTTTTTGAAAAATTTGTTTTTTTGTAGTCATAGGATAGCTTTAGTAATAATAATAACTAAACAAAAAAAACGGATGCAGGGTATTTCTACCTGAAACACATATGGTCCATTTTTGCTTCTGCATGTTCATGAAACACATGAGGTTCAGGGAACTTTTTCTATGCTGACACACATATGGCTCAGGAACGTATCAGTGCTTATCAGGCGCACGTTTACTGAACCATATGTGGCTAAGCAAACAGGGAACGTGTTAAATGAAAATACTACCTACTTTTTATTGTGTCGGCGCTTTGTTTTTGTTTCATATTTTGGTAAATATTTACTTAGATTAGCGGACTACTCTTGCTTGAGGCATGAAATTATTTTCTTTTAGGTTTTTTGCTTTTCGCAGTACTATTATATGCACATACATACATATACCCATATACTCTACCTGCTACTGACTGACCTAAGCCCGATAAACGAGTGCAGACAGTCCTACGACCATGCATACGCTTAGGTAACTGGCGATGAGAATTATATATGTATGTATATGGACATTTCAGGCAATAAACTGCATGTGACACTGAAATACGTAATCTATTTCAGACTTCTTTTTAAGAGAAATAAAAAATATATATTTTATTATCGAATTAAAAAAAATTGTTTACTTTAAAAGGAAGAGCGTTAGCAAAAGCATACGTACTTAAATACTTCAAAAACCATTTACTATGATAATTATTTATCACAAATAGTGTCTTATAACTAAATATACAAAGAAATATCTACCTACTATTGACCACTCAGCAGGGTAGGTACATGTACATATATGTACATACATATGTCATGTATGTATCTGTTGTTGTTGTCATGTATCTGTTGTACACACATTAGCAACAAAAAGTAAGTGATATTTTTATTTAATTTCTTCTATTGCGTAATTTTTTGAAATTACATACATACATAGATACATACACACATGCATTTGCGCATCAATCCAATTTCAAAGCAATCTGCATGTGTACATAAATAAGTACATATGTATATAATTCTATCCTATTATTGGCCTTGAATAACTTCTAAATCTGTAGATTAAGCAAAAGAAGATTTTAAGGCTCTATATTTATCGTTTGAGAGAAAACCATTATTTCGATCCGTTACCGAGAATGTTAAAACCGATGCGGACATAGAAAATGTGAAATCATATTTCTCCATAGAATTTATATGGGAAATTGAAAAGTGCGTTGCGGGCCACCCTAATATTAATATTAAGGCGTCTAAACACAAGAATTGTTACGAGGGAAAACCAAATATTTTTTTAGAAACGCTCTGATGTTTTTATGCACATTTAGTCATGCACATACATATAAGTATGTATACCTGTCGATGTTTTATCAAGAACAATACCAAAGAAATATTATCATATTAGCTAATTGAAACATGAAGCAGTCAAATCAAAAAATCACAATGTTCAAAATTCGAGAAAAACTGATTAGCACCATGAGAAGGGCCAATGTAATTTTTATATTTTTAAAAGCATTTTCTCCCTGATATAAATGAATATATAGTGAGGTATTCGAATAGTAAGGTATTCGAATAGTGAGGTATTCGAATAGTAAAGTATTCGAATAGTGAGGTATTCGAATAGTGAGGTATTCGAATAGTAAGGTATTCGAATAGTGAGGTATTCGAATAGTAAGGTATTCGAATAGTGAGGTATTCGAATAGTAAGGTATTCGAATAGTAAGGTATTCGAATAGTGAGGTATTCGAATAGTAAACTATTCGAATAGTGAGGTATTCGAATAGTAAGGTATTCGAATAATGAACTATTCGAATTATTTGAAACGAATAGTATTATTCGTTTTATTCGAATAATGTTTATTCGAATATTATTCGAAAATAATCCCACCCCTAGTATGTACATATAAATGTGATGTAGGTTATACAAGTACCTACACAAGTACATATATAAAAACAATACCCACTCGGTTTTAGAGACAATTCAATAAATGAACATCCAGTGAACCACAGAAAATCGCAGAAAAATTTAGTTCATAAGGTTCTAAAGAGTGAACATGACCTGTATTATTTTATTATTCCTATCTATTCTATTACATACTCGTACGTTTGTATGATTACATTTTTATGTGGGCATTATTGTTATTTTTATGATTTTTAATTAAAGACAACATTTTTAACGTTGTAATATAAAGCCGACAGCCTCAGGCCTTTGACAAAATTTTAGTTTGGAATTTAGTCTCGCAGTTTTTAGTTTCTCATCAATTTTTTTTAAAGACTTTGAAGCTTCAAAGATCTAAACTTTCAACTTAGGCTCATGAACCATTGTGATGCCATTGTGGGGAACCTGTCTTATCTCTCCAAAAACCAGTGAGTATTTTAGAAGATCCCTTCTCAAAAACACTTGAACTGTTGACAGTGGCATACGGTGAGAGTACTCTGAGTAAAAAAAAATGTTTACAAGTGGTAAAAGCTTTTCACAGAAGGTCGAGCAGATGTGAATGACGACGCTCCCTCACATCAACAACCGATGAAAATGTTGAGAAAGTGAAGAAAATTGTTATGGAGTATCGGCGAATCACAATTAGAGAGAATGTTGGCATATCGGTTGGCTCAAGCCAAGGCGAATTTTTTACAGGTGACAGCAAACACATATAAGTAAAACCCTACATGTATTTGTTGTTGCGTTTGGTCCAAGCATCACGTCAAAATCAGTAATCAAATGTAAACATACGAATGTAAACATACCAATACATACAAACAAAGCATATCATTTTGACGTAAGCCATACCTACGGCGAAAAATTCAGCTGGGTGAATGCTGTCACCTTAATAAATCCACCTTGGCTCAAGCCATGCAATATTTTCAAAAATTTTGGGCATAAAGCGCGTGGCAGCGAAGTTCGTTCCAAAATTGCTGAATTTTGACCAAAACAACGTCGCACGAGCATCGCTCAGAAATTATTGAATGACATCAATGATGATCTAGATTTGCTTAAAAGGGTCATAACTGGTAACGAATCATGGGTATATGGTTATGACATCGAAGCCAAAACCCAATCGTCGCAATGGAAGAGTCCAGAAGAGCCAAGACCAAGAAAAGCACACCAAGTTCAATCAAATGTCAAGGTTTTGCCCACTATTTTCTTCGATTACCATGGCGTAGTGCATCAGGAGTTCTTACCACAATGTCTTTCGGTAAATAAGGAGTATTACCTTGAAGAATAGGAAAAAAAACCGCCCGGAATTGTGGAAGAAAATTCATGGTTTTTGCATCATGATAATGCACCTGCTGACTCTTCTTTGCTTGTGAGATAGTATTTGACCAAAAACAACACCGTTATCATGCTTCAGCCCCCGTATTCACCAGATTAGACCCCCTGCGACTTTTTCCTGTTCCCAAGATTGAAGAGATCCATGAAAGGACGACGTTTTGCGACGATTGAACAGATAAAAACCGAATCGCTGAGAGAGTTCAAGGACATACCAGAAAGTGCATATCAGAACTGCTTCGAGGATTAGAAAATACGCTGGCACAAATGTATTATATTTGAGGGGGACTACTTTGAATGAGATAAAATAGAAATTGATGAATAAATAAATATTTTTTGAGAAAAATGAAAATTTATCTTATTTTTTGAACACACCTCGTAATGTGTTTGCACGCCTATTAGGCAATGCCCTGTTAGAACTGAAATCCGGGCGATTCTGCATGTGGATTCATTACACCATTTTTCATTCGCTGCGATTACAATTTTTTCACATATGAGCAGCTTAAATGTCTGTGAGGGTGTGCCTAATAGTCCGGAGTGAAATACGTAAATTTTTTCAAATCATATCGTAATAGCAGGGAAAAGTTGCGGCATATCAATACAAATTCAGGAAAAAAAAGAAATTTCAAATCGGTTAATATCTTCCGTTCGCGCATTGCATTTAAAATTTACAAATTTTATAATAAATTGAACAAATATTCGAAAAATTGTAAGAGGTGGAAATGATGTTAGATAAAGTTCATTTTTTGTAGACTATTACAACATCAGGTATAGTTTGAAAAGAAAAACGTCTACCGCTCTATCAAAGCCCCTACAGCCCCTGAAAAGAAGTGGAAAATGTCATTTTTTGTATAAATTTACGTAATTGCGGGTGGTTAGTTTCTCTATTTTAATTTTTGTATAAGTCTTCTTGAGTATATAAGTAGAATAAATTATTCCCCTCTTAGCGCGCCCACTGACCACACTATTTTAAAGAAGTTTTGTACAGCTCTTGGCCCGCCCTTTTTGGACGACTCAGAACTCACCGCGTGAAGGTGACTGTACGACGAGTTCCACCCACTCCCTTCCCAACCAACCAACCAAAGATGAAAAATTATTTATTCGGGAGTGGCAAAGTCTGCTTTAGTGTCAAATTGAGGCATAACTGTACGAGAAGTGAGTGCTGCTCTTATAAACCCATCACATCTCTCGTTCCCATACACTTTTGAGGACGCTTGAGTTACTAGTTTTACGCAACGCTCCACAGCTTGCTTATGGCATGGAATATTTGTTAAATCTATGGTTAATTTAGGTTTTTCTTTATCAGAAATTAATTGCAAGATATCTTCAGAAGAAAGGCTGTCTAAAATTGGAGGGCAGGTAAGTTTCATTTCAGACCAATTAATTAACTCAAAAAATTCATTTGCTCCAAAGTTCAGGTTAGGAACCAAAAAGTTTCTAATATTTTTGTCTTTTGAAGGGATTTCTTTTATTTTCAGAACTCGCCTCAATCCAAGATCGCGGACATGCTCTCTGTCATCTACCACCATCGAGAGAAGAATGTTTTCTGGATGGGCAAAAAAGGAATTTGTTTGAATAACCTTATAAACTACTGCCTGGACTTCTGAAGATAAGATTCTACATTTTTTAATACATTCTAAAATATGTTTAGGTCCGTCAACTATTGACGAATTTGTTTTGATTTCGAACCATAGAGGTGCGTATACAGTCAAAATGTATTTTACAATTTGAATGAGATTTTTAGATGGCTCCTGCAAAGAAATGTATAATCGTAGGAACCTGTTTGCAATTGTCAACCAACGAGAGTGTGATATTGGTCTCGGATCTCGATTTGCTAGATCTGGGGAGCAAAAACCAGCATCAATAGCAATGGCAATGTCATGTAAGTATTTCTGATCTTTACTTAAGCTTATTGCGTCAAGCGTTCGTGGAAGAGAGCATTCGATCCTCTGAAAAGCAACGATGGACAAAGATTCACATTTAGCCAGCTGTTTGCCAAGAAGCCCACTGAAAGACTGAGGACCTGTTGTTTTACCATCAAGTATTTCAACTAGATGCCTCAGAGGTAATTCATTAAAATGGAGGAGACAGATAGCCCATTGTACTGGTCTTTTTAAACGCGTTTCAATGAATTTTATTGCACCATTCTTCCACCCAGTATTTGTTGACGTACCATCACATCCAATCACTACAACATTAGATTTATTTATACCATTTTCTTCAAAATAATTTACAATGCTGTATGCTGTGTCCTTTCCACTTTTTGAAGTAGGTACTAAATGACAAAGGTACTTTGAGCCTGGTTCTGCTATTACTGAAATGTGCTCTTCTTTTTTTATAGATTGATAACGTTTGTTTCCTTTTTCAACTAAAACTAAAGTGTCATCCATCCTGCCATCAAAATACACACACATCGGATCGTTTAATTGCTCTATTGCATTCCCCGATTCGATAAGTTTTAGTCTACATTTTTCTTTTTCTCTTCTCATTTTGCTTCGATCAACAACAAAAGAAGTATCTTTGTCCGTTATAAGACCAACGTCTTTAAATGCACTAGACACAATAGCTGCTGCTGCTCTATCAGATACTCCAAAACGATCACTTGTTAAGGCCGTTGCTGGAAGTGATAAGCGCATCTGTGCATTTTTTGAACTTGCTGACTGAGAGGAAATAGAGCGTGGGGTCTGAAAATCGGGATCATTCTTATCATTGTCAACTTCAGGAGTTATCTCTGTTTCAGAATCAATACTACTACAAGAAGGTCCAGGTAAGTTGGTCTGACTTAAGTGACGAGCTTTTCTCTGCAATTTTAATGTAAGCTTTTGAGTTTCTTTGGTATCTACTGTCCCAATCTTTCCTTGTCCGAGATATCTTTGAGCATATAGAAATTTGATTCTAATGGCGGTATCTTTCTATCTTTAGGGCATGTGCAGTTGATAGTTACCGGCCTGGGACAAATACACTTGTCAAAGCTTCTTTGACAAAAGCAATTGAGTGTCATCTCGCACTTGCAGGACGAAATGTCAAATAATGTACTTGAAGATTGTTCAATAAAATCATTGTACTTCTTTTGTCTCTCAGGTGTGTCTTTGTCCCTGAATAAGATTTACGAAGAGTGTAGTATCGATCATGTAGATGTTTAATCTTTTGTACAACTCTTGTGTGGGAAACTATTGGAATCGAAGCCTTGGAATAAAGGGACTCAGTCTGATGAGCTACAGTATCTGCTACAACTGTGAAGCTTAACTTCTGACCAGAACTGGCAGCAGAAGATTCTACTGACATTTTGTACCTCACTTCTTGCCAACATTGTATAATGTCGGTATTAGTGGGAAGGACCGATGACAGCAGTGGTTTAGGTGCACCAAAAAATGGGCAGTGTATGTCCTTACGAGTAAAAGACATGAATAAAATGTTTCAAGAGATTTAATGTTAAGTAATTGTGTAAACTATGTAATTCAAAAGAACATCGAATAGAATTTTTTTTGACCAAACAGCGCTGTTCGACAAGAGTGAAAGCAGAACTGGTAATGACCAGAGAGTACTAGCTCTTCCGTGCCCTTCGTTTATCGGTATGCCAGAATCAAAAGCAAAATGAAAAGAAAGACGATGGAATACAAGTAACCAAGTGGAAGACGATCTAAAGCACAGACGTGTTGTAGTAGCCGTAAGCCGCTTTCACGCAAGCCTCATTTGGCATAGGCTTCCTTAGTAGATTTGGTGTAAAATTGGTAAAAGTTAATCGCTCAGAACCACAGAAATGGATAGATTAGTAAATTAAAAATCTACTACTCAATGCTGAAAGTGCTATGTATAAAAAGGGAGCTCGATCTTTAATCATTTACCACTTCTACAAGTTTTCGTAAATCAGCTAGATTTGGGATAAAATTTGTAAATTTTAAATGCAATGCGCGAACGGAAGATATTAGCCGATTTGATATTTCTTTTTTTCCTAAATTTGTATTGATATATAGCAACTTTTCCCTGCTATTACGATATGATTTGAAAAAATTTACGTATTTCACTCCGGTCTAGTGCCTATGTACATATGTCATTCTCTGTGTGCTCAGTCTATTTGGTGCTGAGTTTCGTTAGTTTGTCGCACCTACATTTACCCTCGATGTCACAATAGCCAGGTACCCATCGCCGCCTGGCTATCAGTGAAAATGTATTGAGCTTGGGAATAAGTTAGTAACGTTTTTACCGGAGACTTTTATTTAAATAGAAAACAACACCTAAATCGCCGTTGCTGTTTACAACCTCTTTTCACCTCTCGACCAATTTGTTGATGCCGTTCCGCCAAAAAACGCCTGGTCTGGTGTCAAAGATGTGGTAGAAACAGTTTTTAAGGGCCTCTTTGTTATCGAAGGTAACGCCTTTCATATGGTTTTACAGGGAGCGGAAACATGGTAATCGGTCAGTGCAAGATCCGGGGAATACGGAGGATGCTGAAGGACCTGTCATTCAAGCTCTTGGGGTGTGGTTTTGACGACTTTTGCAACATGGGGCCTCGCATTGTCGTGAAGGAGTAAGGTTTGACCCTGTCGATCAGGTCTTTTCAGTCGAATAGCCTCATTCACGCGGTGTAGCTAGGTAATGTAGAGCTCCTTGTTGACCGTGGCATTCTTTTCGAGCATTTGCCAGTGGACCAAGGGCATGGTTCAGTCTTACCAAACACATATCATGATCTTCTTTGGATGAAGAATTCGAATTCAGAAGACCTTCCGCTGCGAGACGTGTCGCCGTGCTTTCCATATACAAAGCAAATGTCCCGAGCTGCTTCGGCAGCTTTTTGACCTCAATGAAAAGCAAAGAATAGCAGATTTCGAAAACATTGATTTTTGCCTCCTGGGTGTTCTATTTCTAAGCCTCAAAACTAATAAAAAATCAAATAACTCAAAAATACAACTAGCATAGTTTTGTAGAGCACAAAGAGTTTTATCGAATTAATGCGTACCCTTTGCCAAACAGCAAAAAAATTGTTGTACAATAAAATAAAACACAAAATAAAAACGCTACGAACTTATTCCCCGAAATAATACTTATGTATATAGCTTCCAACACATCGCGGTGTTCAAACAAATGTAATTGCCGATGAATTGTCCAACTGCGGATCAGCAGTTACCCCACATGGACCAAAGCCAATAATCTGTATAAATTCTGCAAGTATCACGAAGAGGATCAGCGATTATGCATGCAATTTACATAAAGAGTGATGGTCCGATCTAGAACGTTGCAGAACGGCAAAACGTTTTGCGAGAAGTCCGAACAGAAATCTGTCGAGCCCTTCTCTAAAACTTTTTAAAGAAGTTCGGTTGATGTTCGATATTATTACAGGCCATAAGTCATGCGGTCAGTATGTGACCACCATTGGAATCATTGGGGACACGATTTACCTGTGTTGCTTAGAGGAGCTTCTCACAGGACCAGCTCACTCTGTCTCTATTCCATCCTATCTCTTTCTTTCTGTAACTTCTCTCCTTTCCTCCTTGACGACTATCTACCTTTTTGCTTTCCAAAGCTTTCAATACTATGGGCTTTTCAGCCTGAGTATTTTAGGAGTTAGCAATCTCTCGGTGTTTTTTGGCTCGCCTTTTTCGAATTTTAATTTCATCATAACGGACAAACTTCTAGTCAGCAAACAATTGTCGATGTTGTAAATTGAAATAAAATAACAAAACTTCTAATTGATTGGGAGATTTTTATTATTTTTGTGTAGAACCATTAGGTTAGGTTAGGTTAGCCTGGTTGGCAATAAGCCACGCATAGACCTTTTGGTCCCTAGCGATACCAGATGGAGACCGACCTCTATGAATCCCTAAAGTAGACATCATGTAGGATGTCAGCGCTTTTGGCGAATCTAAGTAGGGCTGGGAGCTCCGCTTTTGAGACGTCTTCCAGACCCTCAAACAGTGGGGCTCCCAGGCATCTTAGTCGCGTTTTTGATAATGCCGGACAAACGCACAGAAGGTGTTCAAAGTCTCCTCAACATCCTCTCTGCATTTTCTGCATTTGTCCGTGTTAGCAATCCCTATCTTGTACGCATGTGCAGCCAATAGATTGTGACCTGTTAGCATACCTATGAGTGAGTTTTTTGTCGTTAGTTCTACACATGAGTTTTGCTGTTTTGCATGTGGTCAGGTTAGTCCACCTAGCTTTCACTTGCCTTTTCATGTGGTCGTCCATTTCATTGTATATTGTGTTTAGCGGTCTCGGTATGTCGTTCTCCTGTTCAAATGGTAGTCTCACAGCACTTTTTGCTATCTCATCTACTATTTCGTTCCCTATAATGCCTTTGTGACCAGGTACCCAGTAGATATGCAGCCTACTGTTTCCGGCTAGCCTTTCTATGGCCTCCCTGCTCCGTCGAACATTTTTGGACTTAATACAATATGAGCTTATTGCTCTTATTGCTGCTTGACTATCCACGTATATATTAATTGTTGAGTTCTTTCTTGTTCTAGTGTAGGCTAGCTCCGCGGCCTTCCCCACAGCAAAAACTTCCGCTTGGAAAATACTGCTGTGGTCTGGCAGCTTGATAGACTGCCTTATTACTAGTTTAGAGCAGTAGATACCCGCTCCCACTCCGTCTGGAGTTTTCGAGCCGTCTGTATAGATGTGAAAGGTTTTAGGGCCAGGCTTCATGCCTTTGTGCCATCCCTCCTCTTCAATTGTATTGCGGAACCTTCTCTCCCAATTAAAGTACGGAGTCATGTAGTCTGTGCCACCTGAGCTCCACTTTCCTATTGAGTGTGTGTAGAACCATTAATGACATTTATTTTTTCTAGATAATCCCATTCAAATGTTAACCGCAACTGCGCTATAATTCGACCTCCCGTACACATCAATTTTGAATGATTCGCTGGAGGGTTTCGGTCGGTATCTCGAGAATAACTTTAGTAATGTTGGCTTTCGATGCCTCAAACGAAGCTGGTTTATTCATAAACCATTTAGACTTTACATACGCCACAACTAAAAGTCCAAAGGTGTGATAGCGCACGATCTTGATGGCCAATCCACTGGTCCGAGACGAGAGATCAATTGCGCACCGAAACGTAGACCCAGTAAATCAATTGTTTCAAGGGCTGTGTGGCTGTATGGCAAATAGCCCCCTCTTGTTGGAACTAAATATTGTGGAAATCAGGGGCTTCAATTGCCGGCATCAAAACATCGTTAATCATAGCGCGATATCGTTCGCCGTTCACTATTACATTGGCGTCAGCCTCGTCTTTAAAGAAATATGGGCCTATGATTCCTCCAACCCCTAGGCTGCACCAAACGGTTGCTTTTAATGGCTATTCTTGAATGGCTTCGGGTCGCTCTTCAGCCCGAATACGGCAATTTTGCTTATTAACGTAGGCAGTGGGCCAAAAATGGGTCTCATGGCTGAACACCATAAATCGGGTTAAACGCGCGTTGAACACTTTTAATAAAGCGTCGATTTTCGTAATACAATTTTACGATTTGTAAACTTTGTTGAGGCGTAAGTCTTGCCATGATGAAATGTCAATGAATACTGGAAAAAATTATATATTTATTTTGACGGTAGTCACACGTCATCAGTCAAAAACACCCTATTGGAAAAAGTACCTCCATCTGATCACCCTTTTAAATATTTTTTTAAATACATTGTTTAGCCTTAAACTGAGAACTGTGTTATTTTTCAAATGAAATTGTTAATTAATTTAATTGTCAAGAATTAATTAGTACTTCATTGTTAAAACGCAATTTTTTTTCAATTTCTAATAAAGTATGTGTGTTTACACGTTCAATAGTATATTTTTACAAATAAATTCAAACTCCAATAATAGGAACAATTGACAAAAGTGAACAATACTATCATTTCTATAAATTCATATGAACGAGCGACTACTGCATTGGGTTGTATGTAACTGAGTAGCGCCAAATAGCAGCCTTAAAGTTCAGACGCTTTTTATAGGTACATGGGGGGTATCTACCATATCTACATACATACATACGCAGTTATATTCAACTTAACTTCGTAAGCTCTATGGAGAGCATTTTTTTTTATTTTATTTATTTATTTATAGCTTTCATTTCTGTAGTATCGTCCAATGAACCATTTATCGAAAGACAAGCCGCACCAATAGTGAGCTAAATTTCGTAGCAAGTTCTTCGATGTGATATATGTACTTATGTATGTATATGTGCATACGTACATACATACATATCTATTGTGTTACACTATTGAACAGGCACTCATGTATGCAGCACTCATATGGGGTGAAGCTCTGATATAAAAAACATACGCGAAGAAGGCGGAACTAGTTTTTAGACTAAGTGCCCTTAGAGTTGCCTGTGCTTTCAGGACAGTGTCGTATGAAGCAGTGTGTGTCATATCGGGTATCATGCCACCAGATACACGCTCTGAACTGGGTAGAGTCTACAACAAAGCCAAAAGCCTGAACAGAGAACTAACGGCGGAAGAGCATAAGGAAGAAAGACCGGGAAGCATTAATGAGTGGCAAAATCGCTGGGAGCTAGCGACAAAAGGGAGGTGGACGTATAAACTCATCAGAAGCGTGCAGGCATCGGTTGAGAGAAGACATGGTGACACTAGCTGACACAGTTGCTGACGGAACATGGATGCTACAGAGAGTATCTTCAAAGACTCGGCCACGAGGACACAGCAGACTGCTCGTTCTGCGGCAACGCTAGTGAGAACGTAGAACATAAGTATCTTCTTCTCCTCCCCGAGATACGCACCTGAAAGAACGTCGATTGAAGAAATGATAAAAGAAAGAATAACCCCAGGCAACATTGTAAATCACATGCTGAAATCGAAGTTGGTGTGGGCCAAGATGAGAGAATGATCCGCAAATGCGTTACGGGAATTGCGGAAAAAGGAATGGGAACGCAGTAAGCAAAGAAGACAAACAAGTAATGAAGGGTGGACAGAGACAGAAACATATATGAAGAGCCATACTGGCCAGCTTGGCCCTGCGATGCAATGCTTAAACGGCAGTACCGCAGGGCAAAATAAAGCTACATAGGTCGGAGTTAAGGTTTAGTACGTAGTTGTACTGTTTCACAAGGTCAGTTTAGTAGTAATACTGACTGTGCGTGGTCCCGAATGAACCAGTGGTAAAATGGTCAATTTGTCTGCAAATTATCATAGTTGACAGTTTTAGATACAAAAAATTTAAGACTCCTCTATGGACGTACTTACCAATACATCCCCTTGATTAGAGAATCATTCATAAGTAGATAGGTTAGGTTAGGTTAGGTTAGGATGTCCTTCGACGCACCTACGCCCGTTAGAGGCCCACCACTGTGATACCACTAGAACTATTCTATCCTTACTCTACTTGTGCTAGTTTGAGATTTACAACATTGTTGTTCAGCAATGTTGTTCAGAAAAGCGAGACCGAGCAATCCCAACCGTCTTCTATACAGAGCCATGTGCCCGCATAGAAGGGGCTCGACCGTCTCTTCCTCTTCCACATTATGATACCTTCTACAATAGCCATGGCATGGTGCTCCTAATCTACTGGCATGCCTTTCTATTAGACAGTGCCTAGATAGGACACCTACAACGCTTCCGACTTAATTTAAGTAGACTCTTCTTTTAGCGATCAGTATGAATCGTGGCGGCCGCCGTAGCCGAATGGGTTGGTGCGTGATTACCATTCGGAATTCACAGAGAGGACGTTGGTTCGAATCTCGGTCAAGGCAAAATTAATAAAAACATTTTTCTAATAGCGGTCGCCCCTCGGCAGGCAATGGCAAACCTCCGAGTGTATTTCTGCCATGAAAAAGCTCCTCATAAAAATATCTGCCGTTCGGAGTCGGCTTGAAACTGTAGGTCCCTCCATTTGTGGAACAACATCAAGACGCACACCACAAATAGGAGGAGGAGCTCGGCCAAACACCTAACATAAGTGTACACGCCAATTATTTATTTATTTATTTATGAAACGTTCATGCCGTCTATGTTGACGGTATCTATTATATGTATGCAAGATTCCCCTACTATTGAACTGGTGCTATATTTTTATGTACTAGAAAGTGGATACAATAGCTCCATTTCCAATTGCTCAGTGCGCCTTTTAGAAAAAAATTGAGTTGCCGCCCAGCACACTAAACAGCAGATATTTTTAATGAGGAGCTTTTTTATGGCAAAAATACGTTTTAGCACTGCCTTCCGAGGAGCGTTTTCCATCATTTTGATGCATGCAGATTCGAGCCAACGCACTTCCAAATGGTAGTCACACACCAATCCATTCGGCTACGGCGACGGCGCTAAAATCAGCTAAAATCAAATTTTGTTTTAAAATCAGTAAAACGAAACGGTACCGAAACATTTCAATTGATGACAAAAGTTAATGGCTATGAAACTCTATCTCGTTCCAGAGTTCATGAGTGGTTTGCACATTTCAGAGATGGTTGTGAGGACATAAATGACAATGAACATGCGGCCCGCCCAAAATCAGCAATCACCGAAAACTTCATCGAAATTTTTCGTAAATTTATCAAAAATGAACCGAAATCATCGTTGGAATTTATGGAATCGGAGATGAATATCTCCAAAACATCGATTTATCGCATTTTAACTTATCATTTGGGCTAACGAAAGGTCTGTGCACGTTTCATTCCGCCCAAGTTAACTGAGGACCGAAAATTGCTCAGAACTCAACATTCGAAAGACCTCATTAAAGAGGCGAGAAAAGACGAGAACAAAAACTTCCGTTACAACATTGTAACTGGTGATGAGAGGTGGTGTTTCCAACATGAACTTGAAACTTCCAAGTGCCGAATGGAAGGCCCCAGACGAGCCACCATCCAAAAAATCGCGTTTGGAGAAGTCAAAAATCAAGTCGATGCTCATTTGTTTTTACGATTCCAAGGGAAATGCCCACTAGGAGTTCATGCCAACGAGCTAAACTGTCAATGCAATTTTCTATCTTGGCATTTTGAAGCGTTTATGGCATCGCATTCGTCGAATTCGCCCTGAATACCGCGAAGGAGGAAACTGGCGCTTATTGCATGATAATGCACCATCTCATCGATGTGACTGATTTTTCTTCTTGTGACTCGAACTCGTATTTTTACCATCAATCACTCACCGTATTCGCCTGATATGGCTCCCTGTGACTTCTACTTATTCGGAAAATTGCATTTGGCCATGAAAGGAAAACGTTTTGCGTCCGCAGAGGCCATCCAAAAGGTTTGTACCGACATCCTGAAGGACATTCCAGTCAATCAGCTGAAACACTCTTTCGAAAAGCTTTTAAATCGCTCAAAACAGTGTATCGAGGCCAGAGAGGACTATTTTGAATAAATAAACTCGAAGTTATCAGAACAAAACTCCTGTCGTTGCTATTTTAGCTCATTCTTGTTTACTTTGGACTTCACCTTGTAAGTGTATATAATTGGCGCCTTTTTGGTTGTTTCGCTGAGCTTATCCTCCTATGTGTGGCGTGCGTCTTGAAGATGTGCCACAAATGGGGGACCTGCAGTTTTCATCCGACTCCGAACGGCAGCTGGTTTATTTATAAGCAACAGAATAACACAAGTAAAAAAAGCTTGTAATTTTATTGGGGACTCTGCACAACAGAAAGAACTTTTGGAAAGAACCACAATTTCGGCAAAATCTACAAATAAGAAGCTAATAAAAGTTCTCCACGTACCGTAGGCCACACACGTCTTATTAAACAATTCATAAAAACTTACAAAACTCTGCTGGTTGCCACTAATCTTATTTTTTATTAGTCCGCTTTGTTGTAAGCAAACGTGCACATCTACATACATTAGCGTAATAAAAGTTTAATTTCCTTAAAGAAAAATGCTCAGAAGCTACTAAAGCCAGGTCACCTTTGGATACTCGTAAACCCTGGAGCTTGAAAGTTTTCCATTGATTTTATGAAAATTAATTTTTAATAGTCATTTTAACATGAAAACAAAATTCAATTAACCCATAGAATAATACTCGTATGTGCGTATGTATGTATGTACATGAATAGGCGCAATTTACCACACAGATTTTTATTACCACGCAAACAAAAAAAAGATAAAGTCCAATAGCTGATGAAGCGAATTCAGTAGCAAAAAGTAATCCAACGACGAATCGAATGGATGCGCTGAATAAATGCATGCAAATACAAAACAGATTTTTCCACTTTAGCTGCGTGGATGGCATGGGAAGAAAGTTGGGCGACAGTGCCAATGGGTGAAGTGTGTCGCCACTAAGCTGCTCAGACGCTTGCCGCGTGTTGCATGACAAGCCCACAACTACGGCACGTCGCCCAAGTAGGGAGGAACTTGTTGCACCCCAGACACATTGCAGCCTGCTGTCGGCACGGAGCAGAGTCTCGATTGCAGTTAATTTCTGTAAATGCGTAAATTGTTGTGCATTTTACAAGTCGCACACGCACTTACGAGTGCACTGAGCAGATACTTGTAAAGAAGGGAGCAGCGCATGGGAGCCGGGTGAACGCACGCTCGTTTATTCGACCTCTGCGCCGCAAACTTATGTATTATATGTGGCATGTATCTGTATTCGAGAAACAAGTGTTGGAAGCGGCAAGTTAGGAAGGAGATCACACGAGTGCAGCTACGTGCATACATACAGATGTATGTTATATTTACTATATCTTGTTATTATTTGAATAAATCTGATATCCAGATCGCATATCTACACGCGCAACCAAAGTAGTCTAAATTACCCAGATGCTCGGTTTTTGGCTGGCCGAGGCAATTCACATCTTAAGAATAGTTACAAGTAATTCTCTATTTCTATTGACTTCACCGCCACACTTGCCGAAGAATCAGAAAAGTATAACGACGCTGGGCAAAACTGATGTTACCTGTCATGTAGCAGATCCTTCTGTGTCATTAAGCAGAAGGGACTGTAGTCAGTTGGTTGGACTGATGGCGAATCACTTTCCATGGGCGAAGCACATGAAAAAGCCAGGCATCTCAGGCAGTGCACTCTGCGCAGCATGTGGAGAGGAGGATGATACGGCTGACCACTTTCTGTGTGTCTACCCGGCCTTCGCTCGAATCAGGCTTGAGGTCTTTGGCACTGATGTGTTAAGAAGCGATAACCTTGTCTACTTGGCGCCACAAGATCTACTTGGATTTCTTTAGAAAATTTTAAAAGGGAGCCCGAGTGCAGTACATTGGACTTAATGTTGCCTGAGTGCTGTCTTTGCTAGCTGTCCCGCGAAAAAAATAACGACCATCAAATAAATTGGAGGGATTTGTAAAACCTCCCCAAATCTATTCTAATGACTTCGTCAAAAGTGTTAGATTATGAAAGGTTTTTGTGGCATTCGGTTTAGAGTAGTCAACTCACTTACACCATGTAGGCCCATTGTAGTACCACTGTAAAGTACGGGGATCTTAGTGTTTATTAATCATGGAACCACTAAGACTCGCTTATGAAGCATAGAATAGGTTTTACCCCAACACCGGATAGTTCCGTTAAAAAGTCAAACGAGTATTTTCCTAAAAATCTTGTTCTATTCCTAGCTAAGGCCTCATTCCGAAATATTCATCAGAAAATACTTCTAGCCTAGAAGTGTGCCTACCTAACAGCCACTGACCAGTGACACAAGCCACGACCTTCGAGGTGTTCTCTCTTGAGAGGTTGAGCGATTCTCCTGACCTTTTCTTTTTTTGTTACGGCGTGTGTGTTAAGGTACACAATTATCTCCTTTATGGCTAAGACTTCTGCCTAGCAGACGCTACAGTAGTCCGGAAGTTGGACACATAATTTTAATCCTAAATTCTAAATTCCTAGCCCACTTTATTTTCTAGCTTGCATTTATCCGTGTATGTAAAAATTTATTTCGCCTCTTCTCCACGGTCTTTGAGTTTGACACTCTCTCCCTGACAGGATGTTAATCTTGAAGAGGCTGTGGAAGGTGGGTTGAGGGTGGCCGAACCGCCGGATCTTCTATAGCGCCATACTATGTATTAAGTATAAGCGCTGAAGTGGCGGCCACTTTTTTCCTACCAGATTTAGTGCAGTTGCAAATAGTGTTAGATCGATCAATGCTCTGCAGCGTTTACTCCCTGAGGGTGCTGATGGATTTCCAGATAATTACATATAGTGGAGAGCAGCTGACAAATGTATTAACGACTTGGCCGAAACGACCTTCGATAGATAATTCCGATGGCACAAAAATAAGTTACAACGTCTGAATTCGGTGCCTCCGCAAAACTTGTTCGGATATGTAATATTAGGTTGGTGCTCTCCAAGTTGTTTGATCCAAAACTAGTTCGGCTATAAATTTACTGATATCATTTATTTTGAGTCTTGAAAAGTCCATCAGTTGCCATGTTACATACTTTTTAAGCATATTTTTTCCTAATGGAGGCAAGATTGGGCATTAGCATTGGAAATGTTGTACAGTATCTTCGCTGTCATGCGACCGGTTTTGTTGTATTTGTTATTCTTATTTAATTCCACACAATCTTTAAATTGGCTCAAGTTAAAGCTACATATCATTGATTTTGATTGTGATAAACCCGATAGATTATCTCGGTATGATTTTCTTTCCTGAACACGAAAGGAGAAGTTACAATTTCCCATTGCATCGAGCATTTCGAGCGGTTAATACTTAGCAAACGAGATCACTTTTCAGTTAGATATTTTCAGTTCTTTCGCCTTGTGATTGGCACGTCGTCGGGGATTTCTCTCAAGTCGCTTCTTCATTTTTTGAACCATTTCACGTAACGTTGCAATCTTTTGATGACCACCTCCGTGACGTTTTGCGATGCTACCAGTATCATTGTAATGAGTGATGGTGCGATAAACTAAAACTCTATTTACTTTAAGGAGCTCGAGCTCACGAACAATCGCTGGTCGTGATTTTCCAGCCAAATCTGCAATCTCACTATTACGTTTGGAGTCCATTACTGATTGTCTTTTTTCGAGTTTACTCTCGGCAAAATGATTCCGCGCCAAGCGGAATGTCAAACACTCTGGAATGTCATTTAGCCCCACTAACAAACAGCTGATGCTCGTGCATCAGATGTCTGAAGTTGGTTACACTTCGAGTGCCGGACCCTGACCAGGTGCCTTATAATCGTGTCATATATAATATATATATAATATATATCATTGGTGCGTACTCTTTTTGGGTGTTTGGCCGAACTCCTCCTCTTATTTATGGTGTGCGTCTTGATGTTGTTCCACAAATGGAGGGACCTACAGTTTCAAGCCGACTCCGAACGGCAGCTATTTTTTTTATGGGAAGCTTTTTCATGGCAGAAATACACTCGAAGGTTTGCCATTGCCTGCCGCTACTAGACAAAACTTTTTCTGCCATCTTAGTGTTTCATGCACGCAGATTCGAATTTACGTTCTCTCTTGATGCCAGAAAGGTACCGTGTTAGGTACCCACTAATAGGCTGTTCTAGGTACCAAATTAAAATAGGCACAACCGATTTTGTTGCTCACTTCACCATTGACCATTGGCTATTGCCTTGGCATCATAATAAATTTCAAGATGGGCGAATGCAGCGAAAAATGTAAAATCGTAGAATTTTTGATTGAAAATGCAATTAACGAAGCTGATTTCCAGAAATCTAAATATTATTGAAAGCAAATAGTGTTAACATTAAAATTCGATTTGACATTTGGTTTTTTACACCATCGCTGAGAATATTTAAAATAGGGTTTCAGTGTAGCAAATTTTGTCAAGATTGTAAAAATATCTAGCACGCGTTTTGTTGTTGGAAAAGCAATTACAGTAGGTTCTGTTTTTATGCGGTAGATACGTTCCGCAAGAAACAGCATAAAGAAAAAACAGCATAAAAAAAGCTACTAGTTCTATAGTAAAACTATAGATACGTTTCAAATGCTAAAACCGCATAAATCTGAAATAATCGCATAAAAAAGGGCACTAGTCCCATATTATTACTATAGATACGTTCCATAGACCGCATGAATCTGAAATAATTAAATAAAATCGCATAAACAAAATATTGTATCTTTGAAAATTATATCTTTATATATCTTCCATACTTGTAGGGTTAGCATTTCTGATGAAATCTGTGATGAGTTTTTGCTTAGCTGGTTTAGAATCTTGTTTATATGTACAATTCCCCATAGGTCGACATGCATTTTGTAATTTAAAAAAAAACCGCACTATTTCAAAACCGCATAAAAAAAAGCCGCATAAAAACAGAACCTACTGTATATGATACACCTAAAATGCTGCAAAGAGTGAGTACATGGAGATCACAGTAGGGCGTCGTTAAGGCGTCATTGCCGATTAAATTCTTATCAGCGCCTGTGTACGTGTATTGACACGATCACAGTCTCCCTGGCAATGACGTTGGCATTTTCGTGCGTATGTATTTATGTGTACTTGTGCGTCTAAGTACCGCAGCTCGGTGCATTGGGAAACTGTGTGCCTCTGCCTCTGCCTCACTTGATGCGGAACATTTGCTGCTGCACAGTGGCTACCATTCGACTGCAATAGCCGCTGCCTGCCTGCATGGCTCGTCTCTCACAAGCGCCTGTTGCTCGAGTCACTAGGGAGCTTTTTCCGGACGCGCGCATATATCAGCTACTTTCAATCTCTGCCTCCGCCACTCGGGCTGTCATACAATATTTTTATTTATTAGATCAATTTCATATGCAGCGACTACTTACGCACACAAACAGTTTCATTGCGAAGCCGCTTAATTGTTTGCTTGCCGTCTGCGCGCTTTCTGCTGTTGTTGAACTTTTGGTGCTACTGGTCGCGCCGTTGTTGTTTTCATTTGCTTCTTTGGCTTTTAATTTATTATTATGTTTTGGCTGTTTGAGCAGTTTTCGAGCAGATTTTGTTCGAGATTTTTGATTTCATGCTTATTTGAATACCAAATTGGCTTTCAGTGTTGGTGAACTATTGTTGCCGCATCGCCATGATTCACATTCGAATGCACACATCTGTTGTGCTTATGCATTTCTATGTATGTATGTATGTATGTGTATGTATACATATGAATGTTGTTTAAAAATGCTTTGCGAAGGGGTTAAAATGTTTATGATGATTTAATTATGAAAATTACTGCTGATTTGTTTCCCCCCGATTTGTACTCATTTATTCCGATGAAATCTTTTCGGCAATTGAGTTTAATAATTTTGAAATCGCTTCTTTTCAATAGCAATCAATTCAATTGGAATAGATTGAGGCGAACTCCGCGCATGGTTATTGAATCTTTAATTTTTCAGATTTTTTTTATGAAATTCAATGATATTCGTCATTTCAATTAAGTAACGAAATTTACCTAAATAAAAGCTGCAGTCTCAAGGGTGCCGCTAATACGTTGTGTTGCGTTGTGTTGCACCCTCGGACAAAGTGCATTTAAGGCGATTATGAAATTTGTTGCTCGATTATTGTTGAGGGTGACGTGAGAGGTTGCAGCACGCAATGACTCAGCCCTTTTTTGTTGTAGTAAAGTAATTCTATACAGCTTTCATAGTTTTGATGATTAATTTCACGCTTAAATTATTCAAAGCGGATAGAATGTCATGTTGGGTTCGTTGTAAATGTCAGCATTAATATATTTACATATGAAACAGTCGCTAAAATCTACATTCGTACAGAGACTAGGGGAGCCAGTATATTCGTAAGCGCGCTTTTTTCTAACTGGATTATTTGAACTCTATTGCAAGGATTGATTTGAAATTTTTTGTTGAATGTAACAAGAAAACACTTTCGTCTTGTGCAAAATTAAGTTTTTTTTTTTGTTGAGACATCTAGCAAGTACATCACTCAGACACAATTAAGTCCATCGTACTGCAATCGGATTCCCTTTTAATTTTCTTCAAATCTATTCGACCTCCGAAGAAATCTGAGTAGATCTTGTGGTGTCAAGGAGCCAAGGTAGTCGCATCTTAACACATCAGTGCCCAAGACCTCAAACCTGGTTCGCCGAGCGAAGACGGGGCAGACGCACAGTCCCTTCTGCTTAATGACAGGGGGATTTGCCACAGGAGTCAGAGGTCTCGTTACCTCAGGATATTATGTCTACCGATATAGTTGAGTCTGGATTTACAGGACTCATACAGATCTGCCGCTCCACTTGTTTTCACAACAAAGTCCATCGCTTCTTGAACTGCATACACATCCGCTTGAAACACAGATGCATGCATTCCAAGAGCAAAGTGCAGTTTTTGGATTCCACGTAGACCCCAGAGCCGGAATCGTTCTCGGTCCTGAAGCCATCCATGCAAATGCGGAGTATTTACGGGTTCATTTTCAGAGTTTGACCACAGTTGAGCCTCTAGCAGCACCACTTTTCAAGTACGACTCCTGATGGCATGGAGTCAAGGGCATGGAGAGAGTCATTGGATCGAAGTCCATGCCTTCTCTGTTTTCCAATGCCGGACAGGGGCCGTACCAATTCCCATTGTGTTTCAACCTGCAGATGGCCTTCAAGGCCTCTCCTTGGATGAAAGCATAAAGTGATGGTAGACTAACCAGAGCATCTAATGCAAAGCAATCATTTCAGCGCCACTCTAACATTTCAATACAACTTTTGTAGATCGAATCATCTTTTGCCTCAAAATAGGCCTCAGTTTTTAACAACACTGGCGTCATAAAAATGTTTTTGATGGCACCATATTTTTAATGAGTTAGTGCGTTGGAAGTTGCATCCCTAGCTGACTTCCAGTGTAAGCTTGGTGACATTCGGTTCAGTGGAAGCGAAGTTATTGCGTTTAAAGGGTCACTTTGTTTGTGTCATCGGTACAAAATTGAGTTTCGAACAAAGATATAATATCAAATTTTGTTTTAAAATCGGTGAAACCTTAATCGAAACATTTGAATTGATGAAAAAAGTCTATGGCGCTGATTGTCTATCTCGTGCCACAGTTCATAAGTGGTTTGCACATTTCAGAGATGGTTGTGAGGACATAAATGACAATGAACATATGGGCCGCCCAAAATCAGTAAGCACCGAAAACTTCATCGAAATTGTTCGTAAATTTATTAAAAGTGAACCGAAGTCATCGTTGAAATTCATGGAAACGGGGCTTACGAAAGGGCTGTGTTACGTTTCATTCAGCACAAGTTAACTGGAGACCAAAAATTGCTCAGAACTCAACATTCGAAAGACTTCATTAAAGCGGCGAGAAAAGACGAGAACTTCCTTTACGACATTGTAACTGGTCATGAAACTTGGTATTTCCAACATGAACTTGAAACTAAGCGTCAAAGTGCCGAATGAAAGGCCCCAGATGAGCCACCATCCAAAAAATCGCGTTTGGAGAAGTCAAAAATCAAGTCGATGCTCATTTGTTTTTACGATTCCAAGGGAAATGCCCACTAGGAGTTCATGCCAACGAGCTAAACTGTCAATGCAATTTTCTATCTTGGCATTTTGAAGCGTTTGTTGCATCACATTCGTCCAATTCGCCCTGAATACCGCGAAGGGGGAAGCTGGCGTTTATTTCATGATAATGCACCATCTCATCGATCCACTGTGACTTCTACCTATTCGGAAAATTGCATTTGGCCATGAAAGGAAAACGTTTTGCGTCCATAGACATTTCGGTCAATGGCCTGAAACACTCTTTCAAAAAGCTTTAAGATCGCTCAAAACAGTGTAAAGAGGCCAGAGAGGACTATTTTGAATAAATAAGCTCGAAGTTACCAAGACAAAGCTCCTGTCGTTTCTATTTTAGCTCAGACTTCTTTACTTTGGACTTCACCTTGTATAATTCACTGTTGATGATATTTTCGTTCTCAAGATAGTCGATTAATACAATATTTCACCACACACATCCCAAGATACCGAATCCCTAACCCTAACAGTCGACTGTGTTGTGCTTTCGGGCGCTTTGGACGAGATTCACCAGTTGCTAGCCACTCAGATGACGATCGTTTTGATTCCGGAGTGAAGTGAAGGATCCATGTTCATGGTCAAACACTGCTCAGAATCATCAACACGTTCGTGTATTTGGTCAGCAGTGAGCAACCGCGGCATTCACTTTCACACAGAGCTTTCTCATAGTCAAATGCTCATCTGATATATAAAAATGAATGTTTGTCTGTATGTCATCGATGAACTCAAAAACTACTGGACCGATTTTTATAAAAATTGGTGTATATATGTATTTTTCCACAGAGAAGGTTTGTAGAATATGCTCATAGATGCCACTTACCAACAGGTAGCACTGCAGAGTAGCAACTTCTCCCCGTTCAACCGATTGTCATGAAAATTAGTATGACGTAGCAAATCGCGCCTGGTACTGCTAGTGCAATATAAAACCAAATCGTTCATTCGATATCCTAACTCACGCAACTTCACGTTTCGATCATTCAAAACAATTTTGTGAATTTTTTTTATGTCTTCTGGTTTTACCGTTTCATTTGGCCATTGGGTTGTGCGTCATCGGTGTCTCTACGACCACGTTTGAAGTCGACCATCGTTTTATTGTTGTTTCTGACGGAGCGGAGTCCCATAACACTTTCCGAGCCATTACTTCGCTTGAGCGGTATTTTTCCCATCAATAACCAGTGTAAAATTAAATCACGTAATTATTTTTGATCCATTGCTTTGAAAATAACAGAAGTAGCGCCACTCTTAGCACAATAACTCACGAACTAATGAATAGAATATCGTGAAATTTTAACATCTGCCTTTCCATCTTCCGGGCCCTCAGAACCACACCCACAGATGCACTAAATATTATGCTTAACATTTTACCAATAGAGCAGTACGGTAAGCAAGCAGCTGCCAAAGCAACTCTCAGACTAAGAGAAATCGGCCTACTCAGAACGTACCAAAGAGGGCACTCCTCAATTTTAGAACAATTCCCCTGCATTCCCAGCACAACGGATTTCTGTAGGACCAATGACATCAATTTTAATAAATCCTTTGTCACAGTATTTGCTTCCAAAGAGGAATGGGATAACGGGCTCATTGTTAAGATAAATGACTTAAACATCTACACAGATGGCTTAAAACTGGACAACAAAGAAGGTGCAGGGGTCTACTCCGACAAACTCGGAGTATGCCAATCATTTCGCTTACCTGATCATTGCAGTGTATTTCAGGCGGAAGTCACTGCCATAAAAGAGGGACTTAAAGATATACGATACACTAGACAGGGCTAGACACAATTACGTTCTGGATATTGTAGCAGGTTAAACTCCTACTTATTCAGAATTGACCCCGACATACCAAACACATGTCCGGCATGTGAAGGTACCCCGCACGACACTAACCACCTCTTCATATGCCCCCTCAAACCGACTCATCTAACCCCCCTCTCCCTCTGGACCCAACCTGTCGAAGCAGCATGTTTCCTGGGCCTACCCTTAGATGAGCCAGACGAAGACGACCGATGATATACTTACACTGACAGGGCTAACTATGCTGTTAAAACAACAACAACAGGGACTTAAAGAAATAAAAACGAGAGTATTATCCACAAATGAAGTCTTCATTTACTCGGACAGTCAAGCAGCAATAAAAGCGCTGCAATCAAAAACGCACTCGTCAAAAACAGTTCTAGAATGTTTTAAACTACTAGATGACGTATCTAAGTGCTACAAGGTGCACCTTATCTGGGTACCAGTCCACAGGAACATCGCAGGAAATTGTAAGGCGGATGAACTTGCAAGAACCAGTACAACGCTCGATCTCGAACCGGATAAGGCGCTGATACCCATGCCCATAGCCACTTGTAAATTACTTATGGACAGGGAAATCATCAAAAAAGTAAATACAATTTGGCAAAACCTCACAACATGCGAACTAAGCAGACAGACATGGCCGAACTGGAACAGCGGTCGATCGAAGATCTTGCTAAGATTCAACAGAGAATCTATAAGAAAAATGATAGGTGTTTTAACTGGTCATTGTTTAATAGGCAGCCACGCTAGAAGGTTAGGACTCCCTTACTTCGATTTCTGTAGAAGCTGTCTTAATACAGAAGAAGAGGAAACAGTCAGACACCTTTTATGTGAGTGTGAAAGCCTAACTATGAGAAGGCTGCGCACTCTCGATACAGCATTTCTAACCGATGTAGCGGATACAGCCCATCTAAAACTACTGAAGCTCTGCTCGTTTATTAAAGCAACCGGATGGTTTGAAAAGGAACACGTAGAGTAAGGATAAGCTCCAGTGGTATCACAATGGACCTGCCGAAGGTCTAAGTGTGTCTTACGACAACCACCCTACCTACCTTCTAAGGTTAGTACTAACTGATGAAGAGGTGAATGCAATAAAACTAGTGCCCATCCATGTGTCAGACCCGGGACTTTTCAGCCCATGTAAAAATTGTGGTGATTGTGGTGATTCAAATAATAACTAAACCTAAATAAATACAAATAATATTCCGACTTTTTATGTAAATAGATGTGCATATCATTTGCGCGCGCAATATTACAGTGAAATATATTTTACTTTATTTAAAACTTTTCTTTAAATTTTTATATTTTCCCCACTAAATATCATACCGGTCAAAATGGTCTGTAAAAGGCATTTTTAAACACTCTATAATTGTGATGTCAAAATTTTATTCTACCCCTACTACGATCTTCCGAGTATGATCGATTTGTTGTACATACATAGATTGCAAAAAATACTCAGTAGAGTTGCTGATCGATCGTTCGTTAATTTCAAGGGCTTCAATCACTGTCAACGGGGTTAAATTTTTAATCTCCTCACTTAATTGTGCTTTCATCATATTTATGCAGCCATGACGCAGTCTTACGTTAAGGCGGGCGGGTGTCATTGCGATTGATTTAAAATTTCAGAGGTGATGGAATTAATATTGTGTATCTGTGTGTGTGTGTGTATGTGCACATGTATAGCTACAAATGTATATACGATCTCGTTATTTTGTAGATGCACTTTCTGATGGGCAATAAATTCAGTTCCAGATATTCCACTGTAAGTGTATGTATGTGTGTATGCATAGTGTAAAATGAGGCAAAGGGATCATGTTGCGATCCATCAATATTTGGCCATGGTTGTTATGACATTTATGTGCACGCATACAGCTGTATTAAATCTTTATAAACGCTTTGTGCGGCGCAGATATTTACAACCTACATTTTCCCGCATATAAAACAAGCAATCAATATTTGAGCAGCCTGATAAAGGGACTAGTTTTATAATAACCATTTCGGGACAGTTTCAAATTGGTGCAGAAGAGATAGAGAATGAAACAACTGGTGGATGGCTTACGACAGCAGCAGCACAGAAAACAGACGCGCAGTTATCAAGACCGCTTCGAATAGTGGAACTAAAGATCAGGCACTATATTTTAGGTTAGGTTTTTGTGGCAGTCGCTTTAGAATAGGCAACCCACGTAGGTCCGTTATGGTACCAGTTGTCTCATTCTCTATCTCTTCTGTACCAATTTGAAACTGTCTTGAAATGGTTATTATAAAACTAGGCCCTTTATGAGCTGGTTGATAACTGCGCCTCTGTTTTCTGTGCTGCTGTCACAAAATATATACTGTCACAGGAGTCTGTGAGGTATCTGGGAGTAATGATTGACACAAGACGAAGCTTCAAACGGCACCTTGCGGCAGTCAATTGTAAAGCAGCGGCTGTCAATGGAGCACTGGCAAGAATTCTTTCGAAGTAGGTGGGCCACAAGGTGAAAAAATGCCTTTATTGCCAACAGTAGCTGACTCGATAATCTACACTCAGCGCCAATGTGGACCTAAGCTAAAAATAACCATATGCGTGAGGTGTTTCGGACACACAGGTGCAGCGCATTACGAATTGCAGGTGCGTATAGGACGGTTTCGGACGACCCAATATGTGTTACTGCCGGAAAGATACCAGTAGATATCCACACGAGAGCGCTACATTGCGTATACGGTATACAAGGGCAAAATCGACGGCAGCAGAAAAAGCTACGGAAACAACACAATCTATGACTGAGTGGCAAAGAAGATGGGAAGCATGATGAGAGCCTTGAAGAGTGTTGGTTTTGCTTTTCGAGAGAGGACTTTACTACTCATTTGGCTACTTAGTCCAAAGCAGCTCTTGTTGGCAAGTTCCATTACTACATTTTTATAATGTCTAGGATTTTCCGTCAGGTTTGAATGTTGGAAGCCGTGTATATAGAACATAAGACTGTACATGTCTCCAGTTGTGGTCGCCGTAACTAAATGGTTTGTGCGTGGCTCAGTTGTACCCAGGTTCGATTTCCTCTGTGAACACGGAAAACCAAATTTATAGAAAAAATGATTTCTAATAGTCGCCCCTCGGCGGCAGGCAATGGCAAACCACCGATTGTGTTTCTCTCATCAAAGGGCTCTTCCGTTCGGAGTCGGTATGAAGAGGTCATATAAAGGGTGGTTAAATTTCAAGGGTCGATGTTGAACCACACCTAAACGTCAACGACACCGTTGGACTTCTTTCTTTGGGGTTATTTGAAAGAAGAGGTGTACGTCGATAAGCCAACAACAATTCAAGAGCTAAAGGATGTGATAATTCGGCACATTAACGGCATAGAACCTGAATTATGCCTCAGCGTCATCGAAAATTTGATCCAACTTATGGAGGTGTGCCGCCGAGGCCGTGGCGGCCATTTGGCCGATATTTTGTACTATCCGTAATTCAGCCATACCAATATTATCATAATAAAGAGAAATGATAATAATTTCCTAAAACAATTGTATTTTATTCAAAATCAATACTGGTCTTGTCCAACACTTTGAAGACATTAGTTTAAGCAGTTCAAAAAGAAGCGTAAAAGGCATTAACTTAAATTTCTGATATTTTAAATTAGCTGACCTTGAGTTAATAAACTTTAAATTTTCCAAGATCACCCGAATAGTCACAGCATTTACAAAGTACTAGTACTGACCCACAATGGACCAGTCTCTAGAATGGATATATTTCGATACACCGCAGGGTATGGAAATACGTATAAATGCCTTTAAACGTATGTGTACGTTGGTGTGACTTAATGTCAGTCTGGCGGGTGATAAATGCCGCTGTAATTCAAGTAGCCGAAGTTCATCATCATCAGCAGCAGCAGCAACATCCGAAACAGCAATAGGATGTCTTCGTTGACTGCATACATTGTTGATGCAATTTCAGTCTGCTGATCGTGATCGTCCCAACTGCACCCACACACATACATGCATGGGCATTACTGGAAAAGTAACGCACTCAATTGAATTTATTGTTCGCGAAAGGCACCAACAGCCGTCGCCGCATCTCAACTGCAACTTAAAATTCTTAAGCATGATGAGGGAAGCATGCATTCACGAGCACAGTGTGTCCAGGTCTACGCTAAAGTTTCAGTTTGGGAGGTTTATGCACATTTCACTTCTGATATATATGTGCATATATATCCACCCAAAAAAAATTCAGTAAATGAGTTAAACTCACTTAACAAAATCAACAACCCAGACTCTATTTTATAATTATAATCAGCATAATTGGGAGCTACTTTTCGGACCGTAACTAAGGTTCAGAACTGACAAAAGTATTAAAGAGTACAATGTAACAGCAAGGGTCCCCACGGTTTTACGCCCACTACTATGGAAACTTATGTACGACGGTGTTCGCAGACTGGATATGCCTCCTAGAACCAAAGTCATTGGACTCGCGGATGATATCGCGGTGGTTATAGTGGCAAAACACGTCCAAGATGTTGAGAGCGAATCAGTAGGTAGAAACAAGACTTGATTGACGTCCATTAACCTCGTATTAGCAGAGCACAAAACTGATATGGTTCTAGTAAGTAGCAGGAAGTCAGTGGAATTTATGAATGCAAATGTTGGAACTGTAACTATCAATTCAAAACCCGGTATTAAATACTTAGGGGTTAAAATTTGTAGTCGTTTAAACTTTAAAACGCACCCAGATTACGCGACAAAGAAGGCGTCGGATGTACAGTCTTGACTGGCGCGAATAATGCCAAACAACGGAGGCCCAAGCCATAGTAAAATAATATTATATAGCCGTTCTCGGATAAGCGCTTTGCGAACTAATTGCGGCTT
The DNA here is from genome assembly GCF_027943255.1 of Anastrepha obliqua. Lineage (NCBI taxonomy): Eukaryota > Metazoa > Arthropoda > Insecta > Diptera > Tephritidae > Anastrepha > Anastrepha obliqua. The sequence continues at coordinate 25,303,122 of NC_072895.1, forward strand.
CGGACAATTTCCGATGACGCATCCTTCATCATTGCAGGATTTCCCGATAGACATTCTAGCAAAAGAAATGAAGTCGGTATATACATATGTATAAGAATATCCGAATAAAATGGTAGAGCAAGGCATAAATAAATTGCAGCAAAGGAAAGGCGGTGGAACAGGTCACCCAAGGGTAGATGGACGCGTGAGCTAATACCTATCCTTACGACGTGGCTAGAAATGAACCATGGGAGAGGTGTATTTAGAAAATACGTCCATAGATTTGGTCATGACAGCTTACCAAATCGCCCAATCTACATGAAGAGAGAAAAATCTCCAAAATTTTGTGCGGAGAAAATATCGAAAATCAGCAAGTAACTGGAAGAGAATCTGCGTGCATATAACGCACATTCATAACGATTTAAAACGCGCGGAGTTCCGCAGGCGTCAACAATAACTTAGAGTCTTTGAGTTAACCAGCCCCGTGAAGTAATACCTTTTTGGGAGTTCCGCAGGGAGAGTTGTAGATAATGGAGAGTTGTTTAGTACGTAGGTGCAGCTCTGAAGCTGCAAGTCGTGCATACTGTTATGTCGGTATAGCAGTACTCATGAGAGTTTGCTCTCCACGGGCGTTATCCCCAAAAACAAAAAAAAAAACAAAACAGACCCAATTTTCTATTCCGAAATCATTCCGCATAAAAAATCGGTATAGATATTGACATATTTTTACCGAAATGCTCAGAATGATGGGAGGTGTCGATTAAGCTATGTCTATCTGTCTGTCCGTCTGTGCATCCGTGCGCACGATAACTCGAGTAAAAATTAATATATTTTAGTAAAACTTGGTACACATATTGTTGATGCTTTCCATTTCAATTCAACCGGGCTATTCGGGTCATGTTCTTCGATTTCGATGTAACTCAAATATGTTGCTCTCTGGTCAAAATAATGAGACACATATTTTTTTGTTCGCGCAAAAAAAAATTTTTTCGAGAGTTATCGGCAATTTTGTTTTTCGGCTCAAAATCGATTTTTTTTAATTATATAAGAAATTTTTTTTAATGCCCATAACTTAGTCAAAAATGAACGGATTTTAATAATTCTGGGTTCAAAATGATCGCCATTACTTACACGAGCGACTCATGTAGAAAAAATTGGGAAAAAGTAGTTGAAAACTTTTTATTTAACAAAAAAGAAAAAAAATTGAAATTTTTTCGAAATTCAATACAGTAGGTTCTGTTTTTATGCGGTTTTGAAATAGTGCGGTTTTTTTTTAAATTACAAAATGCATGTCGACCTATCGGGAATTGTACATATAAACAAGATTCTAAACCAGCTAAGCAAAAACTCATCACAGATTACATCAGAAATGCTAACCCTACAAGTATGGAACTGCCTGCATAACTATCTAGATCAGACGTGTACATTTCCTAAAGTGACGAAAGTGATTGTACGCCAAATCCTAAACGAACGCGCAACATGTGGCTATTGTCTGATTCTATTTCTGACTTAAATTTATTTTTCGATTCTGACGTTTCTTAAATAAAGATATAATTTTCAAAAATACAATATTTTGTTTATGCGATTTTATTTAATTATTTCAGATTCACGCGGTCTATGGAACGTATCTATAGTTATAATATGGGACTAGTGCCCTTTTTTATGCGATTTTATTACATTATTTCAGATTTATGCGGTTTTAGCATTTGAAACGTATCTATAGTTTTACTATAGAACTAGTAGCTTTTTTTATGCTGTTTCTTGCGGAACGTATCTACCGCATAAAAACAGAACCTACGGTATATCAAAAAGTGTATTTTTTTTTATAACTTTTTCCAAATCAAGAGGACACCTCAAACTTCAATTGAGCTGAATGCCCATTAGCTAAAATGAGTTGTTTTTGAGTAATAAATTTTTGAGTAAAAAACCTGTTTCGCACTTTTTGTTTTTTGGAAAATAAAAAAATTTCAACAACTTTTTTGCAATTGTTTCTACATGAAGGCATTCGTGTAAGTAATGACGATCATTTTGAACCCAGAATTATTAAAATCGGTTCATTTTTGACTAAGTTATGGGCATTTAAAAAAACAAATTTCTTATATAATTAAAAAAAATCGATTTTGAGCCGAAAAACAAAATTGCCGATAACTCTTAAAAAAAATTTTTTTCGGGCGAACAAAAAAATATGTGTCTCATTATTTTGACCAGAGAGCAACATATTTGAGTTACATCGAAATCGAAGAACATGACCCGAATAGCCCGGTTGAATTGAAATGGAAAGCATCTGTTATAATGAAAATGGCCGAAATCGGTGAACAACCATGCCCACCGCTTAATAACACACATTTTTATTAAAAAAGGATACCCGATATCTCTGTTATAAATTAAGCAAAATTACTGGCCGAGCTCCTCCTCTTATTTGTGACGTGCGTCTTGATGTTATTCTACAAATGGAAAGACCTACAGATTTAAGCCGCCTCCCATCAACAAATAACACAAGTAAAATTTTGAAAAAAATAGGCACTACCACACCCAATAATTAAAATAATATTAATTAAATGGCCTCCACGGCTCCCATTACCAAAATGAGTCCGATTAACTGAATTTTTTCAATTTCAAAATGGAACCTGTGCTGTAACCTCGCCAATTTTGCTCTGATTGGCCTCAAAGTTTGACATACTCCCTTCCAGTAAAAGTGCGATAACTGGCTGAGCTTTGCTCTGATTGGCTTGAAATTTCGACACGTAATTGCAGAAGCGTCAGCCTTTCTAAATATGCAGAAATCATGAAAATCGGTTGACAAACACGAAAACTGTCAAATCTTCTTGGAAAAAGTGCTGTGACTCCGTCAATTTTGGTCTGATTTGGCCTCAAAATTTTTTTTTCATCAGAACAAACAGTAAAAGTCTTGTGATGTCAAAGTATTTTTAGATCATCGCGCATTTCGAGCGGCGATGCAAACTCCTTTCCATGCGTACGGTCCTCATCAGGATTGCATCAGAATTTTTCGTTCATACGTTTCTCTTTGGAATAGCGTGGGCTTGATACGATATGAAAAACGTTTTTCAAGAGTTATATACCCCCGTTCTTCCAAAAAAAAAAACGTATACCATTTAAACTTCAATTCGTAACATTCTTCTGCGAGTCCCCAGTTCTACCTCCCATTAACTTCACTGCTCACTTCTGTGTGCGGTAATGAGCAGCTGCGCAAAATTTGTTGGCAACTTGTTGCTCTGTGGAGGCTGTTGCAGTTGCCGGCTGAGTGTTGCAGATGTGCAATGTCAGTGTGATTAATTGACAATGATGCCGCGTTTGCTGCATTCTCGTGCACAATTTTCATTGCATAGGCAAATGTGGTCTAGCGCAGCCTGCAGTAGATTATTTGCGTCGTGCGGCTAAGTTGAAGGCATCGAGATTAATTGCGTATGCACTTGGAAATGAAGCGCGTGTCGGAGGAGGCAGCTATGTACATATATACACATATACATAAACATATCACATACAAAAATGGGCTAAAAGGAAATAAATGGAAAAATCTACATTCACTGCGTTAAAAAACTATAGCAGAGCGACTTATTTACAAGTTCTGGCAATTTCTTTTTCTCTCATTAAAATTTAGTAGTCTTACCATTAAATTTTGGTATAATAAAGTGCAAATTTGGATGGCGAAAATCCTCTGACCGCATGGGCAATGGGTATTCACATTTTTGCTCTTCCCACCCACGTCTCACTTCTAATAATCAAATTTTCGAAATTTATTATTGGAATAGGGGCGGGAATGCAAGGAACAAGGCGATAGGAGGCCTAGTTAAGGTTGTTTGCCGCAACAAAAGAAGCCGAATTGGCTCTGGAATTGACACCTCTAAATACTCGGAGAAACATTTTCATTGATAGCCAAGCGGCTATTAAAGCAATTATGCCTCCTTGGACTTAATGGTTAATGGTTAATGGTTGTAAAGGGTTAAGGAGTAGCCCTTTAGCACTGCGACCATATTGATCTATTGTGCACCCTATGCTGTCTATTGACTGTTAAGTATGCTTATGAATTGTACCAGCTCCTTCTGAGGGAGTGATTGAAGGTCTTCATCTGTAAGCATGAACTTGTTTAAAAACCTTTTCCTTCTATGCGTCAACCCCGGACATTCGATAATGAGATGTTCCATAGACTCCTCATCTTCGCAGCAGAATCTGCAGGTGCTGGTGTTAGTTATGCCTAATTTATGTAAGTGTTTGTTGCAGGTGAAGTGACCCGTGAGGGCGCCTGTGAGAGTGCGAATGCTCTTTTTGTTTAACGTGAGGGCCATGTTGGCTCTTTTAGCGTTGAAACTTAGGAACTTTTTGGAGTGTCTAAGACCCTCTACATTGTTCCAATGCTGATTTAATAGAGTTTTGGCCCAGTATTTTATTTTTTGTTTTAGGTTGTTTTTGTTGAATCCAAACATAGGGCTAGGTCCGATGAAGTTTTCATCTGCCCCTTTTTTGGCTTGAGCGTCTGCCTTTTCGTTGCCGTCGTATCCCTCATGTCCCGGTACCCAAATTAATGAAACATTATTTTTGGATGCCAGATTATTGAGTGCCTTGTGGCATTCTAAGAGGGTTTTAGAGTTGTATGTATAGCTATCTAGAGCTTTTAGGACTGATTGGCTGTCCGAGAGTATTTTAATCCTTACTCTCTTGTGGTTCCTGCGTTGCATGATGTTTACTGCTTCCATTATTGCGTATAGTTCCGCTTGGAATATAGTGGTGTCCCTGGTGAGAGTGTATGATTTGTGGATTCTGGGTCCCACTACACCTGCTCCTACACCGTAAGGTGTTTTTGATCCATCAGTGTACCATTTTTGTGAATCATCATTCATCCATTTCGGGTCTGTTTTCCACTCTATCCTCTCTGGAAAGGTAACTGAGTATCCTTTTGTGAAACAGAGGGTTGGGTCAATGTGGTCTGAAACTTGAGCCATGCTTATGGTGTTTTTGATTTTGTTTAGGATATTTAGGTGACCGGTGAGGTTGCCCAATTTGAAATTTACTTTCATGTGTAGCATGAGTGCTTGCGTAGCTGCTTCCTCTTGGATTGCTATATGAAGTGGTGGGAGATTAAGGAGTGCTTCCATGCCAGCTGTTGGGGTAGTTTTCATAGCCCCTGTGATGCATAGGCAAGCAAGCCTTTGTACTTTTCCCAGTTTGGTTATCGCTGTTTGTTGGATAGATTTGCCCCACCATACTAGTGCCCCATACAGTATGATTGGTCTAACCATTTGGGTGTATATCCAGAGGGCCATACTAGGGCTGAGGCCCCAGGATCTCCCTAGTAATTGTTTGGTTGTCCACAAGGATTTCGTGGCTTTTTTTGTTATGTTATTTATATGTGGTTCCCAAGTGAGTTTTTTATCTAAGGTTAAACCTAGATATTTGACCTCTTCCTTTAGTTCTATCACTGTTTCATTTAGTTTCAATGCAGGAAACTTTATCTTTCTTTTTCTTGTGAAGGGGATTATTGTGGTTTTGTTAGGGTTGATCGACAGCCCCTCCTTTTTACACCATTCCCATGTTGCATTCAAGGCATTTTGCATTAAGTCCGTTAGTGTCCTTTCATGGTTGCCTTTTATTATAACAGATATATCATCTGCATAACCAATGGTTATGAATCCCTTGTTGTTTAGGTGCTGCACCAAGTCATCAACTAGTAGGGACCATAGCAGTGGAGAGAGAACTCCTCCTTGCGGACATCCCTTTACTGTTGTGACATTGAGTTCAGCTTGGCCTAACGAGGCTTTAATAATCCTCTGATTAAGCATTTGGCTTATCCAGTGTGTTAATATTGGGTTTGCACCTCTTTTTTCGAGTGCTGTTTCCATGGATTTGTAATTTGCGTTGTCGAAGGCTCCCTCTATGTCCATAAAGGAACATAGGGCTATTTCTTTTTGATTTAGGGCCTTTTCTATATTGACAACGAGTGTGTGCAGTGCTGTGACTGTGGATTTCCCTTTTTGGTAAGCAAATTGCAGCTTATGAAGGGGTTTTTTGAAGATTATTTCTTCTCTTAGATGGTATTCGAGTAGTTTTTCCATTGTCTTTAGCATGAACGATGATAGACTGATTGGCCTGTAAGATTTTGGAGAGTCAGGGGGTTTGTTACCTCCCTTAGGAATAAATATTACCTTCACTTTCCTCCATATCTTTGGAATGTATTCCAATATTAGGCTAGCTCTGAAGATTTTCACCATGACTCGGATCAGTTCCACAGTGCCTTTGGATAAAAGTGCTGGGAATATACCATCCGGCCCTGGTGATTTAAAGGGTTTAAAGGAGTTAATTGCCCACTCTACCCTTTCGAAATTTATGATTTTGTTGACGAATGAGACCGTAGATCTCCGTTGATGGTGAGTTACCATGTCTAGACTATTGTCGATTGATGAGTCATGACTTTTACAATCTGGGAAGTGAGTCTTTAGAAGAAGCTCTAGTGTTTCTGCGAATGTGTTGGTAATAGTTCCGTTTGGACCTTTTAGTGTTCCTATGGGACTTGAGTCGCCTTTGGAAAGTGATTTTTGGATTCTAGCTGTTGCTGGAGTATCTTTTAGATCCTCGCAGAAGTTTTTCCAAGAGTTTCGTTTGGATTTCCTTAGTTCTTTGTTATAGTTAGTTAGGGATTTCCTATATTCGTCCCATTTGTTTGTTTTCTTTGCAGTGTTGAATAGTTTTCTCGTTGTTTTCCGAAGTTTGTCAAGTTCGTTGTTCCACCAGGGGACCCTCTTCGTGGAGGATTTGATTTTTAGTGGACAACAGTCTTGATATGAGGCCATGATTGAGTCAGTCATTTCTGTTACTGCCTCTTCTAGTTCCTCTGTTGATGTTATTTTGCTTACGCTGTTATTAAGCTTAGCTGAAAGACATTCATTGTATCTTTTCCAGTTTGCTGTTTTTGGGCTCCTGTAAAGTGTGGAGAACTTTACCACCCCATTTAGGTCAAAGAGTATGTGTTTGTGGTCAGACATTGAGTCCTCATCCGAGACTCTCCAGTTACTGATCATATTCAAAGATTTGTTAGTGATTAGAGTTAAGTCGAGTACCTCTTGTCGTATTGCGTTTACAAAAGTGGGTTTATTACCCCTGTTTACTATTGTTATATTACTAAGTAATAAAAATTCAAGGAGTGACTCACCTCTGTTGTTTGTATTCGTGCTTCCCCATGCCACATTGTGGGAGTTGGCGTCGCATCCAATTACGAGGGTTAGATTGTGGGTTTGGCAATACTCCACTAGGCCTCTGATTTTTTCTGGTGGTACTATGTCGGCGTCTCCGGGGAAATAAGCTGAGGCGATTACGACCTCTCTCTTGCTTCCGCCAGACTCCGCTTCGACCAGTATTGTTGATGTGTCGCCATCCATGAATTCTGTGAATGGCAAGAATTTAATATTGGTATCTATGATTATCGCAGCCCTAGGTTTGACAGCGCTTTTGTCATAAATTACCTGTGTGTTTTGGACATTGAGGCCTTGAGGACGGCCTCTATAGATCCAGGGCTCTTGGATCAGCCCTATGTTGATACCTCCGGCAAGTCTTCTGCTAAGCTCAGTGGTGGCAGCCTTAGCATGGTGAAGATTTGCCTGGAGGCACCTCATTTCGCCGGTTGGTTTTCGGAGTCTTTGGGAGGACTTTCGTCCTCTTCTTGTAACTCCACTGCCTCCATTTGGTCAACTAACTCTTCGGTCGTTATATTTTCAGATTTCAGCCTGAGGGTCACTTGTATGAAGCGGTAGTTTACCCTACCATTGTACTCCTTCAGGCTGGCGGCTGATTTTTGGTCTACCGCTACGACTAGCGTTACGTTGGAGCCTTTTTCGGCTCTTCTTAGCAGGCGCCAGGAATCAACATTGAGGCCTTTATTCTGCCCCTGCACAAAGTCCAGTATCTTGGCTGTCTCGACTTTGACTGAGTTGGGAAAGTACCCCACTGCGATCCGAGAGTGAGGAATTTTGGATTCCTCTGTGGCCCACAGTGTTGCACCCTCCCACGGCGACGCATTAGAAATGGCCGCCTTAACCCATTCCGCCGAAGTGCTCTCCTTACAATGCAGGACAAGGTATCCTGCCTTGTAAGTAGTGCCCAAGAACGCTGGTTTTGTGGCCATGTTTTTCCCCGCCAGTATTTTGTCTAACAGGAGTTGTTGGATGGAGTCCATTTGCTCGGTTGTCAGTACCGTGTTGGGGTAGTCCCTAGCAAGTACTGCTAACCTGACTCCTGTTGTTATGTCTTTGTATGTGGCAGTGGGCTGCCACTTTTTGCTCTTTAGAGCTGCGTCTTTCGATGTGGACGGACCATCATCTTTAGGCCGCTTTTTTGCTGCTGCTTCGGGTGGTGTGTCCTCAACCGACCTTAGTCGTTTCGGCCCCGTCGTTGGTTTTTCTGTGTTTTTGCACATGGGTTCCAGAGCCTTAGCATAAGCTTCTTCCCTGGTTAGCCCTTTTTTTAGGAAGTGTACAAGCCTTCTCTTGCCCGCACCACTGAGCCTTTTTGGCTGTTCCTTTTTCGGCCCTTCGCCATCGGTGTTTGGAGTCGTCTCGGCAGTTCTCACGCCTTCAACTGCGGACTGTTCCTCCTTATTAGTTTGAGGCTTGGTGGCCTCTTCCTGTTGAGGTGTGACCGCCTCTGGTTTTTGAGGTATTTTGCTAGCCTCTTCGTTGAAGCCTTTTTGGCCGCTTCCGCCATTTTTTTGTTTTTGTTTACTGTTGTTCATTTTTGTTCCCACGAGTAAAGGGGTATATCGGTCACCTGCGCCAGTGCCCCGGTAGCGCAGGAAGGCATTTTTGAAATGGGGCCTCGCCAGGGCGCCCCAAGTCCGCATACTAGCGACTAGATCCCCCTCTAGCCAAGCATCCCTCGGCGTATGCTGTTCCACCTTGGATTGGGGATTTATACTTACCCAAGGAAGTTTACTCTTCCCGCCCGACTATATTAGCCAGGACCCCAACAGAGACATGACCGTGCTGGGGTATCCTGTTTCCAGTGGCCACCGCGGGGAGGAATAGTCGCACTTCCGACAGTCTTGCAGTTACGGCACAAAGTCCACGAAGGCCTTTGCGTTATTCCCCCTACAAAGACTGCCAGCAATGACCACCCTTGGACTTACTCGAAATGTGTTTAACAATGCAGATCCACAATGGATGAACTCTGCGGAAATGGGCAAGTTAGTATTTATTGGATACCAGAACACAAAGGAATAGAGGAAAGACACAAAAGAATAAAGAGAACCAATGAGCTCGCTAAGGCAGGTATTCGCTTGCCGAGATTACCCACGTCAGAAATACACCCATCACTCCACCTTCTGAAAATGGATCTAAATGCTCTGGAAACTCAGTCGATATGGGAACACTCAACCTCATACAAGACTGCCAAAATTATGCTAAGGACTTGGAATACGAAAACTACAATTTTTATTTTATCACTCTCTAGAAAAGACTGCATTGGTTGGAGTACGGACGGGACACTGCCTCACCCCACATCACGCAGCCAAAGTGGGATTAGTTCAGAGCGATGCATGTAACACATGCAACGAAGCGAATGCTAGTGGTACTTTGGAACACCTACTTTGCCACTGTCCTGCTCTTTGTAGGACTCGACAAATGGGTCCTAGAGGTCTCTGTGAGATCTGTTTACAGATCAAATTAACCAAAAGTGCAAATTTCAAGAGGCTAAAAATCGCATTGATTTTTAACAATTTTTTTTTTAACGACCAACGTATTTTCATCCATTCGGCAACAAAACAAAATATGTATTTCGAAACGTAGCCTATGATCAAATAGTACCGGGAATGTTCAATTTAAATGAACCGCGCATGTGGGAACCGGTCTATATTTTTTTTTATGTTGATAGGACTGTAAGACACATATCTGTCACTTTTTTCCGCCATCGAAGCGTTTGAGAGATGCTGTACGTCGCAAACGGCCGGAAATGAGGGCAAACAATTCTTGGATTTTGCATGATGATAACGCGCCATCGCACCGAGCAAAAATTGTGTTGGACTATTTGACCAAACACCAATTAAATACCATCGTGCAAGCACCGTAGTCACCTGATATGGCCCCGTGTGACTTCTTTTTCTTTCCCATGTTGAAATTACCACTTCGTGGAAGGAAATTTCAGTCGATAGAGGAGATCAAAGAGAATGCGCCGAAGGTGCTGAAGGCCATCCCTTCGTCGACCTACCAGGGGTGCATGGAGGACTGAGTTAAACGTTGGCACATGTGTGTTGCTTCAGACGGGTCATATTTTGAAGGAGATAAAACAAAATTTGCCTGAAATTTAACTCTGTTTTGTTTTATTTAAACATTCCGGGTATTTTCTGATCATAGGGTATTATTTCAACACTCTCCATCGATGCCAAAGAAGAGTGGATCAGTCTACAAAGCTGTATGTATTAGTGAGGACTTACGCTCGATTTATTTTTCAACTGATTTTTGTGTTTTTCACATATTTAAAATGACTAAAGCTTCCGAAATGTATGTAGTGTAAAAATTTCAAGCAAATCAGAGCAATCAGCCCTGGCTAAACCTTGGTATTAGTAATAGCTGATTTAAGGGGTTTGGGTATGAGTAGACCTAAAATCAAAAATTTCATTTGCTTCGATACCGAATAGGCGCATGCCCTAACCAAGCAAAAAACAATGGCACGAATTCTGGATTTCTTAAAAGACTCACTACTGCAAATAAAGCTAAGAAAGATTGACTATAAATATGAGCTTAAATAAAAGGAGGTATTCTAACGTACCAGTTTCTTCTTCGCATGAGTTGCACGCGTCATGCTGGACCAATCCCATTTTAGTTGCGTGATCTGGAGTGAGACAATGTCCCGGCGGTACTCAAACCAATATTTTGCATTCCTTCCTTCGGAATGATAAAATAAAGTTGGTTTCTTTCATGTTGTAAGTTCGTAGCACTATTTTGGCAATCCTGTGAGATCCAAAATATTTTTTTAAATTTAAGATTAAACAATTTCTTTTATTTTATGATTTTTTTTTCGAATTTCAACCATCAAAGTTCATGTCAAATCGGAAGTCTTTGGTGCCTATCCTAAAATGCGAAAATTTTGGAGTTGGGTGTTTGTTTCTTTTTTAAATTTGAAGGTACCAAAATTGTAAGTTAAAAAAAAGGCTAGAAACTCTAAGAAGATTTTAGTGCTTTTGAAAATTTTTTTAATTCTTATAAAATTTAATGTTTTGAAAGTGTAAATCTCTTTTTTTGGTTCTTTTGAGGCTAAACAAAAATATTGGATCCACTTCTCTCCATCGTGACTAATAACTAATCTTTTAGTTTGGAATCCTCCCAAGCTGAGACATCATTTCAATCTTTTTTTTAATAGAAGTAACTTCAGGCAGCAATACTAAGCGGATTTAGCAAAAAAAATTGTAATAGTATTTAATATCAGTATGCTTGTGAGAAAAGCTTGAATCATTAAAAAAATTTTATCATGAAAAAATTCTGAAGAAAAAAGTAAACATTTTGGTACTAACCCCTTGCGAAGGTAGGACTAGGACTAGGTTAAATGGCAGCCCTAGCTTAGAGCACACTTGGACAAATATTAAAAAATGCACCACATTAGTGATATTTAGACCCGCTATATCCGCAGGCGTAGTGAAAAAGTGAGAGCCCAGATGTCTAAAACTTTGTCAGAGCAGGGCAGCTGAGAAGAAGGTGTTGAGATGATTGCACCTCGTCCTCAAGACAGCTTTTGGAGAACGGACTTGAGGCAATCCCAAGTCTCACCACATAAACACCTAACGGACAATGTCCGGTAAGGATACCCACCAAATTCGAGAGCTGGGAATAAAGCCCCAGAAGTTGCCTTAGAAGCCTTAGAAGTTGCCTCAAGCGACCCCGATCTATCCTTGGCCAGAAGGATCTCGCCCAGCGCTCGCTGAGTTGACTCAGGCCCACCTGTCCAGGAGTAGGCCACAGGTTCTTAAGGGAAACCGTCTCCAAAGTGCCCTGTCTAGCCACCTCATCAGCCCAGCAGTTTCCCTCTATGCTTGTGAAGGTAAGCTTTTTCTATTCCTCACAGATCCTTCCGCCTTTAAAAAAAAAAATAAATAATTGGCGCGTACACTTCTGTTAGGTGTTTGGCCGAGCTCCTCCTCCTATTTGTGGTGTGCGTCTTGATGTTGTTCTACAAATGGAGGGACCTACAGTTTCAAGCCGACTCCGAACGGCAGATATTTTTATGAGGAGCTTTTTCATGGCAGAAATACACTCGGAGGTTTGCCATTGCCTGCCGAGGGGCGACCGCTTTTAGAAAAATGTTTTTATTAATTTTGATTTCACCGAGATTCGAATCAACGACCTCTCTGTGAATTCCGAATGGTAATCACGCACCAACCCATTCGGCTACGGCGGCCGCCTTCCGCCTTTACTATCCTTTTATTGTTAATTTACTAATCGAATATGTAGAAACATCGATTTGCATTTTACCCATTCTAGATTAATATTTTCCCTGAAATTGCTTCCTGATGTTCGGAGCTTAAACTTTGGTTTCCATTTTCAGGCGGCCGCCATAGCTGAATGAGTGTACGTGACTACCATTTAGGAGTGTGTGGGTTCGAATCTCCGTGCATGACCATCAAATAATAGAAAACATTTCTTCTAATAGCGGTCGCCGCTCGGCAGGCAATGACAAACCTCCGAATGCATTTCTGGCATGAAAAAGCTCCTCAAAAAACCCATTTGCTGTTGGGAGTTGGCTTAAAACTGCATATTCCATTTGTAGAACAACTTTAAGACGCACACCACAAACAGGAGGAGAAGCTCGGCCAAACACCTAAAAGAGATGTACGCGCCAATTATTTATTTGTTTTTCAGGTTTTTAGTCGGTAAGAGTTTTCTTCAATATAATGCTTGTACCTCTAATCTGCTAACCCACGCTGCTCATCGAAGTTGGTCGGTGAATGTAAGATAAAACTGAACAGTGTTGCAAAACACAACAAAGTTAGCCTTATTTGGGTGTCTGGACATTGTGGAACGAGTTAGCTGATAAACTGGCTAATGAGGGCTCTGCAAGTATGCCACTAGGTCCTGAACCCTTTTTAGGTGTCGACTCCGCACCGATTCAACTATGGATTGACGACTTCATGATGAGGTCTACTCATAGAAGACGTTGATCTGGGTTGAAATCGTGCAGAGTAGCCAAGTGCTTTGTGAACCAAACAGGAAAATAGCGACCTTCCTCCCAAACCTCAGTAGAAAGGACCTGAGAGTACTGATGGGTGTAATCACAGGGCACAACGCCTGTGGTCAGCATATGGCTGCCGTGGAAATCGTCGATAGGCCGATATGACTATCCCGTCTTGAGGGTGACGACACTGCAGAGCATTTTCTCTGTAACTGTCCGGCGTTTTCCAGAATCAGACTTAGGATATTGGGTTGCGATATACTGAGTATAGATAAAGTTCATACTCTTACTCTTCCGGATCTCTTATGGTTCATCAATGAATCCAAGAGATTTGTGGAAGAGTCACCTAAAACTAATTTATCCGTGTTACCACCCACTTTTTACCTTTCCTATTTCTATTCTTTCTACGGAAGTCTATCCGAGTGTAGTACAATGGTTTTCTAACTGAGTGCTTGGACTTGTCCAACCCCCCACAAATTAAATCTAATCTAATCTTCTCCAATCTGCAAGTTCTGTTAACAAGACTGGTAACAGACTTAAGTAAATGAATTGCAGCGAATGGCTGCCTCTTTTATTATTAAATTTTTTTAATTTCTTCTTTATGCTGACTAATTTGTTTTGGCATTCGCTTGCATTGTTTTGACATGCCACTGAATAGCTCGTAAATCGCCACAGAAGAAATGTCTCTCAAGTATGTTTCTCTTTCCTTTGCCATTTGCGGCAGCACTTCAATCGCTTAATTAGCTTAAAAGCACACCAAATATGCTTTACTAACCGAAAAAAGGAAAAAATAGCACTTGAACTCTGTTATGCACAACTTCAAGGGTATTTAAGTGAATGTCTTATTCATAGAAACGCATACAAGTGCACCAGGGCATGCATACACACACATACATACATATGCTTGTGCATGGAAATCTCTTGGGAGGGTGAGGCGAGTCGCACGCAACATGCATCAAACGTTCAGTAAATACAGCACTCTAATTGTATTTCTGTCTGTGTGTCTGTATGTACATAAGAATGTAATAGGTACTTGACATTTACGCTTGCATGCTAATTGCGCTCAAGAGACCTCAAAAGGAAAAGCTGCGCAAACGACATAAGTCAAATTTTGGCTATCAATCAAATGGCCAAGTGGAGGGTAGAGAAACAGACAGCGGTCGGTCAAGCCGTTTAGGGATAAGACTCACAAGCGATTGACGATGACTCAGTGGTGAGTGGCAGCTGAAGTGGCGGCTTTTATGCTACTTATATAAGTAGAATCGAATTTTTTTTTAGTAGTAATGGATTCTTCTCACTTTTATATTTACAAGAATCAAAGTTTCATACATACAGGGTACTTTTTGCGACTAAGATCGATATTTTTTTAATAACTTTTAATGAAAAATAAAATGATTTCTAACATACTAGGTTGCTCAATAAGTTTTGCGGTTCGCTAAGAACGACACAATTTTGTAGTTTGAAATACACTTTAGTATTCAGTAGACCTCGGTTCTGCAGAAGTAGGAGATAATCTAAAATTTTTGAAAAGCACACACTGGTTTTATTAGAAACATGGAAAGTTCCCAACATGGTATCACAATGGGCTGGCTATGAGCCTGAGTGTGTCCCACAGGACAACCGCTTCAATCTAGCCTAAAGTGCAAGTTTTAAGTCGCTAAAAAATTTTGCTGATTTTTTTACAATTTTTCCCTTAACGTTTTGCCCATTTTCTACATATAAAAAAAAATTTCGCTCATTTATTATATGGAGAACACCGACTATAAAACTGCATTCCAGTTAACTGTTATAATTTGTTGTTGGTTGTATAGAGTTTGACAAGAGAGACTCGGCAAGCGGCTACACTTAGCAGTTTTGGCTCGTTCATTTTAACTAAAATGGAGTTACTATCAGATTTGATAACCAGACGCCAGCCGATTTTTCTCCTCGGCAAGCAACGTTTGCTTTCCGCTTATTCTTATAATTATTTTTCCATCTCTTGAATTTTTTCTGTTTATACTCAATTGTCCTTAATTCCCTTTACAGTAGTAATTTAACTCAACAAACGCGCTCTTTCCAGTATAAATAACTTTTCTAAATAAACGTTTGATTTGTTCGCCTAATTACTAACAAAAAAAAAATACGTGTCTAACGGTTAGACGCGATAGAAGTGAAACCTTCCGTAAAACAAACTGAGAGAGAATGAGACGAAAGCAGCATTAGGAGCGGGATAATTATAGGTTCATTATAATACTGCTATAAAGTTCATATTTTATTTTCTTCATTTTATTATTATTCATCCTCAATGTTTTCAATTTCAACAAATGATACGAGTGGCTTATGATAGATAAAATATGATACAAATGCTTTGGTTTCGATGTTGTCAAAAAAAAAATACCCAAACGGACCGAAGAAACAGACTTACAAATTTCTTCCATTTTCGTCTGCTTGTATTCATATAAAAATTTATGTCTCTTCCCACCAAAGCTAAATGTATTTGTATATTTCTTCTTGTATTTATTCAAGGCCGAAATCCCGGCGGTACTGCAATACCGGGCCAACCAGTGGAAGAGGTGGAGAAAGCCCCTAAAGCACTCCGCCCATTTCCAAAAATTAGTTTAACACTTTGATCTTAGCCATAAGGCCGAGAAGCGATAACCATACACAACCAACAAACTACCTTGTCATTACATTTTCTAATAAACCTTTTGAGAATTACACGCTCACAAAAATTAATGTACGAAATATTTATACCGATTCACTTAAACACGGCGAGCTGTTTGATTTCATGTTCGTGCCTGTGTATGTGCATTTGTGCGTTCATATCGCCACAGTGCATGACTACCAGCCTTGGCTGAGCACAGTAAGAAAATGTATTCGAGCGTATATATGTATGTATGTACGTTAGTGTGTTTGTACGATTGTGCTCTGCGCTCAGCTTTGTGTCGATTTTAGTGTGCGCTGCGCAGGTTGGGGTATTCTTGCAGAATGTAAAGATGATTCACACACTGTCGACCGACTGAGTACAGTTGTCACAAGTGATGATATGTATAATTTTTATATGAAAAATCAAGGCGAATCTTTTGAAGGTGGTAGCAATAACACAGCTGATTTGTTATTTTTTTCTTCCGCCGTGTACATTTGGTTGTCAACACAAAATTGAATTACGAAACGTTTTACTTAGCTTAGTGTATGAATTCACCTTGGAAAAAATTCAATTTTCTTCTATAATCAATTTTAATAAAAAAAAACTGTTTTCAATAAATAATCAGAAATGTCCTACAAGGAAATTTCACTTCAAAACAAAATTCCATTTTCGTCTACATGTATTCATATAAAAATTTATGGCTCTCCCACCAAAGCTAAATGTATTAGTATATTTCTTCTTGTATTTATTCAAGGCCGAAATCCCGGCGGTACTGTAATACCGGGCCAACCCGTGGCAGAGGTGGAGCAAGCCCTTAAAACACTCCGCCCATTTCCAAAAATCAGTTTAACATTTGTTGTCCTCCGACGGAGGATCTATCAGATGTTAAGCTGATACGAACAGATACCACACTACCTAGTCAATAGATTTTCTAATAAACCTTTTGAGAATTACACGCTCACAAAAATTATTTATATCAACATATAATATAACGCTTCGTAACTAAATAACTTTTAGGCCAGCGATGACAGCATGGCG
Source organism: Anastrepha obliqua (assembly GCF_027943255.1). Classification (NCBI taxonomy): domain Eukaryota; kingdom Metazoa; phylum Arthropoda; class Insecta; order Diptera; family Tephritidae; genus Anastrepha; species Anastrepha obliqua. The sequence continues at coordinate 25,319,926 of NC_072895.1, forward strand.
CGGTAGCCGAGCGACTAGCAATGTGAGCTTCCGATCCAAAATCCTTGGTTCGAATCACAAGAAAAAATAAAAGTTATTTTTATTTAGTTCGTCGCTACGTTTATATCAACATATAATATAACGCTTCGTAGCCAAGAGGGTCGCTTTTTCGTTTCACTTTTCCTCAAATCACTCCCAACGATTCTACAGAAGTTTTCACTTCAAAATAGCATATCTTTTTAAATGTTCGCCTCGTTTTCATAATTAAATTGTTATATAAATCAATCTATTAGGCAATGGTACGATATTTTGTTGTTGTCTTTAGAGATCAAAATCTATCGCAAATTCGCAAACACTAAACTCAACTCGAACAGTTGTGAAGGCTCATCTTGCTACAACTACAACACCTTAACGTATACCGTAAATTGTGTATTGACATAAATACTTATAACACCAATAACATTACAATTTTTCAGTGCTCCCAATAACAACGATATAGAGAGCTACTCTGGAGTATTCGAGAGAAAGGCTTTGCACACGACCTATAAACCTTTCGCAGATACACTCGTATAGATATGAACAAAGGCGTTGGAGAGGCCGTTCCATGTACCGCAAACGCTCCAGCTCTGAAGGTGAAATGCATATGTATGCATGTACGTATAAAAAGGTGTGCGTATAAATACATCGACATACATATATATTATATATAATACATACATATTCATGTATGTTTTAGATTCATATATCGTGAAATAAGTCAGGTTCACTACAATGTGTACATGTGTATATATGCACGTATGTATGTAATAACATACAAATTTACCTGTTCAACAAATTCAAAGAAAACCATGACCAATGCTTTGAAAATGTAGTTTTATGTATCAATAAATATAAACTGCTAGTTTTTATGAGATCATCCGTGCAATACTAATTTGAAACAATGTCACAGACAATCAATCAAACTTATAAAAAAAGACAAAGAAAACGGAATTGGAGCTAGAAAATCGGTGTAATGGAAACCACAACAAATGAAAAATGATTATAGTAGTTTTTAAACCTGTAATTTTTGTTTGTTTGTATGTATCTTTAACTGTGCATGAGTATGTCTACAATGAAAATGCTGGTATTTCCTATGCTGAATGTCACACCTATGTAGTTTTTTGGGGTTTAGACCAAAGAAAGCAAATATACTTATAAAGGGTGGTAAATTTCAAGGGCCGATGTTGAGTGTAAACCACACCTAAACGTCAAAGTTTTTTCTGCATTTCATTTGACATTTTTTAATATCAGACTAACTCAATTTGAATCATGAAAAAATACATAATCGAGCAACGCGTTAAAGTTATTCAGGCTTATTATGAAAACGGGCGTTCAAATGAAAATGCATATCGCGCACTTCGTGATTTTTCGCCTCTTGACCATTTCAAGCGTGGTCAATGGTCAGAATGGTGGCAGGAAATGGCAACAGTGAATGACCAATTTTCGAAGAAAATCATCTTCAGTGATGAGGCAATAAGCAGAATTGCCAGCAAAAATTCAAGAGCTAAAGGATGAGGTAATTCGGCACATTAACGGTATAGAACCTCAATTATGCCTCAGCGTCATCGAAAATTTGGCCGCGGTGGCCAATATTATCATAATAAAGAGAATGACAATAATTTCCTAAAAAAATTTATATTTTATTCAAAATCAACACCGGCCCTTGAAACTTAACCACCCTTTATATGTATGCCGTAGTAAAGTGGCCTCTCCCTCTGATCTTGATCGCACTCTCCATATTAACCCTTTTATATAAGAAATGCACCTTTTATGAGTACTTTGCGTGCATTGTCCAATGTAAACTCAATATAAATATATTTGGTCAATTGCGGCCGCTACAGTTAGTGATCCAAATACTTATAGTAAATTGAATGCTCAATCGATCGAAAAGATGCATTTACACATTGCATTTGCACTCAACGTAATCACGAAATTTTTTCCCCCAATCATGCTGTTGACGCATGCAATGACCACTGAGTCACCTAAAAGGTATAAATGCTACGGTTAAATTGAATAAAATTGAAGACAAAGGTTTTGGAAACGCAAGCACCCAGCTGTTGATGTTTCCGCTGAAAGAGAGAAAATTAAGCATAAAAACACGCAGCAAAAAAGAAAAAAAAATGTTAAACAAAACCATAAATCGATGAAACTACAATTGAGGAAGCGGAAAAGAAGAGACAGAAAATAACTTTGGTAATAGTAAAAAATGAACACTTGTCCCTCGTCTGCTGCTTCTTCGTTTTTGTCTTCATCTACATCAGCTTCGTTTTCGGCTGTGATTGCTTCACTCTGTGGCACTCTGTGGTACTCTCTCGTGTGTGCCTACCCGCATTTTGAACTTGTTTATTACTCATACTGTTGTTATCGCATCTACTTATGGGGGCACCTTAATGGCACAATATAGGCGCATTCTCCACTTATTTATGTCAATGCATACATTACGGACACACTGATTTGTGTGTGGACAAAAGTGGCATCGCAAACATCGCCGCTAAGTAGCCTTGCAGTGGTTGACCCTCATTTCTTTCATATTCGCCATCAGCACCAAGACCAAGACCAGCATGCAACGAACAACCGGTGGAAGTGTCAGTAAGAAGTAAGTTGAAGGGACAGAGCTTGGCGTGCTGCTGGTGATAATTTAAGAAATTTTTGAATCAAATATACTTCTTGTTTTTGGTAATATTATTTTACTTCTTCATAAAACTTCCCCGGTGCTGTTTGCACAATTCCAATACCAATGGAGACTCTCTTTCATATGAAGAAAGTAGGCCTGCCAAGTTTTTAAACCCGTGCGCACTAAAGCACTAGTAGTTTGTTCACTTAACGGTAGTTTGTAAGCCCTTAATGGAATCGTACATATGATAGCCGATTAAAAATCGTAGTATCTCTTGGCCTAAGGTAAGTTGCTATTAAAAATGGACGGAATCCAGAAATAACTAGGCCCTCTGGGAATCTTGTACTTGTAAATTGAGAAGAAAGCTGGAGCAGCTACTAGCAGTAGATGGACTAATCTGGGCCCCCCCGAGAGTATCGCATTCACTTGGCCAACACTCAATGAATGAAGAACAAAGAATTTACTGAGGCGTACAAAAACGAATAAACAGGGTAGTGTTGTTTGTTCGTCACACTCAGAGCCCTACATACGATTCCTGCACGAGCTGAAAAAATAAGGTAGAAATAGAGCCCATTCGGCACTTCTAAGCTTCAGTTTTTGTGAGGAACAAGTGTCGAAATTCTGAACAGCCGCTGGAACGTCATATTGGCTTCGCTGAAAAATCGACGCTTTTTAAGATCTTTAAGAAGGGACTTTTAGATATAATAAGAATAAAAAGAAGCTGTCGTAGTGACGAAATAGACGAATACAGTTTTATGATGAAAACAAAAAAGTCGAATGCCCTGGCATTGGAGTAGATTCTCATGCTGCCATTTAAATAATGGTTCGTTGGTTGGCTAAAATGGTGATTCATCCAGAATCCAACTAGCGCTTCAGCAGCATTTTGTTGCCACATCCTCGTTACCAACTTGTTTAATGGTTATTTACAGCAAGACTATATCCAGTTTAAGAACCTTATTAGGTTGATGACATCTAACAGCGGTTTACCCAGGGTTGACATTCTCTCCTTCCATAAGCCAGGGCATTCACAGAGAAATATCGTTTCCTTTTTCTCTGGTTGTTTGCAACTGTAGACTTTACGAAGGCGGTCGACACTATCAAACGAGACGCAATATATGTAGCTGGCACTGAGTAGACAGGGACTTCCCGCCCAGATAATCCGCCTCACAAAGGCAATATCAGCGATCCATTCACTACCAGCGCAGGCGTAAGGTAAGATTGTCCCCTGTCGCCCCTTCTCTTCGTCATCGCCTTTCATGAAATCATGAGCCGCTGCCCCTGCACAAAAAAGGCATCGTATGGAGTTTCACCAGACATCTTGAGGACCTGGACTTCGCCGATGACATCTGCCTCCTCTCTCACAAACTTTCCGACATGCAAGCGAAGGCGGACAAACTAGTCACGCTGGCACGCACTGTCGGGCTGGAGGTCAACATCGCCAAGACCAAGGCTATGAGAGTTAATCACAATAAAGCAAAGCAGATATTGGATGACGGATGCAGGTGGAACTCGTCGAAAGCGTACTCTACCTCGGCTGCATCATCACGGCTGATGGTGGAGCAGATGAAGATGTCAACTGCAGGCTAAACAAAGCAAGGGCGGCATTCGGGCGAATCCATACAGTAGGGGGGAGTTCGCAAATCTCCAGGCGCACTGAACTACGAATATTCGGATCATGCGTGAAGTCCGTATTGTTGTACGGAAGCGAAACATGGCTGGTCTCTAACACCATCACATAGAGGCTACAATCCTTCATCAACAAATGTCTCCGCATCATCTGCAGAATATTCTGGTCAAACACTATCAGTAACGATGGACTCATAACGAACGAGAAACCCATCCTTAGGCAAATCAAACGCAGAAAGTGGCGATGGATAGGTCACACATTGAGAAAACCATCAGATAGCCTCACGCGAATGGCACTGAACTGGAACCCGCAAGGGAGCAGAGGTCGCGGTGGACCAAAAAACACTTGGAGAAGGTCGATGCTGCGCAAACTAGCAGATGCCGACATCTCATGGGACGGTGCAAAAACAAGAGCACAGAACTGTGTACGATGGAAAAGTCTTGCCCTATGCTCTCGAGAGGAGTGAACAAGGAAAACAAAAAAAAAAAAAAAACAGCCGTAAGCCTCCTAGCTTCCCGTCGTTTCATGTTTATGAATATTCACGTTTGTTTGTGGTTGTAGGATGGCGCACCTTTTTCGTTCTACTAATTTTGCATTTTGTCTGGTCTTTCCATCTACAAGCCGCGATTCGGGGGTATTTTGAAGAAATTGTTTTCTTGATTGCACCTAATAGTGTGAATACCGTTTCTGCAAGAGCGTTATTCGTGGCAGATCCCCCTCTTGCCAGTTCATGTGCTTTTTCGTTACCTACCTTGAATGTTCCGATGTCCCGAGACCCAGATTAAGGTAACTTTATGGTTTTCACTCAAGGTGGTAAGGATATTCCTACTTTGTTCCACCACTTTAGAGGTTGTTGTAGCAGAATGCAGTGTCTGGAATGCAGCTTGGCTATCGGAAAGAATAAATTGCCGAATTGCCTTAAAAGAGATATCGCGATTAGTAGCTTAAAAGCTTCCCCAATGGCCAGTAACTTCCACCTGGAAGACAATGCAGGCATTAGGAAAGCGCAGAGATTTCTAAGTCTATGAGAATATATACCAGCTCCAACACCATAATCCATTTAGTGCCATCTGTAAAGTCTATAGTGTCGAAGTTGTGAAAATCCCTTGCTCGATTCCTCCTGGGTTGGAAAGAGAGTGGTAAAATTCCTATTGAATGCCACCATTGAGATGATGTAATCAGTCCTCCCCAAGGTAAACTGCATTTGTCGCAATAGTAGACTGACATGACCATCAGATTTTTCTTTCCAGCGACCCGCTTCATTTAACCTAAATGCACTCATCGCGGACATCTTTTTGATATGCAGATCTATCGGAAAAACGTGTGTCAATGTATTAAGAGCCTCCCCAGACTCCTTCTTCTATATAAAAAGTAGTTCGAGCATTCACTTTGTATGGAAGAAAAGGCGTGACGAACGGGAGCGATTGCTACTTGCTAAAAGGGCTGAAGAACTTAAAATACCTGCCATATCAATAAATAAAAAAATTCTTGGCCACCTTAACGAAACTCGGAACACTAATTAATACTAATTAATAAACCACGGCCTGGGTTGCTAAGAGATAGAAATATGTTTATGGGATTAGGGGTAGTCAGAGGCCCGAAAAAATAATGATTTTCAATATTTTTTTTTGTTAGCCAATTGTTTTATTTTACAAAAAAACATCATGTTCCGACTTGAGTTTAGAAAAATTTCAAAAAAAATATTAATAATTGGAAAAGTTATCGCTGTTTGTGTGGAGCCCATTTCTCGCGAAGTCCCTTGCGGTGATCATCACAAGTTCTTGGAGATTCATTAAAACTCAATCGGACAAGAGAAATTAGTTTTATTAATAGATAATCTTGTGCCTGATCGAAGTTTTTTTTTCAAAATTTACAATATGGCGGCCTTAGGAAATATTTTTAAGATTTTCGAGAAAAAAACCGACAATTAATTATTTAAAAAAAGTCGACATTTTTGAAAAAAGCAACATCCTTCTATCAGGCACGAGTTTTTTATGTTTTTCAAAAGCAGTATTAATTTTATTGAAATTTACCAAACGGTTTTTAAGTTACAGTGATCGCTAGTTCAAAAAACATAGTTTTGAGAAAAACGCATTGAAAGTTTTGCTATCGATTACCGGAGCGCCCGAGCACCATTTGTTAATTCTCGGAAAGATTTGTCGGATTCACTTCAAATTTTCACACAATATTTTCAAGATATTATACTTTAAGAACATGCTAAAAAAAAATCCAATCTTTTGAAAATTCTGGCTACCCCCAACCTCTTATAAGAAATCTCCGGCTCCACCGCGGAAACGAGTATAATTAAAGAAATACTATATTCAAGAAATTTGGAAGAAATCTTAATTTTGGTATGAGGCCGATGCTTCTCTAAAAATTATATTTCACCCCATCTGCCTATGACTACGACATTTCACTAAGAACGCGCGCCAGGTAAGAAAAGTCGGTTCCGCTCGATTTTAGACACTTCTTTGCTTGCTACTTTCGTTGTATGTTGTATGTAGAGTTGTTGTTGTCATTGCTGCTAGCTGTTAAATGTTTACTGTTGCTTTTGCTATTGCGAATGTTGTTTGCCAACAATGTAAGCACTTCGTTTATGTTGAAATGGTGCATATTGTTGTTGTTTATTCGCAGTTGCATTTCAGTTGATCTGTTTGTTGTTTTTGTCTTTGTTATAACAGCCACATTTGTCATGCACTCATATCTGTCGCACAAATCTCTTCCAAGTAGGTAGGAAAATCCAGTCACTGCTCCACTGCACACTACTTTCACTCCTCTCTGCCCGCACACCGCATGGCTCAACTGTACTTCGCCACAAAGTCATGATTGATTGTCGTTTTTTCTTTTCGATTTTACTGCATTGCATTTTTCTTCTTTTGTTAATGTCACTGCAATGAGGAATGTGTGAGTCGTACGAGTATTGCATGGCATGGCGTTGTCAGTGGCATTTTGATGGACATCTCAGCGACAGCAGCAGTAACAGCAACAACAATGGAAAAATACATGCACGCCTGCGCTAAAGCAGCCAATGTCTTGATGAAGTAATGAATGCCAGCCAACAAAAGTCGCGCCATGAGGCGTGTGCGTCAGACGCTTACAAAATATGTATGTTCAAAACAGAAAAAAGTAAAAGAAAATTACAAATTTATTGCCGCCTATCGAAAATGCATTGTGTCAATGGTGGTATCAGATGGAATCGGCGACTACCTCGTGGCGGTCGATGGTCTTACAATTTAATTTCTTCGAAATGATACTCAGTCAATTATTTTGGGTCCGTATGTGAGCATCGAGGTTTTTCTATGACGAATTTGAACAAATGATGTGTTTTTTGTTTTTGTTTTTTTTCTGTTCTTGCTTGAACAAAACTGAATAATTTTCTTTTATGAAAATAACAAAAAAGAAGGAAGCCTGACATGACATTTTGGAGTTTTTTTGGAAAACACTTTTCTTACTGTATGGGGTGAGAATACCAGAAAGATTAGAGGAGTGCCATAAATTTGGAGCACTCTTAACTTTTTTGGAAATACGAAAAGAGTAGATTTAATTTGGAATTTAGTATTACTTTTTTAAGCAGTACCAAAGGGTGATCAGATTGGAGGTACTTTTTCCAATAGGGTTGTTTTTTTGACAGATCACTCGTGACTACTGTCAAACTAAATACATAATTTTTTTCAGTATTCATTGACATTTCATCATGAAAATACTTACTTACTTACTTACTTATGTGGTTCTACAACCGTGTGTCGGTTTTGGCCGAAAACAAAATGGCGCGCCAGCTGTTTCTGTGCTGCTCTCGTTGGTGCTAGTTGGAAATCTCGAGTGAAGACTAGTCCTGCAGCACTTAATCTTTCCAACGGAGATGTGGTCTTCCTGTTCCACGCCTTCCTTTTTGGAGTACTGCGCGTAAATTCGCCCTGCTGGGGCGTCTTCTTTCATACCGGTGACATGACCAAGTTACCGTAGCCGCTGTATTTTTACACGCTTAACTATGTCTATGTCCCTATATAGCTCATACAACTCGATGTTCCACCTTACGCGGTACTCCTCACTAACGCGGAGGGGGCCAAAGATCTTACGTAGAATTTTTCTCTCGAAGGCTCCCGAAACTTTTTCATCCGCTGTTGGCATCGTCCATGCTTCTGCGCCATATATTAGGACGGGAATGATGAGCGTTTTGTAGAGTGCCAGTTTAGTCCCTCGAGAGAGAGATCTACTTCTCAGTTGCCTACTGAGCCCAAAGTAACACCTGTTGGCAAGAGTTATTATCTGTTTGATCTTCATGGAAAGAAAGGTGAAAGGTATTACAAAAATCGACGCACTGGGAAAAGTGTTCATCACACGCTCAGGCCAGCTTATGCTGTTCAATGATGAGGCCCATTTTAGGCTTAATGGCTACGTCAATAAGCAAAATTTCCGTATTTGGACTGAAGAGCAACCCAAAGCCATTCAAGAACAGCCATTGAAAGCAACCGTTTGGTGCGGCCTATGGACTGGAGGAAACATCGGCTCATATTTATTCAAAGACGAGGTTGGGCCCCAATGTAACAGTGAATGGCGAACACCATCGCACCATGATAAACGAATTTTTGATGCCGAAAATTAAACGGTCTTCATCACAGTCACATCGGTCTGATCCCCACAATATTTGGTTCCAACAAGACGGCAGACGGCGATACTTGCCAGACAGCCCGTGAAACAATGGTTTTACTGCTTTATTGATACGATGAATAATTGATCTCTCGTCTCAGACAACTGGATTGGTCACCAAGATCGTGTGAGATCACACATTTGGGCTTTTATTTGTGGGGGTATGTAGAGTCTAAATGCTTTGTGGACAAATCAGCATCGATTGAAGCATAGGAAGCCAACATTACTAAAGTTATTCACGAGATACCGACCGAAGTCCTTCAGCGAGTCATTCAAAATTGGCCGAATTACGGCGAATTGCGGTCAATACGAGTATCATGAATCATCGAATCCTCTTCGATGACGCGTCGCCAAGAGCCCCTAGGTCTGCCTCTTCTGCGCTGTCCTTGGGGGTCCCAGTCCAGGGCTTGTCTGCTGATTTCAGTGCCACCTTTCCGTAGGGTATGGCCAAGCCATCTCCATTTACGTTCTCTTATTTCAGTTGCGATTGGTTTTTGATGGCATCGTTGATGCAATTCAGCGTTAGATATCCAGTTGTCTGGCCACCAGATACGTAGAATGCGTCTCAAGCAGAAGGTATCATGAATGGTTCTTCAGAAAAATAATAATTTCAATTTTCGTTGTTTTATTTCAATTTAAAATTCGATACCTCTAAATTGATCACCCTTTATATATATATACAAATAATTGACGCTTACAGCCTTTATTTGGTGTTCGGCCCAGCTCCTCCTCCAATTTGTGGTGTCCGTCTTGATGTTTTTCCTCAAATGGGGGGGGCCTACAATTTTACGCCGCCTCCGAACGGCAGGTGATTTTGTATGTGAAGCCTTTTCGTGGCAGATATACACTCAGAGGTTTGTCTGGTCAAGGGCGACCGCTATTAGAAAAACCTTTTAGAAGAAACTCTTTCTATCATTTGATGTTTTGTGGCCGGTGAATCGAACCTGTACACTTCCGAATGGTAGTCACGCACCAACGCATTCGACTTCGGCGACCGCCATATTTGCATAATTGAATGCTTCCAAACAGTAGAATTTGGCATTTCCGACGAATAGTCACTTAAAGATGACCCCTTATTCTCTTTGGCATCTTTTTAGCTGTTTTTTGCCATTTTGGGCTTCATAATATTTTCTTCACTCTTGATTTTGCACAGAAGAGCTCCATTATCAGAATGGCATTCAGCTAAATTATCATCATCAGCAGCATCGTAAACCCTTTTTTTGCAACCGCACGCAAATATGCAGGAAATACCATTGAACTTCGACACTCACATACCAAATCGCAGCTGTGCCAACCAAGATCAGTTATAATTGTGTGTGTGGGTATGTACGAGTGCATGTACGCACCTTCCTTTTTCGCATTTCGTATATCCAATTTACTCACCTCAGCCGCAGTTGTTGTGGTTGTGACTGTGCCTGTGCCTGTGCCTGTGGTTGCGTTGGCTCCATTGCTTATGCGGCGAAACCTCACAACTTTTTAGCTTTCATTGCTTTATTTATGTATGGTCATACATACATACATACATACATATGCACACACATTTGCATACTCATATAGTTACTTATTTTGCGAACATATGCACATTCATTTGTTTGCCTATTTCAACCCACAACATACTCGTACGTAGGGATTTACATACATACACACATATGAATGTGCTTAGACATACATTTTTATTTATCTATTGCCCATTTGTATATGTGTACATATATTTGTTGGTTCCTTTTACTTTAATCGCAACTCCCGTTCGGCATTTGCCCATCATTTTCGGCGATCTATAAAAGGCACCGCCATTGGATAGTAATTCAACATTTTCCCTGCGTGCTTGAAATTTCTAAGCCGTAATTATTAATTTTTAAGTGCATATGGAGATAATTTTTCAAATTTTCTAACGTTTAGTTGAACTGTATTCGTTACCAAAATAATTTGTTTGCTAGCAATTAAGACACGTTTTGAAGGAGAAACTATACCTAAACCAACTCACATTATTATTATTACTATTTGCTATCACACCGGCTGGATACAAATAAATTCCATTGAGGTCGATTTGCAGCTTTTGACTTTGGTCTGTTGATGAAGCAAAGCATTTGTAACAATTGCTTGCTTGTTACAAATTATCAAGTTCTGGTGTTCATGTATTCAAAAAATTTGCAAAGTAGGGGAAGGTGAGAGAGCAAAATAACGTTTCATTTTGAGGGGATGTTGCAAGTTTTTACGAGATAAACTTTTATTTGGAAGAAATTGCAAGGGAGAAAAACAGCTGATCGCAAAGTAAAAATAAGCACCAATTAAAATTAGCAAATTTAGTTAAAGTTCATAATTTAAATAAAAAGGGTGTTAAAAATGGAGAATTTAAATAAATCTATAATAGATAAAATTTATAAAGTTTATTTGAAGTCATATATTTTAAATAGGAATCGGCCAATGCTTGTACTTATGAAACACAGCCTCTAGTCACCGTTGCTGCAGTTTCCGAAATACAAATCGAAAGCATAGAAGGTACCTTTTGTGTTTTATGCTTGTACTTATTGGTTATTAAGGGGACAGATACCCGTAAAATTTCGAAAAAAAAAATTTTTTTTCATAAAATGTTAATTTAATCCTTTAAGAATATATCAAAAAATATTTAGAACGTAAATTTAAGTATTTCTTATATAAGGTTGTCAAAAAAGTCTTGCGGTATTTTTAATGAATTTTCAATTGTTCATAAAATTGGTTATAATAATGCGATTTAAATCAAATATGCGCCGTTTTGTTCGATGACGAGTTCCCAACGAGATGCCAACTTCATAATGCCCCTCTTATAGAAGCTCGCTTCCCTATTTAGAACGTAAATTTTATTTCTTATATTATAGATCGTCAACCGTGACGACTCCATTCTTTGCGTTCGAGCGCTGAGAGAGGTATAGTTACGTTGCCGACTTTAGACGCGTTTTTCTCAAAACTATATTTTTCGAATTGGCGTACACGATAACTCGAAAAGTTAATGACCGATCTCCCTGAAATTTTGCACACATCTTTTTTATGAATGTACTTTCTATATGAATTTACAATTCGAAAAATTTTCGAAAAAATAATGTTTTCGAAGCAAAAATAGTAGGGAAATTCGCCCCAAAATTCATTTTTTGAAGCATTTTATTCCGCATTTTTTTTTTGTTTTTTAATTCATATAGAAATTATGACAATAATAAACAAAAAAAATTGGTGTTTTGTATTCAGGTCACTGACGCCGATGCTCCAATGCCCGCCGATTGAGAAGCCCCACTGCGACCTTCCTGGAAGAATTGAGTGTACATCCGCCGTTTTAATTGATTAAAATAAATATAAAAAAATTTGTTATATTATTTTAATGTATCAATAAACTGTATACCAATTTTGAAAAAATATATTGACTTCTTCATTTTAAATAATTTTAATGACAATCAGGGAAAATATGGCCGTTTATAGGTATCTGCCCCCTTAAGGTGTCCCGGTGGTCTAGAATTTTCAAAAAATCGATTTTTTGTTTTTGATATTTCGAAAGTATAGGCTCTTAAGAGTATACTGTCAAATTTTTGGAGGGATATTCCCAGTATTTTCGATTCTACAGCCGTTTTAGCAGGTAGAGTCAGATACGTCACGCGGCCACTCGCAAAACTTCAAAGTCAATTATCTCAAAACTACTTTTTTTTTGGCCTGGTGCTGTGAAAAAACAATAAACGATTCAACCGATTGATTAAAAAACTGAAAAAACCGATTTTTAGAGTGTCAAATTCAAAACCACGCCATTTTGTCAAAAAAAAAAAATTTTATTCTAGTACGGGACATAGCTACAGTCATACTGATTAATAACTTTTCTTGATTTTTGTGTTTCAGATAAACAGAAGAGCCAAAATGGACAACACCGTGCAGGTCAAATTTTTCGGGAGGGTCAACTTCAGCGCCATTTTTCAAATTACTAAAATTAAAAAAAAAATTCCTCATGGTATGTAAAAGAAGTTAAATAAAAAGCCTAAAAAATTTAAATATCGTTTTTCATTTTTTCATAGCAAAAAAAAATGTCTGCAAATACCCTAAATTTTCGAGATCTAGACCACCGGGACTCCTTAAAGTAACGCATTTGTTTGCTATAAAAGCAATAATTGAAATTATTCAAAAGCGTGAAGTTATATAAGATCATGGGTTGTCGTGTAGTATAAAAATACAACTACACGTTTTTTTCCAATTTTTTAATTGTTCAATTAAATACCTAAATTTATTTGCTTTCTACCAAATAATTTTGTTGACTGTCACTTGAGTCCATTTTAATGAGTATACCTATAAAGCTTTTACATCAAAGGATGTTATATATTTTTTTAGAAGCACTTTCAATCCTCAAAATCAAAATAAAATTGGCTGCCACTCCTAAGTGCTTATGAAGTTGCAGTTAAACAGCATTTTTCAAGTTCGTTTCATGTTGAAGAATTCACTATCATGTACCACCACCGTTTCTAGATTATCAAACAGCTTCGTTACAAGTTAAAATAAAACTAAAAATTGAGCTCTGCGTTGTCAATATTTTTAAGATTTTACAGAAATACTGTCTATAAAATCGATAAAATACACAACAATTCCATCAAAACTTTAAATTACTTTCGTGATTTATTCACTTACTAGCACCAGCTTAGGCGTTTTCTAACATTTCATATTAAATGTGTTCCTAATAGTACATTTTAATTTTCTTTCATTTTCCAGAACCATGGGCAGGATCTTTCATAATTGTAAAGTCATGGATGTTTAATGAGCTTGATTGGTGTTTAATGGGTGGAAAGAATTCCCAACCCTCCTGTTTCGATAGTTTTTTCACTGCGCCAGCGATACCTTTTTAACAGGGAGAAAAGTTGTAATTGTTAGCTTCCCGAATGGCAATTAAAATTTCATAAGATATACCGAAGAAAAAGCCAGCAACAAGACCGGCAACATGATTTCGTCTCCAAGCACCATACACTGCACCCGCGGCAACACCTCCAATAAAATAGTTTAATCTAAAAATAAAAAAGAAGTATATTTTAAACTATTTCTTTATTATTTATATTTGACTCAAGTTCTTTACTTATCATCCTTTCCACGCACGTTCGTCGACACCAAAGTGGCCAATGTGAACGCGGTAGCCATACCCATCATTGGACCTGTGTTGTAGGCGAAACGCCCTAAGGTCGGCAGATAGCCTTGTGGTTTCGACAACATCAGCACATCGCACGTTGACCAAGCGAGACCGACTGAAGCAGCATATTTGTTGGTGGCAACGATTTTACCAAATGCATCCTGTCCCTCAGGATAATCGTAGTATTGTGATTTCAGGAATGACATTGTGAACGCTTAAATAAAACACAAAATATTTATATAAAAACAAATGTCTTCTCTTCTTATTCGACTACCCAATGGCGTAGTGCGATGGGATTTTTTTTATTCATTTCTGCTTAGGCAAATAAATAATGACTGTTTTCGTTCACTGTTGCTCTGAGCGACTTTATTTTGAAACCCTCTCACTATTTTGGAGCTTTTAACTTGTTTATATTAAATGGTTTTAATCAAAAAACCGATTTACTTACATTTTTACGTAATTTCACTCACCAAAACAGTCCGAGTCTGAGGAAAAGTCAAATTTGACAGCCTTGCAGCTGATTGAGTTTGGAGAGTAGTGTGGCCACACAAACGAGATTTTTTCAACTTGTGGAGAGATTGAGTTAATTGCAACAGGGTGGTATTAGTTAACATCACAAAATATTTCGAAAACCAAATCAATTGTTTTTCCGTAGATTTATTATTATCACCGACATGTTACCCCTTATTTAACGATATATATCGCACTTGTTACGTTAAAGCGTAACAACTCAAAAAGAAAAGGAAAAGAGTAACCACTCAAAAATTTGTTATTTTAGCGCAACTACTAAAGAAATAAGAATGAAACAACCGTTATATTGTTTTTAATGATATTTTCGTGCAATTACATATTTTTTCCCTTGTAATACCTATATTATTAATATTTACGGAAACAGTTTTTTGTCTCTACTGAAAATGTCCAGATTTTGAGTTGTTACACTTTAACGTAACAAGTGCGATATGATGTACATTGTGAAAATCTTAAAAACCATGCGAACTCTATGTGAAAATGTAACATTTTTTCTTCTCAAGGTGAATTTTGCATGTGAAAACATTCTCACTCACTTTTCGAACAAAGCAAAATTCACTATAAGAAGGAATATAAGTTTGCGAAGTTTTTCATGGGGAAGAATTATCATTCATATGGAGTTCATATTAAGGCTGTATTAAATCAAAAACATGGATTTATCTCTTGTTACAAATAAAAGACCAAGTGGAACTGTTTTTGTTTTGAGCTGCTTGAAAATTATAGTTACACCCAAAGTGGTAGTCAAATAGCAGGATGGCTCATAGAAATTGAACAATAAACAAATTTAAGCTCGTGTGAAATATTTCAAGTCCAGATTTGTAAATAAAAAATAAACTTATATACTTATATAGTACATACCACACACGTGGTAGCGATGGTTACTATAGGGTGGGCCATGTAAAATTTGCTTTTTGAATCGGCTATAAAAAAACCTAATCAATAATAACTGTTTGGTTTTTATTTTGAAGATTGAACATTGTCATTTATGAATGAAAAATAATATCGTTCAAATGACTGCCACAACTGGCTTTACAGTAGGCCATTCGATCAACCCAACTTTTAAGCACATTTTCGATTGTTTGGGCTCCAATTTCATGAATGGCAACTTCGATTTCGTGTTTTAAAGCATCAATCGTCTCTGGATGGTACGCATAGCATTTGTCCTTAACGGCTCCCCACAAAAAATAGCCCAACGGGCTTAAATAACAGCTCCGAGGCGGCCAATTGATATCGGAATTTCGGCTGATTATTCGGTTTTCAAAAACGGTAGCCAAAAGTTCGAGTGCAACTTTGGCAGTGTGTTGAAACCAAATGTCATCCATGTCATCCTCTTCAATTTTTGGAAACAACTCGTTGAGCATGTCACGGTAACGCTCGCCATTTACTGTAACCGCGGCTCCTCGCTCATTTTCGAAAAAAATGGCCCGATGATGCCGCCAGACCAAAAACCGCACCAAACAGTGACTCGTTGTGGATGCATTTGTTTCTCTACAGTAACGTGTGGATTTTCTGAGCCCCAAATCCGACAATTTTGCTTTTTGACGTAGCCACCGATGTGAAAATCAGAAAAGAAGAAGAAGGCTCACCACTTTGGAAATAGGTTTTCAATATTTCCCAATTTTGTTCAAGCGTACAGCGTCCCATTTCGTAAATGCCAAACCTTTAAATAAATTATGAACACATTTGACATGTCATTTGTGTTACCATTCTCAAAAATATAGGTGGCTCAAAAAGCAAACGCTATATGGAACACCCTGTATATGGTCCGAAAGCATTTTTAACCCAACCTCACCGCCAAAAAAAAAAAGAGGTTGTCTGTAAAGTCGGTTTACTGACGATAGTTTAACGTGACAACGTCATAAGAAAATATTGATGGAATGGTTGCAATTTTCAAAACAAAATTTTAATTTTATTTGTTTGATAGATATTTTGTATGGATATAGAGGAGGAGGTAAATGGAATCGCAATGGAATAGGTCAAGTTACATTTACACAAACGTGAAAAATGACGAAACATTTATCAAATTCATGAAAGATTTCTTCAATTTCGATTGTGCATCAGACGTTAATAAGTCAACAACACTAAGAGGCACCATCATCGATGTGCCTTTTTCAAGACACTTTACACTCGAAACACTCCCTTTCATTTCCTACACTTTCATTACCATGCACACAGGAAGAATGCATATGCAAATACAAGTATGTGAATTTATATACAAATGCGCATATACATACATATATATGCTCACTCAAGTAGGACAGAGCCAGATGTCGAACGTTGCCGAACGCGGGGGCCGATTGTGCTTTGTTTGCTTTGTCGTTCGTTCCGCGCTCTCGCTTGCAGTTCAAGCACATTAGCTTACATTTGCTTGCGTACGGAATAGATTCGTATATTTGATATGTCCATACGACTTGTATGCATCTTTACATATAGATTTGTTCTTTTTGAAAATTGCGCGAAATTGTATATGTATATGCATGTTTATATACATATATTAGTATACAACATATCTTATAAGGTATGTGGTAAATATTACCATACATTTTTTCCTTCATATATAATAAAAAAATTAATAATAATAACATTAAAACAACAGGTATTATTAACAAACTTGGTTTTATTTTAAATTCTTCAAGTAAATCAAATTAATAATAATCAATAAGAAGGCATATGCAAATACAAATACGTCAATTTATATATGTACATATGCGCATATACATACATATATACCAGTGCTGTCCAAAATGAAAAATGTGAGTGTATAAGTGAGAACGAGAGAATGGGAGCAGCCCAGTGGGAAATTTAAACCAAAATAAATAAATATTGGATTGGAGTAGAAAATTTTTGTGGAAGGAATCGAAATGCCTTTTGATATTACATCTATAGCTTTCTTTGAACGACTTGTAACATAAAAGGCATTGCAAGTCGCCAAAGGCATTTTCTAGCATAAAAAAGTTCTCACAGGGCATTGTATTGCATACACTAAGCGTCGCGGACAAACTCGGTGTTTATTCGTTGCTGGTTTGCTAACAACTGAACGATGGAGAGTAAGAATACGTGTGATCAATTGATGTATGGGATGGACAGCACTGATATATACGCTCACTTAAATAGAAGAGGGCAAGATGTCGAACGTTGCCGTTCGTTTGCTTTGTTCGTTCCGCGCTTTCGCTTGCAGTTCATTCAAGGTAACGGCAATGAGCAAGGTAACGACACATTTTTTTGTGCGTGCAGCCTGTTAAATCGAATTATAAGACGTTATCACGTCAAAAAAAATTACCTCTAATGAGTGCGCCTTGGAACATTCAAGGCTGTTCGGCTACTGAGCGACACTAATTTAAAGACCATTTGTGTACAATTAAATAAATAAAAAATGCTTTAATAACTTTGAGCTTACTGATTCTATTTTATTTGGCTTTTGAACCCCAACCTTTCCAAATCTCACACAGTTTGGGTATTTTATAAACATATTGAAAACACGACAATTTACTCGTAGTTAATACATACATATTTATATTAAATGGTTTGCAAAAAAAATTATATTTCGAGATAAATACTATTACTTTCTATAAAATTGTTGGCAAATGTTAGAAACTATGATTGCGACAAATAATTTTTATTTTGTGATGAAGACTAGATTTATTAGTTATTCCATTGGATATTCCATAGGATTGGAACTTATTTTTGCAAAGAAAAAACAGGTATTATTATCTTAAAGTATTACACTATGTCTACTTCAAATTTATAGAGTATTTGTTTGATGTTTAAAATTTTGTTTTTGTTTTTTTTTTGTGTGTGGTTAATGGTATAAATTTGGAAGTGGGATCTTATTTAGTGATAGTATTTGGCATACAAATTATTTTGAGCATACACCCGAGCAAATTCATAAAATTTATGAATAACAGAAGAACAAAATGACTCCAACGAATCACAAAACAAAGTTCCAAAAAGAAAAATGCACCTACATTCAATATTTAAAACAACAGAGAGTGATGTTAGGATGTTAGGATTATTGACAACAGTTTTTCCATACAACGGAAGTACAAGTTCGTAATTTTCATTTTCTTAACTCTTAAGCGTATCCAAATTTTAGTTGTTTCCTTGTCAGATGTTGGTTTATTTTATGTTAATTTGCGTACGACAAACATTGAAAACCAAAAACAAAATTTACATAATTCAGTCACATTAAAAATTGTAGGGTCTTCAATTTAGTTTCTCCACATTTTTACTTAAAATCTTAAAATCAACTGAAATCGATACGATCTTACACAAAATATTATACGCGTTAGCAATAATTTTTAGAAATATATGCAATATGACTTCTTTTATTCTTTTTTGAATACTACTCAATTCAGACACAGATTTATTTTCGTGCATTTCATGCAATCGCAATCGATTTACAAATGAATTTATGCAATTTTCAAATTTTTTTCGAATTCATTGCTTTTTTTTGGTGATATTTATATCGATTTCGATTTTTATTCTTATTTTTCATCATCGCCAATTATCTCGATATCGTCCGCCAATGGACTCTCGACTTCCGGTTTCTTTTGATCATCGCTACTTTCGTGATTTATATCCAAATTGATTAGCGACAATGTCATTTTACTGCTAAGCACCACCTGAAAGGAATTGTAAAAATACAAGCAGAGTTAAGTATTTGTTAACAAGTGTTAATATTTGGTCCAAATAGAAGTTCATTGTTTAATTATAAACTATTTTCAAGGTTGAGGGAGTTATTAATGCTTGCGCAAATCGCGATACTACTGCCCATTGATCCATAAGTAAAAACACTCTCAGCTGGTCGTCAAAAATTGCCCACAGCTGAGATCAGCTGATTACAAAACGCTCTTTTATGCAACATAGGCCGCCGTAGCCGAATGGTTTGGTGCGTGATTACTATTCGGAATTCACAGAGAGGTTCGAATCTCGGTGAATTCACAGAGAGGTTCGAATCTCGGCAAAATTAATAAAAAAAAAAAAAAAAAAAAAAAAAAAAAAAAAAAAAAAAAAAAAAAAAAAAAAAAAAAACATTTTTCTAATCGCGGTCGCCCCTCAGCAGGCAATGGCAAACCTCCGAGTGTATTTCTGCCATGAAAAAGCTCCTCATAAAAATATCTGCCGTTCGGAATCGGCTTGAGACTGTAGGTCCCTCCAACAACAACATCAAGACGCACACCACAAATAGGAGGAGGAGCTCGGCCAAACACCTAACAGAAGTGTACGCGCCAATTGTTTATTTATTTATTTTTTTTTTTAGTTGCATGTTTTTCAATAAGAAAACATTATTACAATGTGAAATCCAAAATAAATAAGACGGGCGTCATAAAAATGTTTCTGATGGCGCCATCTTTGGCTGACTTCCAGTGAAGGCTTGGTGGCATTCGGTTCAGTGGAAGCAAAGTTATTGCGTCTAATGTGTCAGTGTGTTTGTGTCATCGGTACAAAAAGGAGTTTCGAACAAAGAGCTAATATTAAATTTAGCTTTAAAATCGGAAAAACATTTACCGAAACATTTGAATTGATGAAAAAAGTTTATGGCGATGATTGTCTATCTCGTGCCAGAGTTCATGAGTAGTTTGCACGTTTCAGAGATGGTTAAGAGGACATAAATCACAATGAACAAACGGGCCGCCCAAATTCAGTAATCACCAAAAACCCCATCGAAATTTTTCGTAAAATTATCAAAAATTAACCGAAATCATCGTTGAAATGCATAGAATAGGAGTTGAATATCTCCAAAACATCGATTTATCACATTTTAACTGAGGACCAAAAACTGCTCAGAACTCAACATTCGAAAGACCTCATTAAAGAGGCGGGAAAAGACGAGAACTTCCTTTACAACATTGGAACTGATGATGAAACGTGGTGTTTCCAACATGAACCTGAAACTATGCACTAAGCGTAAAAGTGCCGAATGGAAGGCCCCAGACGAGCCATCACCCAAAAAATCGCGTTTGGAAAAGTCAAAAATCAAGTCGCTGCTCATTTGTCTTTACGATTCCAAGGGAATTGTCCACAAGGAGTTCGTGCCAACGGGCCAAACCGTTAATGCAATTTTCCATCTTGGCGTTTTGAAGTGCTTGTTGCATCGCATTCGTCGAACTCGCCCTAAATACCGCGAAGGAGGAAGCTGACGCTTATTGTTTGATAATGGATCATCTCATCGATCCACTCTTGTAATTGAATTTTTGACTAGAAATCGCATTTTAACCAACAATCACTCACCGTATTCACCTGATATGGCTCCCTGTGACTTCTACATATTCGGAAAATTGTATTTGGCCATGAAAGGAAAACGTTTTGCGTCCGTAGAGGCCATCAAAAGGCTTGTACCGACATCCTGAAGGACATTCCGGGCAATGGCCTGAAACACTCTTTCGAAAAGCTTTTAGATCGCGCCAGACAGTGTATAGAGGAAAGAGGGTACTATTTTGAATAAATAAACTCGAAGTTATCAGAACAAAGGTCCTGTCATTTCTATTTGAGCTTTGTCTTGCTTATTTTGGACTCTACTTTGTATATCTAAGCAATATATTACAAATATTGGTTATTGTAAATTTTCCAAGTCAAAGAGATTACGTGTATTTTTTTCTTTCGATATTATTTTTGTGTTCTGTTTTTGTGTTCTCAAAAAAGTCTAAATTCTTTGTATTTTATTTTTCTATCAATTCTTTTCTATTATCTTCCTTGATATGCTTGTTTTTGTTCCCTTACGACTACTACTCTCATCTACACTAACGGCACGTCTAAATTACGCTCTTATTTCTACGCTAATTTGCGCAAACTCATTTGAACTCTCTTGCATTGTTTTAATGCTGTGGGATCACAGCTAAAAGTATCGTATGGGAGCACATCTATGCCTGTCGTTGTGGCCACACTGATTTCATAATTCATTTTATTCACTATTCAATTTAACGTCGTTATTCCTTCTAACGAAGAGATTATTTGAGAAGCGTTCTTGCAACTACAAGATAACAAAAGAGAGTTCATTTTAAGTTATAAGTTTTTATCTTAACATTCTTGAATTTCATAAGAAATAAAGCGTGTTAGGTAGGTCGGTAGGTATACTGGTTGTCAGTTGACACACCTAGTCCTGCTGTAGACCCATTGTGATACCACCAGGGCTCTCCCCTCTCCTCACTCTACATTGTCCTCATTGAACCAACCTGTGGCTTTAAAATATCAAACAAGGCTTGTTATTTTTATATTGACTACTTCTGCCAAGTTATTTTGAGAACTTTTTCCTAAAATATTTAACCTTCTTCTATCCGGAGCCATGCACCCGCATAGAAAGTGTTCTATAGTCTCTTCTTCTGCAATACTCATATAGGGTGCTCCCAGTCTATTGGCATGCCTGCCAATCAGAGAAGATTTGTCGTGTTCTTCCTGTTCAGTTTCAACAGTCGGTTTGTGCGGCTCATGTTTCATTCTGGCTACGTCATTCTACTTGTTGCACAGGTCAGGGACTAGGTCCATAGCCTGTTGGCAGCTCTGATAGTGTGTTTGTCTATAAGCATCTTACAAGTTGCTAAAGGTATAGGTATGTTCGCTTTGTCTGGTTGAATCGGTAATGTGGTATCCAATCTCACTACTTCATCTGCTTTGCAATTGCCTTCTATGTCTCTGTGACTCGGCGCCCAGAACAGGCTTATTACAAAGTACTGTGACAGTTCTGGCAAAACGTCGATACATTCGTTTACTGTCTTCGAATTAATATTAGGCATTTGTAAAGCTTTCAGGACCGATTGGCAATCTCAATATATATTTATATCTCTTGTAGTGAGAACACTTTTATTTAGGGCTAACAGGCCTTCCCTGATAGCCAGAATTTCAGCTGGAAATACACTACATTGATTTGATAGCCGGAATGAGATGTTGACATTCATTTCCTCAGAGTGAAGGCCTCCGCCTACTTCTTCATTTAGCTTGGAACCATCAGTATAGATACTGATCCCGCTTCTATTGTCCATTATCCCATTGTCCCAATCTTCTCCCATTGGGAAAGTTGTGGTAAAGGATGTGTTTACATGCAGCTCTACTGAGTTACAAAAGTCTGTCGTTTGATGTAAGAAGGAGTATTTGTCTAGTATTCTTGCGTAACCCCTTCTGTTAGTGGCTAAGTTAGAAGATTCTCTTAACCTCCTCTTAACCCTAAAGCGTGTTAAGTTTAAGGTAAAATATATGTATGTGGAGTTTTATTCACCCACATACACACAGTTCATTCTCTTGTTGTTGTCCGGAAGTAATGTATCCTATATTCACAATGGATCTCAACAACTCAACCATCAATGAGCCATGATTGCAGACATTTTGAAAATATGGGTTCGAATGATCTTTAGTTTCGGATATTTGGCTTACCACAGTGAAACTTGTATTTACCCTTTATGTGTAGATAAATACTTACCGCTGGTTCTTCCAGCGAGCCGTTAAGCTCTGTATCATAGACCTCCTCCGTTTTTGTTTCCGAATCGGCGACCAATATTTGTGACTCGTGTGCCAAGGCACCTTCCAAGTAGATGGACTGCGGCTCAGGCATTTGGTCTTCGTCGTCGTCTTTGGACTGAGCAATGAGGAAGGAAAATATGCAGAAAAGATAGTTTTTAGCGAATTTTAATTCTATGAAAATTAGTAACACTGGTAAGTAAGTGAAAATTTCAAATATTAAATTAGATGTGCTCAGAATTTTTGGGTTTTGGAAAGAATGTTAGGCAAATTTCGGAACTAATACTTATGGATGGTAGATTAGTATTCGACGCTTATCAAAGCTAATTTTCTTATATGTATATTCATCTAAGTGTGTATACACTTATACATATGTACATGTACATATGTATGCATGCACGTTAGCCTGGCACACTTACATGTTCAGGGTGTGAAAAGAAAACAGGCGTTGGAGGGCGGCCGGTCCATTTTTTGCCACCCTCACAACTTGCTGTTACCTCCATTCCAAGAACCTAAATTATATTCAAAATAGTTTCAAAATAAAAACATGTATTGCTACACACATATAAACTGGTATTAAAATGAACATTAAAATCCATGAATATGAAACAAATTTGTAAAAAGTGGTAGAAATGGAATGGTAACCCAGAAATTGGTTTTGGTAAAATGAAAAAGGATTTGTGTGAAAAAATGAAAAGGAGTCGGTTTTTATGTTGCAACATATCGAATACGCCAAAATTCAAAACCACGAAGAAAGAATGAGTCGCTTTAAAATAAAAATTAGATTATAAAGGGTGTTTTTTTAGAGGTTAGGTTTTCAAGTTGGCACTACTTTTTTCGTAGATGGTCTTTTTGACAGCTGTCACTTGATTTATGCTCAGTTTGGTTTGCCATTTCATAATGAATAGACTTACACCTGAACAACGTTTGCAAATCGTGTAAATTTATTACGAAAATAATGGTTCGGTTCGCGCGACGCATCGAAGAAAATTTTGTTCAGCGATGAAGCTCACTTTTGGTTGAAATTGTCGCATTTGGAGTGAACATAATCCACAAGCCATTGCTGAGACGCCGTTACATCCTCAAAAAGTCACTGTTTGGTATGCTCTATGGGCAGAGGGAATCATTGGTCCATATTTTTTTAAAAATGAAGCCGGCCATAATGTTACAGTCAATGGAGAGCGCTATAGAGCCATGATTAATGACTTTTTCGTGCCTGAATTGGACGATGTTGATGTGGACGACCTTTGGTTCCAACAAGACGACGCTACATGCCATACAGCCAACGCAACAATCGATTTATTGAAGGAAACTTTTGGTGAGCGCATTATCTCGCGCCGTGGACCTGTGGCGTGGCCCCAAGATCGTGCGATATAGCACCGCTGGACTATTTCTTGTGGGGCTATGTGAAGTCGCTTGTCTACGCAGATAAGCCCGAGACGATTGACGTCTTGGAAGAGAATATTCGGCGCGTTATTGCTGACATACGGCCCCAATTGCTGCAAAAAGTGGTCGAAAATTGGGCCTCTCGGCTGGAATTTATTCGAGCCAGCCGCGGCGGCCACTTGCACGAAATCATTTTTAAAACATAATGGCAAACCCTTATCTTTATTATAAAGCTAAATTCTTGGCCATAACATTAAATTATATACGTTTTATTTCATCTTGAAAACCTAACCTCTAAAAAAAACACCCTATATTACAGCAAATGTTGTTTAAATGTTCACCGAGAAAATGTACTTGTACATACAGACAATTCTTCAAACTACACTTTTCTCATAGACTGAAAAATTATTCTGCAGAAATGCGCTTATAGCTTAGACAAACGGCGGCATTAATCGGTATTACCCGCGCAGTTAATTCTGTAGCGTGACAGGCGGTTGTTACGCGGTTTAGTGAACAGCTGATTTGCTTTTTGGATAGTTTCGTCAGTAAAAGATGAACCGCAGACAACAAATACGGGCATAAGCTAGGGATACTAAGAAATATTTATTTATTTTAAAAAATCTTTAATTGCTATTTCTCAAACTGCTCGAAAATATAAAAAATTTTTTATGAAATTTCGAACATGTTAGTGCAAATTAGCATTGCATCCAGTCTTTCTTGTTCTTCTCTTTAAAATTTCTATTATTTTTCATTCACAATAGATATTAATTATCATTTTTCGGCAATGTTGTCATCGGAAATTCCCCTAATCCGCTTAAATTATGAGTGGAAGTCTTGTTGTCAATCCGCATTGCACTTAATTCCGGAAAATTCCGAATCAAATCGTTAATCCCGATCAGGCACCGTCTGTCTAGGCTATTAGAATTAATCATTTCAAATGTGGCATAAAGCTTTTTCTATGAATTTTTAAGGGGCGTGGCATAATCCAAATATACTAAAGAAAGCAGTTTATCGTCGATGCTCGAATTGTTCGTACAAAGTATGGCTGCGAGCCTTTATGCTCCACAATACAAGTAAATTGGTGACTTAACGCCCCTAAAAACGGAGGCCCAATTTTGCGGTAAACTGAATTTAGTCGTAGCAATTTCAGTATTTTTTAACCATAGATGCAGACAAAACAAATCCAGTAACTTTGAATCTTCGTCTTGATTTCCCTTCAACAAATAATTTCATTGCAGTATCCAAATTAAGCGATGAA
The DNA here is from genome assembly GCF_027943255.1 of Anastrepha obliqua. Lineage (NCBI taxonomy): Eukaryota > Metazoa > Arthropoda > Insecta > Diptera > Tephritidae > Anastrepha > Anastrepha obliqua. The sequence continues at coordinate 25,345,574 of NC_072895.1, forward strand.
TACTACTGATTTTTCATTGTAAGGAATAAAAAAATTGTGTTTTCACTGCACGGCGATATTCTTGTACAAGTTTCAATGAGCTCCTTACTCGTAGTCGCTAGGCTGGCAGTTGCGGCCCCAGAGTCAATTCTGACAAAACGGAACAGAAAATATAAACCTCAACACTTAAGACTTCCCAAATTAATTAACCACGTTCTCCGCCTTCATCGGAAGTTGGGTATCTTGAAGTGATACTTGACTCCAAACTCCATTGGAAGCTACACATTGAAAACCAGGTAAAGAAGGCCACTACTAGCTTTCTACTCCAGCAAATCCAAAGGGTTTTCCAATAACAGGTGTTATTTTGAATAGCCCGCTATTTCGGTAGATGTCACTTTTGAAGCTGTCAGTTTTTGATATTTGACAAGTAGAAACTACGCCATTAATAAAAATGGAACGATAAACGCTTAAACAACGCATTGAAATGATTAAAATTCACTACAAAAATGGTGAACATTTGGCAGAGACGGTTCGTAAAACTCGAACATTTTTGGGTCATCGTGAAGCACCTTGTCGGACCGCAATACAGAAATTGGTGAAAAAATTCGAGCTGTTGGGACACGTTAGTGATGTGACGAGTAAAACACGTGCACGTCGCTCAAGAAAAGCCGAAATTATTGCTGTTGTAGCCGAAAGTGTTGAGGAAAATCCAGGTTTGTCCATTCCTCGTCGTTCTTTGGAATAAGGGATTCCACAAACATCATTACACCGAATTTTGCATAAAGATTTGGGTCTTATAGCTTATAAAGTCCAGTTAACACAAGAACTCAAACCGGCCGATCATCAACAACGTCGTGTCATTGCTGATTTGGGCGTTGAATTGCATGAAAACGATACGGAATTCCATCGAAAAATCTTGAGTGATGAGACCCATTCCCACCTCGATGGCTTCGTCAACAAGCAAAATTGTCGGATCTGGGACTCAGAAAATGCAAGAGTTATTGTTGCAAAGCCTCTCTATCCTCAACGTGTGACTGTTTGGTGCGGTTTATGGTTCGGCGGAGTCATTGGACCTTACTTTTTCAAAAATGAAGCTGGAGCAACAGTTACGGTGAATGGATTGCGCTATCGAGAGATGATTAACGATTTTTTATGGCCGGAATTGGATGGTATTGATATGGGCAACGTTTATTTTCAACAAGACGGCGCTACGTGCCACACAAGTAACGAAACCATTGATCTTTTACGGGAATAACACCTCTTATTGGAAGGCGCTTTATGTTCGGCAAAAAAATGGAAACTCAAGCCACAGGTCGTTCTTTGGATGTGCAACTTAGTGGTTCTGACAATTTTAACACTTGATTTGGTGGGAAGCTCTTCGGAAGGACTATAATTTCACTTAACTGGGGAGAGTGCAAAGGACTTCACGTATTGGCATCACCGGAGCATGTAGAACTTGCCCCAGTGCTGCCCTGAATGTTGTTTTACTATCCTATCGACCTAAGTTCTATCCACTTTTACTTTATTTCCATCGCTGCTCAAAGGGCAATCAGGTTAAAGGAGGTTGGCCTCTAGCGGCAATCTCTCAAGGGACATGGTGGCATTTTCGGGCAGTTAACGCCGTATTTCTCTGAACATTGGACAGATCTCAGACAGATCTCTCTATGCACAAACTGGAATTTGAAGGTCGTGCAAAGACAATCTTTCCAAGTACGCAGGATTGGAGTGAGGGGAAAATCTGCAACGAAGCTAATACCTCTGCCTTCACTCACGGTTCCAAGATGGAAACGGTAGTCAGTACAGGGGTTTGCATTAAATTTATTTATTCACTTAAAAATTCCGAATACTGATGGAGTTTTTCAGACAGAAGTTTTTGCGATCCTGAAGGCATGTTTAGTGCTTAGGAAAATAATGGGGATGATCAAGACTCTGACGACGCCATGGTGTAGATCCAAACTAGTCAACTTCTGTAAGAAGGAGTTCAAATCTGTTGCGTGCGCAGGTAACATTTCTCTGATATGGGCTCCAGGACATAGGAACATAGAGGGAAATGAAATTGCTGATGAGCTTGCGAGGAAGAGGACGGAATTCGTCTCAGAGATCTCGTACCCGCCCATCGACATTTACCTGACTGCTGTTAAAGGGGAATTGAACAACTCAGGAAAGCACAGAAGAGATAAAAGGCTCAAAAAGTTCATTCAATTTCCAAACTCGCAGCTGTGTTTACAGGTCATTGGACGATTAGAGGTGGAGGAGGTCTCATAATATTATCAAAATGGCGTTTTAGTGCTACTTGGGGAGTGGGAGAGTGTTTTTTTTCGGAGCAAAAAAGAAAATTTGTGTATTAAGGGGGGAGCCTGGTTTATGAGGTCTAAAAATTGCATCTCTTACGAATTAATTTAGCACTGCAAAGTTTTTTCTATCTTTTAATGAACATTTAAAAAGTATAAATAATTTTTGTACTGGTTAAAATAAGTTGAAAAAAATGTTTAACATAGGAATTAGAAGAGCGCTGCAACGCTTGAGTTTCCAACTGGCGTACAAGATACAGCTCGTAATTATTATTTAAAGCAAAAAATTCAAATGGATTTCTAATTATCATGATTTTTTATTCTAGATGAACTAAGAAAACTTAGAGAAATTCCAAAATTTCAACTTTTTGGAGGTTTTAAAGAAAAAAATGCCTTTCTATAAAAAAAAAATTTCACTTCAACTTGGTATAAAATAAAAATAGCAATTTGGAACGCAAACGGACTTACGCGCCACGAACTAGAACTCAAGACTTTTATTCTAGACAAAGCAATTGATATTATGCTAATATCCGAGACTCATGCAACTCATAAAACTTTTGTAAATATACCCAATTACAACATACACTACACAAATCACCCAGATAACAAGGCTCACGGAGGAACTGCAATAATCATCAAAAAAACAATTAAATACCACGAACTTGATGGTTATAGAAAAAATAACATACAAGCAACGACAGTTTCAATAAATAGCTCAAATGGACCAATAACAATATCAGCAGTATACTGTCCGCCAAAATTCAATAACACAAAAGATCAATACCTGGAATATTTAAACGGACTAGGAAGTCGATATATCGCTGGAGGTGACTACAATGCAAAAAATTCTATTTGGGGATCAAGGTTAACAACTTCGAAAGGCCGAAAATTACTAGACGCTATAAGAGAAAATAATGCACACTTCATAAGCACCGGAGAGCCGACGTACTGGCCTACAGATATCAGAAAACAACCAGATTTAATTGATTTATGTATTGTTAAAAATATTCCACAATCTCATATCACCATTAAGTCATGTTTGGAGCTATCATCGGATCATTCCCCACTTCTAATGACAATTCTTGGATCTCTGCACCAACAAACTTTTAGAGGACTATATAATAATAAAACAGACTGGAATTATTTCCGACAAAGTGTGGAAGCACAATTGACTATAAATATTTCATTGAAAACGGAAAACGAGATTGACTCAGCAATAGCTTTTTTCAACGATTCCATCATCAAAGCCCTCACCCTTTCGACACCAAATATAAAAATTCAACAAAAAGAGTCTATTCCAATACATATCAAACAAAAAATTCAACAAAAAAGGAAACTCCGTAAAAAGTGGCAAATTACTAAACATCCCGAAGATAAGGCAAAACTTAACAAATCAACAACCGAATTAAAAACATTATTAAAACAACACCAGGATAAAAAGCTTGAGAATTACATACATAACTTGGGGGCCACGGCAGTTAACAATTATTCCCTATGGAAAGCAACTAAAAACTTAGTCAAAGCAGTTCCACATAAACCTCCCATCAAAACACATCACGGAACTTGGGCAAAGACCAATAAAGAGAAGGCAAACACACTAGCTGAACACTTTAAAACAATATTCTCAAACGAAAAAGACAACCAGCACATTGAACAAAATGTAAATACGAGTAACCCAGAAAAGAGAATGAAAATGACAACCTCAGCAGAAATCAGATATCATTTGAAAAATCTGAACAGTAAAAAAGCACCAGGCTTCGATCTAATAAATGGTAAAATACTAAAAGAATTACCTGATGTAGCAATTACATATATACGACAAAATTTTCAACAGCATATTAAGGACACAATGCTTCCCACGCCTCTGGAAAGTTGCACAAATAACGGCAATCCCCAAACCAGGTAAAAGTGCATCAGAAATGACATCATATCGCCCTATCAGTCTCTTGCCCATTCTTTCAAAAGTGTTTGAAAAAATACTCTTTGCCAGATTAGACAAAATTCTGATAGAAAAAAATATAATACCAAGCCATCAATTTGGATTTAGACGACAACATTCAACTGTGCAACAAGTCCACAGAGTTATAAACAAAATATTAAATGATATGGAAAATAAAAGGTTCTGCATAGCTGTCTACCTGGATATTGCAAAAGCTTTTGACAGGGTTTGGCATAAAGGACTACTACATAAGCTCAGCCAAATATTACCACGGAATCACTTCACCATTCTCAAAAGTTATCTGGAAAACCGACATTTCTTTATAAAGTTCGAAGACGAATGCTCAAGCATGATGCAAATGACAGCAGGAGTACCCCAAGGTAGTGTCCTAGGGCCTCTATTGTACCTGATATTTACAGCAGATATACCGATACCAACCACAAAAAATTGCATGATAGCCACATTCGCGGATGACACGGTTTTAATGGCATCGGATAAAATAGAAAAAAACGCGACTGACATTCTTCAACAAACAATAAATAACACCGTATCATGGTTCGATAATTGGGGAATAGAAGTCAACAAAGATAAAACGGTACAAGTAATATATACAAACAGAAAGCCTAAGAAACATAAATTAACAATAAAAAACAATGAAATAAAAATCCTTCCTAGTGCAAAGTACCTTGGCATAACTATAGATGAAAAACTAAATTGGAAACGACATATACAAAACAAACGAAATGTAATCAAAAACAAGTTCAGACAATTATATTGGCTGTTGGCTAAAAATTCAAAACTAAGCCTTAACAACAAAGTAGTGATATATAAATCTATAATCTCACCCATTTGGAAATATGGCATTGAAATCTGGGGCACAGCAAAAAAAAACCAATATCAAAATAATTCAAAGGACGCAATCTAAAATACTTCGAACAATAACAAAAGCAGGCTGGTATATACCAAACGACGTGATCCACAGCGACCTCAATATCGACACAATAGATGACACAATTAGAAAATATAGCATCAAGCATATAAAACGACTAACAATTCATCAAAATGAACAAATGCGCAAACTACCACAATCGGAGAAAGCGGGAAAACGAAGATTAAAACGATTAACTCCAACAGAACTCACAATTTAACAAAACAATAAAGAAAAACAAAAATAATAATATAATAATAATAAATAATAATAATAATTATAACACAGAAAATAATATAATGTAGCATAATCTGAAGCAAAATTGAATGTTTATCTAGCATTGGTTAGAGAACAAAGAATTCCAATACTACTTTAAAAATAATTACTTATTGTTAAAATTTAACAGATTGTAATTTAAAAAGGGAAATAATAAAAAAAAAAAAAAAACTTGGTACAAAAATCTTGAAAAAATTTTTTCTATCTATTTTGTTAGTTCAAATAGAAGAGAATTTAATACTGAAGGGAACAAGCTATGATTCATTTCAAAAGGTTCATTAGTTTTTTTCATTCATGTACGCCAATTCAAAGAAATCATAAAAATGAAAAGTCGAGAAAAGAAGATAAAGTTTGTCCGGTCACAGCGTAACTACCTAACGCTCGCCTACCTTTGGCTTTGTATCTACGGAAATATTGAGAATTAGGCTCTGTAACTTTGTGTGAATATTCTGAAATATATTAGGAATCGCTTAAAAGGAAAAAAAAATTGATATTTTTGACCTTATAAACCAGGCTCCCCCCAACGTTTGCCGTGTCCTCTGCTAAAATAATACAAGAGATTTTGGAATTTAGCGACTCAAACGCCATAAGAAAAGTATAGCAGGAAGTATTGTGCAAATTGACTAAAATGATTTACTACGTGATTAAATTTTGAAAAATTGTAGTTATGTAAGCATTTAACAAAAAAAAAACGTTCGTTCTTACCGCCACTGATCTATCGACACTGCCATCCCGTTTCTTCTGTTGTGTGCTATTCTTTGGTTCTACGCCATCAACTGGCTTACTCGTTGCACTTCGCACCTCCTGTTGCTCTTCTCCAGCAACACTGGATTGGGTTTCACTATCTAATGCATTTTCTTCGGTTTTGGCTTTGTTCGTGTTTTCGCTGTGATCGTGCGCATGCTCGGGCTCAGATTTTGTATGCCCATTGGAAATGTCTCCAAAGTTTGATGTTGAATTTTCGCTTGATTTCTGCTAAAAAATAAATTAAGAATATAAACCAAAATGCAATATAATTTATGTGATGAGTTTTGCATTAATCATCTTTGTTATACATTTTTAACGGAATAAACAGGCTAAATTCGGTGCGCGCATGCTGCTGCGGGTATTTTAGTGAGAAATCTTGGTGTTAGTGAGAAAAAGTTTAGTGGGTTTAAATAACATGCGGTTTTAAATGAAAGTTTTAATTTTTATTTATTAAGTAAAAAATGTAAATAAAAATTGACAAAACACTCACACACACAAATAGTTTAGTTAGTAGTAAGAAGAAAATGATTATAATTGAATAAGTTAAATTTCGCATTTAATAAAGCTTTTTTAGTTAGATCAACAAATAAAGAGAGTGAGTAAGTAACAGTTGCGTAGGCACTTGTACGTTTACGATCGTAAGATTTGAGTACGAATTGAGCGAAAAACGACAGTGAAATAAATGTATGTACATATGTGGGTGGTGCTAACCTTAGGTATATCTGAAGTCGCATTGTTCTCTCGTAATTTTAGTTGCTCATCAGCAGCATCAATTAGACCTTGAATTGCTGTCACAACTATTCGTTTGGTTTTTTTGTTTTTTTTGTTTTAATTGGTTTTTTTTTTTTTGCAATTGAGTGAATTTTTAATTTTTCGGGTTTTTGTTTGTAATTTCAACAGGGTTCGTACACGCACACAAATATGGAATAAATAATGAGAGGAGAAGAAAATTTGTATTTAATTTTGTTCGTTTTTTTTGCTTACGGAAGAGAACATATAACTGTACTTATCTATTGCATACTAATTGTAATATTTATGAATAAAAATTGCAATAATTAAGTGATTTATGGTGGGAAGCGGTGATTTTTTTCGCAAATGCGCTAACATAGTAAGCACTAAAGTAGAGATAGAAATGGGTTATATAGTAAATAGATTAGGAAGAAAATTCCGAAATCAAATCAGACTCAACATTAGAAATCATTTAAAATATGTCCTCTCTTGATGTTTTTTTTTTTGTTTTTTTTTAACTGCAACAAACTACCAAATTCTTCGATTTGCTGTATACTTCAATGTTTGTTATTTTATAAATATGTAAGAATATAGAGTATGTTTTATTAAAATATTACGAGTTAGTAAATCTGTTTGAAACATGCATTTGCGGAAATTATTTGTGTGGTGCATGCCTTCGTGTTAGGTAGAAATTCGGGACAAGACGGTGGCAGACCTAACGAGGGGGTTGCAAGGTGACAAGAAATCGAACTGCGAACTGTGAACGGCTTAACTGTGAACTATATAGTATATTCACATAACATACATACATACATATGTGTGTGTGTGTAAAGGCAAAAATGCACTAAAATCAGTTGTCAATATTTAATTCATGCCATTTCGGGTGAGTAATGAATCGTTGACTGTTTGCGTTGTAGCGTGACTGCACACATACATACATACATATGTAGTAGATAGGTGTGGGACCTTCGGGAACATATGGCGTACTATACATATGTACATATTTTCGGAAGGAGTTATGCATAATAATTATTATAAATATATCTATATGTACTTAGTTTGGGTGAAGTGACTTGCGCTTGACTTGATTTTATATTAGACGATTGATTTTTTTGAGACTTGATTTGTTGTGAACAGTCTAATGTACTTTACGCTTTATAAATTGTATGGCGATCATCTTGTAACGAACGTAAACACCAATAATAACGGTAATAATAAAAATAAAAACAACATTTTAAATTAAATTTGCAAAATGGAAAAAGTAATTGGTAAAATAAATTGAAAATTATCTCACATGAATATTATGAACGCAACTATGTAGCTAAATATTATAGTTCCAATTATTAAATAATTTCGATATGTACAGAAATAATTGTAGTAATAATTTTTTTTTTCGTTTTTTTTTTGTAATTTTAGTATGAAGGTTTTTGAAACTTGTTTCATATTGATTTGTGCAGAAATTATATGTACATTTTACAAATTGAAAGCGAGATAATTGCTGAAATTGGCGGCGTGAAGAAATTGTGTATGAAATTGTCAATTGCAAAAAATTTGCTACGTCCAGAAGTTTTGCAAGCACGATTTTATATGGTTGTTTAAGGGGTTGGGTATACAGTTAGAATTTTCAAACAATCGATTGATTTTTTTATTAAGAATTAAAAAAAAACGTTTTTTTATTAAGAATTTTCAAAAAATCTATTGATTTTTTTTATTAAGAATTAAAAAATAAACTTTTTTTATTAAGAATTTTCAAACAATCGTTTTTTTTCTCATTAAGGAAACTCAATGTACATACATACACATATTTAAGAATACACACAGAAAATTTAATATCGCTCCAGTGAATATTTTCGAAGTTACACGCAAATTTGAAAAAAAAAATTCATCCTATGTAAAGTGTTTTTTCAAACATTAAGCGCGTTTTTCTCAAAATGGTGTTTTCAAAGTGGTGACCAACATTACTCGAAAACTGCTAAACCGATTAGTCTCATTAGCTCTTTTAACACGAGCTTCTTAAACATATTTTTCAGTATTTAATCGAGGATTTTTTCTCACCGACAAATATTTTTGAAGTGATACTTCTTAGGCGTCGATGGAAGAGCGATAATGGAGAGTAAAATTTCACGGTCATGCAACGTTTTGGGCATTTTCGTTCCGCGAGAGAGAAAAAAGATATAACATAGAAGAAAAGGAGAGAGAGAGCTATATCTTATATGTGCATATCTTAGATACACTTTAGGCTATTTTTCCTGAGTTTTTCCTTGAGGTTGCAAAATTTCTAGTGAGAAATAACACTGGCTACTTTTTGGCGCTTGTTTGTTGGTGCAAACTTCTAGGAAATATATATTTTTGGTGCCTACTTTTTGATGTTATATTTCCTTGGTGCGTACGGTTTGGGGTGTTTTTTGGTCCCACCTTTTTTTTTTTTGCTTTTTTTTTGGTGCCTACTTTATGGCGCTTATTTCCGTTTCCTGGCTAGTGCTTGGGCGTACTATAAAGTGGCGTCGGATTTATTGGTATTGCCTTGCGGTTATTTGTGCCGTTGCTGCGGTCCTGGAATCGCTGCGTTTGTGCGGGTAATAAACGCTTGGAGTAGTGCGCGTTGTTGTCACGGTTTGTGTCCGGCGTTTACCTACACCGGTCGACCGTTCTCCGTTTTTTGTAAATTTTGTTTATTTGTATTCTCTGCAAATGTTGTGAATTTATGTAGATATATATTCTTTCTCTCCCTCTCTCTTTCTCATTCTCTCTCGGGTCTCTCCCTCTTTCTTTGTCTGCCTTGAAAGTTTCATTTCTGTTATGTGTACTACACGCACTTTTTTATAAACAATTTAAGGCAGAAATTTTTATCAAAAATCGATTGTTTTTTTTAGAAACCGCCATTTAGTCAAAAAAATTTATTTTGCTTTTTCCTAGATTTAACATTACTTTAACGAAATCTGTTCAGTTTTTCTAATTTCAGAGGATCCAGTTCAGAGATATAGTGGTCACCGCAAAACGTCTTTTTTGAGAGGAGTTCCCGGAGATTAGCTGTAGCTCCTTTCCAAATAAATATTTTTGCTCTATACTAATACTTAGCGGCAGGCTAATCACCTATCCTGTCGGAAATCAAATAGATTAACGTAACCAACGCAAGACTGAGTCTTGTCGAGGTCCTATGCTCCCGAGTGGAGTGAACAAGGAAAAAAATACTAACACTATGTCAGTTAAAAGGTAACACAATAAGTGTACACATTTTTAGATCAATAAATTTAAAAGTTTTCTCGGAAAAAAACTGGTAAGTTCGCTTTTTTCGGCTTTCTAACTGTATATAACCCCTTAATATAGGAAATTTAACTATGTTACGCTGTAAGTCCGAAGGCATTTGGAACCTTACCTCACCCACCAAAAACAAAAATAGAAAAAAAAGATTTTTTCAAAATTATTGAAACTGCCTAACATCTAAGAACGTTTTAAGCAATTCAAGCAAAGAACCAAGCACCTCTGAGCTTCAGTTTCAATTATATAACCCGTTGCGAAATTATAAGGTCATCAGGTGGCAAGTTTTGACTATTTTTTTTTTATTTCTTTAATCTTAATTTTTCATTCATAAAAACTTAGTTAATTCTATAACAAAGTTTCCAGGTCTCAAACTTTGTACATTTATAGGTAGGTAGGGGAAATGGTTAATGCACCACTCTGGCACTCCCCAGGTAGCACAAAAGCGCCGTTTCGATATCATTATGAGACCTCCAACGGGCAGATATATACAGCCAGCCAGAGCTGTTGATGTAATGGAGAAGATTGATGGAAATCGAATTGTCTCGCTTTTTAAAGTTGAATATTTGTTTTGCTTAGATATTTTTTTTTTTTTTTGTATAAATTTTAAATTTTTTTGGCAAATTTGATAATTGTTAACACCATTTTAGCACAAGTACTGGAAAATTAATCTATGACCTGAATGGTTTTAGTATCAATGAAATTATTGCTGTTAGAAATTCAGTATTGGCTCTCGTTGCTTTACTCGTTACATTTCACTTTTGGAAGAAGTTAAGCAAATGCGATTTTTTGCTATATTTGGCAGTTTTTAAACGAAAACGCTGGCTTTTGAATATTTTAAAATTTTTACAAATATGTTGTTTATTTTTTTGTTGTGCTCAAATTAGAGCCGAGCATCTAAAAGTAAACTTAATACGTTTTGAAGCGAGTGACGCTTCTGAAAACCACAAAGAATTTATGAAAATTACTTTCTTACAGATATTTCAGTTCTTACTAAACAGATTTATATGCAATAAATAATTGAAAAATAAGGAAACTTAATTTTTTGTGAACACTTTAGAGGATTTTATGCGGAAAGCCAGAGCTAATTCGTAGACGGGAACATATGTATTTGTATGTAGCCTTTGAGACTTACGTTTATTTAGAGATGCAGATCAAATGACCACTAGGGGGTCTATAAAAGGCGTACAAACAGACAAGCATTCATTTTTATAAATTTTCATATTTGATGTATAGATCGAAACAGAGCACATTGAACAGGTGCTAGCAGTAGAGCAAAAACATCAATAGCAATGGATATTGTTTTTGCTTTGGGTTTCTAAAATATCAAAATCTATCAAAAAATGATTAACGGATTTGAGGAATCCAAGGCGCATTCATCAAAGGTGGTGACGCTAGACCAACAACGATATTTTATACGTTTGATTGTCAAAGAAAAGTATTCGCAAAGTAGAAAAAAAAAAGAAAAATTCACTTTGTTTCACTCTGGGCTGACAGCCACATGGACACGGCGAAAGAAAAAAAATAAATCAGCTGATTTACCGATACCATCTTTAATAGATTGGCCTTGGAGGAATCTAAATAAAATTTTATAAATCAGCTGCTCTATTGAAAGGTTTTAAAAAGCCTTTAGAATCATTGGATTCAATATGCTTGAGAATCGATTAGCGAGACGGCGTATTCGCTAAACCACTTGGCCATGTGGAGAGTAAATTTATTCGAACAATTTGATAGAGTTTGATAGTTGTTGAGCTGATGTGGCTAAGAATTTTTTTTTTAATTTTATTTTTCTCTTTTTAGTTTATCACTATCTAGAAAAGACTGCAAAATATTGGTTGGAGTACTAACGGGACTATGTTCGGCAAGAAATGGGGCCTCAAGCCACGTGTCGTACTCTGGATGTACAACTTAGTGGTTCTGCCAATTTTGACATACGGTTGCCTAGTTTGGTGGTTAGCTCTTCAGAAGGGCTACAACTTCACCAAATTAGAGAGAGTGCAGAGAACTGCATGTGTGGGCATCACTGGTGCCTGCAGAACATGTCCCACCGCTGCGCTCAACGTTATACTCCACTTAATTCCTGTGGATCTGCAGGTTAAATCCATTGCTGCTCAGAGTGCTATCAGACTGAGGGAGTTTGGCCTCTGGAGACAACTCCCTGTTGGGCATAGCAGCATCTTGAAGCAGATCTCCCCTTCCTTCTCAGATATTCGCACCGACCTCTCCATCCGCAAACTGTGCTTTGAGGGTTGTGCTAGGGCTATCTTTCCGAGCAGGCAAGATTGGAAAGAGGGGAGAGTTGTTGCGGATATTGAGGCCTCTGTTTTCACTGACGGATCCAAAATGGAGTCTGGAGTGGGAGCGGGGGTCTACTCCAAATCAGCCAAAATCTCGGTCTCCTATAAACTGCCGGAGACAAGCAGCGTCTTTCAAGCAGAGGTCTTCGCGATCCTGCAGGCATGCAAAATGCTTCGGGATCGCTGTTGGGAGGGAGACATAAAAATTTTTTCCGATAGCCAAGCTGCAATCAAGGCACTGTCGTCGCCGCATTGCAGCTCTCTTCTCGTAAACTCCTGTAAGGAGGAACTTAAACGCCTCGAACGGGCAGGAAACATCTCCCTCATCTGGGTTCCTGGGCACAGGAATATAGAGGGAAATGAAATTGCCGATGAGCTTGCCAGGAAGGGGGCGGCAGAACCGAGTCCAGCTGCCCTCTTCTCAGACATCGGTATCCCCTTGGCCGTCGTTAAAGGGAAACTACACAACTTCTTTCTAAGAAAAGCGCAAGACAGATGGAGGTCTGTCTCATCGTGTGCCATTTCAAAAGCACTATGGCCTCAATACGACATAAACAGAACGCTTAAGGTGATGGGAACCCCCCGCCATTCAATTTCCAAACTCATCGCGGTGATCACTGGCCACTGGGTGATCGGCACTCACGCGGAGAAGCTTGGAATTCCGTACAACCCCCATTGCAGAAGCTGTGGGGATCCTACAGAGAAAGAGACTGTGGTACACTTTCTCTGCAGATGTCCGGCTTTGGCGGCTAGGCGCTTGAGATTCCTCAGCGTTCCCTTTGGGGATGACTTGACGAAATTCTCCAGCCTAGATCCCTTTTCTCTCCTCCGCTACATCAACAGCACTGGATGGCTGTAGACGGTCTTATCTCCTCCCTTAATCCTTTCACAGGTAGTGGTCCACTCTATGGTATCAAAACGGCACGTAAGTGCTACTTGTAGCGTACCTGGGGTACTCTTGCCATCTTACCTACCTACCTACTACTAACGGGACACTGTCTCACCCCACATCACGCAGCCAAAATGGGATTAGTCCGGAGCGATGCGTACAAAACATGCAACGAAGCGAATGCTAGAGGTACTATGGAACACCTGCTTTTTATAGGTCTTGACAAATGAGCCTAGAATCAACATATTTTTCATCCTTGAAGGATATTGCTAACAAAAGGCTGAACGGCTTGTTAAAACTCGCGAATACGAGCATTAAGAATTGCATAAAATAATATCTTCGACTTCTAATACATAGCACTGGTAACAAAATGGATGCTGGAGGCCTATGAGAGATTTTTTACAGATCAACCAGCACTACCCAACCTAACCTAAGAATCTTTCTCTTTCCATTTTTTCTATTATCTTGCATGCTTACATTAACCTAACCTAACTTTGAATTTGACAGAATTTGGCAGTTTTCAATACAAAATAAAAATAAAAAAGTGGAATACCCTGGCATTTTTTGGATTTTAATCCCACCATTTAAATAATAGTTCGAAAAAAAGCGTACACTTGTTGCAATGTTGTTATTTTGCAGAACAGAAAAAATAAAATAAAAAAAACTTTCACGAAAAAATCTTAATACTTCCATTTTCTTTTCTATAATCTTTCGTATTTATATTAACCTAATCTAACTTTTCGTTTTTGTTTCCAAAGGTTCTCTCAGTCTCTCTGTCTCTGTTGTAAAATTGAGTCACAGCGAAGTCTCTCTCTACGCAATTTTGTAATATATTCTATCATCGCTGAGTAGAGCACAAGAATGATAGAGTACACCGTGAGAAGAACAGTCCGTTGCAGTTATTGTTGTTAAGTAAGCGATTTTAAACTTTTTTTTTTGCTTTCATATTATTTAAAACTTTTTAGCGAACAATTTGAAACTTTGCAATATGAATATGAGTTAACAGTAAAAGTTCTTCGGCAAAACTAACTTCAGCAATTATCGTACTTTTGTTGTACGTTAAGCCCAACACAAGGATAAATAATGTCCAACAATTTTATTTATGTATTGTAGATACTCTAAACATTGTGGAGAACTTTTAAATTATGAAACTTTATTTGTTTTTTGTTTGGTTTTTGTTTTTAATCATGTTTTGGGTGCATCTATCTAACCTTAGCTTCGTATTGGTCTGAGTTCATTTCAGCGATTAGTTTTGCCATCGCCTTTTCGGTATCCTCAAGCTTTTTGCGCAATTTCTCAATTTCCATTAATTGTTCGGTTTCCTTGTTGAATCCGGCTGCCAGAATGCCACCATCGCCACCAATACCACCAAATGAGGCAGGAATACCATGACTGTGTTGCTTGAGTTGCGTTGAAAGATTGGAAGCTGCGGTGGCAGTTGCCAAACTAGCATTATAAAGATCGCTGCCACCTCCAACACCAGCACCAGTACCAGCCCCACCACCGCCACCACTGCTGATGTGTTCGTGCAATCTCAGCCCTAGAATGTTATTGGTTTCGGTATTTGGTTTCAGTGGGATAATACACAACAACACGATAAAAGAACTCTCTACATTTTAATGATCTCTTTTTTTTTTGTTATTGTCATGATTTGTTGTTACATTGTAAAATAAAGTAGGCGATACGAGAAATGCACAAAAACATATACATACATGTAAGCATACAAAAAAAACATATGATAACATAATAAACGAGTGTACCATATACGTATAAATGTTAAAGAGAAACATAAAATGTATGTAGGGGTGAATGGATTTGATTAAGGTGAGCATATGTATGTGTATATGTATGTATGTAAAGGGGAGGAATTTTACTTCAATAACTGGTTTATATTTGTAATAACTGTATTTTGGTTTGTACGAGTAAAAATTGTATTTGTGTGCAAAAATATTAGATTTTATTACAACAACATATTATTTCACAACAACAAAAATTACTGTTTAGAGTAGGTTTAAATGCAGTTGTATAAATAAATATGTATCAAAAAAATGCATACAACATTCTAACGGTCAATTAAGACGCTATAGAATATTTCTGATTATAGAAAACTGGCTAACGGTTCTTCAGTTTTATATAGTAATGGGGGTAAAATTAAACTTTTATGCAGTCAAAAAAGTAGGACATATTTTAAAATGATTCCAACTAAAAATATTGTAAAAAAAATTAATAATTAAAATTAATAACTAATTGTTTCTATGAATTCACTGACAGACTTTATGATGCTTATGTATGTAAGTATATCACGCTTGTGATTTGTTTTTTTTTTAACTTCTTCTTACTTGCTTGATGTTCTCGCCACCCTGATTTATCAGTGTGCATGAGAAAAGATCAAAGAAAATACGAGCACAAAATGTATATATGTACATATGTATGTGTATGTCAAAAAATCTATTAAATGAGGGGAACAAGTACAATGTATTGGACGATTGATTACAAATGTATTACCATCATAAAAATAAAAAAAATTTCCCAACTCTAGTGTTTATGAAAGTGTTTGGTTTTTTATTTAGAATTCATATTTTAAATTTATAATTTCATAATAACTCAACATCCCTTAACATGTACATAAATATGTAACTACATATGTATATATGCAAAGAGTTTAAAACCTCACCGTACTCAATTATTAGCCACTACTTTGACCCTTCAACCCTTTTTAAAACTGCAGCTACTAGGTTGTGCAATAGGTTTTGCGATTCGATAAGGACAACACAATTTTATGGTTTGAAATACACTTTAGTATTCAGTATAGTCTCCCTGAACATCAATAAACTTTTTCCATAGAGATTTCAATTTATGAATTCCATCCCAGAGGTGAGAATCTGGACAGGTTGCAAAATACGCTTTCACAGTAGTTATAACCTCATTGTTACGAAGAGTCAGAGTAAATCCCACTATTGCTCAATTGCAATCCTGCAATACGAGACGATCGCTGATTGGTCGATAAAAAAGCTAAGAAAAACGGGAGAACTTTAGCAAAGCGGGAGCTGTATGCGCAAAAAGGCATAACGTGAAAAGAGTGCAGAACGATAAGAACTAATTTTTTAATTCTTTTTTATCAAGTTAAATTTAATAAATAAATTTATTACGGATTGCAAACAATTTTTGTTTTAAGAGGTTATATACAGTTAGAATTTTTAAAAAATCGATTTTGTTTTTATTTTCTTAATGTACATATATTTAAGAATGCACACAGAGAACGATATGTGAATATTTTCGAAGTTACACGCAAATTTGAAAAGGCGTTTCAGAGAATTTTTACCCTATGTAAAGTGCTTTTCAAACTTCGGTGGACACGATTTCTCAAAAACGGCTTAACCGATCGTCTTGAAATTTTAACACAACCCCCTCAGATATATTCTCCAGGTATAAATGGAAGGAATAAAAACTCTCATGATTTTTTCTATTTTTTAGGCAATTTTTCGCGAAAATTTTTGTAATGGACTATGAATAAGTTCCTTGCGGTTTTACAACAGATGGCGTAACTTGATTATTATTCCATCGATCCACATTTCCAAATATTCATTGGAGAGCTACTGTCGTAAGGCACAAACGTCAGTATAAGTTTTTTATTTGAAGCGTAAACAACAATATTTTTACCACACTTGAAAATGTCGAATTTCGTGCCAAATAATGTGTTTTTGCGGGGAATTCTTCTTCATTATTTTAATATGAAGAAAAAAGCAGCCGAAAGTCATCGTATCTTGGTGGAAGTTTATGGTGAGCATGCTCTAGCTGAGCGAACGTGCCAGAAGTGGTTTGCACGCTTTAAAAGTGGTGATTTTGGCTTGGAAGACGAAGAACGCGAGGGTGCGCCGCCAAAGTTCATAGATACCGAATTGGAGGAATTGCTCGATCAAGATCCGGCTCAAACGCAAGAAGAGGTTGCAAAAACTTTGGGAGTTGATCAATCAACCATTTCCAAACGTTTAAAAGCCATGGGAATGATCCGAAAGGTAGGCCATTGGGTGCCGTATGAATTGAAGCCAAGAGACGTTGAACGCCGTTTTATGGCATGCGAACAACTGCTTCAACGGCACAAAAGAAAGGGTTTTTTGCATCGAATTGTGACTGGCGATGAAAAGTGGGTCCATTACGACAATCCAAAACGTCGGGCAACGTATGGATACCCTGGCCATGCTTCAACATCGACGTCGGCGCAGAATATTCATGGCCTGAAGGTTATGCTGTGTATCTGGTGGGACCAGCTGGGTGTTGTGTATTATGAGCTACTGAAACCGAATGAAACGATTACGGGGGATGTCTACCGACGACAATTGATGCGTTTGAGCCGAGCACTGCGAGAAAAACGGCCGCAATACGCCGATAGACACGACAAAGTTATTTTGCAACATGACAATGCTCGGCCACATGTTGCACAAGTGGTCAAAACATACTTAGAAACGCTCAAATGGGATGTCCTACCCCACCCGCCGTATAGTCCAGACCTTGCGCCATCCGATTACTATCTCTTCCGATCGATGCAACATGGCCTGGCTGACCAGCACTTCCGTAATTACGATGAAGTCAAAAAATGGATCGATTCGTGGATTGCGGCAAAACCGACCGAATTTTTCACAAAGGGAATCCGTGAATTGCCAGAAAGATGGGAAAAAGTAGTAGTAAGCGATGGACAATACTTTGAATATTAAATTTGTAACCATTTTACGTCAATAAAGTTTCAAATTTCGAAAAAAAACCGCACGAACTTATTCATAGTCCTATAGAAAACTCGATTTTTTTTCCTATAGCTGCCATTTTGTCAAAAATTAAAATTTTGACGAGACCTTCGATTAATACCTAGCTTTATCTATCCACAAAAAGTATCTAATAGGTTTTTCAATTTCAGATAATCCAAATCGGAGATATTTTGTCGACCGCCGAACGAATTTTTTTGGAGGACACTTGTGAGATCATCTGCAGGAGCCGTGCACTTTAATATTTTCACTAACTTTACGTGCTATAATTAACTTTGAAGTAGACATTATTTTAATAAATAAAAATTGTATTTGTTTAATAAAATCTTTCTTTGTAAAAATTTCTCAAACAACCGAAATTTTTCAGCCTTACAAATGTATATAACCCCTTAACACTTGATGAAAAACGCTTTCCACGCATGCATTTTTTTAGATCTGGAAACAGATCAAAGTCGCTAGGGGCCAAATCTGGTGGGCACCGTGAATGCTCCTACCATTCGAAATTTAATTCATGGATTTTAGGTATTCTCAATAAGCTCTTGCCATAATGAAAAATAACTATCTTTTTTCACGAATTTTTTCCTTCAGCTGGTCTAATATTCAGAATTTATTGTTTCACCAGTTTGCAAGTAATCCATAAATAAAATCCCTTTCGCATCACAAAAAACTGCTGCTAACAACTTCTTGTCCGATTGCCGATTTCTGGGCACACACTCGTTTCGAAGCCGAGGAACCAGGTTGACACCACTCTTTAGTTTCTTATTTTGATTTAGAATTATTCTGATAGACCCAAGTCTCATCCGTAGTGACGAATCGACACAAAAAATCCACTTTGTCTTTCGAAAATGCTCTAAATGTTGCTGAGAAAGTCGCATTCGAATGTGTTTTTGTTCTATTCTCAGCGAAGACGGCACCCGGTCTGCACACAGCTTTCTGAAACCCAATACTTCAGTCAAAATATTGCTTACACTGCCCAATGAGATGCCTAGCACTTTATCTAAACCTCTTTCAGTCACTTGACGATTTTCCAATACGATTTCCTGTATTTTTTCTACGATTTCTGGTGCTGTTGCTGTTTTTGGACGTACTTGACGTGGATCGTCTCCAAGGCAGGCACGACCACATTTAAGCTCAGCAACCCATCCTTCTACTGTAATAATTAATGCCCAAAAGTCCTTATACATTTTCAACATTCCTTCATAAATTTCCTTTGCTTCTAAGCCTTCCAAAAATAAAAATTCAATCACTGCACGCCACTTGATTTTTTCCATTCTAGAAAATGCTGTGCCACGTCGATACTAAATAGCTTTTACACAAATAATGAATTGACAGATTGAAATGAAACTCCACTTACGTTTATATGAAGAGTGTACCAACATAACAAACACAAGGCTAGTAGCAACACCCTTTCTTATCGAACCGCAAAACTTATTAAACAACCTGGAGACCCTGTTCTGGGTACAAGCAAGGCACTTGAAAGTGCATAGCACATACATTCTGTCAAAAAAGTACCGGGAATTGTTGAATAAAACGCAAATAGTTGTTTGATCATCAAATTTTATTTTGTCGCCTTTAAAATAGGCTCCATTCGAAGCAATACACAGATGCCAACGATTATCGTTTGAAGAGATCTTCTTCAGCTCCTTCAGCGAATTCTCCTTAATGGCCTCTATCGACTCAAAGCGGCGTCCGCGGAGTGGCAATTTAAGCTTTTGGAAAAGGAAAAAGTCACAGGGGCCTAAATCCGGTGAATACGGTGGTTGTTCGATGATTTTTGTCGAGTTTTTGGTCAAAAAAGTGTTCACAATATGAGCCTTGTTGGACGGTGCGTTATCATGGTGCAATATCCATGAGTTTTCTTTCCACAAATCGGGCCGTTTCCTACGCACATTCGCTCTCAAACGTCACATAACTTTCAAATAATATTATTTATTTACCGTAGAACCATTTGGAACGACTTCCGAGTGCACAACACCACGACAATCAAAGAAAACGAGTAGCCTGACTTTCACTTTTGACCGACTTTGACGTGGTTTTTTGGGTTTCGGTTCTTGGGGATAGCGCCATTCAGCCGTCTGTTGACTGGTTTTCATGTCAAACTCATACACCCATGTCTCATCACCTGTTATGATGCGCTGGATAAACGTTGGTTCCGAGTTCACTTGCTCAAGCATGTCTTCAACCACCTTTTTTCGATGATTTTTGTTTTAAAGAAATTCCGCCCTCTTGGAACGAGTCGAGCAGCCACGCGTCTCTTGCCCAATTCATGGTGCAAAATGTTGCGAATTGATTCGTGAGACACGCTAAGGACACGAGCTACCTGCCTCAAACTTAAATGATGGTTTCCCAGCACCATTTCCTTGACTTTGTCGACGTTTTCATCCGTTGAAAACGTTGATGGGCGACCAGATCGGGGCAAATTTTCCACGACTTCTCAACCCTCTGCTAAAGCCTTATACCACTCGTTGACCAGTGTTTTTGATAAAACACACTCGCCATAGGTTTTCTGCAACATTTTCAGCAACTCGGCATACGAAATCCCGTTCAAAACACAAAATTTAAGACAAATTCTTTGTTCGATATTTTTATCCATAGTAAAAATCGCAGAGCACATCTACGGTTGACTTATATAATTAAATGTCAAAAACAAGCTAATTCCCAGATCTCTCTCAAGCTCTGCGACACTATAGAGAACAGTTGTACCAACTTTCCAGCAAAACAAATTTCGACATATGTGTAACGCGCGCTTTTGTAATGAACAATTCCCGTTATTTTTTTGACAGAATGTATGACGTGACAAAATTATCATTGAAATTGCTATCAAAGTCGTGTTCCCATCTAAAGAGCCGGGTTTATTCCCTAAGAATTGTGGCATTTTCCTTGTGTGTTTTAAGCATAAAAATCATATATCTGGTCATAACAAAAATATAAAGTCAGTTGATATGTAATATATTTACTTCTTATGTGCATTTACTCAATTAATGTTTACAGCAAAAAATAACTGATCAAAATTTTTTTTTATAAAAAAATATGAACGTGAAAATATAACCGAACGGAACTTATGAATACCAGATCAATCAATTGATCTGTTCACTATTATTACCGCTACGATGGAAGTATGTTTTTTCTCCTGAAGGTAGTAATTTCATTTCTGATTATTTATACTGATCATTATTTATATATGAATACACTAGAATATTTGACTTACCTATCTTAGAGCCATTGAGTTCCTCAACATGTCTGCCATTTTCTTGACCAAATACTTCCTTCCTAAAATTAGGGTCACTTGCAGTAGGTCCATAAGGCGTATTCGAAATAGGCCTCTTGAACACTATCTGTAAAGCAAGAAAATAAATTTTAAAATTTCCTTTACTTGAATTTATTTTATTGCAAAAACTGGAAGAATATACGAATCATTATGGAGGATCCTCGCTACTCTCGCACACAAGTATGATGGAGCACAGAATTTGGTCATCCAAAGCAAAATTGTGTGAGTAACTTGGGTTGGAACGTCATAGAGGAGTTGACAGCTCCGTTGTGCCCACTCATTTCACCCGTATTCTTAGGCTCTTTCAATCATACGGTGAGGAAAGAATGCTGAAGGTGGCCCAGAATGATAGACAGCAAGATTGCGAAACTTTGGATTCATCCCCCTAACAACGAATCAGTGTATACCCACGCTTGGTCCAAGCGGAACATTCTCCACCCACATTCCATCAAGAGAGGAGTACACTGGGTACAACACTTGGAGAACCCGATGATCCGAAGTTGGACGGAAAGGTTGACGGAGGAGTATTATGCGAAGAGCTCCCTATCAGACTCAAATTCGGGTTACCAGATCACTGCAGTGTGTTCCAAGCAGAGGTAATCGAAATCCAAAAACCAGTTGATTGGCTACTCACTTGATTGGCTACACTTGGAAACAAGTTTCAAGAAAGTAAATTTTTACTCCTACAGCCAAGCGGAAATTAGAGCCCTGCGCTGAATGGCGGTGCATTCGAAATTGGTCAGGCAAAGCCTGGTTTCATTTTCGATTGCATTCGAATTCTTCGACATAAAGCTCATCTGGATACCTGATTATAGCGACATTGCGGGAAACTACGAAGCGGATGAGCTAGCAGGTAAGAGACCTGTGAGACAGTTTCCTCGCGAAAGGAGAGGATTAGGATCCCCTTGAGAACATGCGCTCTACTCCTGGAACGATGTGCTTCACGTCAACTCAACTCAGCCAGCACTGATCAAGTACACAAATTTGGAAGGTCGCAAAATCCTTCTGGCCACGAGTGGATCGGTGGCGCTCGAGGGATCTTCTGAGGATGACAAAATCACAGCTCTCAAATTGGAATTAATTTGAGTGCTTTATGCGACAACTGTATGGATGATGAGCACCTGCCCATATATGCTGATATAGCAGGCCTTCATATCAAGCAGTTAGCACAACTGCAAATCAGTCACCATTCGTAATCCACAAATACGCAAATATATAATATATTTATTTTCCAGTTACTATATAAAGCTTCGGGGGCTTGTTACAACGTTGCTATAACCGGGCGTTTGTAGTTAAGGGTTAAAGCTATCACAAGGTGCTCCATCTAGCGTTAGGAGTTCGACCTCCATTTTTTTTTAACTTTAAAAACTAAAATAAAATCCGTTATGTGCCAGAAATTTTGTTTATGGGGAGGCAGTCATTTTGCAAAATGGTCACTTTTCGTGCAAACAAATTTGGAAAACATTGAAACATTCGAAAATCGAATAGTCAGCCGAACTGTGCTACGATTTTACTCCATTATACTATTGTTTGTGGGACGCCGTTAAGGATAGATATAATGCAAGAGTTGAAATATGAAATCTAAGTAATCATAGCGAGATAATTACCGAAACTAACGAAAATATGTTGAAAAATTTAGTTAATATAATATTATGAGCTACAATAAAACCAGTCGGGGAAGTAATATGAATGAACTTTTGCTCCATGTTCAATGGCTAGCTTTACAATTTCCAATAATATCTAAAATTTTTTTATTTGTAAACTAATTAAAATAAATTCCAAGCGCTGCATGGACCACCCTGTAGTATATATATATATATAATTGGCGCGTACACCCTTTTTTGGGTGTTTGGCCAAGCTCCTCCTCCTATTTGTGGTGTGCGACTTGATTTTGTTCCTCAAATGGAGGGACCTACAGTTTCAAGCCAAACCATTCGGCCAAGGCGGCCGCCACCCTGTAGTACTGTGGGCAAAAAGTAAGGTGAATTTATTTGTCAAACTTCGCGGGATTAAAATTTCGCTCTAGTTATTTTTTTCATGACTTGGCAGCACTGTTAATAACATCTGGGCTAACTTTCATGTGAATGTCATTATCAGTAATATATTTACGCTTGTGTTTACCAAACGGCCCAGAGGGCATTTTTCGATTTTTACAATGTCTGATTTGATTGAGCAGAGAAGTCCCATCAAATTTTGTTTGCGGAATGAAATTTCGGCTGCGGAAACGTTTAGCATGTTGCAGAAGGCATTTGGTGATTCGACCATGTCGCAGAAAAATGTTTATAAGTGGTACAAAGACTTCAAAGAGGGTCGATGGTTGATGACTTGGAGCGCTCCGGACGACCATCGACGTCAACAGATGACCAACACGTCAATAAAGTGAAGGAGTTAGTGCTCAAAAATCGTCGGTTGACTGTTAAAGACCTTACTGATATGATCGACATATCAGAAGGATCTGTGAAAACCATTTTGAAAGACCATTTGGGCCTACGAAAAGTCAAATCTCGTTTGGTACCGAAAACTCTCAATTTCTTGGAAAAAAGTCGTCACGTTGATGTGTGTGAAACAATGCTTTTAGACTATCAGGACAAGCTCAAATGCATCATTACGCGAGATGAGACTTGGATTTATGCTTACGACCCTGAAACAACCGACCAATCAGCGAATATCGTGCTAAAGGCGAGGCCAGACCGAAAGGAGCAAAGTCGTTCAAAAATAAAGGTCTTGATGACAGTTTTTTTCGATTTTCGTGGTGTGGTGCACTATGAATTCCTTCCACCTGGCCAAACTGTTAATGAGGAATATTATTTATTTGAGCGTTATGCATCGTTTCATCATCATCATTAGCATTACAGTCTTGTGCAGACCATTGCTTCCACAACTACGGTTCTCCACTCCGATCGATTCTCTACTACTCCTTTCCAGTTTGTGATACCCATTTTCTGCAGGTCGGCTGTGACCTCATCTACCCAGCGTTTGTTTGGTCTCCCTCGACATCTCCGTCCAATTGGTTGTCTATGGAACGCTATATTGGCAGCTCTCCATTTGGGCATTCGGTACGAGTTTTGTTTTAAGTACCCATACCTCACTGCTGTATGTTAGTATGGGTCTTATAAGCGCTTTATACATTGCCATCTTTTGATCTCTTGATAGCAATCGGGACTTGAATAATTTTATGTGAGCAAAGAATGCTTTGTTTGCCGCACTTACTCGGTCATTTATTGCCACGGAAGTGTCAGAATTACTGCTGATGAAAAAACCTAATTAAGTATTTAAATTTGTCGACCTTCTGTATGCATTCAGCATCGTTTACGCGAAGCAATTCGTCTAAAAAGGCCAGAATTATGGGCCAACAACTCTTGGTTTTTGCATCACGATAATGCACCGTCTCACACTGCACTCGTTCTTCGTGACCATTTCGCCAAAAATTCCACGCATATCGTTCCGCAACCACCGTATTCGCCTGATTTAGCTCCGTGTGACTTCTGGCTATTCCCAAAACTCAAGAGACCACTCCGGGGAACGCGTTTCGAATCAATTGAGGAGATAAAAGCTGAATCGAAGAAGGTGCTGATGGCTATACCGGAAATGGACTATTTGGCATGTTTCGGGGATTGGAAAAATCGTTGGCATAAGTGTATTTCATCAAGAGGGGATTATTTTGAAGGGGATGAAATTGATTTACAAGAATAAATAAGGATTTTTCATTTTACAACCAAATTCACCTTACTTTTTGCCCACAGGTATAGCCATGCAATATATGTGCAAAACTTATTTTTGGCAGAATTGCTTCTCTTTAAAAACGGTACTCTCCGAAAGTAGTGTACAGAATCTTAGCGCATAAATTTGTTGCATAAATCTGGAAGAGAGAGAGAGCACCTTACCTTCATAATAGTGTAACCGAAGAAGACTATGATGCCAATGGTGTAAAGTGGCATTATGAAGCCCATGCTGTTACCACCACGGCCTTGCGGTTGATGCATGGAGCCAGCGCCCATGGGTGGACGCATACCGGGTATTGGACCAGGCTGGAAGAGAAAAAATGTATAATATATTGAAATGCGTGTATACTCGTATATGTATAATATAATATATATATTTATGTAGTTAGGCATGTAGTCTATACATTAGGCCGGGTCGATTTGTGGGGAGGCAAAAAAATCGCCCATTGCTCTGTGAAAATCATATTCTAGGGATCAAAATAAGAAACTTTGCCGAAGGAACCATACCTCTAAAACGAATTCTGATGTCCCCCAATTTGGGTCGAACTTTTTAGTTTCTTTTCTCATGTAAAGGCCAAAAATGGTGATATTTTGAAATGATTGTATGGGGAACCCCCCAGGGGCGTTCCAGGGGGTGTGCCACTGGCATGGGTGGATCGGCCGTCCAAAGTTAGTGGGGGTCGGTCATACATTTGGACTCGATTGGAGCACTCTAAATGGGTTAAAGTGGGATTTTTCGTTCGACCCAAATTGGGGAACATCAGAATTCGTTTTAGAGGTATGGTTCCTTCGACAAAGTTTCTTATTTTTATCCCTAGAATACGATTTTCACAGAGCAATGAGCGATTTTTAAATCGACCCGCCCTACTATGCATATATGTAGATATGTATTATATATAAAATATATTAGGTGCAAGTAAGTTTTAATTTTTGTTTTTATGAAATTGTGACTATGAGAATATCAAGTGATACAACACAGAATGTAGTTGTTGTGAAAACATCCGCGTCATTCCGATTTGAAGCCATGTTAAAATACCAACATCGCATTTTGTGTGAATGTTTATCGTCAAAACCTGACATATTGAAAAGCATGCATTGGCATCGCTAGGGCTTCGTGCCAAAAAACTGTTTCTAACTCATTATTTGCATTTATCTTCACGTATGCTTTCAGAGTTTGTAAAATGCGATAAGCTTCGCAGTCTACATCACTCCACATTATTATACACAGTATTACCTTCAAACCATCTATGTATTATGTATATGTAAGTATGTATGTATACTCGGTTTGTGTTCTGTCAATGGTAACATATGTATGTACATAGGTTAACAAGATTAACCCAGGCAGATGCATACATACATACGTGTATATGTGTACACATAAATATATCTGCGCGAAACTGAAAGTTATGAAAATTGAACCTTTATTACTTTAAGTCAGATATTCTTCTCATGCCATATTACAATTAAGTCTTCTATTTATACTTAATGCTAAATAAAACTGAATTCATTACAGTTAACTTTTGGTGTACACCTAATTCCCTTTTTTTGACGAATTTAATTTAACATGAGTTGAAAAAAATTCTTTAAAGCGATTTTAAATATTTTATGATATTTTCTTGAATCTCATAAAGAAAATAGAGTGAGATTTGTTGACGCATGAACGAAGCGTTTAAATTAGTCTCACGAAAGGTCTCTGAGACTCGGTAGATTCTTCTCTCGCCGTTTAACAATTTATTTCATATACTACTACTACTATAACCTAATATATTTGTTACTGGACTAGTGAGCCACTATGCTCACGATACTTTATGGGACGCTTTTACAAACATACATATGTTTGTTGCTAGACTAGTGGATAATTATGCTCACGCCACCTTACAGGACTCTGTTGTATACATATGTATGTTCGTTACAGAACTAGTGGGACACTATGCTCACGCTACTTTACGAGAGCCTCTTACATATGTTTGTTGCTCGACTAGTCGGACACTGTGCGCACGCCACTTTATGGGACGTTTTTACATACATATGTATGTTTGTTTGTTAGTTGCTTACTTGTTATTGAAAAACACTTACATATGTACTTTTGTTAGACTAGTGGAGTATTAGTGTCAAAATAATTGGCACGCCTCTTTACACATAACTCTTTTTCAATTGTTGTTACATAAAGATACATACATACATATGTATTTTATTTTATGTTACTCAAATGAACGAAATAAATAAATGAGCGCATATGTACATATATGTAGTACAAAACTCGCATTTACCACAACATACAAAAATTTTATAATTAAAAACAATAATATGAAGAAAATTTTCCTTAATACCGTTTAACCCCACATTTAGTACATTTTCCAATAGGATAAAAAGCTTAAACGTGTAAGAGAGTCATCTCTGTTTACCGAAAATCTTAGCATAGCTGTTTTACGATGAGCTACCATTTCGCGGTT
This sequence comes from Anastrepha obliqua, assembly GCF_027943255.1. NCBI lineage: Eukaryota > Metazoa > Arthropoda > Insecta > Diptera > Tephritidae > Anastrepha > Anastrepha obliqua. Next base: position 25,373,107 of record NC_072895.1, read on the forward strand.
TGACGAATGAATGAATGATCATGACAAATATGAGCTCAACGTGCCAATTCGCTAAGCGCCATTTTGAAAATGCATTGCGCCGGTACTTACATAAAAAAGCAAAACTGTTAAGACACGAAAATGGCGAAAGTTAAAACGTGGGTTGTAGAAGGTGTAAGTGTGGTTTATGTTGCATTTCTGGCATAGCAAAAAGGCTTTCGCTACATCTTTTTTGCAGTTCATATTTAATTTATTTTTAAGTTTTTCGCGGATCTTGATCTAATAACGCCGCTTCCTATTCCCCTGTCTTCAAATGTTACTTCTCTGTTTTTTTTTTTGGTCATTTGTGTAAAAAACATTTTTAAACAGTCTAAGTTATTACACACATACATATACGAGCACACATACTTATAAAATTTTACTCGTATTATAAAACCGAACATTGCCAATTCCTACTAATTCTACTTCGTTTAAATAAACTCATTTACAATAGCAACAAAAGTACGTCAATCTTACCAAAGCTGAGAATGAGTGTTGAGAATTTTTGGTCTTGGGGGAAAACGCCATAACTCCGCCATTTTTAAATATTTTTACACAAACAAAGCCTTTTTTTTCTTTAAACATTGTAATATCCAATAATAAAAACTTTTATACAATAAAATTATTGCTACATATCTTAAAAAAAAACCCAACTTTCGCTAATTTCACCGGACCACAAGGTATATAACCCCTTAATTTAGTGTAATAAAATTTTCAGGTGAAACACAAATTTATATGAAAATTGTTGCGCAAACAAAACACGAACAGTGAACTTGACTTTTTGAAAATAATAAAAAAAAATCTAAAAATAATACTTCCAATTTAAAAAACATCTTCATTCATTGATTTTAGCAATTTTTCACATTAACTATGTTAAATAGTTTTTCCATTATATAATGGAATGAATGAGAAATAGATAAAATTTACTATTCGCGCATTCACAACAATAACAACAACATTTCTAAATTAAAGCCGAATTGAAGAAGAAGAAATCAACTACTCTAATCAAACCACCTTGTATAGATACGCCTTGGTTATACCCTCTCAATAAATGATTGACAATGGTACGTCTCTAACATATGATTCGGCTGATGAAATTTTTCTGGAGCTGAACAGTTTTAGTACTCGACGCGCAAAAACAAAAAGAGTCCGTTCATCATGCGGCTTGCTAATTTTAAAGCTCTCTTTGAGGGGGGTAACGTTTTTAAATTTTTTTTTGCATTTTTTTTTTTATTTGATTTTTTAAATGAAGAACCTTTCAAGAATATTCTGTGAAAATTTTAGATGAATCGGAGCAAAATTTACAAAGATACAGCCATGTAAGTGTTCCTACCTACCTGGCTCAACCGCGTTTAGCGTTAGCGTTAGCGTTAAAGCGTTTTTCCCACAACTTACGTTTTCAACTTTGAAACTACTGCACCGATCCTTTTGAAATTTTGAACACTTTTGCTGTAGATGTTTTACAAGGTAACGCCGAAGAGTTTTTTCGAATTTGTTGATACTTTTGTTTTTACGGTAACTAATTCACCGATTTTTTACGCGAAAATCGTGTTTTTGACTTTAACGTGTTCCCAAAAATCGAAAAATTTTTAATTTCAAAAAACCCTCTAGGCGTTACCCGGAGAAAACGATTATCTAACGAAATAACTTTGGTTTTTTGATTTCAGATGATTTAACACCGAGTTATGAGGGGCACCGCAAAACTACTTTTTTTGAGATGCGTCCGAATAATTTCTGCCATTGCCGTATTTTTAAATATTTTTGGATGAAAATTTCACAAAATATACTTCAAATGCTATAGTTTTATGTAGTAAAAGATTTGTCGAATAAATTTTAACTGTGTCATCGAAAACAAATCATAAAAATGTGCCTTTTTTCCATGAATTAACGTTACCCCCCCCCCGCCCTTAACATATAAATGGACAGTAGAATGATTTTTTATCTGATTTGGTTGATGAAATAATTGATTTTGCTGACGATCATAGTGTCATAGACTTTTCATTATAAGGCGTACACTTTCTTTTTACGTTGACTGTATATGCAAAAAACCCCAGTGTGGACAAATTTCAACAATTTTTTAAGATCTGCATAAACTCGGTGCGCCCCAACTACTGAGGACTTACTGTATGAATTCGAAGAGTAAAATCGGCGTTGCTAAAATACAGCTAACGGTATATTTCCAGATGTTAAAAATAAACAAACTGCAACCCATCAAACATTTTGTGATGTGACTCATATCCCAGTGTGTCTACCGAAGGTTAAATATATTTGGCAAAAAATATTTTTTCTACGGCGCGAACATTGACTTGGAGCCACTGTAAATACATACATATATGTAAGTATATTCATAAACAAAATGCTTATGAACACCTATTCCAAACGCAATTAGGCTTTTAAAATAAATAAATCTATTATTTATAACTTTTGGCAAAACCAAAAAAAAATGTACAGAAATCCTTAAATGCATCCGCATGTATTTGTAAACATAAATTAATACATCAACTGGCTGTGTATGTAGGCGAAATTAATTAAGAGCTGTCTGCGTGATTGCAACGTAAATTAGTATAACGAAAAATGAAATGATCTTGAAAGAGAAAGGTGAAAGTTAGAGAAGAAACAGTATCATAACACAATTGCACACTTGTACATATGTATACACATACGAGTATGAACATACATGTGAGCGTGTGCGGAGAAACATAAAATTTTGCAGATGTTCAGTGATTTGGAAACAGAAATGCGAGAGTTTCTGGCCGTGAATTTGCACTCAAAATGCAATATCAGCCTCGACGATGTGAACATACATATGTATACACGTGCATATCTAGTTGGAGAGTTCACACATGCAAGCCAACTCATCTACATACATACATATGTGTTATTAAAACACACAACACAACTACACTATCATGAAATACGTGACCGTGCGTAAGAGTGGGTGGCAAGTGTATATGTATATTTTTTCAGAAAATATTAAAAATAAATAAAACCCATTGTAGGTGATTAAATTTATGGCCGGTATTGAGTAATCCTGGTGTGGCGAATAGAAAAGTTCACAAAACTATGAAAATTTGTTTATTTCTTTAATAACACTCGAATGCTCATACGAAGATAGGTACATTGTACACACATACACACATACATACATGTATATGTAAATCTAACATTGGGAGCGGCGATTTCGCCTTCGTGTTAGTTTTGTTCAGGCAAATGGAGGATTGTATTTTAAATCATTTGTTGTCAACTTGTGTTAGCTAATTAAAAACAAATTATTCATTTCAGACTTAACACAGGGTGAGGCAAATGCATTATGATCATCAGCTTATTTTTTATTGAACTAAATGTGGTTTTGCCACTGACAGTGAAATCTAAACTGTCGGTCAGTAGTGAAAAGATTTAATGGTGGGCCAATATCAGACCGTTAGCCGACTCTCAGCGAATCTGACAGAATCAGCGGTTGGGATGACGTAGCAGGAGTTATGAATCAGTTTGTTTACGAAAAAACTAAGGAAGTGTTAGTGATATCGATAAAAACTAACACAATGTCATTTCGTTACCGTCTGAACAACGACTGATTGGACGCGTGTGTGAATACATGTGAAATAATCGTGCAGAATTCGGCTGGCGAATCACTGCCGTGATGTGGCAACCGAAGATCCCCTCATAATTTTAGTTTCCACCATAGTTATTGGTCAAGCCTAGTAATCTATCAACCTTGGGTCAGTATCACGATGCCTAGAGTGCAAAGGTGGCGCCCATCTTATACCGCTATTCCGCTCTCACCAATTGTACCAGTGTGATTGTCCCACATACAGCGATTCTGTCAAATTCGCACGCAACAATTTATTCTATTATTGTGTAATCGTGTACTTGTGTAATTTCTTCTTCTTCTAACATTCTTATTCGTGTTTTCACATTTCCGCAACAGTGTGACGGCACACAAAAATTATTCCTCTCTGATTGGTTGTATTTCTCTTGTATTCTATCATTATTGGGTCAGTATAAAACCTTCGTAGAAAATTTACTCATTCCAAGAATATCTGCCACCATCTACATAAATTATTTCAACATTTAAACTTTTACTTCACCAGCCTTATTAGAATTTCCCGCGAAGATCTCGAATTATTCACTCACAACGATTCACTGGAATAGCAATTTAAGACAGACTTACTTATAACTGACCCTTAATCACTCCTATTTTTCTTCTTAGAACAAAGCCGAAAAGACATCTTGGAAAAAAAAAATCATCCCTTTCACGGCTATTAATGCACACAAAAACAAATTCATATTTAAAAAAAGGTTCCAATTTTTAGTCATTTGTGTCTTCTCTCAACCAAGTTTTAAGCAGATCACATATTTTTTAAGTTGTTACCTAAACGACAAAATGGATTTTTTTAAGCAGTAAAAAATTGTAAAGTTTACAGAAAGCTACGATTTAAAATCTATCGAATATTATTTAAGGTTATTCTTTATAAGTTGTACCCCCAACCCTCCTTGTTTTCCTTAACCTTTTCAGCATTTTCAATCTGAAACGCCTAGACGAGAATCTCGCTTCAGCAGGGTAATTAATAAGTATTTTCTAAATAACGGTAGTTTTGGGTAGCCATCAAATAGGCATCTTAACTGGAAAGGATTTGGAATTATTTCCAAACAATATGAAATTTTTCGCTGAAACCTGCGACTACTCTTACAAGTCAAACCTAAGCAAATCTTAGATATTAATGCAAATTAAACAAAATCTTCTACCTTTTTTTCACTCACTGAAATACAGTGTCCGACACTCGAAGTGTAACCAATTAAAAACACCATAAATTTAGTTAGAGTGCCCGAATGTGACTTGCAGGTATTTTGGCCTACTCGTGGACAATGGCTTTTTCAGAGCCTCTAGCCTGGTAAATCTCTTAGTTCGGACTTTGCTCTCCAAAATGGTCCAAAGAGAATAATCCATCGGATTGGCGTCTGGTGAATTTGAGAGCCATTGCGTGGACGTTATGGAGTTCGGAACATTGTTCTTTAGCCATTCTTGGTTCATTCGAGCTTTGTGAGGCGGTGCCGAGTCTTGTTGAAACGTCCACGATCTGCCACCGAAATGTTTGTCTACCCACGGCTTCAAAGCAACCTCCAGAATACTTTCCAGATAATATTTCGCAATTACCTTGACGTCAGGCTCGATGAAAACGATTGGAGAGGGCCCGCCCACGGTTGCACCGGCCCAAACCATTACCTGTGACGGGTGCCGCCTCCTAGTGGCCAGTCGATGACTCAACATCTCGTATGAACGGTCAGTCAAATAAACCCTATTGCTTTGGGAGTTTACGAATTGCCCAATTTGAAAAACTTTCTCGTCAGGAAACACAAAGTTCGGAAATTGACCCCTTTCGGCCAGTCGAAGCAACTCCTTCGCTCTCTCAAGTCTGACCTGTTGCTGCTTTGATGTGAGATCATGCGCCTTTTGGATCTTGTAAGGCTTGACTTGGAGATCATTTTTCAGTATGCGGCGGATGCTTCTTCTTCTTCTTAATTGGCGCTATATCCGCATACGCGATTTTGGCCGAGTTTAGCAAAGCGCGCCAGTCGTTTCTTTCTCGTGCTAACCGGCGCCAGTTGGACACACCAAGTGAAGCCAAGTCCTTCTCTACCTGATCTTTCCAACGCAGAGGAGGCCTTCCTCTTCCTCTGCTACCACCAGCTGGTACCGCATCGAATACTTTCAAAGCCGGAGCGTTTGTATCCATTCGGACGACATGACCCAGCCAACGTAGCCGCTGGATCTTTATTCGCTGCGCTATGTCTATGTCGTCGTAAAGCTCATACACCTCATCGTTCCATCGTCTGCGATATTCGCCGCTCAAACGCCGCGAGCTTCGTTTCATCGGATGTTGTCATCGTCCAAGCTTCTGCGCCATACGTTAGAACGGGCATGATGAGAGTCTTGTAGAGTGTTAGTTTTGTTCGCCGAGAGAAGACTTTACTGCTAGTTGCCTACTTAGTCCAAAGTAGCACTTGTTAGCAAGAGAGATTCGGCGGATGCTGCGGTCAGATATTTTCAGTTCTTTCGCCATTTGATGGGCACTTCGTCGGGATTTCGCTCAAGTCACTTCTTCACTTTTTTAACCATTTCACGTGACGTTGCAGTCTTTTGATGACCACCTCCATGACGTTTCGCGATGCTACCAATATCATTGTAACGAGTATGGCGCGATAAACAAAAACTTTATTTACTTAAAGGTGATCGAGCTCACGAATAATCGCTGGTTGTGATTTTCCCGCCAAATATAATGCAATCACACTATTACGTTTGAAATCCATTACTGATTTTCTTCCGCGCGCTTGTAAGCAATACTCTGGACTAGCATTTAGCCCATTAACAGACAGCTGATGCCTGTACATCAGGTTGGTTACACTTCGAGTGCCGGACCCTGTATGTATTTACTGCCCATAAGTAGATAAATATTTACCGCACTTACCCCTCGCATTTCTACTTTACTTGTTAAATATATGTACAATATAAGAGGTCTCTAATTAATAGTTTATAAAATTGAAATATTTCTACTTACACGGCCATCAATGATGCGCGGCGGTGGATTACTCGGCGATCCCTTGCGTTCCAAAATTGGCACTGTGGGCGTAGTTGCAGGTATCGCGCGCCCTCTTTCACGCATCGCCTGATAGATGGATTCGGGATGTAAATGTGCCGGACGCTCCTGCCGTAAACCTGAATGGAAATCTGTTATTGGATAAGGATCGCCAAAATACATTTGCAAAGGTGGTATTAGTGTTAGTATAACCCATGTGGAAATTAAGGAAATGATGGAACATTCATTTTAAAGTTGAAAAACTAAGAATAAAAATAATCCATTTTAATTACATAGCAAATAGTTATTACAAGCAAACAGTTCTCCAGTAGTTTCCGCAAACACTTTAGAGTTAACATAGAACTAATATTTTAATAATTTTCAAACCAAATTATTCAAGAAAATTTTAGTTAAGTATTATATATTAATTTCATAGCAGTGCACCACAATAATTTATTAAAATTCACATAGAAAGTATTATTTACGCTTATTACGAGTTTTTTTTTCCTCTTGTTCACTCCTCTCGGGAGCGTAGGGTCTCGACAAGACTCAATCTTGCGTTGGTTTCTTTAATCTATTTTGATTTCTGACAGGGCAGGTGATTAGATTGCCGCTACTCGCTTATTACGAGTAGTAAAACATTAGCCTCTCTGGACTGAACACTTGAAACATTAAGTCATTTCTAAGTACATTCTGTAAAAAAAAAAAATCGGCAATTGTTCGGTTAAAAAGCGCGTGTTAAGCATACATATATCTAAATTTTTTTTATGGAATGTTAGTACAACTGTCCTCTATAGTGTCGCTGAGTTTGAGCGAGATCTGTCAATTAGCTTGTTTTTGGCATTTCATTATATCAGTCAACCGCAGGTGTACTCTGCGATTTTCACTATAGATAAAAATATCGAACAAAGAATTTGTCTTAAATATTTTAAGTAGAACCGACTATAGAAATTAAATAGAACCGACAAAATGGGCATCACCGTCCATTTCCAATTTTGGGGAGGGTCAACTTCAGCGGCATTTTTCAAATTATTATTATAAAAGGTCCCACGCTCTCGTGGTTTGATTTCAAGCTCTAATAAAGTAAGTTGCTAGTTTGAACCGGAATGGAGAGAGGTTCTATGCTTTCGGCTCATGCCAGCAGTCACGTGACTACGTCAAGTTCATAGCCATGCAAAATGCACCAATTACTTATAGAAATGGAAGAAACGCGACTAGGTTCTAAGTTCATACTAAGGCCCATTTATTACAGGTGTTGGCATCTGCATACTCGTATTAGTGAAAACATACATGTATCACGTCAAAATCAGCATACTCTCCTCCACACTTGCCGTTTCGCTTCTCCTCCTGGAACGCCGAAAGGGTTCTTTACCCCGCTTAACTTTTTTCAAGCTCAGTACACACTTTTTCATGTCTTTGTTTTTGTAATATTTCACTTTAGATATTATTTAAATCACCAACTATAAATTCGCAATGTACTTATACACAAATGGCAAAGTAAACACACAGATGTAAACAAAACGAATAATTTTGACGCTATTCATATCTACGACGCAAAAATCAGCTGGGCGGATGCCATCACCTGTAATAAATCCGCCTTGCTAAATACCAATATATTCCCCTGCAGGGATAGTTCCAACAAAAAAATTGGCATCGATCTTCTCACCAAATTTGTTATTGCCATAATTCGTCAACCAGCAACGTTAGACGCCCATTTTGTTTTTGTGTGAATAGTAAATACATTAACAAAATACAACACAAAGCTTACCGAATATGAATGACTGCTAAAAGAAGATGATTGGTTTAAACTTAAATACATACAATAAAATACCATTAGGTTAGATTTCCAATAAATATGCAAATGTCCAAATAAAAAGTGCATAACTAACTTTAGTAAAGCTTCCATTCGTGTTAGTTGCATTTGACTTTTTAAGCCTTTTTCTTAGCTTTTGTAAACCTGCAGCAGCCCACTGTAACTACATGTGTACATATGTACAGTCATAGTCAAAAGTATTTATCTACACAAAGCCAAAATGTTGCATAAATTCAAGCGCTTGCGCTAATGTGAAATACAGGGTGAAGTCCAAGATAAACAAGACTGAGCTAAAATAGAAACGACAGGAGCTTTGTTCTGATAACTTCGAGTTTATTTATTCAAAATAGTCCCCTTTGGTCTCGATATACTCTTTTCCATAATCTAAAAGCTTTTCGAAAGAGTGTTTCAGGTCATTGACCGGAACGCCCTTCAGGATGTCCGTACAACCTTTTAGATGACCTCTGCGGACGCAAACCGTTTTCCTTTCATGGTCAAATGCCATTTTCCAAATAGGTAGATGTCAGGTGAATACGGTGAGTGATTGATGGTTAAAATGCGATTTCTAGTCAAAAAATCAGTCCAAAGAGTTGATCGATGAGATTGCCCATTATCAAACAATAAGCGCCAAGCTTCTCCTTCGCGGTATTCAGAGCGACTTCGACGAATGCGAAGCAACAAACGTTTCAAAATCACCAAAATAGAAAATTGCATTGACGATTTGGCCCATTGGCACGCACTCCTTGAGGACAATTCCCTTGGTATCGTAAAAAATGAGCATCGACTTGATACTTTCACTTCTCCAAACGCATTTTTTTGGTTGGTGGCTCATCTGGGGCCTTCTATTCGGCACTTTGACGCTTAGTGCTTAGTTTCAGGTTCATGTTGGAAACACCACGTTTCATCACCAGTTACAATGTTGTAAAGGAATTTCTCGTCTTTTCTCGCCTCTTTAATGAGGTCTTTCGAATGTTTAATTCCGAGCAATTTTTGGCCCTCAGTTAACTTGTGCGGAATGAAACGAGCACAGACCTTTCATAAGCCCGAATGATCAGTTAAAATGCGTTAAATCGATGTTTTGGAGATATTCAACTCCGGTTCTATGAATTTCAACGATGATTTCGGTTCATTTTTGATAAATTTACGAACAATTTCGATGGAGTTTTCGGTAATTACTGGTTTTGGGTATACGGGCCGCCGTTCCTTGTCATTTATGTCCTCACAACCATCTCTGAAATGTGTACTCCACTCACGAACTCTGGCACGAGATAGACAATCATTGCCCATACACTTTTTTATCAATTCAAATATTTCGGTAAAGGTTTTACCGATTTTAAAACAAAATCTGATATCAACTCTTTGTTTGAAACTCATTTTCGCACCGATGACACAAACATACTGACACTTTAGACGCAATAACTTCGCTTCCACTGAACCGCATGTCAGCAATCTTTCACTGGAAGTCAGTTAGGGATGTAACTCCCAACGCAATAACTCATTAAAAAGTTGGCGCCATCAAAAAAATTTTTATGACACCAGTCTTGTTTATTTTGGACTTCACCTTGCATACCGTTTTTGTCGTTGAATCTGCACTAGTTATCTTTGCATACTCTAAATATTTCAACACCAACAAAAATTTTCAATATAATACAAACAAAGGCCTTCTAGTAAACATTGTGCATACTTTTGTGTAAATACTTTTGTCTATTGGTGTATGTGCAAGTACATATTATCCAAGAACAAAACCAAAACCATGCCTCATCCGTAAAGCAATATTACATATGTAAGTAAGTATGCAAGTATTCAATATCAATTTGCAAATGGCTCCCAGTCATGCTCATAAACGTACTCATCTCTCCGGTGTATAAGTTCAGTTGTTTGCGATACAATTGTGGGCCAATTTCTGTAGTAGTTTCATTCAAAAATTTCTCCCTGTCAACAACTACATCACAACAACCTGATTATCGGCACAAATCATATGAACAATGGCGCACAAAATTGACAACGATTTGACAACAGATTTACGATTTTTTGTAACAGAAGAAAAAATAATATTAAAAAAATATACATAAATATTAAAAGAAATATTAAAAAATATGTATTTTAAAATAAATGCATACATATGTATGTGATATTTTGAATAGTCGCATTTACTCACCTCCGGGACCGCGTTGATCCTTCAAACTGCCGCTTTTCGTCGGCGCAGTTCCGCCGAACATCATCGGATAGAATACTTTTGGCCAAAGTATTGCAATGCAACCTACTACGGTCACAATGATGACAGCCGTTTTTTTAGGACTAAGCCCATCCTGCAAGTAGAGGGGATGACTAGATGTCCGCTGCTGTGAACGCGTTTGTTGCATGCTTGTAGTTTTTTATTTTTGATTTTTATTGTATTAGCGACGAATTCCAGATCGTTTTGTGTTTTGATTTAGTTACTAAGTGAGTACTCTTAATATTTGTATATGTACATATGTATGTATGTAAATACATATGTAAGTATTCCTGCGGATTTTCGATTACTACAAATACTCGTATGTAATGTTAAGATTCGTTGAGTTGATGCTTGGTTATTTTAAAAAAATGTTCGTATCTCTTTTTAAATACAAATATAAACGTCTTAATGTTAAACTTTTAGTATTCTTTTTATGTGATATTTAATTTTTTATTATAATTACATTTAATACTCAATAATTTCACATAATATTATATTTACGCATGAGTATTATTGTTTGTTTGAGTCTGTTTGACAGCAGAAAATGCTATCGCGCTGGGCTGTTAGTGGAATTTTAGTTGGGCATTGCAATCTGCAAAAAATGGAAAATTGGAAAATATTAAAAAAAAACTTCCTCATATAATAGTGGTACTATTATGGAAAATCGCTTTGAAAAGATACATGTTTTCATAAAAGGTGGCGCAAAATTAATCACTCTATCGGGAAATATATCAATGACATATGACACTTATGAACTAGACAGCTGCAGTATACAAACAGACAAATAATGGAGCGGATAAGGGCGTAGTCTGGTCAAGTACTCATTTTTTCTAGATATTTCTTAGGAATTTTTTTTAAGGGGACAGATACATATCTGTAAAATTTCGGAAAAAAAAATTTTTTTTTTCTAAAATGTTAATATAATCAAAAAAATTTTAGAACGTAAATTTAAGTATTTCTGAAATTATAGATCATCAACCTACGACTCTATTCTTTGCGTTCGAGCGCTGGGAGAGATATAGTTACGTTGCCGACTTTAGACGCGTTTTTCTCAAAACTATATTTTTCGAATTGGCGTACACGATAACTCGAAAAGTTATTGAAATTTTGCACACATCTTTTTTATGATACGACTTTTTATGTGAATTTACAAGTTTTCGAAAAAATAAAATAATTCGCCCCAAAATTCATTTTTTTTTTTTAACCATTTTATTCCGCGATTTTTTTTTTCATTTTTGTTTAATTCATATAGAAATTATGACATTAATAAAAAAAAAATTTGGTTTTTTGTATTCAGTTCACTGACGCCGATGCTACAATGCCAGCCGATTGAGAAGCCCCACTGCGACCTTCCTGGAAGAATTGAGTGTACATCCGCCATTTTAAATGATTGAAATAAAATAAAAAAATTTTGTATTTTTTAATATATAAATAAACTGTATGCCAATTTTGAAAAAAATATATTGACTTCTTCATTTTAAATAATTTTAATGAAAATCAAGTAAAATATGGCCGTTAACAGGTATCTGTCCCCTTAAGAAAAACGATCGCATTTTATTTAAAAAAAAATTCCTAAAAAATATCTAGAAAAAATGAGTTTTTGACCAGACTACGTCCTTATCCGCTCCATTGTTTGTCTGTTTGTATACTGCAGCTGTCTAGTCCATAAGTGTTAAATGTGAGTGACGTATGACAAGTACGTCCGTGAGTATTTGATCAGAGTACGTCCATACAACTAAAGATAAAGTTTTCCACTCAAAATCTTTTTTTTTTATATTTAATAAAAAAATTATTCAAAACAAAATTTAATGATTAATTTTGCGCCACCTTGTAAATATTTATATTTTCTAATTTAACAGATTAGGCCGCTATAGAAATTTCAAACGCTCCGTTTTGCTTAAAAAATGTCCTTTTAAAGGGTGATCAATTTACAAGTATCGGATTTTAAATTGAAATAAAACAACGAAAATTCCAATTGATTGGGCCAGCTTTATTATTTTTTTTTTTTTAATTTTTTCTCCTCTCGGCGGCATAGGGCCTCGACAAGACTCTTCCATCGAACACGGTTCTATGCTGTTTGTGTTTTGCACCGTCCCATGAGATGTCGGCATCTGCTAGTTCGCGCAGCATCGGCATTCTCCAAGTGTTTTTTGGTTGACTGCGACCTCTGCTCCCTTGCGGGTTCCAGTCCAGTGCATTCTCGTGATGCTATCTGGTGGTTTTCTCAATGTGTGACCTATCCATCGCCACTTTCTGCGTTTGATTTGCCTAACGATGGGTTCCTCGTTCGTTAATCTTCACAGGGCGTCGTTAAAGATAATCCCTTTCAAATGTTGGCCGCAACTGCGCCGTAATTCGGCCACCCATAAACACCAATTTTGAATGACTCGCTGGAGGGCTTCGGTCGGTATCTCGTGAACAACTTTAGTAATGTTGGCTTCCAATGCCTCAATCGAAGCTGGTTTATCCACAAAGCATTTAGACTTTACATACCCCCACAAATAAAAGTCCAAAGGTGTGATATTACACGATCTTGGTGGCCAATCCACCGGTCCGAGACAAGAGATAAATTGCGCACTGAAACTACGACGCAGTAAATCCATTGTTTCACGGGCTGTATGACAAGTAGCGCCGTCCGCCGCCTTTTTGGAACCAAATGTTGTGGCTTCAATTTCCAGCAACAAAAAGTCGATTATCACGGCGCGATAGTGTTCGCCATTCACTATTACATTGACGCCAACCTCGCTTTTGTAGAGATATGGATCGATGAATCCTCCAGCAAATAGGCCGCAATTAACGTTTGTTTTTGATGGATGTAATGGCTGTTCTTGAATGGCTTCGGATTGCAACATCATTGCGGAACACCATAAGTTGGCATGATCGCGCGATGAACACTTTTCACAGAGCACCGATTGTCGTAATACAATTTTTGCGATTTGTAAACTTTTTTGAGGCGTCAATCTTTTCATGATGAAATGTCAATGAACACCTAAAAAATGATGTATTTAGTTTGACAATTGTCACGCGTGATCTGCCAAAAAAAACCCCTATAGGAAAAGTACCTCCAAGCTGATCACCCTTTACATCCAAAACGACATACTCAAAGAATAAAGATAGAAAAATGTTTAAATATTTCCATCAGTCTGATGCTTGTTTACACTTAACTGATTGATTTTAAATTTGCAATTACATTCTGCATGGATTTTTCGATATATTTCGTAGTTATTTTTGTAACAAATGTTTGACCAATTTTCTTAACTCTTCGTACTTCAAAAAATAAAAAAGTACCAGTCTAACGGTTAGACGCGATAGAAGTGAAACCCTCCGTAAAAAAAACTGAGAGAGAATAAGACGAAAGCAGCATTAGGAGCGGGATAATTATAGGTTCATTATAATATTGCTATAAAGTTCATATTTTATTTTCTTCATTTTATTATTATTCATCCTCAATGTTTTCAATTTCAACAAATGTAACGAGTGGCTTATGATAGCTAAAATATGATACAAATGCTTTGGTTTCGATGTTGTCAACATATCTTTGAAATACCGCGTCAAATGTTGTTTTTGATCGTGTTGTCGATTCAGTGCGATTGTTACACATTTTTAAATTGAATGTTGTATTGAGAAAGTCAATTGAAGGAACCGCTGTGTCCAATGCAAAATTTACGTTAAAATCGCCACTTAAAATCATTGGAACTTTATCGTAATCTTTTCTAAGTATCCGCGATACTTCTGGTGTATACTTTATTAAATTTTCGTGAATGAATTCCGCGATGCTATTTATTGATTTTTTTTCTGTCGATATTCACGACACTTTTCTGCATTATTTTTCGGCATAATTGCGGTAAATATTTAAAAATAAAAATATTTACGAATATAAAAATACACACGCGGTTGCTATTATGAGCGTCCCCAGCAAAACCTGCGTGACCGAAACTCTAACACAATTACATTTTTTTGAATGTTACAAACACATATGCACTCGTATTTGTTTGAAAATCGACTTTTTTTTTGGTTCTCCATCACCTTTGGAAAATGTGTAAACAGTAAGCAAACTTTATTTATATATTTTTCCTCATTTTTGCATCAGTAAAATTAAACAAACGCCGTAGCCGAATGGGTTGGTGCGTGACTACTATTCAGAATTCACAGAGAGAACGTCAGTTCGAATCTCGGTGAAAACACCAAAATTAAGGAAAACTATTTTTCTAATAGCGCTCACCCCTCAGCAGGCAATGGCAAAACACCGAGTGTATTTCTGCCATGAAAAAAAGCTCCTCATAAACATATCATAAAATAAAATAAAATAACTGTATAAAAAAATTTAGTTTAAAATTTAAAATTTAAAATTTATTTAGTTCGTCGCTACGTTTATATGTAATATTCGTAGCCAAGAGTGTCGCTTTTTTCGTTTCACTTTTTCTCAAATCACTCCCAACGATTCTAAAGAAGTTTTCACTTCAATAAATTTATTACGGATTGCAAATGCAAACATTATTTCATGAAAAACGCTTTCCATGCATGCATTTTTTTAGATTTGGAAACAGATGGAAGTCGCTAGGGGACCAATCTGGTGGGCACCGTGGATGCTCCAACAATTCGAAATTTAATTCATGGATTTTTGGCATTGTCAAAATGCTCTTGATGTTGATGAAATCACAGAAATAATCGAAGTTGACCGGGGTGTTAGTAGTCGCAGGATCGCCCAGGAGGTAATGATCGGCCATAAAAAGTTTTAAGGCATTTGCGCTAAAATTTTACGCAAAAATAATGGATTTCTTTTTCCCCTCCGTATCCGAATGGGTTAGAGCGTGACTACCACTCTGGGTGAAAGACAAAAATGAAGAAAAAGTTTTTTCTAATAGCCCCTCGAAAGTGTGGGTGCGAGCGTGACAGCATAAAAGAGAAAAAGGGGTATCTACATATAGTAGATGCTTTCCATTTCAATTCAACCGGGCTATTCGGGTCATGTTCTTCGATTTCGATGTAACTGAAATATGTTGCTCTCTGGTCAAAATAATGAGACACATATTTTTTTGTTCGCCCGAAAAAATTTTTTTTCAAGAGTTATCGGCAATTTTGTTTTTCGACTCAAACTCGATTTTTTTTAATTATATAAGAAACATTTTTTTTTAAATGCCCATAACTTAGTCAAAAATGAACCGATTTTAATAATTCTGGGTTCAAAATGATCGTAATTACTTACACGAGTGACTTCATGTAGAAACAATTGCAAAAAGGTAGTTGACAATTTTTTATTTAGCAAAAAAGAAAAAAAATTGAAATTTTTTCGAAATTCAATATTTCAAAATGTGTATTTTTTTTTTTTTATAACTTTTTCTAAATCAAGAGGACACCTCAAGCTTCAATTAAGCTGAATGCCCAGTAGCTAAAATGAGTTGTTTTTGAGTAATGAATTTTTGAGTAAAAGACCTGTTTCGCACTTTTTGTTTTTTGCAAAATAAAAAATTTTCAACTACTTTTTTGCAACTGTTTCTATATGATATAGCGAATCAATAAATATATATTCTCCTCTATAGACTCCTATTGGAGCATAGGGTGTTCAAAAAAATCAATAAATATAAGATATAATTAGCAAAAACTAATCTGGCTTGCGTACCTGCCATACCCACATAAGTAACCTAGTAACCCACATAAGTAGTCTAGACAGAAGGTGGCAGGCTTAATTCGGAATTATCTCAGGAATTCATGGTAATGGTTGCACGGGTTAGGCTAAGGCCTTTATGCACTGCGATCAGATTAATCTATTGTGCGACCCTAATTACTTAATTATAATTATTTAGTATACCGAGGAATCGAACCAGCTCCTTTTCTAGTAGGTACGAGTCGAGGATTCTGTGTCTCCTTAGCCTAATGCCTCACAGTTGGTGATTAGGTTTTCCATAAACTCTTCATCTCAGAAGAACTTGCATAATCTTGTACTAAGTAACGGCGGCCGCCGTAGCCGAATGGGTTGGTGCGTGATTATCATTCGCAATTCACAGAGAGAACGTCGGTTCAAATCTCGGTGAAACACCAAAATTAAGAAAAACATTTTTCTAATAGCGGTTGCCCCTCGGCAGGCAATGGCAAACCTCCGAATGTATTTCTGTCATGAAAAAGCTCCTCACAAAAATATAATATCTGCCGTTCGGAGTCGGCATAAAACTGTAGGTCCCTCCATTTGTGGAACAACATCAAGACGCACACCACAAATAGGAGGAGGAGCTCGGCCAAACACCTGACAGAAGTCTACGCGCCAATTATATATATATATATATATAAGTAACCCTCCCTCAAGTCCTGGTACCCAAATCAGTGAGACCTGATTATGAGTGGCCAGTTTGTTGAGTGCATTATTACACTCTATTAGGACTTTTGACTTGAATGTGAAGCTATTCAAAGCTTTGAGAACCTATTGACTATCCGAAAGTATTTTAATTTTTACTTTCTCGAACCTTCTTTTGGATATGATTTCCACTGTTTCCGTTATGGCGAAGAGCTCTGTATGGTATCGCTCATCGTGGTAACTGTACTTAGTGTTAGGGATTTGTGTGCTATAGGCCCCACTATTCCTGCTCCTACTCCGTTTTGGAACCATCTGTGTACCATTTTTGTCAATCATCATTTTGCCGTGCTGGGTTACTGTTCCACTCTTCCCGGGAAGAAAACCTTGTATCTCTTTATAAAATTGAGTACGGGTTCCGTGTGGTCATTCGCCTGGGGTAGTTCCCATGGGCCCTGTTATGCTTAGGCACGCTAGCCTTTGTAGTTTACACAGTTTTGATATAGTCGTAGTTTGATTTGTTTTAAGCCACTATACCAAAGCCCCATATAGTACAATAAGTCTTACCAATTGGGTGTAGAACCAGAAAATCATTTTAGGGTTCAGACCCCAGGATTTACCCAAAGTTGTTTTGTTTTCCAAAGATTTTTCGTTGCCTTTTTTATTAATGAGTTGAGGTAGGCGTGCCAAGAGAGTTTTTTTTTATCCAAGATAATTCCTAGATATTTAGTTTTGGAAATAACTATTTACTATTTTTTTTAAATAATTATTTTTTAGTATCAAGGCAGTTAATGTCCATCTTTTATTGACAAAACTATCCAATAAACAAATCAGCTGTTCACTAAACCGCGTAACAACCGTCTGTCACACTGCAATTATAGTTAGAATTAACTGCGCCGGTAATACCGATTAACGCCGCCGTCTGTCTAGGCTAAAAGAAATTAGATTATTATCTTAAAATTTTACTATATTTTATATCTGAAGTATTCTGGTTATTTTGCATATTGTGAGCGCTCGACTTCCACGGATTATTTATTTCCAATGGTATTCCCTTTCGAAAAATGCCCTTCAAAAGGATCAAACTCGTTTCACCAACATTCTTTGCACTTCATATTAACATTCATTAAGTCAAATTTTATTGTTTATCATAGATATAGCATTTATCCGCTTTTTGTGTTGAGTTTTAAATGGAGTCTTTAAATTTACAGTTACACATAATCCATACAAGAAACAAATCGAAATTGGGGACACACATTAACAATTTTCACTTCCTATTTTCATTCCCACTAATATTCTGAGAGCCCAACAGAGGGAAAAGATCCAACTCAAAAAATAATATTTGGCACAATTTTAGGACAGGCGCTGCTATGCGTGTATAACAACTTGTAGCCACATTTTTGCTTACATTCATGTATAGATATGACTATGTACATACTTTTTGCTTATATGTACATATGTATGTATCTACATATAAAATAGTATTTAAATTTAAATATTTTCATATAGAATTCACATATTTGCTCATGCATTATTTGTATACTAGATACGAATTGAAATACTCCAATGCTGATCACTCGACAAAGGGATGACAACTATTTATATGTAGATAGGATAGGATATTTAGGAAGAAAGTTCACTATTAGCTTGGTGCTTGCTCTTCTCCGATTTTGAAGTGAAAACTTCTTTAGAATCGTTGGGAGTGATTTGAGGAAAAGTGAAACGAAAAAAGCGACCAACTTGGCTACGAAGCGTTATATTATATGTTGATATAAAAGTAGCGACGAACTAAATAAAAATCACTTTTATTTTTTCTTGTGATTTGAACCAAGGATTTTGGATCGGAAGCTCACATTGCTAGTCGCTCGGCTACCCCGCCATGCTGTCGTCGCTGGCCTAAAAGTTATTTAGTTACGAAGCGTTATATTATATGTTGATATAAATAATTTTTGTGAGCGTGTAATTCTCAAAAGTTTTATTAGGTTTATTATTTAAAATGTATTGACTAGGTAGTGTGGTTATCAGCTTAACATCTGATAGATCCTCCATCGGAGGACAACAAATGTTAAACTGGTTTTTGGAAATGGGCGGAGTGTTTTAGGGGCTTGCTCCTTCTCTGCCACGGGTTGACTTGGTGTTGCAGTACCGCCGGGATTTCGGCTTTGAATAAATACAAGAAGAAATATACTAATACATTTAGCTTTGGTGGGAAGAGCCATAAATTTTTATATGAATACATGTAGACGAAAATGGAATTTTTTTTTTTTGAAATTTGCATTGTAGGACATTTCTGATTATTTATTGAAAACAGTTTTTTGGCTTTTCTATTTTTGGTTTAGATACTGAAAGTCAGTTTAAGTGAATCGGTATAAATATTTCGTACATTATTTTTTTTTTTTTGTGAGCGTGTAATTCTCAAAAGGTTTATTAGGTTTATTATTTAAAATGTATTGACTAGGTAGTGTGGTTATCAGCTTAACATCTGATAGATCCTCCATCGGAGGACAACAAATGTTAAACTGATTTTTAGAAATGCGCGGAGTGTTTTAGAGGCTTGCTCTCTCCACCTCTGCCACGGGTTGGCCCGGTATTGCAGTACCGCCGAGATTTCGGCTTTGAATAAATACAAGAAAAAATATACTAATACATTTAGCTTTGGTGGGAAGAGCCATAAATTTTTATATGAATACATGTAGACGAAAATGGAATTTTTTTTTTGAAATTTGCATTGTAGGACATTTCTGATTATTTATTGAAAACAGTTTTTTGGTTTAGATACTGAAAGTCAGTTTAAGTGAATCGGTATAAATATTTCGTACATTAATTTTTGTGAGCGTGTAAATTCTCAAAAGGTTTATTAGAAAATCTATTGAAGGTAGGTAGTGTGGTATCTGTTCCTATCAGCTTAACATCTGATAGATCCTCCATCGGAGGACAACAAATGTTAAACTAATTTTTGGAAATGCGCGGAGTGTTTTATGGGCTTGCTCCGCCTCTGCCACGGGTTGACCCGGTATTGCAGTACCGCCGGGATTTCAGCCTTGAATAAATACAAAAAAAAATATACTAATGCATTTAGCTTTGGTGGGAAGAGCCATAAATTTTTATATGAATACATGTAGACGAAAATGGAATTTTTTTTTTTTTGAAATTTGCATTGTAGGACATTTCTGATTATTTATTGAAAACTGTTTTTTGGCTTTTCTATTTTTGGTTTAGATACTGAAAGTCAGTTTAAGTGAATCGGTATAAATATTTCGTACATTAATTTTTGAAGTGAAAACTTCTTTAGAATCGTTGGGAGTGATTTGGGAAAAAGTGAAACGAGCGGCTAGCAATGTGAGCTTCCGATTCAAAATTCTTGGTTCGAATCACAAGAAATAAATTTTTTTTTTTTTTGAAATTTGCATTGTAGGACATTTCTGATTATTTATTGAAAACAGTTTTTTGGATTTCAGCCTTGAATAAATACAAGAAAAAATATACTAATACATTTAGCTTTGGTGGGAAGAGACATAAATTTTTATATGAATACAAGTAGACGAAAATGGAAGAAATTTGTAAGTCTGTTTCTTCGGTCCGTTTGGGTATTTTTTTTGACAACATCGAAACCAAAGCATTTGTATCATATTTTATGTATCATAAGCCACTCGTATCATTTGTTGAAATTGAAAACATTGAGGATGAATAATGATAAAATGAAGAAAATAAAATATGAACTTTATAGCAATATTATAATGAACCTATATTATCCCGCTCCGAATGCTGCTTTCGTCTTATTCTCTCTCAGTTTGTTTTACGGAAGGTTTCGCTTCTATCAAGTCTAACCGTTAGACTGGTATTTTTTTTTTCATAAATGGGGCAGAGGTTATGAAAAACCACAGGATACACAGTTTTTCTTTGACCGGTCACATGCACCTGTGTGCAAAATAATAGGAACGCGCCGACTTAAGGGGTTAGGCGTAGTCAGAATTAAAAAAAAATGGATTTTTTTTGCATTTTCTTAAAGTATAATATCTTAAAAACATTGTGTCAAAATTTGAGGTAAATTCGACAAATACTTTTCGAGTTATTCAACAATTAACAAAGGGCGCTCGGTCTCTCCGGCAGCTGCAAGCAACCGACTACTCGGGTTTTATTGTTATGAATGTCGATGTTATGAAAATCAATATCTTGGAAGCTGCTATAACGGCTGAAGAACTATTATATGGCCCAGGAATAGATAACACAGTGTAAATAAAAAAAAATTGTATAACTCTACATAAATCGATAGCAAAACTTTAAATGCGTTTTTCACCTATGTTTTTTGAGATGGTGATCTTGTAACTTAAAAACCGCTTGGTAGATTTGAATAAAATTTATACTGCTTTTGAAAAACATAAAAAACTCGTGCCTGATCAAAGGATTTTTTTTTCAAAATTTCGATTTTTTTAAACTATTAATTGCCGTTTTGTTTTTCAAAAATCTGAAAAATATTTCCTAAGGCCGCCATATTGTTAATTAAAAAAAAGCTTCTATCAGACACAACATTATCTATTAATAAAACGAATTTCTCTTGACCGATTTAATTTAGATGAATCTCCAAGGACTTGTGATGATAACTTTTTCAATTATTATTTTTTTGTTTTTGAAATTTTGCTAAACTCAAGTCGAAACATGATGTATTAATGCTATGTTTTTATTTTTGTAAAATAAAACAACTGACTGGCAAAAAAAATTATGTACTGAAAATCGTAAATTATTGGCAATCAAAAAAATTATTGGCAATCATAATTTTTTCAGGCCTCTGAGTACCCCTAACCCCTTAACAGGTTTTAACTATTTGTTTTATGTTTCATTTTTTTTGTTTAAAGCTAAGTGCATTATCCAACAAAAATCATATAATTCAAAACACCTTACAAAATTTACAACTCAAAAAAAATATATATCACACAAATTTTCAAATTTTTAATCAAAATCTTTAGATAACTTCACGGTAGGCCATTTAATAGCCCATTCACTTTTGGTGTAATAAAATGTAAGTTTTGAAGTCACTCAAAAATCGTTTTGATTTTTGAATTTTTTTTTTTTTGAGAAAATTAAGAATTCTTTGACATGAAAGAAAATGCTCAACACGTCAGCGAAATTTTTTTTTTTAATCTACAAGAATTTTGAGTCACTTGAAACAAGCACTTTGCTAGAATACTGCATACCCATAATTTTTCTAAAACTTTTGTGTAAAAAGGTGAAAATTTAACGAAAATTTTTTTAAATTTGTTAAATTTTGTATATGTTTTTTGTTGTAGAATGCACTATACTTCTATAATAACATAAAAAAAATTAAAACCGAAAAAAGTTAAAATGTGGTAATTCGCAACGTTCCTATTATTTTGTACACACATGTAATTATTTAATAAGCGATTTTATGAGCTATTTGCAAAAATTTTCATATCATTTCGTTCACTTGTTTCCATAAAAATATATATAATATCATACAAATGGAATTTTTTTTAGTTAAAATTTGGTAATTCGCGCCGCTTCTATTATTTTGTACACATATATTATGTATTTTTTTTATAAGCGTGTGCATTACATATTTTAGTATTTATTTTACATTTGCAAAAATTTCACATCATTTCGTTCACTTTTTTTTCATAAAAATATGTATAATATAGTATATTACGTATGGATATTTTTTAATTTTTTTTTTTAATTTTTTAAACACAATTTTCATTTAGCGTATTACTATTTTTATTGCTTAAAAAGCGCCACTGTTTTGAAATGTAAATTATATTAAATATATTCCATATATTTTTTTATATGTTTTTATTTGTCATTACATAAATTTTTGCGATCCGCACTGCGTTTTGTGGCTAAATACACATCTTGCCCGTAATTATTTATTTTTAGCACTCACATCTTCAGCATTTCAGAAATTCAAAATTTTCGCTATTTGCTCCACGACAACGGCAACGAGACACAAAAACAAAAAAAAAACGAAAACAAGATAACACAATTTCCTTCCAAATGAAAACTTTCGAAATAAGCAAAATTGTAAATTTAGCAAATGCTAAACGATTTGCTGTCAGCTTTCAGTAGATGTTATAAATTTTTTTTCAAATCTTATTCAATTTTATGCCAGCATTGCAATTGCTCTATTCGATATTTTATGTGTGTGTGTGTGTGTACTCGTAATGAGGGACCTTACGCAAAAATCGATGGTTACGTTCGATCTGGTCAAGTTGAACTCGGAGACTAGTTGGCAATATTGGGCCAGTGAAATTTTTCGAAATGAAAACATTGCCACTACAACCACACCGCCATCAAGTCGCACTCATCACCCCTGTATACTGCTTATACCACCTCAGCCATCATTTCCACCAGCCGCAATCCATCGTTTTCTTAGCCGTTGTTGTCCTCAGTCCATTTCTTTCTCGCTTCGGTACGACGTTTTTATGAAAATTGTCGTGCCTTCTGGCTGTTTGCTGCTAAGTTTTCGTACATTGTGCATTGTTGTTGCAACTGCCGCGCTATTCGATTCATCATAAACACAACATACCAGTTTGCCAGTCTACTCATTTCCCTCACTCTTCTCTGCTGACATTCACCTATCACTGATTTTCATTTTCAATGTACGAATAATTTGCAACTGAAAAAAACTTTCTTCCATTGCTCAATGCTACTTTCCAAGATGTTTTCAGATGATTTTTCACGAGATTAAACAACAAAAGTTGTGATGAACATCAATGATGGGCATCAATGAGAGACATCTGTGGGTGGGAAATGTTTTTTTTACCATCAATAGCACAGTGGTTTGGAATTGAAAAAATTAAAAAAAAAAAACGTTTGTCAACACAAGCATGAATTTAATTCTTCTACACCTCATTTTTTTACAGAAATAAGAATTACAGATAAAACGATTAAAAGATATATATTTAAATTTTTTTTACATGAAAGTATGTACAAAACTACGAGACGCAATTACTCAATAAACCGTGTAGTCTCCATCGTTGTCGAGTATAGCCTGGCATCTTCTTCATGCTTTGAAACAGCTTTTCTGCGTAGCTCGTCGACAAACAGGACTAGATTTTGCGAACTTGACGCACGAGTTGCTTTAAATCTTGGACTAGCCTTCCGGCAAGATGCGTTTTCATAGTTCCCTACACATTTTCAATGGGGCTGGCGTCTGGGGACTGGGAAGGCCAGTCCATTACTGTGACGCCATTTTCTTGTTTTATTGTTCCACAATATCTTTTTCTGAGAGCAGTGGTTTTGATGATGTGGGACGGTAAGATATGGTAGCCTCCTTCAGTCGACGTTCGCTGGTGTTGATACTCATATCTATTCCCTCTTAAGCAAGAATTGATTGTTCTTGGCGTAGTCACAAAGAAGGCTCCCGCTTAAAAAGTTGGGCGATCCCTTTATCCTGCTCAAGTCATCAACACGCAAGAGTCATCAACATTTTTGTACACTTTTTACCGCGGATTCCACATCACAACAAACGTTTTTGATTTTTTAATCACTTTTGCAGCCCCCGGCGTAAGATAATTTCGGCCCTTTCGAATGCGTGCATAAAAATACCGCCTCAAAACGCTTCGCGTACTTCTCACTCATTTTTGTTTGATTGCGTTTACGGGAAAGTTTCGAACGACACTATCCTGAGTTAGCACTGGCGTCGTAGCCCTTGAGTGGGACTATTACGCAGAAAAAAGCAGAACGAAATATATCTTGAAGTTACAAGAAAAAAACTTCTGGCACAGACTGTATCATATTATTATACCCTATGTAGATGGGCGTCTACAAATGTTTGTAGTAATAAGTGGAAAAATATGTACTACAATATTGAACTAAGCAACTTTTTTCCTGTATCCATAACCCATCTACCACCATCTATCGTTTTTTAATCCTAACTCTCGACTATTCCTGCATTCGCGGCATTCAGCAATGAATTAAAATTTACTGCTACCTGAAACTTTCAACTACAATTAAATTAAAAAAAAAAAAATTGCGAAAAATTTGATCTTCCTCAATCCCTACATTATTTAACTGATTGCGATGAAATTTTGGTGAACTCTTGTTAGTATGCTCAGGAAGGCTTATTAGTTAATTTGCGCCCGCTAGGTGGACCAAATCAATATAATATTTCGCAAACGTATTCGAGAATTGCATCTACAAATAAAAAAGGAAGCATACATACTATTCATACATACATAAATTCACCTTACTTTTTGCCCACAGTAATACATACATACATGGTTCACAGAAAGGGACTCTGTGGAAGGCATGAGGAACTTTTACTCACTTAGTAATAGATTACCGCCAAATTTGTCTAATCAAATTAAATATTGGCCTACATACATATGTCACTAAGGTGTATAAACTCCTCTTAATGTTGCCATTAAAGTAATTAAAAAGCCCACTTGAAGTAATTAAAAAAATATTGCTACAAATTTTTTTTTATCTTTTTCTACAACTTTTTGAATTGATGGCTTTGTTTTTTCATAGGTTATACATTTTTAATCAGATCTAGACAATGCTATCAGCACTGTTCTTATTGATAACGAATAATATTGCTTTAATTTAGCGGCAGGTCAGAAATCAAAATAGATCAACGAAACCAACGCAAGACTGAGTCTTGTAGAGGCCCTATGCTCCCAAGAGGAGTGAACAAGGAAAAAAAATATTGTTTTAATAAAAATCAATTTATTATATAATTCACTAATTCACGAACCCCGTAGCCGAATGGGTTGGTGCGTGATTACCATTCGGAATTCACAGAGAGGACGTTGGTTCGAATCTCGGTGAAAGCAAAATTAATAAAAAAACATTTTTCTAATAGCGGTCGCCCCTCGGCAGGCAATGGCAAACCTCCGAGTGTATTTCTGCCACGAGAAATCTCCTCATAAAAATATCTGCCGTTCGGAGTCGGCTTGAAACTGTAGGTCCCTCCATTTGTGGAACAACATCAAGACGCACACCACAAATAGGAGGAGGAGCTCGGCCAAACCCCTAACAGAAGTGTACGCGCCAATTATATATATATAATTCACTGTCTATCTGTTTTCATAATGTCGAAAATAACGTTCAATAAATTTTTACACTAACTGAGGAAATAAAAAAATTATGTTCATTTAAAAAAAATGTGTAATTCATGTATTGGAATTGGTTTTAACATTGTATATTTATATTGTTCGATTACCATGCCAGTTAACAAGAAGAAGTTTTCTCATACTGTATGTTTATTTATTTGATGTAACACTGCCCACTCGTGAGCATTACGATTGAGAATATGTGCAGAGGTCTGGCCATTAACTACTTTAAAATTCGTTCGGCAAAACAACTCTTGGTCTAACAGCGCCAGCGTCAAAATAAAGTATACACCAGATATTGTTAAGTTTTGATTATTTGTTTACTTATTTTATAATTTCAATTATTTGTATATAAAAATATGGTTCGTACTAAAATAAAACCCATATAAACTAAGGTTTCGAACTTAACACAAAATTTATAAAAATTCTGCAAATGTTCAACAAAATTTCAAAATTTTTACTACGAATTTATAGAAAATTTTCAGGTACGCAGTTTTGTAGATTATTGAATTTTGGTATACTAAAATACAAAATTCAAGTAGTTCAAAAAATGCGTTGATTTTTGACAATTTTTTCTGCTGACGGTATAGGATGTTTTTTCCATATAAGAAAATTGTGTCGAATAGAGAAAATGCGCAAGACCGCTTCCTAAAAAAATTGTCAAAAATCAGAGTAATTTTGAACGTACTTAAAACTTGCTTTTTATTATACCACAATTGAATGATCTATAAAACTAGATAACCGAAATTTTTCTAAAAATTCTAAGTAAAAAGTCTGAAATTCTGTTGAAAATTTGCCGAATTTTTACTATTTTTATACAAACTTTAGTTTACATGGCTTTTGTTGTAGTTGAACTATACTTAAAAAAAAAATAATAGAAATTTGAAAATAAATAAATAAATAGACAAATCTTAACAATATGTGGTGTACTCTTTATTTTAACGCTGACTGTATGTTACTCAGAAATGTTTGAAATGCTCTCTAGTGCCGAACCTTCAGTAATCTGATCTCAATGAACATAACGCTTACCGGTACACTTAGACCCAAAAAAAGTGATATCACAGTTATATTCATTTATCCTCTTTGCTAACCCATCTAGTTAATCTGCCCGACTAGAAAAAGTACATAATATCAAACAATGCAACCAGTTATGGCAAAGTGCAAGACAGTTTCTTCTTCTTGATTGGCGCGATAATCGAATTTGGCCGAAAGGGCAGTTAAGTGAGTAAAATATTCGTTTCTTCTACTTTATATTTCTTACACCTCCTGCTGTTTAAATATGTACATATGTATATGTAGTGTTTATATGGATAGGCACACCAAGCCTTTCCGCCTGGCTACATATTATATTACGAAATGCCCTGCTACTGCTTCAACGACACTGGATATATCCCTTTTTCTCAGATAGTGCACTCTCGTAATCCAAATGATTAATCACTGTTGCGATAGAGAGCTGTTGTGGTAGAGTGTCTCAGACAGGCGAATTTTAGAATAGAAGAAACATTAAACGTTTTTTGGAGTTCAAATGAAAATGCTTTTTAGATACTCACAACCAGTCACAATTGACTACGTTCGCACACGTACCGGATAGGTCTGATAACCAAAACAGAACACTAATATTTCTTCGAGGAGATTGAAATGATTGAGCATATTTTTCGTAAATGTTTGCATAACTTGCATAGTCGAAGCTTAACAATCTGGAACTCAGCCCCCAAAAGCCTTATAGTCTTCATCTTTACGCTTTTATTGATGCAGGATTTTCACCATTTTCTCTAACTTTAACTTTAACTTCAACAATTAGTTAAGTTAGAATAAGTTGTAGCGGTTTTCTTCTATGGAAAACGCAGTAACTCTCATGCTTCACTGTAATGTTGCATAGATAACTTACTCCGATCTCTCCAAAACGCAACATAAATACATTGAAGAAATGTTTACCTAGACCGGCGAATTTTCGTCGTGATAGCGCAGGGCAGTGTCACAGAAGGTACAAAACCGTTTCTTCCTCTTGACAGCTTCTGCAGAATTCATGTGTCTCCCCTTGGAATTAATAGATTATAATATAATATTAAATTTAGAACATGTAAAAATGTTGAGTATTTTCATAACTGAGAAATCACTGTCTACTAACACACACATAAATATAAATCTTTGACTGAGCATGAGAGTATTGGACATAGCTTTGCTTAGTTGTCGTTGTTGCGCTCTCTTTGTTTACTTCTCGTCAGCAGGTGTTTTGTCGGCAAATGGAAAACTTGGAAAATGCTGAAATACGCACTCACATATACACACATACATACATATATGCATACTGTTGTGTGTACTTATGGAACTTTTGTAGAGAAAGTTGACTGACAACAAAAATTTGAGGGTAACATTGGAGTCTATGGGTTTTCCACGTTCATGCGGCGATCGGAAGGGGAAATTTGCGAATTTTTAATGTATTGTTTTAAATTTCGTATTGTTGCTTTTTTGCTGTTGAAATACCTCTGCGTACATTTTATTGCGGCAGTTTTTATTTACATTTTCGATATTTATTCGTTTTCCCTGGCCATTACGTTTATTTTGCTTGCTACTAAATCATGTTCATGAAATGTAAACATAATTTCTTTATATATATTTATTTAAAGATTATATTAAGCAGGGAGAACACATTTCGTACATATAAATATTTATACGCACACACACATACATATGTACGAATGTATCTTTGCCTTAAATTTGTACAATTTAAGATGCCATAATCTCTCACAAATTTTCACAAATCCTATACGATGAATGATGACTTTTCTTCAACATTTTTCTTACACCAGTTCATGGACGTTTTTAAAGGTCAGCATTTGTAAAGACATTTCAGAAACGTTTAGAAATATTTTAAGAAGATGCATGTTTTTGTTTTCTTTTATGAACTTATGTATTTCGTGAATGAACCGGAACTAAATTTTTGCTTACGCGAGCACTTTAACTAGGATTAAAAGCAGTACACTTTTTAGCTCTAAACGATTTAGCATAAGCAGGTGCTTACTTTAATATCTTTGTTGTTCTTGTTAATATTAGTATTATTATTAGAGTTTTGTCTCTCAGACAAATCTTTTTCAACGCCCAAAATTGCCGTTAACACTTCTACGAGGTATGTATATATGTAAAAATCAATAATGAATTTACTGCTGGCTCCACATACACAACTACATTCATGCATGAAGTAAACGTGGTTGCCAAATCATATCCTTAATAAAGGAAAATGATTTCACTTACTTTAAGAAAAAATATCTACATAACCTTAGCAGATTTTGGTCAGAGAAAAATTTAGCATTTTTATTCAAAGTTATTAAAACGGACTCCTAGGCTAAAGATTGTATCGAAAAACAACAATTCGGAATGAATACTACGTAGGTAACAGTAAATCGATATTATAACTATTATATGTCCCAGGAATAGATGACACAGTGTAAGTAATTAAATAATTTGTATAACTCTACATAAATCGATGGCAAAACTTTAAATGCGTTTTTCTCAAACCTATGTTTTTTGAACTGGTGATCACTGTAACTTAAAAACCGCTTAAACTGCTTTTGAAAAACATAAAAAACTCGTGCCTGATCGAAGGATTCTTTTTTCAAAATTTCGATTTTTTTAAACAAATAATTGTCGGTTTTTTTCTCGAAAATCTGAAAAATATTTCCTGAGTCCGCCATATACTCGTAGTTAATTTTGAAAAAAAAAAGACTTCGATCAGGCACAAGATTATCTATTAATAAAATAATTTCTCTTGTCCGATTGATTTTAGATGAATCTTCAAGGACTTAAGATGATCGCTGCAAGGGACTTCTGGAGAAACGCGCTCCACACCAACAGCGATAACTTTTACAATTATTAATTTTTTTTTTTTTTTGGAAATTTTGCTAAACTCAAGTCGAAATGTGATGCATTAATTATATGCTTTTATTTTTGTAAAATTTACGATTGACTGGCAAAAAAAATTATTGAATATCATAATTTTTTCGTTCCTCTGACTACCCTACTACTGGAGTCCTACTGGAAAATGTCACCACGTACACTACCAATCCAGGGTTGAATTACGCTCTCTAGAACCTCGATATATGCAGCAGAACTCACTCCAAATCGTTGAGTGAAAATTTCCTCGTTCGTTTTTTGCATTTGCAACAGATTCTGCGTCGCCGCCTAATGCTTCCAATTCATGGTGAACCTAATGATCGCATGAATGGGCGCACTTAAGGGGGCAGCCTCATGTAGAAGTCTCAAAAAATCGATTTTTTTGTTTTTCGATAACTTGAAAATATAGTATCTTAGGAATATACTGTGAAATTTTCATCTCGAAATTCTCAATATTATAGCTTCTACAGCCCACTAACTAGTTAGAGAGCGGTCCGCGCGCTCCTGTACCTCAAACTTTAAACTCAATTATTTCGAAACGACTTTTTTAAAAACTGCTCGTGTTGTAACTCAAAAAGTTATCGACCGATTTGTTTGAAATTTGGTGAGGCCTTTTTGTATGTTACTACCGGAAGGATGAACCAAAAACTTAAGACATTTCAAGTTGATAAATTACTTTTTGGGGGTTAAAAATGTCAATAAAATAGCCCTAAATTCTGACTTTTTTTTGAAAGGCTTATTTCATAATTAATTTTATATTTTTTTTTTAATTTTAAAGGTTCATCCTTTCCGTTAATATTTCATAAAATGAAATCACTTTTATTTTTTTGTTTCAGATCGATAGATTAAGAGTGATAAATGGAGCAGTTTGGGACCTCGCGCTGTAGGCAGCCGACAAGAAATGATGCTGAGCCGCCATTTTGAAAAAAAAATAAAAAAATTTTTTTTTTGTACTCTTAAAAGGTTAAATAAAGTTGTGTTAAAGTTTCTAATTAATATAATTATTTTATCACCTTTAAAAATATGTTTAAAAAATG
The DNA here is from genome assembly GCF_027943255.1 of Anastrepha obliqua. Taxonomy (NCBI): domain Eukaryota; kingdom Metazoa; phylum Arthropoda; class Insecta; order Diptera; family Tephritidae; genus Anastrepha; species Anastrepha obliqua. The sequence goes on from NC_072895.1 coordinate 25,404,007, forward strand.
ACCGATTTTGAGGCTTCTACATGGACTTCCCCCCTTAAGAAAATTAGGGAATTCTAAGTAGGTGTGATTGGCACATAGGTATGACGACGATAACTGCATGTCTATTCATTTCTTGAGTTAAGTTGTAGTACTCCATTAAAAGAGCAAAAAATGTAATATGTATGCACAAAATATATTAAGAAAATATTAATTTCAAAGAAACAGATATTTTATTATGCTTACTTTGTGTTATTGTAATTGAATAACACTCTAAATTTAATTTAACCGCTCGGCTAGAATGGTCTTTTAGTCATACTTCTTTGCGTTATTGGCTAACTTTGATATTTAAATGGGCAGAGATGTTATTTTGTACATATCAGTTCGAATAAATAAAAGTTCGAATAAATAAAGGAATAACTGTTATTTTTGGTCCCAAATGAATCCAAACTCAACATGAATCTCCGAGTGAACAAACGTACACAAACTTAGCAACAAATTATCGGAAGTAATCGATACACAATATAGTGTAAAAACTATCGAATACAAGTGACGTCTAATAGAAAACCAATACAAGAATGCATATCAAGGCGAATCCACAAAAGGTGACTTCGATATAGCAAACGATTTGTTTTTTCTTGCGTTTTGATGGTTTGAAAGTCAAAGGTCTTTTCTACTTCTTTCTCGTTGCCAAGTTTGTTTGTCTACACATTTTTACAATCAAACAACTAAATCACGAAATCATAATACTTCTAACAATACACTTTAATTTTCGCGGAATCAACTGATTCCTTTTAGTACGCTGAAAGCCGATTAACGGTTTGCATTCTGTATATGCTTATCAAGACGAATTGAGTATCTAAGGTGGCGCCATTAAAAAACAGTTGCTTTAGTTTTCACGATTACGACAAGTCTGACGTCAGCTTCCCTAGCAATACAAAACAAACAAAAGTAGGAGAAATTACATGCTTGTGCAAATTCAGGGAATGGCTTGCTAATATTATGATTTAAAGTAATATTAAAAGATTAAGTTTAAATTTAAAGATTTAAACTAATCAAACTAATGAAAACGAAGTGCCGTGTATTAAATTGTGCACGCACAAATTAATATAAAACCTCCAAATTCAGTTTGTGTGCGTGTTTATGCGGAAGACGCCGTGGCGAGAAAGTATGTGGGTGTATTATATATTTCATGTGTTTGGTTGTTTTCATTGCTTTCGCCTACTCTTCTTCTTCACAAACAAGTAATTCCCCTTCCTTTTGCTTGTTTATTCATGGGCTCTTACGACACGACGAATACGGCAGGCGCATTCGTGTATTCAAGGTGGATTTATTATAGGTGACAGCATTCACCCAGCTGAATTTTTCGCCGTAGATATGGCTTACGTCAAAGTGATATGCTTTGTTTGTATTGGTATGTTTACATTCTGTGGGAACACAGCTGAAAGTGTCGTACGGGAACACACCTATACCTATTCTTTTGGCCACACTGAATTCATTATTCATTTTTATTCATTATTCAATTTAATTTAACGTTATTATTCGTTCTAAGAAAGAGATCATTCGAGAAGCGTTCTTGCAAACGACAAGACATAAAATTTAGAGTTCCTTTATAAGTTATAAGTATTATTTTTAACAGTCTTGAATTAAACATCACAAATAAATAGTGTTAATAATAAAATAAAAAGGCATATGTGGGGGTATTAGTCCCCCACAATTCACACATATGTTTACATTTGTTTAAAATTCGCCTTGCGTGTATTCTATCATTCTTGTATCCCTACCGAAGTCACCTTCTATGAATTCGCCTTGCGGCATACGATAATTTTTTGGAGTCCCGGCCTGTAGTTAACGATATTCAGTAATTTGCTTTTTATGTGCATCTAACTTTCAACTTATATTACTAGTAAGTTCAAAAACAAATACTAAATTTGCACAAGTGTTCAATAGAGGATGTTTGCATTGAATTAAAAGTGTATATAAATACTTCGGTAGGCTGAATGCTCAGAAGTTTCTCATTTATATGACGTGGGTGGAAAAGGGGGTTGTAAACGTGTATACACGTACCATGTGTAACGCTAATATCGACTATTTGACTAAAGATATTGTCAGTTTTTATTTATGTGGATATGAAAAAGGGTGCAACTGATTTGAAATCTTCGCTGTATGAAGTGAAATGGAAATAGAATTTATTTTTTAATACACAATATTGCTTGATACAGATCTTTGAATCTTTAAAATCAAATGCATTACAGATGGTCCATGCAACTCACTCCTTTCTTTTCCACCAGTTCTTCTATTACAAACGTTTATTTTATTATTTTTTTTTTATTTTATTAAAGACTTTACAAACGTGCGTGTGTGTAGACGCCGACCTCAAAAAATAAATATATTAGTGGTTGGTTACTTTCATTGGTGTCACCTAACCGGTTTGGTTGCTAGCCAAATTTCAAAGATGCTCAAATCCCTCGCAATAGTTTTCTACTTTCTGCACGCATTTGAAATACAATAAGAACGTAATAATATTATATTTCTTTTAAATTTTACGAACATTTTCCAACAAGAAGACAATATCTGCTGTACTTCACTAAACCCGACAGCTGTTTCGGTAATCAGACACAGATTGCAAATTAGTTACAATTAAAATGAAGAACGTCTTGGATGTGATGTCGGTGCAAAAACGCATTGAAGAGAATAAAATCAAGAAACAAAAACCTACAGATTATAGGTACAAATTGTATATATTTATAAATATGTATATTTGGTTATATTTTTCAAATAATTCAACAGAAAAATTGAAAAAAACGGTATTGTGCCACGTTTCCTGTTTGAGTGCGCCATCAAATTGCAAATCAAGCCATTGACCTCAGCAAGTGCTGCAATAATTTATCACCGCTTCTTTAATGAGGTTTCCAGCACTGATTATGACGAATATGTAAGTTAAATGATGAAGATGTACCTATGGAAAAGCATACTTCAAAGTGCTCACTTGAAACTAAATATGCTTTTGAATTTATCTTTTAACTATTTTCAAATTTACCCTTAATGTTGGTCAACGTTTTCTACAGCTCATAGCCGCTTCTGCATTGTACTTGGCCGGCAAAATTAAAGATGATCCTGTAAAGATTCGTGATGTCATCAATGTCGCTCATAGTACACTGAATCGTGGCTCTCAACCGCTAGAATTGGGAGATGAATACTGGTCGATACGTGATGCTATAGTACAAGCGGAGTTACTAATTGCGCGCGTCTTGAAGTTTGATTTGAATATTGAACATCCACACAAGGTATGTTACTAATGTAGAGTACAGAAATTACCATATAAAACTAACACTTTTGCTTTTACCTTAATTCCGCTAGTATTTACTCTATTACATGAAGTCACTGCAATCTTGGCTAGGCCCCACTGTCTGGTCTTCAGTGCCAATTGCAAAGGCTGCGGCATCTTTTCTGCAAGATTTTCATCATAGCCCAAAAATTTTATCTCATAAGCCATCGCACGTGGCCATATGCTGCCTTTCACTAGCCCTGCAAACATATGGCGTGCAAGTCCCTCTGGCCGATGAATCTGACGATGCTTCTATGTGGTATGCAGTAAGTTTTGCCATATAACTTTTTATTAAGAATGTAAGAAATAATTCAGAAAACCACACTTGCAGCCATTTGTTACCGATTTGACAAAGGAAAAACATTGGGAAATTATTGAGGACATAATAGAAACTTACAAGCAAGAAAGTGAAATCAACAGTGTTTAAAATGATTGATGGACAACAATCAGCTCCAGCCAACGTAGATACGTACATACAAGTATATTCGAATTTGTGATAGGGAAATTCTTCAGGCTATAGAATTGGCTTTGGTGTGTTTCTTCTTCTTATCTTAGTTTATATCCACTGAACCTGAATTCCATTAAAATTGAAAGCATACCTGTATACAACCCATACTACGCCGTAAACGAAGTTAATTACGTATAATTTTGATTTAATAAAACCTTATATACATACATAAAAATAAATAAATAATTGGCGCGTACACTTCTGTTAGGTGTTTGGGCGAGCTCCTCCTCCTATTTGTGGTGTGCGTCTTGATGTTGTTCCACAAATGGAATACATACATACATATGTATTTAATATCATTATTATTATTTTTATTTGTAAAGGAGACATGCAATATAACCCTAGCGTAATTATAAAATGAATTCTACTAGACTAATGCTGAATCTAATGCTTATGTCTGCTTTTATGTTTCTCGCTGCGATGTTCACGCTCTCGGTCATCACGTTTCAACGAACGCGATGAAGTGTACCCGGGCGAAGGTGATCTACGCGTTGGCCGTGGTGAATTTTCGTAGCGAGTTGACTTTGATAGGTACGATGTACGTTCAGTGTACCGTTTTGGCGAGTCTGAAGGCGATCGTGATCGATTGCGTCTTGAGGTTTTAGCGCTCCGCGTGCTGCTAGAAGCAGGTGAAATCTCGCGCCGTGTGGTGTATGGCGAACGTGAGCGTTTGCAGCTGGATCGTGCTGGTGAAGAACGCGAACTGCTGCTTTGATATTGTATCGGCGATGGTGAACGTTTAAGGCGTCGCGCACGCTTACTTGTACTATCCGGAGATTCACTACCACGACGATTGTCTTTTGTATTTACAAAAGTGAGCGGAGAATCTGTCGCCTCGTTATCCTACAGAGCGGTCAAAAAAAAAAAAAGAGCAATTATATAAATTATTAAAAATTGAAAATATATTTGCATGACCCACCTTTTTCAGCAGCTTTCGCCTAAAATGCTCCACTTGCTCACTTATGGTCCAGCCAGATTTTAGTTGTCGCATGCCCGCTTCCAACTCGTCTTGATATTGCATCGTTTTCACTTCAATTTCACGCAACTTTGTGCGTTTATCATCATCGTAATTCTGTGCAATATTGCTATTATTCTGCTCGTCATCGCTAGAGTCATAGAACTTTGGTGCTTGCGGTGGATCCAGTGTATCCCATTTGCTAGTGGTGATTGCCTGTGCTTCAACTTGTTCGGGATCAACCGTTTCCCACTTGGATGGTATAAATGCACCGCCTTTTGCATTAGCTTTCAACTGAGAGTCACTAAGCTCAGATGGTAGTTTCTCCAATGGTATACCGTCGATATCTTCGTCCACTGAAAATTAAAATTTTTTTTTTCCAAATTTTAATGTTTCAAAAGATATTCAATTTCGCAATTTACATGGTACACCGTCGATATCATCATCTTCCTCATCGATGCCTAGGCCTCGCTGCGTTGGTGTGCTTTTCTGGATCGACATTGCTTCCGGCAGGCCGCGCATCAGCGCGCTCTTCAATAAAGCTGCCCCATCCAATGGCACACCATCTAAATCTTCATCATCCTTTTCATCGCCGGACATTGGGGCACCATCAATATCTTCGGGCGTTTCTTCAACGACGTCTTCGACTGGTGGTGGTGATGGCACAATCTGCGTATTTAAACATATTGGATGCTTAAGAATATGTAATATTTATGCATTTCTGTATTAATTGTGTACCTGCTTGCCCAAGAACACACCCTTCAATTTAGCCAAAAATTCTTTAGGATATATTGTCCATTCCTCCCAAGCGCGTATCACTTTGATAACACGTGATTTTAAGCCCTCTGCCTTTAGACGGCTTTCCATTAATGTGAAAAAATTGTGCATATTTTCGAAGACTTCTACCAAATGTTTTTCAATACTGAGGGAAAATATTTTTGTTTTTGTTTTTTTAGATTAGGATATCTATAAATAAGAAATACATACGCTTTTCTGAAGAACGAAGCATTTGAGACTTTTACAGTGCAGTTATGCAGAAGATCTGATATCAGGTAGAGACGTGCGATTTTCTTCGATGCCAATGTGTCTGGGTTAGACAATGATTCGGCGATACATTCACAAATTTCATCTGCAGCATCGGCGTGTTCGATACAAAATATCATTGCATCACCTACACGCGAGCGTTCTGGTGTAATATGACGCAAAAGGTCTTCTAGCCGATCACGTTGTCTAAAATAAAAACAAAATTAAAGGGTGTTTAGGAAAGCACTTTCTGAACTTTTTATGACATCTGTATTTTAGCAACATACGCGTTTGAAAGTGCACCCTTGTGTACAACAGTTGCATCGGGATCAACGACCAGTTCATCAGGCATGCCCATGGTATAAAAGTTCGCTATAGGCGGTTTCCAAATCGGACCGCTTTTGAACATTCGAAACTCCTTCTCATTCCATTCTGCGGGTGTGTCGCCTTGCAGTAGAGAGAATAGCTTCCAACGATAATAAATATGCGCGGGGCTTTCATTGTCGAATAGAAATGAAAATAATGGATTTTCTATTTCTCGACTCATGATCAACGCCTCAAACATGGGGCCTTCACGTATGACAAATTCAATCATACGGTGAATAATATTGAGCACAGCTCTAAAATTCAATAGTAGTACATTAATCAAACTCGATTATAGGCATTACTAAAACTTACTTTTCTGTTGGAATGAATACTTTCACGATAGATTTATAAAGAATCTGAAAATGAAAAAAAAGTTTAATATAAACCATTAACTTATGGAAGAGGTTAAACAGTACTTTCTCCATATTCTCTTTTTCTTCATCTGTGGTATACTCTTTATAGTTGATTCTTGGCAAAGTTTGCGCATCTGCAGGTGGAGGTTGAGCATTAAACGGTAAACCGGATGGTGGTGGTGGCAACGTTAGCTCCAACAGCGTGGGTGGTATAAAAATAGGTTGATTCATAATAGGTACGGATTTGCCCCAACCTAAACGCATTTCATAGCCCATAATGTATCGACCATTTAGTGTTTTCAGTGCTCTTTCGGCGTCTTTGCGACTCATATAAGCTACAAAGCCACAATTACGGCCGCGTTGTTTTTCCTCTTCAGAGCGGGGCCACATGATTTTTATACTAGCAAGTGGTCCATATCGACCGAAAATCTCCATAAGTTGTTGTTCCGAGATCTTTATAAATAAAAAAAAAACAAATGCATATATAGTTATAAAAAATTATATTTGAATATACTACATAAATACCTTAGGACTGAGGTTTCCCAAATATAGATTAGTGGTGTTAGGGTCCCCAGTATCAAAAGATCCGGTTTCTCGTGTTTCTGGCGCAGTTTCAACGACTTGCTGTACTACCGCCTGGCCAGCTAAATGTTTATATTTATGACGCTCTTCACGTTCCTCTTGTATTCTGTTAATTACCATACATTTTTTTAATTTAGTGCAATCTTTTTTTGTTTTTCAAACTTACGGCAATACTGCTGTTTCCGTGGCGCCGCAATTTAATGGCGGATTCTTATAGAACTCGACAAAAGAAAACGAAATGAAGGAGTAAAATTTTTTGATATCTCGCTTAGTTTTCGAGATATTAAATAAAAAATAACCCTCATCAGTCCAACTCCGGCTACGCAATCCACCGTAATTTTGCGTAGTACTTCTTTTCGCGTGAGCCGTTGTTGTTGTTGTAGCAGCATAAACATTCCCCATATTTACATACGGTGAATGCAGCTGGAGTGACAGTCCTTGGCCGGATATAAATCCGGGTCGTTTCGGTAACGTAGAACCGACTGTCGTGGAAACGTGAGCCGTCTTCGGCCGCGCTTCAAAAAAATAGCCCTCATCAGTCCAACTCCGGCTACGCAATCCACAGTATTTTTGCGTAGAACTCCTTTCCGTGTTAAATATCTCGAAAACCAAGCGGGATATCAAAAAATGTTACTCTTTCATTTCGTTTTCTTTTGTCGAGTTCTATAAGAATCCGTCATAAGATTGCGGCGCCACGGAAACAGCAGAATCCCCAAACTTACTGTCTCAATTCTTCTTTAAATAATTCCAAATTGCTCTTTTTCTTTTCCTGGCTCTTCTTTTTAAGTGGAACTGAATCCTTTTTAAGATCGGAAGCTAGCATTTTGGCATATTCTTGAGCTTTTTCTGCAGCACTTTTTTCGTCCAGCTTTGATCCCGGCTTGTATAACTTGCCCTTCTCTCGATTATCCTCGCCTTAGAAAGTGAGTTAAGGGCATTAAATAAACTTGCGTACACATCTGCATACTTACGTCGGGAGCCGGCATCGTATGTACCCGCCTTCACCCAAACTTTAGACGAGGCACTGGGGGATTCTTGGAAAGTTTCAACGAACTCTTTAAAGACCTGTCAAAATACAGTATTTCTTATTTACCTTCCATTACATTTTTTCATATAAAAGCCTTACATGGGCCGCCGCTGCCTCATCCTCTTTTTTCTTCTGTTCTTCTAATTCTTTTTTGGACAAAGTGCGTTTGCCCATGTTACCAACGGCGAACGCCTCCAGTTTCTTTTCGCTGATACGCTATAGAATGAATTTATTTTAATATTCACGTAAAACTTAAAAAAAAAAACGTATATATTACCTTCATTTTAGCAAACAAAACTATTCAATTCATAAATTCAAGGAAATTTCTGCATTTGCACTATGAAAAATGTTCTGCATTTAATTGAATATACCATTCACAATAATAGAAGCATATGTGCGAGTTTTTGTATCAATATATCGATATCTTTGCACCGGCAATCATGCTTGCGCTATCGGAACAACGCGGATATGTCTAGCAACGAACTCTCACTCTTGCAGAAGTCCACAGCAAGAAAAGATTGCTGCCACCGGCAAAAGCTCTGTTTAGAAGTTTTATACAAAAAAACCAACAAGAAAAAATCATTTAAGGGCAACGTCACATTTCATATTGAATAGAAGCGCAAGTTTGACTGTATTAATTTTTATTTCCAGATATTGCCAATAAGAAAAAAAACAAGCATGTTCTCATTTAAAAAAAATTGAAAAATGTGAAAAAGTAGAGTTTAAAAAAGTTCATGAGCAATTAAATTTTTCGGTACTTCTAGTCTGTAAGATTTTGTAATAATTGACCTGAGTTAGGTTAGGTTAGCCAAGTTGCTCTTAAGGTCCATTGTGATACCTGCATTTGATTTCCTTCCCCTATCTAAGTTGCTTAAGCCACTTAGGTATTTTTGAGAAGATAACACTCCAGTCCAGAAGTCAACGAGGTACATCAGTTATGCAAAGATTTTTTTGACACTTTTTAAGGGGTTAGGGGTAGTCAGAGGCCCGAAAAAATGATGATTTTCACGAATTTTTTTTTGCTACTTAATTAATTTATTTAACAAAAATAAAAACATAGCATAAAAACATCATGTTTTAACTTGACTTCACCAAAATTTAAAAAAAAAAAAAAATTAATAATTGCAAAAGTTATCGCTGTTTGTGTGAAGCCCGTTTCTCCAGAAGTCCCTTGCGGTGAACATCACAAGTCCTTGCAGATTCATTTAAAACCAATCGGACAAGAAAAATTAGTTTTATTAATAGATAATCTTGTGCCTGATCGAAGCTTTTTTTTTTCTTCAAAATGAACAAAATGGCGGCCTCAGAAAATTTTAGAAAAAAAAACCAACAGTTAATTGTTAAAAAAAAATCGAAATTTTTGAAAAAAAAAAAATCCTTCGATCAGGCACAAGTTTTTTATGTTTTTCAAAAGCTGTATAAATTTTATTGAAATCTACGTAGCGGTTTTTAAGTTACAGTGTGCACCAGTTTGAAAAACATAGTTTTGAGAAAAACGCATTTAAAGTTTTGCTATCGGCTCAGGAGCGGCCGAGCGCCCTTTGTTAATTGTTGAATAACTTGAAAAGTATTTGTCGGATTCACTTCAAATTTTTACACAATATTTTTAAAACATTATATTTTAAGAAAATGCAAAAAAAAATCGATTTTTTTAAAATTCTGACTACCCCTAACCCCTTAAATAGAGTGAACATCTATTTTTGTTGTTGTTTTTGTAATGTGTGTGTTTATTTAATAACTGTTGGCGCCTTATATTCATAGACAAGTACAGTACTGGAATGTGTGTATAAATTTTTTGTTTGCTTTTTTATTAGTTGTTGCAATTCTCGATCAAAGCTAAAATTTTAAATTTTTCTTCATTTTACAAAGATATTATTGACAAACTGTAGACTTAATAATAAAGAAATGATAAGATATTGGCACATCCCTTGTGAAAATATTTCATATTTCATATGAGCATAGACCAACAAAAGTTCAACACTTCCGCAAATTACATATTTAATATACAAAAGATAGTATATAAATCAAATATTATATAATATAATGATATATTTCCGCTTTTTCGTAACAATCAAGGTTTTCGTGAAAATATTTCAAAGAACTTTTGCACACAATAAATAAAAATCAGCAACATTCGCCTACTCAGCTTATAACAGTTTGAGAAAAGAAAATAAAACTTTGCAGCTCTGGCGCAGGGCGAAATGAATGCGACATTTTGCGAGAAAAGAAAATACCAAGGTGAATCTTTAAAGGTGGTATTGGTAAATCAGCTGATTTTTTGTTTCTTCTTTTGCCGTGTCCATGTCGCCTAGAATCAAACAAGGCGAATTCATTTTTTTGTTTTCTACTTTGCCAATACTTTGCTTTGACAATCAAACGTACAAAACATTGTTGTTGATTAATTAATTAGATGATTTTCTGCTCTGCACACATCGCACTTGTTACGTTAAAGCGTAACAACTCAAAATCTGAACATTTTCAGTAGAGACGAAAAACTGTTTCCGTAAATATTAATAATATAGGTAGGAAAAAATATGTAATTGCACGAAAATATCATTAAAAACAATATAACGGTTGTTTCATTCTTATTTGTTTAGTAGTTGCGCTAAAATAACAAATTTTTGAGTGGTTACTCTTTTCCTTTTCTTTTTGAGTTGTTCCGCTTTAAGGGGTTAGGTGGGTTTGAAAATTACAAAAAATCGATTTTTTTTTGTCTTATTAAATAGTAAAATATGTTTAAAATATTCTCCTACAATTTCAAATTGATCCGAGTAAAATTCTACGAGATAGACCCTTCAGAAGTTCCGCCCATTAGGCCATGCCAGTGCAGCGTTTCGTTTTTAAACGCGTTTATCTCAAAACTCGATTTTTTAAGTCGGTGGACACGATTTCTCGAAAAGTTATTAAGCGATTTTGTTCAAATTTTGCACACATCTTTGGAATAACATTATCAAGTTATTGAACGAAGGATTTTTTTTTTATTACAACTAATTTTTTCGAGCCAACACATGACGAAAATTTGACCAAAAAATGTGTTTTTTTTCAAAGTCTGTCAAAAATTCAAATTAATTTTTTTTTTCCTTCGTCCAGTAACGAGATTTATCCATGTACTAACGAAATATTTTTGGTTTTTTGATTTTAGATGAACCAATAATGAGTTATGCTGTCCACGGCAAGAGCATTTTTTTGTGAGACGTTAAGGGAGATGAGGTACCAACGGCTGAGTTTTCGGAATTTTTAAATAAAAATTTCACAAAATACTGTTTAAATATGTATCTTTGATATGCTGAATTATTTAAATAAAATATATGATTGTATATATTAAAAAAAATAGTAAAAATACCCTTTTTTTGAACCTCTGTAACCCACCTAACCCCTTAACGTAACAAGTGCGATATATTACAAATCTTTATTATTTCTTAGAAAATTCGATCCAAAACTGAGGATCAAATACGTTAAAAAAGTCCATGAAAAAAAGTCGAGTAAAAAATATCGGAATAGGAAAATATTAATATCGATTTAGTATCGTATTTCATCGAATTCCGAACTTAATTGAAAGTACAGTCAAGGTGTTATTAAGCTTTAGCTCTCATATCACGTCGCAATGCAGTTATATTTTGTGATTTTTTGTTTACTACTGCTGTGAAACTTCCACTTGTTTATTTATTAGTTACCAATGTTTTATTTTTCAATGCGTTTTGAATATATTGATACAAACAAATAATGATTTGTCGACTGTGTCTAAAAGATATTACCGAGGTAATAAACATTTTCGACGAGATAGGCACTGAATTAAATGTGGCCGCTGTGCTTGCTAAACACTTTTGGTTCGAGGTAAGTTCATAAAATGACAGGATCATGAAGCTTGGATTGTAATGTCTTTTACTTTGATTCTACCACCAAGCCAAGAAGCGACGACCCAATATCAACAGCAATATGTAATTCCTGTTGGATTAGCGTATCCAACTTCAATGAGTTTTACTTAGGTGTGGAAGAGGCTCATCGTCTACTAACCGAGCGATTTTTATTGAAGAGTGATGCTGAACCAAGGGGCCGTAAGCAACATAGTTATTCGGTTAGTGACGAGAAGGTAGTCGATGGATGGTTACAAACAAGCTTATCAACCACACTATCCAAACCCGAGAGTGGTGGAGAAAAAGAGAAAATAGTAGACGATTCATTTGAAAACCCTAACCAAAATAAGTCGACTACCGATGAGGAAAACCACGAGGAACCGAAGTTGCTTAAGAACGAACTGTTATGGAACGATGATGAACGCTCTATTTACAGTGAATCTTTTATAGAAGATGTGATGGGTCTAGTTGAAGAAAGCGAAGGTACTTTAGTTTATTTTCACATATTGCTTTTTTACCTGACAGATATTCTGTGATTAATTTGCAGATGCACTTGCTTTGCCACCTGAAAAAAAGCTACGGGTCACTCGCTCGAATACAAAAAAGAACTTCGAGCACAACAAAAGCAGTTCAAATATTGATGCACCAATAAATCCCGATGATGAGAAAACAGTAGAAGCTGAAAATTCTATAGGAAATAAGAAACGACGCGGACGCCCACCGAAACTTAGATCTGAAGCCACTGACGATGAGTCGTCAAAAAAAGAAAAGTCAAAATCAAAGAGGAATTCAAACGAAGGAGATGATTCCCAACAAGAAAGTTACGAGGAACGAATGCGACAAATCGATGAAAAAATCGCGCAATGCATTCGCTTAACATGTGACATCTGTGCATCCGAGCAGCCGACCTTTTCCCAATTGCGCAAGCATATGGAAAAAATGCATCAGTGTAAAGGATATGCCACTTGTTGCAATAAAAAGTTCAACAAGCGCGCACTGCTGGTGGGGCATATTGAAAAACATATAAATCCGGATTGTTACAGGTACACGTATTTGCGGGATTTGTAATTTTAAAGTTCAAATATTGAAATTCTAATTTTCGGTAGGTGTGAGTCGTGTGACAAAACATTTGCGGACAAACAGTGCATGCGGAATCATTTCTTGATCAAACACCAGCCTGAAGAAGAAAAGCAATACCAATGTGAGCATTGTCCCAAACGATTTGCGCGCCCTTATATCCTCGAACAACACCGCCTTATTCATGAAGAACGTAAACACATCTGTGAAGTCTGCAATAGGGGGTATATAGTAAATTTAAAATCAAATTAATATTTTTTAAAGCGATTTATTTGCATATTTTAAAGCTTTGCCTCATACAACTGGCTCGGCACACATATGAAGACAATGCACTCGGGCTATGGTGCCACTATGTGTGATGTTTGTGCGAAGGTTATACGTGGCCGCACTGCCTTTGCGCGCCATCAATTAGAACACTCCGGCATTGTATTGCCGAAGGTCCAATGCGATAAATGCGGGTCCTGGCATAAAGATAAGTACAGTTTGCAGAAACATAAACGACGTCACAACGATGACGGAACAGTGCACGTTTGTAGTATTTGTGGTAAGGTGGCACCAAATCGTAGTGCTCTCCTCAGCCATCAGCGGTATGTACATAAATCTGCGCGCGCATTCGAATGCAGTGTTTGCAAGAAGGCTTTTAAGAAAGCCATCACTTTGAAGGTACAACTGAAGCATCCTCACAACGAGTTGTTATAATATCTATATGTAAATTTATAAATTCTCTACAGGAACATATGACTATGCACACTGGCGAGGTTTTGTACAGTTGTCCGCACTGCCCTAAAACTTTTAATTCCAATGCGAATATGCATTCGCATCGCAAAAAAATGCACCCAAAAGAGTTTGAAGAGACGCGCAAACAGCGACGCGAAAACGCTGCCAAACCTGTTATTCCTGCTGATGGGAAAGAGGATGCAACAGACTCTAAAACGGAAGAAAAGCAATACAAATCAAAAATAGACAACAACAGTGATGATTCCTTGCCGCAAGTGATTCTTATTAAATCAGACGATGGACGCGAAACACACAATATATTGGTGACAACTGAGGAGGGTTTCAGTGACAACGACGAGGATGGGAATACTAATGAGAACAGTATAGTCTTTACCATTAATTAAAATATATTATTAGCGTTTGTAATTTTATTTCCTTTCTATTTGCATATTCATTTTAAATACATTTATAGAATATCCTTTAAAATATTGCGTTTGCTTTTGTCCATAATTACGCTAGCATTGGCATGGAATAGATAGTTGAAAACTAAATGAATTTCTAGCGTTTATAAAAAGTCAAAATGTTGAATGTATAACATCTTATGCATAATATACTAATTCATAATCACATTTCTATACCAGATATCAGATTATACTAACCACGTTCGCATATAATTTCAACGGCATTCGGCTCCATCAGTATAGACTCCAAGCAGCGATGTACTGCCGAGCCAAGTATCTCATCCAGCAAAAAATTTACAAGACTAAAAAAACAGTAAAAATGAATTTTAAAAGCTATCGACTTTCCATGATGTTGGTTTTTTATACTAACTTCTCGTCTGTTACGAAACGCCAAAGGTTCATTTGCAAATAATGGGTATCCACTTGTACTTGTTGTAGACCAAATTTACTAAATGTGCGCAAACGCACACATTCCAAAAGTGTCTGCATAGGTATTGCGAGTAGCTGCATTAAAATAATTTTCAAGCGAAATTAAAACTCATTTACCTTTAAGCCAATTTTAATAATTCCCGTCACAATCGAAACTTTCGAAAAATCCACGTTGGTAAAAATGTCAACACGCTCCGAAAATAAACGATGAATATTCGAGACATAACTCGACTCCAATTGTGATGGTGTATAATTAGACCAATTGGAGCGATACTGCTGTTTAGATGTGGTTAAAGTGCTGAAGTGAGTCTTGCGGCTGGAATCGCTGCTGGCTGTCGTGCGCACACCCGCCTCATACAGACTGGCAACAACAGACTCAATAGAGCCGAGTTCCTCCACAACGCGTTTCATTACAGCTCGCACTGAACGCGGCTCGAGACAATTTAGCCAATCGCGTGTTTCAACACTTTTACGAAGCATCTGAAATATGCAGATGGTTTACCGGCGGTACAGTACAAGTGAACAACTTATGCTTAAGTATTGATATACCTGTGAAATATTTGTGCCCTGCAAACGCACATACGCATCAAGTAGTGTTTGAGCAGTCTCGCGCATTTCGGCGCACATTTCAGTTTCATGCGTTAATATTGCACTATTCTCCGAATCGATTTCGTATAAGTCGTCAACCAAAGTAATCTAAATTTTTTAGCACGTAAAAGAGTCACTTATTGGAAAACGTCATTGCATAATTACCAGTGTGTGTACACCATTTTGTTCCATTTCGAGACATGTTTTTGACAAAACTAACAGAAGATTTGGGGGGCTTGAACTTGAAGCGTCGGCGAAAGAACACATTACGCTTGAAATGTGGCGCATAAAGCCTGAAAACACACATTTTATATTATAAAATTTCAAATGTAATTACATAATTGCCATACTAACCAATTAACAAGTTTTCCCGTATGCCTTCCACGCATAGATCTCTTTTGTATTCTGCCTTAATATTGAAAGACCAGTCGGTCTGCAGAAATACCAATAAATCTTGTAGTACTCCTTTCACCTTCTCCACCATAGAGATGTACAAATTGGTGATTAATTCATTTAAGTTAGAGCTATTACTGTCACTTTTAGCGGATACCAATGCCAATCGCACTGAACTGAGACTATCGGAGAAGTGGTCTTTCAAAGTTTTGGTGTGGACTTCGCAAAGTTGATGTGCTGCTGCGATTATGATGTCTATTGTATTGCGTTGTATATCCAACCCGCGACAAATATTACGCATGGCCAGCAGGCGTCGATGGAGGCGATCCAGTGCGCGCAACATTATTTGCGTATCACCAAAGCCTATGTCCGATTCAACACGATCTTGCACGAGCGTCAAGTATTTGTCGACATTTTGATTTAGAAATATATTTAATTGGTTCAAAGCATGCAATTGGAAATCATCGCTAGAATGACAACTTTTTTAAACAAATTTTATAGATATTTACAGTACGCTTACCTTTCCGTGTCATGGCTCTTTGCAACAAACATGTCAAAGAACGAAGTAACTACTAAAGTCAAGTCATTAAGGAAGCCTTCTATGCCCATATCCACAAATTCAATCATATCGCGTTCAGTTTGATCCTTATAAAAAAAAATTAAAATTGGTTTTTTGTTTCATGCTACATTATTGCATTTTATACTTGCAGCAGCACAATTTGTTCGTGCAAACGCTTTGAAGCGCATGTCAACATCTCATCAGCTAAATCAGACGGCTTTTCCTCCAACTGCAATAGCAGCTCACCAATTTCACTTAACGATTGCGCTGTATTGCTAGCCATTTGAAAGTCCGTCCGCAAACGCTCTTTCAAGTCAAGCAAAATAGCGTCACAGTCTCGCTGAATACCATCAAACGACGGCTGTTGGCCATATTGCGCGAAAACTTTTTGTGCATGTAAATAGTCTTGAACTGCCTGCGCATAATTTTGCTCTTCAATAAGACTCTTTAATTTTGCTGGTAACGACGATAAAAACTGCAATCTTTTAAGCAGAGAGTGCTTTTCTGATAGACGGCATAGTTGCGATCGAGTGCCTTGTAACGTGTCGGTAATCTGCTCACTAAATGATGTGATGGTATTCATTTTTGTGCGTAGTAAGTTCATATCCGATTCCATTTGCTTGAAGTCATTTTTCATTTTGCGTATAGTGTCTGTCGCCGAGATAAATTTATTGTAATTTTCATAGACCAATGTCTGCATGTCCGAATGTAGTGTTTGAGTGTCTTTGATTACTGCCGTTTCAGTGTCCATGATCTGCTTTAAAGTGCAATCCTGCGTACCAATAAACAAGAAAATAAGAATTTATGTGAGAAAGTAAACTAGAATTGGAATTGAATCTACGAGCAGCAGATACTTAATTACCTTGAGTAACTTCTCCAAATACTTTTCTGCGTCGAATGTGGAACTATCCATATCATATGGATTTGCTGCTTTTTCCGTCATCTTTCAACAATAATTAGAGAGCTTTAAATTAGAGCAAAACTACAAAATGCAATTTTAAGTGAATTGTTGTCTATCAGCTGTTCAAGAGTGCCATATACTAAGATATATACACATATAAATATATATATGTATATATATTATGCTGTACATAGAGTGTGCTTTTTAAGCTAAATACACACCAGGCAACCGTTGAAGCAACGGTTGCAGCAACGTGTTGCCTTTGTTTAAGAAACACGTTGCGACCGTTGCTTCAATCTCAGTATTGTGTATAACTGTGGTGCAGGAAAGGTACAAGCGGAAGATATGTAAAATTAAATTTTTTAAATGATCGACGAAATGCGTAAAATTACTTCTCTTATTATAATTGACGAACTTTTGTACGAAAATGAGGAAGAAGAGATGCAACAAAAGAAGAGAAAAAAAATCTGGTCCAAAAATTGGCTTTTAAAAAAATCGAATTTTCGAAAGAGAGGCTGCTGAAAGAACTGAAGGAAAATGAGCCAGCGGACTTTAAAAATTACATGAGGATGGACGAAGCCCTGTTTAGAAAATTGTTGGACTTTGTAAAGGCCAAAATAACGAAACAAGATACCATAATGAGAGAGGCAGCAGAAATTAGACTGGCAATAACTTTGCGGTATCTTGTAACAGGAAACGCTTTTGCGGACTTGAAATTTTTATCAATTTTATTATATTCATTTTTTAATTGTTCGTATGCTTTTTTTCTAAAATTTTTATTTTTATATTTTTCACTACTTATATCCCACAGCTCTCTCAAATTTTTATATTCGTTAATAAAATTAACATAATTTTCATTATTTTCAATTGCCATTTTTTCCTTTTTCACTTTATTTTACTCCGCACGAACCTTCTTCTTTGCTTGTGTTCAACGAACTGAACGAGTAAAAGCAGTAAACATTGATACACACGAGGCAACGGTTGCAGCAACCTATCCCAAAAATCAAATTTATTTGATATTTCAGGCAACGGTTGCAGCAACACGAAAATCAATTGGCAACACAGCTACACACGAGGCAACGGTTGCTTCAACATGGCCGAGTTGCTGCAACGGTTGCCTGGTGTGTATTTAGCTTTATGTTTAATTGGCAAATATAAAATGTTTTCATATGAATATGCAGTAGAATGCAGGAGAACGTTTGTGGGCTAAAATTTAGTATAATGTATATCGCTTTGGAAAAAACGGTAAAAAGGGGGTGATAGAGGGGTGTATCCCAATCTTAAAACTGAAAACAGAACCTGCCGGAGGCTTATAGTTTTTAAGTAATTTAATGTTAAAGTTCTATAATTTAGCGAGAAGTTGGTGTTGCCATACACCTGAAATGAAAACGAAGTTCGCACGCAGGGATGTTCAGTGGAAGGTTCATTGTAAAACTGCAGTATTTTTTGCTGTAATTTAAAGTTGAGAAATAATTTTGAAAATAAAAACATACAACTCATTTAAACTTAAAAACAATGATATTAAGCGTATCACAAAAAATAATAAAGTAATTAAAATTAAATTAAATTAATTAACACAGTATTTTTGCGTGGAAGTCCTTATCGCGTAGGCGGCCTTCGGCCGCGCTTCAAAAAAATAACCCTCATCAGTCCAACTCCGGCTACGCAATCCACAGTATTTTTGCGTAGAACTCCTTTCCATGTTAAAACCATTGAACCCAAAATTAAAACGTCATATGCGTGTATGTAGTAAGCAGACACAATAACCCCCATTCCCATCATTAACACTAAACTCAAGTACTTAATTTTTGTTTTCATTTGCAGGCATCCGGCAACACCATACTGTTGTAATTCCAATCTTCTTCTTGTTCGCGCTTAAAATTGGAATGTGATTGCATAGGCAAATGAATTTGCATTTAATTTTAATAGATATAATTAGAATATTAGCATAAAAATCGGTACAAACACGCGTGGGAGTGTATATTTGGTGAATTTTAGTGAAATGTTAAAAAATATAGAGTGTAAATTATAGTGAAGTTCCCTAGGGCATTTTGAATGTAAATAATTAAAAAATTATTATTTCCCGAATAATTTAAAGTTATAAAGAGTGTTCCTTAACACCTCACTAACATCTCCACCAAGTTTCATTAAAAAAAAAACATTATAGTTTGCCAGAAATTCCAAAATATACATTGTTCTAAATTCCAGCCCGTTTGTGCAAGTATGGAGTCTCCAAGTCAAGGCGCATTCATTAAAGGTGGTGTCACTAGACCAACAACAATGTTCTGTACGTTTGATTGTCAAAGCAAAGTATTGGGAAAGTAGAAAACAATGAATTCGCATTGTTCATTCTGAGCTGACAGCCAAATGGACACAGCGAAAGAAAAAAAAACCAATCAGCTGATTTACCAAGCCTACCTTTAATAGATTTGCCTTGCTCCAAGTAAACAATTATTTATCACTTTTTTAGAAACTTATGATTTTATCTGTGCTCCTTAGTATCCCGATCAATCCGCATGGGAACGATCCGAATCATTTTTATGGGCATTGGCAACATTGATATAAAATTTCTGTTTTGGTAGTAAAAATAGTTGTGTTCTATAACACAAAAATTTTATACTATTTATTTCTAATTGTTGCAAGTAGACGTACATTTACGTCAAAAAATTATCAATCACTCAAATATACAGAGAGCTAATAATACGTTCACATATAAGTAGATGATCTACTTTTTCGTGCTTAACTCCCAAATTTCTCTGCCATAATTTTTTGAAACCTCAGTAAACGTCGTTTGCGAATTTCCTTCAACTGATATTTATTATTAGCAGCCAATTGCGCAGTTAAATTAGCTAATCCTTCTCCTTCTAAATTAGCTATTGTTAATAATAATTAAAAAAACTAAAAACACTGAAATATTCCACCAAAATAATTTCTATGGAGAAAAACCTTTCACAACAGTATTTATTTATTTATTTAACAAACGCCAATCGGCAATATACATACAAATAAAAAGAGGGTACAGAAACAGAATTTATAGAGGGCTGGTAAGTAATACAATGATAAAGAAAATGGGCCAGACGGTTCTTGAGAAAAATCTATAGGATGATATTTTTGGCATTTCGCAGAAAAGTATCGTAGGTTCCACCATAGAAGTCGAGAACACCATGAAGTGAGTTGACACTGATGGCTATTCTATTGCACGGGCCGTGATAGACGTAGCTTTTGTAAGTAGCGACTGTTTTCAGTAGACGACTATTCCTAAGAGTGAGACCAGCCGGGGCAAGCTCGAAGGAGCTGCGTACTTCCGGGGCATCAATAATACCATTTACCACTTTATAGAAGAACGCCAGATCAGTTATGCGACGGCGAGCCCGCAGACTGTTGATGTTGTACCGAATGTAGATATCTTCTGTAGCTGAAGCGGTTGATGATGAATGTCGGAAGGCTAAGGTCTTGCAGAGCTTACGCTGCACTCTTTCAAGTCTAGTAATGCCTGCTTCAGTGTATGGAGACCGGATTATGGATCCGTACTCCAGTATTGGAAGAACTTGAGTTTTGAAAAGACAAATCAGGGAGTAGGGATTCTTGAAGTCCTTACTATTCCTAGTTATAAAACCGAGTATCTTAAAAGCTCTCTGAGTTATTCCGTCTATATGCTTGTGGAAAGTTAGTTTTGTGTCAATCGTGACACCGAGGTCTTTGATGTCATCCACCTCCCTTATTTTATCACCATTGAGTGTGTACACTGCAGGTAAGGGAGTGCGCGATCTCGAGAAGCACATCACAGCACACTTTTTAAAGTTGAGATCCAGTTTGTTCCTTGCACACCAGCCAGAGAGATTATCGACGTCTTGTTGTAGTAGATGACTATCCAGCACACTAGTGATTGATCGATAAACTTTAAGATCGTCTGCAAAGAGTAGGTATTCCGAGTTGAAGTCGTTACCAATATCATTCACGAATATGCTGAAAAGAATCAGACCGAGGTGAGAACCTTGCGGAACACCCGAGTATTGACAGCTGATTGTCAATTTTGCAAGTAATCTGTCATATGTGAACGCGCAGATTAATTTTGTGGGTTATTAGTAATTAATGCATATGTGAACGTACTTTTAACTTCTAACTGGGTAGGCTTAAGTAGGGCTCCCACAAAAATAATGTAAAACATTGCGTTACGATATAAGGCGAATTTAATATAGGTGACAGCAACCACATATAAGTAAAACCCTACATGTATTTGTTGTTGCCTTTGATACAAGCATCAAGTCAAAATACAATACAATACGAATGTAAACATACCAATACATACAAACAAAGCATATCATTTTGACGTAAGCCATATCTACGGCGAAAAATTCAGCTGGGTGAATGCTGTCACCTATAATAAATCCATCTTGATATAATAGCATCACCTTAATATTGTATTTTTCAGCACTACTACTCCTAAGTGATTTCCAAGCTGTTCACTACAGTTCGAGAGCCTTTGCACAATCCCCAATCGCTACGGTAATCTGCGACACTGCAGCAGCAACAGGCAACATATGTATAGCTATATGTAGGTGGTTGTATGGTAAACACAAGCGGTGCCGCCATGGGAACGAGTTTTGCAGCAAAACTTTTGTTATGTGTTTGGACAGTAAACGAATTTTCCGATAATGGTGGTGGTAAAAAATAGGAGAAAACTGATTTTCTACAAAATGTTTGTCTATTTAAGCAAAAAGGTGCGTATTCTGTTTTTTAAATATTTTTTTATAAATATTTTAATATTAATTTTACTAATAACATGTAGATTGCAATACCCAACAATGTAAAGCTGAATTGCATTGCGTGGAGTAAAGACCAGGGCTATATAGCAGTAGCCGGATCCGAGGGTCTATTAAAAGTGCTCAAATTAGAACAAGGTAGTCAAATGTGTCAATGTTTTTTCTTGTACTAAAAATTATTTTGTTACTGGTGGTACCATTTCAGCGTCCAATGGTCAGAACAAAGGCAATCTGGCTGCTGTGTCCAATTTGTCAATGAATCAAACATTAGACGGACATAAAGAAGCCGTAAAAGTTGTTACATGGAATGAGTCGCAACAGAAGTTGACATCCTCTGATGTGGATGGTGTCATCATGGTTTGGATGCTCTACAAAGGTTCTTGGTATGAGGAAATGACCAACGATCGGAAGAAATCCACCGTGAACAGCATGAGTTGGACATCGGACGGTGCTAAGATATGTATAGTTTACGAAGATGGTGCTATTATTGTAGGTATGTAATGGAAAGTAATTGTATGAATGTGTATGTGTACATACGTATGTATGTATATGTTGTACGCATGATACAAATTTTTTTCGCCATCGCTTCCACATACAATAATTTTATCGTGTACAAATTTGTTGCATATCTTAAGGCTCTGTTGATGGAAACCGCATCTGGGGCAAAGAATTAAAGAATGCACACTTAACAAGTGTACAATGGAGTCCCGATAATCGCTTGATATTATTTGGCTTAGCAACTGGTGAATGCCATTTGTATGATAATCAAGGAAATTTTGCGGTCGGTAATATTCTGCACGTTCCTTTCCATGTACATATATATATGTAGATTACTACTTTTTTGCTTTTAAAACAGATGAAGCTGAATATACAATGTGTTTCGTTGAGTCCGAATCGAAACTTTAGAATCTCGGCTCTATGCTGGTTTAGCGGACGCACATCTTCTAATAGACCCGTGTTGGCCATTTGCTTTGAGACGTGTAAGCTGCAAATTATGCGCAACGAAAGTGACGACGGTGCGTCATCCAGCCTAAATGTATGCTAAAGTAAACTTGCTTAACTATTTTGCAATCTTGTGTGAATTTATTTAGCGCCCATAATCCTCGATACTGGCATGCGTAACATAGACGCCGAGTGGAATCATGATGGCTCCGTTCTGGCTATTTGTGGCACTCTTATTGACTACTCTACTTCAAAAGAATTGAATCAAGTCAGCTTTTATTCACCATTCGGACATCTACTGCGGACTTTAAAGGTGCCAGGCAATGAAATTTCCTCCCTCTCATGGGAGGGGAAGTCTCTGCGTATTGCAATGGCTGTCGATTCATTCATATATTTCGCCAATATACGTCCGGACTATATGTGGTGTTACTTTGAGAAAACAGTCGTATTTCTGAATAGGAACAGTAGCAATTACACGCGTAATGCCACAACTAATGTAATCACTTTCTGGAGTACCATTTCGAATCAGGTATGCCTTGTTTATAATTCTCCATTGGATGATGAGTATATATATGTATATGTATGTATGTGTATATATGTGTAAATATTTTTAGAGTTTTTTAAAGGAAGTTGAGCCAGCTTTAGGGATGGCTGCTTGCAATGAACATTGCGTTATTGCTGTGGAATGTTTAAACAGTAATATGAAAGACAATACTGTCAGCGGTAATAAGGACCGAACGCCAAGCGATGATAAATGCTATCAACTATTGTTGTGCAACTCTATCGGGACTACAGTGGATTGTAAGTTGAAATTGGTTTACAGTAATTCTGAGAGTGAGACAATGTGTGTGTAAAGTTGATATACATAGTTGTTGTTGTAACAGCGTAAAAGATTTGAAGGCAAAGAACAAAGTTCATTAATATAACAGAGTTAACCGATATAAATAGGGTTAGACCGCTAAAACAACTCTTGGTCGCTTCCAGCTTACACATAGCCCATACAGTCCCAGCTGCCCTAATGCAATAGAAAGCGTAGAGTATGTGGCTTTCCAGTGCAATCGCTTTAGCAGAGATCTGGTTTTGCTCGAGAGGGTTTTAGAGCACCAGTCGACAGAGATCGGACTTGTGCAGAACTTGTGTGTTCGTCCAGCGTTGTTGTTGTTGTAGCAGCATAAACATTCCCCATATTTACATACCGGGAATGCTGCTGGAGTGACAGTCCTTGGCCGGATATAAATCCTGGTCGTTTCGGTAACGTAGAACCGACTGTCGTGGAAACGTTCATCCAGCGTCGAATGGGACGCATCAAATGAGACATTTGCGGTCTCAATCAGGACGAAACTGCAACAAATTGAATGGTAAAGAAAAGCTCAACAGCGACAACAGCAGCGGCATACCACCGGAGTCGAACTGCTTTACAGACAAAGAAACAGATGACAAGATTATAGCAGTAACCGTAACCAGAACGACCTGGATTTATATCCGTCCAAGGACTGTCACTTCAGCAGCATTCCTCGTATATGCACGGGGAATGTTTATCCTGCCACAACAACAAAAACACCAACAAGATTATAGCTTTTAAGCTACCGCAAAATTTCCGATGTATATTACCATTTACACCCAAAACACTGAGGAAGAAATACAGGGTGGCTGATGAATTTTGCTACATTAAGAAACTCAAATAACTTTTTTTTTAGTGTATGGAATTCATTTTTTTTTTTTTTTTCAAGTTGAAAGTCATTAAATTTGATTAAATGTAGCTTAACTAGTTTTAAAAATAATTGAATTTAAATGCCCCCCATGCTCGTTGACACAAGTGCGGCATCTTAGTAAAAAGTTGTTCATTGCTGCTTTGAGAGTTGCGACAGGAATAGCCGCAATTGTTGCCCGAATGGATTGTTTTAGTTCATCCAAATTTGTTGGCTTTGTTTTATAAACTTCTTGTTTACATAAGCCCCACAAGAAAAAGTCAGGTGCAGTTAGGTCAGGCGACCTGGGGGGCCAACGAAATTCGGAGTTTCTTGAAATCAGTTCATTGGGAAAGTTTCGTCGTAACTCTGTCATAACAGTCTGGGCTATGTGAGACGTTGCCCCATCTTGTTGAAACCACACAGAGTTGAAAGGAATTCTCTTTCGGCGTAGTTCTGGATAGAAAAATTCTTTCAGCATTTTCAAATAACGGTCTCCAGTAACCGTAACGGTGTGACCATTTTCTTCAAAAAAAAATAAGGCCCGACAATACAGCGTAAAGAAACCGCACACCACACTGTCACGCGAAGAGGACGCAATTCCGGCTCGTGGAGTATCTGTGGGTTAGAAGTACTCCATATTCGACAATTTTCTTTGTTCACATTGCCGTTTAAATCGAAATGGGCCTCATAGACATGAAAAGGCAGTTTAACATGTTTTGGTCTTCTTCCACCATTTGCAGGATCTTCTGGCAAAATTCCAAGCGAATCGGCAAGTCTGCTGCATTCAGTTTGTTAACCATTTGAATTTTGTAGGGAAATAAGTCTAAATCTTTGTGCATTATTTTTTGCAAAGACTGTCGGCTGACACCAAGTTGAGCAGATAAGCTTCTTGTTGAAACCCTTGGATTGCTTTGTCTAGCTGCAGCTACAGCAGCGATCGTTTCCTCCGTCCGAACTGGTGGGTTTCGATGATAAGGCCTTCTTGCGACTGTGCCTTGCTCAGCAAAATTATTCACCAGTCTCATTATGGTCCATCTGCTCGAGGGATCGCCGCCAAACATCCGCCTGTACTCTCTCTGTACCAAAACTACGGACTCCAGTGCGTGATAGCGGCGGACTATCCAAATTCTTGTTTGCGTGTCCCAGTTATCCATTTTAATAAATTTTAAAGTCAATCTGCAAATTAAAACAAAAATGGAACAGATAACTTAAAAAGAAAAAAAGTTATTCAATTTTTTTTTGGTAGCGGCTTTCATCAGCCACCCTGTAGATATTAGAAGGCGTAGAGTCTCCATACGCCCACCGGAGAGGAACCTGTACGCAGCTACCTGTTGTGTCAGCAAACATAAACGCAGCTCCACTCTGATGTACGGGTTTTCCGAACAGAGGTGTTATTTTGATAGTCAAAGAAAAATGCTATTTTTTATTATAAATGATCGGATGTTTATTTCATTATAAGGAAGACGTTATTAGTGGAAAATAACATCAGGCAAATGACCATCACTACCACGCTTACAGGACAAGATCCTTTTCAAGAAATTTTCCATAACCGAATTTCAAAGTAGCTGCCCTATGCCCTCGATAGGCTCATAAATTCCATCTTTGAGGTCTTGAATCGACCCTGAGCTGCTGGCGTAGACTTTCTCTTTCATGTGGCCCCAAAGAAAAAGTCACAAGGTGTTAAGGGGGTAGTATGGTTAATTCGGTGTAAAACAAGCATATTTTTCGAAATTTTTTTTGTCGACACAGTTGATTTATTCAAAATTTTAAAATTACTTCACTATAAAGTCATATTTAAAGAATATTGTGTGAAATTTTCATTGATTTTTATGAAGAAATGAGTTGGTGGCAGCGAATCTTCGCGGACGTCTCTTACCTCGTGAATAAAGTAAAGAAACAAAAAAACGAAATTTGAAAAGAATCGGTGCAGTAGATATGAATCTACAGTGGACACCGACCGTAAAAAAGGCAAGTGTGAGAAAAACGCGTTTAAAGATTTTCGGCAGCGTGAAATCCGGTTGGAGAGGTAGATACTTAATCCTTTGTGTCTTTGTCAATTTTACTCTAATGCACTTCAAACTTTCACACAATAATCTTAAGATGTTATAGAATAATTAAAAAAAAAAAAATGAAAAAAAAAAATACCATACTACCCCCTTAAATCACAAGATCTCGGTGGCCAATTGCGATCACCTCTTCGAGAGAAAGCACGGTCCGGAAACTTTTCCCGTAAAAGATCAACGGTTTCGTTGCTTGTGTGGCATGTGGCGCCGTCTTGTTGAAAATAAACGTTGTTCAGATCAATACCATCAAATTCCGGCCATAAAAAATCGTTAATCATCTCTCGATAGCGCAATCCGTTCACCAATAACGTCTGTTATTGGAAAACCCTTTAATATCTTTAAAAGTAGAATTTAGCCAAGGTAGAGTATTGTTGTAGTATTAGTGGGGTTGATGATGCTTCAGTCATTTTGATTTAAACTGATTTAAAAAATTAAAAAAAAAACCTCAAAAAAAAAAAAATATATAAAAAAATTCCTGCCACAAAAACAAAAATATAAAAAAAACTCTTGGTCGGTTAAAATTCCCGAGTCAATTCAGCCCGTAGAACAGTCTTTCGTAAGAATCACATTCTACCCATTATAGATGACGAGCTTGAGCTGATTTGTGACACTCGTAGTATACTCGCAAAATTCCACTTAGGTTCAGGATAGATCCTGACATTGACATAACAAATATTATTATATTACTTAATGGGATAAAGCTCTACGTTTTGCCTTCACACCGGCACTGGCGATACTGGGTGACCACAATTTTTTTTTATTGCTTCCAAAAAATATTACAGCTGTCTATATTAAGGGGTTACATGGGTTTCGTCGGGTAAAAAAAGGCCTATTTTCAATATTTTTTTTTCTTTGTAAACAATTATTTATTTAATTCAAACTTTTTTCTGTCTTATAGATACATATTTAAAGAATAATTTTTGAAATTTTCAAAAAAAAAAATTAAAACTCTTCCATTGTGACGTCATTTCCGGTGACCTCTCGAAAAAAAAGGTGCGTCTGCGTTGTCAGCATAACTCCTGACAGACTCATCAAAAATGAAAAAACAAAAATAAGTGCTTTAGTTAAGACTCGTGCTTGAACGAAGGAAAGAAAAAAAAGTAAAAATTGGAATTTTGGCAGACATTTTTCCAAAAAAATTAAAATTTCGGTCTATTTGCTTGACATTTTTTTTATTTTTTTAAATAGTTGTAATTGAACGTTCAAGCACGAGTAAATCGTATTTCGAACACCTGTGTAAAATTTTATCAAGATCGGTTGAGTAGTTTTCGAGAACATTTCACAACCGACTTTGAAAATACAGTTCCGAGAAAAACGCGTTTAAAGTTTTGAGTAACAACAAAAGTGGCTTGGAGCGCACACCTTCCAAAGGCTGTATCTCCGAATTTATTATTCGGATCGACTTGAAAATTTAGGATAATATTCCTGAGATGTTGTAGAAATTAAAAAGCCAAAAAAAAAATATATCGATTTTTTGAACCAACGAAACCCATGTAACCCCTTAACAATAAGTAATTTGTTTTAAAGATATTTCGATAGTTAACTGATACTCGTACTGTAAGGCCATTGCTCTTCAGAATCATTTAGGAATATGTAATTAATTTGTAAAATATTTACTATAATAATTTAGATAAGTATTGCGGATTTCACTCATAGATGGCTGCAGTTGAATTTTTAGGTTTGCAGACGTAGTACAAATGTAAAACACATTTTGTTATTTGATAGGGTTACCATTTAACCCCGATTGCAGAAGGTGTGGGGAGCTTTCAGACCTTTCTCTGTAAATGTCCGGGTTTGGTAGCTGGACGATTAAGGTCACTGGGTGCTCCTTTCTTCGCTAGCCTGGGGCAGTGCGCCAACCTAAATCCCATCAATCTTCTTCATTACATCAACACCTTTGGCTGGCTGTAGATATCTGCCTGTTGGAGGTTTCATAATGGTATCAAAACGGCGCTTCAGTGCTACTTGAAGAGTGCCAGACTGACATTTCAACCATTTCACCCACCTAATGTCGAAATTAATTGCTTTATCTCTGTTAGTGAGGTATTTTTTGATGATGTGCTCATTGTATTTATGAGTCAAATCGAATTCGGTTTTATTTTCATTTTAAAATGTTGAGCTAAACAAAGCGCTTTTTCCGATGATGATCGGGCCCATTGTCCGTTTGTGAATCTTATTGGTGGGAGGTGTATTGTAGCTCCGACCATGTTGTTTCTGTTGTAGCAGTAATACAAGCCCCGTCAGTGTAGGGTATATCACCGGTCGTCTTCGACTGGCTCATCTAAAGGTGGGCCCAGAAAAACATGCTATTTCGACAGGTTGGGTTCAGAGGGAGAGTGGTGTTAGATGAGAAGGTTTTAAAGGGAATGTGAAAAGGTGGTTAGTGTCGTGCGGGGTGCCTTCTCATGCCGGACATATGTATGTTTGGTATGTCGGGATCAAGATAAGTAGGTGTTTAACCTGCTACAATGTCCAGAACGTAATTGTGCCAGAGTTACGCGGGTCTCACGGGGAGCTCTTCATATGTTGTAGGTGGTGATTGGACTCCGACTACGACATTCGGTGGACGGGAGCTTATGAAGGTGGTTACAGTCTCCCGGTGAATGTCGTTTAATCTCTATCTCAACACTGTTTGGTGTAGTAGATGTCATTTAGTTTTGCCCTGAATCTCGTCGGCGTAGTTTAGTAGGCGTCTCCTGACGTGCCTGGGAGGCGGCTCTGGCTCAAGCAGATGTCTGCAAGGGTGACACCTGCGTTAGCACACTAACAGGAACTGCTTGCTGAGCAGTTTGTTATGCTCCTTCACAGGTAGCACACAGGCCTCGTCATGAAGGTGTTGTGTTGGGGACATCAGGAGGCAACCCGTTGTCGCTGTCCGAATGGCAGTGTTTTGGCATGTCTGTAGCTTTATCCACTACGTGTCACTGGTTCCAGGCGACCAGACAGGCGCAGCATAGTTTAGAACCAGCCGGCCAATTGCCTTAAATTTGTCGATAGCAACAATTCTTTGTCTTTGCCCCAAGCGATTTGAGGACTTTGTAGCTCCGACCATCTTTTTTGTCGCCTTCCACAATGAATAGTTTGTAGATTTTGTTGCGTCCATATTTTTAAGGTAATTGTTTAGTTTTATGTCTTTTTCATGTTTCAATAGTTCTTTAATTTCTTTATTTAATTTGCTAAGTTGTTTTTTATCATCTGGAAATCTTGTAGTCTGCCATTTGTTTTCACTTTTCTCTTTTGTTTTAATGGGCTGATAGTTTTAGGTTGCTGCTACAACAACAAAATATTTTTTATATTTTTTTTTTTTTTATTTTTTCTTCATGCGCCTATTTCAGCCAAATATACCGACATGAAACCAAATTTTATTGGCATCAATTCGGGGCACGTAACAATAGCCTCCTTTGACGAAGTACTTATCTGGCACTACAGTACGCCCAAGGTGCATAAAAATTGTGTAGTTCTATAACAAAACAGAAAAAACATTCATTTTATTTGTTCCTTCAGAGCGCCGCTAATTTACATGGCGCGAAAACGCGCAAAGAGCATCGATTTCACATAGATGACACACCGACCGGCGTCGAAATGGCCAAAGACTTAGTTATTGCCACCGGTGGCAGCAGTGCAGACAACAAGGGTTACAAGCAGCACGTAAACATGGATCCCATTTGCGCGCTTGCTATGTCCGAGAAGATTTTGTTGGTGGCACGCGATTCGGGTGTCATAAACGAGTACAGCGTGCCGAATGTGGCGCTACGAAATCGTCACAAGATCAATGCAAGGCCCTATAAAATGGCCATTAATTGCAACTCCAGGTAATTTACTAGTTGCCCTGCGTACAAGTTTTCGGACAAATTTTTCCTACTTTTAAATGATTTTATAGCCGTGCAGCTGTTATCGATGATGCGGGCGTTATGACTTTGCTTGACTTGGACGATGATCGTGAATCGCAATTGAACTTCAATCGTGTTGAACGCAAGGATGTTTGGGCCATTTGTTGGGCCAAGGATAACCCCTTGTTATTAGCATTAATGGAGAAGACGCGCATGTACGTGTTTCGTGGCAATGATCCTGAGGAGCCTATTTCTTGTTCCGGTTATATTTGCGTTTTTGAAGATTTGGAAATCACAAGTGTGCTACTCGACGATATAATCAGCGGCGACGAAACGCAGAATGCCATTAGCCATATAATACAGTTGCGCGTTAAGTCATTGCGTGACACCGATGATCTGCTGCAGCACGTGGGCCTAGAAGATGCCAAGCAATTCATCGAAGATAATCCACATCCGCGCTTATGGCGTTTGTTAGCTGAGGCAGCTTTGAAGAAACTAGAATTGGGCATGGCGGAGAATGCGTTTGTACGTTGTGCAAACTACCCGGGAATACAATTGATAAAGCGCCTCCGTAATATACCGTCGCCAATGTTGCAAAAGGCTGAGGTGTCAGCCTTCTATGGCGAATTTGAAGAGGCTGAAAAATTGTACATGGATGCAGATAGAAGGTAGAAGACTGCAAAGTGTAAAAATTCACAATTTATGTAGTTTTCATTTTTTTTCTAAGTTCTTAAGTTTTTTGATTAAGTTTTAAGTAAACCGAAAAACGTAATCTTTGTTTAGGAACCATAACTGCATTTTATATAAATTGAATAATTTTGTTATATTAAATTTGTAAACACAGAGATTTGGCAATCAATTTGCGTATTACACTTTGCGATTGGTTTCGTGCCGTGCAGCTGTACCGTATGGGTTCCGGCGTTTCGGATCAACAAATGGAAACCGCTTGGCGTGAAATCGGCAATCATTTTGCTAGTCTACGTTCGTGGTAAGTAAACAAAGTTATAATAATAAGGGGTTAGGGGTAGTCAGAGGCCTGAAAAAATGATGATTTTCAATAATTTTTTTGCTAATCAATAGCCTTATTTTACAAAAATAAAAACACAGCATTAATACATCGGGTTTCGACTTGACTTTAGCAAAATTATAAAAAAAAAAAAAAAAATTAATAATTCTAAAAGTTATCGCTGTTTGTGTGGAGCCCATTTCTCCAGAACTCCCTTGCCGTGATCATCACAAGTCCTTGGAGATTCATTTAAACTCAATCGGACAAGAGAAATTAGGTTTATTAATATAATAGATAATCTTGTGCCTGATCGAAGCTTTTTTTCAAAATTAACTACAGTGAGTCACAGTCAAAGTGAGCCACACTTCCTAGTCATCAGATTTAGTAGAAATTTGTTTAAAAATACCACAGATTGGAAAAAAGGTTTATGTGTTTTTATTGTTTGAATATTAGCTTCAATAATTCATCGCTTACATGAAGAACCTTCTTTGTTTATTATAAAAAATGAACAAAAACTAAAGTAATTCACAAATCTATCTCACAGGGAAAGTGAGCCACCTTAGCTGAACTGAACTTAAATAACAAATTAATACTTTGTTGGGCCACCTTTGCCGGAAATAACGGCTTTTAGACGTCGGGGCATTGATTCTAATAACTTACAGGTATATGTGGAAGGAATTGCACGCCACTCGTCTTGTAAGGCATCTAAAAGACTTTGTTTTGAAGAAATGCTATGTTTCCGCAGGTTTTGGTCCAGACGGAACCATAAGTTTTCAATTATATTTATATCTGGAGACTGCGGTGGTACTTCCAATACGTGGGGGCAGTTATATAATAGATATTCCCGCGCAACAAACGACTTGTGCTTATGATCATTGTCCTGGTAAAAATAGAAGTCACCTTCGATCCCTAGTTTTTCGACATTTGGCTTAAGGTTTTGCTTCAAGACGTCTATATAAACGTATTTATCCATTATGCCTGGAATATGTTGAGGATTTCGAGTTCCACCATCTGCCATGCAGCCCCAAAGCATGACGGAGCCACCGCCGTGCTTCATACTGGGAGTTAGGTTTTTCGGCTGAAACTCAGTGTTTTTTTTGTCGCCGTACCATCTTCTTACCGTCAGAGCCAAATAAGTTAAATTTACTTTCGTCTGTAAAGAGAACCTACAAAAATATTATTATAGCCTCTACGTTGCATTATACCGTTATGAACCTTTTGCCAGAAATTCATATCCTTGTAGACATATTTTAGCGCAAACTTCAACCTTTTTTTCGATTTTTGCTGCTAATAAATGGCTTGTTTCTGGCCGTACGATCATTATAACCATGCTTTCTGAGAACTCTTCTCACAGTTTCGGGGTTAACGTGGATATTTAGCTGCTCCTCAACCATCTTCGTCAATTTTGGAGCACTAAGATGAGGATTTTTCTTCACTTCCCGCAAAATAAATGCCTCGTCCTTTTCTGAAAACGCCTTTTTTTTGCTTTCTTTCTGCTTGTTTCCTACTCTTCCTCCTCTAGTAAAGCGATGTATGATGTGCTGGACAGTTCCTCGACTTTTATTCACATATTCCGCAATTTTTCTTTGGGATTTTCCTTTTTTAAAAAGATCAATTACTAACTGTCTAATTTCAACACTTGTTTGTCGACCCATCTTTATAACCCGCTTGATAATAAACAACTAAAACACTAAGAATAAGATGCAAGCGAAAATTAATATCCAAAAATACATATCCCGTTATTTTAAAAGAAACAATGTTAGGTGGCTGACTTTGAGTGTGACGTTAGTTTGTGCGTTTGTTTTTGTTCTTCATTATTACTCTTACTTCGGCAGCAAACAAACAGAAAAAATACAGTTAGATTACACAAGCATGCTCACTTGATAAAGTTGACAAAAAATAATGGGTGTTTGAAAGTATTTACAAAAGTTGTTTAAACAAATATCTTCAAGGAATTGGTGGCTCACTTTGACTGTGACTCACTGTATATGGTGGCCTCAGGCAATATTTTTCAGATTTTCGAGAAAAAAACCGACAATTAATTGTTTAAAAAAATTGATATTGAAAAGCAGTATACATTTTATTGAAATCTTGAGAAAAACGCATTTAAAGTTTTGATATCGATTTATGTAGAGTTATACGAATTATTTAATTACTTACACTGTGCCATCTATTCCTGGGCCATATAATAAAGCGTTTTTCAGTAAGAGCGCTTCAACTTTTTTTTTGAATAAAACACAAACGGTTTAACTTTTTTAACTATTTTTTTTTTTTATTATCGAGTTGGAACATATACATTTAAGTATGAAATTCGATTTCTTTTGCATGACCACCGCGTGCACGTTTTACGAAGTCCAATCGTTGAACCCAATTTTCGAGCACTCTTTTGCATAAATCGGCCGAAATTCCAGCAATTTCGCGTTCAATATTGGCTCTGAGCTCACAAATCGTCGCCGGCTTGTTACTGTAGACCAATGACTTCACATAACCCCAAAGAAAATAGTCTAGAGGCGTTAAATCTCACGAGCGCGGCGGCCATTCGACCGGTCCATTTCTGGAAATAATGCGCTCATCGAACTTACTCTTCAACAAATCAATTGTAGCGTGCGCTGTGTGGCTTGTGGCCCCGTCCTGTTGAAACCACATGTCGTCTAAGTCCATACCATTCAATTGCGGCCAAAAATAATCGTTTATCATGTCGCGGTATCGATTTCCATTCACAGTAACGTGGCGATCGTTCTCGTCAACGAAAAAATATGGGCCAATTACGCCGCCGGCATGTAAACCGCACCAAACAGTGATTTTTTCGGGATGCAACGGTGCCTCATGAATCATGTGTGGATTGCTTTCTGCCCAGTAACGCATATTTTGCTTGTTGACAAAGCCATTGAGCCAAAAGTGAGCTTCATCACTGAAGATGACTTTTTGGAAAAAATCTGGATCTGGTAGCAGCAACAGAACGATTATTTTCATAAAAAATTTGCACGATTTGCAATTGTTGCTCAAGTGTGTAGCGTTCCATGATGAAATGTATACTAATGAAGTTTACAAATGACAAGCGAAAAATAAAAAATATTGCGTCGTTCGCCCTCCCTATCGGAAAAAAGTTGAAGCGCACCTATTGAATAACGCTTTAGTTCTTTTCATAACATCGACATTCATAACAATAAAAACCGAGTAGTCGGTTGCTTGCAGCTGCGGCTAGCTACTTGTTCTCGACCGCTCCAGAGCACCCGAGCGCCTTTGTTAATTGTTGAATAACTCGAAAAGTATTTGTCGGATTCACTTGAAATTTTCACACAATATTTTTAAGATATTATACTTTAAGAAAATGCAATTTAAAAAAATCCAATTTGTTTTAAATTCTGACTAACCCTAACCCCTTAAGCAAACGCCAATGCAATCATAACTTAAATGTTGGTTATTCACAGGGAAAGCGCAAAAGAATACTATGAAAAATCGCATCACATTGAGGGTCTAATGGATGCGCTTTACCACCTGGAGAGATTTGATGAGCTGGAACAGTGTATTGATAAATTGCCCGAAAAAAGTCCATTGCTTGCTAAAATTGCCGAAATGTTGGCCTCTGTTGGTAAGTGAAATTATGTGCCGTCGTAGTCGAATCTGTTGGTGCGTGACTACAATTCGGGAGTGAGTAGGTGCATGAAACAGTAAAATGATAGCAAAAGTTTTTTTTATATACAGTTAGAATTTTCAAAAAATCGATTTTTTTTTCATATATTTTTTTTCTTAATGTAAAGGGTGTTTTTTTTAGAGGTTAGGTTTTCAAGTTGGCACTACTTTTTTCGTAGATGGTCTTTTTGACAGCTGTCACTTGATTTATGCTCAGTTTGGTTTGCCATTTCATAATGAATAGACTTACACCTGAACAACGTTTGCAAATCGTGCAAATTTATTACGAAAATAATGGTTCGGTTCGCGCGACGCATCGAAGAAAATTTTGTTCAGCGATGAAGCTCACTTTTGGTTGAATGGGTATGTCAATAAGCAAAATTGTCGCATTTGGAGTGAACATAATCCACAAGCCATTGCTGAGACGCCGTTACATCCTCAAAAAGTCACTGTTTGGTGTGCTCTATGGGCAGAGGGAATCATTGGTCCATATTTCTTTAAAAATGAAGCCGGCCATAATGTTACAGTCAATGGAGAGCGCTATAGAGCCATGATTAATGACTTTTTCGTGCCTGAATTGGACGATGTTGATGTGGACGACCTTTGGTTCCAACAAGACGGCGCTACATGCCATACAGCCAACGCAACAAGCGATTTATTGAAGGAAACTTTTGGTGAGCGCATTATCTCGCGCCGTGGACCTGTGGCGTGGCCTCCAAGATCGTGCGATATAACACCGCTGGACTATTTCTTGTGGGGCTATGTGAAGTCGCTTGTCTACGCAGATAAGCCCGAGACGATTGACGTCTTGGAAGAGAATATTCGGCGAGTTATTGCTGACATACGGCCCCAATTGCTGCAAAAAGTGGTCGAAAATTGGGCCTCTCGGCTGGAATTTATTCGAGCCAGCCGCGGCGGCCACTTGCCCGAAATCATTTTTAAAACATAATGGCAAACCCTTATCTTTATAATAAAGCTAAATTCTTGGCCATAACTTAAATTATATACGTTTTATTTCATCTTGAAAACCTAACCTCTAAAAAAAACACCCTATATATACGAGGTGTGTTCAAAAAGTATCGCGAATTTTGAATTTTCGCAGGTTACGCATATTCGAAATCCGATTTTTTTGTGGCGATATGTTGGTACTCATGTCTCTCACTCTTGCCGAATGTTCAGTTAATTGTTAATTTTGAATGTTCAGTTAATTGTTGACAGCTGCTTTGCTTGCACGTGTTTCGCTCGTCTTCGATTTTTACCTATTCAAAAGGATGGAACAAAGAACCTGTATCAAATTTTGTTGTGAAAAACGAAACTAAGTGCGCGGATGCATTCCGGATGTTGACTGTGGCATACGGAGAAGCTACTTGGGACCAAAGCAACGTTCATCGGTGGTACAAAATGTTCTCAGAAGGCCCAGAAGATGTGAACGACGAAAAGCGTGCCGGACGCCCGAGCACTTCAACAACAGACGAAAAAGTTGATGAAGTGAAGAAAATGGTATTGGCCAATAGTCGAATCACCGTTAGAGAAGTTGCTGAGCACCTAGTAATATAGATTGGGTCGTGTCATTCGTTTTTTTTTTTTTCAATAATTTGGGCATGAGACGGGTCGCCGCAAAGTTCGTACCAAAACTGCTCAATTTCGCATGAACATTGCTAATGATATGTTGGACTCTGTCCGCGACGACCCAAACTTGCTCCAGAGGGTCATAACTGGTGACGAATCGTGGGTTTATGGTTATGACGTGGAAACCAAAGCTCAATCAACTCAATGGAAGCTGCCGCACGAACCAAGACCGAAAAAAGCGCGCCAAGTTCGGTCGAATGTAAAATTTTTGCTTATCGTTTTCTTCAATTGTAGGGGCGTTGTGCATCATAAGTTCTTGCCACAGGGTAAAACGGTCAATAAGGAATATTACCTGCAAGTTATGCGCAGTTGCGCGAAGCAATCCGCCAGAAACACCCGGATTTGTGGAAGAACAAAAATTGGCTCTTGCATCACGTTAACGTCCCTGCTCACACATCGTTGCTTGTGTGCGACTTTTTGGTCAAAAATAACACACTAATGATGTCACAGCCACCGTATTCCCCAGATCTGGCCGCCCGTGACTTTTCTTGTTCCCGAAAATGAAGAGGCCCATGAAAGGATAACGCTACGCTACGATTGACGAGATAAAGACGGCATCGAAGGAGGAGCTGAGCAAGATAAGAAAAATATTTTTTGAAGTGCTTCGAAGATTGGAAAGAACGTTGGCACAAGTGCATAATATCTCATGGGGATTACTTTAAAGGGGACAAAATCGATATTAATGAATAAATAATTTTTGAAAAAAAAAACACAAAATTCGCGATACTTTTTGAACACACCTTGTATATTTAAGAATGCACACAGAAAATTTAATATCGTTCCGGTGAAGATTTTCGAAGTTACATGCAAATTTGAAAAGGCGTTGCAGAGTGCTTGAAAGTACAAGTATTGGAGCGGAAGTGCGTTTTTCTCAAAATGGTGTTTCCAAAAACGGTGACCAACATTACTCGAAAACGGCCAAATCTTAACACGAGCTTCTTAAAGATATTTTTCAGTAATTAGTCGAAGATTTTTTCTCTAAGATAAATATTTTTAATAATTTTTGGCCGAACATTTTTTTTTTTAAACCGCCATCTTGTCAAAAAATTTTATTTTACCTATTCCTTCGATTAATTATTTACTAGATTTAACATTAGGTTAGGTTAGGTTGACCTGGTTGGCTGAAAGCCATCACATAGACCTATTGATCCTTAGTGTTACCAGATGAAGCCAGAATTTCGATATGTGTCTTTCACTATTTTTTTAATTTTCAACAGGCCCAAAAAATAGTTATTTTCAAAATTTTGAAAATCGGCTACGCACAACGGTAGTCAATGTGATAACAAAAATTTTGAAAAAAAGAAAATGAAAATCGGTTCATTAGTCTTCGAGAAATCGTTGCCACCGTATCAAAAAAAAGTTGTTTCGAGAAAAACGCGTTTGAAATAAAGCATCGTATCGTAAGCGCTATGGGGCCGAACCGACGGGCGCTCACTTAAGTGCACATAAAATCGGGAATAAAGCGAATTTCGCTTTAAAATTTTTACCACATTTCCTTTAGTAGTTATACTAACACTTTATGCAAAATAATCGATTTTTTTTTTAATTTCACAGTGGCGTTCCCCCTTAAAATACAGTTAAAATATAACATAATATGTGTGTTCTCAGAAAATTTTCTGGAAAATTCGCTTTTTTCGACCTTCTAACTCATAACCCCTTAATAGCTGTTGCCGCTCGGTAGACAATAGCAAACCTCCGAGTGTATTACTGCCATGAAAAAGCTCCTCATAAGAAACAATTTGCCGCTCGGAGTCGGCGTAAGACTGTAGGTCCCTCCATTTGTGGAACAATATCAAGACGCACGCCACAAACAGTACGAGGAGCTCGGCCACACACCTGATAGAAGTGTGCGCGTCAATTATTTATTTACACGTACAATAAACACTAGGCCGGGTACCGATTTGTGGAGAGGCAAAAAAATCGCCATTTGCTCTGTGAAAATCATATTCTAGGGATCAAAATAAGAAACTTTGCCGAAGGAACCATACCTCTAAAACGAATTCTGATGTCCCCCAATTTGGGTCGAACTTTTTAGTTTCTTTTCTCATGTAAAGGCCAAAAATGGTGATATTTTGAAATGATTGTATGGGGAACCCCCCAGGGGAGTTCCAGGGGGTGTGCCACTGGCATGGGTGAATCGGCCGTCCAAAGTTAGTGGGGGTCGGTCATACATTTGGACTCTATTGGAGCACTCTAAATGGGTCAAAGTGGGATTTTTCGTTCGACCCGAATTGGGGGGCATCAGAATTCGTTTTAGAGGTATGGTTCCTTCGGCAAAATTTCTTATTTTGATCCCTAGAATACGATTTTCACAGAGCAATGAGCGATTTTTAAATCGACCCGCCCTAATAAACACATAAACAAAATATATATAAATCCCCATTTTTTTGAATTTCCTGTAGGTATGTGTTCCGAAGCAGTGAAGGCCTATTTAAAAATGGGCGACCCCAAATCTGCGGTAAATGCTTGCGTCAATTTGCGCCAATGGGGTGAGGCGTTGCAACTCGCTCGCAAATTCGACATGCCACAGATTGGTAATTTGTTGGGCAAGCATGCAGCACAACTCATCAAAGAGGATCGCCTGCCTGAGGCAATAGAACTACAAAAGAAAGCCGGCCGCTTTTTAGAAGCAGCGCGTTTACTTGGCAAATTGGCGCAACGTGAAGCGGATAAGGACTCCAGTATGCTGCGAGTGAAAAAACTGTATATATTGGCTGCTTTACTTGCCGAGGAGCATTTGAAGACGTTGAGTACAGCCGAGCTGAGTTACAAAGTAGATCGCAATTCATTATTGGACACGATGAGTCCAGAAGATGCCCACGTCGTTGAACATATGTGGCATGCGGCCGAAGCCTATCACTTCATGTATGTATCGACACGCGACACGCGACTCGCGCTGAATTTGAAGTTGGCACTATTGCACTTTTTTCACAATTATTTCATTTTCTTTAGGATGTTGGCACAACGTCAACTGCGTTTTGGAATCGTGCACAACGCGGTCGTTACAGCACTTCGCTTGCGTGATTATGACGACATCCTGCCTGTAGAAGACGTATATAATATTTTAGCGTTGGCTAGTTGCGCAGACAGGTCGTTTGGTAGGCAAAAGCAATAAATTACGTATATACTTACTCATATATTTAATTTGTACAATTCTTATAACTTTTATTAGGTACTGCTGCCAAGGCCTTTACAAAGCTCGAATCGTTGGAAAGTATACCGGAGCGTAGAACTCATGAGTACAAAGAGCTTGCCACAAGTATTTTCTCAAAGTATGGCTCTGAGGATGCCAAAGTGGAGTTGGTCAAGTGTTATGCTTGTAATGCTCCAGTGCCTGATAGGTGGGACAGTGGCGTTTATTGGTTATTAACACAGTTTCAATCTTTATTTATATCAATCCATATTTTGCAGTTTACCAGCGTGCACAATTTGCGGTGCCCGTTTTCCAGCTTGTGTTTCATCAGGAAAACCCATCACACAACCAACTAGCAATATTTGGATTTGTGGTATCTGCCACCATTGCGCTGCGCCAGTTGAGATCACACGACACCATACTTGTCCGCTCTGTCACAGCTTAATAATATCAATGACACTAGAGATTTAAAGTTTAAATAAC
Organism: Anastrepha obliqua; assembly: GCF_027943255.1. Lineage (NCBI taxonomy): Eukaryota > Metazoa > Arthropoda > Insecta > Diptera > Tephritidae > Anastrepha > Anastrepha obliqua. The sequence continues at coordinate 25,444,277 of NC_072895.1, forward strand.
ATACATACATACATGTGTCTGTATGTGTATTGAATATTTAGAGCGCGGCAATTAAAAGAAAATTACTCATTAAAAACGATGGTTTTATTTACTTACTTATATGACCCAATCAAGGATCACAACCCGTTACCGGATTAAAGTCCATCGTTTTATTTGTTGTGGCCAAATTTAATTTCAGTCCAAAAGTACTTAGAAATTCTCATTTAAATAAAACCCGAGGTATTAGGTTTGGTGTCCGCCGTAGCTGAATGGTTTGGTACGTGACTACTATTCGCAATTCAGTGAGAACGCAGGTTCGAATCTCGGTGAAACGTCAAAATGAAGAAAAAGTTGCTTCTAATAGCGGTCGCCCCTCGGCAGGGTAAACCTCCGAGTGTATTTCTTCCATGAAAAAGCTCCTTATAAAAAATATCTACCGTTCGGAGTCGGCTTAAAACTGTAGTTCCCTCCATTTGTGGCACAACTTCAAGACGCATGACTCCCATAAATAGGAGGAGGAGCTCGGCCAAACACCAAACAGAAGTGCACGCACCAATTACAAGGTGAAGTCCAAAATAAACAAAACAGGCGTCATAAAAATGTTTTTGATGGCGCCTTCTTTTTACGAATCAGTGCGTTGGAAGTTTCATCCCTAGCTGACTTCCAGTGAAAGCTTGGTGATATTCGGTTCAGTGGAAGCGAAGTTATTGCGGCTAAAATGTCAGTTTGTTTATGTCATCGGTACAAAAATGAGTTTCGAACAAAGAGCTAATATAGAATTTTGTTTTAAAATCGGTACAGCGTTCGATGAAAAAAGTTTATGGCGATGATTGCCTATCTCGTGCCAGAGTTCATGAGTGATTTACACGTTTCAGAGATGGTTGTGAGGACATAAATGACAAAGAACATACGGGCCGTCCAAAATCAGTAATCACCCAAAACTCCATCGAAATTGTTCGTAAAATTATCAAAAATGAACCGAAATCATCGTTGAAATTCATGGAATCGGAGTTGAACATCTCCCAAACATCGATTTACCGCATTTTACGTGGTGTTTCCAACATGAACCTGAAACTTACGTCAAAGTGCCGAGGGAAAGCCCCAGACGAACCTCCACCCAAAAAGTCGCTTTTGGAGAAGTCAAAAATCAAGTCGATTCTTATTTGTTTTTACGATTCCAAGGGAACTGTCCACAAGGAGTCCATGCCAGCGGGCCAAACCGTCAATGCAATTTTCTATCTTGGCGTCTCGGGGCGTTTGTTGCGTCGCATTTGTCGAATTCGCCCTGAATACCGCGAAGGACGAAGCTGGGGCTTATTGCATGATAATGCACCATCCCATCGATCCACTCTTGCGATTTTTCAACTAGAAATCGCATTTTAACCATCATTCACTAACTGTATTCGCCTGATATAGCTCCCTGTGACTTCGACCTATTCGGAAAATTGTATTTGGCCATGAAAGGAAAACGTTTTTGGTCCGTAGAGGCCATCCAAAAGGTTTGTACCGACATCCTAAGGACATTCCGGTGAATGACCTGAAACACTCTTTCGAAAAGCTTTGAGATCGCGCAAAACAGTGTATCGAGGAAAAAGGGGAATATTTTGAATAAATGGACTCAAAGTTATCAGAACAAATCTCCTGTCGTTTCTATTTGAGCTCAGTCTTATTTATTTCGGACTTCACATTGTATTATTATTATTTTTTTTTTTTCAATTTATTCCATTTCAGCATTGCTGTCTGTTGAAGAACATTCCATTAGCAATTGTATTGTTGTGCCAATCACAGCTTTCTACATATTTTCCTTGCGTCTGTCCATGCCTGTGTGTATGTATGTATATATATATATTTATATGGGTCATATCAGGTGAATGTGGGGCTTGCACGTTGGTATTTACTTGGTGTTTTGGTCAAATAATCCATCAAAATTTGGGCTCGGTGCATTGGCGCGTTATCATCATGCAAAATCCAAGAATTGCTTGCCCACATTTACGGCCTTTTGCGACGTACAGCATCTCTGAAACGCTTCAAAACGGATAAATAATATTCTTTATTGACTGTCTGGCCCGATGGAAGGTACTCAGGTGCACTACGCCTTCGGTTCGTTTAAATTAAACATTCCCGGTACTTTCTGATCATAGGGCATAACTTCAAATAAACTTTATAAATTTTATCTAAAATATATTTACTCACACTCTCCATTTTAATCAAAAATTTTATTTAAATTAAATTTAAATTCTGTTTTACTCACTTACAAATTTTGACAAGTAAAAGTTTATCCAGTGAAAACTTGCAACTTCCCCTGAAAATGAAATGTTATTTTGCTGACAATTTGTAACAAGCAAGCAGTTGCTACAAATTATTTGCTTCACGAACAGGCCTATTGTTAAAATCACTTTTTTTCAATGATTCCAATGGTGGTCATATGCTGAGCCCATGGATTGTGTCCGGTAATGATACCGACCATCAACCGAACGTCTTTCCTTCCAATTTTTAGTAGAAAGTTTTACAGTTTTCTGTTCGGACTTGTCACAAAACTTTGCAGTTCTGCAGAGTTCTAGACCGGACCGACCATCGCTCTTTATGTAGATTGCATACACAATCGTTGAAGTGGGGCTTACTGCACTTCATGAACAGCCTCAATGCGACAGTGACCGTCATTCTCCTCCTCTGTGTTCGTCGAATAAGCTTAGATAATTGTACTAATAGCTTGTCATGGACGAACAGCTAATACTGTCCGTTCGAAGCGTTCTGGACGATACTAATACGTATTCCTACGTATCACCTTAGGTGCGAAATGAGTTGCTCCAATGTCACCAACTTGACTGAATTTGCCTTGTTGTCACCAAATAAATACTTCTATTGCGCCAAAATGTTATTGGAATCGACTTTATTGATGGCAAAGCATAATTTTATGGATATGACATCGTCGCAATAGCGGTTGTTAGAGGAGTCAAAACCCAACCAACTATGGAGAAAAGAACTCAAAAGGAGTGTCCGACATCAGACCGTTAACCGTCTCTCAGCGATTTGAAGCATTCAGCTGATTTGCCGATGTAACCGAAGATATGACAGCGGTTTGTCTATGAAAAAACTGATATTGTGTTGGTGCTGTAAGAACAAAAAATCTACTCAACCATTGGTCATTCTACTTCATTGCCGTCTGAACAACGACTGATTGTACGAGTGAGTAAGAGCGCGTGTGAAACGAGCGAACACGATTCTGCTGCGGCATCTCCGAAGGCGTGGCGGCCGCAGTTACTATTAAATGCTTCTTCTTAGCACCTGTCAGCTAAACTAATTGTTACTTACCGTTCAGAATTGTCGCAGCTAAACTTTTATATTAATAAAAAGATATTATTTTGAAAAAATACTTATCTTTATTATAACAACAATATGAAAACGTATAAACATTGTGTAAAAAAAGTTTTGTTTTAATTTACACTTTTCTTAAAAACTAAATTTACATTTTTAAAGTCCTAGTAAAATAACTGATCTTCACTGATAATAAAATCTATACATATGTACGTACTTTTATAGCATTTCGCATGCACTTCGAGATACAAAAACAATTACTATAGTTGAGTATAATGGCAACAAACTTTTTTTTTCGCCGCATACAAAAAATCTTTAAAACTGCTAGTTGGACGTTCTCTTTTACAGCGAGTGGGCATACAACTTTTTTAATTTTTTGACATATCTATGTACATATATGTATATTATTATGAAATACAACAATAAATATATTATATAATCACAATAATTGCCGTGATAGGAGTTTCAAGATTTTCCTGTGTAACGAATGTGATTCTGGTGATGGAATGGGCGATTCTAGCTGAATTTTTTTCTACTGTTATCACAATTTAATTTACATTTTATAAATGTATGTTTCTGATTTGATTTTTATAATCTTATTGTTATTTCAATTAAAATACAACAATTTTCACAAATTTTGATTTTTTTGAATACTTTGCAGCACTTTCAAATTTTACAGATTTTTTTGTGCTTTAAAATTAATTTACAATCTGAAGAATATCTTTTTAATGTTTTAAGCTTAATAGAAAGTCTCTCTATAAAGTCAGTGAAGTGATGCGCGTTGAACGAAAGATGAATTAGGACGAAAACTTTAATCGCATTTTTCTCGAATATAACTCAAAAAGTAATCAAGATATCAACTTAAAATTTTATAAAGATATTCTTTAACATATTGACTTTTGCATGTATCTCAAATTTTCTAATAATTATCACTAAAAATATTGTTTTGATCAATTTGTTTATACAAAAAGTGTAATTTTTTTCTTTTTCACTTCAAATCTTCATATTTTCTTTCGTTAAAAATAGGTATACAGCGGAATAACTTATTTTAATGAAACATTTTTTTCTGGTTGATTTCAGTTGATTACGGCGTCATTTTTTCTAATTTCAATAAAATTTTTGTATATTCATTTAAGCATGAAAATATATTCATGATAATAAATACTCTAATTTTTTCGCAAAAATGATTGAAAAACTCTTTGTCTGGAGGAGCTACCTTCCCTAATTAAGGTTTACGATTTTCCACTTACTTGCTTCTTTTTAAATAAATTGATACACCAGACATTTCTTTTACAATAAAATATGGCATACATTTTCTTATACTGGTTTTTACTTAATTTTTCTAACTTGTAGTTAATTTTCTGGGGGTGTACAACTTGCAGCAACGAAAAAATTTCAAAAATGATATCATTAGAAAGTCATCGATATATACATACTTATAAATATATATATATATATATATTTCTTTAATTAAAAATTCAATTTTATTCTAAAACTCATAAAAAGTGTACGTAGGCTTAGTATCTTTCAAACAGTTCGTAAAAATTATCGATAACTAATATATTCTTAGGTTAGGTTATATACATACACATATGTAGATATACATACATATGTAAAATGTAATTGTTGCGGAGTCCCGCTTATTTAATTACGCAGTTTACTTATTTAAGTTATTTGTCGTTAGGTTTTATTCTTGTAAATTTGCCGTTTATCATTTCTCCACCTTCTGTTATTCGTCGTTTGTTATTGTAAATTTGCTGTTTCTTATTTCTCCAGTTTACGTATATAACCACCATTTTATAAACCGGGATGCGTTTCTCCACTTTTCTGGCTGCTTATATTAATGTACGGTAAACGCATCGCGGTGAGTATTTATTAATTATTTATAATGTGTATGTACTTTTTAATTTACATTTTAGAAATAAACGGTATCAAGCGGAATTGTCTATAGATAGTGAACAGTAAACACGCGACACAACCTTTACTTCTCTCTTTACTTGATATTATTATTATTATTATTTATTAGAGCAATATGAAATATAACACTAACTAATAGAGTACACTAGCTACTTAGGCCTACGGTTCTTCTCTTGATATATTTGTGTGTACCTATGTACTTATGTACATTGCAAACATCACGCCACCTTTTATTTGAATATAAGGTTATATGTATGTATGCTTTGAGGATAGCGGGAGTCAGTCGGAATTGTACAGCATAAGTGCGCAGAACATATGCAAGTTAACACGCTGCGGCACCCAACATATTGCATTCCCACACCCTACCGATACAAGTGCCGCTGCATCAGCGTAATCGCTGTTATTCCATAGTACAACCCAACACCCTAAGTCAAGGCCAATTGCATATCAAGTACCACGTACTAATACTTACGCAATAAGAACAGAGCCAGACAGGAGCGCCAGCAAATTATGTTTCACACGATTGTGAAATACTTGCACTGGCCACCAGTGCATGTCAACCGTTGGAAGCTAGGGGCTAAGCCAGCGTACCAAGACACGGCGCACCTGAAGACAGCAGAACGATCAAAACCTATAAAGGCCTGCAGCGCACATCAAGGGGCAGTTGCGTAGTGGACACTAACCATACCTGTAACCTTTAATTATCTGTGTATTTAGGAAGTTAATAAACTGTGTAATTAATTGTAACTGTAATCTTTGCAGGGCAAGTTGGCCCTTTAATTTTTTTAAGCGTAACGGACCGAAAGTCCGTTTCTAGCGCCCGAGAGGGACCAGTAGTGAAGTGAAAAATTAAGTTCGAACTAAGTTCAACTTAAAACTGAGAATTATTCTCAGGAAACAGTGCGTGTACTTATAGACACGTACAGAAACCGCGCATTAGATGTTTTCATCCGCGCGTTGAAGATGCTCCTGGTTCAGCGCCCAAAAACTCTACCCGAGGCATATTCAAGGTACCTCGAAATACAAAATACAAACCTTAGAAATTACACAGTGCATACTCCGCGATTCCATAATCGCATCGTCGCACCTATGAATACGACGCCAGAACACATGCATGGCCCAGAGGGCAATAAAGCACCTCCGCTACCACCAAGGATAACCTATCGTCCCCAAGAGCGACGATATCCCTTTGAAAAACGAGGTGGACACACTGTACCTCAACGAGATCCTCCAACAACCTCTCAGCCACCCGTCGAGAAAATGGACATAGACCAATCTGTCCAGTCACGTAGAGTAAATTACATGAATAGGACAAAAGCTACCCGTATCCATCTTGTATGAGAGAAGAGGTCGACCGACAAGTGAACGAGTTGTTGGAAGAAGGAGTTATTCGACCATCCAGAAGCCCATATAACTCTCCTATTTGGGTGGTGCCTAAAAAACCTAAGCCAAATGGGCAGAAACAGTACCGTATGGTGATAGATTACAAAAGGCTTAACGCCGTAACTATCCCCGACATCTTCCTGACATAAACGCTACCTTGTGTAGCCTTGGTAACTCTCGATATTTCACAACTATTGACTTGACTTCTGGGTTCCAACAAATCCCTATGAAAGAATCCGACGTACCCAAAACTGCTTTCTCAACGATAAACGGAAAGTGTGAGTTTTTGAGATTACCTTTCGGCCTTAAAAACGCGCCGGCCATTTTTCAACGCATGATCGACGACGTATGCTTTGTATGCTTTGAGGATAGCGGGATTCAGTCGGAATTGTACAGCATAAGTGCGCAGAACATATTCAATAAATTGTCTAGCAGAGATTCTAACCGGCTGTTTTTTTATACAGTCCACTTTATTATCAAAAGTTGCAATTTCCGCAACATATAGGATCTTGTTAAATTCGCGCCACTAGAACGGCGACAGTAATTATTACTAATATAATTATATTGTGGCAACACAGATTGAACGGACGACCCGATGGCAACCCTGACAATAACAGGACAATGTAAAATTAACGAAGAGTTTGAGTTTCATCTGATCGCCGGCGAAGACAGACGTGTTATACAAACCCGCATTTACAGACATTAATCTTTAAATTTTAATTAAATTCTAAATCTTAACCTAAGTACTGTTGTAATCAAATAACCAAAAGTAAAAATACTTTTTACTAAAATCGAAAACAAATCAATTGCCGTTATCCCCACAGTGGTGACCCCGTAGAAAAAGGTGATAGTGAGCAAAAAAGTGTCAAAAAATCGGTGCAGAGCGTAACTGCACATAAAACGGTACAAAAAGTGACAAAAAATTCAGTCAAATCGGTGCAGAGCGTAACTGCACATAAAACGGTAAAAAAAGTGACGAAAAATTTGGTGAAATCGGTGCATAGCGTAACTGCACATAAAACGGTAAAAAAGTGACGAAAAATTTGGTGAAATCGGTGCATAGCGTAACTGCACATAAAGCGGGACAAAAAGTGACGCTAGTTTTAGGTAACCTAAAAGTGCATGTGCGGTGTAAGAGTGACGCCAGTGAAAATTCCTCGACCGTTACAGAAGCCAACTATCATAACGGCACACGAAGTAACGGTTCCTTCACAGCTACGTGACCCAACAACATGAACGTTAATGCAGAAGAAAACGATGATAGCGACGCAGCAGGTAACGAGGGTGCAGACGCCGACGCAGACATCGACAGTGGCAGACCGCAAATCAACGCAGTGTTTGGAAAATTACCGTTTCCGAAACTGAACTCGAAGTATAACATCGAACCATGGTTTATCAAGGTAGATGCATGGTTCGAACTACATGGCTTTGGCGTACGTAAGGAAAAGGATAAATATACCGCCATCATTGCACATGCTGATGATTATATCCTCGACCAAGTTTTTGAGCTTGTACGCAAACCACCAACAATGTCACCTTATTCCACGCTAAAAAAGGCCATCATCGAAAAATTTAGTGATTCAGCTATGGCACGACTCAATAAACTAACGGGAATACACCACATAGCAGTACCAATGTTGAGCAATTACCGACCTGTTGGTACCCATCGTGAGTATGGAACTCAGGCCCGTAAATGCCGAAATCCATGCGATTTCCCTACTAAAATCAAAATTTCAACAAAAAACTTAAATCTGTCGTAAGGATAGAGCTCGACAGTCCTGGCAGGGTAACATCGTCGAGCAACAAATCACAATGCGAACTAGAGGTAAAATATTCCGAATTCACCAAATCTAAACGTTTTTTCATTCCTGACAGGAAATCTACTCAATTATTTTTGATCGATACCGGAGCAGAACTATCGGTCATCCCAGCAACTCGTGCGTGTCGCTTGTCAAAATCTAACGGTTCCACGCTTTACGCAGCAAACGGTACAGCCATCAAAACGTATGGCATGATACGTCGCACACTTGACTTCGGCCTTCAGCACAAACTTACTTGGGATTTCGTCATCACGCAATCATCGGTGCAGATTTCCTCCGCCATTTCAATTTAATCGTCGACATCAAAAATTCTACACTAACTGTCAGCACTACAGCACCAAGGCGCGCGAACATATGCGCCTTCGGAAAAACAACAAGCTTCGAAACAGCAGGGCACAACACTGAAATCGCAAACCTACTTCTCGAGTTCACTGAGATCTGTAATCCAAACGCATTAGCTCCATCAGCATCACAGACCGGAGTAACGCATTCCATCGAAACGAAAGGCCCGCCTGTTTTCGCACGACCAAGACGCCTTCCCGCAGATAAACTTAACGCGGTTAAGGAAGAATTTAAATTTTTAAGCAGACTCGGTATTTGCCGCCCGTCGAAAAGCTCTTACGCCTCCCCATTGCACCTGGTCAAAAAAGCAAATGGTGAGTGGCGACTATCGAGCCCTAAATGTGCAGACCATTCCAGATCGTTACCCTTTACCGCACATACAAGATTTCACACAATTTTTGTACCAAAAAAACGTTTTCAGTAAAATCGACCTCAATCGAGCCTATCATCAAATTCCAATCGAGCCCAATGACATTCCAAAGACGGCAATAGCAACGCCGTTCTGATTATTCGAATTTACGCATATGACATTCGGCTTGTGCAATGCTGCACAAACCTTCCAGCGGTTTATGCACGAAGTTTTCCGTGGACTCGAATATGTGTTCGTGTACATTGACGATGTGTATGTCGCCTCAGAAGGTATCGAGCAACATAAAGCGCACTTAAGACAAGTTTTCGAACGACTTAAACAATTTCATCTGACGATCAACCTTAATAAATGCAAATTCGTTAAAAAACAAATTTCATTTCTTGGTCATATCGTCACAGCAGAAGGTATTAAGCCATTGCCGGAAAAAGTTAAAGCAATTTCCAATTTCCCTCTGCCAAAGATCGCCAAGGAATTGCGAAGATTTTTGGCAATGATTAATTTTTACCGACGCTTCCTACCTAACGCAGTAGATCATCAAATACCACTGGTCAAATTAATCCCCGGAAATCGAAAGAACGACAAGACCATAATCAAGTGGACCGACGACTCAGTCATTCATTTCAACGAGTGTAAGAAACAACTAGCAAATGCTACACTCCTAGTTCATCCAGCACCAAACGCCCAAATATCGTTGAGCACCGACGCCAGCGATACCGCTATTGGCGCTGCACTTCACCAAATCGTCCACAACGAGTTTCAACCGTTAGCATTTTTTAGCCAAAAACTCACTGAAGCACAAAAAAGGTACAGCACCTACGACAGAGAGTTACTCGCAGTATATCTGGCAATAAAACATTTTCGCTGCATGTTAGAAGGAAGACCGTTCGAGGTAAGAACTGACCATAAACCACTTATTTACGCATTTCATCAAAAGCTTGATAAAGCATCACCGCGACAGCTGCGCCAGATGGACTTCATCGATCAATTCACCATGGATATTGTCCACGTTGCCGGCACTGCAAATACGGCAGCCGACACACTTTCACGCATAGAGCCAATCGAACCAAATTTTGTCGACTATAAGCATATCGCCGAAGATCAAAAACAATGCCCAGAGCTGAAAAAACTCATCGACGGCAATACATCCTTGCAACTGAAGTGGATAAGCATACCCAACTCCGATTTTAAAATATGTTGTGATGTAGCTACATCAGAAGTACGACCGTTCATTCCACAATCGCACCGTAGGAACATCATCGAGAGAATGCATAGAATTTCGCATGGAGGTGTGCGCGCAACAACGAAACTTATCAAAACACGTTTCGTTTTGCCGAACATGGGAAAACAAATAGCTAATGTAGTCCAACGCTGTCTAAGCTGCCAACGTACCAAGATCAGTAGACACATGCGATCCCCACTACAACCAATTTCGTTACCATCGAGTAGATTCGAACACATTAATATCGACATTATCGGACCGCTACCGCCATCAGACGAATACCAATACTGTCTTACCATCATAGACAGATGCACGCATTGGCCTGAAGCAATCCCAATTAGAAATATTACTGCAGAAACAATCGCTAAAAAACTAGTCAGCGTTTGGTTCTCACGATTTGGTATACCCGCACGTATCACTACCGATCAAGGCAGACAATTCGAATCACAGTTATTCAACGAGTTATCACGCATGCTAGGCATATCACACTTACGCACAACGGCATACCATCCACAAGCAAATGGAATCATCGAACGTTGGCACCGCTCTTTGAAAACAGCAATTACCTGTGATGAACGAGATTATTGGATTAATCGCCTACCTATAATCCTACTTGGTCTTCGAACAGCATTCAAGCCTGACATCGGAGCAACAGCTGCACAACTCGTATATGGTGCTAATCTCCGGTTGCCAGGACAATTTTTTCACGATCGCCATATAAATCAGCCACAATCGGATTTTGCCACACAGCTCATTGACGTGATGATAAAAATACGACCAACCCAAACCGCAAATCACGACGCCACAAAAACCTTTGTATTCAGCAAACTGGCAGAAGCAACGCACGTATTTGTGCGCAACGACAAGCAACAACCACAACAAAAGTAACATTTCCATAAACCGTCTGAAACCAGCCTTTATCGAAACACTGCAATCGGATATCCAACCACCAAAAATGTCAACGCAACAAAATCCAGACCAATCGCAAACAACAACATCACCATCGAATCAGATATCTACAAGCAATCCGCCTACAAACCGTATCGGACGAGAAATAAGACTTCCCGTACGTTTCAGAACGTGAAGTCTGGGGGGACCTATGTGGCAACACAGATTGAACGGACGACCCGATGGCAACCCTGACAATAACAGGACAATGTAAAAACGCCATTTAACGAAGAGTTTGAGTTTCATCTGATCGCCGGCGAAGACAGACGTGTTATACCAACCCGCATTTACAGACATTAATCTTTAAATTTTAATTAAATTCTAAATCTTAACCTAAGTACTGTTGCAATCAAATAACCAAAAATAAAAATACTTTTTACTAAAATCGAAAACAAATCAATTGCCGCTACCCCCACATATGTATATTAAAATTATTATTAGAAATTATTACTCAAACGAGTTTGCTTTTTTTTTGGTTCGAAGAGCATAAAAGTAGCGTCAGTATGCATTGCGTTTTCATTTCAACATAGACCGAAACCAAATTAATATAAACTTGCATAGCTAGTATAATATAGCTTTTGTAGTAAACAATTTTTTATTAAGTGGGCGAAGTAAATATTCGTGAAAAGAGTAAGGTTCTTGTGCAATGGAAACAAAAAATTTCCCCAAAATGTAATAGAAGTTGCGGCAACACCGCTGCTCAATTAATTTATGACAGTTCGTCATTTGACAATAGTCGTTAGCACGCACTCTCTAAATACCTTCTTCTCTTCTCAACCGGCGACGAGACAACATCATTCGCAATTGTAAGAACAGTATATTCAAAAGCCGAATCATATTAAAATATTTTACACCATAACGTAAACCGTGCATTTTATTTCAACTAATAGATTCATAAAGTGAAGCACGATTGCGTAGTCACTTACATAAATATATTCCGGCGGGAAGGGGATTGATTCAGCGCAGTATAATCGCTAGAGCTGTGATCGTCATGCAAATGCATGTTGCATGCATATTTTGCATGTTTCGTCCATAAAAGCATATTTCGATTTAAAATGCATGTTTGCATATTTTTTGAGCAATTTTAAGAAATGTAAATCAAAACAATTCGCAGCTAAGCTTTCGTTTAAAGAACAGATCTATAAGCATTTATGCGTCCGTCTGTTTCAACATTTTTTTATTTGCTTTCTCCAATGAGGCGACAAATTTGTTTATAAAAATGAGACTCGAAAATTTCCACGAAATGAGTTTGGCGCAATTATTGGTTGCTATGATTTGTGAAGAGAGCACAACGACAGTTGCTATGCGTCACTTGTGTTACTATGAAATGCATAGTAAACGCAGTAAGATACATCATATTCTTCTCAGTTATTGCATAGTAAGTGTGGAGATCCGTAAATGGAAACGACGTTTAGACTACCTAGCATAAACGTAACATTATACTACGCTGTCTCGTCCTCGAGATCAATTATAACTTGTAGTAACGCCAGTTGCCAGATCTAGTCACAACATTTCACAATAAAAAATGGTGGTAACCCTTTACTTACGCTCCACTTTCCCGCTTTTCTCATTACGTTTTGTTGTGCAGATCAGATCACACGTGTTTTTTTATTACTCAAGCGATAATTGAAACTTTATTAAATTTTTCATAAAAAATTGTTTGTGGAAAAGAAAATGGACGCTTCACAAACAATTTTAGATGATGCTCTGCGTAGAATTGCGCAATTAAAGAGAGACGTGGAAAGTCATAGAAAGAAGCCATCAAACGAAGCGGCAAAATCGGCGTTCCGTTATTCGAGACTACAGTTCAAGCAGTCGCTATACGACGCAGTAGGCAAGCCGAAATTCTCAGTATAGAGTTGTTCAGCTTTGTCTTCTTCGTCGAGCAGGATAGCCATAACGGCTAAGTCTTCAAGATCAAAATTGAATGCCATTTTTTGGCGAAAAAATGCACAAGATCTGTTTTACGTGTTCACGCGACGAACGATGAATCGCGACTGGACCGATGTAAGAACACAAATGTAGATGTCGAAAGATTTTACCGAACCGAGACTAGACCGAGAACGAACCGTGATCGGCACCATAGTGTGAATCTACCCTAATACGCCTCCTAACATGAAGAGAACATTATTTTCTTATTTCGAGCGCCTTGATCCAGAATCAGAACCAAAAATAAAAAAGAAGGAAAAACAGGTAAAGTTAAAAATTTGTATCCAAGAACAGTCAGTGTACAGTTGGTGCTCAAATTAATAGAATCACTATGAAAAATTCAAGTTTCAGCCATTTAACTGATAATAATCAAAGAATAGTCTATTTTTAATATGTTGTTTATTAAATTTCTATAATACGACAAAAACAATATTCAAACCAGTCTTTTATTAAAAAAATATCAAAAAAAAAAATCAAAAAATCAATATTTTGCGTGAGCACCTCGTGCAGCAATTAAAACCGGAATCCTTTTGGGTATGCTTTCAACGCATTTTAAGCAGTTTGTTTTTATTTGGTCGTCATTTTTCCAAATATTTTGCAGTCGTTCGCTCAGTTGTTCTTTATTTGTAATATTATCTTTCGATATTTCTGTCTTTGTTGACTCTTAAAGGTTCTCAATTGGATTGAGGTCTGGTGAGTTTCCTGGCCAATTAAGAACCTGAATTTTTTGCTCTTCCAAAAAGCTGCTCACAAAAAGCCAAATATATCGAACGGTAATTTCGACAAAGCAATGATTGCTACAATGTTTCACATTATACAAAAAAGTAGCATTTCCTAACATTTTTGCAAACTACACGTCATTAAACTCGGCAATTTGTTCCTCTACAGTATGATTCTAATAATTTGAGCACCCACTGTAAGTAAAAAGTTAACGTTTTTTGTACAAGATATTTTACTGTAAACAATCATTCTGTGTATGCAAGTGTTTTCACTCCACATCTTTTTAACTCGTGCATATTTTTATTATAACTCAACATGCAGAGCTTGACTAAGGACATGTATCACTCTACGTAGTTGGCTTTTTACGTTCTTTACCTCTACGAAATATCATTTTTAGTTTCAAAATTCACAATATAATTTACAATATGAATGAAAGTAAAAATAAACTACAAATTCTGGATTTCTTACTTATTGTTTTAGATTGAAAACACAGAGAAGTCGAACCTTGAGGAAAATACGAGAACGAAACTCTCGAGTAAAAAAAATGCAAATGAAATTCTAAACATCGTCAATGATTCGTGGGTACCACCAGCTAATTTTTCGTTTCCGAAATCAACCACAAAAAATTTATCGTTTCAAAGAAAATGGCTTGAGGAATTTTATTGGTTGGCATATTCTGCCAAAGAAAACGGTGCATACTGTAAGTATTGCATAGCTTTTGGCTTAAAAACCGGTGGAATAGGCAATGTAAGTCTAGGGAAACTCATCAAAAAGCCGTTTAATACTTGGAAACACGCAAAAGAAACTTTTCGAAACCACGAAAACCTTGATTACCATAAAAAATCCGTTGTCGGTGTTGAAAATTTACGTGATATTCATATAAATCTATCGATGAACGACTTGACAAGCAACTTGAAAAAATGAAAGAAGAAAATCATGAGAGACTGAAACCCATAGTTAGCGCTGTAATTTTGTGTGGACGTCAAGAAATTGCACTTCGTGGCCATAGAGACGACGGATGTTTGTACGGCGACGAATCTGACACGAATAACAAAACTACAGGACAATATTTGAACGAAGGGAATTTTCGTGCACTATTACGATATCGAGCTGAAGGTGACGAATTACTCAAGAAAAACCCTCTGTCCACTCCAAAAAATGCAACACATCTCTGCAAAACCATTCAAAATGAAATTATTGAAACTTGCCATGAAGTAATCAGAAGAAAAATCGTTGATAAGATAAATCAATCAAAAGGATTTTCAGTTTTGGCTGATGAATCGACTGACATTTCTAGCATAGAGCAATTTTCTATACAATCAATTAAAAAATTGCAAAACTAGAATCATGAGACCCCCAGACAATCCGACTATCATTTTAATATGGATAACCCTTAACACCATTGACTTAACACTACCATATCCTTCACAGTGTCACTGTACTGGAGATGTAAATCTTAATGAAATTGGTCTTATCAATATGACGACTATATATCAAGTTCCTATTCATCATAGAGTACAACTAACACAGACTCTTATATTTGATATTACAACAGAACAAGGAACAAAGGAGAGAGTAGTTCAAGAATGTGAAAACTCCAATGAAAATACTGGTGTATACTCATTAATCACTCCAACAGAAGTCCAAGATCATAAATTACTCCTAGAAAATACTAAAGACTTCTAGGATGAATGAAAAAAAAAGTTATACTATTTTGAATTTAAGACTTTTAGACATGCAAATTCATTTTCTTAACGCCCTCTTTAA
This sequence comes from Anastrepha obliqua, assembly GCF_027943255.1. NCBI lineage: Eukaryota > Metazoa > Arthropoda > Insecta > Diptera > Tephritidae > Anastrepha > Anastrepha obliqua. Next base: position 25,459,986 of record NC_072895.1, read on the forward strand.
TGGCGCAACAGATTCTTAAAAAACTATGTATGTTCGACATTGGTGTCGCTGATTACGAATCTGATGTTAGTTTTTTAAAATTAAAAATGGCTGATCCAATATGGCGGACGATCTTTCGAAAATTTAATGTAATTCGCTTGAAACTTGTTATTGTTATGGGTCCGGACGAAAAATTATCATATACATGCGATTGCTGACCGTGATAATTTTTTGCGCATCGTGCAAAATCGAGATGAATCTATTGAAAATCTAATCGATGAGTCCCGGAAACAGCAAATCTTGAAGAATAGACAAAATATAATTCCTGTCGTTGAAGCAATCATAGTTCTTGAACGGCAAGGCAAGAGTTGACTTTGCGCGGACTTCATGACAGTGGAAATATTGTTATTCAAAACGACTTCACTGGACCAAACGAAGGAAATTTCAGAGCTTTATTGAAGTATAGAGCTAAGGGAGATCCAATTCTTCGTAGCCACCTAGAGGGTCCAGAAAAAACGGGATAAATTTACGAGTCCGTCTATAGAGAATGAAATTATCGACGCTTGTTATAAAATTTTGACCCAAAAGGCGATATCCAAAATCAAGGCTGCAAAATTTTACTCAATTTTGACGGATGAAACACAAGATGTGACTACCATCGACGAGCAGGTTACACTGTGCATTCGATATGTGAGCGAGAAAAACGAAGGCCTTCATATTGTGTGTGAAGATTTTTTGAGGTTTATCCCAACAGAAACCACTACAGGTGAAAGTGAAATGATTCTTTGAAACATCTAAGCAACTGCATTAAGAGCTCTAGTAGTAATCTTGGCCAGATCTTGCCAAGATCTTCAATAAAATGCTTAGATTTTGATCAAGATTTTGGCCAGATCCAAGTGTATGCTACTTGGGAGGTTTATATATATATTTATGTCATTAATTATATGATGTTCAAATTTACAGGTGCTGCTCTTGCCGAGCTAGTGGTAGAAAATCTTCGAAATTTTGAATTGAATATTTCTTTCTTGATGGGCCAAGGATTTGACGGGGCAAGTAATATGTCCGGTCAATATAAAGGTGTTCAGGCAATTATACGTAATAATTATGCGCCTCATGCTATATACGTTCATTGTGCCGCACATTCTTTGAATCGTGCTATATCCATTACTAGCAACGTACCAGCCATTAGAGATTGACTCGGTACCCTCGAAAATGTCTACAATTTCTTGCATACCCCTAAAAGAAAAGCCATTTTGGAAAACACGATTGAAGAATCTGATGAAACTCTACGAACGAAATCTTTGAAAAGATTGAATCTGACTCGATGGGTTTCGAAATATGAGGCCGTCAACGACTTTTTTGAGTTATTCCCGTTTGTTTACGAAACTCTAGATGCAATGAGAAACTCGGAAAAAGACGCCAAAAATCTGAAAAACGCCATGGATTTCGAATTTTTAATATGTTTACATATTATCAATGTAATTTTTCAACTTTCGTTACCTTTGAGTCGAGAATTGCAAAAGTTTAATTTAGATTTGGTCCAAGCCATGGATCTCGCCAAAGATTTGCGCGAGGAAGTAAAAAAGATTCGCGCAAAAGAAGACGCTTTTTCAGCAATTTACGAAGCTTCGAAAAAAATTGCTGAAAATCTTGACATTGAGATCAAACACAAAAGAATAGCGCGCAGACAAAAAAATCGCGCAAATCCTGAAGTTCAAAGCACGGAAGATTATTTTCGTGTGACAGCGTTCAATCCTTTTCTAGATTTTTACATCATGGATCTTGGAGAAAGATTTACCAAACATGAAAATATATTAGAAGGATTTTCGGCCCTATTCAAGTATGATTTGAACGAAATCGACAAAGTAGCTGATAAATTCATCAAAACAGTCGAGTTTTACCAGGAATTTCTCACTGCGGGGTCACATGCTGTTCTTGTCGAATTAAAAGTGTGGAAGAGATATTTAATTCATAAAGGCGATATCAAACCTGGAAACTCATTGGATGCACTTGATCATTGTCCAAAAGAAAATTTTCCGAATATCAATGTGTTGCTAAGGATATTAGCTACTTTACCAGTATCAACATCTACTGCGGAACGCACTTTCTCTAGTTTGAAACGAATAAAGACGATTTTGAGAAACACGACAAAAGAAGTAAGTTTCTTTAAGATCTTCATCTTTTCTCTAAGATCTATAAAATTTTATTACAAAATTAGACATTTATTTTTGTCTCTTATTTTTATTGTAAGATCGCTTGAACGGATTGACTGCTCTAGTTATTCATCATGATATTCCAATCACAGCTGATGAAGTCATAGATGAGTTATCGAAAAAATCCCGAAAACTTGATTTTCTTCTTTAATTGATGCAAGAACTTTTTGCATATTGAGGGCATATCCAAGTGAAAAAATGTATCCGTATTTTTTTTGTTTGTTTATATAGAGAATGGTAAGTGATTCCCATGATTATGGAAAAAGAAAACCGATAAAAATATATTGAATGTAAAAAAAAGATATTGTCAAATTATAATCAAGAAGGTAAAAAAAACCCAAGAATATCCTCCACACAAATCGCAGCAGAAGTTAAACTAACTACAATTCTCGCGTGGCTAGACGCAAACCTCTCATTTCTAAAGTGAACCAAAAGAAGTGTTTAGCCTATGCGAAGGAGTACTTAAGCAAGCCAAGTGACTTTTAGGACAATGCACTCTTCTCGGATGAAAGCAAATTCAATATCTTTCAATCTGATGGCCGCAAAACTGTGTGGAGAAAGCCTAACACCGAACTGCAAAAACAGAACCTTTCTGCGACTGTAAAACATGGTGGTGGAGGAGTAATTGTGTGGGGCTGCATGTCCGCTGCAAGTGTTGGTGAGCTAGAATTCATTGACGGCATTATGGATAAAAAATATTATATGGAAATCCTGAATAGAAACGTCAAAAAAAGTGCCGAAAAGCTGAAATTGCCCGGTTCATTTTCATTTCAACACGACAATGACCCGAAGCATACTGCTCATGATGTGCGTATGTGGCTTGCGCATCACATCAAACATACATTGCCGCATCCGCCCCAGTCGCCTGATCTAAACCCAATCGAACATTTGTGGGAAGAGCTAGATAGGCGCGTTAAGAAGCGTGCTATTTCAACAAAAGCAGAGTTGAAGGTGGCACTGGTGGAGGAATGGCAGAATATTGGGGCAGAAACCACCCAAAAATTGGTTTCATCGATGCCAAGACGGCTGGAAGCAGTCATCCAGCAAAAGGGCTTGGCTACAAAATATTAATTTGTTTATATAATATTTTACTATTGTATTTTGTTATTGTTTTTTTTTATATTTTAATGAAGTATGCCAATAATTTTGTTCCGTTATAATAAGTACTTTTTTTAACATTATAATTAGTGTTAATTAAATATAACAGATAATAAAATGAATTGAAGGAAATATGATTGGTAATATGTTCTTCTATCTAGCCCGTTTTTTTGCGATTAAAAATCACTTCATAAGTGGACAAAAAGTAATGTTAAAATGAAAGTATCTTGCAGTGCCAATACTTTTGTTCATCACTGTAGATACATATTTACATCAGTTAAGAACATAATTATGATAATGATATTGGCACCGTGTGCAAAAGCATTGTTTACTCCAAAGGAATTGTCACCTTATGCTGGGAAAAACAATGGTATCAATAAGCACAGCCTAACTGCAATGCAAAGCGACCAAACCAGTATCGAGAGAAACTGAATTGTTGCTACACACAAAAATGCAACGGGAGTGTTCAGCATAAAAAAAGATGGGCAAACAAGTATGGAGAAGGGAAAAACCAAAGCTCTGCTGATTGCGCAAAAATTAGGGCATTCATTGCACGAGTTTTGAAACGACCACTTGTTAGAAGCTAGCCACTTCAGTCGAAATACATAGTATTGCTTTGAACTTAAATAAAGTCTTTTGTAAAACCAAAGGAAGTGAATTGTATTTTATATAAAATAATTTTCGATGTTTTTTTTGTTTCGTTTGGACAACGGTTTATTTATGTCTTACTCGTCTGATTTAATGAAACTCTTAGTGAAGAATGAGTTTAGTGAAATTTGTATAAAATAATTTTCGATGTTTTCTCCTCTAAACTTGTGCAATCAATGGCACATCGGCGAAGCAGAATTGGTGTAGGAAACCTTGCGTGTTCGAACTGCTGTTTTTCCATCTTCCCGTTGCATTTTTTTGTGTAGCAACAATTCAGGTCGCTTTGCATTAGGCTGTACTTATTGATAACCATTGTTGTTTTTTTGGCATAAGGTGACAATTCCGTTGCTTTTGCACACGGTGCCAATATCATTATCATCTTGTTTAGAATGCAACCCAGTAGTAGCGTACTGAAGGGGAAATGAATGGATGATCATTGTCATTGTTAACTATCCCCCTTATCAAGCTCGAAACGTCCTCGATTCGAAATAATAAAAGGTACGTTGCAGCATCATCTTTGCGGTATTGATGGTAGAGATTCGTTAGTAAGATGGATAAATACGATTTACGTAGTCGCTCGAGTTTACAAATTTTGACTTAAATATTAGACAATTTTGCTTCTTATGACACATGTATGAACAATTAACTATCAAAATATATTACATACAATTATTAACAATCAATATTTGTTTTCTTAAGAAATGTGATAATTCAAAATCGGTGTGTGGAATTTATAGGTGAAGCAGTAAGACAGTTAATTCCACAATTAAAGTAATTTTCTTCATTAAAGCTCAATTTCTCAATTAAAATGGAAAATTTTGGCCTTTCTTTTATAAAATTAAAAAAGAATTATATTTTTAGGCAACTGGCAGATAATTTTAAACTGCTGAAATTTTATGTTTGAACGACAAAAATTTTCATTCAAACTAAATTGCGTAAAAAATTTTCTGTCTGTACATATGTACATATGTAGTATTATATAATAATAGTAACAATAAAAATAATTTCTAGTTGTCTTTAAACCATTACTTTTTCGGCAGAAACCATTACTTTACCGCAGATTGCTTTTGTGAATTTTTTTTCCAGCTATCAGAACTGTGGTGCCAAGATCCTTTTCAATAACCTTCTCAACATAAATCCTATCAAGCTTACCTCCAAGTCTTTTATTTCGTTTTAGGAAAACCTTTTCACCAGGAAAATAAGTTCTTAATTTTTTTCCTAAGTTGTTCCTGTGTAAAACTTTTTCTTGGACCTCCAACAATTTTTGTCTTACTATTTCTAATTTTTCCGGAGGGTAATTATGGAATACTTCGGTGGGTTTAGCATTGATGACGGAATGGATACTGCAATTATACTTATGTGTCGCTAGCAGGACTAAGTCAACTGTTTCATCTATCTTCTGTTGCTCTTTTATGCAACGCGCTATTTCCAGCAAGGTAGAGTGAAACCGTTCCACCTGGCCATTGCTTTCGCTGTGGAGAGTGGGTATAAAAAACTGTTGGATAGAAAAATTGTCCCTAAGTAAACTCTTAATTAAATCCGAATGGAACGCTTTTTCATTATCTGAAACAATGGTTTTAGGGTTATTGAATGTCAGTAAAATTTCTAATAGGGCAACTTTAATGTCAATTGAGGATCTCGATGCAATAGGTTTGACAATAGCAAACTTTGAAAGTTTATCGACACAGGTTAGAAAATGGCATTTACCGGTCATAAAAATATCCATATGGAGTATTTCGCCTGGAAGGTGGGGAATAGGGGTTTTTCCTATTCCAGGATCAAGCGGTTTCCTCTGGTACTTATTTTCCAAACATATTTTGCAATTTATGATCATCGTTTGCAACATTTTTTTCATCTTTGGAAAGTAGTATTCTCGAGATATTTGTTGGAAATTCTCGTGCATTCCACGGTGAGCGCGGTTATGTTCAGCTGCTATTGTTTCTAGCTGATCGTCCTTGTTAACCAAGTCTATCACTAGGATTTCTGTATGGATAAACTTTACCCCAGGAAATGTTAATTTTAGGGTATGTTGTATTTTGGCCAAAGTAGAAAGGTCACAATGAATGCCATTGCTAACATTGGGGTTAACAGCATATTTTATGCACTGTATTAGGTTTGCGATGTTGTCGAAAAAGATTGTATGCCGGACGAGGTTTTGAAAAAGTATCTTAGTGGCTTTGCTAAACGTATTTGATTCGGATAAAACTAACTGATTTCTGAATTGATTAATAGGGCACTTAACCGATTTAATGACAGAAGTTGAAGACTCTTCACTGTGCACACTTTGGCTTTGTTCCGTACAGTTAAGGTTGTGACAGTATTGTCTGGAAAGCGCGTCTGCTACCTTATTATTTTTTCCAGGCTTGTAGTGGAACGTAGGTGAAAACTCTTCTATGAAGGATTTCCATCTTTTCATTTTTGAATTCGGATTTTTTTCCGAAATGGCAAATATGAGTGGCTGGTGATCTGTGAAAATATTTATGTTTTTTATTCCATACAAATAATGCCGTAGTCTTTTCAGTGCCCATACAATCGCAAGAAGCTCACGTTCATTAGTTGCATAGTTTTGTTCGCAAGGAGATAGTGTGCGTGAAATCATGGTGATCGGACGGCCATTTTGAGACAAAACTGCACCAAGTGCACTAGACGAGGCATCAGTTGTTAGCTCGAATGCTTGATTATAATCAGGGTATTGTAGCAGAACATCATCAGAAGCCAAAACCCGTTTTATTTTTTCAAACGCCTGGAGTGCTTCTGAGCTAAGCTCAATTTTTACACTTTTTGAACTCCGCGCACTAACGTTACCATTTTCACCCCGGAGATATGCAGTCAACGGTTTGACTATAGCAGCATAGTCCTTTACAAAGCGCCGGTAGTATCCGGATAGGCCGAGAAATGATCGTAATGCTCGAAGTGATTTTGGGGGTTCGTAATTAATAATATCATTTACTTTGTCTGGGCAGGTTTTGATACCTTTTTCGGATACCAAGAAGCCCAAAAACTCTACCTCGGTTTTGAAAAACTTAGATTTTTCTGGCGATACTCTCATCCCCGCCTTTTCAAGTTTTCCCAAAACAGCATCAATGTCTTTTAAATGAGACTCTTCGTCGGAAGAATAAATGATTATGTCGTCGACATAAACGTGACAAAACTTTCCTATTCCCTCTCGTAGGACGTCATCTATTGCCCTTTGAAATATGCTAGGTGCGTTTCTTAAGCCAAAAGGTAACCGACAAAATTCATACTTGCCATTATTTATGCTAAACGCCGTTTTTTGCATATCTTTTTCGCACATGAGAATTTGGTGAAACCCTGACTTAAGATCCAAGGTAGTGAAGTATTTAGATTTTCCTAAATTGGAGAGAATTACTGTTGTGTCTGGGATGGGGTATCGATCGGGGATAGTTTTCTCATTGATCTTCCTGAAGTCTATCACCATCCGCAACTTCGGCTTACCATACTCATCGAGCCCTTTTTTGGATACCACATGGACTGGTGAGTTGTAGGGCGAACATGATTTCCTAATGATACCATCCTTGAGAAGGGTTTCAATTTCCTTGTTAATGAAGGGAGCTACTGAAATAGGGTAGGGATAACTTTTACTATATATCGGTTCTTTGGTAATTGTGCGGATTCTGCCCTTCACAGAGGTGTTGTATGGCAACGCCCTATCTGGGTCAGCAAAGGCGTTTACGTTTTTATTTATTATATGACGAAATTTAGATTGAAAATCAAATGGGACTGAGTCTGTTTCTAGTGTTATTGAATTGACCTGGTTACTTGAGAGATATTGTAATTTAACCTTGCCGTTACGATAAAGTAAATACCCTCTGTCAGTGATGATTTTTGCATTGATTTTCCGCAGGAAGTCATACCCTATAATACCGTCAAACATGTTTAAATTTGAAAGTAAATAAAATGTTGAGGTATGGTCTAATATATTAACTAAGCATTTTTTATCAATGATATTCGTACCATTAATCGAACTTAAACGAAACGGCTTTTCTAACAGTTTAACACCTTGAAGAAATGGAGAATTCTTGATATAATTTTTTGATGTACCCGTGTCAATTAAAATACGGAGCTCCTGACCGTTTCTAGCTGTCTTAGTAATATACGGCAGGAGCGAATTTAGTTTAAAAAATTTATAACGTCATCGTGATCTGCAATGGCATCTCCCTCCTCACGAATAATACAATCACTATGTTGGCTATAATCACTATAGTAGTAGTCCCTACACTCGACACCTTCCTGAGTTTCAGTTTCACATATCGTGTTGGGGTTAGTTAAATCTGGCATAAAGTTAATCTTCTGGGCCTTTTGGATAGGTATTCGGTCGGAACTCGATTGCTCTCGAGCTCGTTTATGCGTGAATTGCTGGTTAGAATTGGAAATGTGTGGCTTAGGGGTGTAGGTAAATATGTTAGGCTTAGAAAAATTGTTGTTGTGTTGCTGCTGTGTCAAATAAGGATTGGTGGTGTGCTGTCTATAGAAAGATGAACCGTTGTCAACCTCCATTGGGGTTGGCATCTTCGTAACATTTGGGTAGGAGCGTGGTTGCTGCTGTTGCACTGATGCTCTGGGGTTGTTAGGCTTTGGGGTGTAACCCATTGCAAATGCTTGTGCAAAGTCATAACGCATATGACTCATTTGAAGTTCTTGTGCGACTGCGAGAGCGGATGGAAGATCTTTCGGCCTTGCCGAGAAAAGTATGTCGCACATTGGTCGACGGAGACCAGATATAAAGACGCGCAATGCATTGTCCCTGGCACGATCATTCAGAGCTTCTACAACATCATTATTGCCACTATGAGTCATAATTTGTTTATTAATTATTAACGATAATTGCCTATCCACCTTGTCGTAGTACTCTGCAATTGACAAGTTATTTTGTCTCAAAATACTAAGCTCGTTTTCCAATACGTATAATGGCCTTTTATCAGCATAGGTTTGATCGAGCCTGGAAATTATCGCCTTATAGTTTAAAACGGTATTAAATGATGCGAGAGTAGTGTTGGCAGAATCAACAATCTTATTCCTAAAAATCCCCATGGCTACATAATACCTCTCCGACCCTTCTTTGTAATAATTCATAGCGAATTCTGCAGCACTTCGCCATGCCGGGTACGTGGAAGACTCACCTTTAAACTCGGGTAGAGATTTAATTAAGTCTAAACTGGCATTATTTTGTTCAATTAATGGGTTTATGGATACTGGTAAGAACGGCTCGACACTGGCTGGTTCCAGCCGACTAACGGCTAAAGTTAGACGTCGTATCTGTTCTCCTAGCTCCTGCTTGGTACGTTCATTAGACGTATTGACAATGTCTAACACCTCTTCTCTATTAGCAAACATTTTCGCTTATAAATTCACCCTTCGACGAAAGACTTGATTCACAACTTGACACAATTTATTTTACTTGAATTGGTTATTGTATGTACTAACGATATCACAACCTCCTGGATTTGACAGTCATGAGAGCACAAAAAATTAAGTTTGTATAAAAAATAATATATTCTCGCAGATTTTGAGGCAAAGAGCCTCCAAAAAAAATGTATATGTAAAGAAAAATGTATAAATATGAAAAATTTCACAAAAACAGTTTCTTAAATTCGGCCTTGATTAGCCCAGTTAATGTCAAATCTCACTATTAATTAACACATATATGTACGTATCTTTATATAAAGTATTTAAAGAAGTTTTACTGCTAAAAGGTATCGAACTATCGCATTTGATAACAATTAAGTGAAAAAGTTCGAATGACCTTAAGCACTTTTTTACCTTTCTATAATTTATTTTATTTTTCATTCAATGCAGTAAATAGAAATCTAAATTAAATTTTGGGGCTTCAAAAAAAAAATCTTGTGGCAGTTTTCGTACATGTGCTGTTTTTAATTCTATAAATTACTTTTAATGCACACAACACATAAAATTCAATCTTTAAGTTCCACGTAACCAATATTTGAAATAACACTTACATAAATAATTTCGTCGTTAAATTAATATATTAATAATGGTGTAAATCAGCTCCTCAGGGTTTCTATGATCCTCTTCTTTTCGGGAAGCCTGCTAGTTGGGCGCCAAATAATTTTCGATGTTTTTTTTGTTTCGTTTGGACAACGGTTTATTTATGTCTTACTCGTCTGATTTAATGAAACTCTTAGTGAAGAATGAGTTTAGTGAAATTTGTATAAAATAATTTTCGATGTTTTCTCCTCTAAACTTGTGCAATCAATGGCACATCGGCGAAGCAGAATTGGTGTAGGAAACCTTGCGTGTTCGAACTGCTGTTTTTCCATCTTCCCGTTGCATTTTTTTGTGTAGCAACAATTCAGGTCGCTTTGCATTAGGCTGTACTTATTGATAACCATTGTTGTTTTTTTGGCATAAGGTGACAATTCCGTTGCTTTTGCACACGGTGCCAATATCATTATCATCTTGTTTAGAATGCAACCCAGTAGTAGCGTACTGAAGGGGAAATGAATGGATGATCATTGTCATTGTTAACTTATATTAAGAAATAATAATACTTTTCTTTTTTTCCTTTAAAATATATCATCGGAGCGACCGCGGAGGCCCCACATTTTTAAACCGCTCATCGCGTCGCACTCCGGTGATAAAATGGTCCTTCGAGCCGGATATCAACAATAATAAAGATCCATTTAAACAGAACATCAGCAAGCACCAAAAAGCACCAAGCAAAGCTGAAATTAACTAAGTACAAGCCATCAGCAAGCGGCCTCGCAAGGAACTGGGATTATTAAGTACCCAGATAGGAGGCCAAAGGGGATGCGTGATCACTATTCGCGGAAGGAACGGCAATAATAAGCGCGTTGTCACACATGCTGCGGTGGTACCGGGATTCCAGCGCGTCACACCCTTCCGAAGCGTCGACCCGGCTATAGCGGCGCCTTACGTGCAGATGAGACTGGCGGATTCCAAATTTTTTGAATCCACTCCTATTCGTCTAGTGATAGGAGCGGAACTGTACTCCAGCGTGATGATGCAGGAGTCCCTACCCCGCTCTCTCAGCAGCCTAATGGCGCAGAGTTCAATGTTTGGCTGGGTACTGTCCGGGGTCTGCCCGGACTGGTACTTCTATGTTAAACATCAGGACGAATGCTCGGAGGTATTAAAAATCTATGCCGGAGTTCCATGGGACCATTGTTGTATTTAATTTACATGTATGGCATACCCTATCCAAATGACGACAGCCTGATTGCTACCTTCGCCGATGACACAGTATTAATTACATTTGATAGGAGTATAAATGTCGCTTCATCAAAGTTACAAAATCTTACACAATGTTGACTTGGTTCGCAAAATGGGGAATCCAAGTAAACGCAGACAAAACGGCCCAAATAATATATACCAAACGCAAACATGACCATCGTACGCTAACAATTAATAACACAGTTATCACTCAAAACACAAGAGCTAAATACAAGGGCATGATAATTGAAGCAAAACTGACCTGGAAGGAAGGACAATATAATCCAAAAAAGGAACTACATAAGTGAAAAACAGATTCAGACAACTGTATTGGCTACTCAACAAGGACTCAAGAAAACTGTCAATTTACAACAAACTACTAATATATACGAGCCGAAGGTGTTTGCACTAGTGCTCCATTTCAATGTAAAGTAGTGGATCTCCTCTACTTTTCTCATATATAATAATAATACTAAACAGGAATTGGCAATACTAAGAAGTATTGAAAGGAATTTCTAGGCGCGCTTTCAAACAAAAAGCGCATCTAGTTATCCATAATTGTAAAAATTTTCCTCGTGGAAGGCGGTTGTGCTTATTGTGATACGAGTATTATTTAAAATATTGCCGCAGTGAAAAGTGGATTGTGAATAAATCAAGTGTAAATCAGGTATGCATATTCAAATTCTAACCAAATGTGATTTTATCGTGGTTTCATAAGCATTTTTAACGTTCTACGTTACCGAATTTATATCCGGCCATGGACTGCACTTCAGCAGTATTCTCCGTATATGTATGGAGAATGCTTATGCTTCTACAACAAAAACAACAACAACGTGTGAAGTTGCAGTTTTGTGGCTGCTCTGAAGAAGTTGTGATATTTTGTTCAAAATAGTGAAAATTGCGATAAAATAATATTTTCATAAAAAGTAAAAATAATAAATATAGAATAATAATATAAAAAAAATTTTCTTTTTTTCAGAAGATTATACATTAAATAAAAGCGGCAATTTGTCATCAATGAAAATATAACGTGAACTTTAAATAAGGTATTGTAAATTACTAACAGGAAGGACCTCTCCGAGCCGTTTGATACCAAACGAGGTTTCAGACAGGGTGACTCGCTGTCGTGTGACTTCTTTAACCTGATGTTGGAGAGCATCGTACGAGCCGCAGAACTTAATCGCTCAGGCACAATTTTTTATAAGAGCGTACAATTGTTGGCGTATACCGATGATATTGACATCATCGGCCTTAACAACCGCGCTGTTAGTTCTGCCTTCTCCAAACTGGATAAAGAGGCAAAGCGAATGGGTTTGGTGGTGAACGAGGACAAAACGAAGTACCTCCTGTCTTCAAACAAACAGTCGGCGCACTCGCGTATCGGCACCCACGTCACTGTAGACAGTTATAATTTCGAGGTTGTAAAAGACTTCGTGTATTTAGGAACCAGCATTAACACCGATAACAATGTCAGCCTTGAAATCCAACGTAGAATCTCTCTTGCCAACAAGTGCTACTTTGGACTAAGTAGGCAACTGAGTAGTAAAGTCCTCTCTCGACGAACAAAACTAACACTCTACAAGACTCTCATCATGCCCGTCCTAACGTATGGCGCAGAAGCTTGGACGATGACAACATCCGATGAAGCGACGCTTGGAGTGTTCGAGAGAAAGATTCTGCGTAAGATTTTTGGACCTTTGCACGTTGGCAACGGCGAATATCGCAGACGATGGAACGATGAGCTGTATGAGCTTTACGACGACATAGACATAGCGCAGCGAATAAAGATCCAGCGGCTACGTTGGCTGGGTCATGTCGTCCGAATGGATACAAACGCTCCGGCTTTGAAAGTATTCGATGCGGTACCAGCTGGTGGTAGCAGAGGAAGAGGGCGGCCTCCACTGCGTTGGAAAGATCAGGTGGAGAAGGACTTGGCTTCACTTGGTGTGTCCAACTGGCGCCGGTTAGCACGAGAAAGAAACGACTGGCGCGCTTTGTTAAACTCGGCCAAAATCGCGTAAGCGGTTATAGCGCCAATTAAGAAGAGAAGAAATTACTAACATAAACTTAAGTAGTTAAATACTAACTAACAAAAATTTTCTTTTTGTTTTCAGATCATACACGAAATAAATTTGTCTACAATCAAAATTTAAGTTGCAACAACAAAAGTGCATTGACTGACTTACTGCAAACATTGAAGAAGGTTGGGGTTGAAGGAATACCTTTATCCGCTAAAACTCTTTTAGTTTTTTCAGTTTTTTTTTAATCAAAAGATTTTGAATATTTGAAAGATGTAGATAAGGTTTATATAGATGTTGGAATTGATGGCCTGAAAGTATTTAAAAGTTCGAATCGGACATTATCGCCAATTTTAGGTTCTGTTGTAGGCTTTCCTTATAAATTTGAAAATTATTATACACAATAGATGTAACCAAAAAAAAATATAATAGGTCTATGAATAAGTTCGTGCGGTTTTCTATGAATAAGTTCGTGCGGTTTTTTTTCGAAATTTGAATTTCGGATCATTCCCATGGCTTTTAAACGTTTGGAAATGGTTGATTGATCAACTCCCAAAGTTTTTGCAACCTCTTCTTGCGTTTGAGCCGGATCTTGATCGAGCAATTCCTCCAATTCGGTATCCATGAACTTTGGCGGCGCACCCTCGCGTTCTTCGTCTTCCAAGCCAAAATCACCACTTTTAAAGCGTGCAAACCACTTCTGGCACGTTCGCTCAGCTAGAGCATGCTCACCATAAACTTCCACCAAGATACGATGACTTTCGGCTGCTTTTTTCTTCATATTAAAAAATTCCCCGCAAAAACACATTATTTGGCACGAAATTCGACATTTTCAAGTGTGGTAAAAATATTGTTGTTTACGCTTCAAATAAAAAACTTATACTGACGTTTGTGCCTTACGACAGTAGCTCTCCAATGAATGTTTGGAAATGTGGATCGATGGAATAATAATCAAGTTACGCCATCTGTTGTAAAACCGCACGAACTTATCCATAGACCTATATTAATAGAAAAACTTTAAGGGGGAAGCTGGTCTAGAATTTTGAAAAAATCGAAAAATTTTTTTTTGTCTTAAAAGGTGCTTTAGGGTCTTAGAAATAATATACCAAATGAGGAATGCCAGCAAAAATGTCTAAATGCCCAAATTTTTCATTCGACGGCAGTGCCTCGCAGGTATGATTTTACAATACTTACAACTTTAAACGCGTTTTTCTCGAAATCACTTTTTTTAAACTGGCCGAAGACATAACTCGAACAAATCTTTACCGATTCTTACGAAATTTTGACAATACATTCGAAATACCTTTCTCCGGAGACGTACGTAGGATTTTTTATTTATATTACATAGTTTTTTTTTAATCAACAATTTTATGTCGTTCTTTATAGTGAAAATTGTAACTTTTTGTTCAAACGTGCACCATTTCGCGAAAAAACAAAATATCGAAAAAATCCTACGTACGTCTCTTTCTGTTGTTATATAGAAACTAAACAAATTTTATTTTTTGATCCAGGACAAAAATTAAGGAGTTTACGTCTTCGGCAATGGACCCACTAGAAAAAAAGGCGCCTTAGGAGAACTGCTGGACAGCGGCCATTTTGAAATTAATTCAGACGAAAAATTTTGTATTTGTACCATGAAAGCTATATTATTAAACCTATTTCACAGATTTTCGTTTGATTCCTTTGTTGAGTCAAAATAAATTCATAAAATATGCCCATTTTTTGCGCTCTAGACCAGCTTCCCCCTTAAATCTGTAAATCTGTAAATATGTAAAATCTTTAAATCTGTAAATATGTAAATTAAAATTCTTAGTTTGTAAGCAAGAAATGAAAAAAATATATATATTATTAGAATAAATTTAAATATGTAAATATATAATATAAAATTTTAAAATACTTAGTTTGTAAACAATAAATGAATATAATAATATAAATGTAATTTCGTTTTCGTCGTGTACTTTCGAATGAGGAGTTTAGGCCATTTGTGCTGATGAGTTTGTGATGACAACAATGAGGAGTTTAGGCCATTTGTGCTGATGTGTTTGTGATAACAACAATGAGGAGTTTAGGCCATTTTTTGCTGATGAGTTTGTGATTACAACAATGAGGAGTTTAGTATGCCTTTAGAGCAGGGCAGATATATTTTTCAGTTATAAGAAATTGGTATTGGTAAAAGAAAGATAGAATATCACACCGACAAGGGGAAACTATCAGAACTTTCCCACGGCTAGAACAAAAATGTGTAGTTATAAGTAAGTATGTATAAATATGTGTGCATGCAAACGTGAACGGTCGTGTTTTTGATTGCTCCGCTATCGAAGTTTTAAATATGAACCTAAACCATCAAAAATTAGAAAGTTCATAATTTTCTTTATGAGACAGTGACTCTAGTTTATTACATGTATTCTTTTTGGCTATTGCATATTATACCGAAATAACAATGCCGTATCTATGTGCCAACAAAGTTGAGCGTACACAAGAGAAAGTGCAGTGCGACAAGTGCAATGATCTTTTTCATTTAAATTGTGTCAACCTACAACCTGTTGACTTAGAATTTTTGCTTCAAACGGGTAAGCAATTTATCTGTGATAAGTGTGTCGCTGTTCGACGTCAATCCCTTCGAACACCATCAGCTCCCATCAACCTCGGATGACGGTAGCGCAGCAACGACAGAAACGGTAGATAGGGTAGCAGTAAGTTAGAGCAGGGTAGAATAGAGATCAGTAAATATTACTGTTCATGGTTTTGGTTGATCCTAATTATTTAATAAAAATTGTAGTTCACTCTTGTTTATGCAGGATGGAAATGCAGAATACACTGTACAAATATGTGTATGGCAAAGCCAACAGTTTGCCAGAACTGCGCAACGAACGCTCACGCTATGAAACAATTTCCTCTCCAATTAGCACCTCCTCTGAGAACGTGTACTCAATTGATTTGAGCACATCAGGACATTTTCAGTCTAGCACTTTTGTGCCAATTGAAATCACAAATGAACCAACCATTTCATCATTTGCCTCCATACGAATTGGAAGTGAGCCAGTACACAGTGATGGTTGTTGCTAAAAGGGATGAGGGGTTTTCCTGTCTACGTGACATTTTTCCGAAGATCAGTGATGCAAAATTGAAAAATGGTGAGATTCTGAGATACATATGAGGCATTCTCTGAAAAAAAAGCCACTTGAAAAAAAAAAGTTCTTTATTTTTTTGGCAATAATATATCTTATAGTATATGTAAAAACTAAAATAAAAAATATGGTTTTAGGTCCGTGTAATGCGGGGTTGCCATACTGTCAGGGGTCAAAGTCTTTTTGCAAAAAAATTTTCGAACCGCCATAACTTTTAAACGAATGAACGGATTTTAAAACACCTTAAGACTTTTTTGTACAAAATTTCTTAAACTTTAAAACTGTGTATCATAAAAAATTTTTAAATTAATATTTCATTGGAAAAAATTAAAAAAAAATTTTTTTTTGAATTTTTAACCACTTATGCCCCCTTCGATTTTTTTCAAAAATACCCCAAAATGTTCCTTATTTCATCACCTTTTTACCCCCCAAAGGGAATTTTGGGACAGCAATATTTGTATGAGTTACAAATAAAAAACCAACTCAGTGCAACGCTCTCAATCTAACCAATCTATTTGTTTGACTACAAATTGCAATAATTTATCAGAAGCTGTGAAAAGGAAGTAAAAAATAAGACAAGCAAACAGGATTCCTTAGATTTCAAGCTGTTGCTATGATGAAAAATCATTGATTTATGGACTTTTATTATCTGCATTTAGCGTAACCCAGGTTTAACGACGTGGACGTAGCAGACATTTAATCCCTTTTTTATTTTTTTATTTTTTCATTTTTTTTTATTTATTTTTTTGTTTTTTTATTATTTTTAAACTTTTTTGTATTTTTTCAATTTTATAATTTTTTTTTTTGGTTTTTTAGTTTTTTAAGTAAAATAATTATGTATATTGAATCTTAACTTGATGTTCATGTGCTTTTGCGTTTACGTCCACGCTTTGGTGGAAAAACTACAGATTCTTCAGAGAAACTAAATGTTTTTAATAACAATTCTTCGTTACCGATAGGGATACCTGGCAAAAGACGACTATTTGTGTCCTTTTCATAAAAACTAATAACCAACGTTTTAATTTCTTCAGATAATGAATTTCCATTAATTTTATCGCTTTTTCCTTCTCTTGCTTGTTTGACGAGTTGGCGTGAACATCCAAATATCTTTGCTACTTTTCTTTCTCCCCATGAATCTGGTACAAGTTTTAATAATTCATACTTTTCAAATCTACTAATCTGTGGATCATTGAATTTATTTTTTAATTTTTCAATAATTTGCAACAAATCAGCGGAATCATTACCGTTATTAGTAGATTTATCATCTTTAGCAAAAGAAAAATCTGAATCAGATTCGTTCTCACAATCAGATTCAGATTTATTCTCAGACTCAAATTCGTTCTCAATCTTAAATTCTTCCAAATTCTTTAAATCTGTAGACGATGCAGAAGATTTCGGTTTAGATTTACATTTACCAGTAACTTTAGGCCAACCTTCTTTCACAAGCTGTTTACGACATTTATCACACAAATACAAACTGTGAGGTACGTTTTTTCCAACAATTTTTCCACTATTGACCTTACGTACATTCTTATTTTTATGATATTCATATTTAAAAGGATTATAGCACTTAGTAAAAGGCATAATTAAAAAAAAACCATATAATAAGTAGTGAAAAAAAAATACTTACTGTAGAAAACTCTTTCAATGCGATAATCGTAGAAAATGTTACACTTTGTTAGGCACGGTACTTATAATATAATACGCGTGAATAAACTCGGTTGTAAGAAGGCATACAGCATAGCCACCTAGCGGAATTTTAGGGTACTTGAATTCTTCAATTTAAACTATGTAGTTAGTATTGGACAATTATCAGTATTGGACAATTTTAAGGACTTTGTTTCCATTTATGGACATGAAATCTCTTTAATTTCTTTTACAAAATTCCTAAATAATAATTTTTCTTACATTTAGTAAAGTATGATGGAAAAAGATAATAATATAATGCAGTAGGGATGATAGTAGAGCATTTCCTTGGATTAAGAGCGTTGCGCTGAGTTGGTTTTTTATTTGTAACTCATACAAATATTGCTGTCCCAAAATTCCCTTTGGGGGGTAAAAAGGTGATGAAATAAGGAACATTTTGGGGTATTTTTGAAAAAAATCGAAGGGGGCATAAGTGGTTAAAAATTCAAAAAAAAATTTTTTTTAATTTTTTTCAATGAAATATTAATTTAAAATTTTTTTATGATACACAGTTTTAAAGTTTAAGAAATTTTGTACAAAAAAGTCTTAAGGTGTTTTAAAATCCGTTCATTCGTTTAAAAGTTATGGCGGTTCGGAAATTTTTTTGCAAAAAACTTTGACCCCTGACAGTATGGCAACCCCGCATTACACGGACCTAAAACCATATTTTTTATTTTAGTTCTTACATATACTATAAGATATATTATTGCCAAAAAAAATAAAGAACTTTTTTTTTTCAAGTGGCTTTTTTTTCAGAGAATGCCTCATATATATCATTTATTTGTATATATTTTTTTTCATATTTTTTTAAATTTCTTTCAGGCGTTTTAAATGGTCCTGACATTCGCA
Source organism: Anastrepha obliqua (assembly GCF_027943255.1). Classification (NCBI taxonomy): domain Eukaryota; kingdom Metazoa; phylum Arthropoda; class Insecta; order Diptera; family Tephritidae; genus Anastrepha; species Anastrepha obliqua. The sequence continues at coordinate 25,478,817 of NC_072895.1, forward strand.
AATTGGTAAAGTCTGAAGACTTTAACAGGGTCCTAATAAACAATGAAATCGTTGCGTGGGAATCGTTAAAAGAAATAATAGTTGGACTTTTAGGCAAACATCGTTCTCCAAATTACAAAGAATCTGTGCGACGAATGCTAGATGCTTTTTCCAAAATTGGGGTCCATATGTCGCTAAAAATTCACTTTCTTCACCAACATTTGGACTATTTTAGTCAACAATTGTCGACAGAATCCGATGAGCAAGGAGAGCGCTACCATCAAACTGCGATGCCATTTGAGTCAAGATACCGAGGAAAACGAGCTCCAGGTGCCATACTAGCCGAAATATGTTGGTGGAGTAAACATATTTTTCAATACGACCAGGAAGAAAATGAAGGAAAATGGAATAACCAGGAGGAAAAAGAATATGAGGTAGAAGAAGAAGAGTGAGGCATGGAATTCTTTACTGATGAATCTGATTACTCTGATAATGCTGATGTTGAAATTCAATCATTGTCGAAAAGAGCTCGTCTCTAAGCTTTTAGTACGTAAAAATTCTTTATTTTAATAAAAAAAGAAAATTATAAGAATTCAAGTCTATATTCTTTTTACTTAATCTATTTAATATTTTTACCTACAGATTGTTTAGATATTTAAAAAAAAATTTAAAGCAGAGTATAAAAAAATTATTTTTATGAAGAAAAATCTTGTTAAAAATTTATTTTTTTAGAAAATAACAAACTTAAAGTTCAGTTTTATGTTTTTATCTTATAAATGACTTTTTTAGTACATTTTGCAACATTTTTGCTAGAAGAAATAGTGAGAAATTTTAATTATTTTCATAATTACAGTAAAAAATGGTAAAAACATACAATTTTTCGAAATTTTGGTATTCAAAATTGCGTATTGAGATATAGGTTCTTCTCAAAATAAGTTTATTTGTACATGTACGAAATTTCTGCATCAAGCTATGACAAAATAAATCGATTAAATCAAACAAAGGTCGATTTATAAGTCAAATTTAGCGTACAGGTAAAACTCCAAAATCTCATGAAAATAGAAAACTTCAAAACGCTATAAAAAAAAAAATCGAGCTAACTTTTAAAAACACAGCGAGGGTTTTGCTATTGAATAGGTATATTTTCAGAAAAAAAAGGTCCGGTGTGGTTTGATTTTGATGACCCCAAAATTGTCGCACAGTGTTATTGGACCAAATACAAACAGCAAAGGAGACGCCAATTTATTACACTGACTCGATACATAAATATTTTTTTATAAATACAAATTATTACATGAAATATAATTGAATTAAACAAAGTATTAAAGAATTATTTTACCTCCGAGTCACTATCAATCTTTCGCAAGAAGTTACTGGCACCTTAATAAAATTTGTCCAGTTTTTGTTTAGTTTCACACCTATCTTGTCCAGAATGTAATTAAATGTTTCAATTTTCATTCGGGTATATTGTTGAAATTTAGCTTGATATTTTTTTAAATCACTATATAAATGATGAAATTCACCAAATTCATTCCTTTTTAGTGTAATTGGAGATAATAAAATTTTTAAAAAATTATTTAATGTCTATTATTTAACCCCGGTTAAATACCGCAACCGAATGTTCACATTAGAAGTGAAAACATAACTCGCGTGAACTTCTCGCGTCAGCGTATTCCCACGCCTCATGAATCCAAGCGTAAGCGAACCTGAACCAACAGCAACACCGTCGCCGAATTGTGCCAAGTATAGGGACATATAAGTAGGTGAAATTATTTAAAAATAATTTGATAAAAAGTGTGCCTGCGAAAATTCGACGCCCCATTGCTCGGAGTATCAGCAGTCATGGAACACATTAAACAAACTTTGACCGAAAATGAAGTTAAACAAATCACATACAATCAATGGGTGAACCCTGACCGGTAACTGCGTAATTCAAAAAATTCCACGTGCCCATGAAGGGCGTTTTGTTGGGCTTTTACGCTTATTGTCTTTCAGAGCGAACAAAATTACAACTTCATTCAAAAATGCCACGTAAAAATATTAACGGAAATGGAGATGAACCTACCGACGATGAAAGTCGTCAGCAACGGAATAAGGCTGGAACTAAGAGAAATCCACGTGGAAGTGGTGGTTCCCGGTTGTTACAACGCGGTGTAATTGCGTTGTAATTAATAAATACCTTGGTTTGGTGCTTAAAAATGCATACTTGCGCTGCACTTCACGAGCTCGGTTCAAAGTAAAGCGATAGAAGAAAGCTCGTTCTTTTACTTTGGAGCCATCGCCGCGTGCAGACGATTGCGCTGAAGCACAAATGTAAGTACCTATATATATATATATATATATATATGCATATATCTATATGTGAAATGAATTGTAAATTTAAACAAATTGTAAACTAATTTTCTAAATAAAATTGTAGATTTTCGCAGACGAAGCGCAAAATATTGAAATACAGCCGACGTTTCAATAGCAACGAAAATATTTTGTGGTTATTTCCGAAATTTATCAGTTTGGAAATATTTTCTTTTAATTAATTGCGTCAATATTTTCGGAAACGTGCACAAAACGGCGATGTCCTCACCAGAAATGGATATCAGGGCAGATGACGAGCTGATGGCAAATGTTGTTACATCACCGGTGGCGGACACGTGTGTGCGGGTAACGACTAATTCGAGGTTAGAGACGATATCACCGGTTCTGCAATTAACCAATCCAACGGTGCATCGGGTACAAGCTTCTGAACATATTACGTCTGCTGATGGGTACGCACAACTAGGGGCATGCATGAGGTATCACGTTCATGGTTTGGCGCATCAAGGCGCGGCTCACGCATTATGTGCTACATCAGAGGACGGGTACGCACTACCGTGTATAAATTTGGGCAGCATAACCTCAACTTGGGTTGGCGGTTTACCTCGTGGTAGCGAAAACCATGGACGATCGCAGTCCAATCTGACTTCTGCTTACGGAATGAAGGCACCATCTCGTAATAGATCTAGCATTACGACGTGGACAGGTCATCCAATCAACACGCACTGCACTGCTGCAAAAGCGGCTGTACCTTTTTACCCTCCAGCACCATTTAGTTGCAACACACAATTTACACCAGGGCTTAACAATCTTCCATCTACAGTACTTGGTCGGTTAGAAGCAGAACAATCCCCATGGGCACAGCTGCACCCAACCTCTTGGCAGCATGCTTTGTCCTCTTATAGGAATATGCATACAGTTTATGGTGATGCTGCACCGGGTGTGGGTAGCACTCCACCAGTCAATTCGGTTTTGACTAGTGTCCAAGAAGCACCAGCCAGGGTGCCTAATAGCTACGACGCTCACCGACAGTGGCCACAGATATCTATCGGTCATACTCCTACCGCGCCAGCTGCGATATCTGAAATAAGGTTATCCTCTACGCAAATAGCATCAAGACAAGTCTTAAATAAAGATCTTCCGACGTTCTCCGGCAAGCCAGAAGAGTGGCCGCTTTTTACCACCAGCTTCGAACAATCAACTGAGCAATGCGGTTTCACAGATTCCGAGAATCTTATTCGGCTACAGCGATGCTTGAAGGGAGTGGCACTAGAGGCAGCAAGCACAATACATACGAGGGGCACCTTTTATATTTCAGGATTTGGCAACCCTGGTGTTGCAATCTGGCAACTGACAGCTGTATCGCAAAGTTTGACATTTTTTGGCTTTTACGTACTCAGAACGTTTTGAAATACCAGCTCTATTTGTGTTGTTTACAGTAACTTAAAATATTCATCTCGGTCCAAAAATGGAATTAAATCGTGAACATTTTCGTGCGATTATTTTTTACAACTTTCGACGGGGATTAACTCAGCAACATTGCATGGATGAACTTAATTCATTTTTTGGCGATGAAGCTCCATCAAGGACCAGTGTTTATCGATGGTATGGTGAATTCAATCGTGGTCGTAGTTCACTCCAAGACGAATTTCGTGAAGGTCGTCCAAAATCAGTTGTTGTTCCGAAAACCATTGATGCTGTGCGCGAACTGATAGTGCAAGATCGTCATGTGACCTATCGTGAGATTGAGACAATCTTAGGCATTAGTGGGATCAGCATACATTCAATATTGCATATCAATATTGCATTTGACTGTCAAAAAAATTTGTTCGCGTTGGATCCCACACAATTTGTCAATCGGTCAAAAAAAGGCCCGTGTCGATTGGTCGAAGGAAATGCTCAAAAAAAACGATCGCGGGGCTTCGAAACACGTCTATGACATCGTGACAGGTGATGAATCATGGATTTACGCGTATGAGCCCGAAAGTAAACAGCAGTCGACTGTATGGGTGTTTCAAGATGAGCCAAATCCAACAAAAGTTGTTCGCGCACGAAGCACTTCCAAGCAAATGGTCGCCTGTTTTTTCGGAAAAACTGGACATGTCGCAATCGTACCACTAGAACAACGCAGAACAGTAAATTCTGAGCGGTACACAACCATTTGTTTGCCAGTTGTCTTCCAAGAAATTAAGAAAACCAATCGCCAAAGACGGATCACTCTTCACCAGGACAATGCGAGCTCTCACATATCGGCTCAAACAACTGCATTTTTGAGCACCCAAAACATCGCATTAATGGGTCATCCGCCGTATAGTCCTGACTTGGCACCGAATGACTTCTTTTTATTCCCGTACGTAAAAAACAAACTGAGAGGTCAACGTTTTTCGACACCTGAAGAAGCGGTTGCGGCATTCAAAACGCATGTTTTGGAGGTACCTCATTCAGAGTGGCAAAAGTGCTTCGACAATTGGTTCAAACGCATGCAAAAGTGTATAGATCTTCATGGAGAATATTTTGAAAAACAATAAAGTGATTTTCGATGATTAAAATTTGTTTCTGTTCTCTAATCCCGACATATAAAAGGTACCCCTCGTATGTGTTTATGAACCAAAAGCGACGAAAATGGAGAATTAATAGAAATAGATAAAATGATGGACGAATTAAATCAAAAGCTAGCAGCAATGGAATTAGCTATGAAACAACAACATACAGTAATTGTGGAACAACAACAACAAATAAATAATTACAGACAACAAGAAGTACTGCAAAATCAATTTCTTCAACTAAGTACTAAAGACGTTTTACAACAATTTCGTCACATTAGACCGTTAGATGGCACACAACCAGTATGTTCTGTTTTCAAGTCCGTTGAAAATGTACTACAGCTTTGTGGAAGTAATGTGGATTTGACACGTTTTGGAATTCAAATTATAAGAAACGAAAAAATTATGGGTGATGCTGGCAGGAGTGTACAAGAGTTAGAAGATGCTGCTGATTGGAACCTTATCAAATCGCACTTGAAGCAGCATTTCAGACCACAACGAACATATGGAGAAATTGTAAAAGTAATCACATTAAGAGAATTATTTAGTTTTTTTGAAAAGGGCAAATTTGACCTAAATGAACTATACGAGTTTGATGGTAAAAAGTCAACACTTTATTCTCCTCAAAGTATTAATAGGGATTTAGTTTATATTTTACTCGAAAAAATTGATGCCCCTATTAGAGCACATATTACAGAGAGCAATAATTTGAATGAGGTTATTGTAAGGTACACAAATTTAAAACTGTTGGACGATACCAGGTGCATAGATTTTAGGCATTCGAATTTAAATCAGCAATATGAGGGAGAAAATGTTAACCAATCGTTTAAAAATATTAATAATACATATAATATACATTTCCTGTAAATAAACGTGAATTACAAAAATGCGGTGCTCAAGTTAGAAACTATCAGTATAAGCAACAAGATAGCCCAGCACAACAACACCATAAAAACACGAGTAAATTATATGATAATAGCAATTCTTCGCGTTTCAGGAATAGGGACTATTCAACCGTTAATAGCAATAATCGTAATAATGGGGTTGAACCCATGGATATGACTGTAAATTTTTGCGATGGCCTTGATATCCAAACTTACCCATAATAACAATAACAATACAAAGTGAAAAAATTAATTGCTTGATTGACACTGGTTCCACGACTAGTCTTATAGGGCCAAACACCTTAAGTCAGTTTTCTATTGAGAATCTTGAGCAAGCTCTATATTTTAGAACTATTAACGGTGTCAAACAGATAAAAAATAAAATAACCACTCCTTTTCCTAAAGAATTTAACCTGTATGGCACTATTTCTTGGAAAGTAGCTAACTTAAATAATAATAATTATAACGCCATTATTGGGCAAAACGTCCTAAGGCCGCTAAGAGCCAAAATTGATTTCGCAAACGATTTTTTAGAAATAAATGGCAATAAATTGTTTTTTCATGGATATCCTTTCGATATCCACAGTATTTGTACGTTGAAGCCAGTACAACCTGACATACTTACCAAATTAAATTTGGATCACCTTAGCAGTGAAGAGCACGAAAAGCTCGAAAAATTATTATTGATGTACGAAGACTTATTTTATAAAGAAGGAGAGAGTCTGACGGTTACTCATTGTATCCAGCACGAGATAGTTACGCAAACTAACAACCCCATCTACTCGAAAATTTATCGATATCCCATCTTCGTCCCCGTATAACAGTCCTTTGTGGATTGTGCCCAAGAAAGAGAATAAAACAGGTTCGAGAGAATGGCGAATTGTTATCGATTATCGGAAGCTGAACGAAAATACAGTGGGCGATAAGTTTCCAATTCCTAATATAGACGGTATATTAGAAAAATTGGGAAGAGCTATATACTTCACTACATTGGACCTTGCGAAAGGCTTCCATCAAATTGTAGTGAAGCCTGCAGACAGGAAAAAGACTGCGTTTTCAACCCCCCATGGACATTTTGAGTTCATCAGTATGCCATTTGGGCTTAAAAACGCCCCATCAACCTTCCAACTTCTATTGGTTTGCTTAATCCAAGTGATAGTTACAGTGAAAACAGCAATCTCTTCGATCTGAGAATGCTCGTGTGCATAATGTAGTCAGTGATATTCGTGAAGACAATAACAAAACTTTTGAATAAAACTGAGAATATGCACTCGGATCTTCTTTCTATGCAGCGAAATTTGCTTGAGAAAGATAATATGATGATGTCCTTACTCACAGCCGAGGTTAATAATCTACGTTCATATATTACTGTTGTTTGTGAGAAGTTTGGTAGGGATAATGCTACAGCTGAAGAAGTAATTGCTGCTAAATGTACCCGCCCACCGTTATCAAAAAATTTCTCATGCTGCTCTTTCTTCGCCCGTCGCTTCTAATGATTTACCATCCTCATCTAATGCTTGGCCAAGTGCTGTTTCACATTCGCACGTTGAGATTTCGGCACCAACAGTTGTTGTCTCCTCTGCTGCTCTCTCACCTAAGACTGCTACTAAGCTGAGGCTGGCGTTAATGTGACTGCTGCTATTCGCTCTAACGCATATAGTCACATACGTATACTAACTACGTGAATACATATGTATATAGCCACATATATTACTCTCCATCGTTCAGTCGTTAGCAAACCAGTAGCGAATAAACACCGAGTTTTCTGCGACGCTTAGTGTATGCAATACAATACCCTGTGAGAAATTTTTTATGCTAGAAAATGCCTTTGGCGGCTTCCAATGCCTTTTATGTTACAAATCGTTCAAAGGAGGCTATAGATCTAATTTCAAAAGGGATTATATGAAGAAAAAAAGCTAGACTTTTTGGAAAAATTCAAAGGGTGGTTGGCTAAAGTAGAAAATGAGGAAGTTGTTGAGAAATCGAATATAAAAATGAAAGCTGAGCTATCTTTCATGATCAGCTTATATATTGCTAAACAAGGCCGGCCTTTTATAGATGGTGTTTTTGTTAAAAACATTAGTTTAAAAATTTTTCAAAAAATGAGTCTTGATACAGAGCTAGTTAAAAATATACCCATATCCCGCCAAACAGTAGCCCGACGGATTGATGAACTGGGAATACATATTCAATCTGCAGTGAAGGAAAAAAATTAATGATTGCCAATTTTTTTCTCTGTGCTTGGACGAAACCACCGATATTAATGATTTATATCAACTGGCGATATGTGTTCGGACAGTTAACGCAAATTATGAAATAACTGAAACAATGTTTTCTTTTGAAACATTCTGTGGGAATGTTACAGGAAAGATCTTGTTCGACGTAGTAAACGATAGAAAGATTGAAGTTGTGTTAAATAAAATGAGTACTAAATTACAAATATGTTTAAGAGAACCTAGCATAATGCTGAAAACAGTCCGTAAACGCAATTCCGACCCAGCTGTTTCAATCAAACTAATGAGAACCCCATGTAAACGAAAAGTTCCTTCCTTCCGTATCGTAGTACCGTAGATTTTATTTCACGATTATTAAAAAAATTCCGTAATTTCGACCCAGCTGATTGCTCTCTCACCACGCAGTGTTGCCAAGTAGTACATTTCGAAATCATTTACAAAATAAACTTAGAAAAATGATAATTTTTGTTAAAATAGCTTAAAAATACTGTTCAATAATGTTAATTATAGATAAATGAACTATTTGCATTTGTTGGTTTTTGGCTTTGGTTTATTAAACAATGAAAAATTGTAACTGATAACGCGGATGTGTGAAAAAGTGTGTAAGCAAAAATATCAATGGCAACATTGCGTCGATACAAGCAGATGCATATGCATACACTCGTCAGAGAAAGTTAACGTACACGGCCCGGTACGGACTTTTCTTGGCTCTGAATGATAAGATTCTTTATAAACAAAACTTTTTTTAATTTCAATACCATCACATAATATTGAGTAATCATTCAAATGTAATTTTAATAGAAAAACTGTGGCAACTCTTGATTTAGCGATTAATATTTAAAAAATGTGGCATTACCACCGCAGAAAAAGTTCACGTACAGCACAAAGCACGGGGCTTCCCCTATTACGTTTTAAACAAAATTGAATAAAAAGCATTTAAGGTGTATATCTAAACTATTTTCTAGCTAGTGCGTGTAATATTCAGCAGTTTTGTAAAATGGCTCCAAAAAGAAAAGCAACAAGCTCCGATGAAAGGGATATCATCATAAAACTATGGAATGAAGGGAAATCTTTACGCGAAATTGGAAAAACTGTAGGAAGGACTCATTCTACAGTCCAAGGAGTTATCAAAAACTATAAATCGACAGGCTCCACAACTTCCAAGCCGCGTTCAGGACGCCCTAGTACGCTTACTGATAGAGAAAAACGCCATATTATTAATGAAGTTCAAAAAAATCCAAAACTTACGGCTTCAAAAATTGCAAAAGACGTTGAGGAAAGGTTTCAAAAAACCATTTGCAGTGATACTGTGTGTAAAATTCTAAAGAAAAGTGGCTATCATGCCCGAGTTGCACGTAAGAAACCGTTTGTGTCATTAATAAACAGACAGAAACGTATTGCTTTCGCCAAAGAACACATCAGCAAGCCCCTAGATTTCTGGGAAAAGGTATTATTTTCCGACGAAATCAAATTCTGCATATTTGGAATTACGGGACGAAAACTGGTATGGCGAAAACAAGGAACAGCTCTCGACAGACAGAATCTTGCTCCAACTGTTAAGCACGGCGGCGGAGGCGTAATGGTATGGGGGTGTATGGCATATAACGGAGTGGGTAATATTGAATTTATAGAATCAACTATGGATAAGTACAGATATTTGGATGTTCTGAAATCGAACTTGAGGCAGAGTGCTACCAAAATAGGCTTAGAGAACGGATTTGTGTTCCAACAAGATAACGACCCTAAGCACACTGCAGAAATAGTTAAGCTCTGGCTCCTGTATAATGTACCCAAACAATTGCATACACCTCCACAATCACCAGATCTCAATCCTATTGAGCATCTTTGGGATTTATTAGAACGAAAGATTCGGCAGCATAACATAACCTCAAAAACAATGCTGAAGGACGTAATTACTGAAGAATGGGGCAAAATTACGTCAGAGGAAACGTCAAAGTTGGTCAAATCTATGCCAAAACGTTTAGCAGAAGTTATAAGACGTAGGGGATACCCTACAAGCTATTAATAAGTTTTATTATTTTATTTACTAATTTTTATTTTAAAGTTATGTACAGTGTACGTTAACTTTTTCTGAAGTATTTTTCATATGATTTTTGTTTTTATTATTACTTTGAAACTGAATTTAAATTTATGCTTTTTAAATCATCTTGTGCTAAATGACTGAACTCTAACCTGTAAATAAAGTACAAATTTTTTTTATTCAATCCAAATATAAATACATTTTTTATACTTTTTTAATGAATGCATGCAGTGTACGTTAACTTTTTCTGACGAGTGTATATATTCATAAATTTGTGTACAAACACATAAAACACGGAAATGGCGCTGAATGATGAGCAACTTGTATCCCTAGTGCAAGATAAAAAGGAGCTCTACGACAAGAGCAACCCTCTGTATAAGTTGCAGGGAAGAAAAGCCATGATATGGGAACAGATGGGAAAGGAGCTGCGCACAAGTGGTGAGTGGGAGCTATATTTACTAGTATTTCAAATTTCATAACAAAGTTATTTTAAAGGTGAGGTATGCAGACGGAGGTGGTTAGCTCTTCGCGATCGATATGGCAGAGAAGCCAGAAAATCGGAAGCACCATCAGGCAGTGGAGCAGACTACCAGAGACCGTGGTATCTGCTTGAAAGCATGTCGTTTTTAAGGCCGCATGTTATTCCTCGACCGTAAGTATAGTTGGAATATTTTTATAAAGCGATAACTAATAATGTTTTTTTAAAGATTTAGGTGCTCACAAAATGTGTGCCCACAAGTAGCTTCGCTTACGCCTTCAACTGCTACTACTACGCTCTCACCGTTGCCACCGTTGCCAATAGTGCCAGAAGAAGAGTTTTTGGATGATGTAGATCCACCATTCCCATCAACATCAGCGACATCTCCACCCCAGTCACAGCGAACTAGCGGAAAAAAACGGGACAGAAGTGCTGAGGTTGAGAATGGTATCTTGGAAGCGATCGATCTCTTGAAAAAGAGATGCCTAGAAAAAGAAAATAAACTAAACAACTCGGCGGACTCATTCGGTTACATGATTGGCTCAATGGTTGCCAAAATGAGTGCAGCTAAGCAAGCCCGAGCCATGCAGAGAATCCTGGAGGTGATGTTTAAAATAGAGCAGGAGCCGGAATGAGGGTTCGTAGTTTTTTTTTCTTAGTTTGCATTTTTTTTTATTTTTATCTTAGTTTGAATTTTTTTTAATTTAGCTTTGTAATTCGTTGAATTTTTTTTTTTATTTTTATTTTTTATCTAATTTTTTTAAGTTTACTTTTAAGAATCTTTTATGAATACTGTGATTTTGTAAATATGTAAACTTCGTACTTGAATTTTAAAATAATAAAAGAACTACTTGAAGAATGAAAATATTTCCAAATATTTTTAACTGCATAAATTTACAGTTGGACTTTATATTTGTAAGTATATTTATGTACATAAATTGCATATCTAAAAGTTCGTAAATAAATAAACATAAATAATAAAATAATTCATTATATATATATTTGTTTCACTTCACATGTCTTTAAATTTTATATGTAGGATCCGCCAATGGAAAGGTCTATGTCATCTTGGTATGGTAAAGCTCCTTCATTTATGAAATAATCAGTAAGCCTATCGCGGATATTAAATGCATGCTCTCCGAATTGTAGTCCGTATACGTGGTAATGACGATTCACTATTAATTTCTCGCCGCCATTCCCCACAATGAACGATGTTGCCTGGTTCTTGTCGATCAACATAATTTTCAGGGCAATACCAACGATTGTGATCGTTTAAAATTATAAAATTGTGTAAAACAATGCAGGCTAGCACTACTTTTTCGCAATTTTTAGGGTCGCATTCAATCGTGGTGCGAAGAATTCTCCATCGCGCCGTTAATATTCCAAACCTGTTCTCTATTACTCTACGCGCTCTTGGCTTGTGAAACGTAAATAAAGTAATTTAAACTTCGCTTTTAAATTGCTTAATACTTCCGATTAATTTATTGAATTGTGGGCTGACAAATTGCTTTGAAGATGCCAGCATATGCGATGCGGCGATGTGTATGCAGGTAAGCAAAGATAATAGCTACCGATACTTGCATTTAAATATTTCTTTCCGGTTAGGAGGATTCGATGCAATTACAATGGGCGTTAGAAACGCTCGCCAAAACTAAAACAAACCTTGTAGTTATTATATAGCCATTGCGGTATAAAAGCGTTGAGACTTAGCAGCTTGTTTCCTATATATTTACGCACGCTAGTTAATAGTATACACTCAGTGTATCCATGATAACGTATCACATGCCATAGAAATTAAGTAGTGAACAGAAATAACAATGTGATGATAAGTTAATCCTTGATAACGTGTCAGATTCATTGTTAAGAAGTCATTATAAATAGATCTATTCTTTAAGAAATCGACAGTCGGGATACAACCGCTGTGTAGAATATAACTCAATGTACACTTTTGATACGAATAAAAAATATATTTTTATTAATACATTAAAGGCACATATTTAATTTGCTAGTAGAATTTTCTAACTCATAATCATAAATGAGTTTTTGTAGCAGTGGACGGGCCATAATGGCTGCTTTATTGCGATGAGGCAAATCTAAATTATAGAAAAAAATCATAAAGCAAAGAAAATGTTTGTATAGAAACTACTCACGAGCCATTTCATTTTCTTGTAACCACGCCCATGCTTCATTGGCGCTTTCCTTGGTAATGCGGCGTACCCATATGGGAAGAGGTGATAATCCGAAGCCAGTAAACAGATTCAATGCAGCAGTATAAGTTAACACATGAAAACCCTCACCACCGTGACAAAGGAAACCCTTTGCTGCAGATCAGACGATAGCTTAGGAATTCTGCCAAAATGTAAGCGCGTGAACAGCTCGAGTCAGCGTATTCCCACGCCTCATGAATCCAAGCTTACCTGCGAATGCTACAACAACAACGTAAGCGCAACCTGAACCAACAATGCCAGCGGAAACGTCCACAACAACAACGTCAGCGCGAGCTACACCAACAGCAACACCGTCGCCAAATTGTGCCAAGAATAGGGAAAGTATGTGAAATTACTTTTAAGTTTTAGTCGTAATTAAAAAAATAACTTGGTGTTCTCAATGAGCACATAGTGCTCCATAACCATAAACTATAATTGGCGCCCAACGTTTAAACAACTTCAACCAAAGTGAAAGAAACTTCAACCAACGTGAAAGAAACAATTTCAACCAACGTTAAAACAAACCAGCCGATGAATATGATGAACCACCTGTGCTTGAAGTACTCAGTGATCAATAATAGAATTAAGAGAATTTTAGAGTTTTAAGTAACTATTGATATTGTGATATTGTAAAACAAATCATAGTTACCGGCCGCAGGATAATGTTAAGAAAAACACCGAAACGAATGAAATTCTTTAAAGTCATTAAAGTAAATGGAAGGAAAAGGATTAAATTAATCCTGGAACGAGGAAAATTTATAAAAGAAATTAAAATCCACAAATTTGTAAACGAAAGGAAATAAAAAATGGTGCTTCCTTTTAAAAAGAAATTACAATTTTTAAACAGTTAAATATTTTTCATTTTTGTAAGACAAAATCACATAACAAAATAATTCAAATTTTGCAAGAATTTACAGGACAAATTTTAAGCATTTAAACTTCTCTATTCGACCTTACAAGAGGTAAAGGAAAAAGAAGATAATTTTTAAGAAAAAAAATTTGATAATAATAATAATAAAAAAAAGGAACAAACATTAACGAATTTTGCACTAATTTTAAGTTTAAAGTAACTATTGATATTGTTTTATTTTGTACTCATCCACAAACATTAAAATGAATGAAAAACAGTTACGGATTATGGTAACTGCTGCGGTCACCGCAGCTACAGTACGAACTAGGGCAACATTCGAACGGACAATAAACCAACTGACTGAAAGACTAAGGATTTTAGAGACTCCAGTATTGGTTGAGGAGTATCACTCAGTGACTATCGACCCATCCATTCGATGCGAGGAGTCACTCGACATTATAAAATCCTTGCCCGAATTCAATGGGGAATTGTCGCGTTATGTTAGTTGGAGGCAAGCCGCATTTGCTGCTTATAAATTATTTGAGAACTATGAGAATAGCTCTAGACATATCAGGAACAAAATTTTCGGTTCGGCCGATCAAGTTTTGTCATCGTTTAACACGTTTTAAACTTTAAGGCAATTATCGCGCATTTAGATTTTACTTACTTTAAATGTCAACCCTTCGACAAGGAAGATTGTCAATTTTCGAGTTCTATGATGAGGTCGGCGCCCCGTAGTGGTGGGGAGCGATTTACGGGCATTTGGGCAAAACTGTTGTATCGACTTATAAAAATCGATGGCAGCACTGCCCTATGTTTGTTAGACGGCATCAGCTGCTGTATACAGACAGCTGTCTCGATGTGAATTGAGTGGTTTTAATTCCGGAAAAGTTTATTCTTTTCCAAATTTATTTTTATTAAATGTGTATTTACCTACGTTGTTTCCAACGAATTTGGCTTTGAGGTGAAAATGTAGGCGAATCCTTTTACCCACGGAAGTAAAATCGTATTTGTAATAGTTTTTTTTTTAATTATTTTCAATATATTTTACAGGAGTATTTTCTTTACACCTCTTCACACCACAACGTAATATATGTGTGGGAAGTGGCTAACTAAAAAAATCTGCATTTTCATTAAAGCAGTAAAGTTTGTAGAAACGCTTGGTGCCGATATATTATATCTGCAGTCCTTAAACATGATTTTTATCGAAAATTCAAGGGGCATATTTTGTTGAGAAAAAAAATACTGTATCCGATGGAGAATATGTTGTCAGCTTAGATTTTGCTGGAAAATTGACTCATGACGCGAATTCTGTCCATTTATTCAATGCACGACTTGCGAAGTATTTGAAAAAGAAATTTGGATGTAGAAATGTGAAAAAATTTTTTTACTTCTCCGATGGGGCAGGTTCACAGTACAAAAAAAAATTTAATTTTTTAAATTTATATCATCATAATATTGATTTTGCGATCGACGCTGAATGGAATTTTTTCGCAACGTCTTATGGAAAAGGAGCGTGCGATGGAGTTGGAGGAGCTTTGAAGAGATTAGCACATAAAGCAAGTATGCAACGTGTAAGCGCGGATCATATAAGTAACCCTGAAGCTCTCTATGAATGGGCGAAAAGTGCTTTCAAAACAATCGATTTTTATTTTTGCTCTCAACTTGAGCATGAACGTTCTGCATTATATCAAAAGGGCTTGGTGGTTAGTGAAGCCCGAAACAATTTGTAATTGTTTCAAGAAGGTAAGAAGTCGTTACATGAATGCAACCATATCTGTACTTATGATTACATATCTTCCAGGCAGGAATTTGTAATACAAACGCAGATGTGGTAAGCTGCGAAGTTGAGCTTGGTATTTTGGAGGAAATACCAAACACCGAAGAATACATACATTGCGATGACGAGCTTCAATGTAGAGGACTTCTTACAGATGAACAAATTGTTGCGAACCTGTGCGATGTGCCTTCATCTGAAATCAGTAGTGGAGATGAAAACTCAGAAGAGAATCATGATGTCTCAAAAGCCACTAGTGTTAAGGAGGCATTATCCGCATTAAATACCTTGGAAACATTTTTCATGGAAAACCCTATGGAAACAAATTTTAAAATCTTTGAAATGGAAGAAATGATTGTCAAATTTGCAAAAACAAAAAAAGTTTCACAAAGTAAAATCACTAGCTATTTTTCGTAAAAGAGTTTCTATCGCAATATGTACATATTAAAATACCTTCATTATACTTTATAACTTCTAAATATATACATAATTTTTTCAACTAAATATATCAAACAAACCAGAGTTTTGGGTTTCCGCTTAGCTGCACATTTCGCTTAGGTGCACGAAATCATGTGCAGCGGAAGTAAATGCACCTAAACGGAATATACTGTATAACAAATAATTGAATAAATTATCGCTTACGCGAAGCAGTTGTACTATAAAGAACCCTTTTATTTGTTACATATGTGGGCTCGTCCCAAACAACGCAAATAAACGCGTGTGATTTCCATTATATATCTATAAATTCTGGTGATTTAAAATTTGATTGAACAAAATACGTTGCGATAAATTAATAAAAGTGCATAATCTGAACGAATCTATGTGCGGTAAATTAGCAAAAGTGCATAAATTAAGTGTTGTGTGTGTGTGGCAACTGATTGGCGTATGTGATTTTAAGCAGAAGGTCATAAGAATACCCTAGGTACGAGATAAGTGTGAATCGTGCCCTTGAAGTTGTCCACATAAAAATAACGGTAGTTGCGGCGCGAAACTAGCGAAATATATAACATATAAACATAACAGTAGTTGCAGCGCGAAACTAGCGAAATATATAACACATAAACATAACAATAGTTGCGGCGCGAAATTAGCGAAGTATATAATAGAGGTCTGCATGAGTCCACTCACAGCATACGTAAAATTGAATGTATTCGAATGAATTCAGCTGATTGATTACGAAGCACACATTGAATTGAATGTGTATGAGTGACACACCACACTGTGTCTCATAACTAACGGCATTCAACGAAATGAGCGAGAATAAATAAGTGCGTAAAACGGAATGAAAACTTTGGCGAAGCTGAAGACATTCGCATGTATTCGAGTTGTGGCATAGATTTTGTGTGTATTCATTTCTTTAGCATCGCCCAAACGAAACACACGCGAAATGAACGGAGACAACGGTTTCGTAAAATCAGTAGAAATTAATTGGATCGAACTTGTAACAGTTCTAGAGGATAAAAACCAATTAGATAGAATAGAAGGCATAAATTTTAATCATTTAGGTGCAATAGTTAAGGAATTCGAACCTTTTGAAAATGTTTCAAAAAAACTGGAAGCAACTAAACGTCTAACCATACATCTATTTATTCCAAATATAAATAAGTTAAAGAAAAGTTGCCAGATCAATAACACTGACATTGAAATTATTCAGTTACTCAAATCCGCATTAAATAGCCAAATCTCAACAACAATAATACCAAACTTAACCAAATTTCATAACATAGCTCTGTACCTTTTCCCACCAACAAACAAATTACTACAATTTTCAACTGCAGAAAGAGGATGTAGTCAATGATTGCAAAAACATAATGCAACATTTCTTCATAGAAAATGTTTGTAGCCCAACTCAAGCACCAATAGATAACGATGAGTTTGCTGACTTCATAGAAGTTCAAGTCGATTCAGATTACGACCAAATAGATCAAGAAATAGCATCATATTCCAATATAAGTGTTCCATATACTGTAGATTTTGATCCATTAGCTTGGTGGAATATGCAGCAAAAATTTTTTCCGCTCCTTTATAAAACCAGTTGCAAAATATTCTGTATTCCAGCGAGAAGCGCGTCTTCTGAGAGGACATTTTCAGACGCAAGAAATCTCATTACCGAAAAACGATGTCTTATTGCAACTAATGCAGAAAACATTAACAAAATAATGTTTTTGCACTCAAATATGTAAACTAAATACATGTATAAATATAGGCTTACAAACATAAATTTAATACATATATAAATATAGGCTCACATATGTAATACATATGTACATATTATTATACTATAATTAGATATAGGAAAAATAAATATAAGTATATATATATAAGTATGTAAAATACATTGACTTGCGTTTTTCTTTTATTTTCTTTTTTTTCTGTACGCTTTGTGTTCTACGCATTAATAAAAAATCTGTCTTGCATTCGAATACATTCAAAACCATTCAATTCATTGCTTTTCGTTTGAGTTGAATGAGACATTGTACGACGCTAGCGTACTCACTCACTCAAATAAATTGCGCGTCGCATTCGAATTCACTCAACTCAATTTGCGCATTGTTCATTCGAACGTCGATTTTCTGCCATTCATGCAGATGTCTAGTATATAACACATAAGCAAAAAATTCACGAAATCGCAAAATCGGTACTCGGTATTTTGGCATTCGCATTCACATTTTGCGCTTTCGCAATTTTTTCCCCCTTTTCGCATCGGCAGCACTCTGTATTGCGAAAGTGAATGTCAAACAGCTGTCACTATCGCATTTTTCTTGCTACAAGTAATAGCCATACGCAATTTCCAAATATGTAAGTATTAATTGATAATTTTATAAATATATAGGACAACTCCAAAGACCAACAAGCAAACACAAAAGAAACAATTCGAAATCGTAGTGGACTTCATGACAACACATCCAGATTTGGCAAAGGGACTAATGAAGACGCCCAACGCAAAAACAACAGTCAATAATTTATGGAAGAGAGTAACTTCCCAACTAAATGCTGCTGGACCACCGATGCGTGATATGGCCGGCTGGAGAAAAGTAACTTTAGTGACATGTGTACTTTTTATTTCTATAATGGGATTATTATAATTTTCAGGTTTGGGCTGACTACAAACTCCATTTGAAAGCCAAAATGCGTCGGAACAAAACCCATATTGCCGGTACAGGGGGCGGTCCGTCTGTTTATTCCTCACTGAACCAATTAGAACAGCGAGTAAGCGAGTTGCTATCTATAAATAAATCTGTGAGGGGGGGTAACCCAACACCCCCTGATGGTAACCCAACACTCCACACGCGCAACGCTCTTGAGAATACCAGAGCAGCGATTGGCGTTCCCGTGGGAAACGCCTACTCAGCAAAGAATTGGTCACGTTGCTAGCACACGGGCTTAGCTTTAGTATTAGAATTAAAATACTTTTAAGTCAGTTGTAAAATAAGATTCAACCAATAAAGACCGGTCTCCGGAATAAAATTGTTTTTTTTATAAACAACCACGACCGGGTAATTTAACTTCCATAAGCTCACTCCATTCCCAGAACACAACGCACATCCAGACATTCAACTTAGCCCAATTAGCCAGAAAGTGCAGGAGTTATTGAACTCACTAAATTCCAAGTAAGCGATTTCGCGTCAAAAGTTGATAACTTCTTTTTGTCAACTAAGCATCCGGTTTCGCAACCGAAACACAAATACAACGTCTCCAATTCCAATTAATTGTATCAACATAAAATAAAATATAAGACACATGTATGTGACAAATGGCAACCCTGCGACAAGGAGCAGAAGTCACATGAGTGAAGAAGCGAGTAGTCAGTAGTTGTGAAGCAGCCGTAAAGCGAAGAAGTTCATTTTGACATAAATACAAATACTATAAACTACAAATTTGACGATTACTTATTCTTCATTTTTACATGTATGTAGAATAAGTGTTGTAAATGTGAACGAGACTTAATCACCACACATTAGACGTGTTTAATATGCACATGTAAACCGCAGCCAACTTTGAGTGTTATAATAATAAATGCGTCCTTCTTTGTTTTGGACAGCTCTACGGGTAACAAGTGTTTTACTTCACTCTCATTATATTCCACTTATAAATCAGAAATCATCAATAAGTCTAATCAGCAAGATATGAAAATCGTATTAAACTCCAATTAAATGCACCAACACTAATAGAATGTAAGGCAAATGTATGTAAGTTAAGCAATCGATGTAAAGCTTTCATTTTAATTGTTTTGAATAAAGATAATCAGTTGACATATACACGTCGCGTCTTATTTGACTTTGATGAAAGTATTCTATTTTTTTATCAAAACGCATAATCAGTTAATCTAATTCGCGTTCACTCAATACATAAATGATTAGCACTCGAAGGAGTCCACTTTATTATTTATGTTTTTTTATCTTTGTTTTCGTCGGCAGTGCATTAACAAAGGGCACGAATCACTCTACTTGCAGTTTTTTTTATTATTTACATATATACCATTAAACTAGGTAATAAAATAATTTAAATAAACCAAAAACAGATATGTATATGTCGCAGAATAGGCTTATTTGCCCATTGTACCAATTCCAGCTAAATAAGAGCTAAGTATGACCATTGTACGTCTGTGTATATTTTTCGGTGGCGCCATATTTCTGCAGGTATAACTTTGTGCACGACGACAGAGGAAAAGAGACGGACTCTGTTGTCGAGTAAGGTCTGGTCGTAAGGCGCGGAATATATAAGCGAAACAGAGAGAGCAATAGAATACTGAGATGATGAAATTATACAGGCTCAGTTTCGTAAGTCCGTCAGGCGGTCGGGCAGTTGAGATTGCGCCTTGCACTAGAGCAGAACTTACTTGCCTAGAGTTGTGAAATTTGCAAAGAAAAGAATAATGAGTCAAGACAATGTTCCGACATCAGAAGTGGGATCTGCTTTGCCTACTGAATCAAATATAACAGCGCTAATAGAGCAGAACCGCAATCTCATGGACATAATTAAAAATCTGCAGACACCAAGAAATCCAACAACCAATGACAAGTTAAAACGCGTAACGCTACCAAAATTTAATCCCGACGGCGCTGAAGCGGACGCTTCAGCATGGTGCACCACAGTCGATCTAATCATGGCGGACAATGTGGTCGAGGGCAGCGATTTAGTGATGGCCTTGAGCAAGGCACTCGAAGGTAGCGCGTCACAGTGGTTATCCCAAGTATGCTTTGCAGGCATCACTTGGACGCAGTTTAAGGAGCTGTTTATTGGACGGTTTGTTGGAATTGAGACTGGTGCAGCTGTTCTACTGAACGTATTTAATGGCCGACCAAAAGCTGGAGAAGGACTCGCTGAGTATGGGACTCGCATCGTAACGCTGCTAATGTCAAGATGGAAAACTCAAAACTTTGAAGAAATAGCAGTTTCCGTAACATTGGCACACATGGCTCAACTTGATAGTAAATTGTCACGTTGGATTTTTACCAACAATGTTAAAACCCGTAATGAGCTCCAACAACAACTACAAGCACACGCTTTTAAGAAGCGTAGTTATGATGGCGATGCGAATACTACTTTTGAACAGAAGAAGCCCAAGTTACAGAATCAGATGAAGTGCAACTTTTGTGGAAAGGCCGGTCACAAATACGCCAATTGTCGAGCTAGACTGGAGCAGGGTAGGAACACTGGAAAGAATCGCAACGGAAGCAGTACGTCTGGAGCAAAGGAGCGGCCTAGTGTGAAATGCTTTAAGTGTGACGAAATTGGACATTTTGCATCAGTTTGTTCAAAAGGTCGATCAGGTGGAAACGGCAAAGTCTACGAGAAGCGCGTTGAAATTTGTACAGTAGCCCCGCCATCAGGAATGATAAATCTGTCCGGTGAGTACGTTCCATTCTGTTTTGACTCAGGGGCTGAATGTTCCTTGGTCAAGGAGAGCATCGCTAATAAATTTAAAGGAAAACGAATCACTAATATTGTAAAACTTAACGGTATTGGTAAGGACTCCATATGTAGTACACAGCAAGTTTTATCTAATATAAATATTGAACAATATTGTTTTGAGATTTTGTTACATGTTGTTATGGATAAGTTTTTAAGTTCTGATGTGCTGATTGGCCGTGAAATTCTCGGCCAGGGCTTCGGTGTTTCAATGGACGCTGCTAAGTTTCAAATCTATAAAACAAAAGAGGTGAATTTTGTAAATTCAACAGAATACGAAAATATTATAAGGTCCAATACCCAAATTAATGAATCTGATAAAGTGGCACTGACTCACATTTTAAATTTATATTCTGATTCGTTTATTGACGGAATTCCAAAGACACGTGTCTCCACTGGACAGTTGGAAATAAGACTGATCGACCCACAAAAGACGGTACAACGACGCCCATACAGACTAGGTGAGGATGAGAAAAACCGGGTGCGACAAAAAATTGACGAATTACTGCAATCAAATATAATACGGCCAAGTTGTTCACCTTTTGCCAGTCCGATGATGTTGGTTAAAAAGAAAAATGGCACCGATCGTCTTTGTGTTGATTATCGTATGTTGAACGATAACACAGTGGCAGACAAATATCCGTTGCCTCTCATATCGGATCAAATTGCTAGACTCCGCGGTGTAAGATATTTCTCATGCGTAGATATGGCAAGCGGGTTTTACCAAATCCCAGTACATGTGGATTCGATTGAGCGAACTGCATTTGTAACGCCTGAAGGGCAATATGAGTTTTTGACTATGCCTTTTGGTCTTAAAAATGCACCGTCTGTCTTCCAGCGGGCTATAATAAAAGCATTGGGACCATTAGCGAATACTTTTGCCATCGTATACATCGATGATGTTTTGATTATAGCAGAAACCAAAGAAGAAGCATTAGACCGGTTGCAGATCGTGCTAGAAACTTTAAGTAAAGCTGGATTTTCCTTTAATATAAGCAAATGTTCTTTTCTCAAAACTAGTATCGAGTACCTTGGGTTTGAAATTAGTGACGGAGAAATTAGGCCAAACGCTCGTAAAATTCAGGCATTAATAGGGTTACCACCGCCGCAATCTGTGACACAGTTAAGGCAATTTATCGGTTTGTCTTCCTACTTCCGGCAATTCGTTCCCAAATTTTCCGAGATATTAAAACCCCTGTACCACCTTACGTCAAAGAAAAATTCAAATTTCGTTTGGAAATCAGAGCATGAGCAAATACGATCAAAAATAATATCGATACTAACAAAAGCTCCAGTATTAATCATATTCGATCCTAAGTTCCCAATAGAGTTGCATACAGACGCGAGTTCAATTGGCTATGGAGCAATATTGCTGCATAGAATCGACAATAAGCCTCATGTAGTTGAATATTTCAGCAAATGTACATCGCCCGCTGAATCTAGATACCATTCGTATGAATTAGAGACATTAGCCGTAGTTAACGGTATCAAACATTTCCGTCATTATTTGCAGGGACGTAAATTTGTTGTTTATACGGACTGTAATTCTTTGAAATCAAGTCGTACAAAATTGGATTTAACTCCGAGAGTACATAGATGGTGGGCGTTTCTACAATCATTTGACTTTGATTTAGAGTATAGGAAAGGCGAGCGAATGGCGCACGTCGACTTTCTATCACGAAATCCAGTGCCAGAAAAAATTAGAAACGTAATCAAAGTATCAGAAATGCGAATTAATTTGACGGAGGTAACCGATAATTGGTTGGTATCAGAACAACAGCGCGACACTGAAATACTAGACATATTAACGAAACTTAAAAATAATGGAATGTCCGAAAATTTAGCCAAGACCTATGAATTGCGAAAAGGAATATTGCACAGAAAAATACAGCGAAATGGGAAAACAAAATGCTTACCGGTAATTCCAAGGAGTTTTAGATGGGCAGTCATAAATCACGTACACGAATCTATTATGCACCTCGGGTGGGAGAAAACGTTAGACAAGGTCTATAGTTACTATTGGTTCGAAAATATGCCAAAATACGTGCGACGATTTGTAGACAATTGCATCACCTGTAAAGTATCAAAGCCACTTGTAGGAAAGGTGCAAGCGGAGCTGCATCCAATTCCCAAGATAGAAATCCCGTGGCACACCATACATATTGATATAACTGGTAAACTGAGTGGGAAAAACGATTTGAAAGAGTACGTCATAGTACTAATAGATGCTTTTACGAAGTTTGTGTATTTTTACCACACCTTGAATATAGATACTGAAAGTTGTATCAAGGCAGTAAAATCAGTTGTGTCAATATTCGGTTTACCCACAAGGATAATCGCGGATCAAGGTCGCTGTTTTGCGAGTTCAGGTTTTCGCGAATTCTGTTCTTCTCAAAAGATTAATTTGCATTTAATTGCAACAGGGGCCAGTAGAGCCAATGGCCAAGTTGAACGCGTAATGAGTACACTCAAAAATATGTTGACGGCCGTAGAAACCAGTCAAAGATCGTGGCAGGATGCGTTGGCTGATGTTCAGTTGGCTATGAATTGCACGGCAAATCGAGTAACAAAGTATAGTCCCTTAGAATTATTAATTGGCAAGGATGTTAGACCTTTTGGTTTGCTGCCAATAATCGAAGAAGATGACAATGACATAGATAGGGATAATCTCAGAAAGCAGGCTAAACGAAATATGGAAGAAAACGCACGATATGATAAATACAGGTTCGATAAAAATAAAGCAACAATCATTAAACATAACGTAGGTGATCATGTATTACTTAAGAACGAAGAGCGTCACCAAACTAAACTAGATCCAAAATTTAAAGGTCCATTTGAAATAGTTGAAGTATTAGATGGAGACCGATACACACTGAAATCTTTAAGTAGTAAGCGAACTTATAAATACTCGCACGAATTTTTAAGAGCATTGCCAAATAACCAAATGATTGAAGAGTTATGTGAAAATGAAGACAGCACGAAGGAAGATGTGTCTAATGTTTAAAAATTAAATAAGACAAATAAAGCGACACCAGATACGGGTCAGATTTTTCACAGACCGCACTATAACAGAATGGACTTGTTATGGCGGGGGTCAGATTTTCCACAGACCGCACTATAACAGAATGGACTTG
Organism: Anastrepha obliqua; assembly: GCF_027943255.1. NCBI lineage: Eukaryota > Metazoa > Arthropoda > Insecta > Diptera > Tephritidae > Anastrepha > Anastrepha obliqua. The sequence continues at coordinate 25,503,167 of NC_072895.1, forward strand.
TTATGGCGGGGGTCAGATTTTCCACAGACCGCACTATAACAGAAGGGACTTGTTATAGCGGGGGTCAGCATACTAATATGGAAATGGAATTACGTAAAAAAAAAAAAAAACTTTATTTTGTTAAAAAAAAAAAAAAAAAAAAAATTATGTAATCTCTATAGTTAAATAGATTTATAACAGAAAAATTGTGTAAAGGGAACTACACGACGTCATTAAGCTAATTGTCTTGTTGAATTGGATAAGCATTAAAAAAGGAAAAAATGTTGTGATGGAAACAAAGAATAATCGAATTTTGTGAAACTATCCTGTTAATTCTTGTAAGCTAAGAGAAAATGAATGTGAAATACAAACATCTGTTAAGGCGGAAAAGTGCCACTGTGTTCTAACGTTTCTGGAAACACACAGGGACGTGTGATTTGTCAGGAAGGCCGTGTCGCAGAATAGGCTTATTTGCCCATTGTACCAATTCCAGCTAAATAAGAGCTAAGTATGACCATTGTACGTCTGTGTATATTTTTCGGTGGCGCCATATTTCTGCAGGTATAACTTTGTGCACGACGACAGAGGAAAAGAGACGGACTCTGTTGTCGAGTAAGGTCTGGTCGTAAGGCGCGGAATATATAAGCGAAACAGAGAGAGCAATAGAATACTGAGATGATGAAATTATACCGGCTCAGTTTCTTAAGTCCGTCAGGCGGTCGGGCAGTTGAGATTGCGCCTTGCACTAGAGCAGAACTTACTTGCCTAGAGTTGTGAAATTTGCAAAGAAAAGAATAATGAGTCAAGACAATGTTCCGACATATATTAATGTGTGCATGTGAGTATATGTTTATTTTTAAAAGATTTATAATGGCGGAGAATTCAAATTTTATTGCTGAGAAAATTTCTAATGGAAGTTACTCCTTATCTAATAAACAAAAGGTTAAAAGTTTCATTTGGAACGTGGGTATAAGCTAACGCAATACTTCACACTCCTCAACCAAAATATGATGGTAACCCAACACCCCACACACGCAACGCTTTTGAGGCAATACCAGAGCAGCGATTGGCGTTCCCGTGGGAAACGCCTACTCAGCAAAGAATTGGTCACGTTGCTAGCACACGGGCTTAGCTTTAGTATTAGAATTAAAATACTTTTAAGTCAGTTGTAAAATAAGTTTCAACCAATAAAGACCGGTTTCCGGAATAAAATTGTTTTTGTTTTATAAACAACCACGACCGGGTAGTTTAACTTATACTGCCGCAACTGCCATAAGTGTCTGAATTGCATTGGTCATCAAACATCCAACCTGAATCGTCATAAATGCTGCAGGGCACTCAAACAGCCGACAGTTTTAAAAACTGTTACGGCAGAGGACAAAATCAACTCCATTGAAAAATGTGCAGCGTGGGTGATAGAAGATTGTCGTCCATTTTTGGCTATTTCTGGTTCAGGCTTCAAAAAACTTGTACAATTTTTTATTAAAATAGGTGCAACCTACGGAGAAAATGTAGATGTGCATGATCTACTACCGGACCCAGCTACTATTTCACGTAAGTTACAAAAATCGGCAGATGAAGCGAAGGTCCGACTAAAATCCGATATAAAAGACTTTGTCAACAATGGTGGTGCATCTGCTACAGTTGATATGTGGACTGACAGTTACATAAAACGGAATTTTTAGGCGTAACTTTGCATTTGCAGAAGGATTTCAAGCTATTGAATTTTGTATTAGGGATGAAATCAATGGATTTTGAAAGGACGACGGGAGATAATATATTGAAAAAAACTGAACTCGTTGTTCAGTGAATTCGGCGTGGAAGATACGAAAGTAGTAAAATTCGTAACGGATAGAGGATCAAATATTGGCAAAGCTCTTCAGTATCACACGAGATTAAATTGCAGCAGTCATTTGTTTGCAAATGTCTTACAAAAGTCCTTTGACGAGACAACAGAACTCATGGAGCTACTACAGTCGTGCAAAAAAAAATGTGAGATATTTTAAGAAAGCAAATTTGCAGCACAAGTTACCAAGTTCCTTAAAAAATGATTGTCCTACTCGCTGGAATTCCAATTATACGATGTGTAAATCTATCGTAGATAACTGGTTCGATATAAACGAGTTATTAAAAGAGACAGAAGAAAGTCAAAGGCTATTGCACATAAATATTTCAATGTTGAAATGTCTAGTGGAACTCTGCGGTGACTATCAAGTCGTTTTTAATAAAATGCAACTTTGCAGATCGCCTTCTTTGTGCTACGTTTTTCCATCAATAAATAAAATTCAAAATCTTTGTGCGCCAAACGATGCAGACAGCACGTTGCGCATTATAATGCGTTATTGAATATACCCATAGCTGCCATTTCGGTTTTAAAGGGCAAAGTTAAGGAAAACATCGAGAAAGTATGGGTAGCAAATTTGAGTATATGGCATAAGACTGCATTTTTTTGTTTCCACCAGCTGGAAGTACGCAACCAACCGACCTCAACGAAATGAAAAGTTTTTGCATTACTTACATTGATCTACAAACTGTACCACCAAATTTTACATTGCAATCAGCGGTAACAATATTCCCATCGGATAATCGTTCTTTACCAACTATTTCTGATCTGACAAGTCCTGTTATACCGTCACCTTTTTCACTAAACACACCTCGTAATATTTGCGAAAATCTTCCAATTTCTCCACCTACAACTTCTGCCGATCCCTCGCCATCGACAATACAAGATAGTCATTTCTTTTTTGCGGATTTATTGAGAGTATCAGAAATGTCGTCACCAGAAAATGTTGCACAAGAAGTAGAGAGATACAGTTCTGAAATAGTTAGAATGACAGAAGTTTTAGACTTGATCGAATGGTGGCGAAACCATTCAAATGTCTATCCCCAATTATCCAAATTCGCCCTCCAGATACATTCGATTCCCGCCAGCAGTGCAGCTTCTGAACGTGCATTTTCATTAGCGGGTAACATTATAACCGAAAAGCGAAATAGAATTGGGCCCAAAACTCTTGACAATTTGTTATTTTTGCATTCAATGCATAAAAACTTCAATAAGTTGCAAATGTAAATATTTTCTTTATATCCTTATACATAAGTATCTTTAGAAGTAATTAAAAGTAAATTAAGGGGGGGGTAAGGGTTTGTATTTTTAAAAAAATAAAAAAATTTTTTTTCTCTTATCTTATTGTTAAACATTTCAAGAATATATTCCTAAAATTTTATGTCGATCTGAGCAAAAGTCTTGAAGTTATTGTTTATTTAGCCTCTTGTCCTTTATCAGAATATCTCTGGCAGCTACGGGTGTTTTTTAGCTTACAAACTTTCAAACGCGTTTTTCTCAAAACTGCTTTTTCAAAGTCCGTGTTCACTGTCATTTAAAAACTACTTGACCGATTCATTTCAAACTTAGTATACATTTTCTACATATAAAATACCTCCCCCCAACGTTTAGTTAACATTTTTTTTTTAATTTAAGAGTGTTTTACACCCTCAAAATGGCGGAATTTTTTGCGGAAAATTGTAGTTTATATTTTAGATGGCCATAAAAAATTTTGAAGTGAAAAAAAAAATAATCAGAGAACGTTGGGGGGAGGATTTGATGATACTTTAACTAAATTTTAATGCTTTTTGATTTCAGATGATTTCCGACCGAGATATAGTGAACACCGCAAATTGTTTTTTTTTAAGACGTTCGGGGAAAAGCTTTGTCACCGGCTGGTTTTTCAAAATTTTCTCATAAAAAAATTACAGAATATTGTTAAAAGTATACTTAATAATATACAAAAGGTTTTAGTAAATTTGCTCAATCCACATTTAAAAAAAAAATTCACAAAAAAGATGTTTTTTTTACGCTGAAACCCTTACCCCGCCCTTAAGTTAAAAGAAAAATTATTATTTGTTTTTGTACGATAAGGAATTTGTAAAAGAATGAATTTTGTTTTCAATTTTTATTTTAAAGTTCTTTGTATTTTCTGTCATAATTAATAGTAATATACAATAATATAATAAAATAATATCACTGCTTCAATAAAGAAAAAACATTTCATTTAAAAATACTGTTACATATTTATAAAAATCCTTTTTTTCCGTGCGCTGCTATGAATTATACTGCAGACAATCTCACTATTTGCAAGGGATGACGACGCGGTGTTTGCGGTGTTTTCCTCATTTGACAGATTTCACACGTCACACCGCTTAGCCGAAGTTGAATATACGATTACTTTCAAATCTAACACCCGAGTATACGAGAAATTCATACACTCAACAATCGCGGTAATAGCGGTATTGATCAGCACACACACCGCTCTTTTGCTTTCCGCTCAAATGCGTGCAGTTTTTCTGAAAATGTACTGTGAAGATCGAACAAAAAGAGAGCAGGTTTTGCATTTGACCGTCATGGAAATGAATGCTTGAGCTCAAATAACTTGGCGTTTGAGTGTGAGTAGTGGTCTTGAAATTTTATTTGTGGAATTTTTGCGTTTCAGTTATAGAAAAACAGAGTATTGAAGCGGTGTGCAAGCAGTAACATTACACCGCTGCAGTTTTCTGGTATAGAAGGGACCTAAAAAATCAAGCTGGGAAAACGAAACATATGTCACTGTTAAACTTTCAACTGATGATATCAAACGAGCTTTTACACGCGTCTAATATGGAGCCAGTAAACCAACGCAAAAGAGGTCGCCCATTGGCAGCTCTTTCAAGCATAGACTCAGATTCATCATCACCGTCGTCTCCAGCACCATCAAATAATTCAAACGTTTCATCACAAGGTTCATCGCAATCTACAAAACGATCATATACATCTAAACCTCCAAAATCCATACACCTCGATCAAGTCGGTCATTGGGTTGAATGGGGAGCTGTTGAATTAATTCTTTCTTTTATTTCTCTTAAACTACATTAATAAGCAACAATGTGGGGTTAATGAACTGAAGCAAAAATACAATGATTAAAAAGAGAATAAACTATAATACTTTATCTTTTGTTCTGCTCTTTTTATGTATGAAACCTATCTATTGAATTTGAAGATATTCGGTTATTTTTCTATCATTCCGTTTTATAGCGTATACGCAGCAACGTGGTATCCTACAGTAGAGAACTAAATAAAAATTAAATATTTAAAACTACAAAAATAGAGTGTCATTATTTGATGAAGCAACGTGATTCCCAATAGGAGCAAAGGGAAGGTGTAGGTTATGCCATACCGGGATTCCAAAATCCAAATGCTCAAAATGTAAGGTACATTTATGTTGTAACCCCCCAAAAAACGGTTTTGTTTCATACCATACATAAAAAGTTAATAAAAGTAATAAAAAAATAAATAAATATCAATATTCCTTTGTGTTTTGAAATATACCACTATGGCTAAATGTTGCTTATAGGCAACTTCTCATAACTGTAAAACCAGAAGTCCTAGAGCCTTGAAATTGATATCAGTTCATATTTAGGACTCTAACATCAACCTAACGTAGTAAAAATATTTGTAACCGCGTCCACTTTAATTCTGACATTAAAGGGTTAAATTAAAATAAAGAAGTCCGGAGCTCGCTCCGGCAACGTTTTTAAAAACCATTTTCAACCAATGAAAATTTAATTTGCACTCAGATCTTCTTTCTATGCAGTGAAATTTGCTTGAGAAAGATAATATGATGTCCTCACTCACAGCCGAGGTTAATTATTTACGCTCATACATTACTGTTGTTTGTGAGAAGTTTGGTGGTAGGGATAATGCTGAAGAGGTAATTGCTGCTAAATGTACCCGCCCACCGTTATCACTAATTTCTCATGCTGCTCTTTCTTCGCCCGTCGCTACTAATGATTTACCATCCTCCTCATCTAATGCTTGGTCAAGTACTGTTTCACATTCGCACGTTGAGATTTCGGCACCAACAGTTGTTGTCTCCTCTGCTGCTCTCTCACCTACGACTGCTACTAATGCTGAGGCTGGCGTTAATGTGACTGCTGCTATTCGCTCTAACGCATGTAGTCACATACGTATACTAACTACATGAATACATATGTATATAGCCACATATATTATGTATATATATGTACATAAGTATATAAACCTAATTATGCATTGAAAAGAGAAAGAGAAAGATTGAAGTTGTGTTAAATAAAATGAGTACTAATTTACAAATATGTTTAAGAGAACCTAGATTAAGTTTAATAAATATGTGTATTACCGTTAATTTACCTTTGTTACTATTTTAAGAAATAGAGAAGTTTCAGTTTTGATAAAGACACTGAAGAGACGTATTTGAATCACAAAACGTTATTGGCGACGAGGATTAAAGCTACAAAAATTCTAGAACAGTATTCTGAGCAGAGTCAAACTGTGTCTATTATTTCATTATTTAAAAAATTCGGCACCAAATTTTTTCCGATAAGAATAAAAAAACGTTTTTCTTTTATTTCAAAAATACGAAAATATTTGTGTAAAATTTTAACTGTGAAAATTTATCTAAGTTCTGATGACCCCTATCAAAGACTTGTAAAATCAAACTGAACTTGTAAAAATCAAAAACAAAGAAAAAACTCTTCAGAAGTGTGCTTAATTTTGACCTTCAGTGAGGACAGTGAACTATTAAAATACAACAACTCCGTTGTACCTCTTTAGCCTATAAGAAAAAAAAAGGCAGAGACTTAAAACAATAAAACAACAATTGCACCTGCTTAAACATTAACTGAAAGTTCCGGAATAGGCTACAACAATAAATACAAGAGCAATTCTGTAATAAGAGAGTAAAATTAGCAACAGTTATAGCAAGCGGAGCATATTTAGCAGCAAAATCATACAAACATGCAAGCATAATTGGAAGTTGTACCTGCTGAACACCCACACAAACTTTATGGTGATTGTTTCAAATTACAAAAACAAGTAAAGTGGGTCCACAACAACAATTATCCTCAGTGAAAACGGCAACAAACACCAGAAGGTCATTCTTGTGAGCATAAGTACTGAAAATTTTCGCGTAACTATACATACATAAGTATATAATAGGACTATGGTTAAGTTCGTGCGGTTTTTTTTCGAAATTTGAAACTTTATTGACGTAAAATGGTTACAAATTTAATATTCAAAGTATTGTCCATCGCTTGCTACTACTTTTTCCCATCTTTCTGGCAATTCACGGATTCGCTTTGTGAAAAATTCGGTCGGTTTTGCCGCAATCCACGAATCGATTCATTTTTTGACTTCATCGTAATTACGGAAGTGCTGGTCAGCCAGGCCATGTTGCATCGATCGGAAGAGATAGTAATCGGATGGCGCAAGGTCTGGACTATACGGCGGGTGGGGTAGGACATCCCATTTGAGCGTTTCTAAGTATGTTTTGACCACTTGTGCAACATGTGGCCGAGCATTGTCATGTTGCAAAATAACTTTGTCGTGTCTATCGGCGTATTGCGGCCGTTTTTCTCGCAGTGCTCGGCTCAAACGCATCAATTGTCGTCGGTAGACATCCCCCGTAATCGTTTCATTCGGTTTCAGTAGCTCATAATACACAACACCCAGCTGGTCCCACCAGATACACAGCATAACCTTCAGGCCATGAATATTCTGCGCCGACGTCGATGTTGAAGCATGGTCAGGGTATCCATACGTTGTCCGACGTTTTGGATTGTCGTAATGGACCCACTTTTCATCGCCAGTCACAATTCGATGCAAAAAACCCTTTCTTTTGTGCCGTTGAAGCAGTTGTTCGCATGCCATAAAACGGCGTTCAACGTCTCTTGGCTTCAATTCATACGGCACCCAATGGCCTACCTTTCGGATCATTCCCATGGCTTTTAAACGTTTGGAAATGGTTGATTGATCAACTCCCAAAGTTTTTGCAACCTCTTCTTGCGTTTGAGCCGGATCTTGATCGAGCAATTCCTCCAATTCGGTATCCATGAACTTTGGCGGCGCACCCTCGCGTTCTTCGTCTTCCAAGCCAAAATCACCACTTTTAAAGCGTGCAAACCACTTCTGGCACGTTCGCTCAGCTAGAGCATGCTCACCATAAACTTCCACCAAGATACGATGACTTTCGGCTGCTTTTTTCTTCATATTAAAAAATTCCCCGCAAAAACACATTATTTGGCACGAAATTCGACATTTTCAAGTGTGGTAAAAATATTGTTGTTTACGCTTCAAATAAAAAACTTATACTGACGTTTGTGCCTTACGACAGTAGCTCTCCAATGAATGTTTGGAAATGTGGATCGATGGAATAATAATCAAGTTACGCCATCTGTTGTAAAACCGCACGAACTTATTCATAGTCCTATTACTTTATATTTTTGAGTAATTAAAAATTACATACATATACTATATACATATATTTCGCACAAAAAAAAAAATTATCATTATGGAAACTTTAGAGATAAGTAAATTTAATTTAGTATTAGCGTACATTAAAAACATTGAAAATTTGGATGGCAATGATCCAAACCAATTACCAGACTTTATAGAACAAATTGAGAATATTTTGCCTACAATTTCTGAATTCAACTCAGCTAATAGTAATGTGCTATTTGGTTACATAAAAAACAAATGTATTGGTAAAACTAGAGAAACTATTCATCGACATCCTAACGTAACTTCATGGCCTATTTTAACCCTCTAGTGCATAACAGTGCCTTAAGGCTTTGCAACAGAATTTTGAATTATTATGTAACTTTTTTATTTTAAAAGTTAAACGGGCATATTTTATACAATTTTATGACTCTTACATGATTTGGATGTCGCGGTCAAATACAAATGGTTTCACTAGGCATCTTTCTCTCCCTCCGTATCTGAAGATGATATTAAAGATTGCATCTCTAAGCATAGAGGCTTGAGTACAAATATACTTTCCTGTTTCAAACTGATCAAAAAGGATGTTTCATTAACGAGCACTAAAAGGATCAACTTTAGGAGTTCCGGAGCCTTCTTATGAAAAGTTGTTAAGCTCAGAAATCTGGCCAACAAATGTAACTGTGAAGCAGTTTCGGTTTTTTCAAAAGGATTCGCAGCAGCCGCCACCGGCATATTAGCATCTTTGAATCTTCCTAGTGTTGGCCTTAAGGTTTTTTTCAGAACCTATCCGGCATGCGTACAAAGGCTCAGTACATTCCCTTAGTGTGCAGTTAGATTACGATATCTTCGTTCTTGTTGAGACCTGGGGTGGCTTTTTGTAATTCGATATCGAGCAAAAACGACAGTCGAAGTATCGTTTTTGCTTTCTCTAACAAAAAATGTCGTAGCGTTATATCGAACGTTCGATAGATACAGCTCGACACCACTTTTGCTCTCGTTTTCATTTTCTCAGCTGATTATTTCTTCAAAATGTAAGTTAAAAATTTAAATTTTTTTTTTAATTTTAAGTTTTATATAGTTGTTTGCATAGGTCTCAACAAACAAACGCTGCTCAACTAAAGATAATGGTGGAATATATGGAAAAACACGATTCATTAGCTAAAAATAGCTTACAGAGTGCAGCTAATGGCCGTTCGAAAAAGAAAGAGTTATGGGATAAGCTAACGGAATTGTTAAACAGTAACGAACCTCCCATGAAGCCAACAAAAGCATGGCAGAAAGTTTGTATTAACACTTACCATTACTTTTAAACATTTTCATTTGTGGTAATAAATTCTTGTAATACCCCTAGGTATGGACTGACTACAAATATAATGCAAAACGCAAGCTTACCCAGCGCATGAAAAGCATGACGAAAACGGGTGGAGGTCCATATGATGCGGTTTCATTGAACCATATGGAGGAAGGATAGTTGCCGCAGCCAAAATAAGCGAGCATATATCGGAAGTACCAGGCACAACTTCATATGGTTGCCATACAGACGGACCCAGCTGTTCTACTGCGGCTCCTCATCAGGCAGACGATACTTTCGTTTGCGAATATTTGAGCCAAATCTCGAGCGCAGATAATTCTTCGAGTGGCGACGAAGGCAAAACATCAAGTAAGTCTGAGCCTCCAAAAATTAATATACGCGAGGAAGTGGAAATCGACGAGGTACAACCTGCTAAAACGAAAAGATATTCAGACCCCAAAATCAAAATAATTGAAAAAGAGATTGAAATCACGAAGATTTTTTTGTTCTCTCATGAACGGTGACTCTCTGTTGGATCAGATCTGCGTCTGCATAAGTTGTCCCAATTCACAAGGCTCTTTATATCTACTTGCCGCGTATTCGCCGCTTGAAAGTTCATATGACTCTTAAATAATCTAAATGACAATCATTTATGTGTATTGGGTGATTTCAACTTAAGTAAGATAAATTGGTGTACTAGTGTCTCTAACTCGATTCTCACACCAAATAATGTTACTGCAAATCATGAATTATATTTTATTGATAATGTTCTTAGTCTTAATTGATTACAAATCAATGATTTTGTTAATTCTCTGCATAGAACCGTGGACCTCATATTTTTAAGTGATAACATAAAATAACAAGATCAATGAATGAAATTAATGACCAAATTTTCATCAACTACATATGATGCAATTCTTCCTCCAGCCCTCCAGCTCCTGTGCCCAACTGCAGGCGTGCGTGAAGGAAAGAAGAGAAACACGGTTTCGAGATGGAGGTACTGCAGCGCGGCTCTTCGTAGGCAACAGCCAGCACTATCACTGTGTTATTTGCAAAACAAATACGCATACAACGAAAACCTGTAAGAGCGACCTACCTGTCGAAGAGAAGAAGCTTATATTGAGAAAAGAAGGTAGATGCTTTCGATGTACAAACCGTAACCATAATTCCAAATATTGTAATGCACAATGGGTGAAATGCGACAGATGTAGTGGTAGACATATATCAGCAATGTGCGAGCGACAACAACGAAATGACAAAGAGCAAAATGAGAAACATCCAAAAAGTAAACATAACGGGGAGTCTACAGAAATAACGAATGCAGCGGACGCAACAACATTAAATGCAATTGAATTAAAAGAGACTGGTATTTTTCTCCAAACCGCAAAAGCAATAATTAGCGAAGTGAATAGCGGTCATAGCGTAATGTCCAGAATTATTATGGATAATGGGAGTCAAAGAACCTATATAAGCGAAAAATTGGCGGAGGTGCTTAAGCTTCCCACTTGTGGTTTTGAGAACGTTCAAATTATTGCATTTGGTGACAAAAAAAGCAAAAAAGGCAACTCAATTGAAAAGCGTACAAATTTCATTAGGGAGCCGATATAATGATAAAGTGCAAAAAATAAAAGCGATTGTTGTACCTACTATCTGTGCTAACATTTTGCCAGTGCCCAAATTTAAAAACAAGCAGTTTAATACATCAAAATAGAATTAGCATATTGTGAAATACGCAAGGAGAAATTAGTTGACGGCATTAATGTTTTGATTGGGCAAGACTATTACTGGATATCTAACTACGGTGAAATTGAACGGCCACAAGAAAATTTAGTTGCCATAGAAACATTCTTCGGATGGACTATTCAAGGCAGTTCTGGTAAGAAATGTAATACGTAGCGTGCAATTGTGTAGAGAGTGTAGAAAAGCCAAGTGAAGAATATTTTGATATTGAAAAATTTTGGAGTTTAGAGTCTATTGGCATCACCTTATGGAGCGATTCTGCGATAGCTCTCAACTGGATTAATGGGCAAGGAAGACAAATACCCTATGTAAAAGCGAGAGTTAACGAGATAAATAACATAACGAACATTCATGATTGGAAGCATTGCCGGGGCAGAAATAATCCAGCAGACCTCCTTACCAGAGGTATAAAAGTAAAAGCATTAGTGGAATCCGATCTGTGGAAGTTTGGCCCTGAATGGTTAGTTGAAGGGAAGTTGAATTGGCCTTCGGAGAATATTTTAGAAAAATCAATGAGCCTGGTCACCGAATCTACAGACAACAACAAGGGAAGCATTATCGAAACTGTTATTAAACTTGAAAATTACAGTGAGTTGAAGCGGCTTTTGCGAGTTACAGCGTTTGTTTTCCGATTTGTTAAAAATGAGAGAGAAAAGCTCAACACAGTAAAAATCTAAGCTCATACCTTGTATTACCTTTTATAACTGTTACGAACAGTCTGGCAGCACGGTCGGGATAGATCCCACTGTGGCTCCCAAGCAATATTGAATACGTGTCGATCGGTGATTGGTCGATGAAAAAGGAAGAAAACGGGAGAAACAAAGAAAATCGAAAGGCGTGTAGGAAAAAAGGGCAGTACGCGAACAGTAAGCAAGGCAGAAAGAGCTACCAAATTTTTTAATTCTCTTTGTACACCTTATTTAAATAAAGTTCTTGAGTTGTTAATAAAGTAGTAGAATTGCAAAAAATTTTGCCAACAATAACGATTTAAAAATATAGTAAGAATCTGACCGCCGAGACTGTTCGAACTCGGGACGAAAATAGCGTGTTTTATTTAATATTTTTTCACACCTATAAAGGCCTACAGCGCACATCAAGGGGAAGTTGCGTAGTGGACACTAATCATACCTGTAACCTTTAATTATCTGTGTATTTAGGAAGTTAATAAACTGTGTAATTAATTGTAACTGTAATCCTTCGGTGTTTGATTTGCAGGGCAAGTTGGCCCTTTAATTTTTTTAAGTGTAACGGACCGAAAGTGCGTTTCTTATATATTATATATGTAAGTTAAGGCGACTGCCTGACTGCCATGCGTATCAGATGGCACATGCGCTGCAGCGTTAGTATATAACCACCGCTGCACCATGTGAACCGCTATGTCAGCAAGTTAAGGCAGCTGCCTGACTGCGATTCGCTAGCAATGCGTATCAGATGGCACATGCGCTGCAGCGTTAGTATATAACCATCGCTGCACCGCACAGTGGTTTCTGGGCGGAAAAAATTCCAAATGATGAAAATTAACAAAAATATTTTAAAAAATTTTTTCTGAATAGCTAATTTAATGAGGTTTCTGAAAAAAAGAAATTCATTTATTTATATGATATGTGCTGCGCAGGAAAAATCGCCAAAGTTGTACTATTGCTGGCAGCAGGTTTTTCTGAATATTTTTCATAAAAGGTTGATTAATAAGTTCCTTAGCTGGATGAACAATATTTAAAATCTTTTATGATTTTTATATTAGGTATGGATAGTACCTTAGATAGAATATATAATATCGTTCCTCCAGTTATCATGGTCTTAGTAGAACATAAATCAGTTAATCGAAAGAAAATATGTAAAAAGAGTATGCGATTAGGAGGTCTATAAAAAAAGCTCCACTCTTCTATAAGCTGAGTACTATATTTTAGTATTAAGTACATTCTGCGCAATCAGATAGATGTAAAATCAGCTGCCACCAGCTGCCACCTTGGCCGTTTGAGGTCTTTAAATGTTCGTATTAGCTCAAAATGAAATGATGAAATACAAATACTGGTCGAAGTAGCATTTGGAATAATAAAAAAATCTTTTTGAGAATAAAGTCAAGGAGTTGAAATAAATGTCATTAAAAAGTGTAGCCACCGGCGAATCGCAGCGTTATCTTGGAGAGTTCGACAAATATAATTTAGCTGCCTTTATTCGAAATTAGCAAGAAAACATTCTTCTAATTGCATTTTGCTTAATTTCATATTTCATTTAAATAATTTGTTTTACAAGTATATTGTGTACTGGTTAATGAATAAATATTTTCTATCTTATCAAAGTTTCAACCCTGACATTAATTTTTAGCTTTTTAGACAACATTTTGTAATGGGTTCAGTCTCTGATTAATGCAGTTGGATTTACTTTGATGCCATCTTTTTTTGTGTAAGTTCATTGACATACTGCACTTACTAGGAAAATACTCGCTCCTTCTTACAAACCAAACATTCCGTAGATTCTATACGAGTATACTTATTTAAATAATTAGAATTTATTGAATTACTTTATTGAAATGGAAATTTTTTCGATTTCCTATAAAATTTTGTATAAAAAGATCATTGATAATAATCGCGATCTTGATAAATTACAGTTATTCTTTAAAAATACTTACCCTAACGTCAGCGATTCTCAAATTCAAAAAGTTTTATTTCAAATAAAACAGCGATTTTTACCACACTTCAATAAAAAATGGAATACTTGTAGCAGGACAAAAACCAAATTTGAAGCTAAGTATAGTAGTTGGCTTGAAAGAGTTTTTCACTTCAATTTAGATGTAGATTGCTTCTGTTTCAAAAAAAATTACAAAAAGAGTCGGTAGACCTCAAAAAAAGTTTGAGAATTGCTGTACGCGTGCTAAACGATATAAAATAAGTCAAGTTCGTTCATTATATTCCGATGAGCAAATTAAGGGGTTATATCCACTTGTGATTTTCAAAAAATCGAATTTTTTTTTTTTCATTTTTTGAATGTACATATATTTAAGAATATTCTCTGAAAATTTCAAATCGATCCGACAATTAGTTTCGAAGATATGAGCGTATTAGTAAGAACGTCTCCGAGCGTTCGAAAGTAGGCGGAGCACGAGCCGGAGTAGCACCTGGTTCTGCTAGCCGCTATACTTTTGTTCTCCACTTATATTGTGTTTGGGACCCTAAGATAATAATACAAAGGTCTAGTTTATACCTGAAACCTATGTTGAGGAATTTTAAGTTAAAAATATGTGAACTCATCAGTTAAAAGTGATCTTCCACGTGGACAAGTTGTGTTTCTGCTCAGTTTGTGTATTTCTCAGTGTGTATAGTTTAATTAATTAAAGTAAAAAATGCCTCGCAAAATTAGCAGAGAAACTCGTAGAACTTCCAAAGCACAGTTGTCTCGAAGAAATAAACGGAAGAACGTTTTTAATCCGAAAACCGTGGAATATGATGAGAGCAGTTTCAGCGCCTCAGCAAAAAAATTTAAAGCGCAAGAGGAAATATATGTAACTCGCGATACGTCAGTTGAATATAGAATTTTAAATTTTATAACTGTGTTTACGGCTATTAGTGAGTATGTATTGTGTAAAACTTGCCGTGAGCCAGTAAAATTTGAAACAGCCTCAGAACGTGGACTTGGTTTCAAAATTGTTATCTTATGTGATAAATGTAATCCTCGTAGTGTAAACTCTTGTAACTATGTCAAACACTCGTATGAAATAAATCGACGATTTATATTTGTGATGAGAACCCTTGGGTTAGGTTTGAAAGGTGCTACTCAATTTTGTGGGCTAATGCACATGCCAGCTTTTTTGCTCCAAACTTCATATGATATGATCGTTAAAAATATCCACGAATGTGTCTCAGTAGTCACAGATAAACTTTAAAAAAAAGCTTGTGTTGAGGAAATGAATGCCACGGCTGAACAGCAAGGTGATGAACATAAGAGTGATTTAACAGTCTCGGGAGATGGAACTTGGAAAAAAAGAGGATTTACTTCTCTATTTGGAGTTACATCTCTAATTGGATACTACAGTGGAAAAATAATTGATCTTTTAGTTAAAAGCTCTTACTGTAAGCAATGCGAGCCTTGGAAATCTCACAAGGATACGACTGAATATCAGGAATGGTGGGAAGAGCACAAAGACGTATGCTCAGCTAACCACAAGGGGTCATCAGGAAAAATGGAAGTTGATGCTGTTATTACCATGTTCAAACGTTCATTGGAAAAGTTTCAAGTTCGTTTTATAAACTACATCGGTGATGGTGACTCTAAAACTTATTCGGGGATTTTGAAGGCTGCTCCTTATGGTGAGACAGAAGTAACGAAGAAAGAATGTATTGGGCATGTTCAAAAAAGAATGGGCAAACGGCTAAGAGACATAGTAAATAATACAGTAGAAGAAATGAAAGATAAGAATGGAAAAACAAAAAAAAAAAAGTTACTTGGTGGCAAAGGTAAATTGACTGGGAAACTTATTGATAAATTAACTGTTTACTATGGTTTAGCGATTAGGAGACACTGTGATTCTGTTGACAGTATGTATAAAGCCATTTGGGCATCTTATTTCCATAACTGCTCTACAGATAAAAACCCTCAGCATGATAATTGCCCTATAGGAGAAAACTCGTGGTGTTCGTGGCAAAAAGCGCGAGCCTTGGGAACTTGGCCCAGCTATAAACATGATTATGAGGCCTTACCACCTGATGTTGCATCAGCTATTTTTCCAATTTACGAAGATCTAAGTAACAAAAAATTATTGGAACGATGCGTTGGTGGTTTTACCCAGAACAATAATGAAAGTTATAATCAGCTGATATGGAAAATAACTCCAAAAATTATTCCAGCTGGCTCTAAAATTATTGAAATAGCTGCAAACATTGCAGCCGGGGTCTTTAATGAAGGTAAAACATCTCTTCTTTATTATATGAGTGCTATGGGATTATCACTTGGACCCAATGCTCATTCCTACGTGAGCAAAGAGGACGCAGAGCGCATCTCAATTTCGGACGCAAGAGCGCAAGGGTCGACGCGCGAGGGGAGAATGGCTCGTAGACAACAACAACTAAACATTTTGGACGCAAACGACGAAGCAGAGGGTTCCTCTTATGGTGCTGGAATAGATGACACGATGTAAGTTGAAAAAAAAAATTTTTAATTTAGTGTAAATCGTTCCCGAAACTTTAAACGCGTTTATCTCAAAACCGTGTTTTCAGAGTCGGTGAGCAAAATTTCTCCGAAACCGCTAAACCGATCGGTTTGAAATTTTCACACGACTTACTCAGATATATTTTTCAGGTAATGATCGAAGGAATAAGGTTTTGGACAATAATTTCGATTTTTTAAGCCACTTTGAAGTGAAAAATTTTCATGAAAAACTGAATTTTTTTTTTGAACAGCCGCCATTTTGTCAAAAATCAAAATTTTGACTAGACCTTCGATCATTACCTGTATTTATTTATTACTAAACTAAATATTTTTGGTTTTTGGTTTTCAGATAATTTGGACCAGAGATATCTTGCTCACCGCCAAGCACTTTTTTTTGGAGGTCTTTCCGCAGATCATCTACAGGAGCTAGGGGATCCAATATTTTTTAAAATAAACCACTGATTGTTAAAGTACATTAAATTCTGTTTAATTACATTTTGTTCATTAATGTATAAAATAAAATGCCTCTTTGGAAAAAATTCACAAAAAAACGCGTTTTTTCTGCCTCGCAAGTGGATATAACCCCTTAAAAATGCTGCTAAATCACGCACAAAGGCTCCAAAAATGCACCATATCGACGCTGACAAAGCACTTGCTATATTTAAACAAACGGAAATGTCGAAATACCAATACCAAGTTTTGAGACAAGGTTTAAAAAAAAAAGTTCTTTAAACTTTTCTACTGCGACTAGATTTAGTACATAAGTTAAAACATAAAAAACAATAATGCAATTGAGTTTTATTTATTTTTAGCAATTAAACGACCTTTGGGTCACTTCAACCCTGACAAATAAGCAGTTAAAAGGGTTAACAATTTATTTTTACGAGTTTGAAATCCGTTTTTATTCTTATTCATAATAGAAAAAGGACAAGTTTTTGTAAAATATTATTCTCAATTCCGTAGTTTTTCAAAACTATTTAGAATTTCCAAAATTTTTTCTAGTTTTAGCTTAGACATTTTATGAATTTTCAGTGTACCAATTTTCAGCTCATTCGGACTATCCGTTTGCAAGATATTGAATTGTTTCCGCTTTTCGTCGATTTAGAACCACTGTGCACCGTGTGAACCGCTATGTCAGTAATATGTTAGATTAAGAATTAGCTTAGCTTAAGCATAAGAATAAATTGTCAAGCCCATCTTGGTTCTGGACGGAAGAAAAGCACAACGCATTTTCACTTGGAGAAAAATAGGAGTAAGTATTGGAAAGGGGCCAAGTGGTTGGCCCCCAACTTTAATTTTTTGGTGCTCCCTGAAGGGAGCATCTTAACTGGCGCCCGAGCAGGGACCCCTCTTTTTTCAAAAAGATGGGGTACCTAACAAGGATCTCCGCAAAGGAATCCTTGTAGTGTAAAGGAAGTGGCAAAAAGTGAAAGTGAAAAAGTGAGTGCGCCGTGTTATAAAAAAAATGTGATGAAATAAAATAGAATGAATGAAAAATAAAATTAAATCTCATAAAATAAAATAAATCAAATTTTAATTGAAACTAGACAGGAAACTAAAATTGAGATCCTAGCTAAAGCAAATTTTTTAATGTAAATTAACAAAAAATAAATTAAGTTCAAATGAAATTAAATTTAATAAATATATTAAAAATCGGAGTTAACCAAATAAACTAAAATCAAAAGTGAATTTGAAATAAATTCAAATTAAATCAAATTAAGTGTTTGAAAAGATTCACGGCGCAAAACGAAAAATCACTTGAAAATGCCCTTCCACAATGTGAAGCCGCACTTGTGCAAAATAACAGCCGCAATGCGAGCTTCACAAAGGATTCCCTTGTTTAGTAAGGGAATACCCGGCAAAATGGAGCGGAGTGCGACGATAATTTTGTGAGGTGCAGTGAAGAGTGAATGCTCAAATAAAAAAAATTAATTGTAAAATGAATATGAATCTCGAAGTAAATTGCTCAGCGATTCACCACCTACGGGGGGACCCTCCTGGCAATTTACTCACGAGAATAAAAGAAGATGGCTAAAATTTGTCAAAGAAATAAAACAAAATGTTACTTGTTACTGCACCACAGCAATTTTTCGTCTGCGCTCGGTGACATTAGAATTGCCACAGGAGGCCGTATGCCTACGCCTACGAGGACGGACTCCTACGACTATAATGTCGGTCGGTTACAGTCTTGTGTGCCCGCAATAGTAGTCTTGCTACACCTTCCACATTGGAGATTGCATGGGACCAAGTACTTGTTAATTAACTAAATGCCTTATTTTATAAAAAAGGCTGCAAAAATAAAATTTTTTTTTTTTTAAAAGATAATTACGCAGAAAATTGTATTAAAATCCCTGACAAATTGGTGGGCACTGTGAAACATTCATAGTGCAAGGTTCGACTCCTCGTCAGAAGGAAAGAATATAAAAAGAATAAAAAAAGAATACAAAAAGATGCTTGAGAAAAATTACATATTTTAAATCTGTGGCGAATTGGTGGGTGCCATTGGCACAAGGTTCGACTCCTTGCCCGGATTCGTAAATATCAAAAAAAAAAAAAAGAAGAAAAATGTTAATTGGCTAGTGTAATTACAGCCATGTTCATAAGTAAATTGAGTAACGTCAACGATCTCGGTCATTTATCCGATATGTTTTATTATTATAGTCGGTAAGGATTATTGTTCCAACGACTTCTCCTTTAAAAGCATCATGGTAGTCTGGTTTACCGACGCAATCTTGTAAAATTTTATATAACGTATCAGTGCGCATTACTTTATGAGCAATTTCAGCACATAAGAGAATGTCTTGCTCATGTTGTCGTATTGAAGTTTGATATTCAGGTCATAATTCGAGGTAAAAACTGTTTAGACAATGCTTTGCCTTCGGATCAAAGAAACTACGCCCAAGAAGTTCTAAATTCAGCCCTGCCATAGCACGACGTAAAATAAGATTTAGCACTTGTAGCTGCTGTGAATCAGCCACCTCCCATTGCCCAACGTGTTTAATTTTTGGATAGTTTCACCCTCACGATTTTTATGGGGGGAGGCACAGTACAAAGCAAAGCAGCTCTCTTCCAATCCATAAAATTGGTGGATATTCTCTATTCCTCATAAGGAAGAGTGAATGAGTAAAAATATACAAAAAATATATACCTATATATATACAATATATAAAAATGGCACTTTAAAAGGCACATAAAAATTAAAAATACAAATATTTTTTGCCACGTTGAAATAAAAAATAAATACAATAAGAATAACTCTCTCAACCCATAAAATTGGTGGATATTCTTTGAATATCGGGGTTCGACTCCTCATGGGAATGATGAAATGAATAGAGAGCTTTTCAGAAAAAGAATGGCACTTTAAAGAAAGAAAAAATTATAATAAAATTTTTTTTTATTTTAACTATTATTAATACACAAAATTTTAATTAATTAATTAATACACAAAATTATAAAGTAAAACTAAAATTTAAAAAACAAGGTAGAACATATTAAAATTGCCTAGAAGTTTAAGACACTACAATAGTTTTAGAAGAAATTATTAAGAATATCTTTAAACTTTAAAATTCATTGCAAGATAGGTTAATGCTAATTTGAAAGTAAAATTAAAAATTTAAAAGAAAAATAGAACATATTAAAATTGCCTAGAAGTTTAAAGCACTGTAATAGTTTTAGAACAAATTATTATATTTAAAAATATCTTTAAACTTGAAATTTCAATATGAATCCCCAATTGTTACGGTGGAGCACGGTAGCGGCTATGTCATCAGCGGTCATTTTAAATTAATCCACGCTATTGACCTAAAATACTTCAACACCGTATTGCAGAAGCTAAACAGCGTTGTGACGATCACAAATGACGTCGTCGATCGAAGAACCAGGGAAAGGCTCGAGCAGGATGTCCAAAACAAGATAGCTATCCTGAAGGAAGACGTGAACAAGCTGGTACGCGCGTGCCAAATGGCTAAGGCTGGCATCGTCAATAGCAATCTCTTAAGCAAGGAAGAAGTTAACCAGCTTGTTGGCGAGATTGACATCCTTCCATACAGTAATGCCATTGAAGCCATCGAGTATAGCAAACCTTCGATCTACACCAACAACACGCTATTGCTGTACGTGTTATCTCTGCCTAAGGTCACGGAGGAAAGATTCAACCACCTTATCACACGAGCTAATGTCCAGAAAGGCCATCGGATAGAATTGGCGTACAAAACTATCCTTATAAGCAAACAGGAGACGTTTGGCATGAGGGGAGACTGTTTGCACTTATCCTCAGCAATGGTATGCGAAAAGAAATCCTTGGACCTGCTATCGGAGGCTGGTTGTTTGGCTCGTCTTCTCAAGGGCGGAGAAACAAGTTGTCCTTACCTGACAAGCAACGCACCTACCGTCGAAGTAATCAAAGATGATACTATTTTCCTGAACAATTTCGTTGGCAACATAAGTTCAGGTAAAACCACTACTAATCTTAACGGTTCCTATATTCTCCGGGTAGACAACGAGACGGTAGTAATCAACAACAAAACATATTCAAGCATTACCACCTCAGGAGTTCAGGTGCTCCCACCAATCCTAACTAGCGTCACGAACCGCACAATGGCTATAAACCTCGATCTGGTACATGGAATGGCAATTGACAACTTGGAAATATTGTTACTTATGGTGATAATTTGGTTTATCTGGAGGAAGCTCACAGCAAGGATCCACTTACCCGAAATAAAAATCGAGAACCAACTTAGTCGAAAGATCGAGAAACGTCCTTCGTCACCTAATCTGCGGGACGCAGGTATTTAAAGGGGGAGGAGTTAAAGCGACTGCCTGACTGCCATGCGTATCAGATGACACATGCGCAGCAGCGTTAGTATATAACCGCCGCTGCACCGTGTGAACCGCTATGTCAGCAAGTTAAGGCAGCTGCCTGACTGCGATTCGCTAGCAATGCGTATCAGATGGCACATGCGCTGCAGCGTTAGTATATAACCACCGCTGCACCATGTGAACCGCTATGTCAGCAATATGTTAGATTAAGAATTAGCTTAGCTTAAGCATAAGAATAAATTGTCAAGCCACTCTTGGTTCTGGACGGAAGAAAAGCACAACGCATTTTCACTTGGAGAAAAATAGGAGTAAGTATTGGAAAGGGGCCAAGTGGTTGGCCCCCAACTTTAATTTTTTGGTGCTCCCTGAAGGGAGCATCTTAACTTATATATGTAATACTTAACAGTTGTTAACTGTTAACAGCAACAGTTAAAAAAAATAGTTTTTTTTTTTTTTTTTTAGTTTTTTACATCTTTATAAATATGTTATAATAATCATTTTTTTTCTTAAATGAAAACGGAATCGAGTTAAAAGAAAAAAAAAGGATTTTTCTATAAATTTATATACATTTTTTTAAATAATAAGAAAGCTTAAGTGAATTTATCATGGTAAAGGAATAACCTAATGTAATTTAAGCACAAAAATCTAGCAACAACCACATAGCGAGGAAGCCTTCTACGCGTCGTTGAACTGCTATATGGTTAATGTTAGTACACCATAGTTTTAAATATACTTATATATGATATTAGTTTTCAATATGTGAATTGTTATGCCCTGATAGTGTTAATAAATATTGTATTTTCATTACATTCATTAGATTTTGCATAATTTTGGTCTGATTTCGGAGGAAGTGTAGATGATCTAATAGGACTTTATTAACATCTAGAAAGCCAAGGTAGAGAGGATATAGAGTAGCCACACGACATACACATGCGCTACCAGGCTTAAGGATTCCTATGCCTTTTAGGAGTGTACATAGGTGGAAGTTATGTATGTTGGCAGTTTTTAATTTTCTCCGTAAGCAATTTATTTAGTTTATCTTGTGAGACGATAGTTATGATGGTAGCTTTGTTCTGCTGCTGTGTTTTCGAACCCACGTACTGAAGCTCCGGGACACAAGCAAGTGCACACGGCGCAGTGGCAGAGCATCATCACAAGCATGCCTACCAGATGGTCACATAACACGTGAAGCGAAACTAGTGAGAATTAAATTAACAATCAGTGAATAAACAAACTTGAATTGTATGAACACCATCGAACAAGTAAATTTGCAATTTGTTAAATGGGAAATACCTACTTATTGCCCACTCAAAACGAATAAGCCACCTGACAATAAAATAAATTTACTTCCCGATTTACCCTCACTCAAATGGGTCAAAACAAAACAATCGAATTTTGCATCAAACGAACCAGTATACCTACTCACCCTCTAGGTCCAATAATACAGACAATTTCAACAATACATCACCATTTCTGATACAAAAAGCAATCATCAACACAGCTTGCGGCGAAGTTGAATATTGTAAAAAAATTAGAAGCGGCCAAATTTTAATCAAAACAAAAAACGGCTCACAAGCTAACAAACTGACGACGCTAACAGCACTTTCAAATACAATTATCGATAAAATTACCCCTTAATTATTGAAAAGGTGCAATATAATATATTGCAGCGAGCTACGATCAATGCCCGAAAGTGAAAGGCTTTGAGGAAAAGTCCTTAAAAAAGTGAATAATGATCTTATTGAAACAGGCTTAACTGCATTAACATTTGCTACAACTACTTTACCAACAAAAATACATATCGGCTATATAAAAACAACAGTGCGCCCAGTGGTGGGGAGATACCAAGGCGATGCAAAAAATGTTTTAATACAGTTGCAATATCAACAGCTATTTTTTGCATAATAATAATATTTACCAAACTTTGGAGGATAACTTAAAACAAGATAATCAGCGCATCAAGTCTAGACAGCAACAAGATGCCCCAGCAAGCCTTAATTTTTTAATCAATTTTAATAATATCGGGCTTTTAATAACATCTAAAATAATATAATTCGAAGCTGGGATTCACCACCTTCGGGGGGACCCTCCAGCTTATAACAGCGAGCATTCTCTGCGATTCACCACTCAAGGGAGCCTCCAGAGAATTATAAAGAAAAAAAATATATACATATACATATATGTAAGACCGAGTATGGCTGACTTCCTAAACGTCACGATGCAATGTGTACTGCGATGCGAAATCCATTGCGATGCAATTTTTCGATACCACTGCATTGCTTTGCATACATCTAGGTGGCAGCATTGTTTCATTTAAGAACACAGCTGATGCAATCAAAATGGATGTGACGGTGAAAAAATTAGCAATTTGCTCTTTCGCTGAGTTATTTAGTGAAAATCAATCCAGTAGTGATTTACTTATTGCAAAAAAGATGAGAAAAAGACACAAATTGATTTTTCACTTGTGGAAGACGCAGAGAATCGCGAGAAATATTCCAAAATGCAAAAAGTTTCTCGAGTGCATTGAAGAAATGCCCAACGATGTCTTTTATAGCCATTTCAGGATGCAAATACAAACATTCCAGGTAGTATACATAAATAATAAATATTAACGTAGTTTTATATTAATATTTTATATTTCAGACTCTTTGCGAAATAGTACAACCCTTTTGGCCGGCAAAAAATGCAGGACGTCCCAATATACCATTGAAGCTAGCATTGCATATTACGCTTTGGAGATTAGGAAATCAAAATAGTTTCCGTGAATTAAGTAATATATTTAACGTTGGTATTGGTGCTACTTATCGGGTATTTTTCAAAACGATTAAAATCTTATTAAAACTAAAAAGTCGTATCATAAAATTTCCCTTGACCGCATCAGAGCGTCGGATTGTTATGGAAAAATTTCAGGCAATGCGCAGCAACCCATTTCCGTTTGTCCTAGGATGCGTAGATGGGACACACATCAAAATCACCCAACCAACGCAAAGCAGCATCAGTTTTTATAATAGAAAAGGCACATTTTCAGTAATAGCGCAAGCTGTTGTGGATAGCGAATTGCGTTTTATCGACGTTTTTGCTGGATATCCTGGGAGGTGTCACGACGCTTCCGTGTGGCAAAGCAGCCCTTTACGTCAAGCAATAATAAACGGAGATATTCCCTTTCCTCCTGAGTGCCATTTGCTGGGAGATGCAGCTTATCCACTGGAGAGATTTCTTATGGTACCATATAAAGATACCGGCTTTTTAAGTGAGGGACAACAAAGATTTAATACTATTTTAAGTAGTACAAGAGTCTGCGTGGAACAAGCGTTTGGAATTTTAAAGAAAAAGTTCCGTATACTGAATTTCATTGAAATTCGCAACATCAAGCTTGTAAAAAATATTATAATTTCATGTATGATACTCCATAACATCATTATAAATAACGAAAGTTTTACCACTTCGGATCTTCCTGATATATTAGAAGATACAAGTACGGAATCCCGAGCAGACATCGAAGAGTTGGATGGTAGATCAAAACGAGATCAATTAACCAATTTATTATCAGCTTAAAACTTTAGTTTTTACAAAGAGCAACCTGAACTTTAAATTTCATTTTACGACATACATATGTATACGTACATTCCTTTAACATAAACAAAATAAAACTAATATCAACTAAAAATAAAACTAATGTTTTGTATTTCAACACATTTATTTTCTATTATTATTCAGGTTTTAACCTATTCAGGTAACAGTTCAAATGTAGCGTTTTTGTTTCAGTCTTTATGTTACCAAAATAAAATTAACATAAAAATTGTTTTATTAAAAATTTAAATTAATAGGAAAATCACTGCATGTTTGATAACAACTCTCGCAATTTTTTCATTTCTTCTATTTTCAAGCGTTCAATTTCCAACTTCTCTTTTTCCATTTGCAAAAACTCCTCCATGTACTTCTTGTCTGTCTCACAAATATCACTCATAATTTCCTTAACATCACGTTTAGATCTCTTTGAAGTGAAAGCAGGTTGCTCCTCACTTTCAGACAATTCTAATATTGATGAATCCAAGATATCTTCAGGAACCACAATATCTGCGCGTGTGCCGTAAATTTCATCTAAAAGATCAAAAAACTCCCAATTTGTCGCACCTTGCCCAGATGTGTTGTTCCTTTTTTTAATGCGCCTATAGGTTACCATTAGATTTAAAAACTTTCGAGTTATATCGTCACGAGTGAATGTCAGTCCTGGTTCAGTTTCTTTCATTTTAAGGAGCACCTGCTGCCACAAAACTGTCTTTTTGCGTTTTTTGCCCGCAAACTCCGGTTCACTTTCCAGCCTGGTCGTGATCAATAACTTGGTCAAATTGAATGTCCACTTCTTTTCACTAAAATGTAAATAATAAATAAATTAGTTGGGTACAACTCAAATTATTTTACAATTAAGCACATTTACTTACGTTTCAACCTCTGCCATTTTAATTGCCTTTTAAAATACAAGTATCACAAAATTTAGTGATGCGCAAATTTCGATTACGATGCAAGTCGATACCTGATGCATGCATTTAGGAATTTTCGACGGTAACGTATAATCGACTTTTGCATTTAGGAACATTTGACTTTGTACTTATGCAGCGCAAATGGCATTTAGGAAGTCAGCCTATACCTGACAGCAGTGAGAGAGAGAAACGGGTCTGGCGATAGAGCAGTCGTCGGCGAACAGCTGAAGCAAAAAGTCGCAGGGAGCGCGCGAGCGAAATAGTCATTGACATTTTTCATTCAAATCATTCTAACTAAATACTCTTTTTTACATATATATGTAACGTATATACATTTGGATTAATAAATTCTTACATTTGGGGGCTCAACCGCCAATAAAAAAGTGTCGCGTACATGTCTGAACTTTGCAAGTGTGTAATTTTGAACGATGCATGCAACCAGTGTTGCCATTTTAGCTTTTTTCAAGCTAGATTTAGCTTTTTTTGTTTTCGTTTAGCCGGAAAAAATGTAATTTAGCTTCTAACTTTTTTTTAGCCTTTTTTCGAATTTTTTTTAGCTTTTTTTAGCTTTTTTCTAAGATTAATAAAATTCGATAGTATAAAAATTGTTAATCTAGTCTCCACAAAGTATGTATAGTGTGTGTCCGCTTAACACTGAATGGCAGCACGAACAATCGATTATTGCACTGTTCTTTTCACCGCCAACATTTCCATGTATAAATGCAAAATAATTTTCGAACATTCCTAACGATTCGCGCCGCGTTGTTGCATCGAGTAAAATTTGCAGAAATATGGAAAGGTAAGTTAAAATTGTGCATTTAAAGGTAAAAATTGTTAAATTTATGTTATTATACCTATTAGATATTTTAAAAAAGCTGTGCCGGCTCCAATTGAGACATCTTCGAGTGAAGAGGACAATTTGAATGAAGTTGAACCGAAAAATACTAAAAGGTAAGTGCGTACATACATACCTATGTATGTTTGTATGCACAAATGTATTGCATACTTTCAAGAAAATTCTAAGAGTTTGCCGTTTAACGTAAATATTATCAATAAAAGCAACGAAAATCTAATTTATTTTCGTTTATTGATAAATTTAACGTTAACATGCAGCCCTGAAGTAACTATTGTGAAATAAATAGTTGTGTATTAAACAGGTGTTCCCAAAGAATTGATTTACAAACATCCGAGAGTGAAAGTTCGTGCAGCTATTCGGATGAGGAATCACCGCGCAGAAAGACCAAAAGGTATTATATTCACATGCCGCTTTTATTGTTTTTTATATTAAATGACGTTTTTTTGTGGCGCAGATATACCCAACAAGTAAGAAAAGCTTGGTTCAGCGATAAAAGGTTTAAAGATTGGATATCTGAATATGATGACAAAATATTGTGTAAGTTTTGCGGCTGTAAATTGACACCAAAATTATGCACTTTGATAGCGCATGCAAATACGAAAAAACACAAAGCAACAGCAGGTCCATTTTTAAGAGGAAAGCAGGCAACAATTTCTTTTAAAGCTGTTCCGTAGATCATTTATCTACGATTCAAAGAAACTCGTTTCACGACAGTTCAATAGCTACAGGAATAAAACTGGCTCGATCAAAATGTAGTGCTTTAATTCGAAATGTGCTATGTCCATATTTTAAAAATCGGTTACTTTCTGATATCGGTAGCAATCCATACAGCTTAATTATTGATGAATCGACAGATATAAGCGTTAAAAAGTACCTCGGAATAGTGATAAGATATTATAGCGCTACCAGCAAATCAATTGTTAATACATTTCTTACACTATCAGTTATCGAGGATTGCACGGCAAAAGGATTAGTAGATTCAATCTTAAAAACATTGAGTGAGTTTGGGTTAGATATTAAAAACTTAAGGGGCTTAGGAACAGATAATGCTAGTGTTATGGTAGGCAGAAACCGAGGCGTGATTTCTTTATTAAAGCAACATCAACCTAATATTGTTTTAGTTCCATGTGTTTGCCATTCGATCCAATTGGCTGTTTCGTCTGCTTCGAAATTACTTCCCAATAAAATTGAATTTTTGATATCAGAAACATATAACTGGTTTTCTAAATCCGCAAGTAGACAAAATAGCTATTCCATGTTGTATGCTGCCATAAATGATGGGCTAGAACCTTTACAAATGGTTAGAGCCTGCTCTACTAGATGGCTGTCTATCGAAGTTGCCGCTAAAAGAGTAACCAGTCAATGGTTGGAATTGAAAACGCACTTTGGTATTGCTGCAACAGTGGAATGCTGTCATAAAGCGAAGCTGTTGGCAAATCTGTTCTCTGACGAAAATTTAGCTTATTTAATGTTCCTTGGCCCTATATTAAAAGAAGTTCAAATGGTGAATAAGCTTTTTGAAAGCAATTCTGTAGACCCCCTCAAGATGTTCAGTGACTTAAAGTATCTACTTTCAAATCTTTGCTCACTTGTTACTTACTCCTCAGAAACTTTTGACCCATTGTCTTCTCCGTTGTTGCCGTTATTAATTCCTCTTCCTTGTTTCCATTACTCCTTTGAGGAGTTTATGAAAACAAACATTAATGATATAGATACAGAAAAAAATATACGAGATAACTGCCGTAGTTTTCTTATTAAACTAATAGAGCAATTACGCCAACGTTTGCCAAGTAATATCGGCACTTTGAAAAATATTAATTTCTTTTCTATGGAAAAAGCACTGAGCGCTGTAAAAACAAACATATTTGATAGTTTCAAACAAGAAAAATGTAGATATACATCTGACGAGATAAGTAACATAGAAATGCAATGGAAGAAATTGCATCTAATCGAATGGGAAGGCATAGATTCCACAGTTGCATTTTGGACACAGGTTCGGGAGTATAAGAATGCGTTCGGGGAAAATCCTTTTGCCAGTCTTTCTAATTTTGTTTTTGAATTTTTGGTTCTGCCGCTGAGCAATGCGGAGGTTGAGCGTATTTTTAGTACGATGAATAATGTAAAAACTAAGGTGCGAAATAGGACTAGTACTACAATGTTAAATGCAATTTTATGTATAAGGTATGGACTAAAAAAAGAAAAGAAGTGCTGTCATGACTTTGTCATAACAAAAGATCTCATTAGTCTCATGAACAATTCCAGTATTTATTCTTATTCCTCGGATGATGAAGAAAATTTTGACATAGAAATATAATAAGACTTTTACAGCCCAATCTAATATAAACGCATTGCGGTAACTTTTTGTCAAAAATTGTCTCATGTACATACAAGTTGTATGAAAGTAACATAAATTAATTTGCGTGCGTAAAAACCTAATTTGATTTCCAATTTTGGTTCTGCGTGACACCAGGGTTTGACATATACACACATATTTTTATCAAGAAAACTTGTGTTTATATCGGTTAGAGCAAAAAACGTCGTTTATGTTCGTGCGTTTATATTAGGTTGGGCAGTTAGTAAAAGGCGCATTTTTTATTTTGTTAACTGGAAGTGGAAATAATTTTATGAAGTACAAATTGCAATGTTTCGTAGCTTTATATTTACATATATGATGCAAAGCATCAGTGTATATACAATATATACTTTTATGAAATTGAAGTACAAATTAAATTTAATGTTTCACTACATGTGTAAAATAGTTATGCTAAGATTGTTTTTTATGAAAAATTTTATGAAATACAAATTGCAATGTTTCGTAGCTTTATATTTATATGATGCAAAGCATCAGTGTATATACAATATATACTTTTATGAAATTGAAGTACAAATTAAATTTAATGTTTCACTACATGTGTAAAATAGTTATGCTAAGTATTGTTTTTTTTTACAATGAAAATAACGAATAAAACGTAAAAATGGCGTTGTACTTTTAGCTTTTTTTTTAGCCTTTTTTCGATTTTTTTTTAGCTTTTTTTAGCTTTTTTTTTTATCCATCTAGCTTTATTTCTGAAAATGTTCTGGCAACACTGCATGCAACGAAGCGTTGTATGAGTACAGTCGATATACGTAGTTGGACATAGTAAGAGCAGTTGTTTGTAGTGACGCGAGTTGACGCTGGCAAGATTAAGTGGAAAAATTCATAGAAAGAACTCGACCAATTGCTGTTGTGTGCGCGAATTGACGACAAACATCTATACATATTTCGACTATGCGTTGCTAAGCGCAGGGAAGAGTTGTAGCTACGCAGTTATTGCGTGCTCAAAAGAACGAAGTTGAAACGCCGATAAGTTGTAATGGGCAAGGTAAAACATACACCAGCAAAAAGAAATAATCAAGAGGAAGTTGAGAAAAAAGTTGAAACAAAAGCAACAATGACAACGGGAGGTGAATTAACGAATGGAAGAGAAAATTCAGCAATTGTTACAACTTCTTACTCTTAAAATACAAGTTGACGAACAAAGAGACAGTAAAGTAAAAATATCAACAGAGAATTTTGACAAAGTGATCAGCGAGTGTGATGGCCGCTCTATTCCAATTATTAAGTGGTTTGAAGTCTTCGAAGCAAATGCCGACGCATACGGTTTGGCAGATAAGCAAAAGTATGTACAGCCGAGAGGGAAAATGTGTGGCACTGCAAAGTTGTTTTTAGAAGCAGAAACAGTATCCGATTACATCGGCTTGAAACAGGCGCTTATCGATGAATTTCAATATATTTGGAATAGTGCAGAGATGCATCAGCAGCTGCGTGAACGCAGAAAGGAAACATTCCATGAATATATCGCACCCCCGCAAGAAAAGCGACACAACTCAAAAATTTTCAAATTTCATATTATGTGCCCATTATATTCTAAAGAAGTCAATAGTCAATCAGGAAAAATGTCACAAGTTAAATTTCTGTAATTCTCCCGAGAGGCCACTAGTGTCGTTTTGTACTTTCCCGCCAAACAACTTTGTTGATTCAAGAAAGGTGACACATTACAGTTGTGTCTAGATCTCCAACGAGTGAGGTTGTTACGCTGCTCCGGAAAACCGACATATTTTAAGTTGTGACAGTTTTCGTGTTGCATCCTGTTTGCTTTGAAAGTGGAAAATAGACATTATTTTGATTTATGACGTTTTTCCTGTTTTAATTGAAAGTAACAAGAAGACATTATAATAATATTTTGGATTAGGACACTTTTCTTGTTCCATGTAAGTATATTGTTGACGATTTATTTTGTGATATGTCACTTTTTCTGTTATGTCATTTTTATTTTATTTGCATTTATGACAGGAATGCCATTAAAAAAACTCTTCGTTTATGTTACAACCACATAATCGTATATAATACAACGTGTTATGTGCAGTTATTTTATTTTTCTAAATAAACGAACTAATTAAGGGACAGTTCAATAAGCATTGATTTTAAAACTATCAAATATTTCATTTTGTTTTAGATAAAATGGATTCGTCTTCTCGAGCTTCGAGAATTTTACGATTGTGCTTGGAAGATGAGAATAACACCGATACCTTGGAAACATCTGTTGATATTGGGAGTATTGAAGTACAAAACCCCAATTATGTTGAACTTGAAAATATTGAATCTGGGGAACCCATGCAAGCTGCTGAATCCTCGGCTGTTCCAGATAATTTACAGCAGTATACTATGGAAATGGACGAGAAAATAGATACAAAATTCGTCTTAAGAAAAATAGAAAATGGTGTAGTATCTAAAGTATCTGATCATGAAAATTTAGAAACTGTATCAGATGAAAGCAATGCTGATTTAAACCTAAGCGATGATTCAATAGCCGACCCCAGCTTTTCTTCATCTGAGTCAACATCAAGTGATGAATCAACATCAAGTAATGAATTAACATTAAGTGACGAATCATCACCACCAAGTTCGTCTTCTAAACGTGGTAAGAAGAGAGTAATTAGAATTTCAGCAAGAAAAAAAGAGACAGCGAAACGACTCAGAAATATGGGAAAAGAATATCAATCCGTTTCCAAGACGTCCAAAATAATCAAAGCCAGAGAAATTTTAGCACCATGCACAGACAAATGCAAACTTTCATGCTCAACCAAGTTTTCAGAAAATCAAAGAAAGACCATTTTCAACAACTATTGGGCACTTGGCAACTTAGAACAACAACGATCTTTTATTGCTGGGAACATTGAAAGTATACAGCCCAAATATAGGTACACGCGCACGGAAAACCACAGAAAATTGAACAACGCATTCTACTTTCAGATAGAGGCAAAAAAATTGAGAGTTTGCAAACTATTCTTTAAGAATACGTTGGGAATCAACGACAGACCTATAAGAACAGTTTTGGAAAAAAAAGAAAATGGATTTCTTAAACCAGAGAAGAGGGGAAAACACTCAAATCATTTCACAGTTGCACCTGGTATAAAAGAATCCGTAAGAAACCATATCAACTCGATACCACGCATGGAAAGCCATTACCTCCGTGCCACTACTTCCAGAGAGTACATAGATGGAGGTAAAAGTTTAGCTGACTTACATAGAGACTACATGAAAGAACAAGCCGAAAAAAAACAACCAGCAGCAAATCTTATGATGTACTCACGTATTTTTAATGGGGAGTTTAATATTTCATTTTTTTCCCCGAAAAAAGATTTATGCAATTTGTGCGAATCTTACAAAAACGCACCAGAAGTACCAGGCACAAAGGAAAAAAACGAGAAGCATCAGGAAGAAAAAAGGTTAAGTCGTGAATCTAAAGAACAGGATAAAAGATGTGTTGGTGATAATTTTGTTCTTGCAACTTTTGATCTTCAAGCGGTGATGCCGTGTCCTAGAGGAAATTTATCAATATTTTATTACAAATCGAAAATAAATTCTTATAATTTTACGATTTGCGAAGTTGGTAACGATTCTGTGGAATGTTTTTTTTGGCACGAGGGCGAAGGACATCGTGGTGCGAATGAAATCGGATCTTGCATATTAAAGTATCTGGAGAAGAAAGCTTCTGAAATTAATAATGACAATTTGGAATTCACGTTCTACTCGGACAACTGTTGCGGACAAAACAAGAATCGGTATATAATTGCAATGTTTATGCATGCAGTTAAAACACTGAAAATAAAAGCTATTACACACAAATTCTTGATTTGCGGCCATACTCAGAATGAGGGTGATGCAGCCCATTCTGTAATTGAGAAACAGATAAAAAAGTCACTCAAAAGTGGTCCAATTATTATTCCCCAACAGTATGTCACAATAATACGAACAGCCAAGAAGCGTGGAAATCCATATCAGGTGAACGAAATGAGTCATTTAGATTTCTTTGATTTAAAACATTTAAGTAGTATGACAGGCACCAATTATGCTAAAGATGTGACTGGCAACACTATAAAAATGACTGATTTTAAAGTTCTGAGGTTTGAGAAGTCTAGACCAGATTCATTTCTTTTCAAACTGTCATACAAGGACGAATTTGCAGAAATTGAAGTTCGAAAGAGAAAACCCCAATCTTCTTCTGTTACTCTGAAGAAAGCTTACTCTAAAAAAATAGTGATCGAAGGAAAAAAAAAAGAAGACTGTTTGGAGTTGATCCGTTCAAATCACATCCCGCAAAGTTATTTCAGTATTTTTAATTCACTATTTTCTTAAATGTATGTACCTATTTAACAACAGTAGTTTTGTTTAAATTACATACTGCTTTGTAAGCAGAGTTATTTTTTGTTGTACCTACTGATGTTTAAAATTACATTAGTCATAAATAATAAAGCTAAATAAAGTGAAATATTATTATGTTTTTTATTACTATATACTATATAATACTTACTATATACTATATAAAAATAAGTTCATGTGGACCAAGGATTAGTTTTGACTAAATATAGCATTTTTATTTTTACAGTTTTTAATTTTTACTCTCCTGCACAATTTAATGTTTTTGACTTGTGTCACTTTTCTTGCGGGGGTGCGATATGTTAGTAATGAAAAAAATCGCAGGCATTGGCAATATTGAAGAAGCAGCTGTGTATATATAAAATAAAAAATTTTGAATTAAGGAAATTTTCTTCTCAGTAATGTCAAACCCGAATAACCCTATCCGAGCCGCTGTGCTTAATGTACCCTTTAGGAATATACTTGAAAAGTTCTTTCATTGTGCTGACAAAAGCTCAACAGACCAACTTCTTCAAGTTACCTGATAACGAAGAAAAGTTAAAGAAATTCTTAGATAAGCATTTCCCTAATAATTCGACTACAGCTATCGGATTAAAGGCTTACAGTGACGGGACTTGTCAATAATATTTTGAGACGAGCAAGGGCCAAACCCTTGCCCTAATACAAATGCTTGTGGACAACGCCGACATGATCCTCGAATCCTGTAACACAGCATTGTACTGGAAGGTTATTTCAAGATGCCTTACATCCCATTACGCTTATAAGCGAGATTTAGGTGCCCAAGATTACTAAATGACCTCTTTAGTGCAGGGAAACCTCACTTTTCAAGATTTCTACCAGATTTCCAATCTCTCCGGTATTCTAAACAAACTTAGATGCATGCAAGTCGGTGCATAATCTATCCATTTACTTACTCACAATATCAACAGGCAAAGCCCGACCTTTCGTTCCACAATCTCTGAGGCGACAAATTTTCGATGCACTTCAGTCAGTCTCACACCCAGGTCATCAAGCTTCCAGGTGTCTCATAGCAAATAGAATTCGTTTCGCCATCAATTAACAAGGATTGCAAAGGAGAGAAAGCCCTCGGCACTTTCATACGACGACTGAAAGGCGACATACCAAGACTTTTTGGAATGAGAGAGCCAGTAGATCTTTCTCAAACTCTCCACCTTTGCCTAAAATTAGATAACAAAAACTTGCGTTCTCACTACTCGCCGGCTAGTAGAAGATGTCGCTCTCTCTACATTAATAACTGAGATAAAAAATCTCAAAAGCATTGTTGCTAACTCTGCTAGTATTCGTGGTAGTGGTAATTCAAAACATGTGAGCTCCTTGCTCTCTACTCTTTCTGTTCGTGGTCCGCCTATTGACCATGATAACACTCATTCTCATTGTGACTGTTGAGCAGTGCAGACGTGCCGTATCGTGAGCGCATAAATTTTTGCGAATTCTGTTTTGTGCTATATCCGCGAGTGTTTACCGCTATTCGAGTGACGCTACAGTGTAGCTGTACATGAGCTGTACATTGATTCGGAGAATTGTGTTAAGTGAGTGCCGTTAAGTGAGTACGGGGAAATACCGCTGTGTTTCACCGGAATTTTAGTGACGCTACGTTTAGCGTGGCTGTACAGTAGCTGTACGTTGTTGACGGGCAACTGTGTTAGTGAGTGCCATTGTGCGAATACGGGAATTGTGCCCGTTATTCGAGTGACGCCAATTGTGTGCGAGTTAATACCCTACTCTGGTAAGCCGCATAACGGCAAATATATACAAAAATTTAGAGTAAGCAATACTTCTTAAAGCTTGCATAAGCACTAATTGGATGATGAAATAAGCTCATCCAATAGTGAAATATTTACTGTAAATATAAACAATTATTTGTTAAGGATAGAATTACAATAAGCAATACTTTTTAAAGCTAGAATAAGCACAAATTTATAAACATAAACAATTATTTGTCAAGTACTTTTTAAAGCTAGCATAAGCACAAATTTATAAACATAAACATTTATTTGTCAAGTACTTTTTAAAGCTAGCATAAGCACAAATTTATAAACATAAACAATTATTTGTCAAGTACTTTTAAAGCTAGCATAAGCACAAATTAGAGGATGATGAAATAAGCTCATCCAGTAGTGAAAGATTTATTGTAAACACAAACAATTATTTGTTAAGTATAGAGTAAGCAAAAATTTGGTATAAAAGAAATAACGTAAGAATAAAAGATTCACTTCAAGTTTGACTTTGAAAGCAATCGTGTTGTTTTATTCTTTTAACGCTCACTCGCGTTATAACTTTAATTTGCGTGGCTGTACATAGTATAATACAGTGTGCTGTGAACTATTAATTATACTTTTGCATGTGTGCCGTTATTCTTCGGCGTGGTTTTGTGAGTGCCGTTCGGCTTTCGTGTGACCGTCGGTGGGCTTTTCGCCATTAGTGAGAGACGCTATAATTGCGCGCACCTGTGTCGGTGTAACACGTGTGGGAAAACTATAATCGTTGTGCGGGTAGCGAGGAACGCTATAACGGCGTAACTGCGTAAGTTATATATTATAAGTAACTTTCCCCTTTCGCTCTCGCTCTCTTCATTATCTAACTGGAATAATTATTATAGCTATGTAAGTTATATATTTAATTGTTGTAATTGTTGTAATAGTAAATGGGGAACTCTTTCTCTCTTCATTTTAAGTATAAATCTAACTGTTAAAATAAATTGAATAAGTATAGTTTTTAATGTTAAAAGTAGTCTTCAAAGTCACCTTGAAGAGTAAAGACAAATTCAAACTTGTGCTATTTTAATAAAGATAAATTAAATTATAATAAACTAAAAAATAAAACTTCAACAATTTATTTTATTTTCAAAAATAAATTTAACTCGTAAGTGTGTGTGTGTGAATTACCATTGTAAAAC
Organism: Anastrepha obliqua; assembly: GCF_027943255.1. Classification (NCBI taxonomy): domain Eukaryota; kingdom Metazoa; phylum Arthropoda; class Insecta; order Diptera; family Tephritidae; genus Anastrepha; species Anastrepha obliqua. The sequence continues at coordinate 25,539,378 of NC_072895.1, forward strand.
TGTGTGTGTAATTATCGGCGGTCTCTCCCGTCTAGCGGGCGCCGCTATAATTGCGTGCACCTGTTCGGTGTAACACGTGTGAAAAAATAAAGAATTATCGTTGTGCGCTATAATTGCGCGTTAAGCAATTGTTCGGTTGAAAACAATTGCTCGGTAGAAAACAATTGTTCGGTAGAAAATAATTGTGCGCTAGAAAACAATTGTTCGGTAGAAAACAATTGTTCGGTAGAAAACAATTGCTCACTGTGCGAGTGCTGCGTCGCGAGTGAGAGTGGTGGCAGTGGGCTAAGTATATGGGGCGGTTTAAGTCCGTGGAGGCTGCCTTCAGCGGAGCCGTCATAGACATAGACGGCGTCCCGAAGAGTGTAGCGAAGGACCTCCTTGGAGTTTGAGGAGCTCTTCGTTGAGATGGTGGCGGAGATAGCCCATCTTCGTGGGCAGTTAGAAGCCACGAAGATTACAAGGGAGGAAGCACCTCGGAGGACGGCTGGAGCTGCGATGGCTGGTGCAGCGATGATGCCGGCACCTCAGGCGCCTGCGCCTGTGTTGCCGGTGCCCAAGCCAGTTGAGACCTGGTCGGTCGTAGTGAGGGGTAAGACCCCCACTACATCAAAAGAGGTGATTAAGAAGGTAGTAAAAGAGGTAGGGCCTTCTATGGGGGTTAGGGTGCACGAGGTGCGCCCATTGAAGGATGGAGGTGCGATTATTCGCACCCCATCCGTTGCCGAGAGGGACAACTTGGCGAAAAATGCCAAGTTTTCCGAGGTAGGGCTCGATGTGAGCGTACGTCGGAAGCTGGGGCCTAGGGTTGTGGTCCAGGGGGTCCACACAAAGATCTCCCCTGATGAGTTCATGGGGGAGCTTTTCCGGCTGAACCTGAAGGAGTTCAGCCCTGGGTGTCTGCAGAAGGACGTCAGGATGGTCAGCCGTCCTTGGAAGGTTAGCCCTGATGGGGCAACAAACGTAGTCCTTGAGGGCACGGACATACTAATGTCCGCCCTCCTGGAGGCCGGGCGTTGCTACATAAAGTGGTTCTCGTTCCGGGTGCGGCCGGACCAACTGACGCCCGGCTGTTTCCGCTGCATGGGATTCGACCATAGGGTGGCGGAGTGCAGGGCGAAGAAAGATTTCTGCCGAAGGTGCGGGCAGGAGGGGCACAGGAGTACAGGTTGCGGCAATGCCCTGCATTGTCGCAACTGCGCATTTAAGGGAAAGCCAGCCGGACATCTGATGATGTCCACTGTCTGCCCGATATATGGTGCAATTGTTGCACGTGCGCAAGCCAGACACTGATGATGGAGCTATACCAATTGAATTGTCAGGGTTCTTATGCCGTTATGTGTGAGTTGGGGCGTGTATGTTGGAAGGGGGCTGCGGCATTGCCTTGCTCCAGGAACCATACTCCACCAATGGGGTGGTGAGAGGTCTTCCTGGGGGCTTCAGGGTCTTTACTGACCTTGGAGTCAATGCCGCAGTAGCTGTATGTGAGCCAAGCTACTCTTGTGTAGTAGTTGACTCATCACAATGGGGAGTATGTGTGTGTGTTGAGGGGGATTTCGGCAAAATATATGTCGCTAGCCTATACTGCAAGTTTAATGAACCTCTAGAACCATACTTGAGATACATAGAGGCGCTGCTACTACGTGAAAGTAGCAACCCTGTCATCATGTGTCTCGATGCTAATGCCACCTCCCCGATGTGGTTCAGCAAGACATCCAGGCACACAGCAGGATATCAGAGCCACAGTCGTGGTGAGGTCATGAGCGATTGGGTGGTGGCGAATAGCCTCCTCATTGCAAACGAACCGAGTGAATGGTATACGTTTGATGGGCCTAGAGGAGAGAGCGACATTGACGTGACGCTCATGAATGAATCAGCCGCGAGCAGGTTTGAATGTAGTTGGAGTGTCAAGGGTGGTTGGGGAATTAGTAACCATAATTTAATACAAATCATGGTTACTCCTCGTACCCCATAGTCGGAAAGTGCGAGTCCATTGAGACTATGGCGTACCGCATGCACCGACTGGAATAGATATGGTCAGACCGTTAGAGAAGCGGTATTGGGTATACCGCTCAATGTGTTTGAGAATTTGGGGGTCGACGAGCAAACTGCTCGTTTATCAGAATGTGTCTGGGGGGTTAATGACACGATGTTTAGAAAAGCTAGGGTTGCCAGATTTAAAGGTGTTAAGTGGTGGACTAGCGAGTTGAATTCAAAGAGGAGGTCTGTCCGGCGCTTGAGGCGGTTGTTTCAACGTGCCAGGCGGGCCAATTCAGAGAATTTGCCCCAGCTCAAGTCTCAATTCAGAGTAGGAATGAATGAGTACAAGAGAATGTTGGTAAAAGTTAAGGAGGAAGAGTGGAGAAGGTTTGTCGGGGAAAATAGGGACGACCCTTGGGGACAGGTCTTTAGTATCTGTCGGGGTCGTCGGAACGAGATGGCTAGCTCTCTTCGCGTGGGTGACACTGTGTCATCCACGTGGAGAGAATGCGCCAGTGTTCTGTTAGGCGAGTTCTTTCCTAGGGCTGAGGTTCAGGTTCCTCCTGCACAAGAGGTGCCTGTCCCTCCACTAGACGTTGGAGAATTGGATTACGCGTTTGGCCTGGTCAGGTCTAAAAGGTCTCCAGGTCTCGATGGTTTGAACGGAGAGATCATTCATTCCGGAATATTTGGAGCCCATTTATGATAAATGCATATGGGAGGGATATTTTCCACGTGAGTGGAAAGTTGCTAGGGTCGTTGTACTCTTGAAGTCGCCGATAAGATCAGGAGTGATCCTCGATCTTATCGTGGTATCAGCCTCCTTCCAGTACTTGGAAAAGTGCTGGAAAGAGTTATGGTAGAGCGCCTACAGGAGCTAACTCGGGGTGTTAGGTCGGATAGGCAGTATGGTTTCAGGAAAGGTCGTAGTATAGAAGATGCGTGGTTGTATGTCCAGAATGTAGTAAGTGAAAGCGCCAATAAACATGTCCTTGGCATGTTTATTGACTTCAAGGGGGCATTTGACTATTTGCGCTGGGACCGTGTCTTACAACGGCTAGAGGAGCTTGGCTGTCCGGAAATTACTCTATGGCGGAGTTATTTTTCGGACAGAAAAGCATCTATGGTAGGTGTGGGCGGGAGTGTGGAGATTGGGGTGGCGCGAGGCTGTCCGCAGGGATCCATCTGTGGTCCCTTCATTTGGAACCTCATGATGGAATCTCTGCTTCGGCAGTTAGAGCCACTCTGTAAACACTGTGCGTATGCGGACGACCTTCTCATTTTGGTTGAGGGTCGTTCGCGTGAGGAACTGGAGCGAGTGGGGGGGGGCAGATCCTTACATTAACCCACAATTGGGGGATAGATGTGGGAGTAGACATATCGATGGACAAAACGGTGACAATGCTGCTTAAGGGCAGATTGTCCCCGAGTCGTCCGCCGATTGTACGTTTGAATGGGGTAGGGATTAGGTATGTGACGCAAGTCAAATACATGGGGTTAAGTATGAGTGAAAGGATGTGTTTTACTCCATACTTAGTGTTGTTGAGGGAGCGGCTGCAGTCAATTGTCGGGCAAGTTCGTCGCGTGGTCAGATGTGACTGGGGCCTTAGCCGTCGCGCGGTTCGCACCATATATCGGGGCTTGTTTGTGGCCTGTGCCACTTACGGGGCCGCTGTATGGTACGAATCAGCGTTAACGACTGGTGGCCAACGTCATCTGATGGCGTGCCAGCGCATTATGCTGCTTGCCTGCATGCCTGTATGCCGTACAGTAAGCACGGATGCATTGCAGGTACTGATGGGTGCACCTCCTCTTGACCTGTTGGTTATACAGCGTGCTGTTGCCTTCAGGCTGCGAAGGAGGCTAGGTATGCCACTACCACAGGATCCTTGGTTATCCGACGGTGATGTAGGAAGGGGGTATCTGGAATGCAAAAGGATGTTAAATGAGTGTATGCTTCGTAGGTGGCAAGACCGTTGGGACAATAGTTCCAAAGGTCGCGTGACATACGAGTACATTCGGGATGTTTCATTTGTCGGGGAAAATCCTGATTTTGGATTTTCCCTCAGCCTAGGATTCCTCCTTACTGGACATGGGTCTCTTAATGCGTATCTGCATGAGAGGCACTTGCCTACAAGTGAGGAATGTGTATGTGGGTCGGCAAGAGAGGACTGGGTGCACGCCCTCTGTGAATGCCCGATGTACTCAGACATCAGAGATCTTGTGGGTGTAGGGATCAGCTGCACTGACGGACGGTATGATGTAAGCGGTGTGCTTGCCAACCGTGGGTATGTCGAAAAGTTAGCGCAATATGCGCGAGAGGCTTTTAAGCGGCGAAGAAATATTAGACGTTCAGTTGAGTAGGTTCTAGTAATCCTTGTCTGGTCATTCTGCTGCGGGATTGGGGATAAAACATGGGGAATGGCCACCAGTCCAGAGCTGTATGGAAGCTCAACTGGTAGTAGTCTCGGCTACGAGGTTCGACCGGAGACTTAAATCTGGTACCACGGGGAACAGAGGCCCTCGGAGCTTGCTCCGACCTGTTCTTGAGGTAGGCCCTTCAAGGAGTATCGTGGTGGCTGTGCCTTTGGCTCGATGTGGAGTTGCATTGCAATCGGGTGCCGGAACCCATAGAACGGCAGAGGGTTAGATAGACCTCGAACCCTACCAAGGTGGCTAGTGTGTCCATTCCATACTACCAATTGGTATCCTTAAATGCTTCGGCATTTTTGGGGCGCTGATCAACGCATTGTTTTGATCCGTTGTGCTTTTGAGCACCGTGGTGTCGGGCCGTCGCCGGTGGGGACCCACGAAAAGACAATCGGACGCTGACCATGATAACAATGCGCCGAACTCAAACAACAAAACCAAAATCAAAACAAAACAAAACACCAATCTAACTCTCCTACATCTACTGTAAATGCGAGTGCTATCTCGCCCTCTCACGGAACTAGTGTGTTAAATGGCATTAATGCTTGTGTTGCTGCTGCTGTGTTAAGAGAGGCCAAGAAAGCGGCAGAGCCATTACGAGGATTATCAGCCACTGTTAATGTCAAGGCATATATACGTTAAAGTAATAAGTGGCAACATTGTTAATATTCAAGTTGACGATTCAAGTAATTAAATCCGCTGGTAACTCTGCCTCTAAATTATTACTCAGAAATACAACATTGTCAAACATAAGAAATAGATAAAAATTCCTTGAAATATATATACACACGCTAGAATTGGATTGCAGTCGAGTTTGAATTGGAAGGTTATTAATTATAAAAACGTAAAACACAACAATTTATACAAGGTAGTATCATTAGAAGAGCCGATTAATTCGCCTTGAGCGAATTGGCATTTCTGTCAAAAATTTGTGCCAAGCCGAATTCGCTTTGTTTACATATAAGGTTATGGGCCTTTTGTCGCTTACGTGTGTTCGTTTTAAAGAGAAAATAAAAAAAAAGTGATTCGAAAGGTCGGTCAACGTTGGTCAAATTGAAAAATTGAACGGCGAAAATTACGCTATTTGGACAATTCAATTAAAAAGTCTGCTCGTAACGTTAGATCAGTGGAGTGCAATTTCAGAATCGTGTCCGGATCAAGAGAGCAAAAAGGTGCTGTGGCAAGCGGCTGACCAAAAAGCATTAGCCACCATCTTGCTCAGTGTTAAACCGTCCGAACTGGTGCATATAAAAAACTGTGTGACTGCAAAAGGCGCTTGGGATATACCTACTACAGACACTATATAAAACTCATGGTCCTGCGAAAAAAGTGATGCTTTTTAAAAGTTTGATGCGGTTCAAATTCGACAAAAACGAAAAGTTCTCAAGCCAACTTAATCGGTTTTCCGAAATAATTGAAGAGCTCAAGGAAATAGACATACAATTGTCGGATGAATTGCTCTCAATTATTCTTCTTTGCAGTCTTCCTCAAGACATGGATAGTTTTGTTGTTGCAGTCGAAACGCGTGACTCGTTGCCTACGCTAAAACAGTGGGCAAACAGCTAACGCAAGTGGAATGGGAAATGTAAAGATTAATGTGAATAAACGCGAAATCGAACTAACAAACGTTTTATTTGTACCGAATCTACATTCAAATTTCATATCAGCCGCGAAAATTCTGAAAAATGGATACGACATAAACTTTTCGAAGAATTACGCGAACTGTGGTATCAAAACACGACGAAGTAATTTTCGCAGCAACGTAAAAAATAAAGATTATCCGTATAAAATATCATATTATTTCGAATGAAAATATGGTCAAGTGTGTATTGTGCGCAAAAACGATGGGAAAGAAAATGGGTGCTTTTTTCCAAGTACCCAAATTGTTAGAAACACGGTTGGTGTGGAGTAAAGCTTGTTGCCTGCAATTAGAAGCAAAAGAGAGGATATGTGCAGATCACTTTAGGGCTTCAGATATTATAACCTGTAGGGGAAGGAAGCACTTGTTGCCGGACGCTGTACCATATCCTCAACCGTTGCAAATAAGAAGGAATGCAAATAATGGACAGTTAGAGTAAGTGACAAAGTGATAATTTTTAAGTTCACAGTTTTGATGTAAATATGCGTTTCATTCGAATTTAGTTCACGTTTCGCGAATATTAACTTCTCATCCATACTCATGCAGGAGTCGAATGTTTATTCCTCAGCCAAGTATGTGAATTATAAATAATACTTTGAAACGTGCTTCATATTATAGATTTTTTAAATTCAATTAGCCTGCATGTTTTAGTTGCTGAGAAAACTGTATTGGTTATGGAAAATAGTGAAACCCAAACAGAGTAAGCGCACATTAACAAATGGGTGTAGTGTATTAATTACCCCCATTTTCTTTAAACATGGTTATAGCTTTGATATATTGGAATCTAACATGCAACTGGAAATTTCACATTTAAAAAAAGAAATTAGAAGGCTTAGATATGAAAATAGACGTTTGAAGAGCCAACTAGAAGAGGCGGATGCAGTAATGACCAATATAAAAAGTATATTCACAGAGGGACAAGTTAGAAAAATGGTCACACCCAGTAGGTTTAAGTTTTTCCTTCTTTTTTTAGGATTGGAATTGGAAACATTATATAATTGTACTATATATGTATCTTTTTATAATAGCTAAAACAGTGCAATGGTCGTGGAAGGACATTTCGAATGCGATATGCTTACATGCAGCCGGACCAAAGGCGTACAAGCATTTGTACGAAAAGGGGTTTTCGCTTCCCCTACCAATCGTAGACTTTGGAAAGATTTAGGCGTGACAGTAGGTAAGATTCGTCAATAAACTAAGATGAGCTATGAATATATTATATTATACAATATTATATTTAGATAAGCCATGGTTCCCTAGCCCTGCAGATGACAAAGCAGCAAAAGTTTTCACGTTTGCGGATGCTCCCCATTTATTAAAGCGTATACGTAACCACTTCCTAGACACGGTCTTGTTATGGAAAGGTGATACTCGTATCCTGACAATGCGAATAATTTGCTATTTTATGAATCACACAAAAAAGTCAGATGTATCTATAGCATTTAAACTCACTGATGTGAATACATAGGTATGTATTTAGATACACATAAGCCCACTACTTCATAAAACCAAAACTAAATTTTAGGTAGGCAAAAGGTAAGGCTAGCAGCGCAGTTATTTTCAAGCACCACAGCGAATGCAATAAAGCGCTGTTATATGCTAGGTTTCGAGATGTATAAACCAACACAGACTGCTGAATTTATACAACTTGTTAATGATTGGTTTGATGTCCTGAATTCAAACATAAATACTTTTGGTTATCCTGGAAAGGTATTCCATATCATATAGGGATCTTGCAATTAAACATTCTTTTTACCAATTATTTCATTACTAAAGGAACCTTTTGGAACAGCCATTTCGAGCCAAGTGGAAGTGCTAGCAAAAATCAATAAATTCATGTCCTCACCAGCTATTTCCAATAAAAATGCTTTAGAGTGGTTCCAGAAAGAAATATTCATGGTGATTATATTAAACGACAGCTGAACTGCGGCGGGAGTTGACTCGATCCGCACTCGACTCACTTTTTTCTTTAAACTGTATTATGAATACCGACGAATGCACTGCATTACAATCCGTAAACTTTGTTATCGACACAATCAGCTGTTTAAATTTTCAAAGCACAAATAAAGTTTTGTTTAGCGCAAAATATGGATACTATATTCTTTTACCTGGATTTTGGTGAAAATACAAGAGGTAATTTAAGGCGAAGCCGCCAAAAAGTTAGGGATACTGCTGATGATGTACTCCGGTTGCCTGATGATGTGTAAGCTTTTCGTTGTGGTATATGTACGTAGAGTTACGATAATGTGAGCTCCTTTTGAAGGTTTTTAAAACAGTTTCGGCTTAATAAAGCAGCCTTTGAATATATTTTGAACATATTGAATGGAAAAATGCCTCCCGTTCGAAGATCATGGTCGCTATCACCAAAGCTTAAGCTTGAAGCATGCTTAAGGTTCTTAGCCGAAGGGGGCTATCAAAATGGTACTGGACAAGATTTTAACATAGGAATGGCGCAGTCAACAATTTCTACAGTACTTTCAGATGTTTTAAATATCTTAGAGGCTACATTATGTCCTAGATGGATAAGCCTAGTCATGACGGACAGTGAAAAGCTAGAGGCCAAAAGATATTTTTTTGAAAAAACGACAATTCCGGGAATAATTATGTGTGTAGACGGTACCCATATAAAAATTTTAAAACCAACTGGAGAGAATGCGTACCTTTACTATAATAGAAAAGGATATTATAGTATAAATGCTATGATAGTAAGTTAATTGTTAAAGTCAGACTAAATTAGTTCATTAATCTATTGTGCGGCTTAAGATATGTGACCATAAGCAGCGAATAAGGTATGTAAACAGTAGGTACGCAGGTGCAAGCCACGATTCTTTTGTTTGGGAAAATAGTGATGCTTCGACTTATTTTCAAGCCTTGTATGAAGTGGAGAAAGAAGCACGAGATTGTTGGGTAAATATACACCAAATAATAAAAAAAAATAATATAGTTGACGACTTCGCAATATTTTAATAGGAGACTCAGGATATCCACTTTTACCCTGGTCGATAACACCCTTTCGTAACACTCGAGCAAATACGCCAGAAAGTCGGTTTAATAACAGCCATAGCAAGGGCCGCAACATTGTTGAAAGGACAATAGGGGTCTGGAAAAATTGGTGTCGATGTTTGCGATAAATTATGCAGCTCTGTATAGAATTTGGATAAATTAGAGGAGTGGAGTTTTACATGGAAAACGCGTCGGTCTCCTTTATTACAATTGGCGACGAGGAAAACAAAAATGTCGAACGACAGTGAATTTTTAAAAAAGCTCTTAATGGAACAGAAAGAGTTCGCGCAAAATTTGCTTGAACAGCAAAATAAATGAAGAGCGCTGGATGAAGAGCGCTGGATGAAAGCGCTGCTCGAAAAGCAAGCAGATGGTATAACCAGTGGTACAACTTCTACCATAGTGCGTTCATTCCCGAAATTTTCCAAAGATCAGCAGACATGGGAGTCATATTTGGAACAACTCAACCAACATTTCAGTGCATACGGTGTCAATTGTGCTGAAAAGCAAAAATCCTTCTTCTTGTCGTGGATTGGTGCAGAAGTCTTTGAACTTCTAATAAATCTTTTTGGAAGTACTAAATTGCAAGAACAAACATTCAAAGAATTAACGGAACATTTCCAGTCAAGGCGACACATCATCGCAGCACGTTACGATTTTTTCAAACGGGACATGAAGCAGCACCAATCTTACAGAGAGTATGTGCCCATTTACACGAGGAGACAACTGGAAGGGAAACATTTTGTTCGGGGGTGAAGGACGGCCGCGGAAGAGAGAAGGGAATTTGTCTCCTGTACTGGCGACACGCTTTGTGCTTCTTATTCGTATTTCCAATTGTGAAGTTGGCTGCAAAACAATTTTTGACAGTCGCTTCATTCGTTTTCTTGTTTTGTGGTAGAAAGTACTTTAATATAAACCTATTTTGAAAATGGAGTGCAAGTGGAACCGTATAAATATAGAAAAGCTAATAGTGTATATACAAGAAAATGCTTGTTTATACAGCATAAGATGTACTGACTATATGAACCGAGCCAAAAAAGCTATGGCATTTGCGGAAATCCATAAAAAAATGGCAACAGAAATGGTTGGAGTTACACAAGACGACATCCAAAAAAAATGGAAAAACCTCCGTAGCCAATACATGAGGGGGCTACGGTTGATAAAAAACTCGAAGAAAAGTGGAAGCGGCATCAATGAGGTGTACCAAACAAAGCTTTGGTGTTTTGATCAGCTCTCATTTTTAGAAGGCCATGTAGCAACTAGACAGAGCCAAGACAATATTGAGGTAATATTAAAATGCAATGTGTTACAAATTTTAAGAAAATACAAATTGCGGTATCGTCAGACGTATACTATATAACTGATATGAAAGAATAATTAACATACGTCACATTTTTTTTTTTTCAGATGCCTTCTTCTTCGACTACCTCAACGTATACGGGTGCAGAAAATAGTAGCTCGAGCGTTAACGACGAGCCATCGAAAAAACGAAAAAAGGTACATAACATTACGATTAATAAAAAAATATATCATATATGTAATTGTTTTTGTTTTTTTTTTTTTATAGAAAAGTAAGCAGTATAATGAAATCCATCAGAAGTTCTCTCTATTTAAAGAAATGATGCATAAAAAGAAAAGCTCCCGAAAATACGCCTGGTTGGGCACTTTGGTTGTAAATGAAATGGAGGAGATATGCAACGACAAACAACAGAGCGCTGCTTGGGAAATCCAGACGGTTTTGAAAAGATTTATTGATGAATCCAATCAGCGCACTCCTTCATCATTAGCAACTGCATCATCATCAGGCAAGGACTTATTGCAGCTGTCTATGGATGGAGTTTTTGACAAGGATGAGGGGGGTAGGGTTTTTAGGGTAAAAAAAAATCAATTTTGGTTTATTTGAGAAAATGAATGTACATAATCTCAAGGATGTTGTGTCCAAATTTTAAGTCAATCGGTGCAAAACTCACAAAGTTAGAGCATTATAGCCGTTGGCCGCTCCGACTCGGTTACCTGCTATGGTCGAACACCATTGACACATTTTCTGGAAAACGACGTTTTTCAAGTCAGTCGACACTTTTTCTCTGTCTCTACTCGACCGATCTTCCTGAAATTTTGTACACACTTTCTCTACATAATTACCGAGGTAACCCTGGGAGGTTTTTTTTTTTCAATTTTTATTTATTTTACAATAAACAATATTATGCGATTTATCGTCTAAAAATCACACTTCTACTTCAAATGTTAAAAAAATTGAAAAACATTTTTTTTTTAATAAAAACTCGACAGGGTTACCTCGGACAATTGATTACCTAATGAAAACTCTTTGATTTTTTGATTTCAGATGATCCAATGCTGAGAAAAACTGTCCACGGCAAATTGCCTTTTTTTCGAGACGTCTGCGTAGATCTGCTGTCAACGGCTCAATTTTGTATATTTTCTTGTGAAAATTTTTGAAAATATTTTTGAAATATGAGTTTACAGTATACTAATTGGATAAATAAATTTGCATGAATCATCTTTCCAAAAAAAAAATCATAAATAAGTGCATATTTTTAGTGTAATTAACCCTACCCTGCAGAAACTACAACTGGAGACAGAAGAGAGTCGAGATGGAAAAATTAAGATTGGAACACGAAAGATTGAAAAATGTAAATAATTAATAAGCTGCCAAAATGTGTTTGTAATATAAATAAATGAGCACAGCTCAAACTACAAAGTTAAAAAGCAATTAAAATAATACGAATTTATTTATCGATTGTTTGCATATTCTAACATTTCACAAATTGTTCGTCGCACTGCCTCTCCCTCATTAGTTCGTGCACTAGGTAATGTCTCATTAATACCGTGCTCCGATTCCTCAAGTTGGTAATCGAAATTATCATCTTGTTGAAGTATAAGATTGTGTAACAATGCGCAACAGAGAATCCACTTGTTCACTTTTTTCATGCCATTTACATCTTTACTTTGAAGGCTTAAACTTTTTAAACTGCCAAACCTTTCCTTCAGCATACCGAAACAGTGTTCAATTCGTATTCTGTAACAACTGAATGTTTTGTTAAAAAAAGTCCTTCGACTCGGTGTCAGTTCTCTGGAATTTTCCCTAAATGGCGGTATAACTGTACGAGACAGTTTATAGGCGCTGTCACCTGCAATCCAATTTCTTAAGGAACCAGGATATCTTAAATTTAATTTAGCGCAGATTAAAGTAGTATTTTATTTTATTTTTCTTTAACAATAACCAATTAGTTTTAATCAGTATAATTTTTTACATTTCACATCATCCCACTGAATTTACGGGACTTAAATAAATTAACAATTTTTCTATTAGAAAGACGACTGAATGCCTCGTAGCTAGTGTCGCTTTTCTTAATTTATTCTGTAATTTATTATTGTATAATTTGTTATAAATAAATAAATAAATACCTCAGGTAGCAATTTCTGTTTATTGTTCTGTACTGTTCTGTAAAGTGGCTGTTGCTTGGACGCGAGCGATGCTATTTAATTATACAAACTCACATTATATATTGATTTCTGTGGTGAAGGTTGCCATTTATGACCAATACGAAATTTTGATACATAGAACTAACTTGACCAATTATGAAGCTTTGGCATCAGACACAAAGGAACTGATTACACAATATCTATTATCCCCTAAGTTACATATGCACATAGACGGTCAAAGGAAAATGATAAGTTTGCAGAATTTATCAGTCAAATAAGTCAAACAACAGGAAATCAATAGAAAGTAATACTCGTATGATATCATTTCCGTTGATTTCCCAATATTTCATCGAACTCAAAAAATAAGCATTTTAATAAATGAGCATTTTTATGATTGAGAAATATAATATGTTGAGTAAACATTTATGTACAATTGTAATATTTACTGAGTAAGCAATTATGTACACAGTTGTAAGCTTTCATTAAACCTAAAGTCAATTAACCAGTTAACTGTGATTGACGAGTATACTCGTCATGGATAAAAGGCAAAATTATATGTATTGACGAGTATACTCGTCATGCGTATAAATTAGTGACCATTGGCTATTTAAATTACAATTTTTGAGAAAAACAACACATATTCTCAAATTTCAAGATGTTTAGAATATTTTGAGGCTATGCCGGAATAAAAGAATCAAATAGAAAATATAAACAGTTTGAGATGATGTCATGCTTCCCCGTATGCACTGGTTGACAAAGTTCACCAGTTCGCATAATGAATTTATTTATGTGCAATGATAACGTTTTTTAGATGTTAACCTAAAAGGGGCAAAAGCAAAAATCAAAAATCAGGAAGGAGTCCCGGTACTGGTGTTCGATTTGCAAAGTTCCATTATGTATAATACCCTGTTTCGCTAAGTATCACTCCACAGCAAGAATTTGAATTCTTACTTTTATATGTATAATATTTAATTGAATTTAAGGGGTCAGTCTACTTTGGAGACTCGAAAAAAAGGCTATATTCGTGATTTTTTTTTTGAGAAAACTATAAATGATAGTAATATAAAATTTGTTTGATTTATTAAATAAAGTCTTAAAATTCAGAAATAAATTTTTTTTTATTCAATTTTATAGTATTTTTAGTAAAAAAATAGCAGTGAAGCGTAACGTCTCAAACATGGGTTGGTGAGGCAGCTCCATCAGAACTCAAGAACGGCTTGTCTGAAACAAAAAAATCAAAATGTTTCAGATTCAGTAAGATACTGGCTACAAAATGACCCTCGGATATTAGGTTTTAATGAAGACAAAAAAAATGGCTGATAAAAATGGAAAATTTTTGATAGAACGGTTTTTTTTTCGCATATTTAAAAAAAATATATAGTAAAAATTTAAAATTTCAAAACCCCCGAGCGTCAATTTGGTGCAAATTATGTCTAGAATAGGTGATCCAAATTTTATGAAAATCGGTTGATTAGTTTTTGAGATACAGTGGAGCTAGATTTTGAAAACGTTGTTTTGAGAAAAACGCGTTTAAAGTTTTTAATGCACGCTATATGCGCAGGTAGACGAAATGATGTTCAGGTAAAAAAAAAATAGTTAGAGTGCTCGGATTTTCTTAAAATTTTTACACAATATTTCTGGATATATATACTTTCAAATTATGCAAAAAAAAAAAATTGAAAAATTTTAAAGTGACAAAGTAGACTAACCCCTTAATGCGTTTTTAGTTTAATATGTATGTAATATATGCTTATGTTAACCAAAGAAGCAAAGAAAATAAAATTTTTAATTTTATAAAATTAACCCATTGTGGCAACCAGACTGAACGGACGACCCGATGGCAACCCTGACAATAACAGGAATATAAAAACGCAATTGAACACGAGGAGTTTGATCGAATCGCCGGCGAGTACAGACGTGTTGTATTAATTCGCATTACAGACATTTTTCCTTAAATCTAATTTAATCCTAATTTTAACCTAAGTATTATTGTAAATAAAAACTAAAAATAAAGATATGTTTTACTGAACCGAAAACAATTAATTGCCACTATATCCACACCCATCTTTTTTATCCAATATCTTACCAGCGCAACTTACTCTGTGATTGACGAATATACTCGTCATAGCTCAATTCTGGCGACACAAATCTGTGCGCACTTTTAAATGGTAGCGCCACAGTTAACTGGTTAATAAAGTCAGTCTGTGAGTGAAAGCTTCTGGTCAAGCAACTGCTGTGTGTTTTTTTTTAAAACCCTTTTGCATTTATCAAATATAAAATTGGCGCAGTCGGTTGTACTTTCTAAAAAAAAAGTAATGAAAGGATAGTGATACAAAAATACGGGATAAAGTAGTGAACAAAAATTATAAACACTATAATACCCATACTAATCCTGCGAATCCGTAGCCAACTCAGGAGTTGACCGGACCCTCCAGGGTATAAACTAAGAAAATAGTGCAGTGAACACTTACAAAGTGAACGCCACTATAATTTAATACTACAGTGCAGTGAACACTAGTTAACACCACTAAACACAAATAGTGCAGTGCAGTGAATATTTATAAAGTAGACACCACCAACATAAAAAACAGAACCATCAGCTTAGCAAACAAGCTAGCTGATAAACCAACAAACGAAAAAATTAGCAAAAGACAGCGAAGTTTTGACGAAAGAAGCAAGATGGAGCAGGCTCAAGGAAGGATGCCGCCAGAGGATATAGTGGAACAACTGGCGAGGAGAGAACAGCAATTGGAAGAGCTAAGACAGGCGTACATCGAACTACTACAACGACACGCAAACAATGACAACGATCTACAGAGAATAATGAACAACATTACCCACCTTCCGACATTTACGGGAGCAGGCGAGGTAACAGTCAACTCCTTCATGAGCAGTGTCGAAAATGTGCTATCAACTATTCACGACGAAGGAACGCGAAGAGAAGCGACAAAAGCAATATTCTATAGAGTTATCCAAGGTGAAGCAAAGGACGTAGTCATCAACATTCGTCAACCGGCCAACTGGAGTCAAATAAAGAAGGCACTTAAACTTCGATACAAGCCAGACGTGGAGCCTCATCAAATATATCGAAAAATCTGTAATCTGCGAGCAAACACGGTAAGTGAATTGGACACAGAAGCCCAAAAAATTAAGTATAAAGCAGACAAAATTAATGTTTATTATAAAGGAGATGCAGGTATAGATTTAAGTAATATAGACAGTGTACTGGTGAACAGCTTAAAAGAAATCACTCAGGGGACATTGTTGGACAAGATATATGAGGAACATGATTTATACACAATATTAGAAATAATGACAAAACGACGATATTAAGACAGTTGCGCCCGGACAAAATTCAAAAAGTTTAGAAGAACAGACGAACAGTTTAAACTAGGGGTGGGATTATTAACACGTTGAGCCCGGCATCGATATTACTGTACTTTCCATTTGGCCGGCAACGAGCGAGCAATCGGGAATATTCAGACTGGAGACTGGAGCGATTAGTTAGAAACGAACACGTTGAGCCCGGCATCGATATTACTGTACTTTCCATTTGGCCGGCAACGAGCGAGCAATCGGGAATATTCAGACTGGAGACTGGAGCGATTAGTTAGAAACGAATTGCAGCAGACAAAAGTACACTTTGAAAATACTTAGATATTCAGTGCTAAAAATTTTTGCTTATTTTTAAAAATATTTGTATAAAACCCAAAATGTCCGCAAGAGAAAGCGATAGTGAGGCGTCAAGTGAATTATTTTTATCATCCACACGTCGCCGTGGCCGTGTATTACGATTGCCATCGTTGGAAGATAACAGTTCATCAGACCAGGCAATGGACATTGACATAAATGCGAACGAAATTAGTGATGAATATGAATGGTTTGATTCAAAAGGCAATCAACCAAATTTTGGTCCTTTTACGAGTGCTTGCGGTGCCAAGAAAAGTAATGAGAAAGTGCAGAATTGTAGAAGAGTCGAAGATTTTTATGCACTTTTTGTCACTGACGAAATGTTTGAACACATCAGTGAGCAGACAAATCTTTATGCTGTTCAGTCCAGAGTCGACTCTAGATATTCAGGTAAATGGAAACCAACAAACAAAAATGAGGTAAAACGTTTATTTGGGCTGATAATATGGATGGGAATGGTGAAGCTTCCATCCTATCGTCTATATTGGTCCCGAGACCCATTATTTGCTCAAACATTCCCGCAAAAAGTAATGAGCAGAGATAGGTTCGAAGCTCTCATGAAAATGTTGCATTTCGAAGATAATAGACTTTTTGACGCTCGTGATCGTCTATCGAAAATTAAATATCTCATAGACGAATTGAATAAAAATTTTCAAACATATTACGATCCACCCGAGGCAGTATGTATTGACGAGTCACTGATTCCATTCCGAGGCCGAATTATATTCAGGCAATATATGAAACAAAAAAAGCACAAATATGGAATCAAAATATTTAAATTGTGTTGTGGGCGTGGATATACATACAATTTTCGTGTTTACGCCGGGAAAACACTTGATAAGGAAAATACAACGCCTTCAAACATTGTAATGTCTTTATTTGACACTTTATTTTATAAAGGTCACACATTATGTACCGATAACTGGTACACCAGTGTTGATTTGGCGAATAAGCTAATAAACAAAAATACCCATCTAATTGGCACACTTAGAATAAACCGTAAAGGAAACCCAAAGGAAGTACTAACTACTAAATTGAAACGCGGAGAAATTATCGTCAAAGAGAATAATAATGGCATTACAGTATTGAAGTGGAAAGATAAGAGGGATGTTTTGGCCTTATCTACAAAATATTCTAATGAAATGGTGAATGTAAATACGAAAAGAGGAATTTGCACCAAACCAAAAATCATTGATGAATATAATAAGGCAAAGATACCAATTGATTTATCGGACCAGATGAGTGCCTATAGCAGTCCCTTGAGAAGGGCTACAAAATGGTATAAAAAGTTGGCTTTCGAGCTTTTATTGAACACTGCTGTTTTAAACGCACTGCTCATGTTTGAAGAAGTAACTGGAAAAAATATATCAGTCACACTATTTCGAAGACAATTGGTGGATGCACTTACACAACAATCAGATGAGGAAATTCCCAGGCATATTGAAAAAAAATCTGTTCACCAATTACAAAAAAAAGAAGGAGACGTTCATAAAATCAGAAGATATTGTTCAGGATGTTATGAAAAAAATTCAACGTTATTTGGACGCAAGAAAGCCAGAAATGTGACTAAAAAGGTCATCACGTTTTGTAATAGATGTAAAAACAACCCATATTTCTGTTTAGAGTGTTTCAATAAACTTCATTAAAATTACTATACATTTATTTTTTAACTATCGGTCTTACTATACATTTATTTTTTAACGCCGGCCAAACGGAAAGTTCACTGTCGGTCCCTAGGGACCGACGCCGGGCTCAACGAGTTAATAAACATTATTCGAATAAAACGAATAATACTATTCGTTTCAAATAATTCGAATAGTTCATTATTCGAATACCTTACTATTCGAATAGTTTACTATTCGAATACCTCACTATTCGAATAGTTTACTATTCGAACACCTTACTATTCGAATACCTCACTATATATTCATTAACATCAGGGAGAAAATGCTTTTAAAAATATAAAAATTACATTGGCCCTTCTCATGGTGCATGCACTTGTACATAAACCGATTAGTAGTCCGCTAATCTAAATAAATATTTACCAAAAATATTCGAATAGTGAAGTATTCGAATAGTGAGGTATTCGAATAGCATTATTCGAATAAACGAATAAAAAATTCGAATAAATATTATTCGAATTACGAATACCTCTCGAATAAAAGATTTTATTATTCGAATAATTTTTATTCGAATAGTCCCACCCCTAGTTTAAACAGAATAAAACACATTACCAATATAAACAACGTGAAAAATATTCCCACGAAGGCCATAAAGATAATCACTCAGGCCAAAAGAGGTGGAATAAACAAAATTTTACAAATCATTGGGGAAATAGGGAGAACAATTCAGGCCAAAGGAGATGGAATAATCAAAATTTTACACCAAACTTGGGAGTCTGTGACGGAAAACTTCTGGTCAAGCAACTGCTGTGTGCATTAATCAAAAATAAAATTCCTGCGAAGAACTTACTTCAGGTAGACGCCGACCAAATCCTTGCCTTGCTGGAAACTCTTAAGGCACATCATCGTCATTCGCATGGTATTAACATCCCGGGCACTGCACTTAAATATATAGCCGGAACACCCGACTTTGGCGATTCTAATGAAGTAACGACTAAGGAACGCAAGCTTGTAGAGGCTAACGAACCACAGATTACGAAGGCAACGGTAGTGGACTCAGGCCATTTATTAGGGTTGGCCACGGCAATAAAAAGAGAGCGGTACTGGCGGACCTGACAAATATTGTTCAATCGGTTACATTGGGAAGGCACAACATTATCAGCCCTACTTTTCCAGACAGTGAAGATGCTAAAACAGTTCTATTCACCGAATACTTTGCTAATATCACTATAAGTGATATTTTAACGGCCTCTAAGCTAAGAATATTACAAGATAGCGATAGCATTTTTTCCCCTTATTAAATATCCTAACAGTCATCGACTGATACTCAACGCGGAAGGTTGTGCGTACAGTGTTTCTGGTGATTTACTTCGTGCTTTATTCTTTTCAAAGCGTATTCTGCATTTTCATACGCACATACTATTTTTCTAATTCGAACAGCCACGTGTATCGTTGTGCATAGTGTAGTGTAGTGTTTAATCATTATGTCCCCCGGGGGACACCCTCTTGGTGATAACAGGTTTTTCCTGTTATCAGCAAGTCCAAAAACCAAAAGAAAAACAACTCAAAACGTAATTAGTGAAAACTTTCCCACATTACCATCCATTAAAAAAGATAACCCCATATACTTGGTTGCAAGCGCCATAAATTCCAACCGGCCGGACACGTAATAAATATTCATGCTTCGCGGTTCACAAAGCCCTAAAAAACATAAGTACAGAAATTGTAAGTATTTCGGAACATAGGGACGGTAATTTGTTGTTGCTAGTAAAAAACAACAACATTGCAAAAAAATGTATCTCCACTACACATCTTATAGGAGTCTGCAATGTAAAAATAGAGCTTCACAACAATCTCAATTGCAGTAATGTTGTAATTGTGAACGAAACTTAATTGCTAATTTCACCACACATTAGGCGTGTTTCATATGTATATGTAAACAGCAGCCAACTTAGAGTGTTAGGATAATAAACACGTCCTTCTTCTTTTGGATAGCTTGATGGGTAAACAAGTATTTTATTTCGCTCTCATTTTTCCACTAATAAATCTTAAAACATCAACTAAAGGCACTAATTACGCACCTTGCCTGAACGAAGTATCAGAGAGCGAAATTATTGAAAATTTAAGCGAACAGGGTGTTGTCTCCGTATTTAAGTTCCCGAAATTTGTTGACGGTAAACCAATTCCGAGTGGTGTAGTTTTAATAACATTTGACACGTATCATTTACCAGAAAAAGTTAATATCTCACCTGTACCGCACTGACCCTACTCCAAATAAGTTTCTATCTGGGACTAAACTAACTTTTCAATCCCTGACGTACACAGCACCAAAGCCCAAGAAATACAACTGCATAGCTATGTCCCTTGAGGTATTCACTGGATGGATGTCTGCAAGACTGCCAAACACCCAAGTCACAGTGAACAAACAGCCCACCGATTTCAACAATCGGCAGGTAGATGTGACGTGGGTTGGAATACCAATCCGAAATGAACAACTGACAAACATGGGACTAATACACTATCTACTAGCCCATCTGGATAGTTACGTGTGGGAAGGAAGATACTGTGCGGCATACACAGGCGGAAATGATGGGACTGACAAGTTTCTACCAGAACTAACCACTATACCTGCGGCAAACAGTGTTCATATCCCTGGCATGTTCAACTTTATCCTAATATTTATGGACATGAATTCCATACATACACCACCAAAGTTAGGCCATATTACCCAAATCCTATGAGATGCAGGATATGTCAGATTCTTGGGCATACATAAACTCCCTCATGCAGTCTTCCTCCTCACTTACCTCAACCGTGCACTCGATTCTTTCGTGTCCTAAGTTCACACAAATGAAACAAGTCGTAATAATAAAGACCGACAAAAAATGCTCTATGCGCGAAGCTATCAAGTTACCTTACCTTACCAATCAAAAATATAAAACATTTTATTAGGCTAAGAATTGGACACACGATTGCCAAACACACGCAACTACTTGTATAAGTATGTTAAAAAAAAATGTTCTTTTTTTTTCTAGCCGACGGCCCTGGCAGCCAGTGAAATGAAAAAATTGCAACCAAATTGAAGACGAAATGTCTTCAAATATGGTAAATTAACCAAACTTTTGGGCACTAATAAACCAAGTGTGAGTAATAAAAATGATAACAGGAGACATTATTGGACGCCCTTACAGGCTCTTGAAAATCAGGTAGATAATATGGAGTGCAATGAAAACGTCCCAAACGATAAACCACCCACCAAAGGTGGTGCTCCCACCTATCAAGGTTTTAGTGCAAGATAGTGACTTTATAATGAATCTTTTGCTAAAAAATGGTATATCCGATTTTTCTTAAAAAAAATATCAATCGGTGTTAAAATTATAAGTGAATCAAGTGATACGTAAAACATAAAATAAAGGAACTGTTAAAAGTCGTGCCAGTTTTTTACTCATGACCTTAAAAACGAAAGGTCGTTTATTGTTGTCCTCTATGGACATGAAAACAAAACCACAGAAGAAGTGAAAAATGAACTAAATACTCTTGGATTCAAGTGCAAAGAAGTCAAACTTGTTATTAAAACCTATGAGCAATATAAAGCCACTATTTACATTGTGTATTTTGTATGTATTAATGACGCTAACGAGACGAGAATTATTTCCGATTCTTTCATTCGTGGTTGGTTAGGACAACAGATCCCTCTAAACAAGCCTTATGATTTTGACAAAGATATTTTGAAATGGGGTACCTATTTTTGGGAATTACACCGCGTCGTTTTGGCGTTAAACTCAAACACTGTCTTTGAAGCTAAAAATCTCAATCTTGGACCCACAAAGAAAGTTAAGTGGACAGAAACTGTTAAAGGACTTTCGTTCACCTTACCCAATTTTGGTTTCATTCTAGTCACCGAGGGATTCGTGCTCTTCAAAGATTTGAAAATGTTAATTGACCGCAACTGTGTCCTAATGATGAAAGACACATATGCTGCACGCTTTCACACGCTGATATCCATTCTCGGATCGACAACAAGTTCACTAAGGAGAACATTTATAAAATGCATAAAGTCTATCAATATGGAGATATGCTCCTGTCTACGGCTGGCTCTGAAGCCTACACTACTCTTAAAACCATTGAGCCTATCTGCAATTTACGTCTTACCGAACTTGCTCGACAATTTCGTGATAAGATACCAGAATTCCCTAAATTCAGAGGTCATATAAATCAGACAATAAAAGACTTCCCACATTTTCTGAAAAAAATTGAATTGATAAAAAGTTTAATAATGGAGGAAAATTCTGTAGAGATGGTCTTAACGATATACGGATCATTCAGGCACTGGGGTCATCCGTTCATTGACTACATTGCAGGACTTCAAGCACTTTATGAAAAAGTCACCATGGAAAAGAAGATTGATACTGATTATGCAAATAGATTAGCAAGTGATCTAGCTTTCAAAGTTTTGAAGAAAAAATACCACGAGACCAAAACTTGGTTTGTCGATGCACCCAAAATGGATCCCTCACCCTTGCGTGATATAATTGAGCAAGGTCTATGGCCCACTCCGGCTGTCATTGCAAATTTCGGAGATAATTGGCATTTACTCCCTCTAAAGAAATGTTTTGAAATTCCAGATGTGGTAGATCCATCTCTTATATATTCCGATAAAAGTCACTCTGTTCAGAGAAGTGAAATTATAAGTCATTTAAAAGGGTCAAAATCTGATAATATTCGGAGTCAAAAAATATCATCAGTTTTTATACGGGCAGAAGTTTAAACTGATTACGGATCACAAACCAATAGTCAGCATATTTAGTCCCGATAAAAACCTCCCAACAATGACGGCTCAACGTATCCAGCGATGGGCTATTACGCTCATGGGGTACCAATTTGAAATAAAATATCGCAAAACAACAGATCACGCAAATGCTGACGCATTAGCGAGATTACCATCGGGTCCAGATGAAGACTTCGACAATGGTGAAATTAATCAAGTTGTCACTATACAAACTCCAATTAATATTGAGGTCATACGCAAAAGCACCAACAGTGACAAAATACTACAAAGAGTTAAAGAATATAAGTTAACACATGACCCCCATGAGTGACACATGAATACCATGTGCAGGCTTAGCTACTTTGCATTAGCGTGGGAAAGCTAAACTTTTCATGGTCCCACAAATTAAATTCACACAACTGCAGCGGTAGGGATCATATTCATACTTACCGACAAGTGCAGACTACAACAACAACTGCATATTCATCTACCTACATATGCAAACTACAACAACATTGGAATTCCACGCTTTTCAGACCAACAACAACAATAGAGTATTTGCCAGAAAAATAATTGTGCCAAGAATAGGGACAAGTTAGATTTTGATTTATAGTACAGTACAAGTTAAGTCCAGTTCTGTTTTGACTTGTAATAAAGAAGAGCGCATCGCGCTAAAAACAAAAAACCTCCGGTTTTCTTTTTAATAAGCACATAGTGCTCTAACAATAATTGGCGCCCAACTGGCAGAAGAACTGAGCCTAACTGGAGTCAACGAAGGACACAACAACTTGTTTTGGAAAAGGAAAGAATCGTGGGAGAAACCAACGGCTACAGAAGTGATTGTAATGTAAGCTAAATTTGGCAGATCAAGTGAAAATTAGTGAATATTTATTGTTAACAACTTCCATAAGCAAGGATTCCCTAAAAATTATTGTGAAAAGAATTTACAAATTGTTGTGAAATTAAAACTTCCATAAGCAAGGATTCCCTAAAAATTAATGTGAGAACTATTTTGAGTTAATAGCGTTTCTAAAAAGAAATTTCCCTGTCAAGTGATCAGTGATAAATATTAAAATGAACGAGGATCAGTTGAGAATAGTGACAGCCGCAGTTTCAGCTGCTACAGAAAGGACTAGAGCTTCGTTTGAAGCAACGACAGTACAACTAACTGATAGGCTTAGGATCCTAGAAACCCCGACTAGGGTTGAAGAATATCAACAAGTAATAATAGATCAAACTGTGCGATGTGAAGAGTCTCTAGAAATCGTAAAGTCGCTGCCTGAATTTAATGGCGACATCACGCGGTATGTTAGCTGGAGGTAAGCAGCATTTGCTGCTTATTAACTGTTTGAAAGTTTCGACGGTAGCTCCAAGCACTACCAAGCTGTAGCGATAATTAGAAACAAAATTGTCGGTTCTGCCGATCAAGTGTTGTCGTCATTCAATACGGTTCTTAATTTTAAGGCAATTTTAGCACGTCTGGACTTCACATACGCCGCCAAAAGACCAGTTTATTTAATTGAACAGGAAATGTCGACTCTACGCCAGGGAAAATTTTCTATTGCTGATTTTTATGATGAAGTTTCCGCTGATAATAAATAAAACAATAATATTACACGAGGGTAACAATGAGCTGATTAGGTCACTATGCCAAAAATATAGGCAAGA
Organism: Anastrepha obliqua; assembly: GCF_027943255.1. Taxonomy (NCBI): domain Eukaryota; kingdom Metazoa; phylum Arthropoda; class Insecta; order Diptera; family Tephritidae; genus Anastrepha; species Anastrepha obliqua. The sequence goes on from NC_072895.1 coordinate 25,563,622, forward strand.
CGCTCTGAGGGTGTTTATATCAGGTTTGCGTAGGCCTATGAGCGATATAATGTTTTCATCGCAACCCGCGGATATGCCCAGCGCTTTAGCACTAGTACAGGAGTTGGAGGCAAATCATACCCGATATTCATTCGCGAATTCTTTCAATAACAGTGGTGAAATTCAGTCAGGACATAACAACGGAAGGTCATATGTGACGCAATACTCCCCACATTATACGCAACCTAACAGGCAATAAATGACACTGATGAATTAGTACTTCTTGCCACTTCAAAGTACAACAGGTCCATTCATTCAGTAACTGGATGGAAACCGATTGAGTTAATTTCTTCCATGCCAACGTGGCTTAATACTGAAATTGAGGCGAAATTAGTAAAAGCTCAGGAAAATAAGTTGGAAACACACAATAAGGATAAAGTGACGCGATTTTTCAATCCAGGAGATAAGGTCTATGTAAAGACAAATAAAAGAATAGGCAATAAGTTTTCTAAAGTTTTTATAGAAAAAACGGTACAGAAAGATTTAGAATCCACCGTTCTAATAGATAAGGAAGGTCCACAAAGGCAACCTGAAGTAATAAGTTTTTTTTTCTCTTTCAGATTTTGTATACTACTTTTAATTCAAGGGTTATACGGTAAAATAACGGACTTTTCAAAATCGAACTATATACCGATATCGTACGGGAAAGCTGCAATTTGGGAAAATTTTGACTACATGACACATTGTACAAACATTACGACTTACCGTAACGTTGTAGAGGGAACAGAAAATATGCTTCACAAGCAATATCTCTTAGTCGGGGATGTGAACAAACGTTGGTCAAAAACCATTTGGGACAGTCGAAAAACTGCACTAGGAAATCACGTGATAAACTATGATACACTGCACAAGAACGAATTTCATAAACAGTTTGGATCGTTCAACCTTAATCACAAACCGGATATCCATGAATTTGACAAATTCTTACTAGACTGTATTAATGACGCTAACGAGACGAGAATTATTCCTGATTCTTTCATTCGTGGTTGGTTAGGACAACAGATCCCTCTAAACAAGCCTTATGATTTTGACAAAGATATTTTGAAATGGGGTACCTATTTTTGGGAATTACACCGCGTCGTTTTGGCGTTAAACTCAAAAACTTTCTTTGAAGCTAAAAATCTCAATCTTGGACCCACAAAGAAAGTGAAGTGGACAGAAACTGTTAAAGGACTTTCGTTCACCTTACCCAATTTTGGTTTCATTCTAGTCACCGAGGGATTCGTGCTCTTCAAAGATTTGAAAATGTTAATTGACCGCAACAAGTTCACTAAGGAGAACATTTATAAAATGCATAAAGTATATCAATATGGAGATATGCTCCTGTCTACGGCTGGCTCTGAAGCCTACACTGCTCTTAAAACCATTGAGCCTATCTGCAATTTACGTCTTACCGAACTTGCTCGACAATTTCGTGATAAGATACCAGAATTCCCTAAATTCAAAGGTCATATAAATCAGACAATAAAAGACTTCCCACATTTTCTGAAAAAAATTGAATTGATAAAAAGTTTAATAATGGAGGAAAATTCTGTAGAGATGGTCTTAACGATTTACGGATCATTCAGGCACTGGGGACATCCGTTCATTGACTACATTGCAGGACTTCAAGCACTTTATGAACAAGTCACCATGGAAAAGAAGATTGATACTGATTATGCAAATAGATTAGCAAGTGATCTAGCTTTCAAAGTTTTGAAGAAAAAATACCACGAGACCAAAACTTGGTTTGTCGATGCACCCAAAATGGATCCCTCACCCTTGCGTGATATAATTGAGCAAGGTCTATGGCCCACTCCGGCTGTCATTGCAAATTTCGGAGATAATTAGCATTTACTCCCTCTAAAGAAATGTTTTGAAATTCCAGATGTGGTAGATCCATCTCTTATATATTCCGATAAAAGTCACTCTGTTCAGAGAAGTGAAATTATAAGTCATTTAAAAGGGTCAAAATCTGATAATATTCGGAGTCAAAAAATGTCATCAGTTTTTATACGGGCAGAAGTTTAAGCTGATTACGGATCACAAACCAATAGTCAGCATATTTAGTCCCGATAAAAACCTCCCAACAATGACGCCTCAACGTATCCAGCGATGGGCTATTACGCTCATGGGGTACCAATTTGAAATAAAATATCGGAAAACAACAGATCGAGCAAATGCTGACGCATCGGGTCCAGATGAAGACTTCGACAATGGTGAAATTAATCAAGTTGTCGCTATACAAACTCCAATTAATATTGAGGTCATACGCAAAAGCACCAACAGTGACAAAGTACTACAAAGAGTTAAAGAATATAAGTTAACACATGACTCCCACGAGTGACACAAGTATACCATGTGCAGACTTAGCTACTTTGCATTAGCGTGGGAAAGCTAAACTTTTCGTGGTCCCACAAATTAAATTCACACAACTGCAGCGGTAGGGATCATATTCATACTTACCGACAAGTGCAGACTACAACAACAACTGCATATTCATCTACCTATGCAAACTACAACAACATTGGAATTCCACGCTTTTCAGACCAACAACAACAATAGAGTATTTGCCAGAAAAATAATTGTGCCAAGAATAGGGACAAGTTAGATTTTGATTTATAGTACAGTACAAGTTAAGTCCAGTTCTGTTTTGACTTGTAATAAAGAAGAGCGCATCGCGCTAAAAACAAAAAACCTCCGGTTTTCTTTTTAATAAGCACATAGTGCTCTAACAATAATTGGCGCCCAACTGGCAGAAGAACTGAGCCTAACTGGAGTCAACGAAGGACACAACAACTTGTTTTGGAAAAGGAAAGAATCGTGGGAGAAACCAACGGCTACAGAAGTGATTGTAATGTAAGCTAAATTTGGCAGATCAAGTGAAAATTAGTGAATATTTATTGTTAACAACTTCCATAAGCAAGGATTCCCTAAAAATTATTGTGAAAAGAATTTACAAATTGTTGTGAAATTAAAACTTCCATAAGCAAGGATTCCCTAAAAATTAATGTGAGAACTATTTTGAGTTAATAGCGTTTCTAAAAAGAAATTTCCCTGTCAAGTGATCAGTGATAAATATTAAAATGAACGAGGATCAGTTGAGAATAGTGACAGCCGCAGTTTCAGCTGCTACAGAAAGGACTAGAGCTTCGTTTGAAGCAACGACAGTACAACTAACTGATAGGCTTAGGATCCTAGAAACCCCGACTAGGGTTGAAGAATATCAACAAGTAATAATAGATCAAACTGTGCGATGTGAAGAGTCTCTAGAAATCGTAAAGTCGCTGCCTGAATTTAATGGCGACATCACGCGGTATGTTAGCTGGAGGTAAGCAGCATTTGCTGCTTATTAACTGTTTGAAAGTTTCGACGGTAGCTCCAAGCACTACCAAGCTGTAGCGATAATTAGAAACAAAATTGTCGGTTCTGCCGATCAAGTGTTGTCGTCATTCAATACGGTTCTTAATTTTAAGGCAATTTTAGCACGTCTGGACTTCACATACGCCGTCAAAAGACCAGTTTATTTAATTGAACAGGAAATGTCGACTCTACGCCAGGGAAAATTTTCTATTGCTGATTTTTATGATGAAGTTTCCGCTGATAATAAATAAAACAATAATATTACACGAGGGTAACAATGAGCTGATTAGGTCACTATGCCAAAAATATAGGCAAGACGCTCTGAGGGTGTTTATATCAGGTTTGCGTAGGCCTATGAGCGATATAATGTTTTCATCGCAACCCGCGGATATGCCCAGCGCTTTAGCACTAGTACAGGAGTTGGAGGCAAATCATACCCGATATTCATTCGCGAATTCTTTCAATAACAGTGGTGAAATTCAGTCAGGACATAACAACGGAAGGTCATATGTGACGCAATACTCCCCACATTATACGCAACCTAACAGGCAATAAATGACACTGATGAATTAGTACTTCTTGCCACTTCAAAGTACAACAGGTCCATTCATTCAGTAACTGGATGGAAACCGATTGAGTTAATTTCTTCCATGCCAACGTGGCTTAATACTGAAATTGAGGCGAAATTAGTAAAAGCTCAGGAAAATAAGTTGGAAACACACAATAAGGATAAAGTGACGCGATTTTTCAATCCAGGAGATAAGGTCTATGTAAAGACAAATAAAAGAATAGGCAATAAGTTTTCTAAAGTTTTTATAGAAAAAACGGTGCAGAAAGATTTAGAATCCACCGTTCTAATAGATAAGGAAGGTCCACAAAGGCAACCTGAAGTAATAAGTTTTTTTTTCTCTTTCAGATTTTGTATACTACTTTTAATTCAAGGGTTATACGGTAAAATAACGGACTTTTCAAAATCGAACTATATACCGATATCGTACGGGAAAGCTGCAATTTGGGAAAATTTTGACTACATGACACATTGTACAAACATTACGACTTACCGTAACGTTGTAGAGGGAACAGAAAATATGCTTCACAAGCAATATCTCTTAGTCGGGGATGTGAACAAACGTTGGTCAAAAACCATTTGGGACAGTCGAAAAACTGCACTAGGAAATCACGTGATAAACTATGATACACTGCACAAGAACGAATTTCATAAACAGTTTGGATCGTTCAACCTTAATCACAAACCGGATATCCATGAATTTGACAAATTCTTACTAGACTGTATTAATGACGCTAACGAGACGAGAATTATTCCTGATTCTTTCATTCGTGGTTGGTTAGGACAACAGATCCCTCTAAACAAGCCTTATGATTTTGACAAAGATATTTTGAAATGGGGTACCTATTTTTGGGAATTACACCGCGTCGTTTTGGCGTTAAACTCAAAAACTTTCTTTGAAGCTAAAAATCTCAATCTTGGACCCACAAAGAAAGTGAAGTGGACAGAAACTGTTAAAGGACTTTCGTTCACCTTACCCAATTTTGGTTTCATTCTAGTCACCGAGGGATTCGTGCTCTTCAAAGATTTGAAAATGTTAATTGACCGCAACAAGTTCACTAAGGAGAACATTTATAAAATGCATAAAGTATATCAATATGGAGATATGCTCCTGTCTACGGCTGGCTCTGAAGCCTACACTGCTCTTAAAACCATTGAGCCTATCTGCAATTTACGTCTTACCGAACTTGCTCGACAATTTCGTGATAAGATACCAGAATTCCCTAAATTCAAAGGTCATATAAATCAGACAATAAAAGACTTCCCACATTTTCTGAAAAAAATTGAATTGATAAAAAGTTTAATAATGGAGGAAAATTCTGTAGAGATGGTCTTAACGATTTACGGATCATTCAGGCACTGGGGACATCCGTTCATTGACTACATTGCAGGACTTCAAGCACTTTATGAACAAGTCACCATGGAAAAGAAGATTGATACTGATTATGCAAATAGATTAGCAAGTGATCTAGCTTTCAAAGTTTTGAAGAAAAAATACCACGAGACCAAAACTTGGTTTGTCGATGCACCCAAAATGGATCCCTCACCCTTGCGTGATATAATTGAGCAAGGTCTATGGCCCACTCCGGCTGTCATTGCAAATTTCGGAGATAATTAGCATTTACTCCCTCTAAAGAAATGTTTTGAAATTCCAGATGTGGTAGATCCATCTCTTATATATTCCGATAAAAGTCACTCTGTTCAGAGAAGTGAAATTATAAGTCATTTAAAAGGGTCAAAATCTGATAATATTCGGAGTCAAAAAATGTCATCAGTTTTTATACGGGCAGAAGTTTAAGCTGATTACGGATCACAAACCAATAGTCAGCATATTTAGTCCCGATAAAAACCTCCCAACAATGACGCCTCAACGTATCCAGCGATGGGCTATTACGCTCATGGGGTACCAATTTGAAATAAAATATCGGAAAACAACAGATCGAGCAAATGCTGACGCATCGGGTCCAGATGAAGACTTCGACAATGGTGAAATTAATCAAGTTGTCGCTATACAAACTCCAATTAATATTGAGGTCATACGCAAAAGCACCAACAGTGACAAAGTACTACAAAGAGTTAAAGAATATAAGTTAACACATGACTCCCACGAGTGACACAAGTATACCATGTGCAGACTTAGCTACTTTGCATTAGCGTGGGAAAGCTAAACTTTTCGTGGTCCCACAAATTAAATTCACACAACTGCAGCGGTAGGGATCATATTCATACTTACCGACAAGTGCAGACTACAACAACAACTGCATATTCATCTACCTATGCAAACTACAACAACATTGGAATTCCACGCTTTTCAGACCAACAACAACAATAGAGTATTTGCCAGAAAAATAATTGTGCCAAGAATAGGGACAAGTTAGATTTTGATTTATAGTACAGTACAAGTTAAGTCCAGTTCTGTTTTGACTTGTAATAAAAAAGAGCGCATCGCGCTAAAAACAAAAAACCTCCGGTTTTCTTTTTAATAAGCACATAGTGCTCTAACAATAATTGGCGCCCAACTGGCAGAAGAACTGAGCCTAACTGGAGTCAACGAAGGACACAACAACTTGTTTTGGAAAAGGAAAGAATCGTGGGAGAAACCAACGGCTACAGAAGTGATTGTAATGTAAGCTAAATTTGGCAGATCAAGTGAAAATTAGTGAATATTTATTGTTAACAACTTCCATAAGCAAGGATTCCCTAAAAATTATTGTGAAAAGAATTTACAAATTGTTGTGAAATTAAAACTTCCATAAGCAAGGATTCCCTAAAAATTAATGTGAGAACTATTTTGAGTTAATAGCGTTTCTAAAAAGAAATTTCCCTGTCAAGTGATCAGTGATAAATATTAAAATGAACGAGGATCAGTTGAGAATAGTGACAGCCGCAGTTTCAGCTGCTACAGAAAGGACTAGAGCTTCGTTTGAAGCAACGACAGTACAACTAACTGATAGGCTTAGGATCCTAGAAACCCCGACTAGGGTTGAAGAATATCAACAAGTAATAATAGATCAAACTGTGCGATGTGAAGAGTCTCTAGAAATCGTAAAGTCGCTGCCTGAATTTAATGGCGACATCACGCGGTATGTTAGCTGGAGGTAAGCAGCATTTGCTGCTTATTAACTGTTTGAAAGTTTCGACGGTAGCTCCAAGCACTACCAAGCTGTAGCGATAATTAGAAACAAAATTGTCGGTTCTGCCGATCAAGTGTTGTCGTCATTCAATACGGTTCTTAATTTTAAGGCAATTTTAGCACGTCTGGACTTCACATACGCCGCCAAAAGACCAGTTTATTTAATTGAACAGGATTGATTTTTATGATGAGGTAGAAAAGAAGTTAACGCTGATAATAAATAAAACAATAATATTACACGAGGGTAACAATGAGCTGATTAGGTCACTATGCCAAAAATATAGGCAAGACGCTCTGAGGGTGTTTATATCAGGTTTGCGTAGGCCTATGAGCGATATAATGTTTTCATCGCATCCCGCGGATATGCCCAGCGCATTAGCACTAGCACAGGAGTTGGAGGCAAATCATGCCCGATATTCATTCGCGAATTCTTTCAATAACAGGGGTGAAATTCAGTCAGGACATAACAACGGAAGGTCATATGTGACGAAATTAATAAAAGCTCAGGAAAATAAGTTGGAAACACACAATAAGGATAAAGTGACGCGATTTTTCAATCCAGGAGATAAGGTCTATGTAAAGACTAATAAAAGAATAGGCAATAAGTTTTCTAAAGTTTTTATAGAAAAAACGGTACAGAAAGATTTAGAATCCACCGTTCCAATAGATAAGGAAGGTCCACAAAGGCAACCTGAAGTAATAAGTTTTTTTTTCTCTTTCAGATTTTGTATACTACTTTTAATTCAAGGATTATACGGTAAAATAACGGACTTTTCAAAATCGAACTATATACCGATATCGGGCGGGAAAGCTGCAATTTGGGAAAATTTTGACTACATGACACATTGTACAAACCTTACGACTTACCGTAACGTTGTAGAGGGAACAGAAAATATACTTCACGTTTTCCCTCAATCTCATATGAAACAAATTCTCCAATCGGACATGGAACACATACTCAGACTGATGGACACACCTGAGATTCATCATAGATATGCACGAAGTATAAATATAATTGGTACAGCACTCAAACACATAGGCGGAACCCCGGATTTTGACGACTTCAATGAGGTAAAATTCAGAGAAAGAGCGCTCATTGAATCTAATGAACGTCAATTCACTATTAATACAAAGATACAAGTACAAATTAACCAACTTACTGATACAGTCAACCAAATTTTAAGAACTACCAAGGAAACTAAAATAGATACAGGGAATTTATTCGGATTATTGACGGCAAGAAACAGGGCAGTTATAACTGACTTAGAGAATATATTGTAATTTATTCTACAGGGGTGGCACACTAATTAGCACACCTTGGCGTGCACGTAGTATGTTATGATTTTTAAGTATGTCAAAAACTGAAATTTTTTTTTTATGACGGCCACATATTAAATGAGTAAAAGTCAGTTGACAGATTTTCTTTTTAAACTTTTTCGGCTATAAAATAAAATATTAAATATTTGTACTTCATTTTGGGTTGGCATTTTAATTAGCACACTTTATAGTACGTGCCGCGTTTTCTTCAAGTGACAATTGTAAAAGTGCTTTAATTTATATTTCAAGTTCGAAAGAGGTCAATTTAAGCTAAAATTAAAAAAAAAAAATCAGAATGGGGCGCAATAAGAGCTCGACGGAGGACGAGAGGCGGATAATTTGGCGCTTGTTCCGAAAAGGAAAAAATATCAGCGAAATTGCTAGATCCCTAGAATGTTCGCGCAAAAAAATTCAAAACGCGATTAAACATTTCCAGAAAAATGAAACTTTTGCTAATTTACAACGGAAAAGGTCCAGGAAAACTACTAAAAGGGAGGATTCGTTGATTGTCCGGCAAGCACTGCTTGATCCTTTCGCCACTTCGACGCAGATTAGAGCCGTAATGGAAAGAGATTACGGTGTAAATCTTGCCAGTAGAACCATCAGGCAGCGGCTTTTAGAGAAAAACCTCAGAGGATGTCAAAGTTTGAAAAAACCGAAAGTTTCTCATGGTAATCGTCAAAAACGTATTGCGTTCGTCAGAAGCCACATTGATTCCCCTTTGTCTTTTTGGAATAATGTGATTTGGAGTGACGAGTCCAAGTTCAACTTATGTGGACCTGATGGTAGAACTTATGTACGACGTCCTCCTAACAAAGAGTTGGATCCAAAATACTGTAGGAAGACGGTGAAGTTCGGCGGGGGCAGTGTTATGGTATGGGGTTGTTTTACGAAACATGGAGTTGGGCCTATTGTCCGAATAAAAGATAAACTCGATGGCCTCGCATACCGGAACTTACTCTCAGACCATCTCGTACCATATCTGGAGAACCTGCCGCTATCGGTTTACTCAAAAGCCATCTTCCAGCAAGATAACGCACCATGCCACAAAGCCAGAATAGTAAACCAATGGATTGAAGATCAGGCGATAATAGTCTTGGATTGGCCTGCCCAGAGCCCGGATTTAAATCCAATTGAAAATTTATGGGCGGTTATTAAGAGAAAGGTTATGGCACTGAAGCCAACGAATTTGGAACAACTATGGCTTCTGGTAGAGCAGGAATGGACGAAAATACCGAAGGACGTGTGCGAAAATCTAGTATCCTCAATGCCAAGAAGATGCGCCGCTGTGGTTTCACAAAAAGGATATCCTACCAAATATTAAGTAAGTATGAAGATTGTATTATCATAAATTTCTAAAATTCTTATCATTAATTATTTTTTTCTCTTTTTTTTCAGGATTTTTGAAAAAGACAAGCAGCTATTTTTTTGATTTTATTTCCCTCGACCACATTTTGAAGTATAGTTTAAAATATGTATTGAATTCTGCGCATTTTTGTTTTTTAAAATAATGTTGAACTATTATTAAATAAATGTTTTAAGTTTCATCCAGATTGCTTTATGTTTACTATAAATATTGACGCTATTTTGTACTTCTAAAAACGCACATGGCATAGTGTGCTAATTAGTGTGCCACCCCTGTATAGTTTTAGGGAAAGTAAATATAGTAAATCCTATTATTCTTGACACAAAGAAATTTCAAAAATATTAATCACTGAGCTCGCTGCAAATGTTAGTATAAGTGGTATTATAAGTAATTCTAAGTTGAAAATTTTTCAAAATAATGAATTAATTTACTTTATAATTAAGTTTCCAAGAATAAAAAAATTATGCAGTTTAGTTAGGGTGTTTCCAGTGGCACATGACCAAAGGACAATATTCTTAGAAACTAATAAAGTTGCGAACTGTGGAGACTCAACCTTTCCTGTCACAAATTGCACGACGGCACTAACAGCTAAATTTTTTAGAGTAAAATTAGATGCGACGTGTGTGCAAAAACTGTTTAACAATCACAAAGCTACATGTAAAACTACATTCAACCAACTCGAACCGGTTGCCGAGGTAGACAATGGGGTAATTATAATAAATGACGAAACTGTTGAAGTTCAAGAAGCAGACAATTCATCAGTCACGATATCTGGCACCTTTTTATTAACTTTTGATAGAACAATTCACGTAAACGGTACGACTTTTGTCAACGAAAAGGCAATAGCAACACTCTACCCGAGAGTTTCCTCAACCCAGTTTGTGAATTTGACGGAAGATTTGGAAATTTTAAGCTTACCGTACCTACACGGAATCAATTTGAAGAATCTTGGATACATTGAAAAATTACATGACGACATTCAAACTCGTTCAATTCAGGGAGGATCAATACTAATTACCATAGTCATCGTTGTTGCCATAATCTTTGTAAGCAAAAAATGCAAAGCAACCAAAGTGAAAAAGGATAAGATAGAAAGAGATGAGATAGCAGCAAAGATCATAAATGCGGCCGATTAACTCAAATGTATCGTATAGATGACCAAATATTAGTAGAGGGAGGAAACTCCGGATATGATAGTATCAAGATGCTCGAACCTCTGTGCATCAATCGACTTGCTGAGTTAGCTCATTATTATAGACCATTAATACTATTGTTTCCAGAGTTCCCTGAGCATATCAAGAGGACAATAATTACTTTAAAAAAGACAACTCCGAGTATAGTTCAAATAAAGGATCTTGTTAACAAAACGAAGGAGACTGAGTTGGTTCTAGCTATATACGGATCATTTAGACATTGGGGTCATCCATTTATTGATTATTTAAAGGGTCTCGAAGCATTATACCAACAGACAACATTATCTAAAATAATTGTTAAGGGAGAACACCACTGTGACAACTTCAAAAAATCGATTTTTTGAAAACCATCTAGAAAAATCTAGAATACATTTAAGAATAGAATGCCGTTTGTCCCAGGTCGAAAAAATAATTATTTTCGGAGATATTAAATATTTTGTGGAGCGGTGCAGCGCAATTTATCGCATAACTTCAAACTTTGAACACGTTTTTCTCAAAACCACTTTTTTGAGTGCGGCACGCAGTAGAACTCGAGCAATTCTTATCCGATCGACTTCAAATTTGGACTGCATCGATAAAACTAGATTATCTAAAGAAGTACATAGGGTTTTTTCGATATCTAAAAAAAAAAAAATTATAGCCTTTTTTCGAAGAGAAATTTTGCTCGAAAATCGACCTTAAATTTGAAAAGCGTTCCAATTTTTTAAAAATCCATATTTTTTCAAATCCCTATGTACTTCTCTTCAAAATATCATATTATTAACGAAAACACTCGGTATTTTTTTTCAGATCGACTTTGAAGACAGTTCTGCTGCGTGCCGCGGATCACTGCAGAAGCCACAGCACCTGACGCGGGAGCTTCCCCAGCGCCACCATCGGGGTTGAAAATTTTGAAAAAGTTTGTTATGTATCTTTAATAAACAACAAACAAAACAAAACAAAAAAATTTGAAATATCTCTTTTTTTTCCCACAAAAAAAATTCTTGAAAAACGGCATAAAAAACAGGGGGTCCCAGTGGTGTTCTCCCTTAAGCCAGATTCTGGCAAACTATTACAATAGAATAATGTAACGTAAATTAGAATAGAATAAATTAATATAATATTGAATTTAACTAATGAAATTGTATTCAAGCTTAATATTAAGTTTTTTTTATTTTGTATTTATAAGTAGGTATATTGTATGTGACAAGTGGCAACCCTGCGAGGAGCAGAAGTCAGCAGTGAACAAGCGAGCAGTTATTGTAAAGCCGCGGTAAAGCAACGACGTTCAGTTTTGACAATACAAATGCTGTAAACTATAAGTTTTATTCTTCATTTTTTACCTAAATAAAAATTTGACAATTACTCATTGTTCATTTTTACATAGTATACTTTACTGTTTCTCGCTGTCGCTATTTCTTTACCTGTTTCTATTTACTTCCGAGCATTGACTATATTTCTACAGCTATACCTACTTTCCGTTCTTCCTATTTCTATTTACTTAACTGCAAACTCTCTCTAACTCTATACCTACTTTCCGTTCTTCCTATTTCTATTTACTTAACTGCAAACTCTCTCTAACTCTCCACATACTGTTCTTCCATTTCCGCTATTTCTTGAATCTTAGTTTTAGGCTTAATATAAGGACTGAACATGGAAAATAAATTCACTTTTGGAATTGTAATCGGACGTGCACGGTCTTATCCTTTGAATTCGAATATCACAGGCAATTAATTTCGCGCTTCTTTTAGTAAAGTGTTTTAAAAATTAATATCGTTATTATTATATTAATATTCAATATCTTCACAAAATAGTGAAGAAGTTTCATGGCGCCCGAGCAGGGACATGATGCGGAAACATAATTAAAAAATTAAACATAAACAATACGGAAATTATTTCCAAAGACAAAACAATAAACATATATGTACAAACAATAAGTGCTTTAATTAGCAACAACAATTGCCTGCGCGTTTTACATTTTTGCAAGTCCGGTTTCGCATCAAGTGCAGTGACAAACAAACAAACAAACTAACAAAAAAACCACCCTCACTAAAAGGTTCAGTGACTTAATCCAACATTAAAAAAAAAACAAGTACATAGTGTACATACATACATAAACATATAAGGAGAGAAGCGGTAATACAGTGTCCTGTTTATGGAACATAGTGAAAAAAAAAATTCTTAAATTATAATTATACATAAAACTAAAAACAGTAAAATAATAAATAGTGGCGGTAAAAAGGCGTGTGCCAAATTATCTATTTGTGCTTAAAAAAAAAAAAATAATAATAAATAAAAAAGAATAAACCAAAATATTATGCATAGTGCGGTACTTATATGTATATATAAACGGTCACAGTGGTATATAAATGTTCTCGGCCAAAAATAAGGCAATTTTATAAAAAACAAAAAAAAAAAAACAAAAAAAAAACCGTTAAAAAAAAGAGAGAAAAAGAAACTGTGAGCCCTAAAACATAAAAATAAAAATTACCTAAGTGCCGTAATTGGATGCCGCTAAGAATTCAGTTCTGTTCTTAAAAAAAACAAAAAAAAAAAAAAACATATAGAACATTGGAAGTGAAACTGTGGAGCTATACGTCATATTCACCAACTGTTCACCACCAATATCCACCGTACATAGGACATCGAGGGAGGAATGACCTGCAACTGCGTGGCCTGCCAAAGGGAAGTTGAAGCTGGAAACAAACCAGTCCACAGTAAACAGGTATTAAGTGCGAAGAATTAAAGCTAGAAATTGGCTTTGTGATTGACCGAAATTATTACAGTTGCTAATAATCGTCTCACAGTACAAGGGCTTCAATTATTGGCATCTCGTGTATCCACTTCTTATATGCAAATAAACTTATATACTTATATATATACATATCTATATACATATACATATACTGCCTATGAAGTGAAGGATACAGTGGGACCCGAGGTAGAGGAACTTGTTTGTCGCCAAATAATTTGCGAGAAAGAGAAAAAGAAACTGTGAGCCCTAAAACATAAAAATAAAAATTACCTAAGTGCCGTAATTGGATGCCGCTAGGAATTCAGTTCTGTTCTTAAAAAAAAAAAACAAAAAACATATAGAACAATGGGAGTGAAACTGTGGAGCTATACGTCATATTCACCAACTGTTCACCACCAATATCCACCGTACATAGGACATCGAGGGAGGAATGACCTGCAACTGCGTGGCCTGCCAAAGGGAAGTTGAAGCTGGAAACAAACCAGTCCACAGTAAACAGGTATTAAGTGCGAAGAATTAAAGCTAGAAATTGGCTTTGTGATTGACCGAAATTATTACAGTTGCTAATAATCGTCTCACAGTACAAGGGCTTCAATTATTGGCATCTCGTGTATCCACTTCTTATATGCAAATAAACTTATATACTTATATATATACATATCTATATACATATACATATACTGCCTATGAAGTGAAGGATACAGTGGGACCCGAGGTAGAGGAACTTGTTTGTCGCCAAATAATTTGCGAGAAAGAGAAAAAGAAACTGTGAGCCCTAAAACATAAAAATAAAAATTACCTAAGTGCCGTAATTGGATGCAGCTAAGAATTCAGTTCTGTTCTTAAAAAAAAAAAAAAAACAAAAAAAACATATAGAACAATGGGAGTGAAACTGTGGAGCTATACGTCATATTCACCAACTGTTCACCACCAATATCCACCGTACATAGGACATCGAGGGAGGAATGACCTGCAACTGCGTGGCCTGCCAAAGGGAAGTTGAAGCTGGAAACAAACCAGTCCACAGTAAACAGGTATTGAGTGCGAATAATTAAAGCTAGAAATTGGCTTTGTGATTGACCGAAATTATTACAGTTGCTAATAATCGTCTCACAGTACAAGGGCTTCAATTATTGGCATATTGTGTATCCACTTCTTATATGCAAATAAACTATAATAAATTATGGCCAGATAATGTGACCATTAAGAAGAACCTGAAATAAAGAAGAAATGTGTTTCAAGAGAAGAGCAATTAGAGCAATTATTAAACGGCCTAAAAGAAAAATTTACTTCTTTACCGAAAAATGATCCACTTCGCATATCTATCCTAACCATAGCTCCTGACTGTTGGACAGTAAGACAAATTGCTTCAGAGTTTGGCACTTCCGAGAGACAAGCTAGACAAGCTAAACATTTGAAAAATTTTGGCGGAATTTTTGCCAAACCTGAATTAAAACAAGGAAAAACATTACCTGAGGAAACGATTAATAAAGTTCAGGAGTTTTATGAGTGTGATCAAAATAGCCGTTTAATGCCGGGAAGAAAAGACACTGTATCCGCTAAAGTCAATGGAGAAAAACGATTATTACAAAAAAGACTCTTGCTTACCGATATTAAAGTAATGCATGCAGAATTTAAGGAAAAATATCCTGATTTGCCGATTGGCATGTCAAAGTTTGCTGCTTTGAGGCCAAAAAATTGTGTTTGTGCGGGATCGGCTGGCACTCATAGAGTTTGCGTCTGCTTAATTCATCAAAATTTTAAATTAATGATTGATGAGTTGAATTTTGAAAAACTGGCACCTGATTCAGAGCTTTTAATTAAAAATTATAAGGATTGTTTTAATTTTGTTTTATGTAAAATTCCTCAGCCCTCTTGTTTTCTTTTAGAATGCACCTCATGTCCTGGAATTGAAACCTTTTTAAATAAAGTGTCAACTGCTTTAGAAGCTAATGAAATTAGTGAAATTATTTGTAGATCTTGGCAATCGACTGATAGGTGTACTCTGAAGAAAATGTTCTTTTCCTCAGAAGATTTTATAGGAGAAATGTCCACTCAGTTTAAGAAACTTTTACCGCATCATTTTATTGCTAAGAGGCAGTCTGAGTACTTTCAGGAAAAAAAAAATAATCTTCAAGACGGCGAAGTAATATTGCAGTGTGATTTTTCTGAAAACTATGCTTATGTTGCGCAGGATGCTGTGCAAGGATTTCATTATAATAATGATCAACGCACAGTACATCCTGCAGTTTTCTATTACAAGGAAGGGAATGAAATGAAGCACCGCAGTATTGTATTACTGTCAGACTGTACAACGCATGATACTGCAGCAGTTTACATATAACAGCAGACAGTAATACCGGAAATAAAGAAAGTATGCCCAAATGTCAAAAAAATATACTATTTTACTGACGGGGCTAAACAGCACTACAAAAATCGGTACCAAATAATAAATTTAATAAACCACGAAAAAGATTTTAATGTAAAGGCTGAGTGGCATTTCCATGCAACTGCTCATGGGAAAGGAGCATGCGATGGCGTTGGAGCAGTTTTAAAAAGAGAAGCAACGCGTGCCAGTTTACAACGTAAACCTCAAGACGCCATTTTGAATGCCAAAGCTCTTTTTGATTGGGCAAAAGAGCACATTAAATCGATTCAATTTTTTATTTATTCAAAACAGCAACATGAAAAAATGAAACGTTCGCTAAACAAGAGATTTTCCGCGGCACCTTCTGTAACAAAAATCCAATCAGCACATTGTTTTATAGTTACACCACATAATAAACTCAACGTTTATAGGTACTCGAATGACCATGAACCGCTCGCCATTGTCCAATATTAATCAGCCGTTTTGAAATATAAAACCATTTAAAGAGAGTTACTATCAATCAGCTAATATACTATAAGAGCTAATAAATTAATTAAAACACCAAAAAATAAACCTTTAATCAACCCCTTTCAGGGCTAATAAAGTAGCTAAAACACCAAAAAATAAATCATCAATCAGCCCTTTTTAGGGCTATAAAACAACATTGATTTGACATATTGGATCCGCCATTTTGAATTTGAAAAACTGATATCGGATTCGTCATTAGCGACCTCGAAAACCCCCGAGTAACAAATTTTAAGCAAATTAAAAAAAATTTCGAAAATATCCGCCATTTTGAATTTTGAAAAACTGACATCGGGTTCGTCATCAGCGACCCCGAAAACCCCCAAGTGATGAGTTTCAAGCGAATCCAAAAAAATTTTCGAAAAATGTCCGCCATATTGGATCCGCCATTTTGAATTTTGAAAATCTGATTTCAGATTCGTAATCAGCGACCCCAAAAACATTTAAATATATCATGAGTCATCATTTTTGAACCTATTTTTAAAAGTAATTGATAGATATATCTGCAAATTTTGGAATTTAGTGTCTTTGAGGTGACACAGTAATGACGCCATTTTGAATTTTCAAATTTGCCACTTTGCAATTGAAAGGGCATGAGTTTACGAGTATTTTGACATATTATATGATTATTTTCATCCCATATAATTTTGGACAGAGCTTTGGTCCAGTTGACGTGGAACGCCCCATATATGTAGGAAGGCCACACGTAAGGCAGACAAGAAGTGGACAGTATTACAGAATACTGTAAAATGCGACCCTACTGACTGGACGAACGGTCACCCTACCGAATAAGCTAAGCGTCTGACCGAAGAAAAACCGAAGACAGTTTGAATTCGAAGCCCGTACAGGCAACGTCGCGAAACTTAAAAACCCGTACACATATATATAAGTTAACACATCCGGTCAGACAAAGTCAACGACTGCAGTTCTGCACGATCAGCAAAGCTGCAACAATGTTTAATGCCAATTATGCCAAACTCCACAATACGTTGCCGTCAACATTCCATGCGCCGTCGCGACGTTGAAACATAATCCATTCAGCATAATCGCTGACACAGCGATTATAGGTCAGGGCTAGCTTATGTTAAGAATATTTTGTCATTTATATTGTAGTACGGATTTGACCAATAAAGGAACAAGTAATAATTCTATTTCGCTGATTTAACTTCGTGCAGAGATCACAAGTGAACAGTCCGAGCATATTAATTATTAACTTATATATTGTAAATAACTTATATAACTGTAAATAACTAAAATAACTGTAACATATAACATATGTATATAACTGTAACAAAAAACTGTACATATATCGCACCCCCGCAAGAAAAGCGACACAACTCAAAAATTTTCAAATTTCATATTATGTGCCCATTATATTCTAAAGAAGTCAATAGTCAATCAGGAAAAATGTCACAAGTTAAATTTCTGTAATTCTCCCGAGAGGCCACTAGTGTCGTTTTGTACTTTCCCGCCAAACAACTTTGTTGATTCAAGAAAGGTGACACATTACAGTTGTGTCTAGATCTCCAACGAGTGAGGTTGTTACGCTGCTCCGGAAAACCGACATATTTTAAGTTGTGACAGTTTTCGTGTTGCATCCTGTTTGCTTTGAAAGTGGAAAATAGACATTATTTTGATTTATGACGTTTTTCCTGTTTTAATTGAAAGTAACAAGAAGACATTATAATAATATTTTGGATTAGGACACTTTTCTTGTTCCATGTAAGTATATTGTTGACGATTTATTTTGTGATATGTCACTTTTTCTGTTATGTCATTTTTATTTTATTTGCATTTATGACAGGAATGCCATTAAAAAAACTCTTCGTTTATGTTACAACCACATAATCGTATATAATACAACGTGTTATGTGCAGTTATTTTATTTTTCTAAATAAACGAACTAATTAAGGGACAGTTCAATAAGCATTGATTTTAAAACTATCAAATATTTCATTTTGTTTTAGATAAAATGGATTCGTCTTCTCGAGCTTCGAGAATTTTACGATTGTGCTTGGAAGATGAGAATAACACCGATACCTTGGAAACATCTGTTGATATTGGGAGTATTGAAGTACAAAACCCCAATTATGTTGAACTTGAAAATATTGAATCTGGGGAACCCATGCAAGCTGCTGAATCCTCGGCTGTTCCAGATAATTTACAGCAGTATACTATGGAAATGGACGAGAAAATAGATACAAAATTCGTCTTAAGAAAAATAGAAAATGGTGTAGTATCTAAAGTATCTGATCATGAAAATTTAGAAACTGTATCAGATGAAAGCAATGCTGATTTAAACCTAAGCGATGATTCAATAGCCGACCCCAGCTTTTCTTCATCTGAGTCAACATCAAGTGATGAATCAACATCAAGTAATGAATTAACATTAAGTGACGAATCATCACCACCAAGTTCGTCTTCTAAACGTGGTAAGAAGAGAGTAATTAGAATTTCAGCAAGAAAAAAAGAGACAGCGAAACGACTCAGAAATATGGGAAAAGAATATCAATCCGTTTCCAAGACGTCCAAAATAATCAAAGCCAGAGAAATTTTAGCACCATGCACAGACAAATGCAAACTTTCATGCTCAACCAAGTTTTCAGAAAATCAAAGAAAGACCATTTTCAACAACTATTGGGCACTTGGCAACTTAGAACAACAACGATCTTTTATTGCTGGGAACATTGAAAGTATACAGCCCAAATATAGGTACACGCGCACGGAAAACCACAGAAAATTGAACAACGCATTCTACTTTCAGATAGAGGCAAAAAAATTGAGAGTTTGCAAACTATTCTTTAAGAATACGTTGGGAATCAACGACAGACCTATAAGAACAGTTTTGGAAAAAAAAGAAAATGGATTTCTTAAACCAGAGAAGAGGGGAAAACACTCAAATCATTTCACAGTTGCACCTGGTATAAAAGAATCCGTAAGAAACCATATCAACTCGATACCACGCATGGAAAGCCATTACCTCCGTGCCACTACTTCCAGAGAGTACATAGATGGAGGTAAAAGTTTAGCTGACTTACATAGAGACTACATGAAAGAACAAGCCGAAAAAAAACAACCAGCAGCAAATCTTATGATGTACTCACGTATTTTTAATGGGGAGTTTAATATTTCATTTTTTTCCCCGAAAAAAGATTTATGCAATTTGTGCGAATCTTACAAAAACGCACCAGAAGTACCAGGCACAAAGGAAAAAAACGAGAAGCATCAGGAAGAAAAAAGGTTAAGTCGTGAATCTAAAGAACAGGATAAAAGATGTGTTGGTGATAATTTTGTTCTTGCAACTTTTGATCTTCAAGCGGTGATGCCGTGTCCTAGAGGAAATTTATCAATATTTTATTACAAATCGAAAATAAATTCTTATAATTTTACGATTTGCGAAGTTGGTAACGATTCTGTGGAATGTTTTTTTTGGCACGAGGGCGAAGGACATCGTGGTGCGAATGAAATCGGATCTTGCATATTAAAGTATCTGGAGAAGAAAGCTTCTGAAATTAATAATGACAATTTGGAATTCACGTTCTACTCGGACAACTGTTGCGGACAAAACAAGAATCGGTATATAATTGCAATGTTTATGCATGCAGTTAAAACACTGAAAATAAAAGCTATTACACACAAATTCTTGATTTGCGGCCATACTCAGAATGAGGGTGATGCAGCCCATTCTGTAATTGAGAAACAGATAAAAAAGTCACTCAAAAGTGGTCCAATTATTATTCCCCAACAGTATGTCACAATAATACGAACAGCCAAGAAGCGTGGAAATCCATATCAGGTGAACGAAATGAGTCATTTAGATTTCTTTGATTTAAAACATTTAAGTAGTATGACAGGCACCAATTATGCTAAAGATGTGACTGGCAACACTATAAAAATGACTGATTTTAAAGTTCTGAGGTTTGAGAAGTCTAGACCAGATTCATTTCTTTTCAAACTGTCATACAAGGACGAATTTGCAGAAATTGAAGTTCGAAAGAGAAAACCCCAATCTTCTTCTGTTACTCTGAAGAAAGCTTACTCTAAAAAAATAGTGATCGAAGGAAAAAAAAAAGAAGACTGTTTGGAGTTGATCCGTTCAAATCACATCCCGCAAAGTTATTTCAGTATTTTTAATTCACTATTTTCTTAAATGTATGTACCTATTTAACAACAGTAGTTTTGTTTAAATTACATACTGCTTTGTAAGCAGAGTTATTTTTTGTTGTACCTACTGATGTTTAAAATTACATTAGTCATAAATAATAAAGCTAAATAAAGTGAAATATTATTATGTTTTTTATTACTATATTCAATACTGTCACAAATAAAAATACATCAATTAGCAACACAAGAAAAATGACACAAGTTAAAATAGGGGTAGTTTTGAAGACTCTGTATGCTTCAAAGTTGCTTAAAAATCTAAATTATACTTTTGAGTCTAAAAAACAACACAAAAAAATAAGTTCATGTGGACCAAGGATTAGTTTTGACTAAATATAGCATTTTTATTTTTACAGTTTTTAATTTTTACTCTCCTGCACAATTTAATGTTTTTGACTTGTGTCACTTTTCTTGCGGGGGTGCGATATATATAAAAATAAGAATAAACTTTTAAAAACGTGTACGAGTGTCTTTAATTCCTACAAAATGGGGGCTCAACCGGGATGAGCTAATAAATAAGAAAAGAAAACTTAAGACGGGTTGACTTAAGTACATGAGGACGTAAAAGTGGACTAAGGGACAGACTTCTTAGACATTATAACCTCTTAGAAAGCGATGGCGAAGAAAGCGAACGTGAGTCAGCTTACCAAGAAGTCGTAAATTCAGTACCGCAGACCGTAGTGACGAGACCATCTTTTACCTTAAAAGACATACAAGACAGTTTACCATCGTTTACTGGAACAGATACGCTAGATGTACATGACTGGACAAGAGAGTTTGAAGATAATGCCATTACATTGGGATGGAACGAACTTCAAAAATACGTACATACATATATGCAAGGAGAAAACACTTTCTTTATAAAACTTTCCGCATTTTAAAAGTTATTACAACTCTTTTGCATTATGCCTAATAATAAGCAAAAGAAGCCAACCAACGATGCTAAGGAAGCAGAGCCGACTGAAGATGCTCCTGCACAAAAGCAAGCAAAGGGCAAAGGTAATAAGAAGTCTCACAACTTTTGAAAGGAGCAGCCAAGTTATTTTTGCGAAGTCAAGCTGGTGTTAATGATTCGGATGCACTAAAAACAGCCATAATAGATGAGTTTGGTAAAAAATTATCGTTATTAGGAATCCACCACATGCTGCAAGATAGGCGTAAAAAGTACAGTGAGTCGTTTAGGGAATACTTATATACACTGATGGAAATTGCAAAGCCAGTTAAAATGGATGAGGTTAGCATAATAGGGTATTTCGTTGAAGGGATTCCCGACGCGAGACAAAATAAAATTATTTTATACCAGGCACAAACAATCAAAGACCTAAAAGAAAACTTAAAAGTGTATGAAAAGGTGTATCAATCACGGAAGTCCCAATCTGCACAAAGTACGTCGAAAGGTTCAGTTTTACAAGAAAGTGCAAATGTAAAAAAATGTTTCAATATTTTAAAATGGACTCGACACGACTTTA
The DNA here is from genome assembly GCF_027943255.1 of Anastrepha obliqua. Taxonomy (NCBI): domain Eukaryota; kingdom Metazoa; phylum Arthropoda; class Insecta; order Diptera; family Tephritidae; genus Anastrepha; species Anastrepha obliqua. The sequence continues at coordinate 25,585,837 of NC_072895.1, forward strand.
ACCCTTTCGCTTTGGGTTATTTAAATGCAATGCTAAATATCGGTGACAAATTTAACAAAAAAGGCAAATTCTTAAAAAAATGCTGTAAATAATTATTAGGTATAATTTCGTTTGACGTTACCAAAATATCAACTGGGTAATTAGAGTTGTAAAGTAAACTTCGTCGGGGATTCACCGTGGAGTGCGCCACCTGTCGCGGGGAAACCCGGACGTTTTAAAACTCGCTAAACAACGGCGTTGTTCGCACCTAATTGGCCCAACTCAACTTCTGTAGTGTTTCACATCATTCAGTTGGTATTAATTTGAAATAAGTATCCGTCAAGTAATCGTTGATTTAACAAATATATTTAGATATATTGTAGCAGTTACGTTTATGTCGTATTACTCACATGCAAGTTAACCCTTTGCACTCGTATGTCACACTGGAGGCGACAATACTAATTTACTCTACAACTCGTATGTCACACTGGAGGTGACAATACTAATGTATGCCTGTAACCAATAGCACTAAATAACTGTAAAATACATACGGTATTCGAGATCTTACACAGTTATAATTTGTCAAGTTTTTGCTTTCCTTAGTGGGAGATTTCAGACAAAGAGCTAAAAAACGTGGGCGACCATCAACATCAGATGTAGAGAATCGACTTGATGGAAAACTCCACATTTTAGTACCTCATCCGGGGAAAAAACATAATGATTGTATGGTCTGTTCTAACAGAAAAGCTAAGGGCGAAAGGAAGACAACTGTTTATTTCTGCGAAACATGCGAAAGACATCCTTTTCTTCACGTTGGAAATTGTTTTAAAAAGTATCACACTGTAAAAGATTACAAAAAATAAAACATTTTATATTAATAATTAATGAAATAAATATAATACGTTGAATTCTACGACTGTAAATTACTTTAATTCATTTAGCTAAAAATAATAACAAGTTGACACGCAACAACTTTGAAAATAAATCGAGTGCAAAGGGTTAATACCCTACTCTGGTAAGCCGCATAACGGCAAATATATACAAAAACTTAGAGTAAGTAATACTTCTTAAAGCTTGCATAAGCACTAATTGGATGATGAAATAAGCTCATCCAATAGTGAAATATTTACTGTAAATATAAACAATTATTTGTTAAGGATAGAATTACAATAAGCAATACTTTTGAAAGCTAGCATAAGCACAAATTTATAAACATAAACAATTATTTGTCAAGTACTTTTAAAGCTAGCATAAGCACAAATTAGAGGATGATGAAATAAGCTCATCCAGTAGTGAAAGATTTATTGTAAACACAAACAATTATTTGTTAAGTATAGAGTAATCAAAAATTTGGTATAAAAGAAATAACGTAAGAATAAAAGACTCACTTCAAGTTGGACTTGGAAAGCAATCGTGTTGTTTTATTTTTTTAACGCTCACCCGCGTTATAACTTTAATTTGCATACATAACTCATGACTGCGCAATGCGCATCATAACACGATCAGTAATATAGTCGACATCGTTCGCTCAAGATACACAACCAGTTTTCAATATATAAAAGTATTTAAGTTGTTATATTCTAAATAAAATTATATATAATAATTATTATTTAGTTATTGTTATTTTAACACCCACCAACAACAATATTGTATAGATATTGTTCAGAATTCGTCCAATCTGGCACCACCTTAATTTATAGCAACTTCCTATGTACTATAACATATTTACTATGTATTGGTATTATTTCTTCGTACGCATCTGTTATTTACTTCATGATGCACATACATACATATGGTATTTATGCACAGTTAGCTTTAAACAGTTTTTTTCCTTTGTACTTAAAATGAGACGCTCAATAAAATTCATTGCTTGTACAGCTTCGAAGTGATCACGTTGTATATTTTTGCTTAAACAGATATATTTGGTAAGTATTTGATTTTATTTATATTTATTTTAATTTTAGAAGCATTTAAGGGGTCAGTCTACTTTGGAGACTCGAAAAAAAGGCTATATTCGTGATTTTTTTTTTGAGAAAACTATAAATGATAGTAATATAAAATTTGTTTGATTTAATAAATAAAGTCTTAAAATTCAGAAATAAATTTTTTTTTATTCAATTTTATAGTATTTTTAGTAAAAAAATAGCAGTGAAGCGTAACGTCTCAAACATGGGTTGGTGAGGCAGCTCCATCAGAACTCAAGAACGGCTTGTCTGAAACAAAAAAATCAAAATGTTTCAGATTCAGTAAGATACTGGCTACAAAATGACCCTCGGATATTAGGTTTTAATGAAGACAAAAAAAATGGCTGATAAAAATGGAAAATTTTTGATAGAACGGTTTTTTTTTCGCATATTTAAAAAAAATATATAGTAAAAATTTAAAATTTCAAAACCCCCGAGCGTCAATTTGGTGCAAATTATGTCTAAAATAGGTGATCCAAATTTTATGAAAATCGGTTGATTAGTTTTTGAGATACAGTGGAGCTAGATTTTGAAAACGTTGTTTTGAGAAAAACGCGTTTAAAGTTTTTAATGCACGCTATACGCGCAGGTAGACGAAATGATGTTCAGGTAAAAAAAAATAGTTAGAGTGCTCGGATTTTCTTAAAATTTTTACACAATATTTCTGGATATATATACTTTCAAATTATGCAAAAAAAAAAAAATTGAAAAATTTTAAAGTGACAAAGTAGACTAACCCCTTAACTTTCCAGAATTTTTGTCAAGTGAAAAAAATATCGGTAATCGTATTATATACATTTAAATAAATATGTTTCTTTGCGTCATACGTTTACTCTGTCATATTGAATTAATTTTAACACATATTTTATTATATTGTTTTTTAATTGATTTTTTTTTAGCCCATAATAAAATGAGTGGAACAAACAAGAAAAAAACTTGTCAATATTCGGAGGAATATTTAAAATTTGGGTTCATACCCGCTGTTCACGATGAGCGGATGCCGTTTTGTCGTTTATGCCAGCAATGCTTAACCAACGAATCAATGAAACGAGGTCGTCTTGAGGCGCATTTGAAGGCGAAACATAGTGCTCATATAAATTCAGATTTGAGTTACTTTAAAAGAAAAGTTTGAAAAAAGAACAACATTACAGTCTCTATTTACTGCTCGTTCTTTAACAAATAATCGTCTTTCTGAGGCTAGTTATCAAATTTCTTTATTAATCGCTAAAACTGGAAAAAATCACACTATAGGAGAGAATTTGATAAAACCGTCAATATCAGCATTTCTTAAAACGGTTCTGGAAAAAGATGACAAAGATGTAAAAGCTATGCCACTCAGTAACAATACTGTTAGCAGAAGAATAGACGAAATGAGTGAAGATATTGAAAAACAACTTGTTGAAAAGCTGAAAACAAGAAATTTCCCAGTACAAATGGATGAATCAACTTTGAGAGACAGGGAGGCAGTATTGATAACCCATGTAAGATATATTGATGAAGGACATTTTACTGAAGAAATGTTGTTCTGTAAAAGATTAGAAAGCACCACTACCTCCAAAGATATACAGTGACTCACAAAAGTATTTTGCATGAGAAGACAAATAAGTTCACGCTTCAATTCCTGTATATTTTTTAAATTCATTTGTTAATTATTTCATAAATTCTTAAACATAAACCTTATATCTACATAAACAATGTATTAAAACTTTAAAAGAAAAATATGTCCCAATGTAAACGTAAAAAAAGTAAAATAAAATAGAATTCATTGCTCACAAAAGTATTTTGCTTTTGACTAGGTGGTGTACAAATATACTAATTTCTATTAATTCAATATTTCGTATGATAACCATTATTTTTGGAAACTGCTTCCAAGCGCCTTGGCATAGATTCTATTAACTTGCGACAAAAGTCAAGAGGTATTTTTTCCCATTCTTGGAGTAAAACATCGTTAAGGTCACTTTTTGACGAAATTTTGTGTTCTCGCACTCTTTCTTCGAGATAGGCCCACAGATTTTTTATGGGGTTGATATCGGGACTTTGGGGAGGTAATACAAATGTTTTGTATTAAAAAGTATCCACATTTTGACATCATGAGCTGTATGCTTGGGGTCGTTGTCCTGTTGAAACAAAAAGTGGTTAGACGACATTCCCATTTTTTCTGCCCTGGAATGTAAGTTGTCTTTGAGAATAGACAAATAAAGATGTTTATCCATCGTTCCATCTATAAACACCAGCTTTCCGACTCCGTGGGCCGACATACAACCCCACACCATGACGGAACCTCCACCGTGCTTAACAGTGGATTTAACATTTTTTAATCGCAGCTCTTCATTTGGCTTCCGCCATACCATACGACGTCCGTCCGGACCAAAAATGTTGTATTTGCTTTCATCACTAAATATGACGGTTTTCCAAAACTCAAAACTTTTGGTTTTATAGGTGTTGGCGAATAAAAGCCGCTTTGCTTTATTGCCTTGTGAAATCAGTGGTTTTTTCCTTGCTGCACGACCGTGAATATTGTTGCTTCTGAGGGCTCTGCGCACTGTCTCATCGGATACTTCAATCTGAAAGGTTGCTTTTATTTTGTCATTGATTTTTGGGGCTGATAAATGTGGGTTTTTGCGATTTTCTTTCAATATTTGGCGTTCTTCTCTCTCAGTTAGCAACTTTGGTCGACCAAAACGGGTTAAATTTTCTAAATTACCGCGTTCTTTACACCGTTTTATTACATTTTCTATCGTTTGGCGGCATCGACTAAACATATTGCAAATATATTTCGTAGATTTTCCTTCATTATGGAGATGTAAAATAATTTTTTTTTCAGCTGTAGTTAGTTCTTTACCCTTTGGCATTTCCGATATGCACAGTACCACAATTACAAACGAAATGAACTCAATTACAAATAAAATTGATTATAATACGCACTTGTAGCCACAACTTCAGCGAAAACAGAAAAAGTAACTGAACTGCGTCCAGTAACGGTATCTATAAACAATAAGCAAAATACTTTTGTGAGCACACATTTTCATTGCTACGCACGTTTTTTGTTATATGCACCTAACGGTACAATTTTTGTGCATGATGTGTAGCCCAATTGCTAAGACAGTGCTCAATAATGCGTGTAAGTATTAACATTTTTATTTTCGGATACTTAGTACATACAAAATCTTAAATTTGTACATACGCGCTATTATGCAAAATACTTCTGTGAGCCACTGTATATAATAAGTTAAAAAACTACTTACATAGATGTCAATGATATACCAATGAAAAATATAACATCTTGTGCTGCAGATGGCACCCCTAATATGATGGGCAAGAAAAATGGCTGCTTAAAATGATTATTGTACATTGTGTTATTCATAAGGAAAACTTGGTAGCTAAAAATATCTCGCCTGTTCTAAATGAAGTACTACATACAGTAATAAAGTGTGTTAATGCTATTAAAGCTAGTGCCAAATGTGAACTTTTCAAGTTATTTTGTGAACAACAAAATGAAGACCATGTGAGACTTTTACTTCATACTGAAGTAAGATGGCTATCCAAAAGCAACTGCTTGAAAAGATTTATGCAACTGTTTGACACTCTTAGTGATTTTTTAAGCGACAAACCTGAAATGAAGTATCTGTTAACAATCGATGGTAAAGCATTTGTAAGTTATTTATAATAGAAGAGAAGTGTAAGGATATTTGCACTACCCTCCTATTGCCTCTGCATATCCCAAGTGTGCAGTGTACGATTGAATCCTTGGGAAACAAGTTGACGAAAACAAAGCGAACACAATATTGACTAATGATAAATAAAGTGTACCATTATGAACAAGACTCCGGAAGTAGCTCAGACGAACTTGAGCTCATGGTTCACCCATCCTCTGCCAGGGGTGGGAGACCGAGTAGTACCGATTACTACATTAGGAACCGCACTGGACCGAGCCGCCCAAGCTTCAGGGCGCAAGTACAATCTTTCATCGAACAACACTCAACCGAGAGCATACGTAGCCTACTATGGACAGTTATTGCAGGGCTGCTCTGCATTGCACTTGTGCGCCTCTTCAGGCAGTACTCTCCAATCAACATCGGAGTCCGAAGACGAAGAAGAGGATCCACAAAAGTACGGCCTATCCCGAAGCGAATTCAGCAAAATATCAGCTTCGGAAAAACTGAATCTAAAGAGGAAGAGGACGATAAAATTGATTGGGGCTCGATCCCTGATTAGCTCACGTGAGGCTCAGCGCCGCGGCTGGCTAAAAGATGGTCTCTATACTCAGTCTTACATCACACATATATATCTTTGAAAAACTAAGTATATTAAATAAGCAACTTCAAGGACCAAATAAAACACTTGTCGATGCAAAAACAAAGATATTTGGTTTCATTACCAATATAGAGTTATATCAGAAACACATTAACAACAAAAACTTTGAACAATTTCATTGGCTCCAAAAATGTGAAGTAACTGATACCGCTTTACTTGTTATTGTCAATAATTTGAATATTCTATCCGCTGATTTAAAAGAAAGATTTTCTGATTTAAAACAAATTGATTTCTCAACATGGATGATGCAGCCAATATTAGTGGATTTGTCTGATATATCAAATTTGCAGTATCAAGAAGAACTCGCAGAATTGCAAAATGATGAATCCGTAAAAACTTTATTTAATATAAAAGGAGCGATGGCATGGCTTTGTGAAGAAACTGAAACTAAATACCCAAATGCAACCAAATGTGCAAGAAAACTTTTACTACCATTTCCATCTTCATATTTAGCTGAATGTGGATTTAGTGCTGTCAATAATTTACTGATAAAAAAAAGAAATCGACTTGATATAACACAACGTGGAGACTTGAGATTAAAGCTAAGTAAATTGGAACCTAATATAAAATCTCTGTGCAGCAAGCATCAAGCGCAAGGATCGCACTAAATGAATATAAAAAAATCAATATTAAAATTATTTTGAATTTCAGTTTTTCATTATATGTTTTGAAATTTTACTTACGATGTTTTGATAACAATTTCATAGTGATTCCTTCCTAAAACTTATCATTTATATTTCTTAAGGGAACAAAACAATTTTTAAAGGTTAAAAATTATGTATGGGGGCATATAAATTTTAGAAATGTTAAGGTGGGGCATGGCCTAAAAAAGGTTGGGAAACACTGATGTAGATGATCTTGCAATAGGTGTAACTTTTCATGTTACCAGGAGCATATATATGTAGGAGTGACAGACGGACGTAAGACAACGAGAAGCGGACACACCTTTTAACAATTTAAGGGCGGGGTAAGGGTTTCAGCGTAAAAAAAACATCTTTTTTGTGAATTTTTTTTTTAAATGTGGATTGAGCAAATTTACTAAAACCTTTTGTATATTATTAAGTATACTTTTAACAATATTCTGTAATTTTTTTATGAGAAAATTTTGAAAAACCAGCCGGTGACAAAGCTTTTCCCAGAACGTCTTAAAAAAAAACAATTTGCGGTGTTCACTATATCTCGGTCGGAAATTATCTGAAATCAAAAAGCATTAAAATTTAGTTAAAGTATCATCAAATCCTCCCCCCAACGTTCTCTGATTATTTTTTTTTTCACTTCAAAATTTTTTATGGCCATCTAAAATATAAACTACAATTTTCCGCAAAAAATTCCGCCATTTTGAGGGTGTAAAACACTCTTAAATTAAAAAAAAAATGTTAACTAAACGTTGGGGGGAGGTATTTTATATGTAGAAAATGTATACTAAGTTTGAAATGAATCGGTCAAGTAGTTTTTAAATGACAGTGAACACGGACTTTGAAAAAGCAGTTTTGAGAAAAACGCGTTTGAAAGTTTGTAAGCTAAGAAACACCCGTAGCTGCCAGAGATATTCTGATAAAGGACAAGAGGCTAAATAAACAATAACTTCAAGACTTTTGCTCAGATCGACATAAAATTTTAGGAATATATTCTTGAAATGTTTAACAATAAGATAAGAGAAAAAAAATTTTTTTATTTTTTTAAAAATACAAACCCTTACCCCCCCCTTAACGTAACGAAATGCAACATAGCGCATTGACGAACACAGTAGTACAAGAACGAACAGAGGACTGAAACGAAGTATGATAGCCTAAGAGCCAGTCGGCAAATTGGCACCAACCATTGCAGACGCTTGAACTTACACCTAATTATAGATGTAATTTGCGTAAAATTATTTTCCGTGTGCAAATTTGTTACTTATAAAATAAATATCTTTGTTTAAAAAAGAAAAATCCTTACATTTGGGGGCTCAACAGCGATAGTAACGGCTTTAGAGACGAGCAAATATTTTTATATTTTTCAACACAATTCATTCCAAGTGTAGGTTTAAATCGACTGTTGATGTACTATAAGTAAGTTTATACTTGCATATTTACCATTCAGGAGTAGTCGGACGCAAACACGAACTTAAGGAAAGACCTCTCCAACATCTAGGCCTGATTGACGACGGTGACGACGATGAGGACGAAAATGCTGATATCCAATTAAATCAAACAGTCCGGGAATTTTCTCATGTAAGCAGCGCGTATTTTACCTTCTGAGATATAGAAGAAAGTCTTTCAACGTTTGATGGGGCTGCTACGTCCGACGTAAAGAAATGGATTGAGCAGATAGAAGAAAATGCAGAAATAGTGAATTGGAATGAAATACATAAATTCTTTTACACTAAACAGTTGTTAAGAGGTGCAGCCAAGCTTTTTGTAAGTAGTCAAATCGGGTTACGTGATTGGAATTCTTTAAAATTGGCCCTCGCTAACGAAATAGAAGAGCAGTATAAGGATATTTATACTACCCGTCTATTTCCTTCACATACCCCAAGTGTGTGTTGTACGATCGAATTCCTGGGGAACAAGTTTGCGAACTTAGCGATTCTAAACTGACAAATGATTTTTGAATACTGTTATGATGAAGAAAGCTCCGGAAGTAGCTCAGACGAGCTTGAGCTCATGGTTCGTCCGCCCTCTGCCAGGGGTAGGCGACCGCGTAGTGCCTATTACAGCACTTGGGACAGCACAAGACCAAGTGTCCCAAGCATCAGGGAGAAAGTACAACATCACCTCCCACAATACTCAACCCTGAGCGTACATAGTATACTATGGGCAGCTCTTTCAGGGCTGTGCATCCTTGCATTTATGTGCATCTTCGGGAGGAGTACCACACCGTCAAAGCGAGTCCGAGGACGAAGACGTGAACCCGAGGCAATACGGGATGACGTATCCCGAGTACGGCAGAATCTCCGATTCAGAAAAGTTAAATCTGAAACGAGGGAGAAGTGTCAGGTTGATTGGAACGCAATCCCTGACTAGTGCTAAGGAAGCAAAGCGTTTAGGCTGGCTTGCCGACAACGCATATACTCAGGGATATCTGACCCACGTCACGCACAACCTGGTTGACCTTTTCGTCAACGGACAGCTAGACAATAAAAGGATCCCGTCCCATTTGACGGACCGAGCGATCCAACAGACGTTCATCGGCAGCAGACATGCATAAGACATTGGCGAAAAGACATAAGAAGCATAGCGAATCGTACCGTGAATACTTATATGCCTTAATGGAGATAGGAAAATCGATTTGTTTAGATGAAGAAAGTTTGCTCGAATATTTTATAGAAGGAATCCCTGGATCCAAATTTAGCAAGTGTAAGGTCATAAATTTAATGACCCATTCAAGTAGTTATCATCCATAATGCATCCCTGCGATGTAGCTACTTTATTATATTAGTTTATTAGTAACTCTCATTTATCTAAACATGTAAATATCTTTTAAAATGAAGTCATAACCAGGGTTGCCGAAATTGGGCATTTCGGACCAAATCTGGTCCAAAAAATTTATTTTGGGCCGATGGGCATCTAATTAAAATTTTGGTCCGTTTTGTAAGCGGGCACAATTTGTTTAGTAGCTACAAATTGCTACATCTGTTCAGTGTAAAGTTTTTTTAATGTTAATGAAACACAGCTCGAACTTAATGTTCACATAAACACTGACAAAAGACGTGAAGAAGTGGTGTCTTGCACTCACCTTATATAACTTCGCTATAATTCAGATTGTTCGATAAATCGACATACAATAATCGTACGTTACCTTTAACTTTTAACTATACACATCCCTACAAATTGACAAACAGCAGGCGCAGGTGAATTTATCAAAATGGAAAAGTAAGTAATTTTATAATTAACCCATTATGTACTAGCGTTGCCATATGGCAACACTGTAGGTTGAATTTACAGTTATCCAAAACAGCAAAAACCAGCCACCTTAGATTGTTTAAGTTATTATATTCGTGTAACGGAAAGCTTTCACCATTGACGAAGCGATTTTGTTTCTATTTTTTCCTTAAATTCGGCGAGTAAGTCTATGGTTTTTCTAGTGCATTTTGTGAATCGCGAAAAAATGTCGCATCGGAAAAGGTAAGTTGAAATATTTTTCATAAATGTACATATATTTTTTTGGTTGTAAATATTTTAGTATTATGAATGTATAAATATTCTAAAGCAACAACAATTTCTTGTGAACTAATTTCTAATTTTCTGTTGTCGAGGTTATTTCTCAGCGTTGCCAAATGGCAACGCTAGTCCATATGATGTACAACTATTCTAAATAATAACTTTTTTGTGTTAGCTTGAAATTGCATGAGATAGAAGATGAATTGGAACAATGGGATGATGCTCAGGATGTTTACATTGAGCCACCGGAGGTTGCAGAATACACCGACGAGGATTCAGCGGATGAGGATTCTGGTGGATTCATTGACAACTTGACTGGAAGACAACTCTTGGCTACTGCTGAAATCGTCACGCGGAGAACGTCTTTTGAGGAAACCGAAGATGAGGTTACAGCTCATGGTCCAGCTAAAAAGCGTAAAGTCAGCTATAAATGGAAGAAAGCTGACTTGCCAGATTTACCCTCCACCGAATTCGAAACGACAATTTCTCAGGACTACGAAGGCAAGACTTGTACGGATATGTTTGAATTATTTTTTGATGAGGGCGTTTGTCAGTTTCTAATTGACCAGACCACTAAGTACGCATTATTTTTGAACTGCCCAGATCCCCGTATAAACATAGCGGAACTTAAATGTTTTTTTGCCATTTTGATTGTCTCGGGTTATAACAAGTTACCAAGTAAAAAATCGTACTGGGAAACTGGCGATGATATGCGAAATTCTTTGGTATCTAATGCTATGCGGCGAGATAAGTTTATACAAATCATGCGATTTGTTCATGCGAGTGATAATACTCAATTGAACAAGAACGATAGAATGAGTAAATTACGACCGTTGATGAACGTTTTAAAAAATAAGTTTCTTGAGCACATTCCAATCGAACAAGATCTAAACTACGACGAAAGCATGATTGAATATTACGGAAGACATGGATGTAAGCAATGTATTCGGAATAAGCCTATTCGTTTCGGATATAAAGCTTGGTGCCTAAATTCTGTCAGTGGATATTTAGCTAATTTTGAGGTGTATCAAGGTTCGATTCCAGGCTCTAATTTGGAACATGAGCAGAAATTCGGTAAAGCGACAGCTCCAATGCTAACTATGATAAACGAGTTACCTCTAGCTATGCGGACACAAAAGCTGCGGTTTTATTTTGATAATCTTTTCACAGGTATTCCACTATTGATGCACTTGAAAAAGATGGGTTATGGTGGTACTGGTACTCTTCGCCAAAACCGATTACCTAAAGAATGTCCGATTGCTAAAGTTGAAACCATGAAGAAGAGAGAAAGAGGTTCGTATGAATATGCTAGTCAAGGCGACGTCGTTGTAGCCCGCTGGATGGATAACTCTGTTGTGACAGTCGCCTCCACCGATCATAAAGTACACCCGCTTGGTACAGCATCTCGATACTCGAAGGCTTGTAAACAGAAAATCAAAATTCCTCGACCCCATCTTATTGGTGCTTACAATCAATCAATGGGAGGCACAGATCTCATGGATGCTCACATAAATAATTACAGGATTGGTATTCGAAGCAAGAAATGGTGGTGGCCTATCTTTACTTGGCTTATTGATGTTTCAGTAAACAATTCATGGATTTTGATGCGCAAATCCGGTAGGAATATTTCTCAGTTAGATTTCCGTCGTGAAATTGCTCAAACATATTTGAAAAAGTACGCGAATCCTCCAAAAGCGGGCGGCAGACCATCAACCTCTCAGTTTGGAGGAAGGATACTGGAAGGAGTTAGGTTTGACGGATTACATCATTATCCCCGGTCTGTTGACAAGAAACGAAGGTGTGCTGGTGAAAATTGTCAAACTATAGGCAGGGTCACATGTTCAAAGTGTAATGTAGGATTGTGTCTCAAGTGTTTTGAAAAATTTCATACGAAATACTAATTATAATAAAAATAATGTATAACTCTATGAACTATGAATAACTCTACTACAAGATAAGAATAGTTAAACTATAATAAATACTTGTTTTCTTAACACAAATTAAGTTTTATTTCATTCAAAATAATTCATCAAAAATTTTGATTTAAGTACTCGTATGTGCCTTGCGTTGCCATATGGCAACAGTCTAAAACTCAAGAATTATAAAAAAATTTTATATTTTTTTTTCATAATATATTTATTTAGACATCATTTAGTATATCCATGAAAATACTATTAAATATAACGTGTTTTGAAACTCCGTCCCTAATGGGTTAAATGATATGATACAAATACCAAAAAAACTATTTAATTTCGTTTCAGGTTCTTAATCAAAAAACCGAAGTCAACCACGGTAGAGCAGCCATCGGGCAGGTAGTTTTATTAAAACATACATGGCACAGGACATTGACATATTTTAATTGTGTTTTTCATATTATTTTTCACAGCGTTGACGTGAATCAAAATGAAAATTACAAACGCAAGTTTAGAGCCGAATGGCTACAATCATTCGATTGGCTACAAAACAAGGATGGATCTGCTTTTTGTGTTGCTTGTGAGAAAGCTATAGATAACCACAACGCTCACCTGAAAGTTCATGAGAAAACTGCGACACATATCCGAAACTGCGAATCGCGCAAAAAGCAACATACGCTTGAAATGTTTTATGATCCTGAACAAGAAAAACAACATATAACAGTAAGAAATGCCGAATTCGCACTTGTGATGTTTTGCATAACCCATAATCTGCCATTTTTGATAATGGAATATTTGCCAGCGTTGTTGGTGGAGTGCTGTCCAGATTCTAGTATCGCCAAGCTGATTAAATGTGGTAGGACAAAGTCAACGCAGATCGCCGAGATTATTGGAAAGAAGGCCAATGATCGAGTATTTGAAACGCTACGAAATACGAAGTTTTCTCTTATCGCTGATGAAACAACAGATATTAGTACCACGAAAAGCTTAGTTTTGGTAGCAAGGTTTGTTGACAGTGCACGAGTGGTACAGGATAGGTTTCTTGCTTTGTTAGAAGTTACCAAGTCAGACGCAGTTTCTATTTTTCAGCTCATAAAACAATTTTTCAATACCAATAATATACCACTTAAGAATATTATCGGCTTGGCAACAGACGGTGCAAATGTTATGGCAGGTGATGCAGGAGGTGTTAAAGCATTGCTTAACAAAGAAACAAATTTTTTTTTTATGACATGCACTTGCCATTCACTTCATTTATGCACAAGTTATGCCAGCAGACATCTGCCGAAAAGCATTGATTTTCTGTGCCGTAACATTTATAATTATTTTTCGCATAGCTCCAAAAGGATCAATGATTTGAAGGAATTTCAAGAATATTGTTCAGTTGAGCCTCACAAAATATTGGGAGTCTCACAGACTCGATGGCTGTCGTTGGAGGGTGTAGTTGCACGGCTTATTGAACAGTGGGACAGCTTAAAGTTATATTTTATTTCTTGCTTTTACGAAGTGAATGGCATTCGCCCTGCGCAATTAGCAGAAGAAATGTGCGCAAACACCAAGTGTTATTTTTTGTTTTTAACATACATATTACCTATAATTAATAACCTCAACAAAGATTTTCAATCGGAGAGTTCCCGACTGCCATACTTATATTCCAATATGAAATCTATTTATCTTTTAATTATAAATAATTTTGTTAAACACGATGTTTGCATTAAGGAAACAAATATTGACTTTAGAAGTGAAAGCAATCAAAAGCCATTGCGTGATATTTTCGTAGGAACTAAAGCGGAGATATTTATGACAAAACACTTAAGTGAAGATGATATAATTGAAGTAAAGAGAAATATACTTTCTTTCTATGTCGAGCTCTTAAACCAAATTAACAATCGGTTTGATTTCAATCGTGAAGATATTAAAATGTTACAAATAATTACACCGGCTAAAGTCTTATCGCAGGAAGATTTGCAGATACTCCCGTTGATACTTACATTCAGTGAGTTAGTGGATTGCGACCCTGACCAAATTACAAGTCAGTGGAATTTGTTAAGGTTGAGTGATGTAAATCTTTCTGCTGATATGGATATAGACACATTTTGGTCGAAGGTGAGCTTATTGAAAAATGGTATCAATCAAAGAAGCTTTGCCGAATTATCCGATTTCATTTTTAATTTACTTTCACTTCCACACAGCTCTGCCGCGGCTGAAAGAAAATTTTCAACGCTTTCTCTAATTAAAACGAAACTACGTAACCGACTAGAAATAAGTAGTATTAACCCTCATTTGTACCAATGGGTCCAGCCAGACCTTTTTAAACTTTGTTTCACTATTTTATATGACAGGAGGCTCTTTTATGTTTTACTGCTTCTTGATATCCTTGGTTTGGTATCTTAGTATAGTTTTTTTCATGCAGCTAATTATAAAATTGTATAGATATATAATAAATTAACTTTTCCAGTGAAAAAGTCACATTGAGTACTAATGGGCCTGGCCAGACCCTTACGCGTATAACGTAGTGGCAATATACTTTTGTATGCAGCGGCCTACTTTATTTTCGGTTTGTGCATGGCTCCCTTTGCTAATTTGAATTTGAAATCCCGTAATACAAAATATTTTTATTTCTTCATATTGAATGTGTCATTTGAAGTCATAAATTGTTGTTTGCATTCAAGTGAAGAAAAGTCGGTGTTTTCAGTGAAAGCGTGTATTTATTGCATAAAAATGAGTCAAATAGATTTTATTTATGATAATGTGCCACGTAGTGATCCAAATTTTTATGAGTTGGTCGCAATTGCGTTGGCCGAAGAGATTGAAAATGAGAGCGAAAATGGCAATAATGATTCTAATTTTGGTGCCTTAGACGTTGAAAATGAGTCGCCACTTGAAGCTTCAGATATTGAAGCTGAATATGAAATTGAAGTCGCGGAAGATTATAGCAGTTCAGAAAGCGATGACGATTTCAATACTGATGTAAGTAACAACTTTATTGGCAAAGATGGGACAGTTTGAAGTAAGACAGTGCCTCAAAGTGGTCGCATTCGCTCCCATAATATACTGCGTTCTTCCGGTGGACCAACTATCGAATCGAATTCGCCTGTTGAAGTGTTTGATGCATTTTTTGCACCAAATATATCATATATTATTATAAGCGAAACAAACAAGTACGGTACGGCAAAAACAAATGAATGGAACTGGCAAGATCTTAACGAAGCAGAGCTGAGAGGTTTTCTTGATATTCTTATTGCAGCAGGAGTCAGCAATAACAATTATCAGGCAGCGTCAGTTTTGTGGAAAACGAACCAGATGCCAATTTTCAGAGCAACGATGTCTTACCGTCGTTTTTTGACAATATCACGTTATATACGCTTCGATGACGGGCGTACTAGATCTTTTCGCTCAGAAACTGATAAAGCAGCACCAATACGAGACATTTGGAACTTTCTAAATGAAAATCTTCAAAAGAATTTTCGACCGTATAGTGAGATAACTGTTGACGAACAATTCTTTCCTTATCGAGGAAGAACAAAATTTACACAATATATACCTTCAAAACCGGCTAAGTACGGTATAAAAGTATGGTGGGCATGTGATGCAAAAACCCATTATCCTTTGATTGGAAATATTTATACCGGAAAAGAACCCAATGAGGAGAGAGCAAAAAACCAAGGAGAAAATGAGCTTATACGTTTGGTTTCAAAATATGCAAATTCTGGGCGCACAAAGTTGCTGATAACTTCTTTTCCAGTTTTAATTTATGTAAGCGTCTAATTGGCTTGGGGCTGTCATACGTTGGAACCCTTCGAAGCAATAAAGCATGCATCCCACCCGAAATGAAAAAGCACAAGAATAGGACAGTTCTTTCCTCTGAGTTTGGATTCCACAAAGACAATGTAGCAATTTGTTCATACGTTCCTAAGAAGAACAAAGCAGTGATATTACTATCAACGGTTCATTATGACAAAGTTGAAGTTGAAGGCGCCAAGCAAAAACCAGCAGCAATAATGAATTACAACAAAAATAAAGTGGGTGTTGATGCCATGGACCAAATGCTAACTCGATACACTACTAAAAGGAAGACAAAGAGATGGTCTTTTGCTTTTTTTTACAATATTGTAGATGTGATGGCATTAGGAAGTTTTGTTATATGCAAAGAAAATAACAATTACACTAAATTAGACGCACGCAGACATTTTTATGCGATTTATCGGAAATATTAGCACTTCCGCAAATCGAGTGCAGACGTAACAACATACATGTTATGAAGCATTCCGCTTGTCGATCTGGAATTGAAGCTATTTTGGGAGAATCTAAGGTATGTATTCAAGAAGAAGTATTCATTTTACAGAAGCTGCCCAAAACCCTCACAGAAACCAAAAGTGATACCTTAGAAAAAAAACGGGATTGCAGTTTATGCCATGCTCAAGACAAACATTGCCGTAAAACCAAATTCTTCTGCCAGGAGTGTGAAGAAGCTGTTTGCCAGCAACATTCGAAATGTTATTACATACATATGTTTTAATTGCATAAAAAACAAGTAATTTTAATTTTAATATTTATTTTGATTTATAGAATACTCTATTTAAGTTTTTAAAATGTTACAATAAAGATAAACTGAAGTTTCCACAAAATTATGATAGATTTACTCCCACCCAGACCCATTGGGTCCAGCCAGACCCATTGGTACTCTATATGACAATTCATATGTCTGTCAAAATAAGGGTTAATAGCATCATGCTATGTAAAGAGCTCGTCAATGTGAAAAGTCCCCACTATGTGTGGTCAGTAAAAAGAGATTTTTTTTTGTAATATTTATTTATTTTAGCGGTTGTTTTGAACAGCTGCAATTTCTTACATGTATAAACGTACATTTAAGTGTTAGTTTTAAAGTAATGTGATTTTTTACAAGACTATAATGCATTGATCTCATATGTATATGTATGTATCTATGTATAAATACTTATGTACCTTCATGTATATGTTAAAAACATATAACAACATATCAATAATAAGCAAATGAATTCATTTCAAGTTGATTCTTGACAAAAAAAAATTTTGGGCATTTTTCCTCGGATTTGGTCCGATTTGGTTTGTAATTTGGTCGGAAATTTTTTTTTTTAGTGGCAACCCTGGTCATAACTGAAATGTACAAAAAAAAAAAGTGGATAAGAGACTCGAAAGAAGTAGTAGTATTGTTGTTGCATTTGCGTACAAAGACAAACAAAAGTATATTGTTGTGATAATGCGCATATGAATTTACGAGTATTTGTTGCACATATATGTTCTATATATACATATCGAAATTGCGTCGTCGGGGTGTCGCGCGTGTTGAAATTCGCGGAAATTCAAGAACAATCGAGAAAGAGAGACACAAAGAAGAACACAATATGTCGCTGAGAAAGATAAATTCATTGAGAGTGGATGAATTTAAAGAGCAATTGCGCGCTCGCGAACTCTCAACTGCGGGTACAAGAAATGAACTGATGCTTCGGTTATCGGAATGCGTCAATGCCGATGAAATAGAAGTTCAAAGCGGCGAAAGTGTGTTGCAAGCTCAGGTAAACGAATTGCGTGTAATGTTAGGTAGTATGCAAGTTAACAGCAGACCACTTACCCCATTACAATGCTAAATGTAAACACAATTGAGAAAACATATTTTGCATCTTACAAATCCGCCAGCTCAGCATTATGCTGCTGCGTAATAAAAATTAATTGAAAATGAAATTGATATCTTCTTTGACCAGGCTGATGCAATGCCAAACCATCATTGTGAAATACATAGATTTAAGGAAACAAATTGTGAAGATATAAATAAGGGAATTTATAGAATAAAGTTTAGTTTTTACTCCGTCTTCAACTGAAGCACGTCTTTTTTAAAAAAATGTTATTCCAGTAAGGAAAAACATAATTTGCATGATGGAAAGAATAATGAGATGGCGCCTATCGTGGTCCCGTTACTTTGCTCTCAGCGAATTTGACAACGAGTTACGTGATTTTACCTCAAGTATGGCCAGATTACCATTTTCGTGATTGATTTAGCATTTTTTTTGTTATTTAGTCTGAGCCGAGCGAAGTATTTTGCTAACTTGAAGTTAGAAGAACCACGAGTGCGACGAAAGAGGTCCCCGAGTAGCTTTTTTTCTTTTCTTTTGATAAAAAAAGTAAAAAACAAAAAAGACGCGTTTGAACGCAAGCCGCCTTGCCCGCGAACAAACATTTTTAATAAAGAAAACGGTACTAGTGTGTTCAGTGCGTGCGAGGAAAAAGCTTGAATTACTCTAACAACCAACCGAAAAAAAAGATTTAGGCGAATCAAAATCAAGGCGCGACGCCATTGAAAAAGCTAAACAAAATATACTTTGAACAAAAGCAACCAACGGAATATAAAAATCAACGTAGCGGCATTACCAGAAACAACCAACTGAGTGCATCATCTAAGGCAGCATTATGAAATTTATAGCCGAAATTCTAACGTAAGTCATAACGAATTAAATAAAGAAATATTGTGGAAAAATAAATCATTGAATATTAAAAAAAAAATTTTATAAATCCTGAAACGAAAGGATAAAATTAGGAGATAAGACATATTGATATTGTTTAGATTTTTTTTTTAAATAATTGAAATAGAAAAAAATGCCGAAACAAAGCTTGAAGGAAATTTATTATAAATACAGAAATTTAACCGAAAAATAAACTGAAAAGCAAATTTTGTAAATTTTAAAACGAAGAAAGGGCGAAAATAAGAATCGCACACTTTAATTTATTATTAAAAAGGAAAAAACATTTATTGTCAAAACTAAAGCTGAAATAAAGCTTCACGGGAATTTATTACTCGAAAAATGTCAAACCCAAGCAATCTGGTACGACCAGCTAGGCTAAGCACAAATAACACAGCCAATCCAAATCCTCAGGACCCATCCGACTCCAACAATCCTCCAACCCAAAGGCAAATAAATTTTTCAGATCTAAGAGAACTAGTTTCACAAATGAGCCCTTGATTTTGAAAGTCGACTAAGTCAAAATTTTTAAAAATCGAGTTTATCAGCTACTTGTTATCTAATCCTAATGAACTAACATAATCTGAAGAGATTAGCAGTATCCCATGAAAATTAACTCGTAAAATTGAGTGTATTTTTTGGTTGTTAAACAAAATACGAAAACTGTTCATTTTGATAGTCGACTAAGTCAGTTCGTTGAGAAATTTTGAAAAATAAATAATAATTTTGTAATGCCTTCAGATAACGATTCAGGTATGATCAAGTAATCATTTAAATGTAAAAACGTACTATTTATAGTTAATTGTAGACATTGTACGGCGAAGAAGTTTAAGTAATGCTCCCAAAAAATGGAAACGAATAAGAGCAATATCGTCTTCAGATGAATCAACTGATACTGTGAAAGTGAATTCGGAACCCCTACAAATGGAAGAAATCAACATGAAATCAAGAAAGAGGAGCCGAAATCAACTTAATTATGCACAAAATATAAGAAAAATGAAGAGAAATAGTGGAGAGGAATATGAAACAAAAAAGTCTAAGCTTGTGAGTGGTAAACTTTTCGAACATAAAGATTGCCGTTGTTCCAAACAATGTATAAATGCAATTGGATATGAAGATAGGAAAGCAAATTTTGATTTTTTTTTTGGAAATTAGCAAGTTTTGAAAAACAGAATTTGTTTCTGCACGGTTTGGTTCGAAAACTATGAATAAAGCAAAGACGACCCAGAAATAAAGAAGGATATATGAGAAAATGTAGTTATAAGTATCATATAAATTTACGGAATTCAGAAGTTTCCATTTGTAGAACTTTTTTTTTGGATACTTTCAAAATATCTTACGGAAGATTAAGCGGTGCCTTAAATGCCAAATCACCTGGAATGGATTTACGTGGCAAAATGCTTGGTTCATCTAGAAAAACAGATGAAGATAAAATTAAAGAGGTACGAGAACATATTCTGAGTTTTCCAGCATGTGAGAGCCATTACACGAGATCACATCACACTTCAGGTCGAAAGTATTTAAGTGCTGACTTAGATATCCGAAAAATGTATGAGTTGTATGTGAAAAAATGTGATGAAAATAATATATCACGTGTGAAGGAGTGGACTTACAGGAAAATTTTCAATACGGAGTTCAACTTAAATTTTCATACTCCTGGTAAAGACACTTGCCAAAAGTGTGATTCACTAAAACTAAAAATAGAAGCATCCAGTAACGAAGACGAGAAGTTGCTTCTTATGGAAATTCGTGATTCACATCTTATCAGTGCCGAACAGGCCAGAAAAAGTTTAACAGATGACATACAAAAAGCAAAAGATAACCCGAGTGAATATTACGGTTTCACATTTGATCTACGGAAAGCACTTGCGTATCCAAAACTTTCTGTTTCGGTAGCTTATTATAAGCGCAACATGTATGTATACAATTTGGGGTTTCATAATTTCCACAATGAAAATGCTAAAATGTATGTATGGGATGAAACAATCGCTTCAAGAGGATCACAGGAAGTTGCGTCCTAGCTTACAGTGATGGTTGCACAGGACAAAATCGTAACATCAATATAGCTTTAGTTTGGTTAAAAATTGTACAGTCATCTGATAACAATGTTGAAACTGTTGATCATAAATTTATGGTATCCGGCCATTCTTTTTTGCCAAATGATCGCGATTTTGGTATGATAGAAACTAAAATTAAAAAATCGAATTATTTATACATACCTGAGCATTATTATAATTTAATAGAAGTATGTAAAAAAAACCCATTTTTGGTGGTACAAATGGCTCAGAAAAATTTCATTTCGACAAAACAACTAAAAGATTCAACGAATAATAGAAAGAAAAACACCAATGGAGAAGCTGTGTCTTGGCTAAAAATTCAATGGATCAGATTTCTAAAAAATTCTCCATATAAGATGTTTTATAAAACTTCCTTAGATGACAATTCCGAATTCAAAATATTAGACCTCTCACCTAAAATAGGAAGACCTAAAATATACAAAAATATTGATTTGCCTCCATTGTACACAACTATTAGACCAATAACAAAAGAAAAACATAAAGATATGATGGATTTACTACCCTATATCCCACCAATTTTTCACAAACACGTTACTTCCCTAAATATGTATTAACAAATAATTTACTTTGTTACAATGAAATGAGTTTGAATAAAATGTTAATTACTAATAAAAATGTTTCCTTGGAATAAGTCATTTATAAAGTCATTCTGTTAATTTTGAAAGTCGACTAAGTCATTTGCAACCTTTCAAAAGCACATATCCAGTTAAAAATGGTTATACATTTCACAACCATAATAAATTCTTGTTTGTTGGCACTACTTTACTGTCGAAAAATCATTTTCCATAGTGGAAAAATATTTTTTAATCCTTTAAAACGCAAAACTCTAATTATCTCGAAACAAGGAAAATATGACTTAGTCGACTTTCAAAATCAAGGGCTCAAATAACCTTAGAAGTTCTTAGCAGTCAAGCACCAACAATTGTGCAGGCCGCACTCTATCCCAACGCGAATTTTGTTAACATGGTCGACCAAACAATAGAAACACAACCTCTAGACAGTTTAGGCGACCTCGACAAAATTCCCGACGTTGTTAAATGCTTAAGGGAATTTTCAGGAAGACCAGGGGAGTTTAACTCTTGGAGGAAGAGCGTGGAAAGAATACTCAGAATTTATGAGCCCTTACGCGGAACAGCAAAGTACTATGGAATCCTAAACATAATTAGGAACAAAATCGTAGGATTTTCCGCGCAAGGAAACCTAACTAAATTTAATTAAATATTTTAACAAACCTCAACCAATTATTTCACCAAGGAAGTGAAAACATAACTTAATATTTAAACACAACCAAAGGTTTTCACAAGGAAGTGAAAACGTAGCTCGTGCGACCAACAAATAGGTCGCTATCCCACGGGCATACGACACCAAATGCGCAACTATTCAATAGCTGACCGTGCATTATCATTCTTGGGAACCAACCTGTCACCAACAGAAGTCACCTGTCAACCAACGTGACTTCGTGGAATAAATAGAAGTAAGAAACATATTTTGGTTTAGTTATTAAGTTGCTTTGAGTAAGTAAAAGAGCTTTTGCTTCCAAAAAATATTATTTTTTTAGTTCCTCAATAGAGAAACCAATAACTTGCATAAGCACTTATAACACATAACGTAACATAACAATAAATATTTACTCTAATTAATTTAATCCGTTTAGGCTAAGACACTATAAAAACTTGAGCTCAAGAATAAATAAACCACTTGTAAAGTTACACCGAACGCACTCGCATTTTATTTTTCATATCACACGAAAGTAGTCAAAAGGCAATTTGTTTGTTCGCGTACTTTCCACCTAATATAATAAAATAATTTAAAAACGCTTAAGATTTTCCACACACTAAAACATACGTAGAATACTATATAAATGCGTTAAATGTAGTCTAATGCACTCAACACCAGAATGTACAAAAACCAAAGAAATGCTACCTATGTACGTGTGCTCATTGCCAACAACACCACACTGCGAACTATAAAGGCTGCATAGTTTATCAACAACTTACTAAAAATAAGCCCATAACTCAGTCACCGACAAGCATTCACCGCGAACGGTCACCAACGCTCCTCGGCTGTTTATATTTACAGAGTGGTTACAGTGTTTCACATTATTGTTCAGTGCCCAAACAGCAACCTCGTGTTATTGTGCTATTTGTGTTATCTTTATGCTGAATTTCCTTACTTTCACCGTACACACACCTAAAACCTGCATAAAATCAACATAATACAGTGTCAAATATCCCCTGGGGCCACCAACCTGGGGGATAATAGAGCAAACCTAGCCCAGCCCCAGCCCCTGAGCAAAAAGAAAAAAAAAAGAATTCGTCCAATCTGGCACCACCTTAATTTATAGCCACTTCCTATGTACCATAACATATCTACTATGTATTGGTATTATTTCTTCGTACGCATCTGTTATTTACTTCATGATGTACACACATACATATGGTATTTATGTAGGATAAAATGCACCCCTGCATGGCAACCCGAACACGACGAAGACACAGAAAAACTAAACGGACGCCACAGAGTTTGAAATAGTGAGTTAGACATGGTAGAACGGGGTGTTAACACCAAAAGCTGAATAAATGGATTATAAGTTTGTAATAAATAAAAGCTGAATAAATGGATTATAAGTTTGTAATAAATAAAAGCTGAATAAATGGATTATAAGTTTGTAATAAATAAAAGCTGAATAAATGGATTATAAGTTTGTAATAAATATACTGAATAAAAAGATAATAATAAGTTTATAATAAATTTACTGAATAAACGGATAATAAGGAGTTTGTGATAAGTGTACTGAATAAATGTCCTGATATTAGTGAATTCCTACATTTATGCACAGTTAGCTTTAAACAGTTTTTTTCCTGATATCCTGATTTGTACTTAAAATGAGACGCTCAATAAAATTCAAATTCAATACCAAAAAAGATGATCCAAAGTTCATCATAGTGAAAGCCAGCGATCCAAAAAAAAAAACCTCTCATCTTACTCCATCTTCGCGGTCCACAAATCCTTACTGGCTATATGCAGAGACGTAAATAAGATAATCCCAGTTGCGGATGGAAGCTTAATACTTTTGTTAAAACGCAAACAAATTCTTAGATGCCAAGACTCCGCCCTAGTATATGCGAAATAACGGCAAAATACCACGAAAGACTCAACAGCGTCAAAGGAACGGTTTATGCTCCATTTCTAAATAACGTACCAGAAACTGAAATCGTAGAAGGATTCAAGGAATATAGATAGAATTTTGAAACCAACCGGAGTCGTCCTCCTCACATTCTACAGTTATCATCTACCTGACAAAATAAACATCGCATGGATCAACACATCCGTCAGACCTTATTACACCAACACAATGCGCTGCAAAATATGCTAAAGAATTGGCCATATCCAAAAACTTTGTAAAGGCATGTCCGCTTGTGTCTCGAGCAATTTACCTCCCCACGTTCCAGAACCATGTACAAGAATCTACTGTGCAAACAGCGCTGGAGATCACACAGCAACATTCAACTCCTGCCCAAAATACCTACAAGCAAAAGAAGTGCTAATAATAAAAACACAAGAAAAATGCTCAATAACTTACAATTATACATTTTTTTTTTTGAAATTAATGTCAAGTCGAAACCTAACATGTATACAAGTTAAGCCACAATAGTCCAGCAGCCACCCTCGTAATTATTTCTGTACTCATTAACACCTAGCAGCATCGCCAACACTTGCAAGCGAGAGAGTTGTTTGCCTGGTATGTTGAGCAGAGTCAGAGAACTTAGCTTCTGAGTTACTCTGGTAGAGCAAGCAAACGATCACCGGATTCTTATTGGAATTGAATAAGTAATTACTGTTGCTGATAACAGCGGAGATTGAGTAGGCGGTATGATTATTCTTGCTGGATCGTTTTTCCAATCAGAGTATGGTTGCAATTGGACTACGCAGGTCGTACAACGAGAAGTAGCGACACACGTATATTTGATTAATAAATTTAATTAATATTAATAAAAGTATTAAGAGTTTTATTCACTTACATGTATTAATGCTATGTTTTTTATTTTTGTAAAATAAAGCATTATGTACCGTGGTACATGTGCACATTTTCTTAATTTCTTCTAATTTCCATCCTCCTTATGTTCATACACACAAACGAAACACAGGTATGTCTTCTATATACAAATTAAACACAGCGATAAAATGTCCCACCCGATCATGATTACCTTAACGAAAGTAGTGAAAGTTTCCCTTTTTGGCTGTTAAGTTTAAGCCCAGCCGACGTAGTTTTATTCACTACAAATCCATCGAGGCGTGCACACGTATAAAAAAAAAGGGGGAAACTAGCATACGCAAAAACAAAAAAAAAAAGAATAAATTGGAGCTATCATTTAAGGGATCATAATTTTTGGTAAGGCTCTTTTCCACCGACATTTTTTCGTTAATACATTTTAAGTAAATTTTAATACAAGTATATGCGCATATACTTTCACCTTACAGAATTTCTTCAAGGCTGTCGGCCGTCAATATCCTCTGCCACATCGGATTCATCTACACCTAAGCGTACTCTCATACGTACCATAGCATTATAAAAGTTTTCAAAGTTTTTCAAAGTTCCAAAAGTTTTTTTTTTTAAAAACCAGTGTTTTGTGAAAATATGTATATGGGTTTAAGCTAACTTTTTGCGGTTCTTCGAACGCTTTATATATATATTATATATGTATATATATATACATACATACAATGATTAACAGTTGTTAACTGTTAACAGCCACAGTTAAGAAGAAAAAAAAAACGAAATGCTTTTGAATTAAGTTAAAATCGAAACTAGTGAATAGTTATTAAATTTTTATGAATTTTGTGAAAAAGCTTTCAAATCATGATAGTTAAATAATTTTTGTTTCTTAATTTTTTTTCGTGTGCATATACATATGTATATAGGCTAACATTATTAACCTCCCTCAACATAGTTTTTTACTTTTTTTTATTTTTCTTTGCAACTTTATAAATATTTTATAAAGATAATTTTTTTTTTAAATGGAACGGAAATCGAATTAAAAGAAAAAGAATTTTAAATAAGTGAATTTATCATAATAAAGGATCAACCTAATATAAATTAAACCACACAAAATCTAGCAACAACCACACAGCGAGGAGGCCTTCTACGCATCGTTGGACTGCTATGTCGACACCAATATGTAAGTGCAATTGCTAATTCTTTATATTCTTTACTTTATGTTAATATTCACTCTCCCGCTCATTTAAATTCATGTAGACGTAGGTATGGAAGTATAGTATGTAGCAATTTGCAATAACAGTTTTTTTTCGTTTGAGAGATCTCATTTATGCAGAACAATGTACATCCATACGTACGTAAACATACTTTGATATTTTCGGTTATTCCATTCCGTTCCTTTTGTTTCCTTATATACATACTTTGAATATTATTTAATATATTTTTCTTTCGGGTTAATGACTACATATATGTATATATTATAGAAAATGTTGAGGTTGGGCAGTTTTAGTAAGTTAATGTACACCCACAAAATAATGTTAGTACGCCATTGTTTAAAATATACTTATTTTTGATAATTTTAATAATTTGTTAATAAATATTGTAATGAAAATGATTTACTAGATTTTTTTATAATTTTGGTCTGATTTCGGAGGAAGTGTAGATGATCTAATGGGGCTTTATTTGCATCTACAAAGCCAAGGTAGGGTGGGTATAGAGCAGCCGCACGACATACACATGCACGTTAACACCACCCATATCACACACTACTTACCAATAATGTAAACATTTAACCATAATTTAAGACCACACACAAATTCCCAATAAATAATAGAAGCACTTATGTATTAATAGCGAAAGTGTCAAATATGTCATTGACACTTTGCTAATGAAGGAAGCGGCCGTCACCTAACACTTACGGTCCGCTTTCCATAGAATTAAGATAAACATAGAATCCTAAGCCTCACACATATAAGCTAGGGTTACGAATGTAGTAGTAAGAAAATATGTTATAAATAAGAAGGAATGAATAAAGAGAGTTAGACTTATTATTGAAACACCAAGCAAGATGGTTTAATTTTTAAAAACCTTCCGCGCTCCGTGCGAAAGTTAAGTTGCATGTTTATCTCGTGAGGCGATAGTTATGATGGTAGCTTGGCTCTGCTGCTGCGTTTCCGAACCCACATACTGAAGCTCCGGGACACAAGCGAGTGCACACGGCGCAGTGACAGACCATCACCACAAGCAAGCCTACCAGAAATCACCTATGGTCACATAACAATTATTGAAAATCATCAGTTTTTCGGGCCTCCGACTACCCCTAACCCCTTAAAAAATTAATTAATTATATTATTATAGATCATTTGATGGCCTAGTTGGCAACGGGAAACTATTCAAGGAGAATTTCCATATGGATGTGTGTAGTTTTAACCAGTTGTAAGAGTATAAACTGCTTCGTCCTCAACTGGGACCTAAAAAGCGAACACGGCCAAATGATGAAATCTCACCAAAGCCAAAACTATGTTAGCTGCCGGGTTGGACTAAGTTTATGCTCATAACTTAACTAACGAATTTCTAATTTCAAATTTTTTTTGTTCTTATTTAATTAAATAAGATTCTTTGCTTGTGCAACACTTCAACGGGATACTGCGTCTGTTTACCGCATAAGCAGACAACACTTGGGAATCATTTTAACCGAAGTTTGTGACGCCATTGTTTCTGCATTAGCCAAGAAAATTCCACCGCTCACATCTGCAGCAATAGAACGCATTAATGCATATTCAGCAAGCGGAATATTCCCACGATCATATAGAGTAGTGTTAAAAGGAATTCACTATTCCACTCCCATCGAAGAAATTACCAATTCAATTACACAGCTAGGCCATAAAGTCCGGAATATTTATAATGTTAAAAGCAGAATAAATAAACACCCGCTATCAATGTTCTTGTATAAATCCAATGCAAAACCAAAATTTATAAATTATATATCCTTACATTATAAATTATTACATTACATAAATTATTTGATTTACGGTATAAGGTCCCCAATAGCTAATTTTTCAGAAATAAAACAATTGCTTTACAAGCTGGATGCCCAGCTTGAAGTAATAATAAAATAAATGAAATAAAAATTATTTTATAAATTATTTCATTACATGGCGACCCTGCCAGCTTGGTGCTAAGATTTTTTGCACAAGTGGCGGAAAGCGCAATACTAATTCCAAAGTCCTGGTATTGATCAGCCGATAAGATCTGCCAGTTGCGTAGAAGTTCCTGGTCTGGCCAATAGACCAGAAGATAGATGACCACAGAAGGGCCGAAAGCTATCTCCATTGAGGAGTATAGGAGAAGAAATAATTTAATAAAGAAACCAGCCGAAATAGTCATCCCAATCGTAAAGAAGCCAAAGCGCAGAGGCGGCTATACCCAGCACATTAAACGGGAGATTGGATATCTGTTACGAGAAGTCAACACTCAGGCACCACCACCTTGGAACAAGGCTTGCTCCATTTGGGAACGCATCTCAAAATTGGAATTCCTGCTGCAACAGCGTAATCAGATTAAATAAATACATACAAAACAAAAAACTGTGCGTGCTTCACGCAGACAGTATAGGCTGACAAGCGTTAACCGCTCGCAGAAAAAAAAAATATAAATATAAATCCAATGTAAAAACAAAATTTTTCAAAATGTTTATGCACACATTGTCGTTTAAAAAAAAAAAAATAAAAACAAAAAAAAAAAAACAAAAAAAATATAAACCCAATGCAAAACCAAAATTTATAAATTATATATCCTTACATAAATAATAATAGTATTAATAATAAAATAAATGAAATAAAAATTATTTTATAAATTATTTCATTACAGTTGATTTGGAACCGAATGACAACAACAAAGAAATATACGCGATGAGACATCTGAAAAATGCAATAATTAGAGTAGAACCTCCTCGTCAAACAAGTGATATCGTTCAATGTCATAGATGTCAAGAGTCCGCAACCTTGAACATCAGGTGATTAAAGGGGACCAAATTAGAATTAGAACCTTTAGTATTAAGTATGTGTGTATGTATATAAGCAAGCCTATATGCAAAATAAAACAGTATACTTTTGGAGCTCATTGAATTTATAACGTTTTTCTCAGCCTTGCCTCCGGACAAACAAACGAGTTTGTCTGTACACTCGTAATGTTAGTTTCAGAAACTCATTTTACAGCCGAAACATTTCTCAAAATTAAAAACTACGATATAATCACATGTAATCATCCAAGCAATAGGGCACATGCTGGCTGAGCTGTAATTGTAAGATCTAGTATAAAGTAAGATATGCTAGAACCAATACAAACCGCATCAATACAAGCCGCTGGAATCAAAATAAAAGCAAACAATGCTGTCTTACAAATTTATGCTTGTATTCACCTCCACGGCATACTATCAAAGCCCCTGAATACGAAAACATGTTTAACTCATTCGGACCTAGATTTCTAGTGGGAGGCGATTATAACGCGAAGCACCCTTAGTGGGGCTCTTGACGAATCGGCTCCCTTAGCAAAAAAACTGTGTTGCTAACTCTAGAAATTGTAATTGTAAGTAAAAGTGGAGCAAAAGTAAAATTTGTAGAACAAACATAACCATTGACATCATTGCTATTTGATTTCCCCATATTATGCTGACATTTGAATTTCTGAATTCGTGAATTTGAGTAAGTATTTAAGTAAATTCGAATTATTTAATAAATAAATTATAATTTTACATTGATTAGGTTATTTCCGTGCTGATTTAAGCCTTTTCCTGTCCCTGTTTGTAAGTGAAGCTGTTTTCAATCGATTTCCTGCCAGAGTGCACGTAAGTTCAAACCAATGGCCAATAGACTGTGTAACTATCTAAAAACTGCCCAACTACAGTGCCACTCGTGTTTTAAATCCCATATCCTAATTGGTATGTACATATTGTCATTTCCATTGTGACGGGTGTGACCGTGTTACTGATATTTTTCGTTATAATTTTAGAATTTAAAACTGTTACTTAAATTAAAGGACACTAATCCCTGTCATGTGAATATTAAAGTTGTTTGATACCAAGTACATACTGAAAATGCATCATTTCCGACCATAGCTGCCATTTGAAGACTGTGACGGGTGTGACCTTACATATTTAAGGGGTTATATACCTTGTGTTTTTCAAAAAAATCAAAATAAATTTTATTTCTTTATCGTAAAGTACAATCCCTTGAGAACATTTTCCAAAAATTTCATAGAGATCTGAGCAATAGATTGAAAGTTACAGCGTTTTAAACTGTGCGTCGTCACAACGTAACGTAACTAAACTTGAAACTTTAAACGCGATTATCTCAAAAACGTGTTTTTCCAAAAATGCTTTTGCGGTGGACGCGATTGCAAAAAAAGTATTCAACCGATTTTTATAATTTTTTTTTAAATTGTTCGTAATTGATGTCGCCTCTTAGTGAACGATCAACTTTTTATGTATAAATTTTTATTTTGCAGATATGAATTTTTTAATGCCAATTTTAGGACTGTAGAAGTGGAGTTTTTTAAAAACATGTTCCTATTTTCAAAAAAATCAAAATATTTAATATATTGATCGTTCACTAAGAAGATATAACCCTATACTAATGAAATCTTTTCGATTTTTTGATTTCAGTTGACTTGGTGGACTTGAATCGCGTCCACCGCAAGCCTCTTCCAAAAAAAGGGTCTTGGGGGAAAACGCCATAACTCCGCCATTTTTAAATATTTTTACACAAACAAAGCCTTTTTTTTTCTTTAAACATTGTAATATCCAATAATAAAAACTTTTATACAATAAAATTATTGCTACATATCTTTAAAAAAAACCCAACTTTCGCTAATTTCACCGGACCACAAGGTATATAACCCCTTAAGCTTTCAACAAAACTTTACTTTCATTGACGTTTTTGTAAAATGTCCCAAATATTATATTATATATTAAATATTATATATATTCAAATATAACGGGGTTTTGTCAATAGTCATAAAGGAAGAACAAGAAAATGTAAAATAAAGACACATCGTAAAAAGAATGTAAACTCACTTTTCAGTGTAGGCGAAGTTCACAGTGTTGCCAAACTTATTAAACTTAAGGCAAAAATATAGTTTTTGATTTTCCCATATATATTATTCTCTGGCAGACATTATTTGACTGAATTTAACTAAAAACAACTAAATTAATTTTTTTCTGAATAGGGCCGTTTTAGGTGGAATTTACCAGGGTCATTTCCATTGTGACGGGTGTGACCGTGTTACTGACATTTTTCGTTATAATTTTAGAATTTAAAACTGTTACTTAAATTAAATTAAATTTTGCGTTACTTTTTTTTTGTCGGGAATATAGCATGTTGTCTGTTTTCTTTAGCTTAAGAGTTATCTAGTTTTATTTGATATATTTAATATTTATATAATATAATGATAAAATAAGCTTTAGTAAATCAATGATAATACAAATAATTACAAGTTAATCAATAAAGCAAACAGAAAACAATAACCTATGTTCTTTTAAATTTTATTGTACATGCATCCAACAAATAGAACAACCGGGGCATATTATTTGTCTGCGCTGGATTATTTAAGTTTACGTATGGAGTTTATTTTAGTTTCAATGTTTTATGGTGAACACAAACTTTGCTCCGGTTGTTGTGTAATTTCAGTGCAACGTTTATACAAGTGTACTCGGTAGTTAGAAAAGTAAAAAAGCTGATTAAGTTTTATTACTTATTTAGTAAACCAAATATGCCAAAATCCAGTTGCAAATTGTGCTATAATACATGGGCAAAAGAAAACATCAGTATGTTCCATGTTCCCCCAAGACGCAATAAAAAGAAAAAAATGGTCCGAGTCCTGTGGTGTCGAATTGCAGTCTGCTTCAAAACTTTGCTCGCTGCACTTTACTGCAGAGAATTTTGTATCTGGGTTGAATCGGAAACGGTTGAAATTATCTCAAGATGCTTTACCATACCTATTGCTATTGAAAGGATTTGCAGTTAGAATGAATTAAATAATAATTCTTCCAAATCCGTGGATGTTTCAATCCAAACCGAATAAATATTAATATAATTTAATTTCACAGCATGCTTTTTTTAATAAATGAAGTTTGTACTCTAGATCATATGAAGATTGTCGAGTATCATTTCTTGAAGTAGAAGTAGAGAAACTCAAAAACAAACTCGCTGAATATCAGAAGCTCGAAACTAGTGTGCAGTCCATTTTTACGGAAGCACAGGTGCGTAAACTAAGAGATGGCGACAAAAACGTCCACTGGACTTGGAACGATATTTCTTGCGCTATTTGTCTACATGCAGCCGAACCAAGGGCATACCTGCATGAATCATGAATGCAAACAAACAAATTTATGTAATAGTGGTTGGCTGAGCTGACGATGCGTGTACTAGCACAGTCCAGTCGTTAAGAAGCCGCGCAATGAAGAAGTCGCGTGTAAAAAATAATAAAATAAATTAACTTTAAACCGTTTTATATTACATACATGTAGGATAAAATGCACCCCTGCACGGCAACCCTAACACGACGAACAAACATCAAATTGAACGGACGCCACAGAGGTTAGAATACAATAGACATTGGAGAACGGAGTGGTGAACAGTGAGGTACATGTGAGCGATTCAATAGTGGACGTATTAAATGAACAATGAACTATGTAATAGATTTACTTTTAATATAACTAATAACTTTGTAAATAATTGCTAAATAATAAAGAATTCCTACATACATGTGAGATGGCAGCCCTGAATCATACTAGTAACACCCCTGTACGAAGTAGAGAAGAGGAACAAGAACAAGGATAAAAAAAGTCAGTCGTCAGCGTAATCACTCAGCAGCAACAGTCGCAATTTTGCAGTAATTTTGCTAACTTCATTTCATTTTAATTTTGTAATCAATTTTCTTAATGTATTTAATTACTATTTAATAATAAATAAAGCCTATTCAAGCTTACATACATATCTACTTTCTTATCCTTTCCAAATAAAACTTCTTATTTTACAGAAGCAATTGGAAAATTTTGGTAAGAAAAGTGTTTTTAAACAAAATATCATATCAACTACGATAGAAGGAGGGGCTTGTGTAGCAGGTGCCCAATGGAGGCTTTGGTTGCTGACGTCATGACGGCAGAGTCGCGAAAGGAAGTCAACAATTTTTTAGAGAAAGGGAAGAAAAAGGGCCAATGTATGATAGTTTGGCAAAGGATGTAAATATAAGTTAATAATTAACATATTGCCGCAATTCAATTGTCGACACATTTTCGTAGTTAATAAAGTTAATAAATTTATTGTAATAAAGTTCAATTCCCCCTATGGCAATTTAATTGCTGACACATTCCCGTTTGTTCCAAATATAATCATTTACCTTTCTCACAATATTTACTTGAAGTGCTGACGACATGTTTGCATTGAATGCACCTCAAACAGCTCACGTTGCACTCAATGTGATGATTGCTGCTGGACATTTAATATTAAGCAGCTAGTAAGAAAACAAATTAATATTTAATCAACGGTCCGACTAAGACGACATAGTCTTCCGGCAAAATTATAATTAAAAAATAACGACATAGTCCTCTCTTTACAAAAAAAAAATAACAATATTAATAAGTCTTTTATTGTTGAAATGGAAGTTAACACCACAGTTAACTCGCTCACCTGCAGCAGAAGCACACCTGTCTATTGAAATATGCTAACAGTGCGTCTGCTTAATGCAACGTGATCCATACGCGAGTTATGTGGAATGGCCCCGCTACCACACATAAAGTTATGAAAAAGAAAACAATAGTAATAGACATTTATGATTGTAAAATGAACCTTAGGCATGCCACTCAGCACTTTAGAGTTAGAAATATAAATATACATATGTATGTATATGCTTAAGTGTAATCCGTTTATTGCATATATGTATGACTTCACGTACAAACAAACATACTGGTGTCAACACTCAAATATGCAAAACATACTTGAGTGAAATAAGAGAACACAGTAGAACAATTGCAACTATGTTGCAAGTCTAAACAAAAGTATATTATTTGGATGGTGCTGAGTAGCATCACGAACACACATACAGTTGTACCTCGGTTAACCGGGCCTCTACTAACCGGGTACATCTGTTAACCGGCATGCTGTGTGTTTGATTTTATATCTCTATTAACCGTGCTTTACCTCTATTATCCGTGCGGCGTATAATAACTTTTTTCAATTTAAGTGAATGTGCAAAGAAATAAAATTCGGGGATTCCCATTTTTTGTTTTTATGTAATAAATTTGTATCAAATTTCACTTTCATTCAGTCTGTAAGTGAAATTTGATCTCTTAACAGGTGCTTTTGTGAAAATGGCTCCATCAATAAGTAAACTGACAAAAAGAGCAAGAAAAGTTCTTTCAATTAAAGAGAAAATAGAACTGATTAACGAATATCGCAAGAACCCATCCGTTCATTTTTTATCTGAAAAATATGGTGTTGGCAAACAAACTGTACGAGACTTAATAAAAAACAAAGAAAAAATTTTGAAATATGAATCGGAAAGTGATTCAATTCACGGTTTAAAAAATAGACATACTCTGAAAAAATCCGAAAATCCAAAGGTTGATTTTGCAACATATGAATGGTTTCGACAAGAAAGATTTAAGGGATGTCCCATTACAGGTAATATTACTCAAATCCAGACATCCACATAAACTGAAAATTTCCTGCAATTTCTAGGCGAAATGATTACTGAGAAGGCAAAATATTTTCATGGTAAATTAAACATAAATTCCGAGTGTAAGTATTCATCTGGTTGGCTGGAAAAATTCAAAAATCGGCATGGAATTCGTAGGCTGAAATCCACAGGAGAAAAGGAGTGTGCTGATAATGTGTCTGCAACGATGTTTGTGGAAGACTTAAACGAATACATTAAAAATGAACAACTTACAACTGAACAAATTTATAATGCAGACGAAACCGGTCTATTTTGGAAGTGTTTGCCCCAAAATTCGTTGGCGAGTGGTGATGAATATTCTATTGAGGGGTACAAAGAGTCCAAGGAAAGAATCACAGCTTTACTTTGTGCAAATGCAGCTGGGACTCACAAGTGTAAATTGATGATAATAGGAAAAAGTGCTAATCCAAGATGTTTAAAAAATGTTAAATACATTCCTGTAGTTTATAAGTCTAATAAGAGAGCTTGGGTAACACAAGAGCTATTTCTGGAGTGGTTTAACAACAATTTTGTACCAGAGGTAAGAGAACATTTACAACGCATTGGTCTCGAAAAGAATTGCAAAGTTCTTTTGCTATTAGACAACTGTCCAGCACACCCGGATGTAAATGCAATGATATCTGATAATGTTACAGTAAAATATCTACCACCGAATTGTACATCTTTGATTCAGCCTATGGATCAAGGAGCCATTCGGAGTTTCAAATGCCAGTACCGTAAATTTATCGTGCAAAAACTTGTGGATTCTAATAGTCGACACGAATTTGTTAAATCTTTGAACATTAAGTCAGCTTTATGGACAGCAGCAACTTCGTGGGATTCTGTAACCCCACGTGTTTTAAATAAAGTTTGGAATAACTTACTATCTCAAGATGATGAAAATGATTCAACTTTTAGTATTGAGATACAATCAGATGTATTAATACCACCTGGTTTTACAGCTGATGCTATCTCAAAGTGGATGGAGTGCGATATTGATGTCGCACCGTTTGCTATTGTATCTGATGATGAAATCGTTAACATGGTCAATCAAACAGAAGAATATGAGCTTGAGTCAAATTCAGAGGAATCAGATGGAGGTAATACGGTAGAAACCCCCACATTAGCTCAAGCAATAGAGGCTAGTAGTGTTTTGTTAAAGTTCTTAGAAAACTATACTGGTACAGGTATTTCAGAACCAGACAAAATACAAGTGTATCGCATACAAAGTCATTTACTTAAGGAACAAATGAATTCTAAAAGACAAACTACTTTAAACGAATATTTTAAATTAATATAAATATGCATTTATGTACCTATATGTATGTATATGAAAGTATATTATAAAAACAGTAATAAGATATGTATCTGTATTCATAAGTATGTTAATAGATGCAAATTTACATGTTCTTTTTAAAAATAAATAAAAATAATAAAATTTTTGAATATTTCAAAAAACCTCTTTCAACCGTGTTTTCGATTATCCGTGCTGAGCCCAGTCCCGAGCAACCCGGTTAATCGAGGTACAACTGTATTTACGATCTAAATATGTATGTTCTGAGGCTATATTTAAAACCTAAAAATTTAAGTAAAGGCAGTTGTGGCCGAACAGCGAGGGCGACTACTAGTAGTCGTTGAAACTCCTTTTCAAATTTAAAATTAATAAAATTTTGAAAAAACATCAAGTGGAAAATTTGGTATTAATTAATAAAGGAAAGGAACTCCAAAGCTGAATAGCCACAACCCAAGGTTTCCTCATAATTGGAAACATAACTCGCGCATCCAGCAGACAGCAACTTCACCTGAAATGCACAACATCGTGGGAACCGCTATGCCAACAGAGTTAGGGTAGGAATAAGGCTAGCTTAAGTATTAAAGGTTCTGAGTGTGGCGCTGCGCGGGCAGTCTTGAACCAGTAGTCTTCAACCGGTTGTCTTCAACCAGCTAATATTGTATTAGTAATATAATAAAGTATACTGTTAAACACATAAAAAGGAGAATTAATTCCAGGATCCCGAAAGTGAGTATAACGTAACGGGCCAAATGGTTGGCCCGCAACTTTAATTTTTTTAACGATGTCCTGCGGGACACGTTAACTTGGATAATATATCACAAATCTGGCATCACCTATATTACCCAGACTTAATGTCAATTATGTCAGTTCATTGAATACAAACAAATTTTTTCACTTCCTGTTTGATCAAATAAAGAAGAACACGTTCCAACAAGACTCTGCGATTTAATACATATTTTTAATATTTATTAAGTTATACAATATAATTAAAATTGTATAATACTAAACAATTAATTGTCGGTTTTTTTCATGTCCGTTAAGTTGGCCCCGCCATTTTTGAATTTCGTGTTTATTGAAATTGTGCTGCAATGTGCTATTCTTGTGCCGTATTGTGCCGCCAAAAGAAATTTTATATCTATTTTTTTCTATTATTTTTTCAATTTTTAAATTATCAACCGTTAAGCTGGCCCCGCCATTTTCTCCGATCTGGAAAAATTAAGAAGCACTGAGTTCTGTTCGACTTGTGCTGTTTTGTGCCACTTTTTGTTTTCTCGTAATTGCCAAAATAACAGTGAAAATTTTTTTTTTTGTTTTTTCGAAACACACAAACACACACGATAAATTTATGGAGAAAACTTAAAAAAATAATGTGTCACGTCTCAGTTTTGTTCACTACCCGGTATATTTGTGTATTATATGGCGCGCCTTAAAGTTTACACTTCAAAACAAAACACTAACACTACAGATTTAGCACACATACGGCAGTGTTTTTTTTCCAAAAGGAAACCTACGCTATCAAGATGACACAAGCACACACAGTCTTCATCTATACTTGGACATCTTGGAGGGGCATGTACTCTTTTGTTTCGAACTGTATCAAACGAGCAGTCCAAGTGAGTGGACGTGCGTCAATAGTTTTCTGTTTTGTGCACCGTTATATCGGTGAAATTATAAAATTGGATAACAAATTAACATCACAATCTTAAAAATAAAACGCGTTCTTTTCTTTGGTAAGTAGTTTCCTCATTTATATCTCATTATAGCTCACTGAATTGAAAGTGCAAAAAACTTTATTCGATGAGCTATAAAATTGCATGCAATGTTTCGTCATCTGAACTCCAGCTGTAAGTCTACGTAGAATTGCACTATCAACATAAAACATACGGCATTTTCTTCGTTTTTTTTAGTAAATGAAAGACTCACACTTTTAAATTTTAGCAAAAATTAATTTAATGTACTAAAAAGCCTTTATAATGTCAGAAATGTGTCTCTGTATATATTGTGTCTGTGAATGTGTGTTTCTGTTTACATTGTGTGGGGGAATAAAACTCCACATATATTTTTATATTAAAACTAACACGCTTTATTTCCAATAAAACTCAAGATTAAGATGAATATATTAACTTGTAAAAGAACTCTAATTTTTATGTGTCTTGTAGTTGTAAGAACGCTTCTCGAATGATCTAATTCTTCGAATTCATAACGACGTTAAATTCAGTTGAATAGTGAATAAAAATGAATAATGAAATCAGTGTGGCCACACTGATAGGTATAGGTGTGTTTCCGTACGACACTTTCATCTGTGTTCCCACAATTGTGTCTTGAGTGTCGACAGAGTGACACACGTATATATAGACACACATTCAGAGACACAATATATACAGAGATATATTTCTGACATTACAAAGACTTTTTAGTACATTAAATTGATTTTTGCCAAAATTCGAAGGCGTGAGTCTTTCACGTACTGAAAAAAACGAACAAAATGCCGTATGTTTTATGTTGATAGTGCAATTCTGCGTAGACTTACAGCTGGAGTTCGGATAACAAAACATTATTAAATTTTGTGCATATATACTTACTTACGTTATTACTATTTTAGATCGGATTAAATACATCGAGAAAATGGCGGCGACCAGCGTCCAAACCAGTATTGATGTTCTACGAGAGCTTTTAAAATTGCCCACATACAAAAATATTATGGACAACAATGGCACAATAGCCCTACCGAAAGCGCCTGTCTATTTAGCATTATCTCAAGCTATGGATAAAGCATTAAGGCTAAAACCGAAATATATTTATACCATTCTCAAACTCAACAGATATAATGTACATACAGAATTATTAGATTTCTACAACATTAATCATCTACCACAAATTAAATACAATCCAAGCTGTGATGAGTCTGATGAAGATAAAATCCACTTTAATATCAATGTCAGGCCTATTTGGACCGATATACAAATGGAAGAGGTGTCATATATATTTAAAAACCGAACACGAACTGTGGGAACACTCAGGCGCAATTACTGGACAAATTATATATTTGACGAAATTTTTAAAATAACAAAAGTTAAATGCCCATTGACGTTTAAAAGGTGTAAAACATCACAGTCTGGATTTGCAGTCGTCGTCAATGGATATTGTTCTGAATGTGATGCTGAGTTCCGTGGAGAAATTGTGCATGAGCCAAAAATGAATTGTGATGATGCAATTCCAATGGAATGCTGGATTGCCAAATATGATGCATCATTTCCACATACCAAAAAAAGACAATTGAAAGGATCGCATCGCATTGAAACTACGAAGCAACTGACCAACGAAAAAGTGTTACCCACAATATGGAGGCGAAATAAAATGGATGAGATGACCGAACTTGGGGATTCAGAGCCTCCTCATCTACCTCGCTTAGTAACATTAAGAGTGGCTAAGAAAGAAGCGCTACAATCTTCCTTGGGCATTAGCGAAAAATGCTTGCATAAGAGCTTATCAGTTATGAAATATAATACTAAATATAACGGTGCAATAAGGTCCATTGGTCACGATCCATTTTTCGTACACTATTGGACAGATGAGCAAATTGCGGTGTACGAAAAACATCATAATATCCTGTGCATTGATGCAACTGGGTCTTTAATGAAGCGTGTGTCATTGGCGAATAATGAATTGAGTCCACACATTTTTTTTCTATCAGGCAGTCACGAAGATGGGCGTTAGTAGTGGTCCGGTCTTTCAAATGATTTTAACGGCACAATACACAAACGCAATACTTTATTGGTTAAACGAATTTATCCGAGTTAGTCGTACTCATAAAAAAAATTTTTCATTTCCAAAGGAAGTTATCACAGATTTTGATCGTGCTTTGATGGGAGCAGTAGTAAAAGCCTTTACAGGACAAGATTCGCTGGTGGATTATTTATCTATTTGTTTTGATTTGTTACAAAACAAGAAACACAAACTTCCACGTAGCTTGATAAGACTAGATATATGTCATTTCATGAATGTTGTAGCGAAATGGAAATTTTGGTCCAATTATCCTGCTAGAGTGAAGGAATTTTACATGAGGAGTATTGCTTTATTGAGAAATCAAAAAACACTGAAAGGCATAGAGAGTCATGCAAAAGCCATATTTATCACAGCGCTGAACACCAATATAGGACCTGACAGTTCATCAGAGAATTCTCGAAAATTTTTAACAGCATCAATTAGAGGGACAAAACTGGACGATGAATATTTTAATTCACATGGCAAGGACTCAGATCTGTATTTAGAAGATGGAAGTGATGGCGAACAACTGTCGAACAGTAATATCTTTCTATACGTTAAAAATATCTACAGTTCATGTGAGGAAATGATATCGGTTGAAGAGGAGACGAGTAACGTAAACGGATATTTGTGTACCCACGCCGCAAAAAAATTTAAATCGTTACTACCATATTTTCCTTTGTTTTCCGAAGTAATGCCGCCGATATTTAAGTATGGATCGGATCGTCCAACATCTGCATTCGTCGAATCCGAATTCAACGATTTAAAAAATCGTATTCTTAAAGATTATTCGATGCCGATGAGAGCTGACTATTTCATTTGCCATCATCTTTCTTCATTCTCAGGAAAATTAAAATGCGCGCTGGCAAATAGCACCAATGATCCAACGTTACAAGTTGATAATATAGGTTCCGACGAAAATAATTTTGACGAACCAAACACAAGTAATATTAATAACAACGATGAAAAATTTAAAGATATTACCAATAAAGCCAATAACGTAGAAGACTGGAATGCTATCTGTAATAGAAATATTAATAAAAGAAAGAATGTCAATGACTTGAATGAACAAAATGAAAATGTTGAAATCATTTGCAGTGATAATAAAATGTCAGAGGTATCCGAGCAAACAGATGAATCTGATCTCAACTATGAGTCAAATTGGCGAAACAAAAATGCACCAAAGCGGCCTCGAAGGTACGGTGAACCACGACCAAATTTCGACCCTGATCTACCAAAAACGACGATGATACCAGTCATCATCAATGGTAACTATTGCCAAAATGTCCATGACAAGGAAAAGATTTTCATTGTTAAAAACACGTGCCCGTTTGACAGCACTTGTCAAATTTTGGCTACATGTTTATTAAATAACAAAGCGTATAAAGAAATTATTGACAACGATCCTAACCCAATACATTTGTGTGCGCAAATATTGCTCCAGGATGGACAAAAGATTAAGTTTTTTAAGCAACGAGCATATCTCCTTCATGAAGTAACAAAAAGTTCAGAAGCTGGAAACATTATAACAGTTAAAGCACAAAGCAATATTGCTAACTTTTTAATTGCCGTTTTTGCAAAGACACCCTCATGTACAATATCGCATATATGCCAAATTTGTGGTAAACATGAAGAACGCACAAGCGCTGTGGTTGGCGTCAATCGCAACGACATGAAATGTGGAGGATTCAAAGACCTTGAGAAGGCAATCCGTAATAGTATATTTAATCGCAAGTGTTGCAGCCAAACTCAAACCATGTCACGAAAGTATGGACCAACGCTATTGGTTGATACCGACATGGGAAGTCGCGAACAGATTACGCTAAATAAAATTCCACCAGTTTTGACTCTTGAAGAAGAAACTTATACACTTGCAGGTGTTGTTGCATATGTTGGAGCGTTTAAACTCGGTGTCATTGGACATTATGTCGCTTACATCCCGATGTTTGAGCGCTGGCTACTATTTGATGGAGACAGCAAAAATCCCAAATCATCTATTATATATCCTAAAAAATTAGTACATGCACACATGTGCATTTATGTAATTAATAAATCAAAATAAAAATGTATTTACATTGTATTTTTATATTCCCAAAAATCATTTTTTCAATTTTTCTCCATTAATTTGACGTCTTAGAAAAAAACGCTAGAGGGCAAAAATATTACACAGGCATAGCACAATACAGCACAAGTAATTTTTTCGCAAAAAAAAATTTTTGTGTGTTTCGAAAAAACAAAAAAAAAAATTTTTCACTGTTATTTTGGCAATTGCGAGAAAACAAAAAGTGGCACAAAACAGCACAAGTCGAACAGAACTCAGTGCTTCTTAATTTTTCCAGATCGGAGAAAATGGCGGGGCCAGCTTAACGGTTGATAATTTAAAAATTGAAAAAATAATAGAAAAAAAATAGATATAAAATTTCTTTTGGCGGCACAATACGGCACAAGAATAGCACATTGCAGCACAATTTCAATAAACACGAAATTCAAAAATGGCGGGGCCAACTTAACGGACATGTTTTTTTCTCGAAAATCTGAAAAATACTTCCTAAGGCCCCTGTTGCGATTATTGATTCATTACAATTCCGCGGTTTTGAATAAGAATTTGTTGGAAGATTTTTGCTATAAAGTTTTAAAGTTTATTAAATTTTAGTATAATAAAATTCAATTTTCATTTATAAGTTTTTACATTCACGCTTGTTGCGAAAAGTTGCAATGGCAAACCCATCGCACTCTTCTATTTGTCATTCCCTCATTCGCAAGTACAAATGTCAAATTTATTCCTTTTGATTTCTGGATTGTTCAAGAGCGCACAGGGGCCGCAGGCAAACAAAATGTAAGTTTTTTATATTATTTGTACATTTGATATTCCAACTTGTAATAATTATTAAATAAAGATTTCAGCCGCCACTACCATTTGAAAGGACTTAAATATTGTTTTTATTGCGGGCCGCCAATTGCCGGGACAACAGCCGCCATATTTTTAATTTTGAAAAAAACAAAAAAAGCTTCGATCAGGCACAAGATTATCTATTAATAAAACTAATTTCTCTTGTCCGATGGATTTTAGATGAATCTCCAAGGATTTGTGATGAACACTGCAAGGGACTTCTGGACAAACGGGCTCCACACAAACAACGATAACTTACAATTATAGAGTTTTTTTTTTGAATTTTTGCTAATGTCAAGTCGAAACATGATGTATTAATGCTATGTTTTTTATTTTTGTAAAATAAAGCATTATTGAAAATCATCATTTTTTCGGGCCTCCGACTACCCCTAACCCCTTAAAAAATTAATTAATTATATTATTACAGATCATTTGATGGCCTAGTTGGCAACGGAAAACTATTCAAGGAGAATTTCTATATGGATGTGTGTAGTTTTAACGAGTTGTATAAAAGCGAACACGGCCAAATGATGAAACCTCACCAAAGCCAAAACACCTGCAGCAATAGAACGCATTAATGCATATTCAACAAGTGGAATATTCCCAGCTGTGGAGGTACCCTCGATGGCAAGCATATTGCCATCTGGAAGCGCCATTTTTATAATTATAAGGTAATAAACATATATACATGTCGCAGAATAGGCTTATTTGCCCATTGTACCAATTCCACAATAAGAGCTAAGTATGACCATTGTACGTGTGTGTATATCTTTCGGTGGCGCCATATTTCTGCAAATATAACTTTGTGCACGACGACAGAGGAAAAGAGACGGACTCTATTGTCGAGTAAGGTCTGGTCGTAAGCCGCGGAATACATAAGTGAAACGAAGAGAGCAATAGAGTAATGAGATGATGAAATTATATCAGCTCCGTTTGGTAAGTCTGGCAGGCGGTCAGCCAGTTGAGATTGCGCCTGGCACTAGATCTCAGAACTTGCTTGCATAAATTGTGAAATTAGTTAAAAAGAATAATGAGT
This sequence comes from Anastrepha obliqua, assembly GCF_027943255.1. Classification (NCBI taxonomy): domain Eukaryota; kingdom Metazoa; phylum Arthropoda; class Insecta; order Diptera; family Tephritidae; genus Anastrepha; species Anastrepha obliqua. Next base: position 25,629,417 of record NC_072895.1, read on the forward strand.
GAAAACAACGTCCCGATATATATGTCGTGGATTGAGCTAGCTTGACCACTGTATAAGAGCGCACGGTTTTCTGTGGAGACCTGCTGTCGCTAGTGTTTCATAATGCACTGCAGTTGAGCGAAAGAGAAGGGCTCTACTGTTGAGTAAGGTCTGGTCGTAGGACGCTAATTGAATATGAGCAACAGAGATGGCAATATACTCGCCCAAATTGTAAAATTAGGTAGAACTGTTACGAAGCGTCATGCAAAGCGACCAGAACTTGCTGTGTGAAGGTATGGGGAAAGAAATTACATCGCCGTTATCAGAAGTGGGATCTGCTTTGCCTACAGATCATGCTGCTGGTTCATATTTAACAGCGTTGGAATTGCAAAACCATAATCTCCTGGAAATAATCAAAAACATGCAGACACAAAGGGCACCGGCAACTGATGAAAAAGCAGCACGTGTAACCTTGCCAAAAATTCAATCCCCTTAGTGTTGGAGCGGACGCCACAGCTTAGTGTACAACAGTTGATCTCATTTTTGCGGATAATGTGCTCGAGGTTAGCGGCCTAGTGATAGCATTAAGCAAGGCGCTAGAAGGCAGCGCTTCACAATGGCTTTCACAGAAATGCTTTGCCGGTATCACTTGGACTCAATTTAAGGAGCTGTTTATTCAACGCTTTGTTGGAGTTGAGACGTCTGATGCTACTCTATTAAACGTTTTGAACGGTCGACCAAAAATGCGAGAAGGCTTCGCTTAATATGGCAGCCGCATCGTCACGCCGCTTACGTCAAAATGGAAAACAAAAGATTTGGAAGAGATCGCTGTATCTGTAACGTTGGCTCACATGGCGCAAATTGATAAAAAACTGTCGCGCTGGGTTTTTACTAATAATGAGCTACAACAACAACTACAAGCTCACGCTTTTACGAAGCGTAATTCAGATGACGATGTGTACCCAACGGGTCCGGAACGTAAGAAGTTCAAGTTTCTGCCACGGGTGAAATGCAACCACTGTGGAAAGATTGGCCACAAATAAGCACAATAGCAATAAGTGAGCGTTTGGAAAGAGGGCACAGCAAAGGAAAGAGTCACAGCGGCAGCGGTACATCTGGAGTGAAGGAGCGATCAAATGTTAAGTGTTAGATCAAATGTTAAGTTAAGACGAAATTGGCCATTTCGCATCCGTTTGTCCAAAAGGCCGATCGAGTGGAAACGACAGAAGCTATGAGAAGCGTGTAGATATTTGCACAGTGCCACTACCATCAGGAATGATAACTCTATCCGGTGAGTCTATTCCATTTTGTTTCGGCTCAGGAGCCGAATGTTCTTTGGTCAAGGAAAATGTTGTTGGTAAATTTAAAGGAAAGAGAATTAATAATATTGTAAAACTGAATGGTATAAATAACGATTCAATTTGTAGCACACAGCAAGTTTTATGTAATATAAATGTTGAACAATATTGCTTTGAGATTTTGCTGCATGTAATTATGGATAAGTTTCTGAAATATGATGTGTTGATTGGCCGTGAAATTCTTAGTCAGGGATTCGGCGTAACAATAGACGCTGATAAATTTAAAATTCATAAAACAAAGAGAGTGAACATTTTAAGTTTAGTTGATTATGAAGACGCTATAAAATTTTATAGCGATCTAAATGAGTCTGATTCTTCTAAAGCGTTACTCTGATTGGTTTATTGACGGAATTTCCAAGTCTCGAGTTTCCACAGGGCAGTTGGAAATTAAACTAATAGATCCACAAAAGACAGTGCAACGCCGCCCTTATAGGCTTAGTGAGGAAGAGAAAGGTCACGTGCGCCGTAAAATTAATGAGTTACTAATTTCAAATATTATTCGCCCAAGCTGCTCACCCTTCGCCAGCCCCAGGATGTTAGTTAAAAAGAAAAATGGCACCGATCGTCTTTGCGTAGATTATCGTATATTGAATGAGAATACAATTGCTGATAGGTATCCGTTGCCTCTTATTTCGGACCAGATTGCCAGGCTTCGCGGTGCTAGATATTTTTCGTGTATAGATATGGCAAGTGGCTTCTACCAGATTCCCGTACACGCAAATTCAATCGAGCGAACTGCTTTCGTAACGCCTGAAGAGCAGTACGAGTTTTTGACCATGCCCTTTGGTTTGAAAAATGCCCCTTCTGTGTTTCAGCAAGCTATAATAAAAGCGTTAGGAGGTTTAGCGCACACCTATGCAATCGTTTATATCGATGATGTATTGGTGATAGCTGAAACCAAGGAAGAAGCGTTAGATCGGTTGCGGACAGTGCTAGAAACATTAAGTAAGGCGGGATGTTCATTCAACAACACCAAATGTTCCTTTCTCAAAATTAGTATAGAGTATCTCGGGTTTGAAATAAGAAACGGAGAAATCAGGCCAAATGCACGTAAAATTCAAGCATTAATCGGATTGCCGCCTCCCTTAACTGTATCGCAATTAAGACAATTTATAGGTTTGGCTTCCTACTTCCGGCAGTTTGTTCCAAAATTTTCGGGAACGCTAAAGCCCTTGTATCTCCTTTTATCAAAGAAAAACTCAGATTTTGTCTGGTTACCAGAGCATGAGCGAATACGATTCAAAATAATATCGATACTAACACAAGCTCCAGTATTAATCATATTCGATCCTAAGTTCTCAATAGAGTTGCATACAGATGCGAGTTCAATTGGCTATGGAGCAATATTGCTGCATAAAATTGACAATAAGCCTCATGTAGTTGAATATTTCAGCAAATGTACATCGCCCGCTGAATCTAGATACCATTCGTATGAATTAGAGACATTAGCCGTACTTAACGGTATCAAACATTCCCGTCATTATTTGCAGGGACGTAAATTTTTTGTTTATACGGACTGTAATTCTTTTAAATTCAGTCTGGTGGATAGCATTAAAAAAAAACCAAGAGAAATTACAATAGAAATTATAAAACGAGTAGAGAGCCTGAGCAATGATAATGAGGACCAAATAACAAAAGTAGATAATTCAACTAGCGAATTATGCAAACAGACAAATGTAGTTTTGAAGGCAACAAACCAAAAAAAAAGCGGAAAACAGTATGGCTGACTTCCTAAATGCCATTTGCGCTGCATAAGTACAAAGTCAAATGTTCCTAAATGCAAAAGTCGATTATACGTTACCGTCGAAAATTCCTAAATGCATGCATCAGGTATCGACTTGCATCGTAATCGAAATTTGCGCATCACTAAATTTTGTGATACTTGTATTTTAAAAGGCAATTAAAATGGCAGAGGTTGAAACGTAAGTAAATGTGCTTAATTGTAAAATAATTTGAGTTGTACCCAACTAATTTATTTATTATTTACATTTTAGTGAAAAGAAGTGGACATTCAATTTGACCAAGTTATTGATCACGACCAGGCTGGAAAGTGAACCGGAGTTTGCGGGCAAAAAACGCAAAAAGACAGTTTTGTGGCAGCAGGTGCTCCTTAAAATGAAAGAAACTGAACCAGGACTGACATTCACTCGTGACGATATAACTCGAAAGTTTTTAAATCTAATGGTAACCTATAGGCGCATTAAAAAAAGGAACAACACATCTGGGCAAGGTGCGACAAATTGGGAGTTTTTTGATCTTTTAGATGAAATTTACGGCACACGCGCAGATATTGTGGTTCCTGAAGATATCTTGGATTCATCAATATTAGAATTGTCTGAAAGTGAGGAGCAACCTGCTTTCACTTCAAAGAGATCTAAACGTGATGTTAAGGAAATTATGAGTGATATTTGTGAGACAGACAAGAAGTACATGGAGGAGTTTTTGCAAATGGAAAAAGAGAAGTTGGAAATTGAACGCTTGAAAATAGAAGAAATGAAAAAATTGCGAGAGTTGTTATCAAACATGCAGTGATTTTCCTATTAATTTAAATTTTTAATAAAACAATTTTTATGTTAATTTTATTTTGGTAACATAAAGACTGAAACAAAAACGCTACATTTGAACTGTTACCTGAATAGGTTAAAACCTGAATAATAATAGAAAATAAATGTGTTGAAATACAAAACATTAGTTTTATTTTTAGTTGATATTAGTTTTATTTTGTTTATGTTAAAGGAATGTACGTATACATATGTATGTCGTAAAATGAAATTTAAAGTTCAGGTTGCTCTTTGTAAAAACTAAAGTTTTAAGCTGATAATAAATTGGTTAATTGATCTCGTTTTGATCTACCATCCAACTCTTCGATGTCTGCTCGGGATTCCGTACTTGTATCTTCTAATATATCAGGAAGATCCGAAGTGGTAAAACTTTCGTTATTTATAATGATGTTATGGAGTATCATACATGAAATTATAATATTTTTTACAAGCTTGATGTTGCGAATTTCAATGAAATTCAGTATACGGAACTTTTTCTTTAAAATTCCAAACGCTTGTTCCACGCAGACTCTTGTACTACTTAAAATAGTATTAAATCTTTGTTGTCCCTCACTTAAAAAGCCGGTATCTTTATATGGTACCATAAGAAATCTCTCCAGTGGATAAGCTGCATCTCCCAGCAAATGGCACTCAGGAGGAAAGGGAATATCTCCGTTTATTATTGCTTGACGTAAAGGGCTGCTTTGCCACACGGAAGCGTCGTGACACCTCCCAGGATATCCAGCAAAAACGTCGATAAAACGCAATTCGCTATCCACAACAGCTTGCGCTATTACTGAAAATGTGCCTTTTCTATTATAAAAACTGATGCTGCTTTGCGTTGGTTGGGTGATTTTGATGTGTGTCCCATCTACGCATCCTAGGACAAACGGAAATGGGTTGCTGCGCATTGCCTGAAATTTTTCCATAACAATCCGACGCTCTGATGCGGTCAAGGGAAATTTTATGATACGACTTTTTAGTTTTAATAAGATTTTAATCGTTTTGAAAAATACCCGATAAGTAGCACCAATACCAACGTTAAATATATTACTTAATTCACGGAAACTATTTTGATTTCCTAATCTCCAAAGCGTAATATGCAATGCTAGCTTCAATGGTATATTGGGACGTCCTGCATTTTTTGCCGGCCAAAAGGGTTGTACTATTTCGCAAAGAGTCTGAAATATAAAATATTAATATAAAACTACGTTAATATTTATTATTTATGTATACTACCTGGAATGTTTGTATTTGCATCCTGAAATGGCTATAAAAGACATCGTTGGGCATTTCTTCAATGCACTCGAGAAACTTTTTGCATTTTGGAATATTTCTCGCGATTCTCTGCGTCTTCCACAAGTGAAAAATCAATTTGTGTCTTTTTCTCATCTTTTTTGCAATAAGTAAATCACTACTGGATTGATTTTCACTAAATAACTCAGCGAAAGAGCAAATTGCTAATTTTTTCACCGTCACATCCATTTTGATTGCATCAGCTGTGTTCTTAAATGAAACAATGCTGCCACCTAGATGTATGCAAAGCAATGCAGTGGTATCGAAAAATTGCATCGCAATGGATTTCGCATCGCAGTACACATTGCATCGTGACGTTTAGGAAGTCAGCCTATGTGTGTGTAAAGAAATTATATTTCTTTAAGTCTACATATTCATTTGGTTTTAAATTCGCCGCGCATCTCTTAGAGTAAGTGAAACACTCATTCATTGCATTCATTGAGTTCAGACACATTCCTTTATATTTGTTCTCCGTCCATTCACTCTGGCTTTAGTCTGTGATTTTTCAACAACTATTTAACCTGAAAAATAAGATCTAAAAAGGGAATTGAAGTTCGAATAATAAACTTTAAATGTCGTTTCTTGTTTTCAGGTAAGTTAACATTGTAAAATAGGCGAATTGAGTGACTGATGATTTATGAATTTAGATATTAAAATAAAAAACTTGTTTTCAGAACAAAGCTACACATTTTATTTGTTTAAGAACAATATTCCCCATAAATAAGACATAATCGTCTTATAAAACGACATTTCTAGTGGAAATCGAAAATGAAGATGGAAAAACGCTGCTTTAAATTTGTTGTACTGGGGTCTACAGACGGAGGGTGTGTTCGAGCGACAAATGTTGCGGCAGTGTTACTTTTTATGACAGAGCATCACGTTCTTCGATAAAATTTCGACAACACTGGCAACGTTACGCGTTCGCTTAGCGAAATGTGGACAATCTGTTGCTCATCACTAGCTAATCAAGCGCAACATATGTATAAATTTTCAATGCGCAATCGAGATGGAGGAGGAAAAGTAAGTAAATTTTGTGTTATATGTTATTTTTATGTTGTAATATTGTTAATTATTTGTTTCTAGCATAAAATTAAGCGTTGTAGAAACCAAATTACTGGTCAGAACTCGATTAGACATGGAAAATGCATTTGGTAGCGGGAGGAGGAAGAAATTGGTCCTTTGGGGCAAAGTACTGGACAAAATGAAAACCGATGCTCCAGATCTTAGCGCTACAAGAGATCAGATGCAACGAAAATTTTTACACATGTACGCAACATATAAAAGAATAAAAAAGAGGAAGAATTCTACAGGAAGAGATGCAACCACTTGGGAATTTTTTAATGATTTCGACGAGATTTATGGAACAAGACATTCCATTTCTCCTCCATCTCAAAATTTGCAGAATGTTTGCTAAACATTTCAAGCAGCAAAAGTGTACAGGATGATGGAGAATATCAAAGATCTCCAGACGAGAATCATAACTCCGAGACTGACTCCGATGGTGATGCTACTAGGAATGAATATGAAAACAACGCAAATACTCCTAATAAAAAACGAAAAATACCAGCCAGCGAGTTACTGGAGTTTTTCAAAAAAGAGGCTTGTGAGGAAAAAATAAGGCACAATGAAGCGATAGCAGTGGAAAAAGAAAGGCTTCAAATAGAGAGAAAAAGTTTCAAGAATGATGGAGCTCAGAGAAGTGTTAGATAAGTTTGTCAACAAGTGATCTTAGTATCTGAAAAAAGTGATCTCACTCAGTCAGTATTTTTACAGACTTCAGCATTTAGTTTTTTTATATCATTAAAATGATAACATGCACCTAAATGAAATGTTTTCTTATTCGTTTTTTTATTAATATAAAATAAAATAAAGTAATTTAATGAATTGCCATGAATTAAATAACGTTCTCAACTGATTCCGTCTAGCTATTCCTTCGTTGGTGTCGTTTATATTGCTGTTTTATTATCCTGTTTTTCTCCATGTTTCTTAAAAAACTATCCCCACCCCTTTCCATTAGCTCATCTGCTATCAAAAATGTTAAAAATTCCATTTTTTTAAATAACACGTTCGACGCAAAATAAAGTCTGCAATATTGCTGCACACTATCAGCTGAGTATCAACAACAGAGTATCAATAAAGCAACAGGGTTGCAGTATTGCGGTAATTATTGAGAGGCTCGAACACACCCGGAAAAACCAACGTGATCAACATAACCTCTATTGAAACACCCGACGGCTATATTTATGAAGTACCAGACGAACTGAAAGCCGCTGAAAACACACGGGCATAGTGTCTTTAGACATTTATACGAAAATAAGAAATTCACTGAAAAAAGGCACCAAACACGCTCAGTATGGAACCCATTAGATGCCAAATTAAGGAAAATATATTTAGATGAAGATGAAAATTTACAGTTTAGACACTAATATCTCAATGATGTTACGAATGACACGCATCTGAACAAAACTAGCTATGATAATGTCACAGAAAACAAAAATCTGGGAAAACTTGCTGAAAGATTTGTATTGGAAAAGTTCTCTACTAAAACATCGAACGCTAACCAATGGATTAGTGACTTTGAGAGTGAATGTGGAAGATTCAACATTCAACAGGAAGAAAGTAAGATTGAGATTTTGAAACATTTATTGGAGAAGCAATGCTTAGATTGGTACAGCAGTATGATTATAAAATTAACGGTGAATTCAGATTGGATTCAATGGAGGAACATTTTTTGTGAAACATATGGAAACAAAGGTTGGTCCCAGGTCAAATATGCATTTACATTAGCCGGTTCACTGCTTGAATATGCTACAAAGAAAGAAAGACTCTTGTTAGAGGTCAACAAAGAAATTGACACCCAAATAATGATAAATCTTTTTGTTAGGGGGTTATTTGATAACACAATAGATAAAATTAATAAAGAAACGTTAAATTCAATTGCAAGCCTCTACAGTGAGCTACTGCTATACGCCGTATGCTAACGCTTTAGAAGGTATACCTCCTATTATTTTTAAGCCAAAAAATAAACAAACGGTTATAAAGACAAGGCTTGATCTTAATAAAATTGATGCCTCCAATATGAAAATTGATAAATAATTGCAAAATTCAGGAAGAAGAAGAAATGGCTAGGCAAGCAAAAATTGACGACGTGAGTATTCCAGTGTTTGATGGAGCAAATTTTTCGAGCTGGAAGTTTCGACTTTTAAACATTTTGGAGTATAAGGAGTGCCAAGGTCCAGCAAAAAGGGAAAAGACCGCCGCCGACGATGAAGGTATGTGGAAGAAAAGCGACCTAAAAGCCAAGACAATCGTGATAAGCGCTCTGTCGGACAGGCAGTTAGAGTACATAAGTGAGTGCACATCGACTTACACAATAATGTCGAAATTAGAAAAAATGTACTCAACGCAGTCAACTTCACTACAAATTATTAAGGGGTTATATACCTTGTGTTTTTCAAAAAAATCAAAATAAATTTTATTTCTTTATCGTAAAGTACAATCCCTTGAGAACATTTTCCAAAAATTTCATAGAGATCTGAGCAATAGATCGAAAGTTACAGCGTTTTAAATTGTGCGTCGTCACGTCCTGAGCGTACGGCCTCATGCGGCGCTTGAAACTTTAAACGCGATTATCTCAAAAACGTGTTTTTCCAAAAATGCTTTTGCGGTGGACGCGATTGCAAAAAAAGTATTCAACCGATTTTTATAATTTTTTTTTAAATTGTTCGTAATTGATGTCGCCTCTTAGTGAACGATCAACTTTTTATGTATAGATTTTTATTTTGCAGATATGAATTTTTTAATGCCAATTTTAGGACTGTAGAAGTGGAGTTTTTTAAAAACATGTTCCTATTTTCACAAAAATCAAAATATTTAATATATTGATCGTTCACTAAGAAGATATAACCCTATACTAATGAAATCTTTTCGATTTTTTGATTTCAGTTGACTTGGTGGACTTGAATCGCGTCCACCGCAAGCCTCTTCCAAAAAAAGGGTCTTGGGGGAAAACGCCATAACTCCGCCATTTTTAAATATTTTTACACAAACAAAGCCTCTTTTTTTTCTTTAAACATTGTAATATCCAATAATAAAAACTTTTATACAATAAAATTATTGCTACATATCTTAAAAAAAAAACCCAACTTTCGCTAATTTTACCGGACCACAAGGTATATAACCCCTTAAGAGGTCAAAATTAGAAGAAATGAAATTGAGGAATTACGGCAATGTTGACGAATTTCTCGTTGACTTCGAAAAGGCATGCAACGAGTTGGAATCAACTGGGGCCACATCAAAAGTAGAAGAAAAAATGCGGTACCTGATAAAAGCCCTACCACCTAACTACAGCATAGGAGACTTCATTGACCTGGTGCCTGAAGAGTCAAGGACTGTCGAATATGTGATGTCCAAAATTAAGGAAAAAAACTTGAACAAAAGTGATTGTGAAAAAAAGACCAATGTGAGCACTTTTAGTGCAAAGACAAAAGGAAAATGCTTCCAGTGTGGAAAACCTGGGCATTATCAACGAGACTGCTGGCACAAACCGCAAGGCAGCTACGGACGAGGATCTCAACACAGCCAGGGCAGAGGAGCCCAATCAAACCCCAGAGGACATCGTGCTACACCGAGAGGCAGAGGCGCGTCGCAACGAGGTTACGGTCGCGGCAGAGGCCAGGACATCAGGCGTCAACATCCATCAGCGAGCAGCACCAGGAGCTGTCTTCTGAGTCGTGGGCAACGTAATTTTTTAGGTTTCCTGTTTATCAAATAATTTTGATAAAGTAGTAAACAATTGACTAGAATTGTTTACCAAAATAATTAATTCACAAAAATGCTAAGAGTGACATTTTTTCTCAATAAAAGGTGAACATCGAAGCTGAAAGTTGAATTTTTTAGTCTTACATTTTGCACATTGTGTACGTATAAATAAAGTTAGATTCATTTGGTCTTACATGGGGGCTCAACCATTGAACAATAAGGCCGCTGAACAGTTAAAAAGTAAGGTCGAGAATGTCATCCTCCAGAAGCGTTCAAAACAAAGCGCAACTAGCTACTAGGCGCAGAGCTGCCCAAGAAGCACCGTTGGAAAATAATGTAGAGCAGGCAGGGGAAAGTGCGACATCAGACAGCGAAAACGTACAGTCAGTTGTCAGTTGTCTTGTAGCTCGGTCTTAATCGTAAACTTTTTACTGCATTGTGAGTGCTGCCGCTCACATGTATAAGTTATCATATCATGCCTGCCCTAATATTTCACCCAGCAGATAGCATTGCTTTGATCTTGTTGTTTACAAACAAATACGCCGTCTGTGGGTTCTGCCTAGTAATCATCACGCCGTAATATGTCCTGTTATGGCATCCTAGCGTGATCATCAGTAACAATGAAAAACAGCAAATCCCTTTACGGTACCCAGACACCCAACTAAGAGCATTGCTTAACAACAACTTAACAGTGGCGTTCGCTAACAATGCATCCCAATAACAGTGTCACCGGGCATGCGGGATCAAGGCACATGACAACAACAACAACATAGACAGACAAAGGGTATTTAAGGTGGCAGCTTAGAATAAGAAGTTAGTTATTTGATTTATGGATTGACGACGATAAGTCGTGCTCGGGACTAAATAAAGGTATGTAAAAAAATAAAAAAGTGTTTTAATATAATATAAAGTGAAAAACTTAACTTATACACTAATATAAGCTTAGTATACTACACAGAGAAGAGAACGATAATTGAGGAGATTGCACTTGTTTATGCGATGAGTCAAGTTTGTGAATTCAAAGCAGATGGTCGATCTACAAAAGTAATAGGAGTTAAAAACCTTTAATTGTTGATTTTTCTATTTCTAGGTTAGTCGACCGCGTGCAATTACTTGTTATGAATTTAGTTCGATAAATTAAGTTCGATATTAATAATAAAGTTTCTATTTCTAGATAAATCGTATTGTGTGTTTATTACTCCCAATAAAACAACATATTACATATATATTTGGGCTTGCTGTTTTTCTGTACCGCCTAATCTGTTTTTAGATGAAGTCGTTGTCGCGGAAGTCCTCTCTTCCTATAGATATTGATTATTCGATAATCTATATAAAGATAATGAAAATGCGCAACTAATTAACTAACAAAATACAAAAAAAAATTCATTTTTTAATGTTATTTAACACCTTTTTTGAAAAAACAGTAGCAGTGTTCATTTTTTTCATATTTTTATACAAGATTAGTGTATTATATGCGGGAAAGCCTTCTGAATAAGACAATACTGCTCTTGTTTCAAGTGAAAACTACGACCGCAATCTTACACGCCGTTTTACTATCGCGCAACGAGAAGCTGCGCGAGATCCTTCATGTGTCCGCCATTTTGTTTTTTTACTTATGTTAAAAAATTGTTTATTACTCTTCAATCATGCCTTCAAATAAATGCAAAAGATTATTCCTGTGTGTCGTTTTTTTCGCCTCGAAAAAAATTGAGATAAATCCCTTTTTTTTTGAAGCCACTGATAAGAGGCTATTGTACAAGTTAAGGCATGATACCGAAAATTACGAAAGCAACAGCATTTCGTTGCAAAACCTCACATACCCTACCGCTCTTTCTATCACCCCAGTGCTGACATCTAAGCTCAGCCCAACACCAACATATATCCTGTTTCCAAGCCATCTGTTAAAACACAGAAATCCTTACTGGGATAACGCAACAGAGAAATTACCACTGGGACAACGCAACACATTAGCGGTGCAGACACAGAACCATAGCAGTGCCCTGAGTTCATTATACTTAGCGGTAGGTCAGTTTCGTCGTTCGATTAGATATCCCGCTAATTAGGAGCCAATACAAAAGTGCGTGCATAAAAAATGTAATTTCGGCACGACAAACATCACGCCACCACTCGAGGTAACTGCAGAGAAAATTCACACCATCATACATCACCGTTTTATTTTTCGTCTTCGTCACCCACCATTCTTCGTCATCGCCTACCTACCACCTACTACCGTGCTTAGACACAATTCATTCCACGATTGACCGCTCAACGCACCTGATCGTTATAATTATTTGTAAAGATTTAATTTTATTTTATTTTAAAAATAAATTGTAATAAAGTTTCAAATATTCAGAGCTAGAAAAACGCTTCTAGCTCCAACACCATCCAAAACCACAAAAAATCAAGTAAAATCATCGACTGTATTAAAAACATAGGCTGACTTCCTAAACGTCACGATGCAATGTGTACTGCGATGCGAAATCCATTGCGATGCAATTTTTCGATACCACTGCATTGCTTTGCATACATCTAGGTGGCAGCATTGTTTCATTTAAGAACACAGCTGATGCAATCAAAATGGATGTGACGGTGAAAAAATTAGCAATTTGCTCTTTCGCTGAGTTATTTAGTGAAAATCAATCCAGTAGTGATTTACTTATTGCAAAAAAGATGAGAAAAAGACACAAATTGATTTTTCACTTGTGGAAGACGCAGAGAATCGCGAGAAATATTCCAAAATGCAAAAAGTTTCTCGAGTGCATTGAAGAAATGCCCAACGATGTCTTTTATAGCCATTTCAGGATGCAAATACAAACATTCCAGGTAGTATACATAAATAATAAATATTAACGTAGTTTTATATTAATATTTTATATTTCAGACTCTTTGCGAAATAGTACAACCCTTTTGGCCGGCAAAAAATGCAGGACGTCCCAATATACCATTGAAGCTAGCATTGCATATTACGCTTTGGAGATTAGGAAATCAAAATAGTTTCCGTGAATTAAGTAATATATTTAACGTTGGTATTGGTGCTACTTATCGGGTATTTTTCAAAACGATTAAAATCTTATTAAAACTAAAAAGTCGTATCATAAAATTTCCCTTGACCGCATCAGAGCGTCGGATTGTTATGGAAAAATTTCAGGCAATGCGCAGCAACCCATTTCCGTTTGTCCTAGGATGCGTAGATGGGACACACATCAAAATCACCCAACCAACGCAAAGCAGCATCAGTTTTTATAATAGAAAAGGCACATTTTCAGTAATAGCGCAAGCTGTTGTGGATAGCGAATTGCGTTTTATCGACGTTTTTGCTGGATATCCTGGGAGGTGTCACGACGCTTCCGTGTGGCAAAGCAGCCCTTTACGTCAAGCAATAATAAACGGAGATATTCCCTTTCCTCCTGAGTGCCATTTGCTGGGAGATGCAGCTTATCCACTGGAGAGATTTCTTATGGTACCATATAAAGATACCGGCTTTTTAAGTGAGGGACAACAAAGATTTAATACTATTTTAAGTAGTACAAGAGTCTGCGTGGAACAAGCGTTTGGAATTTTAAAGAAAAAGTTCCGTATACTGAATTTCATTGAAATTCGCAACATCAAGCTTGTAAAAAATATTATAATTTCATGTATGATACTCCATAACATCATTATAAATAACGAAAGTTTTACCACTTCGGATCTTCCTGATATATTAGAAGATACAAGTACGGAATCCCGAGCAGACATCGAAGAGTTGGATGGTAGATCAAAACGAGATCAATTAACCAATTTATTATCAGCTTAAAACTTTAGTTTTTACAAAGAGCAACCTGAACTTTAAATTTCATTTTACGACATACATACACTTAGCCCACAAAGTCTGCGTTCACCTTAGACTTTTTGCGTGTAATGTGAAAATAAAACATAAATCTATAATTCAAATCAAATTATTGCCATAAGTTTATTCCTTATTTTCTTAAGTTTAAATAACAGAAACAATAATTATATTAATCTTCTCGATATTGATATAACGTGACATAAGTGCCATAACAAAAGAAATAAATAACCAAAAAGTCTGCGTTCAGTTTTACATCAAGTATGAAAAATATGAAAAATATTATCTTAAAAAGAAAATTAATATCTAGTTGGGTAGCCCCGTAGTTTTAAAACTTCCGCCAATCGGTTTGGCATCGAATATACCAACTTCTCTGTCTCTTCTGTTGTAATTTTCTCCCATTCTGTCTGCAGAACATTTCGTAAGGACTCTTTACTAGTTATTACATGCTGTCGTATTTTTTTCTCTAGTAAATCCCAAAGGTGCTCTATGGGGTTGAGGTCGGGTGATTGGGGGGGCGTTTTAAGCTGTCTTGGAGCATTATACAATAGCCAAAGTCGTACAACCTCCGCTGTGTGCTTTGGGTCATTGTCTTGTTGAAACCAAAACGTTGATGACAATCCAAGATTTTCTGCACTTTGCTTTAAATTTTGTTTTAAAATATTAAGATACCCCCACCTATCCATTGTGGATTCAATAAAGCTCAGTTTACCCACACCAGCAGCTGCCATACAACCCCACACCATAATGCCACCACCACCATGCTTGACAGTGCCTACAAGGTTTTGTTTTTCCAGCGCTGTTCCTGGTTTCCGCCAAACAATTTGACGTCCTTTAATGCCGAAAATGCAATACTTACTTTCATCTGAAAATATAACTTGTTTCCAGAACTCTGGAGACTTATTTATATAGGCGTTAGCGAACTCAATACGTTTACGCCGATTGACATGTGAAATGTGTGGTTTTTTACGGGCTACCCTACCATGATACCCAGCTTTATGTAAAATTTTTCTTGCAGTTTCCGCACAAATTTTTTTATTGAACGTCTGTTGCACGTTTTCAACAATTTTTGTGGGCGTAGTTCGCGGATTTGTCTTCGCCATGCATATTATTTTGCGTTCTTCTCGAAAAGATAATTTTTTTGGACGACCATTTCTCGGCTTAGATGTTAAAATCCCAGTTGCTTTAAAATTATTTATAACGCGTTGTACAGAGGAATACGTTCTTCCAACAGTTTGGCCTATTTTTCGAAAGGATTTTCCTTCTTTCCATAATTTGATAATTATTTTTCTTTCTCCAACACTAATTTCTTTTCCTTTTGACTCCATGCTTAAAAATTAATCCTTTCCGTAAACAAGATGCAGCATTGGGTGCGTTAAACAACTGACTAATATGCAAATAATAAAAACTGCGCAATAAAAAGCAAGAAGCATTCTTAAAACTAACGGTATCATTTAAACAAATAAACTGAACGCAGACTTTTTGGCGGTTGTATTTAGTTGTCGCGACATTCAAATGCCGTTATCTCGCATATGCATGCACGAATCTGAACAATTTTTTCACAGTTTTGCAACTGAATATGTAGAGAATAAATAAACGAAAAGCATTGTTTTGTAAAATACATAAGTGCTGTATATTAATATAACATATAATATTTAGTGAGGTGAACGCAGACTTTGTGGGCTAAGTGTATGTATACGTACATTCCTTTAACATAAACAAAATAAAACTAATATCAACTAAAAATAAAACTAATGTTTTGTATTTCAACACATTTATTTTCTATTATTATTCAGGTTTTAACCTATTCAGGTAACAGTTCAAATGTAGCGTTTTTGTTTCAGTCTTTATGTTACCAAAATAAAATTAACATAAAAATTGTTTTATTAATTTTTTCATTTCTTCTATTTTCAAGCGTTCAATTTCCAACTTCTCTTTTTCCATTTGCAAAAACTCCTCCATGTACTTCTTGTCTGTCTCACAAATATCACTCATAATTTCCTTAACATCACGTTTAGATCTCTTTGAAGTGAAAGCAGGTTGCTCCTCACTTTCAGACAATTCTAATATTGATGAATCCAAGATATCTTCAGGAACCACAATATCTGCGCGTGTGCCGTAAATTTCATCTAAAAGATCAAAAAACTCCCAATTTGTCGCACCTTGCCCAGATGTGTTGTTCCTTTTTTTAATGCGCCTATAGGTTACCATTAGATTTAAAAACTTTCGAGTTATATCGTCACGAGTGAATGTCAGTCCTGGTTCAGTTTCTTTCATTTTAAGGAGCACCTGCTGCCACAAAACTGTCTTTTTGCGTTTTTTGCCCGCAAACTCCGGTTCACTTTCCAGCCTGGTCGTGATCAATAACTTGGTCAAATTGAATGTCCACTTCTTTTCACTAAAATGTAAATAATAAATAAATTAGTTGGGTACAACTCAAATTATTTTACAATTAAGCACATTTACTTACGTTTCAACCTCTGCCATTTTAATTGCCTTTTAAAATACAAGTATCACAAAATTTAGTGATGCGCAAATTTCGATTACGATGCAAGTCGATACCTGATGCATGCATTTAGGAATTTTCGACGGTAACGTATAATCGACTTTTGCATTTAGGAACATTTGACTTTGTACTTATGCAGCGCAAATGGCATTTAGGAAGTCAGCCATACTGATTACCCATCGTAGTAGCATCAAAATTATGTGGATACCTGGGCACTCCGGCATCCAGGGTAACACACTGGCAGATACAATTGCCAAGGAAATTTCCATTGCCACCAACAGTCACATCAGAAGTCATCCTACCCAGCGACATATACCGGCTTATTCATGAACAGAGGCAAACGCAGTTACTTCGTAATTTATTCGAATATTAACCCATACACACGACTACGTATTGGGCACACCATAATTACAAGCGTACACCTATTACAGGGTAATACATCCAACACCTGCCCCTTCTGCCAAGGCACAGTCAGTGTGCATCTACTGGTATCCTGCCCAGAACTTGCTTCTCAAAGGCATCACCACTTCAGCAACACAGATCCTCTTCTACTTTTAAAAGATGCCACTGAAGATAACATTAAAATAATTTACAAATTTCTGAAGGACACCAACCTACTCCGTCGTATCTGATCTAACACACATCACCAGCCAGCCGAAAGCCTCTGCTGCTAGCGCTGCGTCAAATATCATCACTAATAATTAGGATTCAAATTTCTTGGTTACAACGGGCAAGAAGTCTCATATATATTGAAATAAACTTAGTTTTTTAAAGCGTTTCGCATCCTTAATACAGTATAAAAAAGTACAGTAGTGACTCTCGTCGCGATAAGATCATTTCTAATCGTCAGCCTAACTACTTAGCGTACACTAGCTAGCTATCAACAGTGCAAAAATAAAAAACCAAAACAGTGTATTAAGCTGTGAAACCAACAAGAATAACAGTATACATAAAAGCCAAACCAACGTGCTTCTGCACTACTAACTAGTAAACAAATAAGATCAAAAAGGAAGAAAAAACAATACAAGAGTTGTGATAATTTACAGTAGCCCCAGAATGTAAGAAAACTCGTAGTGGAAGTGTCTTAATTAAAACCAAAAATAATGTTCAGGCAAACAGATTAATAACATTAACTGCTCTATCTAACGAAATCACAATTCAAATTACCGAACATAAATTTGAATTATTCCAAAGGTGTGATTTATTGTAACGCTCTCCGTGGCATCCCACAAGACGAAGTTTTGGAGGAACTTAAATCTCAAAATGTTTGTCTTGTTGAAAAAATCCTTAAAAAAGATAATAATAACTTGATTGAAACGGTACTAGTGGTCTTAACATTCGATTCAACTACATTACCAGAAGATATTCGTATTGGAAAATATGAAAAAATCAATATGCGACCACATATACCGCGACCACTCAGATGCAACAATTGCTTTTACTATAGACATATTTCCAAATTCTGTAAAAATAACAAAACTTGCCCCTTCTGCGCAAAAGACTATCATTCAAATACAGAAAGTAAAGAAGAGTGTAGAAACAAGAAACTTTGCGTCAACTGTCATAAATCTAAGGTTACTCCAAACGACCACTCAGCTATTGATAAGAAGTGTCCAATATTCATTAAACAGCAAGAGCTCCAAGCAATAAAAACAACACTCAAAGTTGATGACAAGACTGCCTTCACCATATATCAAGAACGCCATCAACATGATCATGCTACATACCTCTCTGTTGTTACCACCCAGCCACCAATACCCATTCCCAACCAAAAATCGTGCTTCCACCATCATCACAGAGACCAGCAGTTATTGTACATAAATGTACCCACCCCGTCAACCCTGTATATATTTATGTTAGTAACACCCTATTTACTTATTTACCTAATTTGTATTTATCACGGTTAAAATCCTAAATTTCTCAATATAAATATTGCTCAGACTAGTTCAGGCAATCGCCGCGCAAAGACGTGTTATTTTCGCTCTTCCGTTGTGATTAGACAAAACTAGTGATTTCTTTTAGTGCTTAGTGTTAGCTATTCACTTACAAATCTACCACATTCTTTCTTTTCGGTTAAAATTTATAGTAGCACAAACAGTTGAAAACCAGTGCAGTGTGAAAATGAATGGGGCTGACCCCCCCTCTTCAAACAGGTTTCGGCTACTTGACCCGGACATTGACCAACCTGGCAAACGCACGAGATCTGACGATTTCGTACCTCTCCCTCAACACAAACAGAACGATGATCACATTCCGCGATATCTCGTAGCGACTGCGGTGGGACCAAAAGTTGGTGAAGAAATTCGCCCTCTTTCGTCATACAATGTATTCCAGATCGACAAAGGGCTTAAACACATATGCGTCGACTACACTGAAGTGTCTGCACTAAGATCCGGAGATCTGCTCATCAAAACCCTAAACTTAAAGGCAGCTCAAAAGTTTCAGAAAGCAACTTTTATAGGAATAATTCCGGTAAAGATTGCTTCACATAAAGGACTTAATACCTCACAAGGAAGAATCTTCTCCAGGAATATCATCAACCTCCTAGAAGAAGAATTAGTTCAAGGTCTAGCTAGCCAAAAAGTGATTGAGGTTAAGAAAATCATGAAGAAGTATGGAGATAAACTAATACCAACCGGAGCAGCAGTAGTTACTTTCGATCTGGTTCGTAGGCCGGACACAATCAAGCTTGGATGGGAAAGAGTTCGCGTACAAGAATATATTCCAAACCCAATGAGATGTAGAAACTGCCAGAGACTTGGACACACCAAAAATAGATGCCGGAACATGGAACTTTGCAAAGAGTGCGCAACGCCCCCTTCACATGAAAAATGCACCGGAAAATATTGTATAAACTATGACAGCGCCACACACTCATCCTATGATTCGGCCTACCTCAGCTTCCTAAAACACAAAGCAGTCAACAAAATAAAAATCGAACGTCGCTGCACCGTGCGAGAAGCATGGATCACAATAGCCAGAACAAGAGTAGGTGTAACGAAATTTATATCTGAACGCTACTACAGCCGCGTAATCCCACGAGAATGCAGGCGATGTAATACACTCCTTAGCATAGAACACATTCTAAAGGACTGCCCCATCTCGAGCTACAGCAGCAATCTAACAACAACTCTAGACTGCAGCAAGGAAGTTACAATTAAGATACTAAACGACGCCTTCAAAAAACACAATCTGCTGCACGAAATTTGAACACGCTTGCGAGGCAAAATAGTCCAGTAACCGAGCCTCCAAAATATATTTTACAAATTAATTTGTAAAGTATAAATTTAATAATAATAATAATAATAAATATTTCTCATTTATTTCTTCTAATATAACCGTTATCCGCTCTTCATACTCTTTCTATAAACTCCTTTTCAACTTAGTTCTTAAGCTAAATACACACCAGGCAACCGTTGCAGCAACACGGCCATGTTGAAGCAACCGTTGCCTCGTGTGTAGCTGTGTTGCCAATTAATTTTCGTGTTGCTGCAACCGTTGCCTGAAATATCAAATAAATTTGATTTTTGGGATAGGTTGCTGCAACCGTTGCTTCGTGTGTATCATTGTTTACTGCTTTTACTCGTTCAGTTCGTTGAAAACAAGCGAAGAAGAAGGTTCGTGCGGAGTAAAATAAAGTGAATATGGAAAAAATGGCAATTGAAAATAACGAAAATTATGTTAATTTTATTAACGAATATAAAAATTTGAGAGAGCTGTGGGATATAAGTAGTGAAAAATATAAAAATAAAAATTTTAGAAAAAAAAAAGCATACGAACAATTAAAAAATGAATACAATAAAATTGATAAAAATGCTACAGTGAATACGGTAAAAAACAAAATCAAAAACATGCGCACTGCCTACCGTCGCGAGTTAAAAAAAAATTCAAAGTGAAAAAAGTGGTGCTGGCCTTGATGATCTGTATGAACCGAATTTATGGTATTTTGAAGTCCTTGATTTTTTAAGAGATTTAGAGATGTCCGAGCCTGGAATCAGTACAGTAATAAGTTCAGACGATGACAATGCTTCAAGGGTAAGTATATTTATTTCAAATTATATTGAAAATTGTTATTGGCCTTGATTTGGTTATTAATTTTTGATTTTTCTTGTTGAGCTCGAAGCCAAGTATAAATAAAAAACAGGACGGCGTCTGAATTTTTGTTTTTATTTTCGTCGACATTTCGATCTCCGCCTGAGATCATCATCAGAACTTTAAGAGTGAGTATTAATCTCTCATTGCACTATTGAAAAAAAAAACAAGAAACAATTGAGCATACTTACGATTACCGATGCCCTCCCACGTAGAGCAATAAACAATAAACAAAAATACGTACAATACAAATCGTCCCCTTAGTATAACAATAGCCTATGTGCTCATAGGCGATTATTTTTTTATTGAATTTTTGGATTCTCCATCGTCGATTTTATATGTGGTCAAATTCTAGTTCGACAAAGTGGGGAAAAACGTCAGTCAAAAAAATATAGTATAAATATGTATTAAATTATTTTCCTCAAAAATCATGTAAACGCATATACGCTATTTTTACATAAACTAAATTTTCTGTTTATTCAATAGAATAGTAATGTACACTCACATACTCTATTTTAACTTTTAGGAAAAAAATCAATTTTGTCATGACACAAACACCTAAAATGACGTATAATGATATACGTTGTTGTTCAACAAATATTTTCAATTTGTTCATTTGTATGAATCTTATAGGCCGATTTATTCTCAGAACAATTAACATGTGTTTTAAAATTACAAAAAACAAAAGTAACCTATGCAATGCTTAAGTTGTTTTATCATGTATGTAAATGCAATAGAAATAATTTGTGCAATTAGGGATTTCAGTTCGTTGTTGAAATTCGCTCGTTCATAATCATTCAGTCGTTCATTCGTTCCCAATCATTCATTTAATCATGGATTTGTCAAGATCTGGTGAGTATCTGCTATTAGTGCAGGCGCTAAAGGACATTGAGTATGCAAAATGTGAGGACCGGCAACAATGCTGAAATTCTTTTACCTGAGACCCTATACAAAAAAAATAAACATGTTGCCGGCAGCTGTGGTGGTCCCTTCCCTCTCCCCCGCCCTTCACCTTGTCCAAGCGTTATTGCGTCATAGCACTCGATTAGTCAGTGGAAAATATTTCGTGGCGCATGACGGTTTATTTTTTCGTAATCACATAATTATTTTAGTTAAGTTTTCTTATAATTCAGTGTTTTATTAGTTTTTGTTTAAATAAACACATGGACAATGTCTTTAGAAGTGATAAATATAAAGAAACGAAAACTATACGAAATTTCGTGTTTGTTTTGTGATGAAACGGGTAATTTAGTGATGGATCCAAAACCACAATCATTTATAAATATTCAGAGAGCAGCAGATCGGAGAAAAGATGACATTAGTGAGAAAATTAAAAATAATACAGACTTTACTGATTACAAATGTACTTGGCATCGAACTTGTATGGCAAGTTACATTAGCGAAGAGAAGATAAGACGTCGAGAATTGGCACTACAAAAGCAGGAGAATGTTTCTATTTCTACCTGCTCTGCAGAAGCTAGTGTGTCAGGTGCTCAAGGCACTCGAAGGTCATCAAGAACAAATTTAAAATTTAATAAAGATCTAAAATGTTTAATCTGTGGTAAACAAACAAGAAATAAAAACAAAACACTTTATTTGTGCTCCGAAATGTCACCAGCGGAACAAATCCTAAATACTGCCCGAAAAAGACAAGATGATGTTTTTACACAAATTGAAACTTGCGAACATCCAGCCGATTTATTTGCAATGGAAGTAAAGTATCATAAACACTGTTATCGTGATTATCTACGACTACCAAGAAACTCAGCAACTCCAGCAGGTAGACCTCCAAATAAAATACCACATGACATTCTTATAGAGACATTTGAGAAGCTGATTAATGAAATAAAACATAAATTAACAACTTACTCTTTTGAAGTGTCATCATTATCTAAGCGACTAGCTGAACTCACTGATATAGAAGATGCAGTTTTAGAAAATCGTGATATTAAATCACTACTAATAGATAAGTATGGTGAAAACGTTTTATATTCATATCCAAATGATCGATCGAAATCATCATTAGTGTTTATGGGCAACATACCACTGGATGAAGTCATTGAACATATTCGTACCATACTTCAACAAACTCCATTGTTCAAGTGGCAAAACAACTTCGTAAAGAAATATTAAGTACTGAAGTAATACCAAATGGGTTTTTATGTGATGAAATTTTAATTGAACAATTTAAAAAAAAAAATCATTTACAATAATTGGCAAATTTTTATGCAAGCTTTGTTCAGTGCTAAAAATAAAAAATTAAGTGAAAATTACAATCGACGAGCGTTATCAGTGTTTCATGATATATACTTCACGATTACTGAGAAACCGACTCCAAAGCATATTGCTTTAGCTCAATCTATTCATCATTTGACTCGATCGAAAAATATAATCAAAGTGATGAATAAATTTGGTCATTGCATTAATTACAAAGCATTAAAAAACTTCGATAAAGAAGTTCTAACGTCAATTGGTTGCGATTCGACTACCAGATTGGGCTAAAAAAAAGTTTAAAAGCTGCATCGTTGGATTTTGTGCAAAATGGTCTAAGGCTAATCGACGTAAATAGTGAAAAATGACATTAATTTACAAAATAACTAGCTTTTATTATTATACTTACTTGAACGTTTACAAGCAGATAAATGATTTTCAACGAATAATAACAAAGCAAAGCGTCAAAGTGAAAACGATGTTGCCGACCACATAATTTGCACCAAACTTTAATTTTTACTACAATTTAAAAGTTTTTTCGTAAAAAATGTAGGTATATGTGTAAAGGAGCAACATGTTTTCAAATAAGGGAGCCGATTTGTCAAGAGGGAGCGAGAAAGCTGCTTACTTACCTAACCTTCTATAATTGAATCATAAGCATTGTATACATTTGGATTCTCAATAATTATTTTGTTTTGTTCTCTTTACTAATAAATATGTATTCATGAACATAGTCCCAACGGGTGCTGCGCATTTTTTTCAAAATTTTGTTGTGATGGCAATAATTGGTATGAATTGACAATTGACTTGAAATTTGTCAATTCACTTAAAACAACGGTAACAGTGCAAATTAGAAAGAGTTTTGGACAGACGCAAAATAGAATTTATTTTAAGAAAAAAGTACATCCATATTTAATTTTAAAATATGCCTAGAGGACGACCAAGAAGAGTTCGTAGAAGAGTTCCTACTTTAAGTGGAGGAATAGAGCAGGTAAGTAAGTGATAAATGTTTGAAACGTCCCGTATTGGATATGATTGGTAGAAGCATCCACTTTTGTTTTCGTTCATATATGGTACAATTGAACTACAATATATAAACGTATGTATGTAAAAATTTTGTGTGCATTTGATACTTTTTGAAAACTCAAAATTCTAAATAGTTTTAAAAAATGAGGAGAGAGAGACAAATTAGTTATTTATTTGATACTATTTCAAACGTGAACTGTATTTGGGCTATTCTCAGACAAATTATATAGTAATAGACGATGCCCAACGCCATTTAAAAGAACACTATTACCCATCAAAACAACGAACTTTTTGACACAGATATACATTTTTAAGTGTTTTTTTTTTCTTTGTATTGTATTCTATGTGTGTACATGTATATTTTTATGTATGCAGCCATTATCAAATCATATATGAATATACCTTTGAAATAGTATCAAATAAATACATTGACTTACCAAGAAATTCCTGAACATTACACTTGGCAACAAGGTACACGTTCGTGGTAGAGAAAAATTTAGCCAACGCAATAGGCAGAATTTATACGGTCGATCCAAAGGATCGAGAACGATTTGCATTACGTTTACTGTTAGTTTCCATAAAGGGTTCTAAATCATACAATGATTTATTGACAGTTGGTAATGAGCTCCTCTCTTCTTTTCCCCACCCGATTTTTGGGGGTTACATACTAGTATCGTTTAAAAGCTAAATGTCTAAAACAATAACTTGTGGTTTAACGTAATATACATATATGTATATTTGTAAGAAATGAATGTAAATGAAAGTCTCGAAGCTATTGTTAACAAAATTAAAATTGCTGAAATAAGGTCAAGTATTAGTGACCTTTTTGACTATGTTACAGAGCTTTTAACAAAACTAAATTTAAAGTCGCAAGTTGAAGAAAATAATTGGTATAGATGCGAAACAAATGAAAAAATGGTTTTAAAAATATTCATTAGTAAGCTACCAAGTGATGCTAATTTGGTGCTTCAAGCTAGAAATCCCAATAATTTACAGAAGGCTAAAGAGATGTTAATTGAAACCGAATATTTTTATAAAAATGTAAATCCGCGAAATAAACGAAATTCGGGTACTTTTCAACCTCCTTTAGTTTACAATAGAGACAATTTACAAAATAATAGGAATAGTATCGCTGTAAGTTGTAACAATGATGCTAGAAATATTGATCAAAATTCACAACTTTCGACTAGATATTTTAATAATCCCAGAAGCTCGCAAGTAGCAAGCACCACCAGTAGGAATCGCGTTCCATCTAATATGACGAGGCAGTCTAATACTTCAAAAAACACCGCCTCAATGGATATACATAGATGTAGGAGAGTAGGCAGAGCGGAGTTCGCCTTAAGTTGTCGGTGAGTCAAGTCGTTAATTTCGTGTGCGCGCATTTGCTAATCTAAAGTCGTTCTTTTTCAGTTGTTCACCAAATGTGCCGTACCAAACCGTAGTTTACCCGACCTCTTCATCTTTTTAATTACCTATATATTTCAACTATAATACTGAATTCCCTGAATAAAGAACTAAATATATTATCTTACATGTATTATAATTTTTGAAACTTTTTATAAACAGTCTTTTCAAAAAACGTTCGACTGACAAAACAATCGGCGAACTAACAACAGCAGCGAAAAACAGACAAATAATGGCATCATTAATAATACGACCTGTCAACCGTACGACTAAGATCATAATGACGTTTGTATGTAATCGCGAACATCCAGCATGGATACGCCGATTAAGAAGAAGAAGAATAAATCTACAAGCATGTTGTTTTATCTACACGTGTAAATATATGTTTCTATTAAAATAAAAAAATATTTTTTAATAATCAACTGAACTTACTTTCCAATAATTCACTATGTAAGTTAACACCTGCAGCCCAAGGGCAGCTGTAACATTTGCAGTAGCCGAATCTATCTTTAAGCTGGCGATCAATGTTACTAGCGGCCTGCCCACATTAGCTGATTACGGCGAATCTGTAATACGACACCAACATGCAGCTGCACTATAGTTTCGTATTAAAGTTTGGCAAACGTGCCAACTCCCACGAATCGTGGGAATAAACTTATTCAAATAATGCACATCTGCTAATTCCAAGAACATCATGACTAGCCAGTCAGTGACTGCGACGGTGGCGGCTGTAGGTTAAATTTTAGCATTAAGTAGTTTATAAGTTTTAGTTTAGGAATTGAACTCAGCACGAGAGCAAGTGCTCGCGTTAATAAATTGTAATTTAAAAAATTAAAAATCAACACAGTTCTTTAATTGGCGCCCAACGTGTGGCCACGATAAACGTGTCAGGACATAAGGACATCCAGATCTATCCAGAAAGAGGACATCAGGATATACCTAAAGACAACAAAACTTTCCAGACTTTGCTGTAAAATTTATTTTTAAGAAATGTAAGTAGAGTGCAAAGAGAAAAATTAAATTATTAATCGATACAGGGGCATCAAAAAATTATATTAAGCCTCTAAAAGAACTTAAGAATATAGTACCGGTCGAAAATCGGTTTTTGGTAAAGTCAATACATGGCTTTACCGATGTTAAAAAAAAAATGTATAGTTAACTTGTTTGGTACAAACAGTCCCTTTTTTTTTGCTCCCTATGCTTTCAACTTTCGACGGAATAGTTGGGCTTGACCTGCTTACGAAGAGACAAATGCTACGTTAGATTTTAAAAACAAAATAATAAAAACCAGTTCTGGCTCCGAAGAACTTAAATTCTTGAAGTGTTGTAATGTGAATTTCACACAAGTGGAAGACATAGAAGTGCCGCAAGTGGTGAGAAACAAATTTCAAAAAATGATAAAAAATTTAATAGGGGTGTTCTCGGACCCGAATGAAGCACTCCCTTACAATACAAACATTGTCGCCACTATTCGCACCGAAAGTGACGACCCGGTATATTCCAAGTTATACCCATATCCTATGGGTGTATCAGACTTCGTGAATGCGGAAATTCGTGACTTATTAAGAAATGGCATAATCACCATACAACAATCCAATCTGGGTTGTGGACAAGAAGGGTAAGGATGAACAGGGTAACACCAAAAAGCGTCTGGTTATTGATTTTAGAAAGTTAAATCAGAAAACCATCGACGACAAATATCCTATTCCTAATATCACAGGCATATTGTCAAATCTAGGAAAGGCCAAGTATTTTACAACGCTTGACCTTAAATCAGGTTTTCACCAAATAACACTTGCTGACCAAGATCGAGAAAAGACCGCGTTTTCGGTGGGCCATGGAAAGTACGAGTTCTGTAGACTCCCCTTTGGATTGAAGAATGCACCCAGCATTTTTCAGAGGGCTATCGACGACGTGCTTCGAGAACAGATAGGGAAGTGTTGTTATGTCTACGTCGACGACGTAATTATTTTTTCCGAAGACGAGGAAAAACACGTTGACCATATTGAGTGGGTTTTAGGAACCAGTTGTGGCCGCAGCGGGAACCAGGCCTTGCCGTACTACCATAGACAGGGGATCGGAGACCAGGCCTCTTCGACCCCTGCTACAACACGAACGTCGGCGCGAGCGTGAAGCAGAGACAACGCCTCTCCATACCAGAATAGACAGGGGATCGGAGACCAGGCCTCTTCGACCCCAGCTACAGAACGAACGTCCGCGCGAGCGTGGAGCGGAGACTAGGCCTTTTCGACCACGCACGCGAACGACGTTAGTGCGCCAACATCCACGACGCAATGCTCGACTGGCGACTCGGCCTCGCCAGCGAGCATTACCACCCGCATTCCGCGCCGGCGACCTCATTCCAGGCCAGGCGCTACGCCCAGTGGCGACGATCATGCCGACCGCCGTCATCAAAATCGAGGCTGGGGGACGCCTACATCTGGTGCGCGCCCTAATCGACGCGTGCCTCCCAGTCACCATCATCGCAAGCGGCCTCGCAAGGGACCTGGGCTTATTAAGTACCCAGGTAGGAGGCCAGAGGTGGTGCGTGATCACCATTCGCGGAAGGAACGGTAATACGAAGCGCGTTGTCACACATGCTGCGGTGGTACCAGGATTTCAGCGCGTCACCCCCTTCCGAAGCGTCGACCCGGGTATAGCGGCGCCTTACGTACATATGCGACTGGCGGACTCCAAATTTTTCGAATCCACTCCTATCCGCCTAGTGATAGGAGCAGAAATTTACGCCAGCGTGATGACGCAGGAGACCCTACCCCGCTCTCTCAGCACCCTGATGGCGCAGGGCTCTATATTTGGATGAGTACTGTCCGGGGTCTGCCCGCTCAACTAAACTTTTTTATTTTTATTTTTGTATAATACAAAGCTCGAATGAATAAATTTTTTGAAATATAATAAATTTTACTTTTTGTGTGCACTAATAAATCCACGTACATAAAATTACATATCTTTGCAGCATTTCAGACGGCACCAGCAGCCTCCGATGTCTCACCAATACCGAACGTTGGCTGACACCTCCGTCCTAAAATAATCATTGCTTATCTCAAGGGGGCCGGCATGTTTAGGCCGCACCCTAATATTAAATATAAATTTTTAGCCACCCTAATGGTAACTGCGCCTACCGTTCCGACTGTTGCTAACCACCGTTTCCAGTCGCTGCAACGTGAAGGCCGTTAACCCTGGCATTTCCCCGCCGAACAGTTAAAACGTTTACCGTGTTAAACGTTGTTCGGCGAGGTTACTTTTACTTTAACTTTACCTATAACTTTCACTGCGATTGTACAATCAGGAGCCACCAGACGTGTCAGCCAACAGGTAATATGTTGTAAATTATAAATTACACTACTAATCATACTTAATATAATAATACATATATGTACAATAATACGTATCGCATATATGTATATTTCTATGCACGTATCCATATGTATATCTATATATATATACTGAAATAAACTTAAAGAATATATACTGACACGCTGTGCTTTCTGTTTTTTTTATATAAAATATTTCATCGGAGCGACCGTGGAGGCCCACAGTTCAAACCGCCCATTGCGTCGCATCCGAGCGAATACAAAGACTATGCGAAGCTAATATGAGGATATCCCGGGAAAAATCGCACTTCTTTAAACAAAGTGTGGAGTACTTGGGCTTTGTGGTATCTAAAGATGGTATAAAAACGAGTCCTAGTAAGATCAAAGCAATCCGCGATTACGAGAAGCCCTCAACTTTGTTCAATGTCAGGTCGTTCCTGGGGCTGGCAAGTTATTATAGATGTTTCATCAAGGATTTTGCGTCAATAGCAAGGCCTTTGACGGGTATTCTCAAGGGTGAAAACGGTAAAGTGAAGTCTACACAATCGAAAAGAGTAAAAATAGACTTAGATGAGGAACAGTTACAAGCTTTCAACAAGTTAAAAGAGGTTTTAGCGTCTGAAGACGTTATACTACCCTACCCTGATTTTAAGAAGCCTTTCGATCTAACGACGGACGCTTCATCAATGGGTATAGGAGCCGTGTTGTCTCAGGGTGGAAAGCCTATAACTATGATTTCTAGAACCCTCAAGGATCGGGAAAAAAATTTCGCAACCAACGAACGTGAGCTACTTGCCATAGTTTGGGCTTTAAAAAGCCTTAGAAATTATCTCTATGGTGTAAAGAATTTGAATATCTTTACGGACCACCAGCCACTTACATTTGCGGTTTCAAACCGAAACCCAAATGCTAAGATTAAAGGATGGAAAGCGTTTATCGACGAGCACAACGCTCAACTCTTTTACAAACCTGGCAAAGAAAACTATGTGGCCGACGCTCTGTCAAGACAGAACATTCATACCTTAGAAGAAGAAAACCAATCAGATTTAGCTACAATACATAGTGAAACATCGCTATCTTATACGATAGAAGCAACTGAGAAGCCACTAAATTGCTTCCGAAACCAAATCGTTTTGGAGGAAGCCGACATGAATCTAAGACGGAATTTTATATATTTCGGCGAGAAAACTCGCCATGTTATCCAATTCACAAATAAGGAACATCTCATGGAAGAGGTTAAATTAACTGTGAACCCAAATGTGGTAAATGCCATACACTGCAATTTGCCAACATTGGCCAGCGTACAACACGAACTTATAAGGTGCTTTCCGGCAACAAAGTTCTGGTACTGTAAAAGCATGGTGGCCGACATTGTAAATAAAGACGAACAGCGGGAGATTGTTGTTATTGAACATAATCGAGCTCATAGAGCTGCTCAAGAGAACGTTAGACAAATTCTCTGTGACTATTATTTCCCAAAAATGACCAAACTGGCAAACGAAGTGGTTGCGAATTGCAAATCTGCAGTACAGCAAAATATGATAGGCATCCACGAAAACAGGAACATGGCGTAACACCAGTCCCATCCTATGCTGGAGAAATATTGCACGTTGACATATTTTCAACAGACAAGAAGTACTTTCTCACTTGTCTCGACAAGTTCTGAAAATTTGCGGTGGTACAGCCAATACCATCTCGAACAATTTTAGACATAAAATACCCTATTTTTCAGTTAATGAATATATTTCCAGGGGCAAAGACTATATATTGTGACAATGAGGCATCGCTTAATTCCGAAACGATAAAGTCTCTGTTAAAAAATCAGTTTAATGTTAATATTGTGAATGCACCTCCGCTTCACAGTACCTTAAATGGTCAGGTCGAGCGTTTCCACAGCACACTTGTAGAGATTGCGAGATGCCTGAAATTGGAAAAAAATTTTGATGAAACAATCGAACTTATATTATTGGCCACATTCGAATATAATCGAACTATTCATTCTGTGACCAGAAAGAAACCCATTGACATAATTCACGCCACACCCCAGGATATGCGAAATGAAATAATGGACAAAATAGAGAAAGCCCAACAAACTCTGCTGGAGAGGAATAACCCTTCCAGACAAAATAGAGTGTTTGACGTGGGGGAGCGTGTATTGGTAAAAACCAATAAAAGATTAGGGAATAAGTTAACACCTCTCTACCTAGAAGAAAAGGTAGAAGCTGACTTGGGGACCAAAGTCTTAATTAAAGGGAGGGTGGTCCACAAGGACAACATAAATTAATTTTAATTTTTATTAGGATAACCAAGATAGACTAACTCTCATATTTTTCAGGATTCTTTCGGTGATACTTCTAATTGGGTCAGCAACAGCAAAACTGACTGACTACTCGCACTCTAGTTACATACCGATTCAGGACGGGATTGTAACTCTTTGGCAGAACGTTGACTTTCTTAAACACACAACAAATCTCAGGACATATATGGAAATAGCCAAAGAAACTAAGGAACTAACGAAACATTTTCCTGCATCTCCCATGAGGATGTTGCTGGACTCGGACATCGAACATATAAAAACACTTTTGGAAACATTAAACATTCACCACAGACAGGCACGAAGCATAAACATTTTAGGGACAGCTTTGAAAGTTATAGCAGGAACACCAGACTTCGACGATTTTGAAAATCTAAAATTTCGACAACAAGAGCTAATTAATTCAGAAAATAGGCAAATAGAAATAAACACAGCAGTGCAAGAAAAGATAAATGAGCTAACAGATACAGTGAACCTAATAACAAACAATGTAAAAACTAAGCAGATTGACACAAGTTATTTATACGAAACATTGCTCGCTAGAAATAGAGTTTTAATTTCCGAAATTGAAATATTGATTTCAGCGATTGCCCTTGCAAGGATCGGCATCATTAGTCCCTCCATATTAAATTTTGACGATGTAAAAAAATTAATTAATATGCACTCTACAAACACAACTATAACAGACTTAATGGAGGTATCTAGCATTAAGGTGCTGTTAGACACTAATTTTTTATATTTTTTAATTAAGTATCCAAAACCTATATTAGTATATAAGAGAGTCATTTTGTTTCCCGTTCAACACAACGAAACTGTCCTACACTTTGGTAACAACGACAACGTCGCTGACTGTAACAATCAGATTTTGGCTATTGGCAGTTGTATTACAGCACTTACGTCCACATTTTGCAAAAAACTCAAAAATACAACATGCGCACAACAACTGCATTCGGGAAGTATAGCTCACTGCAGCACACGCCCCAGCCATCTGGAGCCGATTACGCTTGTTGATGAAGGCACCATAGTTATCAACGACAATACCGCTGTGATCAAATCAAACGATGGTTCTGAGAAAACTGTTACTGGTACTTACCTTCTAACCTTTGAAGACGAGGTTCAAATCAATGGTTCTTACTTTAAGAACAAAAACGGTATACTGACAAAATTACCAGGTTCTGCGACAACAACACTTGTCAATATTACTGACCATCTAGAAATATTGAGTTTACCGTACCTAAAAAGAATGAATATGCAAAATCTAGGGTACATTGCAAGAATAGAGAGAAGAATCATCATGTGGCCAATACTATCTGGCCTAACTTTTATCGCCATTCTGGTTGGCTGCTACTTTTTATTCAAACTGCGGCAGAGGAAAAACAGAAGGAGTCAAAGTCATGTTATTCAGGAGATCATTGAAAATCTTAAAAAAACCGAGGACGGCCTCCATTTAGAAGGGGAGGAGTTAACACCTGCAGCCCAAGGGCAGCTGTAACATTTGCAGTAGCCGAATCTATCTTTAAGCTGGCGATCAATGTTACTAAGGTGCGTTTCATAACTATAGGACACATAACATGAATATTTAATCTTTACTCCAAAAATATGTAGGTACTCTGTAAAAAAAAATGAATATATGGAATAATACCGTTATTCTTCTTAGTATCAATAAACAACAACTTTTCATCGTGGTGTTTTTGTGTTTGTTTGTACCGTTACTTTGAGCACGAGTCAGAGCAATTCGTTACTACTTTTCCCGTTTCATAACTATAGAACGCATTAGGAATTGAAGCTTTAAAGTGCATACACGTGTTCGCTGAGTACTACTTTTAATTAAAATAGTTTTTAAAGACAATAAATGTCAATATGCCACGTGGTTCAAAACTTTCCGAATTCGAGAGAGGTAAAATTACTGCGTTGGATGAGGAGGGTTTCTGCGTCACAGAAATCGCGAAAAAATTAAGTCGCAGCCGACACGTGGTGACAAATTTTTTATCAAATCCGGCAGAATATGACACAAAACGACGCGGAGGACCGAAACCGAAGCTTTCTGATCGGGACCGTCGCGTAATAATAAAAAATGCCAGTAATAAATCTACAAGTTGTTCGCAACTGGTAAATTTAACTTCAAAAAAAGTGTCAAAATCAACGATTTGGAGGGTGCTCTATCAAGCCCCAAACATATGCCGCCAAAAACTTAAGTTGGCACCGCATTTGACTGCTCGTCACAAAGCTGCTCGAATGGAATTCGCCAAACAACACATGGCCACGGACTGGTCTCAGGTACGTAATACCACACTCAAAAAATGGTTCGGTTGAAATAACCGAACGAATGGTTGACTATGGTCTGACCGAACTTTTTGGTTATTGCAAACGAACAGTTCGGTTATTTCAACTGAAAGTTCGTTTGCCTTAACCAAAAAGTTTGGTCAGGTCATAGGCAACCATTCGTTCGGTTATTTTAACCGAACCTTTTTTTGAGTGTAACTATTTCCCTTGCGGATTATAATTAATTGTAAAAAAATTTCTATCACTTTAGATAATTTTTTCAGATGAGAAAAAATGGAATCTTGATGGCCCTGATGGCAACCGTGGCTATTGGAGAGATTTAAGGAGCCCCAAATTTTTTCTAAGAGAAATTTTGGTGGTGGATCGGCTATGGTTTGGGGAGCTTTTTCGATGGATTCGAAGTTGGAGCTGCAATTCGTTTCCTCCAAAATGAAAAGCCGGGACTACACAAACGTGCTCCAATGCAGTCTGCTGCCTTTTTTAAATGCAAACAGGCAGAAGTCATGGATTTTCCAGCAGGACAATGCTGCAATCCACACTAGTCGGGAAACGAAAGGTTGGTTTTCAGACAAAAACATCCCTCTTTTGGGCTGGCCAGCATGCTCTCCGGATCTCAACCCAATAGAGAATATTTGGGGCCTGCTAGCCAGGAAGGTTTATGCTGAAAATCAGCAGTATAATAAAGTTGACGATTTAAAAGCTGCCATTCTACGAGAATGGGATGCTTTAGATGGAAACCTCCTTAAAAATTTAATTAATTCTATGCGAAAAAGAATATTCAAATGTATTCAAACGAATGGAAACACAATTTAATAAACAAATAATTTTAAACCGTTTTTCTTTTGTTATTTTGTTATATGTCCTATAGTCATGAAACGAATAATATAGGGCCAAAACATTATACTCTTAATTTAAAGCAATATTACATTCACAAACGGGTCGGTCAGATAATAAAACTATTATAGATGCAAGCTTAGAAGCGTTTGCTACGTCTTCATATTTTTATTTGTTTTTTACAAGTACGACCCATAATTATTTCACGCCGAAATCTATGAGGGTAAGCTATGTCCTATAGTTGTGAAACGTACCTTAGCGGCCTGCCCACATTAGCTGATTACGGCGAATCTGTAATACGACACCAACATGCAGCTGCACTATAGTTTCGTATTAAAGTTTGGCAAACGTGCCAACTCCCACGAATCGTGGGAATAAACTTATTCAAATAATGCACATCTGCTAATTCCAAGAACATCATGACTAGCCAGTCAGTGACTGCGACGGTGGCGGCTGTAGGTTAGATTTTAGCATTAAGTAGTTTATAAGTTTTAGTTTAGGAATTGAACTCAGCACGAGAGCAAGTGCTCGCGTTAATAAATTGTAATTTAAAAAATTAAAAATCAACACAGTTCTTTAATTTGTACAATGTACTATGGAAACTATCAGGTCAGTCCATAAGTTCGTGCGTATTTTACCCATAACTTTGGGTACTTGCACACAAAATATTATTCGCAGAATATAACGGAACTGTTTATATTTTCTTTGATATATTCAGCATTCAACAAGTGATTTTAATCGCGGATAGAAGCACATGTTGTTAAAAAATAAAGTGGGATCTTCGAAGGCGTATAAGAGGCATATTTTGTATTTTTTTTTATAAAAGTGGTAAAAATGCAACAACTGCTGCTGCAAAAATAAACACAGTTCACGGAGAGGATACCGTGAGTGTAAGGAATGGGCAAAAGTGGTTTTAAAAATTCCGAAGTGGTAACTGCGACGTGGAGGATGCCCCGAGCGAGTTACATACTCTCTTACTTCTAAGAGTAAGAGCATTATTAAGAGAACTTCCGCTGTTAAGTTTAAAGATTACTCTAGCTGTAAGTGTGTTAATTTGTAGCATCAAAGTTGAAACATTTACACCATTTCTGAGAAAAGCTTATGAACTATACTTTGATTCAAAGGTTGACAGCGGCAAGTTATGGGCACCACAGTTCATTTGTTTGACATGTGCATGCAACTTACGGGGTTGGATAAGGAAGGCTAAAAATAACAACCATCTGGCATTTGGAGTTCCTATGATATGGCGTGAGTCCAGCAACCACATCACTGACTGTTATTTCTGTTTGACAAACGTCACAGGTTTCTCATACAAGACTCGTTCATCTGTGAAGTATCCAGATATTCCCCCGGTTTCAAAACCAATTCCACATGATCCAATCAGTTGTCCAATACCAACATCACCTACAGAATACAGAGTCGATGATGCAACACAAGAAGAAAGTTCGTCTTTCAGCAACATGGCAGACTCTAACTACAATCCTGATGATGATGAAATTCATTTGATTAATAATAATAATGTTCGGCATCGAAAAGCTGCAATCACAACAGACATCCAGAAGATTCGCCACTCGACTCTCACTCCTGCTCTCAGAGAGTACTGCCCAACAAACCGGCATCCACGAACAATGGAGCAACATTTCTCGTTCTCTACGTACCGCCGCCGAAGAAGAAATCGGATTCCGGCGAGCCCGAAAAAACAACTGGTACGACGAGGAATGTCATGCTGCCGCAGAAAGAAAGGATGCCGCCTATAGAGCCACGCTGCGATCGGGCGCAACGCGAGCCATGTGGGATCGCTACAGAGAGCTGAAAAAGGAAGAGAGACGTATTATCCGAAAGAAGAAACGAGAGGCCGAAATACGTGAGTGCGAAGAGCTTGAGATGCTGGCCAACAGGAACAACGCCCGAAAATTCTACCAGAAAGTTCGGCGGCTTACAGAAGGTTTCAAGACCGGGGCGTTTTCCTGTAAGAACAAAGACGGCGATCTGGTGACTGACGTACAGAGCAATCTTAGATTATGGAGGGAACACTTCTCGAACCTATTAAACAGTGACAGCTGCGCATGTCACCGAGAAAGTGAAGATCCCGATACCCCAATCGTTGACGACGGAATTGTCGTTCCGCTACCCGATCATGACGAGGTGAGAATAGCGATAACGCGGCTAAAGAACAACAAAGCCGCGGGCGCCGACGGACTGCCGACTGAGCTATTCAAACATGGCGGCGAGGAGCTGGTAAGGTGCATGCATCAGCTCCTATGCAAAATATGGTCGGATGAAAGCATGCCTGCCGATTGGAATTTAAGTGTGCTCTGCCCAATCCATAAGAAGGGCGATCCTGCAATTTGTGCCAATTACCGCGGGATTAGTCTTCTAAATATCGCCTACAAGGTTCTAGCGAGCGTATTGTGTGAAAGGCTGAAGACCACCGTCAACCAACTGATTGGACCTTATCAGTGTGGCTTCAGACCTGGAAAGTCTACCATCGACCAAATATTCTCAATACGCCAAATCCTGGAAAAGACCCATGAAAGGAGAATCGACACACACCATCTTTTCGTCGACTTCAAAGCTGCATTCGACAGTACGGAAAGGAGTTACCTGTATGCCGCGATGTCTGAATTTGGTATCCCCGCAAAACTAATACGGCTATGTAAGATGACGTTGCTCAACACCAGCAGCGCCGTCAGAATTGGGAAGGACCTCTCCGAGCCGTTTGATACCAAACGAGGTTTCAGACAGGGTGACTCGCTGTCGTGTGACTTCTTTAACCTGATGTTGGAGAGCATCGTACGAGCCGCAGAACTTAATCGCTCGGGCACAATTTTTTATAAGAGCGTACAATTGCTGGCGTATGCCGATGATATTGACATCATCGGCCTTAACAACCGCGCTGTTAGTTCTGCCTTCTCCAAACTGGATAAAGAGGCAAAGCGAATGGGTCTGGTGGTGAACGAGGACAAAACGTCTTCAAACAAACAGTCGGCGCACTCGCGTATCGGCACCCACGTCACTGTAGACAGTTATAATTTCGAGGTTGTAAAAGACTTCGTCTATTTAGGAACCAGCATTAACACCGATAACAATGTCAGCCTTGAAATCCAACGTAGAATCTCTCTTGCCAACAAGTGCTACTTTGGACTAAGTAGGCAATTGAGTAGTAAAGTCCTCTCTCGACGAACAAAACTAACACTCTACAAGACTCTCATCATGCCCGTCCTAACGTATGGCGCAGAAGCTTGGACGATGACAACATCCGATGAAGCGACGCTTGGAGTGTTCGAGAGAAAGATTCTGCGTAAGATTTTTGGACCTTTGCACGTTGGCAACGGCGAATATCGCAGACGATGGAACGATGAGCTGTATGAGCTTTACGACGACATAGACATAGCGCAGCGAATAAAGATCCAGCGGCTACGTTGGCTGGGTCATGTCGTCCGAATGGATACAAACGCTCCGGCTTTGAAAGTATTCGATGCGGTACCAGCTAGTGGTAGCAGAGGAAGAGGGCGGCCTCCACTGCGTTGGAAAGATCAGGTGGAGAAGGACTTGGCTTCACTTGGTGTGTCCAACTGGCGCCGGTTAGCACGAGAAAGAAACGACTGACGCGCTTTGTTTAACTCGGCCAAAATCGCGTAAGCGGTTATAGCGCCAATTAAGAAGAAGAATAATAATAATCTTTGCGACCTTGTACGGGACCTGGCACTAACAAAAGGTCAAGCTGAACTGCTAGGTTCACGTCTGAAAGAGTTTAATTTGCTATCACCAGGTACAAGAACTTCACAATTTCGACATAGACACAAAGAACTCGTGCAGTTCTTTGCAATGAGTGACAATATGTGCTACTGCACTGACATCCAAGGTCTTATGTCAAGCCTCGGTGTAGAACATAAGACTGAAGCATGGCGTCTATTTATTGATTCCTCCAAGGCAAGTTTGAAGGCTGTATTATTACACAATGGAAACATGTATGCATCAGTACCGGTTGGTTATTCTACTCATCTAAAAGAGACGTACGAAACCATGTCGCTACTTCTTGAAAAAATTTGCTATCGCGATTACAATTGGAATATGTGTGGTGATTTAAAAGTGATCACTATTCTCATGGGAATGCAGACAGGGTACACCAAGTACTGCTGCTTTATCTGCGAGTGGGACAGCAGAGATAGGAAGCACCACTATATAAATAAGAATTGGCCCATTAGAGATAAAATGGAGCCAGGTAGTAAAAACGTCCTGCGTGTGCCATTGGTTGAGCGTGAAAAAGTTATTATGCCTCCACTTCATATAAAGCTGGGGCTCATGAAAAACTTCGTGAAGGCACTAGACAAAAACTCAGATCCTTTTCGGTACCTATGCAACAAGTTTCCAGAGTTGAGTTATGCGAAAGTGAAAGAACGTGTATTCATAGGTCCACAAATAAGGAAGATCATAGCCGACAGTCACTTCGAAGATTTACTCAGCAGAACTGAAAAAAAAGAATGGTTGGCATTTAAGTCTGTTGTAGCCAATTTCCTTGGAAATAATAAATCTCCTGACTATGTAAATATTGTGCAGAAGTGCATTAGTGCGTACAAGTTAATGGGTTGTAACATGTCCCTCAAGATTCATCTCCACGACTCACATCTCGACTTCTTTCGAGAAAACCTAGGTTCTGTTAGTGATGAACATGGTGAACGTTTCCATCAGGACATCTCGGTGATGGAGTCACGCTATCAAAGTCGATGGAGTGCAGCAATGTTAGCCGACTATTGCTGGATACTTCAGCGCAATTGTCAGCACAAACGCAAGTCTACAGCCAAGAAATTCAAACCAAACTAACTTTTAATTTAAGGAACTTTACGTTATACCTAAGTATTTTACAAGTGTATTATATCTTAAACTATGTGTATTTATGTTAAGTAGTACTCTATTCAGCGATATATGCTCTACTGTGACTTGCCTGCGAGTTGTTTGCTTTGATACAATATTAAACATATATAAATGGTCAATGCCAAATATCTCAACAACGTAAGATGTTTTGTATAAATTAAAATAATTGTAAAAGCTTAATAAAACTAATAAATGAAGTAAAGAAGAATTTCATTCATGTACAGGGTCGGCCAAATAAGACCTACTAATGTTAAGCACAAATAACTTTTTTTTTTTTGACATATTTATTATTTTTTTTTTTTTGTAGGTTATAATTGAATTGTTGGAAATTTATTATGGAACCCTACAGTACAACACAGCGCGTTAAAATTATCGAGTTTTTCTATTCTTACACAATAAGGCATGATGTCGGATGAAGCGCATTTCCATTTAAATGGTTATATGAACAAACAAAACTGTAGATTGTGAGGCTCTGAAAATCCAAGGGCAACACACCAACATCAGTTACACGCATCTAAATGTACTGTTTGGTGCGGTGTTA
This sequence comes from Anastrepha obliqua, assembly GCF_027943255.1. Lineage (NCBI taxonomy): Eukaryota > Metazoa > Arthropoda > Insecta > Diptera > Tephritidae > Anastrepha > Anastrepha obliqua. The sequence goes on from NC_072895.1 coordinate 25,668,595, forward strand.
TGGCCACTAGAGTTATCGGTACATATTTCTTCGAAAATGAGGATGAAACGCCGGAATCGATTTCAGGAGCTTCTTACAGAACATTGATAGAAAACTTTTTGCGGCCAATGGCGGAGCAGTATCCTAATTTGTGGTTTCAACAACATGGAGCAACTGCGCATACTGCTAGGCAGTAGTCTTTAGTCATTAGTAGGTCTTATTTGGCCTACTCTATATATTAAGAAGGAGAATTACCAACCTGTTGGTATCATCGAGAGTATGGCAATTAGGCCCGTAAATGTCGAAATCCCTGTGATTTCCCTACCAAAATTCAAACTACAATAAAAAACTAAAATCTGCCGTGAGGATCGAGCTCGACAGTCTTGGCAGGATAACATCGTCGAGGCAGGCAGGATAACATCGTCACAATGTGAACTAGAGGTAAAATTTTCTGAGTTTACAAAATTTAATATTTTTTCACTATTACCACCTAATGCTGGAATTCACAACGCGGCGCTGGCAGCCATACGATTTGCAGCACACCATGCAGCAACAAAACATCATTGCGCACTAATATGCACCGACAGCCTCAGCGTAGCTGTATCTCTTCTTAATGAAAACAGCGAGCAGTACACATATCTTACTAATGGTCTGCCAGGCCAAGCAAACATTACAGTGTTATGGATACCAGGTCACTCAGGGATAAAGGGAAACGAGCTAGCCGATGATGCCGCCAAAAATGCCAGCAAGTTGCCATTAATATCAGAAGTTCCATGTTTAAGAACGATTATCACAAATTATTACAAAAAATACGTCCAAGAGAATGAAAATCGAAAATGGTCTCTATCAGAATCCTTTTTGAACAAACACAACACCGGCATCGACCGACCCAAATACAACCCAAACTTATCCAGAACAGATTGCATAATCATGGCTCGCATGAGAGTTGGCGTAAAAAAGCACTCATCCCAACATTACTTTCAACAGTCATGGCCATTAGAATGTGCATGGTGCTCAACCATCCTCAGCGTTGAACATATACTCAAACAGTGTCTAGTATCAGGAGACCAAAACATCAATCTAACAAAAGCCCTAGACTGTAGCCAGGAAAGTGCTATGAAAATCCTTAAAGACGCTCTTAGTGTACATAACTTACTTCATGAAGTGTAAATCAGTTTTCCTTGGGCAGTAAATAAAATATTTTTTCATTCCTGATAGAAAATTAAACCAACTATTTTTGATCTATACCGGAGCGGAAGTATCGGTTATTTCAGCAACTCGTGCGTCAGTCATAGAAACGTATGGCATGACACTTGTATACGGCCTTCAGCCCAAACTTACGTGGGATTTCGTCATTGCAGAAACAAAGTATGCAATCATCGGTGCAGATTTCCTCCGTCATTTTAATTTAATCGTCGATATCGTGAATTCTACGTTAACCGTCAACACTACAGTACCAAGACGAGCAAACATATGCGCCTTCGGAAAAGCAATAAGCATCAAAACACAAAGAAATAATATTGAAATCGCGAGTTTAGCGAGATCACTAATCCCAACGCAATAGCTCCATCAGCGTCACAGAACGGAGTAACTCATTGCATCGAAACGAAAGGCCCGCCTGTTTCCGCACGACCGAGACGCCTTCCAGCAGACAAACTAAAAGCGGTTAAAGAAGAATTCGAATTTTAAATCAGACTCGGCATTTGCCGCCCGTCGAAAAGTTCTTACGCCTCCCCATTGCACCTAGTCAAGAAGGTAAATGGTGAGCGGCATCCCTGTGTCGACTATCGAGCCATAGATGCGGAGACAATTCCGGATCGTTACCATTTACTGCACATGCAAGACTTCACACACTTCTTGTACCGAAAAGACGTCTTCAGCAAAATCAATCTCAATCGAGCTTACCATCAAATTCTAATCGAGGCCAATGACATTCCTAATTCCGGCAATAGCCACGCCGTTTGGATTATTCGAGTTCACGCATACGACATGCTGCACAAAAGCAAGCCTGGCATCGGAGCAACAGCCGCACACAGCTCCGGTTGCAAGGACAATTTTTTCATGATCGCCATCACACACGGATTTTGCTAAACAGCTCATTGACATAATGCAAAAAATACGACCAACCAAAACGCAAATCACGACTCTACGAAAACTTTTGTATTCAGCAAACTGGCAGAAGCAACGCATGTATTCGTGCGCAACGACAAAGCGCGACCTACTTTCGTACCACCATGCGACGGACCATATCTGGTTATCTCTAGACAACCGAAATATTTCACCATCCAAGTCAACAACAACAAAAGTAACATTTCGATAGACCGACTGAAACCAGGCTTTATCCAAACGCATCAATCGGATATCCAATCACCAAAAATGTCAACTCAACAAAACTCACACCAGTCACAAATAACACCATCACCATTAAATCAGATATTGTGTAATAAATATTTGCATGTACATACACTTAAAATTTGCCTATAATAATAAATAAAAATATTCCATTGGAAAAATCCAAACATTCGATCACAAGGAGTGAATTGAGGGCTTTCCTTAAAAAATCTCAACATCCACACATACCATCTAAGAAGGTTTTATCTTCACTCCTTCAAGAACCAGCAACGGAATGGCCAAAGTTCCTTCAACGAGTTAATGATTTTGGAATTGATGAGGATCACTTAATAACACTGGATCACAAATTTCAGCTTTTTTTCTGCACCAGAGACGCCGTTATGAAATTCCTATGTAAAATCACCGTCTGATTCCGAAAATCAAGGTTATTTTTTATTCTATGGTAACGTTTTTGAGATATTTACGAATTACCGTTATTTCAAAAAAAAAAAAAATTCGGCTCACTTAATCATATATATCTCGAAAACGAATTGAGCGATTCCAAAACCGTTGAAAGCTTTTAAAAGGTAATAAAATTTGCTATAAACTGTGTGTAAAACACTTTTTGCTAGGCCCTGCAGATTTAAAGATAACGAGCTTTCATAACGGATTTTTTTAATTTTTTTTGTAAAAATATAAAAAAATTTGTACTTTGAGAGAAAGGATCTCGAAAACTTTTTACTTTTTCGTATATTTTTTGTTTTCACTCTAAGCTCCGTTTTATTACAAAAAAAATAAACTTTGATTAAACAAAATCGATGAACTAATACAAAAGTTACAAGCATTCAAGTAAATATATCCATTTAATACTTAACACGTTCCCTGTCCCAATACAAAAATGCAAAATTGACCGTCAAGTCCAACAAGGTTTTTTCTGTAGTCATAGGATAGCTTTAGTAATAATAATAACTAAAAAAAAAACGGATGTAGGGTATTTCTACCTGAAACACATATGGTCCATTTTTGCTTCTGCATGTTCATGAAACACATGTGGTTCAGGGAATTTTTTCTATGCTGACACACATATGGCTCAGGAACGTATCAGTGCTTATCAGGCGCACGTTTCCTGAACCATATGTGGCTCAGCGGACAGGGAACGTGTTAAGTACCCTACTGGTAATATGTGTTAGTATTCGCAGATCAGTTAGTTTCAGGTAGATTTTGGAAGGGTTATTAGATACAAAAAATTGTTAGTGTCGTTATCTCAAGCACAGACACATTTCAAGCAAGATCATATGTTTAAGGCAGGTAGTGTTTTCTATGTATAACTAGGGAACCTTTTTGTATAGGTAGGTGATCTATGTAAGTATAAATAATAGTACATGTGCCTCGTTCCTTCATAATTTCTGCAAGGATCGCCGGATACTGTTCATTTTTTAATTGCAGTTTATAATCCGTCATTTGCTTAAAAATATAATATGAATAAAAGGGCGCGAGAATTTGAGTGTAAAAATGATCCAGATATGTTCTGTTTCATCTGCGGGGAGTTTATCGTTAAAAGGATGCGACGTGTGTTTTCAAATCCTTTGAAATTTGCATACCATAAGTGTTATGGAATTGAGCCTAGAAACAATGAAAAACCATGGACACCGAATACTGTGTGCACCACATGTCGAGTCGAATTGATATTTTCGGAAACCGGAACCAAAAGGTACATCATAAAAATTAGGAGTTTGCTCTCTTTTAATGCATATCTGACAAGTTTCTTAAACTATCTATTTAGACGACATATGAAATTTATTACACCAATGAAGTGGAGGGAACCAACTTGCCATTCAACGGACTGCTATATTTGTACTACAAAAGTATTTGGGGTTGGAAAGTCAAGAAAAGTAACCTATGCGAGCGTATCTACAGTGTCATTACCAGAACTAAATTCAACGGAAGCTAGATTGCCAGCATCAAATTTAACTTTAGTTCCGGCTCCAGTTTCATTGTCAACAGCAGTATCTGATTACGCGGCATCATGTTGTACTGAATTGCAAACGGAAAACGAAAGAAACCCTTTGTCACAAGCACAACTCAATGATTGGATAAGGGATTTGGAATTGTTAAAAGAAAAGGCCGAACTACACGCCTCTCGTATGCAACAATTTAAATTTGTTTCATCCGATGTTAAGGTAACATATTATAGGACTCGTCACGAACAATTCTCCCAGTACTATACGAAGAAGGACAGTATTTGTTATTGCAAAAACATTGCTGGTCTATTTAAACAGTTTGGTGAACCATATGATTCAAAAGAGTGGCGATTGTTCATAGACGCCAATAAATTAAGTTTAAAGGCCGTATTATTGCATATTGGCAACCAAAAGCCATCTATCCCGATCGCGCATGCAGTAAATACGAAGGAAACATATGAGACAATGCAAAAATTGCTTAAATTAATTAAATACGAAGAACATGATTGGAAAATATGTGCCGATCTAAAAGTCGTTGGAATGTGGTCTACAATCTGGATACACAAAATACTGTTGCTTTCTATGCAAATGGGATAGCCGGGCACGTCAAGACCACTACATCATAAAGGATTGGCCAGAACGAATCGAGTTTCAAGTTGGGGTGGATAACATAAAATACTCACCACTTATAAAGAAGGAAAAAATAATTCTACCTCCGCTCCACATCAAGCTCGGCCTTATCAAAAACTTTGTCAAGGCTTTGGACAAAGAAGGCGAAGCTTTTCATTATTTGAAAACAATCTTTCCACAGATTTCAGAAGCAAAAATAAAGGAAGGGATTTTTGTGGGGCCGCAAATAAGGAAAATAATGGCCAATACCCATTTCAAAGAATTATTGTCACCAGTGGAGGCAGCGGCGTGGGACTCTTTTGAAAAGGTCGTTACTTCTTTTTTAGGCAAACACAAAAGTCCTAACTTCGAGCTGATAGTAAACGATTTAATCAAAAACTATGCGGAAATGGGTAAATAAAAAACACATATAAGACCATTTTCTCAGTTAACTTTAAAACTAAACAAAAAGTTTGAAAGCAAATTTTTAAATTTACATGAGAACATATAGCCCTTAATCTGAATTTATTGCCCTGCTCCGAACAAACAAGAACCACCAAAATTTGTTCTGAATTGGAAGATTAATCCAGCCTAAGAAAATTATATGCTAATGTGTCACTTATGTATTTATCTAATTCCCTTTTTAATTTTCTTTCAGGAGTAAATATGTCTTTAAAAATTCATTTTCTGCACTCCCATTTAAATTTTTTCCCGCAAAATCTTGGCGACGAAAGTGATGAGCATGGCGAAAGGTTTCACCAGCAAATGCAAATGATTGAAAGTAGGTATCAAGGATTCTGGGATGTCGCTATGATGGGTGATTACTGTTGGTTTCTCATAAGAGAAACCGATCCTTCTATAAATAAGCGTCAAAACAAGACACATAACTTTTTCAATTATAAAATAAGATCATAGAGTTAAGACAGAATCATATGTACATATGGTATTATTTGTAGGGTACTTAAGTATTAAATGGATATATTTACTTGAATGCTTGTAACTTTTGTATTAGTTCATCGATTTTGTTTAATCAAAGTTTATTTTTTTTGTAATAAAACGGAGCTTAGAGTGAAAACAAAAAATATACGAAAAAGTAAAAAGTTTTCGAGATCCTTTCTCTCAAAGTACAAATTTTTTTATATTTTTACAAAAAAAATTAAAAAAATCCGTTATGATAGCTCGTTATCTTTAAATCTGCAGGGCCTAGCAAAAAGTGTTTTACACACAGTTTATAGCAAATTTTATTACCTTTTAAAAGCTTTCAACGGTTTTGGAATCGCTCAATTCGTTTTCGAGATATATATGATTAAGTGAGCCGAATTTTTTTTTTTTTTTGAAATAACGGTAATTCGTAAATATCTCAAAAACGTTACCATAGAATAAAAAATAACCTTGATTTTCGGAATCAGACGGTGATTTTACATAGGAATTTCATAACGGCGTCTCTGGTGCATTTTGGCTGTAAACCAGTGTAATCGGACTCAAGGCAAAAGAAAGAGAACTTAAAACTGTAGGTCGTTTTTTTGCTCTCATGTCGTGGGAGATAAGGGATTACTTCGTAATGACTGAGTATCTGATAAAGAATCATTTCGTACCCTTGTTTAAGGGACTGACAATGGCAGATGACTTAACAACTGTCATGTCTAAAATGATAGAGAGCTCAGCCGGACAGGGTGGAACTGACTATAATCAAATCACTATAGCAAATCATATAGATTATACCAAATGGAACAACCACCAACGTAAGGAATCAACTGATCCTGTATTCAAAGTAATGGGAGAATTCCTTAGATATCCCAAATTATTAACACGAACACACGAGATTTTCGAACAATCGTGGATTTATTATAATAATAGAGGGCACATCATGAGTATCGATCACAATGATAATTTAGTCAATACGACCTCAACTCGAGTCTGTTGGCAAGGTCAACAAGGGGGTTTAGAGGGATTAAGGCAGAAGGGATGGAGCGTTAACAACTTATTGGTCATCCTAAGAGAGTCTAATTCTGTCAATACCAGAGTAAAAGTATTAGCTCAGGGGGATAACCAGGTTATTTGTACTCAATATAAACTAAGACCACATAGAACTTACTCAGACCAACAACAACACATACAAGACATTATCTTAAATAATCAGTTACTATTTGAACGAATCACCCAAGGAACATCTAAATTGGGATTGATTATCAATCAAGACGAGACCGTACAAAGCGTAGACTTTTTAGTTTATGGTAAGACATGCGTTTTTAGGCGCAACATCAGGAATTTAGAAACAAAAAGATGGTCTCGTGTAACATGCGTAACAAATGATCAACTACCTACTCTAGCAAATACCTTGTCGTCTGTCTCTAGTAATGCCTTAACAGTTGCACATTACTCTCTATCACCTACCAACTCAATTTACCATTATAACTTTATTGGACACTTTACCAGCCAACATGGAGAAAATCCGAATTTTAATCTCTGGGATATTTAATTTCTTCTTTATATCTTGATCCTTCATTGGGAGGAGTTTCAGGAATATCATTAAGTAGGTTCCTTGTGCGAGGATTTCCAGATCCTATAACCGAGAGTTTATCATTTTTGAAGTGCGTCCATGATAATACAACAAATGATAAAATAAAGAAAATAATCATTAACATGGGTAATCCCGCAATTGCCTTGAGACGAAATACTGATATAACCAAATTATTAGAAGATCCATTATCATTAAACATACCTCGAGGCTTAGATGCAAACACGATGATTAAAGATGAAATTAAAAAATCACTAACAATAGGACTGGATAAAATAGGGAACTCCGTTATTAAACATGCAATAAATCATCAATCTTAATTTGAAACTTCATTCCTTAATCATTTACAAGAAATTAAGCCTTTATTCCCGCGGTTTCTAAGTGAATATAGAGCTGCTACTTACTTCGGAATTACAGATTCTCTAATTGAATTATTTCAAAATTCAAAAACAATCAGGAATCAATTCAAAGATAGTTTAACAATCAAATATAACAAGATCGTGATAGACAGTGAAATCCATAGTCTTAGCAGATTATTGCGATTTAATCGTGGAGCATCTTCAGGAATTCCCATTTGGACATGTTCAGCAACTCAAGCTGATAGACTTCGGGTTCAATCATGGGGTGAAACTGTCCATGGAGCAACTATACCTCACCCTTTAGAACTATTCAATCGAGCAAAATGTGCATATAGTAAATGTGAAGATTCGCACCCATTTTTCCCCAAGATTAATGTTCATCTCAACTTTGATTCCAACGGGAATAGATAACATCTGGGCTGAGCGTGGAACATTGCATTCCGTATATGGGATCCTCTACAATCGAGTCAACAAGCATCTTACAGTCATGGGAGAGAGAAACCAAAATGCCGATAATTAAACGAGCTGCTAAATTACGAAATGTAATAGGTTGGTTTGTTGAACCAGGTAGTCATCTAGCAGAATCTATTTTAAATAATGTACATGCATTAACAGGGGAAGACTGGTCCGGGTCAACAGCAGGCTTTAAACGTACCGGGTCCGCTTTACATTGGTTTAATTGTTCCAGGCAAAGTGGTGGAGGGTACCCGGCTCAAAACCCTACAGCATTGACACGTATGATATCAACAACAAATACACTTTCAGATCTTGGAGATAGGAATTATGACTTCATGTTCCAAAATTGTTTGTTAGTTGGGTTGATGAATGCTTTTATGAGTCATACAAAACAATTACAACAAGGATATTATCACTCACATATCAAATGTGAAGAGTGTTTAAGAGAGATAGTTTAAGAGAGATAGATAATAACTACATTTATTCCTAGTGATGTCTCAGACATTCTCAAGGAATGGAAACCTGCGTCATTCCCTTGGTCAACGAGAAATCCAGTAATTAAAATTCCTGAAGGTCGCTGGGAACGTCTATCTAAATGTGAGCAGTCGTATCATGTCGGTTTGATACAAGGATTTATTTTCGGGGACTCAACTTGGGGGTATCAAACGCCTTCTGAAGATTCTGCGCTCTTCCCCCTTACTTTACAAAATAAGCTTGACCCCATGATGTATATGGAAGGACTTTTACACGGTGTTTTACGTAGTGGAATTGTCAGTGTAATCCATTTACGCACATTACCACGGATCAATGCATACCATTATCATATAATGGGACATGCAAGCTTGACTATCGACTGATTAAGTGCTAATTCGAATTTAATCAATATATGGAGGGCAACCCACTTTGTCAAATTGTTCTCTCAAATACCATCAAGTTACCCGATGATTAATTCAGAGGCCGGATTTATGGGTCAGTCATATCTCCAGTCCTTGTTGCAGAATCAATCAGAATCGTTTTCTAGGTCAACCACACAATAAGTATGAGGAAATAATCTGGATTTTTGCTGATGTTAACAAACCTATGTACAGAGGTTTGTTAGCATAGGTTTGTTAGCATTATCCGAAGAGATTTACTGCATATTACGTACGAACTCATTGAACAAACAAAATAGGGAAAGATTGATTTCTATTCGTCAGATCTCATCTAATATGAGAGATATTTCAACATTTGATGAAAATTGCTTAAATACATTAGGTACTTTATTGACAAATTTTAGAACAGTTCTTCAGGAAGTTCGTCACGCAATTAAGAGCACCAATGTACAAACATTGGAGAGTATAAATATCAGTGTCCCTGATCTTGCAGCATGGGGGAGGATTAAAGTTCCGCCAATCAAAGCCTTAATGGTGGAGTTTGATGCTAATCCTGTAAATTTCCAGTACCCGGTTGAGAAACTGGCGAGATACCAAAATCCTTTAATATCAGCATTAGCGACTGGAAGCTTTTACAAAATTTCTGGAATACTTGACTATTTAAAACTTGAACGAATTGATAGTCTCTGAGGAGGAGATGGATCCGGAGGCATATCATCTCTTTTGTTGAGGAGATATCCAACTATGAGGTTAATTTTCAACAGTTTGTGTAACTATGAGCATGTGATCCTAAAAGGAAATAGTCCAGCTCCGCCATCGGCAATTAACCAGATTATTCCTGATAGTACCAGATGTGTAAACTTGTTAGATTGTTGGTCTAGCCCTAACAACTTGGCAGATGGACAGTGTTGGAAGTATTTTTTGAGATTAAAATCAGATCATTGTTTAAAAATCAACCTAATGATTTTTGATATGGAAGTGACTAAACTTAATGTTATCTGAAATATTGAAAATAATCTAACAAATTATCTGGAGTAGTTGGTAACAAATGATGTAACGATAATATACAAAAGCCTACATAACCCATTTATTTAACAATAAGCTAAATATCCTATCTTGTCTTGGACCAAAATTCGCAAGTGTTAAAATTTGCACTACTGGGGTAACATCCTCTCAGTCATCTGAGGTTTATATTTGCTTCCAAGGACTCATGCTCGGGAAATCTTATCGTCACAGTTATGTTGATTGGAATAAATTATATCGGGATTTACACAGATTTCCTATCTTCCAGACAGAGAAAAGTGAATTTAACAGAGCACTGCTCTCATGTCGTGGGAGATAAGGGATTACTTCGTAATGACTGAGTATCTGATAAAGAATCATTTCGTACCCTTGTTTAAGGGACTGACAATGGCAGATGACTTAACAATTGTCATGTCTAAAATGATAGAGAGCTCAGCCGGACAGGGTGGAACTGACTATAATCAAATCACTATAGCAAATCATATAGATTATACCAAATGGAACAACCACCAACGTAAGGAATCAACTGATCCTGTATTCAAAGTAATGGGAGAATTCCTTGGATATCCCAAATTATTAACACGCACACACGAGATTTTCGAACAATCGTGGATTTATTACAATAATAGAGGGGGCATCATGAGTATCGATCACAATGGTAATTTAGTCAATACGACCTCAACTCGAGTCTGTTGGCAAGGTCAACAAGGGGGTTTAGAGGGATTAAGGCAGAAGGGATGGAGCATTAACAACTTATTGGTCATCCTAAGAGAGTCTAATTCTGTCAATACCAGAGTAAAAGTATTAGCTCAGGGGGATAACCAGGTTATTTGTACTCAATATAAATTAAGACCGCATAGAAGTTACTCAGACCAACAACAACACATACAAGACATTATCTTAAATAATCAGTTACTATTTCAACGAATCACCCAAGGAACATCTAAATTGTGATTGATTATCAATCAAGACGAGACCGTACAAAGCGTAGACTTTTTAGTTTATGGTAAGACATGCGTTTTTAGGGGCAACATCAGGAATTTAGAAACAAAAAGATGGTCTCGTGTAACATGCGTAACAAATCATCAACTACCTGCTCTAGCAAATACCTTGTCGTCTGTCTCTAGTAATGCCTTAACAGTTGCACATTACTCTCTATCACCTACCAACTCAATTTACCATTATAACTTTATTGGACACCTTGCACGTCAAATAGTTGAAATTCATAATCCAGCTATACGATCAACTGCCTATGGATACCAGCCAACATGGAGAAAATCCGAATTTTAATCTCTGGGATATTTAATTTCTTCTTTATATCTTGATTCTTCATTGGGAGGAGTTTCAGGAATATCATTAAGTAGGTTCCTTGTGCGAGGATTTCCAGATCCTATAACCGAGAGTTTATCATTTTGGAAGTGCGTCCATGATAATACAACAAATGATAAAATAAAGAAAATAATCATTAACATGGGTAATCCCGCAATTGCCTTGAGACGAGATACTGATGTAACCAAACCACTGAACGGAAGGTTGTGCCATCGGTGTGGACATAACAAAAACATTCACAGTATTTAAAATGAATTTTGATTGCAAAAAGTGCAATAAATCTGTTAGAGTTGGTGGTACAGTTGCTTGTAGTGGATCTTGCGGGAGTTTGTATCATCCAAAATGTATTGGTGCGGATTATCTACTCAAATCTATTGAGACTAACGAGCTTGTGTGTGTGTTATGTGGAGAATGTAAAAATGCACTCAAGTCGTTAAATGAAAATATAAAGACAGTTAGAGAAAGTGTGAAAGGGATGGATATGGAATTAAAAGTCCAAAGTGCAACAATTAATAACTAAGAATGAAATGATAGAAAAGATCAACCCGGAAGGGATACAAGTTTCGAAAATGAAAATGCAGAGAAACGGTTGTGTTGTGGTAGCTTGTGAAAATAATGCATCGGTGTCGAAATTAAAAACCAATATAGAAAGAGAAATGAGTGAAAAATATGAAGTTCAAGTTCCCAAAGAAAGAAATTTTAGACTCAAAATTTTTGGTCTACCAAAAAAACTCAGTGGCGAAAGCTTAATGCAAAAAATAAAAGATAAGAATAGCTTTTTAGAAAATGAGGGAATTTCTTTTAAGGTGATATACGAAACTAAAGATAAAAATAAGATAGTGAAATACAATGCAATTTTTGAAGTGTAAGTAAACGCATATAAAAAAATATTGGAATTGGGAGCATTAAGAGTTGATTGGGGAAAATATAGAGTACTAGAATCATTCTTTGTAAGAAGATGCTACAATTGCTTGGGCTTCAACCATAAGTCTACGGAATGTAAGCGTACTCAAGCATGCTCGCATTGTGGTGACGAGCATAAATCCAGCGAGTGTTCGAAATTGAATGATATACCGAAATGCATCAACTGTTCCTCGGCCAACCAAAAATACGGCTTAAATTTAAGTGAAAATCATAACGCTTTTGACCATAGTTGTGAACTCTTTAAAAGAAAGATCAATATTGAAAAAGAGAAATTATATTAGCAACCAGCCCCCTTCATCCGGTGCAAATACTTGAATATACAAGGACTACTAAATAATTTTGTGGAAATCGAAGAAATAGTAACTAACAATGATGTTCATATGCTCCTACTAGCGGCGACACATATAACAAAGAGTATTGAAAGCTCTGAATACTATTTAAAAGACTATAATATTGTGCAATGTCAATCTAATGCAAGACATACTGGAGGTGCAATAATTTATATTAAAAGTGCAATACAATTTGAAGAAATAGATGCTTTTTATGTAGATTATGTTATGTGGTTGGTTGCTGTAAAAGTGTGGTTTAATAATGCTTCAGTGGTGTTTGTAGTAGTATATAGGTCACCAAGTTGTTCTGTTTGTCTATTTATTAATAAACTTGAAAATTGGATTGACACCATGATTGACTCAACGGACAATGTTATATTTGCTGGTGATATGAATATTGACTATTTAAAGGAATCATCAAATAGAACCAAAATTAACAACTTATTAAACGATGATTCTTTAAACAAGTAGTGTGTGAGCCAACAAGAATCACAGATACTACCCAGACGTTAATAGATTATGTGATTACAAATTGTGATTTTGTCAAAGTGAAAATAGATAAAGATAATAAGATATCTGATCACGAAACAATTAGTATTCTAGTCAACAATTACAAAGAAAGGTAAAATGAAACAAAGATTATTAAATACTGTCATTATAAAAAAGATATTTTTGAACGTTTATGGAATATAAGTGATTATATTGATTACGGCACTAGTATTGATACTTATACAGAATTTTTTGAAAGAAAAATAAAGAAAATATTTGATGCTATGACTGAAAGCAAAACAGTAAGAAATTTTACAAACTATGCTCCATGGTATAACCTGGAATTGAAAAATTTGAAATTAAAAAAAGTTAATTCTTTTCACAAAGCTGTGATAACAAATAATTTTGAAGACTGGAATAACTATAAATCAATTAGAAATAAGTATAAGCACCAAATTAATAGTACGAAAAATAAATATGTGCAATATAAAATAGCCTCGAACGGTGGTGATCAAAAGGGCCTGTGGCGTGCAATAAAAAGTCTAGTTTTAGGGGACAATCGCAATGACATACATAGTCTGGTTATAAATGATGTAATAGAAAAAGATCAGAGTGTTATAGTGAACTATTTAAATAAGTTTTTCGTCGATAGTGTAATGGAGTTAAATAGATCTATTGTAAATGTACCATATTTGTCAAACATTTGTCCTGTTGAAAACAATTTTCGTTTCAAACTGCTAACGCTTAGATATTTAAAAGATATCCTCAAAAGAATGAACAGAAAAAAAGACTTGTTTGGCCTTAGTGCAAAAATATTATTGGAAAATATCGATAATCTTGGAAATGAAATTCTGCATGTATTAAATAAGTCGATGACCGAAGGTTCATTCCCGAAAACTTTAAAAAAATCAATAGTGATTCCAGTTCAAAAAGTGTCAAATCCAAAAACAGCTGTAGAATATAGACCAATATGTTGCCAACTTTAGAAAAAGTAATTGAAAAGGTGGTTAGTAAGCAGCTCATAAAATTCGTACAAGACAATAATATTATAATTCGGCAGCAATCTGGTCTTAGAAAGGGTCATTCTTGTGAGACGGCCTTAATTTGGATAATTCACGAATGGAAAAAGAGGATTGATGTTGGTGACAAAGTACTTGCGATATTCCTTGATTTTAAAAGAGCTTTTGAGACAATTGATCGCGGTATCCTTATTCAGAAATTGGAAGGCTGTGGAGTCAGAGGTGTTGAAAAGAAATGGTTTGAATCCTATCTTTGTGGAAGCTCGCAGCAAACAAAAATTATGGAATTTACCTCTCAAGAGGAACATATAGATATTGGAGTGCCTCAAGGTTGAACGTTAGGAGTGGATCTCTTTTTGCTATATATCAATGAAATAAACACGGTGTTAAAGTGGTGTAATATTGCTTTGTTTGCTGATGACACCTTGCTATACATAGCTGATAAAAATCTAAGTGATATCCATAACAAGGTACAAGAGGACTTGAAAAATCTAGAAATATGGCTGTGCATGAATAAATTAAAGCTAAATACCGATAAAACTAAATTCATGATTCTCAACTCGAATGAAAATTTACGATTACAAATTGGTTGTGACAGCTTAGGTGAAGTTAGCACAATAAAATACTTAGGAGTCATAATCGACAAACAATTAAATTTCAATGAACATGCTGGCTATATATGCAATAAAATTAGTAAAAAGGTGGGATTTTTGAGCAGAATTAGAGAAAGACTGAGTTTTGATAATGCAGTAATGATTTTTAACACAATCATATTGCCACATTTTGATTACTGTGCAACTATTCTTTATATGTGCAATAATGATATTAAAAAAAGACTTCAAGTTTTGCAAAATAAAGCAATGCGTGTAATAATCAAGTGCAATACAGTAGAATTCCGATTATCCGGATTCCAATTATCCGGACATTCGATTATCCGGATTTTTTTTCGTCAAAAAAAAAAAAAATTTTTTTAATAATTTTTTTATGTTTTAACATTTTTTAAAGTTAAATTATTATGTAGTTTTAATTTTGTGATTGTAATATTTTTAATAAATTAAGTAATTTACCAAAAAACAAAAGGGCTTCGGAGATAAATTTTAATTGTCACTTGCACCAATGTTATAAAATAAATTACATATTTCTAAAAATATTTTTTCATTTAATAATAAATACATAATATTGATGAAAAGTAAACTTCAATTTCTAGACTATAATTTATTATTAATATTTTTTATATTATCTAAATTTTGAATGTGTAGAATGTGTAGAAACTATAGCATTTGCAAGTGCGTTTTTCGTCGAGTTTAAGAACGTTATCCCCTCCTCTGTAGATTTCACTTGACCGAGACGCATGCGGATACCGCGTTCTTCGGCGTGTACAAACTTGTATGCAAACAGCGGTTAAATTTTCGTCGCGTTTTCCAATCTTTATATATTTTTTATGTCTAAGTGATTTGTTTTAGTGTTTCGCGTACAGTTTTTGCGTAAAATGTCTTCTAAAAGAAAACGTGTTGTGCTTTCAATCACAGATAAAGTGAAAATAATTGAACAATTAAACAAAGGAGTGTCTAATAAATTTTTGGCTGAAACTTATAATGTAGGAACATTGACTATTTCGGATTTAAAGAAAAACAGTTCTGCAATTTTAAAATTTGCTTCTAATTTGCAATTTGAGGATGGAAGTCCATCTAGAAAAAATATGAAAACTGCTGAAAATAAAGAACTTGAACAGGCAATGTTTAAATGGTTTTTACAGCAGCGTTCAATTGGAAATCCTCTTTCTGGACCTATTCTTTGTGAAAACGCAAAAATTTTTGCTGAGAAGATAGATAATTTGTCCGAATTTAAAGCGAGTGACGGTTGGCTGCGTAATTTTAAGGCTCGGCACGGCATTCGAGAGCTCGATTTGTGTGGAGAAAAGCTTTCTGCCGATAATACTGCAGCAGAAAAGTTTATTGAGGAATTTAAAACGAAAATTGAAATTTACTATCCTGAATTTGTTTTTAATGCGGATGAAACAGGCCTCAATTGGAAGGCACTACCTCGTAAAACTTCAGCTTCAAAGAGAGAAACAAGTGCTCCTGGTCACAAAGTTAGCAAAGATCGCGTGACAGTTCTTACTTGTGCCAATTCAACAGGCAATCATCGGCTTCCATTACTCTTAATTGGCAAATCCAAAAACCCAAGAGCTTTTAAAAACGTTAAAAAGCTTCCAGTTGTTTATAAAAACCAAAATAAAGCATGGATGACTTCGGCATTGTTTACGGAATGGTTTGATGCCGTTTTTATTCCAGATGTTAAAAAGTATCAAAAGAAAATAAATAAAAAGGGGAATGTATTGCTTTTGCTGGACAATGCACCTACTCATCCTTCAGAAAGTTTACTTGAGAGAGATAATGGTCGTTTCAAAGCTCTTTTTCTGCCACCTAATGTGACCAGTTTGCTGCAACCTATGGATCAAGGCATCATTGAATGCATGAAACGACTTTACAAAAAACAACTGCTTCGTAAGCTACTGTTAGCCGATGAAAATGAAGAAGGACTCTAATATATCATAAAAACATTAACATAAAAGATTGCTGCTACATGATAGCTGATGCATGGACTTCCGTAAAGGCGATAACTTTGAAGAGGGCTTGGAATAAAATAAATGGAATTTCAACACAACAACAAATACAGGAAGAAAAAGAAAATGCAGAATTGAAGAACAACGAGGAAAGTGATAAAGATACTGATTCAATGTCTACGGAAAACCTGCAGAATATGATTACAAAAGTTCCAGGCTGTTCCGAGTGCAATGTAGAGGATATCGAAGATTGGTTACATTCTGATTCAATAGATCCTGGGTTCCAATTATTGAGTGACGATGAAATTATTCAGAGTACAAAAGAAGAATCATACCCAGTGGACACAGAAGATGACAATGATTCTACATTTGAATTAGAATCTGGACCTTCTGCAAGTGAGGCGTTTGCTTGTTTTGAGACTGCCTTAAATTGGATGGAACGACAATCTGAATGCGACCATGTAGACCTTCTTGTCGTCAAGCGCTTGAAAGATCTAGCTGCTAAAAAGCGAGTTTCTTCATTAAAACAGCGTACATTGACAGAAATGTTTAAATAAAATTATTTTCTTTAATATCTAAAGTTAAATGAAGTAAAGTGAGTAAGTTCTTTTATTCTATTAAGTTATGATTAAGTAAAGCGAGTTTGTTCATTAATACACTTACATTGACAAAAATGTTAAAATAAAATTATTTTTTCAATAAAGTTACATATTTAATCTTACTTGCTTCATTGCTTAATAAGTAAAGTGATTTTAATGTTCTTATTAATGCTTTATTTCCCTATATATATAGCTTTTTTGGTCAAATCCGATTATCCGGATTTCCGATTATCCGGATCGAGTCTGGTCCCAATTGATCCGGATAATTGGAATTCTACTGTATTATAAGTTTGTGCCATACGTGAAAAAATCACTCGTACACAGTAAGCGTAATGACGGCTTCAAGGCTGACCTAATTGTCGGTTTCCCACCACTGAACGAAAGTTATACATCAAACGTTTCGCTTCAAAATCCTGTGCTGGTAAAATCTGTATGCACAGATGGAAGATTATTCAACTATTTGCGTAACGATTGGCGATTTAGTCCCGGTCTGAAAGATATTCCACAATCTTGTGTTGTCGATTTCAAAGTAACTTTCGAATTCAAACCGTTGATACATAGCAATATTGCACAGCAATATTGCTTTGTATTCGAAAGTTACTTTGAAATCGACAACACAAGATTGTGGAATATCCTTCAGAGCGGGACTAAATCGCCAATTGTTACGCAAATAGTTGAATAATCTTCCATCTATGCATACAGATTTTACCAGCACAGGATTTTGAAGCGAAACGTTTGATGTATAACTTTCGTTCAGCGGTGGGAAACCGACAATTAAGTCAGCCTTGAAGCCGTCATTACGCTTACTGTGTACGAGTGATTTTTTCACGTATGGCACAAACTTATAATAGTTCGATACGTCGGCGACCACATCATACATTTCTTGCATCGAGTATCTGCAAATTTGCGAAACGCCAACTTAAGTGAGTAATAGCGGATGCAATACACATTTGCACGCCTACCCAATTAACTCCTTTTTGGCATATTCCCGATTCTTGTTTGTAAGATCACTAAAAGTGAAGAAGTCTCGTTGAGGACAGTTCACGTTTCTGCCGGCAGCTGTGCTACAAAGAGAAGTAAACAAACTTGAAAAAATTAAGTTGCGAATTGCGATTTCCATATCGAGTTCATGTAGACACATTCGAACTGGTACGATATGCTTTGGTAGGGGGGTTATATAATTTTCATTGAAATTAGATTTTTGTATGAAATAAGTAATACTTACAATTGTGTGTAGGTGCAACCGATAAGTTGCCTATTTGCCAGCAACAATTTTGCGTTCTTGAACATTACGCCACAAAAAATTCCACAGCTACGTGTCAACGATCTGCCCATCTGGAATTCACTATTCACACTATTGAAACAATAACACACGAATTGTTTTTTTTTGTTTTGTGCTTTGAAAATTTATTATTTATTATTATTTAAAATTTTTATTTTCGTGTTCTCCGTATTCAAGTCAAGTTACAACTGAGCATAATTCAATAATGAATCATGACAACTGATTACATTTTTTTCAATGAGGTTATGATGTCAGTGAAGGAAATATTTCTGCCGGTTTCACAGTAGTTTCTGTGAAGTGAATTTTAAAGCGTGTATAAGTTAACACATCCGGTCAGACAAAGTCAACGACTGCAGTTCTGCACGATCAGCAAAGCTGCAACAATGTTTAATGCCAATTATGCCAAACTCCACAATACGTTGCCGTCAACATTCCATGCACCGTCGCGACGTTGAAACATAATCCATTCAGCATAATCGCTGACACAGCGATTATAGGTCAGGGCTAGCTTATGTTAAGAATATTTTGTCATTTATATTAGAGTACGGATTTGACCAATAAACGAACAAGTAATAATTCTATTTCGCTGATTTAACTTCGTGCAGAGATCACAAGTGAACAGTCCGAGTATATTAATTATTAACTGGCGCCCAACTGGCAGAACCTGCTCATCAAAGAAATCTCAAGCAAGGAGCCAACATCGTTGGATCGACATCGTTGGACTTGCAGACGGGATAAACAGACGAAAAAGGAGAGCTACAATAACATATAAAAACCATAGTTTTAAAGAAATGTGAGTAGAGTGCTTATTTAAAGTAAATAAATACAAAAATTTAAACAAAAAGTGTTTGTAAAGTGTCTTTGCGACGGAAAATTTTTGAATTAAATTGAAAATCTTATGAGTAAAGAAGAGGTATATGACCTAGAACTAGAGGAACTAATAAAAGATATAAAAAACAAACTAGTGCTGGAACAAACAAAAAATAAAATGGCAGTGAGTGAAGAAAATCTGAAAGCGCTGCTCGAGTATGCAGTAAACAGTGCATTAGAAAATCAAGCGCAATTATTTGAAAGAAAAATGGAGGAAATGAGAAACGAGTTTAGAAACGCAACAGTGTCCGTACCCGAGGTTGAAGTGTTTAAAGATGCAGAAATTATTGTAGGTATTAAATGTGACGAAACACTGGACATAATAAAATCAGTACCAGACTTTGAGGGAAAAATCGAGACTTATGTTTCGTGGCGGAAAGCCGCACACACTGCATATAAAATCTTTAAAAATTATGTAGGAAGCTCAAAGCATTATCAGGCGCTGGGTATAATTAGGAATAAAATCAAACGCCCTGCTGATATGGTATTGTCGTCATACGACACTCCACTAAATTTTAAAGCAATTATCAATAGACTTGACTTTACATACGCCGATAAACGCCCCATCTATATAATCGAGCAAGAGTTGTCCGTTCTACGTCAGGGAACCCTGACAATAACCCAATATTATGAGGAAATTGAAAAGAAATTAACATTACTCATAAACAAAACAATTATGACTTACGATTCTACTTTGGCTGCTTCTCTAAACGAAAAATACAGAGCAGATGCATTGAGAGTCTTCATTTCAGGCACAAAGAAATCTCTCAGTGACATTCTATTTTCAGCAAGGCTAAAAGATTTGCCATCAGCACTGGCACTTGCACAGGAAGTTGAATCTAATCATGAACGCTTCCAATTCGCTAGTAGTTTTGCTAGGAATAATGAAGAAAGAGCTCAGCGTCAGGAACAGAGACAGCAAATGCAGCCCACTGTAGAAAGTACCCCAAACCAAGTAAAAACTCCATTTTACAAACAATAGCCCGAATATAAAACAAGAACCACCACAACCTATGGACGTTGACACTTCATCTCGGTTTAGGCAAACAACTCAATACCCAAACCAAGGTGGTTCCTACCAAAATCAGGTGCCAAAAAGAGCAAGTAGTGGAACAGCTAGAACTACCGGTCCCAAACAACAGAGAATTAATCATCTCTCACAAGATGAAAATTCTGAAGGTCAATCGGAACAAGAGTACCAAGCAGTAGCGGAGGCTGAGGTATCAGATTTGGAAGATGAGGATCAGATTCAAGAGGTCAATTTTTTAGAAATTGCTCCCTGTTACCGTTTGTAGAGCGAACGATAACAGGTAGACAGATTAAATTACTTATAGACACAGGCGCTTCAAAAAACTATATAAAACCAATCCCGGAACTTAAAAATGTAACTAAAGTTAAAGAAAAATTTTTAGTTAAGTCACTTCATGGCTTTAACGCCGTTCAAGAGAAATGTCTTATGCACCTTTTTAATACAACAACCACATTTTTTTTACTTCCCAGCTTATCAAGCTTTGATGGAATAATAGGACTTGATTTTTTAAAAAAAATTAACGCAAATCTAGATTTGAAAAATAACGTCTTAAAAACAATAAATGGATCTGAAATAATTCAATATAAAAAAAGCCCAAATGTTAACTTTACCGAAGTAGAAAATATTAAAGTTCCGCAAGAAATTGAAAAAGAATTTAAGAAAATGTTACAAGAAAAAATAAATGTTTTCGCTGACCCTAACGAATCTCTTCCTAACAACACAAATATTATCGCTACAATTCGAACAGAAGACGAAAAAGCAGTGTTCTCTAGACTTTACCCATACCCATTAGGAGTATCAGAGTTTGTCAATAACGAAACTAATGACATGCTGAGAAACAATATTATCAGACCATCTAATTCACCGTATAATAATCCGGTGTGGGTAGTAGATAAAAAGGGTCTAGACGAACAAGGAAATAGGAAAAAACGCCTTGTAATTGACTTTAGGAAACTTAATTCAAAAACTGTTGATGACAAATACCCTATACCAAACATTGTAGCTATTCTCTCAAACCTTGGTAAAGCCAAATATTTCACGACACTCGATCTGAAATCAGGATTTCATCAAATACTTCTTGCAGAAAAAGATAGAGAAAAAACTGCATTTTCTGTAGGAAATGGGAAGTATGAATTTTGCAGACTTCCCTTTGGTTTGAAGAATGCCCCCGGAATTTTCCAACGAGCAATTGACGACGTACTTAGAGAACAGATTGGGAAGTCATGCTACGTCTACGTGGATGACGTGATCATATTCTCTGAAAATATGCAAAATCATGTTCAACACATCGCCTGGGTACTAGATAAATTGTATAACGCTAACATGAGGGTATCACGGGAAAAATCTCACTTTTTTAAAGAAAAGGTCGAGTATCTTGGATTTGTGGTCTCCCGTGGCGGTATAACAACTAATCCCAGCAAAGTTGAAGCACTTAGCAAATTTCAACAGCCTACCAACCTGTTCCAAGTTAGATCATTCCTTGGTCTAGCGAGCTACTACAGATGCTTTATAAAAAATTTTGCATCTATAGCCAAACCATTGACAGACATGCTAAAGGGTGATAATGGTAAAACAAGTGCAGGACAATCGAAAAAAATTCCTGTTAACCTTGATGAAAAGCAGATAGCCACCTTCGAGAAATTAAAGAATATCTTAAGCTCCGAAGATGTAATGCTCCTATACCCTGATTACCAGAAGCCATTCGATTTGACGACAGATGCTTCGTCCTCTGGCTTAGGCGCCGTTTTGTCACAAAACAAGAAGCCGATAACCATGATTTCCAGGACTTTAAGAGACAACGATTTAAATTTCGCCACAAATGAACGTGAGCTACTTGCAATAGTGTGGGCCCTAAAATCCCTAAGAAACTATTTGTACGGTGTAAAAAATTTAAGTATTTATACCGATCATCAGCCACTAACATTTGCAGTCTCAGACAAAAACACTAATGCAAAAATTAAGAGATGGAAATCCTTTATCGATGAGCACAACGCTCAAATTTTCTACAAGCCCGGTAAAGAAAATTTTGTCGCCGATGCTCTATCAAGACAAAACCTTTACGCTCTCGAAGAAGATGCTCCATCAGACTTAGCCACTATGCATAGTGAGTTGTCATTGACATACACTATCGAGTCTACTGAAAAACCGATTAATTGTTTCAGGAACCAAATAATTATTGAAGAAAGCACTATAGCTTCTGAAAAAATTATTATTATGTTCGGACAAAAAACAAGACATATCATACACTTTTCGAATAGAGAAAACTTAATAGAGAAAGTGTGTGATGCGGTTAAAAAAGAAGTAATGAATGCAATCAAATGCGACCTGCCGATACTATATTAGCATTTATACAAAACAAGCTAGTTGAGACTTTCCCTTCAACCAAATTTTGTCACTCAAATAAATTGGTCATCGATGTTCATGATAGGAATGAGCAAAAAGAAATCATAGTCGCAGAACATGGCAGAGCACATAGAGCAGCGCAAGAGAATATAAAACAAATTCTCCAAGACTACGAACGAAGTAGTTGCAAATTGTAAGACTTGCAGCAAAGGAAAATATGACCGACACCCACAAAAACAGTACATTGGCGAAACGCCAGTCCCTAATCAAGTAGGAGAAATTCTCCATATTGACATTTTTTCTACAGATAAAAAGTATTTTCTAACCTGTATTGATAAATTTTCTAAATTTGCCATTGTTCAGCCCATAGCTTCCAGAACGATAATAGATATTGAGTCCCCCATCTTACAGCTCATGAATTTCTACCCTAATACTAAAATTATCTACTGCGATAACGAACCATCACTGAATTCAGGAACAATAAGGTCTCTTTTAAAAAACCGGTTTAATGTTGATATTGTAAATTCGCCACCACTACATAGTACTTCAAATGGACAGGTAGAAAGATTTCACAGTACTCTTGCAGAAATTGCCAGATGCTTGAAATTAGAAAAACAATTAAATGACACTACTGATATTATACTTCAGGCAACAATAGAATACAATAAATCAATTCACTCAGTCGTTAATAAAAAACCAATCGAAATAATTCATGCATCCCCACCAGAATTCGAAGCAGAAATAAGAGAAAAAATATCTAAAGCGCAAGATCTGCTACTGAAAAGACAAAACGCGGACAGAAGAAATAGAACTTTTCAAATAGGCGACAAGGTACTTATGAAATTAAATAAAAGACTTGGTAACAAGCTAACTCCTTTGTTTGAGGAAGTTATTGTGGAAGCCGATTTGGGGTCAACGGTTCTTATAAAGGGGAGGGAGGTACACAAGGATAACATAAGATAAGAAAAAAATAATTATCCTTCCAGTACTTATTCTGCTCTGTATCTTATCTTTACTAGGGTTCGGATTCTTCGCCTTCTACTTCTAGTAGCAGCAGCAGCTGGAAAGATTATCAATTACTCGAACTCGGACTATATTCCCATCATGGACGGAAACGTAGTTATTTGGGAAAATTTTAAAATTTTAAGACATTCTTCTAATCTCATAATGTACTCGGAAATTGCCGAGGAAACTAATTCACTTATGAAACATTTCCCACAGTCTCATATGAGACAAATTCTTGAATCAGATTTAGGTCATATTAGGACACTGCTAGAAACGGTTAATATTCACCATAGGCAAGCTAGGAGTATAAATATTTTAGGAACAGCTTTAAAGATAGTAGCAGGAACTCCTGACTTTGATGACTTCGAAAATCTGAAATTTCACCAGCAAAAACTAACTGACTCAATTGAACAACAGGCAGTTATAAATACAAAAGTACAAGAAAAAATTAATAACTTAACAGAATCCGTAAATAAAATAATTAGATTTGCAAAAGAGAAACAGATCGATACAGGAAACCTCTATCAAGCATTGCTCACAAGAAATAGAATTATAATCTCTGAACTCGAAACATTAATGTTGTCTATTACACTCGCAAAGATTCAAATTATAAACCCAACAATTCTTGACTCTAATGACCTAAGTCAAATTCTAAATGAGCACTCTACAAATTTAACTATAACAGATTTAACTGCAATAGCCTATGTAAAAGTCTTTTTAGATCATAATTTTGTACACTTTCTTATCAAGTACCCAAATCCTAGCGTAATATGTACGAAAATAACCATATTCCCCGTTCAACATAATGGAACGATACTTGACCTCGAAGAAAATAACAACGTCGCAGATTGTAGTAACAATATCTTAGCAATTGGAAACTGCACCGCTACTCTCACCTCTACATTCTGCAAACAGCTGAAATCAACAACTTGTGCGCAGCAACTACATTCTGGAGGTATAGCACACTGTAAGACTCGTCCCAGCCGCTGATGGTAATTGACGATGGTATCATCGTTATCAACGAAGCTACAGCTACAATACAGATGAATAGCAACACGGATAGAGTCATCCACGGCACACACTTGCTGACGTTTGATGAGGAAATCTACGTGAATGGGTCTCTCTTTGAAAATACCAAAAACATACTCAGGCGTCATCCAGGCCCAGCAATATCGGCAACCCTAAACATAACTGGCCACCGAGAGATTTTAAGCATGCCCTATCTTCAGAGGCTGAACTTTGAGAATCTTCAATATATTGGAAACATCGGAAAAAAACTGTCAATATGGCCTATGATGTTTGCAGCATCTCTTGTCACTCTAATCATCGGTCTCGTCGTCTTCAAGGTTCATCAAAAATGCAAAGAGAATAAACAACAAATCTCGATACGAGCTGTCATCGACACTTTGAGGAAAACCGAGGACGGCCTTCAAACTAGTCAACGACTAGTCAGACAAAGTCAACGACTGCAGTTCTGCACGATCAGCAAAGCTGCAACAATGTTTAATGCCAATTATGCCAAACTCCACAATACGTTGCCGTCAACATTCCATGCGCCGCCGTTGATCACAAGGAGTGAATTGAGGGCTTTCCTTAAAAAATCTCAACATCCTCACATACCATCTAAGATGGTTTTATCTTCACTCCTTCAAGAACCAGCAACGGAATGGCCAAAGTTCCTTCAACGAGTTAATGATTTTGGAATTGATGAGGATCACTTAATAATCGGACTCAAGGCAAAAGAAAGAGAACTTAAAACTGTAGGTCGTTTTTTTGCTCTCATGTCGTGGGAGATAAGGGATTACTTCGTAATGACTGAGTATCTGATAAAGAATCATTTCGTACCCTTGTTTAAGGGACTAACAATGGCAGATGACTGTCATGTCCAAAATGATAGAGAGCTCAGCCGGACAGGGTGGAACTGACTATAATCAAATCACTATAGCAAATCATATAGATTATACCAAATGGAACAACCACCAACGTAAGGAATCAACTGATCCTGTATTCAAAGTAATGGGAGAATTCCTTAGATATCCCAAATTATTAACACGCACACACGAGATTTTCGAACAATCGTGGATTTATTATAATAATAGAGGGGACATCATGAGTATCGATCACAATGGTAATTTAGTCAATACGACCTCAACTCGAGTCTGTTGGCAAGGTCAACAAGGGGGTTTAGAGGGATTAAGGCAGAAGGGATGGAGCGTTAAGGCATCTGGCCACCCTGGAATTTTTGATTTTTGATTTTTTTTTTTATTTTTTTTTAATAAACCCTGAACTGTAACGAACATTTGAAGACCTGTTACGTATCGAAACACCAAAAATTGGCCAAGTTACAGGCATTTTTAGACAGGAAGGTTGAGCCACTACGGCAGTGCGGTCCGACCCTTTTTCAAAACTCGCACGGGTTCGGTCATGCCGCTGTCGTATTGTGTCCTTTTATATGATAAATCATTTACTGTGTTACCTGGAGTAGTTGAATTCACTATATTCGGACCCTAAATTTAGGTCCGTTATTTCAAGTTTCACTAGCGTCAGTTAGTGTTCGACGAGCAACGCAGAAGCACGTCAAAATATTCTCACAAAAATGTCACGAAAAATGGAAGAAAACCCAGCGTCTCGACATTATATCGACGAAAAGGGTTCGAGGAGTCGAAGACGTCGATCGAGCAGTGTTAAAAGTCACCACCACCCGGCCAATCGATACGAAATGGAGCAGGAAACGGCGAGTACGAGTCGATCGGCAAAAAAATTAAAGCCCAGTGAAGAAACCGACGTACCGGTTAGTGCGAATTTCGGATACCGTATCATTAACTTTGTGACCGTTTTTTCTGCGATTAGTAACGTTGTGAAGTGCAAAAAGTGCAACGGTGACATTACATTTTCGGAAACGAGTATCCGTGGACTCGGTTTTAAGTTAGTGGTGTCGTGTGACTTGTGTGAACCAACCATAGTCGATTCAAGTCCTCTCATTAATCACAGGGCGTACGACATAAATCGACGAATCGTATTTGCGTTCAGATTATTGGGAATTGGCCAGAAAGGAATCGCTAAATTTTGTGGCATCATGGATTTACCGAAAGCGGTATATCACTCGTTTTACGACACCGTTGTCAAACAAATTCACACCGCTGCAGAAAGTGTATGCAAAATATCGATGGAAAATGCTGTGAAAGAAGAACAAAAATTAACAGCAGAGATGGGAAAAGGTCCAGGGCTGACTGTTTCTGGCGATGGAACTTGGCGCAAACGCGGTTTCTCTTCGCGTTATGGCGTATCGACGATTATTGGATACTACTCAGGGAAAGTGATCGATGTAATAATTAAATCTTCTTATTGCAAAGCTTGTGAGTATTGGAGTAAAAATCTTGGCACCATTGAATTCGAGCTGTGGAAAGAAGATCATAATGAAGAATGTGCCGCCAATCATGAAGGGTCCGCTGGAAAAATGGAAGTCGACAGCATAGTGGAAATATTTTCGAGGTCGATGGAGAAATATAATGTTCGTTACGCAAATTACATTGGAGATGGAGATTCAAAAACGTATAAAGGAATCGTTGACGCCGATCCATACAAAGAAAAAGTGGTGAAAAAAGAATGCATAGGTCATGTGCAGAAAAGAATGGGCACACGACTTCGGAAATTAAAAAAAGAAAAAAGGGGTCTTGGTGGCAAAGGAAAGCTAACCGACAAGTTAATCAACGAGCTAACAGTATATTACGGTCTCGCTATTCGAAGATTCTCCCATTCAAAAGACGAAATGAAGAAGGCGATTTGGGCGACATTCATGCACAAGATCTCGACCGATGAAAATCCGCAGCATGACAATTGTCCTCCGGGAATTGATTCGTGGTGCCCTTGGCAAATATCGAAATCGATGGGCAATTTAGACGAATATGAGCATAAGAATGCACTACCTCAAATAGTCCAAGATGCCATTCGACCTATTTATGAGGACCTCACTGCAGATGATTTGTTAGAACGGTGCGAAGGAGGCTTCACGCAGAATAATAATGAAAGCGTTAACTCCGTCATCTGGTCAATGGCTCCAAAAACGAATTCCAGCGGTGCAAATATCATCCAAATTGCCACGTACATTGCTACCAGTACTTTCAACGATGGGTATAAGAGTGTTCTTCTGATGATGAATGTTCTAAACCTAACCGTCGGAGATCGCAGCTACAGTTTCTGCACTACAGTAGACGATGAGCGCTGCGCTACAGCGGAAACTCGCGCTCAAAATTATTCTAAGAAAGCAAGAACAGCACGAAGGGATAGTCAAAAAAGGGCCCAAGACTCTCAATCAGCTGCCGAAGGAGTCGTCTATGGTCCAGGGATCGCTGATTAAAGGTAAGACTCGCCGAAATCGCGCCGTCAGCTGAATAACTGCACGGTTACTTTCTTTTGCGATTATCTCGAAACTACATTTTTTGACCTGGTACCTTCGAGATCTCGGAAACTATCCTTCTGATTGCTTTCAAATTTTTACTGAATATTCTTAGATACATTATCTACAATGTTACGTAGAAGTTTTTTGATAACTTGATTAGTTTTTTTTTTATTAATGTTTTTGTTTGAAAAATGTCGGTAAAAAATTAAAATTTTTTTTTTTCGGCTCACCATAATTTTTCTAATCGTCGAAAAAAAAAGGCTACGCTACATTGTAGTCACACTACTTCAGAATAACCGGAATTTTTTTTTTTTTTTCAGATGTACCATAACCGAGGACCAGGTGGGACAAGGACCGCGCGTATCGTGTGGAGGACCTCCGCGGCAACCAACATCACGGCGCCATTTTTTAATATTTTCAAATAAAAGTTCACAATGTTATTCTTGAAACCCTGTATGATATTGAGTTAAAAAATAAAAATATTCCGGCCCATAGCTTCGAATTTATTAATTAAAAAAAAAAAAAGTGCATTTTTTGGTCCGCCAGGGTGGCCAGACGCCTTAACAACTTATTGGTCATCCAAAGAGAGTCTAATTCTGTCAATACCAGAGTAAAAGTATTAGCTCAGGGGGATAACCAGGTTATTTGTACTCAATATAAATTAAGACCGCATAGAACTTACTCAGACCAACAACAACACATACAAGACATTATCTTAAATAATCAGTTACTATTTCAACGAATCACCCAAGGAACATCTAAATTGGGATTCATTATTAATCAAGACGAGACCGTACAAAGCGCAGACTTTTTAGTTTATGGTAAGACATGCGTTTTTAGGGGCAACATCAGGAATTTAGAAACAAAGAGATGGTCTCGTGTAACATGCGTAACAAATGATCAACTACCTACTCTAGCAAATACCTTGTCGTTTGTCTCTAGTAATGCCTTAACAGTTGCACATTACTCTCTATCACCTACCAACTCAATTTACCATTATAACTTTATTGGACACCTTGCACGTCAAATAGTTGAAATTCATAATCCAGCTATACGATCAACTGCCTATGGATACCAGCCAACATGGAGAAAATCCGAATTCCAATCTCTGGGATATTTAATTTCTTCTTTATATCTTGATCCTTCATTGGGAGGAGTTTCAGGAATATCATTAAGTAGGTTCCTTGTGCGAGGATTTCCAGATCCTATAACCGAGAGTTTATCATTTTTGAAGTGCGTCCATGATAATACAACAGATGATAAAAGAAAGAAAATAATCATTAACATGGGTAATCCAGCAATTGCCTTGAGACGAGATACTGATATAACCAAATTATTAGAAGATCCATTATCATTAAACATACCTCGAGGCTTAGATGCAAACACGATGATTAAAGATGAAATTAAAAAATCACTAACAAGAGGACTGGATAAAATAGGGAACTCCGTTATTAAACATGCAATAAATCATCAATCTCAATTTGAAACTTCATTCCTTAATCATTTACAAGAAATTAAGCCTTTATTCCCGCGGTTTCTAAGTGAATATAGAGCTGCTACTTACTTCGGAATTACAGATTCTCTAATTGAATTATTTCAAAATTCAAAAACAATCAGGAATCAATTCAAAGATAGTTTAACAATCAAATATGACAATATCGTGATAGACAGTGAAATCCATAGTCTTAGCAGATTATTGCGATTTAATCGTGGAGCATCTTCAGGAATTCCCATTTGGACATGTTCAGCAACTCAAGCTGATAGACTTCGGGTTCAATCATGGGGTGAAACTGTCCATGGAGCAACTATACCTCACCCTTTAGAACTATTCAATCGAGCAAAATGTGCATATAGTAAATGTGAAGATTGTCACCCATTTTTCCCCAAGATCAATGTTCATCTCAACTTTGATTCCAACGGGAATAGATAACATCTGGGCTGAGCGTGGAACATGCATTCCGTATATGGGATCCTCTACAATCGAGTCAACAAGCATCTTACAGTCATGGGAGAGAGAAACCAAAATGCCGATAATTAAACGAGCTGCTAAATTACGAAATGTAATAGGTTGGTTTGTTGAACCAGGTAGTCATCTAGCAGAATCTATTTTAAATAATGTACAGGCATTAACAGGGGAAGACTGGTCCGGGTCAACAGCAGGCTTTAAACGTATCGGGTCCGCTTTACATCGGTTTAATTGTTCCAGGCAAAGTAGTGGAGGGTACCCGGCTCAAAACCCTACAGCATTGACACGTATGATATCAACAACAAATACACTTTCAGATCTTGGAGATAGGAATTATGACTTCATGTTCCAAAATTGTTTGTTAGTTGGTTTGATGAATGCTTTTATGAGTCATACAAAACAATTAAGCTTAGGATATTATCACTCTCATATCAAATGTGAAGAGTGTTTAAGAGAGATAGATTATATTTATATAGAATGTTAAACTATATTTATTCCTAGTGATGTCTCAGACATTCTCAAGGAATAGAAACCTGCGTCATCCCTTTGGTCAACGAGAAATCCAATAATTAAAATTCCCGAAGGTCGCTGGGAACGTCTGTCTAAATAGGAGCAGTCGTATCATGTCGGTTTGATACAAGGATTTATTTTCGGGGACTCGACTTGGGGGTATCAAACGCCTTCTGAAGATTCTGCGCTCTTCCCCCTTACTTTACAAAATAAGCTTGACCCCATGATGTATATGGAAGGAGTTTTACACGGTGTTTTACGTGGTGGAATGGTCAGTGTAATCCATTTACGCACATTACCACGGATCAATGCATACCATTATCATGTAATGGGACATGCAAGCTTGACTATCGACCGATTAAGTGCTAATTCGAATTTAATCAATATATGGAGGGCAACCCACTTTGTCAAATTGTTCTCTCAAATTCCTCATCAAATTCCATCAAGTTACCCGATGATTAATTCAGAGGCCGGATTTATGGGTCAGTCATATCTCCAGTCCTTGTTGCAGAATCAATCAGAATCGTTTTCTAGGTCAACCACACAATAAGTATGAGGAAATAATCTGGATTTTTGCTGATGTTAACAAACCTATGTACAAATTAATTTAATTAATTAATCTAGATTTTTTTAAAGACGACCAGCGGAACGGGCGGGTTTTCGCTAGTACAGAAATAAAATTAAATTGCTCTGGGTGCCTGGTCATTCTGGTATAACTGGAAATGAGTTTCCTCGACCATACTGCAAGTTATTTTGAAGCAGCACCGATCTTCCAGTTTGCGTCTTTAGATAAAAAAAGACCTAAAGAAACACATACCGCTCTATATAAATTCAAAATGGGACATACGAGTGGCGCAGTTTCATTCACAAGTATAAAAGTATCAACCCAGATCGTAGTAAGGTAGTTTACCCTAGTAATACCACCCGTCACCAATCAACAATTTTTACCCGCCTGAGGATTGGCCACACCAACGTAACGCATAAGCATTTACTCGCTGAAGGTTCTCCTGCTTCCTGTGCTTTCTGCTCCGGATTAGCATAAGCGGAGCATTTCCTCAACGAATGTTTAATTTTGGAGAGATTAAGGCTGTTGTTGTTGTTGTTGTTGTAACAGCATAAACATTCCCCATACTTACATACGGGGAATGCTGCTGGAGTGACAGTCCTTGACCGGATATAAATCCGGGTCGTTTCGGTAACGTAGAACCGACTGTCGTGGAAACGAGAGATTTTAGACTAAAATTAGAATTTAAAATTCTGCCTACAATGGCGTCATCAAGTAATTCAAATCAACGTAATCAGCGTGGAAATCCACCTACCAATCAGCGATATATATCGCAAAACATGGGCAGGGAAAACCCCCCACAAACTCGACCCCCCAGGAGAATGCGGCCACGAGACATCGATAGAATGTCGGAATATAATCAAAGGCAACATGAAAGGCAATTTGGCCAGAGTAACTGGGCGAACCAAGTCGAGATTGCCGAGAACGAGGAAGAAGCACGATCAAGGCCACAACAACAGCCGAGAACAATGAGTAAACGTCCGGCCCGCCGTGCACCACCCGCTGCACCTAAGATCACGACAGAAACAGCTCCAAAGGACGAACAGCTGTACACAGGCAACGGAAGAGGCAGTAAGCCTGTTAAGAAGACCCTCGGGCAAAATTTTGATTGCGCCGGTTTTATACCGCTCGTAAGACAGACCTATGACAGGCTGTGTATAGAGGATCAGCGCCTACCCCGAAGTATGCCCTTCGCCATTTTTCAGCATGCTATGGTAGAATTTCTCGTAGCTTATCAAATGCATCAGGCGAAGTTTGTGTTAAAAAGTCCAATTTTACAATCATTGATGGACCCCCTTTCCGCAATAAGCGCAGAAGATTATAATATACCGCAACCAATTTATGAGTACATTTGCGGATTCGGCCCTTCTATAACCCCCACTGGAGATAAAGTCTTTTGGAATCTACCATCCAAGGCCATTCCATTAGAGACATTCACTGCAGAGAATGTCACATCAAGGCCAGGGACGTTTGGACCAGCCACTCCCATGAGCCACAACGCGTATGAGTGTTATATTAGTCCGTATGTAACATCTCAGTATATTAAGTTACAGGCAATGGTAACTCCAAATACGCGAACAATGTCTTGGAATCCACTACCCAGGGGATGGTATCCTGCGAATTGCGAAGTGAATGAAAACCTACTAGGCTATAGACCACTAGAGAAGTTACATCCTGACGCGTTAAGAAAGTTAGCCGAGTGTGAATTTGATGAGAGATTAAGGCTAAAACACTTTGGCTCTGTGAACCCAGCGTTTACTCTAAAATCTGTGACATCGCGAAACATTTTTTTAGTTCCAATATCATTATATTTCACGTACTTCATACGTATCTACTACTTAACATTAAATTAGAGAGTCGATGGCCTAAGCTGCTTGTACTCTATTTCTTTAGGCATTAAGCATGGTATTTTATACTATGTTTTAATAAATAATAATAATATCTACAACCAATCCGCCAACAAACCGTATCGGACGACTGATAAGACTTTCCGTACGTTTCAGAACGTGAAGTCTGAGGGGACCTATGTGGCAACCAGGCGACCCGATGGTAACCCTGACAGCAAGAGACAAACATAAAAACGTAACTGAATAAGCGGTACAGTTCGAACAAATCGCCGGCGAAGACAAACGCGTTGTACTATTTTGCATTGTACATATTTTTCCTTAAATCTGACTAACTTAATTTTGAACTTAATATTTATGTAAATGAGGAACTTAACATAAAATACATTTTACTAAACCGATGAAATTATTTGCCACTATACCCACGCAAAATAAGATTTATATAAATAAATTACTAGGACTTTTCGACTTTTCTTAATTTCATAGTTACAATTTTTAAATGCTGTCAGGTAGCTTAAATAACTAGCATGTCCACATAAAATGCTTTTTAATTTCAAAATTGAGGCGACTGGTCTAGCGATTCCAGCACTTTGAATATGCCAAAGCCACAATATTCTTACCTGAGAATAATATACTGGCTGCTAGAAAACTGATTGCAATTAAGATGCTTTTTCAACCGTAGTGTTTCAGAAGTAATATCTCTCTTGCGAATTTTCGTTCTCAGCTCCACACCAAGGATTCCATTGGGCGAGTTCTTCTTGCCTTGTGAGCGCTTGTTTGAGTTGAAATTGAAAGGCAAATTGTCACTTGTAGAGAATTCCACTAGTAGGCTGAGTCAAATGTGTCTGAAAATATTATATTTTTTGCATTTTATATAGAGTAATGAAACAGTATCACATTATCAAATATTTACTAACCTTTAAAGACGGATTTCTTAATCGTAATTTGCGCTCTTCACAATATTTATTTAGTTGTTTTTGTTGGAGTATACACACATGTTTAAGTTGCCTCTTTTCGTTGATAAACCAGCGGTCAGGATCTTCTATCGTGGCGTTCCCACGACGGTCTGTTGTACGTAACTGGAATGGCCCGGTTTAAATCCGGCCAAGGACTGTCACTTCCGCAGCACTCCCCGAATGTGTATGAGGAATGTTTATGCTGCTATTACAACAACAATCTCCTATCGTGGATTTAACCTTTAGATCGCTATCTTCGAAATCCAAGCGCACTCAAAGGCATAATAATATAAAATATCAATTCGGCCAGCTGTTTATTATTATAATATAATAACGCGCATAAATCTATTTATCCAAAAATGTTCATAATCGAATTAGTACTCGCTGTTGGTATTATGCAGACAGAAAAATACTCCTGTGCATATATGAATGTTATATATATACATATATATATATAATTGGCGCTTATTCCCTTTTTTTTGGTGTTTGACCAAGTGCTTCCTCCTATTTGTGGTGCGTGGTTGATGTTGTTTCACGAATGGAGGAACCGATTCCAAACGGCAAATTCTTTCTCATGGCAGAAGGTTCGCCATTGCCTATCGAGGGGTGATCGCTATTAGAAGAAATTTTTTCTTCATTTTGGTGTTTGACGGAGATTCGAACCTACATATGTTCTCGCCGAATTCCGAATTGGTAGTCACGCTCCAACCCATTTGGTTACGGCGGCCGGCAAAGAAATATGTATTTTGCCATCTCAAAATCTCGGCGCATTACACAAATGCTAGTTTTCTCGTTCCACTTGCATATTTTATTTGTAACGGCTTCCTGTTCATATATGTATGTATATATTCATACAAAAGTGACGCCCGAGTAAAAATTCGTGGAAGCTCTATACTTTGCACGAGTACATGCAATAAGTGATCATTGCAATTTGATTATTTGGCTGCAGACAAAAATATTTAGTTAGCAAGAAAAAAAACTCTGATAATGTAAAAGTGCTGCTCAAATTCAAGTACAAACCTTACACCAAAAGTGACGCCCGAGTATATGAATAATTCCCAATTCCAAGAAATGATTGCAAAGATATTTGAAACGCAATTGAAATCTATTAATCAAAGCACCTTTTTACTTCTGCACAAAATGCAAAGACCCGCAAATCGCGACTTACAGTTAGCGATGGATTATTCAATAAATAAACTTCACCCTGTTGGAGTAATCGAAGCCAAAGCGAATTTCATATGATATGAAGTCAAGGCAAATTGAGTACTAAGTGGCGTCTTCCCAAAACAGTTACTTTATTTCAAGGCGAATTTATTACAGGTGACAGCAAACACATATAAGTAAAACCCTACATGTATTTGTTGTTGCGTTTGGTCCAAGCATCACGTCAAAATCAGTAATCAAATGTAAACATACGAATGTGAACATACCAATACATACAAACAAAGCATATCATTTTGACGTAAGCCATACCTACGGCGAAAAATTCAGCTGGGTGAATGCTCTCACCTTAATAAATCCACCTTGCTTTATTTTTAGCGATTTTGACAAGTCTAACG
This sequence comes from Anastrepha obliqua, assembly GCF_027943255.1. Taxonomy (NCBI): domain Eukaryota; kingdom Metazoa; phylum Arthropoda; class Insecta; order Diptera; family Tephritidae; genus Anastrepha; species Anastrepha obliqua. The sequence goes on from NC_072895.1 coordinate 25,704,287, forward strand.
TCAGTTCCCTTTCCAATACAAAACAAACAAAAGGAGGAGAGATTACATGTTTTGCAAAATTCAGTGAAACTAAATGAAACTAATGAAAACTAAGTGCCCGCGTGCTAAATTCTGAAAGCACAAATTACACCTAATCTTGAAATGTATAAATTTTGTTTATCTCCAGTCTATCTTTGGATAAGAACTTTAGAATATTTACTTCATAGATCTCATAATATACCTTTGAAAGAATGTCAAGCCAGAGGGATAGGGAACAGGTGCCCAAAGCTGATATCCAAATTAAATTTAAGGAGCAATTAGTTTTAAATGTGGATAGAGTAAAAAATAGGTTTGGCAATATAAATTATGGCAACAAAAAAGAAGAAGAAGCAGGAAGAAATAACTAAAGTGTGGTTAATTTGTTTGGAGACCTTATCACCAATTTGCTATCACAAGAATAGAACGGGTACAAAATATGTTTCTTAAACATACCCTAAAATCTTTAAAATTTTCTGTTCCTTATCCCTCTTATAGCTCCCGCCTGTTATTATTTGGATTAAAGCCGTTTTGGTGCAGAAATACCATCCTATCGCTTTCTTTTGTATTTAATTTAATTCAAGGTGACTTTGATTGTGCGTTTCTTTTGCAACGCAATAATAACACGTTCACATATGTATTAATCACATATAAATCCACCAAATTAATCTTCCCGTTCACATATGGCGGATTACCTGCAAAATCTACAATCAGCTGTTAATATTGCTTTGAGAGGTTTTTCTTCATAGAAATTATTTTGGTGGAATATTTCGGTGTTTCTGGCTTCTTTAATTATTATTAACGATATGAAGAAAATACAAGGAGTAGGAATAGCTAATTTAAGTGCGCAATTGGCTGCTAATAATAAACAGTTGGAGGAAATTCGTTTGCGACGTTTACTGAGGTTGCAAAAAATTATGACAGTAATACGCATTCGAAATTCGATATTACATTTTATAATAAGTAATAAGAGGCGGACGTCGTGGCCGAATGCGTTGGTGCGTGACTACCATTCGGAATTCAGAGAGAGAACGTTGGTTCGAATCTCGGTGAAAACACCATTTTTCTAATAGCGGTCGCCCCTCGGCAGGTAATGGAAAATTTCTGCCATGGAAAAGCTCCTCAAAAAAAAAAATATCTGCCGTTCGGAGTCGGCTTGAAACTGTAGGTCTCTCCATTTGTGGAAGAACATCAAGATGCACACCACAAATAGGAGGAGGAGCTGGGCCAAACACCCTAAAAGGGTGTACACGCCAATTATATATATGGGACGTTCCACGTCAACCGGTACACTAGCCGGTCCAAAGTTCTATGGGGTCGATTTTGAAGTCCAAGGTCTCAAAATGATCGTCTGAATGTCCACTATTGAAAGCCGTCTGGCCCATTGAGAAATTCAAGATGGCGTCCAAATTATGGCGTCTAAGCTAACTAAAAATTAGAGTTTATTTAAAATCTTGTGTGCTCCTAAGAAAACCAGGAGCAATGAAAAAGAAGTAATACTCATTCTTTATGTTCTTAGGGTCGCAGATTACGATTTCGGAAGCAGATTTCCAAAATTCAAAATGGCGGATCCAATATGGCGGCCGAAAATATTAATTTATTTCGATTTGTTTCAAATGTATTTCTAAGGGGTTTTCGAGGTCGCTGATTACGAATCTGAAGTCAGACTTTTTAAATTCAAAATGGCGGATCCAATTTGGCGGTCACAAATAAAAAAATTATTTCGATTTTTTTGAAACCTGTTTTAAAAGGGTTTTTGGGTTCGCTGATTGCGATTCTGGAGTCATATTTCAAGAATTCAAAATAGCGGATCCAATATGGCGGCCAAAAATAAATAACGTTATAAAATAAAAAAAAAAAAAAAAAAAAATAACATTCTGTAAAATGAATACCTAGTTAATAATATTTAACAAAAATTTTATTAGAATTATGTTTACAGACCTATTTGCTTTGCCGGTGTGGGAACACAGCTGAAAGTGTCGTACGGGAACACACCTATACCTATCCTTTTGGCCACACTGAATTCATCATTCATTTTTATTCATTATTCAATTTAATTTAACGTCGTTATTCGTTCTAAGAAAGAGATCATTCGAGAAGCGTTCTTGCTAGGGATGATCGATGTTAGAAAAACATCGATGTCATAATCGAAAGCCCAACATCGATGTTCGATATTTGTCGAAAACTAAACATCGATGTTGGCTAACATCGATAATTTTTGCATTAATAATCACATAAATAAAATTAAAACAAAAAAATAAATTAAATTTTAAAGTAAACAGAAAAAAATAAAATAGTTTAAACAAACTGAAAATGTATATATAAAACACAAATAAGATCAAAAAGATACACAACTAAAAATAACATAAATACAGTAAAATCGTTCGAAATTTATTAAGAAACAGAAGATCAAATTATAACAAATTCCTATATTTTTTATCCACTGACTGAAGGAAAAGTAATTTTGATAGAGAAGAACCTTTCAATCTATTTCTTTGCTGGTAAAGAGGAGAGCCAGCTTTTGAAAACAGTCTTTCGGATGGCGTTGATGTAGCGATAGTACTCAAATATTTCACTGCTTTTTTTTAAATTTCGGATAAGTGGAACCGATGGCATTATTCCAAACTTGGATAGGATCTTGTTTGAGATCAGACACTGGATGAGATCAAATGAGTAAATTATGACAGCCAACGCACGCACAACATAAATATTTATCAACAAACAACAAACGAAAACGAAACGAACAGAAAAGAGGCTCTGTCTCTGTTTTCTGTTCTCTCTCAGATGATACTGTGGATGTAAGTTAACATCGATATTCGATGATCGATTCCGTTAACATCGATGTTACGATATTTTTCGTATGGCAACATCGATGTTAAAACATCGATGTTTTTGCTTTCAACATCGATGATCATCGAACATCGATGTTCATCGAGCATCCCTAGTTCTTGCAAACGACAAGACATATAAAATTAGAGTTCCTTTTATTAGTTATAAGTTTTATTTTAACTGCCTTGAATTAAACATCACAAATAAATAAAGTTAATATAAAATAAAAAGCATATGTGGGGGTTTTAGTCCTCCACACCGGCATCTATTTCATTTAATTTTTATTTTCATGTTTCTCCTTACATTCGTAATAATAATTATCGATAACACAGAAAACACAAGGTTGTATGTCAATAAGTATCGTTATTATCTAGGATTATTTTATAATTTTAATTACGCAATTTTTAGTTAAGCGCGAAAAAGTAGATCATCTACTTATATGTGAACGTATTATAAGTTTCTCCATTTTTTTCTCTACCATTTAATTCGCTAATTAGTCAAGTTGTATTTTAGTTTAAGCTCGTTTTATTTGTTATTCTATTAATATATTGTTTATATTAGCACTAAATCAGTGATCAGTAATAACCTAACTAAATTAACGAAACAAATTTTGGAATTTGAAAATTAAATAAATTTTGGAATCGGACGATTAGGTAAAAAGCTATGATTTTTGCCACTTTGTCCATACAACGGCAACACTGTGCGACATGCCAGTCCGTTACTAGTGCTGCATTGCCATATGCGTTTATATAATAATTAAGGGGACAGATACTCGTAAAATTTCGAAAAAAAATTTTTTTTTCATAAAATGTTAATATAATTCTTTAAGAATATGTCAAAACATTTTTAGAACGTAAATTTAAGTATTTCTGAAACGATAGATCGTCAACCGTGACGACTCTATTCTTTACGTTCGAGCGCTGGGAGAAGTATAGTTACGTTGTATTCAAACTTTAGACGCGTTTTTCTCAAAACTATATTTTTCGAATCGCGGCCGCCGTTGCCGAATGGTTGGTGCGTGATTACCATTCGGAACTCAGAGAGAACGTCGGTTCGAATCTCGGTGAAACCAAAATTAATAAAAACATTTTTCTAATAGCGGTTGCCCCTCGGCAGGCAATGGCAAACCTCAGAGTGTATTTCTGCCATGAGAAATCTCCTCATAAAAATATCTGCCGTTCGGATTCGGCTTGAAACTGTAGGTTCCTCCATTTCTGGAACAAAATCAAGACGCACACCACAAATAGGAGGAGCAGCTCGGCCAAACACCCAAAAAGGGTGTACGCGCCAATTAAATAAAAAAAAAAAAAAATTCGAATTGGCGTACACGATAACTCGAAAACTTAGGCTATGTTCAGAAACGCATTATAATGCGCAGTACTTGCAGCGCTGGCAGCACTGTCAATGTGACAATTCATGCAACTGATAGATTTGTTGAAAAATTGCAAATAGATTTGTTGCATTTATGCACGCGCTGTGCAGTAAAATGGAATTGTTACTAAGTTTGGTCATGGACGATGTATGTGAGGAAAAAACCGATAGTCTTTTATTAAATTTAAGAAAAAAAACCGTGTTAAGCTTAAAAGAAGGACATATGTTTTCAAAAGTTAAATATCAAAATGGAAAATACCCAAAAATAAGTCTTTTTTTGAAGCCATGATGTTGATTCTCTACCGGATGTATTGTTTCTTTTTTTTATTCGCTTATATGTGATGAGTAAATTAGAAAATTTTCGCTGGGCGATGTTTCTATCTATTTTTAAATCTTTATTAACTTTTTTTACTTCATCTACGACCTTAGCCCAGAGCACGCTCTTTTTCCTCCTTCCCGACGTGAACTCGTTCTCCATGCTCAGTCGGACTCTGAGCAGTAATTTTATCTCCGATGTACTAAAGTAATCACTAAAACCAAGAAAAGTATAAAAAAATAAAGTTTAAATATCGTATTTTTCATCAATTTTTGCATTAAAAGCTAAAATAAATAATTCAGTACCCACTTTTCATCAGACATTGTACTAGCGTATTTATTGGCAGTGTGAAAATTTTTGCTGCAAATAATGCACGACTTTTGATACAAAAATGACGTTTAAGAACGCGTTGCATTTGCAGTACTGCCATATTTGCATTTTTGAACGCACTGCTCACTCTGAAATGGTATGTTGCGCATTATAATGCATTGTTGAACATACCCTTATTGACCGATCCTCCTGAAATTTTGAACACATCTTTTCTATGATATTACTTTCTATGTGAGTTTACAATTTTTCGAAAAAATAATTTTTTCGAAGCAAAAATAGTAGGAAAGTTCGCCCCAAAGTTCATTTTTTTTTAAGCATTTTATTACGCGAACTTTTTTCCATTTTTGTTTAATTCATATAGAAATTATGACATTAATAGAAAAATTTTTTTGGTGTTTTGTATTCACTTCACTGACGCCGATGCTACGATTCCCGCCAATTAAGAAGCCCTGCTGCGACCTTCCTGGAAGAATTGAGTGTACATCCGCCGTTTTAAATGATTGAAATAAAAAAAAAAATTATATTATTTTAATGTACAATATAAATAAACTGTATGGCAATTTTGAAAAAAAATATATTGGCTTCATTTTAAATAGTTTTAATGAAAATCAGGGAAAATACGGCCGTTTACAGGTATCTGTCCCCTTAAATTACGTAAACCTTTATATAAAAATAAAGTCGGGATTACTTGCAGATGGCTAATGCGGCTCTTATCTTATAAATGATAATTTATACTTTTTTCATAAATTAAATACCAATACTAATAAATCCACATACATATATTTATATATCTCAAAAAAAAAAAAAAAAAAAAAAAAAAAAAAAAAAAAAAAAAAAAAAAAATGAAAAAAGCGTTCACAACTCACTCCTATTTGTTCTAAAACATATAATTCCCGCAAGCTGGAATTTAGGGTATATACATATGTAAATAGCCGTAAGTAGCAATAGCGAAATAATTAAAATTTTCCATTCTACATATACCACCTATGTTACACCACTTTTGCTGCGACAGACTTAGATTTAATTCGTTCAGTTTGTTTTCATGTGCATATACTAAGTTCTGCCATAAGTTATGTGGACTAGTTTCCATTAGGCGCTGACCAGTTGCGCGACGGAAGGCTTTCATCTGAAGTCTCGACAAGGATCGGGTCTATATGTTCATTTTCCTGGACATGGATCGGGTCTATATGTTCATTTCCCTGGACATGTATCGGGTCAATATGTTCATTCATCTGGACATGATTTTCCGCTTTAGAAGGGGATTTCTGCAAATTCTTTCTCGAACGCTTTTTAAGGCGGAATTGGTTCGAACTTTTCATGTGAAGATCATCTTTAATTAGTCTTGCCAAGGATCTGGCTGATATATTCAAGTCTTCGGACATGATTTTGTGCGTTGTAAGGGGACTTTTGCGAATTTTTTCTCGAACCGCTGTTATGGCTTCATTGGTTCGAGCCACGCGAGGACGACCACTTCTTTTTCTGTCCGTCACTTCAGACGTTTGGGAAAAACGATTGATTGCACGGTAAACAAACATTCTTGAAATTTTAAGATTTTTCAGCAATTCGTGAATCTCACTCGCAGTTTTACCACACTTATGTAATGCAATCACGGCAATGCGATTTTCCTTAACTCCCCACTCCATTTTTAACAGGCAAAATTTGTCACAGAATTTATGGCAAGACTAAGGTGTAAGTATGTATAATACGTGAACTTAGTAGCAAAATAAGATTTATACATGTATGTAAATATATTGCTAGGACTTTTCGATTTTCTTTAATTTCAGTGAGAACTGTTGCAATTAAAGATGCCTTTTCAACCGTAATGTTTCGGAAGTAATTTTTCACTTATCGGTTATTTTAATACTTGATAAATAAGTCTTGCGAATTTTCGTTCTCAGCTGTACGCCAACAATACCATTGGGCGAGTTCCTCTTGCCTTGCGAGAGCTTCCTTGGGTTGAAATTGAAAGCAAATGGTCACTTGTAGAGGATTTCACCAGTAGGCTGAGTCAAAGGTGTCTGGAAATATTAAATTTTTGCATTTTATATAGAGAATGAATGAGTCTCTTGGAATTATACAGACGGTAAATAGTCTTATGTATGTATATAAGAAATGTTGTACCCTCTCAAAATCACAGCGTATTATGCGAATGCTAGTTTTTCATTGATTGCATATCTCATTTGTCACAGCTGCATAAACACATATATGTATGTATGTATAGTCATACAAAAGTGACGCCCGAGTAAGAATTCGCGGAAGCTCTATACTTTGCACGAGAACATGTAATAAGTGATCATTGCAATTTGATTATTTGGCTGCAGACAAAAATATTTAGTTAGCAAGAATGAAGCTCTGATAATGTAAAAGTGCTGCTCAAATACAAAAACCTTACACCAGAAGTGACGCCCGAGTATATGAATGATTCCCAATTTCAAGACATCGTTGCAAAGATATTTAAAAAACAATGGAAACCAAAGCCACTTTAATCTATTTTTGTGATTTGTGAGTCTTTAACTTAACCAACTAATGAAAACGCAGTACGACGTGTTAAATTGTAACAGTACAAATTAATATTATGGCTTCAAATGCAGTTTTACATTGCGTTTTAATGCATAAGACGCCGGGGCAAGAAGTATGTGTGTGTGCGTATAATTTCTTATCTTTGGTTGTTTCTATTGCTTTCGCGTGCTCTTCCTCTTCACAAACAAATAAAAGGCCCGTCACAATGGATCCGACAGCAAAGTAGATATGTGTATTTGTATGGAAGGCGCCACATATGTTCGTGCCCAAGGCGAATTTATTACAGGTGACAGCAAACACATATAAGTAAAACCCTACATGTATTTGTTGTTGCGTTTGGTGCAAGCATCACGTCAAAATCAGTAATCAAATGTAAACATACCAATAAATACAAACAAAGCATATCATTTTGACGTAAGCCATACCTACGGCGAAAAATTCAGCTGGGTGAATGCTGTCACCTTAATAAATCCACCTTGTTCGTGCCGTATGTCATGCCAGAATGCACAAAAGTTGGCAACTTTCTATTTTTGCCGTACGGCAAGTGCGGCGAAAAGCATAACTGTTTAAAGAACAACGATTTTATATCGCGCAAATTTTAATCGATGGTGTTTTTCATTCAATTATCAAATTAATTAATCAGAAAATAAATAGAATATAATTGAATAGCGTCAATTCAAAATGCATTCTTACCTTTCGATAAAAGCTTGAAAGAGTTAAGAAAATGCTAATCTTAACCAAGTTGCCCTGAAAAATGAATGTGCATTCCGACCCTGATTATGGTCGCACTCACCGTCTACGATTACCATTAATTCTACTAAAGCCCTCTATTGCTTCACCAAGCATTAATTTTATAACATATTTTTCAGCAATACTTTCATTGTGGCACCACAATACGTTTTATACCTCACGTCAGTCAAATACGTTGTCGAATGTCCTCTTCCTTTTGCTTATTTATACATGGACACTTACAACACAGCGAATTCGGAAGGCGCAATCATTTCCCCATTATTCTTGGCATAGATAATATTCTTGGTGCATTCCGGCATGGCGTACTGTACGTATGTGGCGCCTTCGACTCAATTACACATTCTCTATTTCGCTGTCAGTCGGGCCATTGTGACGAACAGAGAAGGGGCCTATAATATTAATTAATGCGCCTTGCTGACAAATTATCAATTGCCTACAAATATTAAAGGACCTAGCCTCAAATTTTCTATCTCTTTGCACAATTTCATTTTTTAAGGCTAGTTTGATTGGGTCCGTTCTTGATGTGAGAATAATTTGATTCTCCACCGATAGATGACGCAAAATTTTCCGAAATGTTCGTTTTTCTCCGAATTATTTCAAAACCGTAAATCCCCACAGTAGCGGAGGCCAACATTTTAGTCATATGTTCAGAGCGCCAACAGTGATAACGTATTCATGCATAGATACATATGTACATATATTAAATGGTATGAAAAAGGATTTACATAGATTAAACTTAATTCTGCTACTCGGATACAAATAAATTAGTCTACAATTTCTAATACACATAATTTTACCCTTTTAGTTTAGGTCTGTATATTTTAGCTGAACATGGCAAATACTTATCACTGGATAGTTGGAGCAATCAGGTTTTGTAAATTTTCTTGCTACTCAATAAACTGTTGTGAACTTCCATTATTTGTTTTTCGCCAATTGTCCAATTCAATGGGATGCATCTTCTTCTTGTGAGAGTGCAAATTTGCATTGGAATTGAATGTGCGTGTACAAAATGGACATTTGTAGAGGATTTCACCAGTATGCTGCGTCATGTGTTCCTATTGAATATTAAATGTTATAAATTGCATGTTATATATATGGATTAGGGAAATTTCTTATTGTTTTTTAATATGTTTTTACCCGTAAGTAAATCGCACGCGTAAAGGTTTTTTTACATTCTTCGCAGGTGAACACGATGTTGGAGTGAACTCGGCGTTTGTGTTTACTTAATGCACTCTTATTCTTACTTTCCCGTCCGCATATATCACACTGTACTGCTTTCTCCTCTTTGGTATGTAATCTTCGTATATGTCGTCGAACGTTATCTTCATCCTTAAACCAACGATCGCAACCTTCTATTGTACATTTAACCTTTGGCCCATGTACGAAATGTAAACGTACATGTTTTTCAAATGTAGCCTTATCCCGTATCTCTTTAGCACACACATGACAAACGTTCACTGCACGTCGATGGCGCATGCAAATGTGAATTTTCAATAAATCATTGCTAGCGAAGCGGCTGTCGGGACATTGGTCACATATGAATGTTCGCTCATTCTTCGGTACATGCGAGTTCCTATGGAGTTCAAGCCTCTTTTGTCGTGAGAATCTTTTGGGACATTGGTCGCAGTGAAATTTCAATTCTTCTTCCGGTGCATGAGCGGCAATCATGTGGCGTGATAGTGTTGCCCCATCGGAAAAAAGTTTCTGGCAAGCTTTGCACCTTTTAAAAAGACAATATTAATTTACAAAACGTATTGATTTCGGAGATACATACTTAAAGAATTCGGGGTCATGATGCTTATAGGCATGTTGAACAATTTCAAGTCGGCGAAATAGTTTCTTATTGCAACAGCGCACGTATGAGTTAATATTAGGATGCTGTATTAGAAAATGTTTTCTTATTGACGTATAGTCCTCGCTGATAAAAGTACAAAGTTCACAACTCATTTGTATATATTTTTTCACCATTTCATCATCCTCACGAGATGTCTTTACGCTATATTTTTCTTTCGTTTCTTCAGCATGATCAACTTCCTTTGCTGACACAATTTTTTGACCTTTTCTTGATTTATTACGACCAACTCTTCTAGAAGCTGCCAATTTTCGAGTTACACATTTACGTTTCTTACGCAACGTACAACTTGACAAAGGTAGGTCTAAGGGGAAAATAATTCTGAATTTTAAAGTTTTAATTGAATTGATAATAAAGGTTAACCTCCGGCGTTGTCTTCCGTCTTTGTGTCTTCACCATTCGATTCTGAGCTATCTTCATAGATTTTGTTGCTCACTATTTTATTAGAATCTAGTCCATAAAACGGATTCAATTGATTTTTTTGCAATGCCTTTTGTTTCCATATCTAATAAACAAAGTTTTACCTGGCACATTGTATTCAATTTTCGAGTCTTCATCTTCATTTTGTGCATGAAATTCGTTGTCCACTATTTTATTAGAATCCAACTCACAAAATGGATTTAGCTGTTCACTTTCAATGCCCGTTGTTTCCGTACTTAATAAGCAAGGTACTTCGGCAAACTCTTCTTTAATACTCAAATCGGTGTCAATAAATTCATTGTCCATTAATTCAGTGAAAGACTCTTTCTTCACGACATCATTACTGAGGGTAGAATGAGTCTGCTCCACTGTTACATAGAATTGATGGAAGTCGTTCACTTTCAACCAGCAGGTGGAACAAATTACCGCCGACATATGATCATCTGGATGCGGCTACAACAAATCAACTTGTATCAATAATAAGGCCATATACCCATAAAAAATACCTTGAACCAGAAGTGACGGCCGAGTATATCGGCAATTCCTAGCCCCACACCATTCCTGTCAAACATATTTAGAAAACCATCGCTGTATTTTATGCAAAGCCTACATAACATATTAAAAAAGTTTTGTGTTTTGCAAAACGTATACAAGCTTTTAATATCAACAATACGGCACAGTTCAAAGAAACTTAAACACAATTAGAGATGAGCGAATATTCTATTGATTATTGTACTCGATTATTTTCAATTTAAAGGCGCAACAGATCGTAAAGACCATTCGCATATGCAGTAATTACCAATAAATCCACAAAATTAATCTACCCGCTCCCATATGGCGATTACCTGCAAAATTTACAATCAACCGTCAATAGTCTTTTGAAAGGTTTTTCTGGATAGAAATGGCTTAAGTCGAATATTTTAGAGTTTTTGGTGTGTTTAATTATTATTAACGATATGAAGAAAAGGCAAATAGAAGCAATAGGTAATTTAATTACGCAATTTGCTGCTTTTAATAGACAGTTGGAGGAAATCAGTAAACGACGTCTACTGAGGTTTGCCTAAAACTATGGTGGCAATACGCACGCGAAATTCGATATTACATTTTATAATAAGAAATAATAGATCAAAGCGTCTATAGATACACGCTTTTTCTGCAATAAGAATAATTATCGATAATACACAGAACGGAGGATTGTACAGAAAAAACTATATTTATAATCGCAAATTATTTTATAATCTCGGATTTCGAAATTTTGTATGGGTAATCTCGCTTTTTTATTACAGATTGGCAGTAACGCTCCAAAAGTAGTAATGTGAACCTATTATAACAGTACTAAAGTACATATGTACCAGGCAGCCGTCGTAGCTGTATACTTGGTGCGTGACTACCATTCGGAAGAGCGCAGGTTCGAGTCTCCGTGCATGAAACACCAATTGATAGAAGAAGTTTTTTGTAATAGCGGTCGCCCTTCGACAGACAATGGCAATCCTCCGAGTATATTTCTGCCATGAGAAATCTCCTCATGAAAAATTATTTGCCGTTCAGAGTTGGCTTAAAACTGTAGGCCCCTCAATTTATTAAACATCAAGACGCACTCCACAAATAGGAGGAGTAGCTCGGCCAAATACTCAAAAAGAGTGTAAGCGCCAATTATATATAAAAGTGTGTACCAGGACCATATATATGCGTTACATTTGTACACATATATATTTCCAAAATAGGGAGAATGATGTTCTTGATCAGTGGTCTTGGTGACCCTTCCAATTTTACTACAATATCAAAATCAAACAAATAAAATCCGATGCTATTTCACGATGTCATGTTCGATAGTTTGATTTCCTTCTGGGAAAACATCGCAATGATAAACCATTAATACAGCAAGAGAAATAGATTTAATAAGATTTAAATTCTCTTGAAAGAAGAAGATATATACATTTGTATGCAGATCCCCTCATGTTTGTTTATGTCTTCATTGCCTAACGATATGTCTAAAAGAATCTTGCGCTTTTTTCGCAGTTTTATATTACTTTGGCTAAAGCTAATTATTGTGGTCAAGTTCAAAAAATGGAAGGCACTTACTGAATTTTTGAAATGTGAAATAAGTTAAATATTGAAATTTCTAACTAACCTGTGCAGTCACCTTATAAGCAAAAGTACTCATTCCGCACTGCCATAGATAATCAGCTATTGGACTGCAACCTCAGGCTTCATTCTATATACATAAGTAGAACAGCATTTCACGATGAGCCGAAAATGCTTCATGCATAACTCGTTTCTACCCACACAATACCTGTTGGCATGCCACTGTACGAATCATGCTAGTTAGTCAATCCAATATATTAAAAGATATGACGAACAAAGAGGATGAAGCTTAACTTTCACGCGCGGTAATCATTAATTAAGTTGTTTCAACATAATATAATTTTTATTAATAACTTGATGATTTTTAATCCATATAATTGTACGCTTTTGGGATTCTAAGTTCAGTTAATTTGGCGAAGTCTTAGTACCCGTATTTAAATAAATGACAAATTTTTCACCAGTGTTATCCTGTACATTTTAACTGAACATAACATATTGCTTATCACTGGATAGGTGGAACATTCAAGCTTTGTAAACTTTTTTGCTGCTCCATAAAATGCTGCGAACTCACATTATTTGTTTTTCGCCAATTGTCCCATTCTATGGGGTGCATTTTCTTTTTGTGTGAGTGCATATTTGCATTGGAATTGAATGTGCGTGTACAAAATGGACATTTGTAGAGAATTTCACCAGTATGCTGAGTCATGTGTTCCTAGTGAATATAAAAAAAATATGTATATTTGCATGTTAATTATATATATGGATTTGGGAAATTTCTTATTGTTTTTTAATATGTTTTTACCCGTAAGTAAATCGCTCGTTTAAAGGTTTTTTTACATTCTTCGCAAGTGAATACGATGTTGGAATGAACTCGCCGTTTGTGTCTACTTAATGCACACTTATTCTTACATTCCCGTCCGCATATATCACACTGTACTGCTTTCTCCTCTTTGGTATGTGATCTTCGGATATGTCGTCGAAGGTTATCCTCGTCCTTAAGCCAACGGTCACAACCTTCTATTGTACATTTAACCTTTGGACCGCTATCTTCGAAATGTAAGCGCACATGCTTCTCGAATGAAGCTTTGTCACGTATCTCTTTAGCACATACATGACAAACGTTTGTTGCACGACGATGGCACATGCAAATGTGAATTTTCAATAAATCATTGCTAGCGTAGCGACTGTCGGGACATTGGTCACATATGAATGTTCGCTCATTCTTCGGTACATGCGAATTCCTATGGAGTTCAAGCTTTTTTTGTCGTGAGAATCTTTTGGGGCATTGGTCGCAGTGGAATTTCAATTCTTCTTCCGGTGCATGTGCGGCAATCATGTGGCGTGATAGTGATGCTTGTTCGGAAAAAAGTTTCTGGCAAACTTTGCACCTATTAAATACATAATAATAATGTATGTGATAAAGTATTTATATTGAATTTGTAGATTTAACCTACTTAAAGAATTCGGGGTCATGATGTTTGTAGGCATGTTGAACAATTTCAGGTCGATGGAATAGTTTTTTATTACAACAGCGCACATATGATTTAATCTTGGGATGCTGTATTTGAAAATGCTTTCTTATTGAGGTATAATCCTCGCTGATAAAAGTACAAAGTTCACAACTCATTTGTATATATTTTTTCACCATTTCATCATCCTCCCGAGATGTCTTTACGCTATATCTCTCTCTCATTTCTTCAGCATGATTAACATCTTTTGCACCTTCTTTTGGCTTTTTACGACCAATTCTTCTAGGTGCTGCCAATTTTCGAGTTACACATTTTCCTTTCTTTTCCAATGTACAACTTGACAAAGGTAGGTCTAAGGGGAAAGTGATTATGCATTTTGAAGTTTATATTGAATTGATAATAAAGGTTAACCTCTGGCGTTGTCTTCCGTCTTTGTGTCTTCACCATTCGATTCTGAGCTATCTTCATAGATTTTGTTGCCCACTATTTTATTAGAATCTAGTTCACAAAATGGATTCAATTGATGTTTTTCAATGTCTTTTGTTTCCATACCTAATAAACAAAGTTTTACCTGCCACATGAAATTCGTTGTCCACTATTTTATTAGAATCCAACTCACAAAATGGATTTAGCTGTTCACTTTCAATGCCCGTTGTTTCCGTACTTAATAAGCAAGGTACTTCGGCAAACTCTTCTTTAATACTCAAATCGGGGTCAATAAATTCATTGTCCATTAATTCGGTGAAAGACTCTTTCTTCACGACATCATTACTGAGGGTAGAATGTGTCTGCTCCACTGTTACATAGAATTGATGGAAGTCGTTCACTTTCAACCAGCAGGTGGAACAAATTACCGCCGACATATGATCATCTGGATGCGGCTACAACAAATCAACTTGTATCAATAATAAGGCCATATACCCATAAAAAATACCTTGAACCAGAAGTGACGGCCGAGTATATCGGCAATTCCTAGCCCCACACCATTCCTGTCGAACATATTTAGAAATCCATCGCTGTATTTTATGCAAAGCCTACATAACATATTAAAAAAGTTTTGTGTTTTGCAAAAGTATACAATAGAGCTGGGAAAACCATCGATGGCACCATCGATATTATCGATGGAACCGATGGAGTGCGATAAATCGATGGAAATTTTTCGATGTCGATATATCGAATTTCTTTTTGGTTCCAACACGTGTGTAAGTAAATTGCAATATATAGTAAGATTTTGTTATTATTAATTTTTTCTGCCTTTCTTTACATAGAGGTCTACATACTTTTATTCTATTAGAGTACCCTGGCATTTCCTCTGGTAAAATGGACAAGTTTTTGACCTCATCCCGTAAGCATTTTAAAAAGAAACAATTACAGGACAATTTTTAAGAATTTTTTTTTTTTTAGAAAAAGATCAAGATACCTCTCCAACATCATCAAATGAACCATCTTGTTCAAAATCTGAACCGGAGCCTAAGCGCAAAAAGTGTATTTCCGCAGTGTGGACACATTTTGACAAATTGCAAACCAAACAACTTGCAAAATGTCATTATTGTGGCAAAGAATATAAGACAAGCGGAAACACGTCCAACTTGTTAGAGCACTTAAAACGGGCCCACCCTCTTGCCCAGCAAGTTAATAACGAAACTACGTCTTCTCAGTTAGAGCGATATTTTACACGGACAGACGTTTACGGTCCAACATCTTCCAAAAAGGAAGCAATTGACAAAGCCATTGCTGGAATGGTCGCAACGGATTTGCAACCATTTAGCGTTGTCGAAGATATTGGACTTAGAAACTTGATGGGGGTGGTGGACCCTAGATACGTCATGCCCTGTCGAAAAACTCTGCGGGACACGCATATTAAAAATATGAACGAGAGTATGACGGAGAAGTTGAAGGGCATTCTTGACTCCGTTGACTCGTGCGCTATCACAACAGATGCATGGACATCTCGTGCAAATGTTAGTTATCTAACTGTAACGTGTCACTTTATTTTAAATTTCGAGCTTAAGACGGCAGTGCTATCTACAAAGCCACTAATGGATGAGACAAACCATTCAAGTCTAAATATTGCCAACACATTGCGTGAAATATGCGATGAGTGGAAAGTGTTCGACAAACTGCACACCATTGTGACCGACAACGCAGCATCTATGATTAAAGCGTGCGAATTATTGAAAAAGAACCACTTACCGTGTTTTGCGCACACTCTTAATCTTGTTGTGCAAGATGCTTTAAATCTGGAAAATGTGCAAAACGTTTTAAAAATCACAAAAAGAATAGTGTCCTATTTTAAGAGTAGCGCTATTGCTTATGCAAAGTTCAAAGATGCCCAAGGCACCGAAAATCCTTGCTCTCTATTGCAAGAGGTCCCTACTCGCTGGAACAGCGCATTACAAATGATTCAGAGAGTGTTGCGGACAAGAGAGCCCCTAACTGGCACCCTTTTAAGATGCCATAATGCTCCGATTCCACTGTCAGAGGATCAATTTCGGATTTTGAAGGACTTGTGCTCGCTTTTGGAACCGTTCGAAAAAGCCACAAAACATGCGTCTGCTGCAAAGGGCGTTACAATTTCAATAATTGCTCCTACAATTTTCGCCTTATCGCAAAGTTTGGAAGAGCTCCATGAGCAGATGTTAACACCTGTAGGGAGAGAAACTTGCGAGTTTTTACAGAGCAACGTAAAAAAAAGGCTCTTCTCATATGAGAATAGATCAGCACCACGCCTTGGAACTCTTCTTGACCCACGCTTCAAAAAGGAGGGTTTCCAAAATCCGTCAAATGCCCAGCAGGCCATGTTGATGTTGGAGGGAGAGGTTCATAATATAATACAGGACGTGAGATCTAAAAATTCCACAGAGGAACTGCCAAGGAATGAGGAGACTCCATTTTTATTTAAATGCATGGCAGGAAAAATAAAAGAAAAAAACAAAAGTTCACGGGCGGACTCAATTATTACCATACGCCAATATATGGAGCAGCGCAATGCTCTTCATGACAGCGATCCGCTCCAATATTGGCAGGTAAGTTAAGTGTAGTTTTTTTTAACAACTTTCATAATTGTACTTTCTACAATACAGATTAACAAGGAACATTTATTTGCACTTGGACAATGCGCAATAAAATTCTTGTGTATACCAGCAAGTTCAGCTGAATCAGAGCGCACATTTAGTAAAACAGGAGCTATTGTGACGGAACGGAGAGCATGTTTAAAACCTAAACAAGTGAACACATTGGTTTTTATTAACAAAAATCAATGGCTACTTTAAAATAACTGTGATATTGGAACGAATTGTTTTTTTTTTTTTTTAAATAAGAACCTCTCATTAGCATTAAGTTTGGAAATCACCTTTTGTTTTGTTTTTGCTCAGAGAGATTTTTGTTTTCGTTTTTTGGACTTAGGACGAGAAGTCACCCTTTTTTTTATCTTCAAGTTTAACTTGAAACTATAAATTTTGTTTTTATATTAAAGAACATTCACAAATTACAAGCTAAAATCATTTTAATATATTTTCGATGGAATTAATTTATAAAGGGCTAACTTATAGTAGTTAAATTATACGCTAGATAATTCGTATCGATGATTATAGACAAGGTCATGAGTTCTGATACTTTTGGTTGACCCTTTTTGAATATTTGAAACTTTGTAATATTGAAAAACGACACCAAAATATATATGTTGAATAACTCGTTTAAATTTTCGATGGAACCATCGATAGTATCGATGGTTTTTTCCATCGATAGAAAAAATATCGAGTGGAGCAACCATCGATGGATTCCCAGCTCTAGTATACAAGCTTTTAACATCAACAATACGGCACAGTTCAAAGAAACTTAAACACAATTAGAGATGAGCGAATATTCTATTGATTATTGTACTCGATTATTTTCAATTTAAAGGCGCAACAGATCGTAAAGACCGTTCGCATATGCAGTAATTATCAATAAATCCAAAAAATTAATCTACCCGTTCCCATATGGCGATTACCTGCAAAATTTACAATCAACCGTCAATACTCTTTTGAAAGGTTTTTCTTCATAGAAATTGCTTTAGTGGATTATTTTGGAGTTTTTGGTTTGTTTAATTATTATTAACGATATGATGAAAAGACAAATAGAAGCAATAGTTAATTTAATTACGCAATTTGCTGCTATTAATACACAGTTGGAGGAAATCAGTAAACGACATATACTGAGGTTTGCCTAAAATTATGGCGACAATACGCATGCGAAATTCGATATTACATTTTATAATAAGAAATAATAGATCAAAGCGTCTATAGATACACGCTTTTTCTGCAATAAGAATAATTATCGATAATACACAGAACGGAGGATTGTACAGAAAAAACTATATTTATAATCGCAAATTATTTTATAATCTCGGATTTCGGAATTTTGTATGGGTAATCTCGATTTTTTATTACAGATTGGCAGTAACGCTCGAAAAAGTACCAATGTGAACCTATTATAACAGTACTAAAGTACATATGTACCGCCAATAGACATTATACCCAACGTATACGTAACTGAAACTGTTAATTTCAAAATGTCATAACTTTTTTTTTTAAAATCGTACAATAATTTTAAAAAATAGGTTTTAAAGCTAGAGAGTTGTACTATGCAACCTTTTCGTCGAAAATTGAAAAAAAAAATTTCTATCCCAAAAAACAATTATCAAAAATGGCTAAAATGGCCATTTTTTGACCTTTTAGGCTTCATTTACCAAAAATCCTGACGTGATGGAGCATTTTGAAGGTCGGATTCGTTTTCAGCGCATAAAAAACTACAAGAAACAAGTACAGCCATTCTAGAAACTCACCCTCGCAGGACTGTGTAATCAGCTATTGTACTGCAACCTCAGGTTTCATTCTATATACATAAGTAGAACAGCATTTCACGATGAGCCGAAAATGCTCCATGCATAACTCGTTTCTACCCACACAATACCTGTTGGCATGCCACTGTACGAATCATGCTAGTTAGTCAATCCATTATATTAAAAGATATGACGAACAAAGAGGATGAAGCTTAACTTTAACACGCGATAATCATTAATTAAGTTGTTTCAACATAATATAATTTTTATTAATAACTTGATGATTTCTAATCCATATAATTGTACGCTTTTGGGATTCTAAGTTCAGTTAATTTGGCGAAGTCTTAGTACCCGTATTTAAATAAATGACAAATTTTTCACCAGTGTTATCCTGTACATTTTAACTGAACATAACATATTGCTTATCACTGGATAGGTGGAACATTCAAGCTTTGTAAACTTTTTTGCTGCTCCATAAAATGCTGCGAACTCACATTATTTGTTTTTCGCCAATTGTCCCATTCGATGGGGTGCATTTTCTTTTTGTGCGAGTGCATATTTGCATTGGAATTGAATGTGCGTGTACAAAATGGACATTTGTAGAGAATTTCACCAGTATGCTGCGTCATGTGTTCCTAGTGAATATAAAAAAAATATGTATATTTGCATGTTATATATATGGATTTGGGAAATTTCTTATTGTTTTTTAATATGTTTTTACCCGTAAGTAAATCGCTCGTTTAAAGGTTTTTTTACATTCTTCGCAGGTGAATACGATGTTGGAGTGAACTCTGCGTTTGTGCTTACTTAATGCACACTTATTCTTACATTCCCGTCCGCATATATCACACTGTACTGCTTTCTCCTCTTTGGTATGTAATCTTCGTATATGTCGTCGAAGGTTATCCTCGTCCTTAAGCCAACGGTCACAACCTTCCATTGTACATTTAACCTTTGGACCGCTATCTTCGAAATGTAAGCGCACATGCTTCTCGAATGAAGCTTTGTCACGTATCTCTTTAGCACACACATGACAAACGTTTGTTGCACGTCGATGGCGCATGCAAATGTGAATTTTCAATAAATCATTGCTAGCGAAGCGACTGTCGGGACATTGGTCACATATGAATGTTCGCTCATTCTTCGGTACATGCGAATTCCTATGGAGTTCAAGCTTTTTTTGTCGTGAGAATCTTTTAGGACATTGGTCGCAGTGGAATTTCAATTCTTCTTCCGGTGCATGTGCGGCAATCATGTGGCGTGATAGTGTTGCTTGTTCGGAAAAAAGTTTCTGGCAAACTTTGCACCTATTAAATACATAATAATAATGTATGTGAGAAAGTATTTATAAATTTGAATTTGTATATTTAACCTACTTAAAGAATTCGGGGTCATGATGTTTGTAGGCATGTTGAACAATTTCAAGTCGATGGAATAGTTTTTTATTACAACAGCGCACATATGATTTAATCTTCGGATGTTGTATTTGAAAATGCTTTCTTATTGAGGTATAGTCCTCGCTGATAAAAGTACAAAGTTCACAACTCATTTGTATATATTTTTTTACCATTTCATCATCCTCCCGAGATGTCTTTACGCTATATCTCTCTCTCATTTCCTCAGCATGATTAACATCTTTTGCACCTTCTTTTGGCTTATTACGACCAATTCTTCTAGGTGCTGGCAATTTTCGAGTTACACATTTTCCTTTCTTTTCCAATGTACAACTTGACAAAGGTAGGTCTACAGGAAAAATAACCATGATATATAACGTTTATATTAAATTGAAAATATACTTTTACTTCCGGCGTTGTCTTCCGTTTTTGTGTATTCACCATTCGAGTCTTCATCTTCACTTTGTGCATGAAATTCGTTGTCCACTATTTTATTAGAATCCAACTCACAAAATGGATTTAGCTGTTCACTTTCAATGCCCGTTGTTTCCGTACTTAATAAGCAAGGTACTTCGGCAAACTCTTCTTTAATACTCAAATCGGGGTCAATAAATTCATTGTCCATTAATTCGGTGAAAGACTCTTTCTTCACGACATCATTACTGAGGGTAGAATGTGTCTGCTCCACTGTTACATAGAATTGATGGAAGTCGTTCACTTTCAACCAGCAGGTGGAACAAATTACCGCCGACATATGATCATCTGGATGCGGCTACAACAAATCAACTTGTATCAATAATAAAGACGTATACCCATAAAAAAAACCTTGAACCAGAAGTGACGGCCGAGTATATCGGCAATTCCTAGCCCCACACCATTCCTGTCAAACATATTTAGAAAACCATCGCTGTATTTTATGCAAAGCCTACATAACATATTAAAAAAGTTTTGTGTTTTGCAAAAGGTATACAAGCTTTTAACACCAACAATACGGCACAGTTCAAAGAAACTTAAACACAATTAGAGATGAGCGAATAATTGTATTGATTAGTATTTACTCGATTATTGCCATTTGAAATAAGGTACATATTAACAAAGTCAGTAATGCAATTCACTAACTTTAAACGATTCGACAATTGTAATTTCTTGTTTCATTTGTCTATGCTACGGCTAATGGATAACTGGGCGATGGACATTCCCAATTGCTCGGCTATGGGTTACAGTCGCAAAATAGCTACAACCTAGGAATAAAAACGTACTATTTAGAATCGAATAATCTTGAAGAGGACAAGATTTACATGTTTTTCAGTCGAAATTGCTGTTATTATGAAATCTCTAAGTTGACTGCTAAGATGAGAAATTATGTTTTCAGCCAAGTCTGGAGTTAGTCATAGTTTTTGGAACTCTCCTGCAGCCATATAAAAAGTATTATCTACATTCCGGAGCAAACGTTGATCCATTGTTTGAGGGTTCTCTACTTTTCCTCTTCACGCGATAAGTCATAAGCAAAGTTCTCGAAAGACATATTCGCGTTTTTTAATAACTTTTTGTCAATGTGATTACATCGTTTTACTTAAACTACTAATTCTTACTTTCTCGTTTATTCAACCACACGAAAATTGTTGCCGTTTAGCTTGCGATAATCGATTTGCTGACTAAAATAGTTGATTTTGTCTTATCGATTTTCGTTATGAAATGGCTTATCGAATAGCAAAATCGTGAAAATTGTGATCAAAGAAAGATAACAAAGCGAATATCGTTAAAATATGTTAGAGAAATCCACTAGTGTGTGATTTTGCATTATTGAAAAATAATAATTTGAGCACCTGAACATCAAATAAGCTCATCCATACAATCTCTTTTCAGCATTTCAAAGAGATATTTCGTTACGCCTTATCTTTCATATCTATGTATATATTATATGACGACTAGCGGTGCATTTTGCTCGATAATTTTGTTGTTGCCTTTATGTGCGAATTTGTCGTTAAGTTAGCCGAGCGGGGAAGCGCCGAATAGAGGAGGCCTATTAAGGGGTTATATACAATTAAAATTTTCAAAAAATTGATTTTTTTATTTTATTTTCTTAATGTACATATATTTAAGAATACACAGACAAAATTTAATATCGGCCCGGTGAATATTTTCGAAGTTACATGCAAATTGGAAAAGGCATTTCAGAGTGCTTGAAAGTACAAGGCCAACTTTAAACGCGTTTTTCTCAAAATGGTGTTTTCAAAGTCGGTGACCAATATTACTCGAAAACGGCTTAACCGATTAGTCTCAAATTTTAACCCGAGCTAAAATTATTTTTTTAGTATTCAATTGAAGATTTTTTCTCACCGATAAGTATTTTTTTTAAGGGGTTAGGTGGGTTTCAGAGGTTGAAAAAAAGGAGATTTTGACTATTTTTTTTTAGTATAGAAAATCATATATTTTATTTAAACAATTAACTATATCTAAGATACATATATAAACTGTATCTTGTGAAATTTTTATTTAAAAATTTCGTAAACTCAGCCGTTGGTACCTCATCTTCCTTGACGTCTCAAAAAAAAAATGCTCTTGCCGTGGACAGCATAACTCATTATTGGTTCATCTAAAATCAAAAAACCAAAAGGATTTCGTTGGTACATGGATAAATCTCGTTGTTGTACGAAGGAAAAAAAACAATCCAAATTTGAATTTTTTACATGCTTTGAACCAAAAAACACATTTTTTAGTGAAATTTTCGACATACATTGGCTCAAAAAAAAAATAGTTGTAATTAATAAAAAACAAAATCCTTCGTTCAATAACTAGATAATGTTATTTCAAAGATTTGTACAAAATTTGAAGTAAATCGCTTCATAACTTTTCGAGATATCGTGTCCACCAACTTAAAAAATGGAGTTTTGAGATAAACACGTATACCTGCGAAGCGCTCAACTGACGTGGCCTAATGGGCGGAACTTCTGAAGGGTCTATCTCTTAGAATTTTACTCGGATCGACTTAAAATTTTAGGAGAGTATTTTAAACATACTGTACTATTTAATGAGACAAAAAAACAAAAATCGGTTTTTTGAAATTTTCAAACCCACCTAACCTCTTAAGCAATTTAAGGGGGGAAGCTGGTCTAGAATTTTGAAAAAATCGAAAAATTTGTTTTTGTCTTAAAAGGTGCTTTAGGGTCTTAGAAATAATATACCAAATGAGGGATGCCAGCAAAAATGTCTAAATGCCCAAATTTTTCATTCGACGGCAGTGCCTCGCAGGTATGCCCCGAACTCTATTTACAACTTTAAACGCGTTTTTCTCGAAATCACTTTTTTGAAACTGGCCGAAGACATAACTCGAACAAATCTTTACCGATTCTTACGAAATTTTGACAATACATTCGAAATACCTTTCTCCGGAGACGTACGTAGGATTTTTTATTTATATTACATAGTTTTTTTTTTTAATCAACAATTTTATGTCGTTCTTTATAGTGAAAATTGTAACTTTTTGTTCAAACGTGCACCATTTCGCGAAAAAACAAAATATCGAAAAAATCCTACGTACGTCTCTTTCTGTTGTTATATAGAAACTAAAAAAAATTTATTTTTTGATCCAGGACAAAAATTAAGGAGTTTACGTCTTCGGCAATGGACCCACTAGAAAAAAAGGCGCCTTAGGAGAACTGCTGGACAGCGGCCATTTTGAAATTAATTCAGACGAAAAATTTTGTATTTGTACCATGAAAGCTATATTATTAAACCTATTTCACAGATTTTCGATTGATTCCTTTGTTGAGTCAAAATAAATTCATAAAATATGCCCATTTTTTGCGCTCTAGACCAGCTTCTCCCCTTAAGGCCGAAATTTTGGTCAAAAATTGATTTTGTTTTTTGAGAAACCGCCATTTTGTCAAAAAAAATTATTTTGCTTATTCCTTCGTTTAATTACTAGATTTAACATTACTTTACCGAAATCTGTTTGGTTTTTGAATTTCAGCGGATCCAGTTCAGAGATATAGTGGTCACCGCAAAACGTCTTTTCTGAGAGAAGCTCACGGAGATCAGCTGTAGCTTCTTTCCAAATAAATATTTTTTCTAATACTAAGTCTTCAAAAACATTTATGTGATAACATAATATGTGTACAAATTTTTAGATCAATAAATTTAATTCTTAATTTTTTTATTTTTAATTCTGGAAAATTCGCTTTTTGCGGCCTTCTAACTGTATGTAACCCCTTAAGTACTGGACGTCAATAGGGAAATGGATACTTTGTCAGTAGACTATAAGCAATTACAAATGATGAGAAAGACTTTGGTTTTCGAAGATTTCCTTCAAACGTTGGGCACTATTTAATAATTTTACAAGACATGATAAATAGTAGTGTTTTTTTTTTCTTACGTACAAATTATTTCTTTTTGTATGTACGTATCATAAAACTACAATATTTTAATAAAGAATGATACAATTTTACAGTAGTAGCAGTATTCGTATTAAATTTACTCCTAACCCCCCAGTAAATAAATATAATTTATATATTGCTCTGCTGCTTGCTTATCAATTGTTGTGAGCTTCCCTGCTTCGTTTTGCGCCAAACATCCCATTCAACGGGATGCATCTTCTTCTTGTGCGAGTGCATGTTCGCATTTGAATTGAAAGTTCGCGTACAAAATGGGCATTTATAGAGACTTTCACCTGTATGCTGTGCCATATGCTCCTGTAAGAGATTATTCTTTTATATTGATAATATTGTGTACATACATACAAGTTAAGTGCCATTGCAATTTTGGCCTATGAAAAATTTATTCAACAGCCTATTTAATTTGATTATCCTGAACTTTCGTTTATATAAAAAACTAAGATTTTTTCTTGTTATCACGATAAAACTAATAGAGGCGATATCATTCATATAAATGTTGCGCGGGAATCGGTAGTTGAAAAACAAATATGCAGCTGTATGTATACGAGTACATTAGGCCGGGTCGATTTGTGGGGAGGCAAAAAAGTCGCCCATTGCTCTGTGAAAATCATATTCTAGGGATCAAAATAAGAAACTTTGCCGAAGGAGCCATACCTCTAAAACGAATTCTGATGTCCCGCAATTTGGGTCGAACTTTTTAGTTTCTTTTCTCATGTAAAGACCAAAAATGGTGATATTTTGAAATGATTGTATGGGGAACCCCCCCCAGGGGAGTTCCAGGGGGTGTGCCACTGGCATGGGCGAATCGGCCGTCCAAAGTTAGTGGGGGTCGGTCATACATTTGGACTCGATTGGAGCACTCTAAATGGGTCAAAGTGGGATTTTTCGTTCGACCCAAATTGGGGGACATCAGAATTCGTTTTAGAGGTATGGTTGCTTCGGCAAAGTTTCTTATTTGATCGCTAGAATACTCAGTACATACATATTTAAAGCGAATTTTTCCCGGCGCCGTATTCGTTCTCTATTGAAAATTAATTTTTTGCTTACCCGTAAAGTAATAGCTTTCTTGAATGTTTTATTGCATTCCTCACAGGTGAACACTTCGTTGGAGTGTACGTAGTGTATGTGGCTACGCAGCGCACGACGGTTCTTACAAACGCGTCCGCATTCGTCGCAAGTAAACACCAATCCTTCGTCGTTGTGACGTCGCATATGTTGCCGCAGATTTTCTTCATCCTTAAGCCAACGATCACAATCGGGTCGGGGGCATTTAACGCGCGGCCCACTATCTTCGAAATGCAAACGGACATGCTTCTCGAATGATGCTTTGTCACGTATCTCTTTGGCACACACATGACACACGTTCGTTGCGCGACGATGACGCATGCTAATGTGAATTTTCAATAAGTGATTGCTAGCGAAACGACTATTTGGACATTGATCACAGATGAAAGTGCGCTCACTCATAGGCACATGCGAGGGTCTATGCAACTCCAACAAATGTTTGCGGGAAAACTTTTTAGGACATTGGTCGCAGGCGAAATTGAGTTCTTCTTCAGGTGCATGTGAGCCAATCATATGGGATTTTAGAGTATACCGATCGGAAAATACCTTTTGACATTCATGGCACCTAAAAACGGGAGAGATTATTAAGTAGTTCAAAGTGCTATTTGGACACGTTAGTTAAACTCGGAAAATGAGCACAATGATTTATAAGCCAACCTATGTTATATAGCTAAAACTTCATATTCATTTGCGGTAAGTTCATACATAAAATAACCACAAAGGGGGACGTTTTTTAAAACTTTTAATGTATTCCTTTTTTTATTTTGTGAGTGAGCTCAAGGCTCATAACAATGAAAAAAAGCAAACTAAAGTATTGCTATTATTTTCTTTCTTCGACAGCTTGGGGCAGTGCGCCAACCTAAATCCCATCAATCTTCTCCATTACATCAACAGCTCTGACTGGCTGTAGATATCTGCCTGTTGGAGGTCTCATAATGCTATCAAAACGGCGCTTTAGTGCAACTTGAGGAGTGCCAGACTAGCACTTCAACCATTTCAGCTACTATTGCTATTACTAATTTGTCGATATTAATTGCAATAATTTAGTTTCTTGCTTTATTGTTAAGGGGGTAGTATGGTATTTTTTTTTTTCATTTTTTTTTTTTTT
Organism: Anastrepha obliqua; assembly: GCF_027943255.1. Classification (NCBI taxonomy): domain Eukaryota; kingdom Metazoa; phylum Arthropoda; class Insecta; order Diptera; family Tephritidae; genus Anastrepha; species Anastrepha obliqua. Next base: position 25,731,027 of record NC_072895.1, read on the forward strand.
TTTTTTTTTTAATTATTCTATAACATCTTAAGATTATTGTGTGAAAGTTTGAAGTGCATTAGAGTAAAATTGAGAAAGACACAAAGGATTAAGTATCTACCTCTCCAACCGTATTTCACGCTGCCGAAAATCTTTAAACGCGTTTTTCTCACACTTGCCTTTTTTACGGTCGGTGTCCACTGTAGATTCATATCTACTGCACCGATTCTTTTCAAATTTGATTTTTTTGTTTCTTTACTTTATTCACGAGGTAATGACGTCGAGTTTTTTTTTTTTTTTAATTTTGTCATATTTTAAAACAACAAAGTTTTCAAGTTTTTTTTATGAAAAATCGGTGTTTTGACTTCAAAGCGCTTTAAAAAATTAAAAAAAAAAAAAAAAAAAAAAAAAAAAAAATTCGACGTTGTTACCTGCGAAACTTTATTAGCTGATGAAATCAATTTGGTTTTTTGATTTTAGTTGATCCTCTGAGGGACACCGCAATAAAACTTTTTTATGAGACGTCCGCGAAGATTCGCTGCCACCAACTCATTTCTTCATAAAAATCAATGAAAATTTCACACAATATTCTTTAAATATGACTTTATAATGAAGTAATTTTAAAATTTTGAATAAATCAACTGTGTCGACAAAAAAAATTTCGAAAAATATGCTTGTTTTACACCGAATTAACCATACTACCCCCTTAAGACCGCCCAGAGCTCACAAAATCGATATGCGAAAACCAAATATTGAGGCTTTGTAAAAATTGAATTAGCAGTGTTTCCTTTGTGGGCATTTCCGAGTACGACTTCATTAAACCGAATTAAAGTGTTAAAAGTTAAACAGTAAATTTCGTACTTAAAAAAATCTGGATCCTCGTGCTTATACGCGTGTTGCACTATTTTAAATCGTTTGTTTAATTTCTTATTACAACAACGAATGTAAGGTTTTATGTTTGGATGCTGCAACCGAAAGTGTTTGCTCATTGCAGCGAAGTCTTCAGCCACATAGGCACATAATTCACAACCCATGGCAATATGCTTTTTGATCATTGCGTCATCTTGTGGCGTTGATTTAATAACCTTTTGTCGTTTTGGCTTCTGCTCATCATCAGCATCAGCATCAGCATCATCATTTTCACCTTCACTATCTTCGTCCTCCTCTTCCACTTCCTTTTTAGGTACTTTTCTGGTTGCAGTTGGTTTTCTTCGAACAATTTTTCGTTTTTGTCCCATTGTTCTTACACGTTGAGCAAACCCTTCTGAAGAAGTTTTGTTATTTGTATGTTATATCAAAACTATTTCTCTAATAACTGACCTGCCTCCTCTAATGCGCCACTTGACTCTTCTTTGATGACTTTCTGGTTTATTCCGTTTTCCTCCACCTCCTCCCTTTCGGCATCCTCAAATTCCGACTCATATAGCGGATTAATGGCTTCGTCGGGGTTTTCTGTTTGACGTAGCTGTTCTAAAAACTCTTCTTTAATTTGCACAGTATTTTCAACAAACTCTTGATCCAAGCCAATGGTGACAGTTTCGTGTTTCACATCGGTATTATTTAGTAGGGAATGCGCCTGTTCCACTGTCAAGTAGAAATGATGAAAGTCACTTACTTTCAGCCAGCATATGCGGCATATGACCGTCGAAATGGAGTCATTAGGATTGGGCTAAGGAATATAATGAAATTATTATTAAAAATTAATAAAATATCTGTTTTCTCCGAGTGTAAACACCTGAAACCAGAAATGCCGCTCCAGTATATCCGCAATCCCCAGTTGTTTCCCATTGACATCAAATATTTCCAAACAGCAATTGGATTCTTTTAGACACAGTCGACATAACATTTTTGTAAAAGATAGCTTTTCAATGAAATTTTAAGTTTTTAAGACGGATACCGCTTTGGGTTAATGCAGAAACATAACAAAATTTTAGCTCTGTTCCCGCACTTTTGCAGTAAGAATAATGCTTTTACTCTCATTTCTCACTTTTCTACTCTGAGCGGTGAACTACTCTAGTTTTTCTGTCTGGCAAGCTCAACCTGAGGTACCATTAGTTATGTGTGTGTATACCGCTGTACCGCTTTTTATCCGAAATTTACTATTATTCATTTTATTAAATTCAACTAAAAAATGGTGCTCAAAATTCAAATGATTGTAATGGTAAAACTAGAAATTAATAATACTAAAACCAATGTGTATGAATAATATTTGATAACATTAGTGCAAATTATTTATCCACTCAATTCTCCAAAATCCCTCAATAAATGCTCATTACCGGAGCGGCACTAATGCTGAAAACAGTGAAAACGGACGCTGTCCGTTATCGCAGCCCCTAACGAGCACAAAAACTCATCCCCTGAGAACAACTGCGTTCTTTTAATTACATATTTACACAATACTCGTACATCAATTTGTGTGTGTATGTGTTTGGTTGTATCTACACAATGTTGCCATTGATATTTTTGCTTACACACTTTTTCACATATCAAAAACCAGCAAATGTAAATATCGGGTGTTTTTTTTAGAGGTTAGGTTTTCAAGATGAAATAAAACGTATATAATTTAATGTTATGGCCAAGAATTTAGCTTTATTATAAAGATAAGGGTTCGCCATTATGTTTTAAAAATGATTTCGGGCAAGTGGCCGCCGCGGCTGGCTCGAATAAATTCCAGCCGAGAGGCCCAATTTTCGACCACTTTTTACAGCAATTGGGGCCGTATGTCAGCAATAACGCACCGAATATTCTCTTCCAAAACGTCAATCGTCTCGGGCTTATCTGCGTAGACAAGCGACTTCACATAGCCCCACAAGAAATAGTCCAGCGGTGTTATATCGCACGATCTTGGAGATCACGCCACAGGTCCACGGCGCGAGATAATGTGCTCACCAAAAATTCCCTTCAATAAATCGATTGTTGCGTTGGCTGTATGGCATGTAGCGCCGTCTTGTTGGAACCAAAGGTCGTCCACATCAACATCGTCCAATTCAGGCACGAAAAAGTCATTAATCATGGCTCTATAGCGCTCTCCATTGACTGTAACATTATGGCCGGCTTCATTTTTAAAGAAATATGGACCAATGATTCCCTCTGCCCATAGAGCACACCAAACAGTGACTTTTTGAGGATGTAACGGCGTCTCAGCAATGGCTTGTGGATTGCGACAAATTTGCTTATTGACATACCCATTCAAGCAAAAGTGAGCTTCATCGCTGAACAAAATTTTTTTGTGAAAATCGGGACCGGTGGCCATCTCGTTTTGGTTCGATTTGCAAACGTTGTTCAGGTGTAAGTCTATTCATTATGAAATGGCAAACCAAACTGAGCATAAATCAAGTGACAGCTGTCAAAAAGACCATCTACGAAAAAAGTAGTGCCAACTTGAAAGCCTAATCTCTCAAAAAAAAACACCCTTTATTTCATTTATCTATAATTAACACTATTCAACACTGTTTTTAAGTTATTTTAATACAAATTATAATTTTTCTAAGTTTATTTTGTAAATGATTTCGAAATGTACTGCTTCGCAATGCTGTGCGGTGAGAGAGCAATCAGCTGACAGAGTATTACGGGAATTTTTAAATATCGTGAAATAAAATCTACGATACTACGATACGGAAGGAAGGAATTTTTCATTTACATGGGGTTCTCATTAGTTTGATCATAACAGCTTGATCAGAACAGGGGACTGCGTTTACGTCGTTCACTGTTTTCTGCTGCTGGTAAACATACGCCCGTACGCCCATACCAGCTGACACGATGTGGACAAGAGTTCGACGGTTTGGCATTTTTTTTATTGTAGTTCTAATCAACGGTAATACATTTCGGCAACTACGCATCCCGGTAAAAACTTAAAAATTAGTTTTTTTCAAGGACATATCTTGAATATTCACCGGAAAAATTTCGAAATATTGATACATACATACGTTTTTGGGGTTGCTTAGTCCGAATTCGTTATCAGTTTGTTTTTCTGGGGTCAAATGGAAGGTCAATTCAAGGTCAAACACAGAGCATGTACCGGAAAAATTAAAAAAAAAAAAATGGATATATACAAGGTGAAGTCCAAAATAAATAAGACTGAGCTAAAATAGAAACGACAGGAGCTTTGTTCTGATAATTTCGGGTTTATTTATTCAAAATATTCCCCTTTTTCCTCGATACATTGTTTTGCGCGATCTAAAAGCTTTTCGAAAGAGTGCTTCAGGTCATTAACCGGAATGTCCTTCAGAATGTCGGTACAAGCCTTTTGAATGACCTCTACGGACGTAAACGTTTTCCTTTCATGGCCAAATGCAATTTTCCGAATAAATAGAAGTCACAGCGAGCCATATCAGGTGAATACGATGAGTGATTGATGGATAAAATGCGATTTCAAGTCAAAAAATCTGTCTCATGAGATGGTGCATTATCATGCAATAAGCGCCAGCTTGCTCCTTCGCGGTATTCAGGGCGAATTCGACGAAAGCGATGCAACAAACGCTTCAAAACGGAAAGATAGAAAATTGCATTGACGGTTTGGCCCGTTGGCAAGAACTCCCTGTGGACAATACCCTTGAAATCGTAAAAGCAAATGAGCATCGACTTGATTTTTGTCTTCTTTAAACGCGATTTTTTGGGTGGTGCCTCGTCTGGGGCCTTCCATTCGGCACTTTGACGCTTAGTTTCAGGTTCATGTTGGAAAAACCACGTTCAAATTCATTATCAGTTTGTCCTTTCGGGGACAAATTGAAGTTCAATTCAAGGTCAAACACAAAATATTGACCGAAAATATTCTAAAAAAAAAGTATTCCATTGGTATAAGCGCCAATTATGTAACGGGTGTTCTTTTTTAACATCTTGGGAACTTAAAATGATAATACACAACTGAAATATTGTTGGAATGAATTTGTTGAATGTCGTCGATGTTTAGCTGATAAATTTTGGGAAACAAATTTTCAGTCAGCATGGCTTAAAAGCGCTCGTTATTCATCATAACGGCTCATCAGGTTCCCAGGCACAGCGACATAGAGGGAAACTGCTGGGCTGATGAGCTGGCTAGACAGGGAACTTTGGGAACGGTTTCATCGCGAAATGAGAGAATTGGGGTTCCCCTGAGAACCTGTGGTCTGCTCCTGGAAAGATGGGCCTCGAGTCAACTCAGCGAGCGCTGGGCTAGTGCGCAAACGTGCAAGGTCGCGAGATCCTTCTGGCCACGGGTAGATCGGGGACGCTCAAGGCTAACAAAGTCCCAGCTCTCGAATTTGGTGGGCATCCTTACCGGACATTGTCCGTTAGGTGTTCATGCCGTGAGGCTTGGGATTGCCTCAAGTCCGTTCTGCAGAAACTGTCTGGAGGACGAGGTGGTATCATCTCAACACCTTCTTCTCAGCTGCCCTGCTCTCGTCTGGCAAAGACTTAGACATCTGGGCTCTCACTTTTTCGCTACGCCTGCGGATATAGCCGGTGTAATCATCATAAATTTGGCGAAGTTCATCAGTAGCTTGTTGCGGCTAACTACGGACGCAAATCAGCCCCCGTCGGCGTCGTCGTAAAATGTATGGTCATCATCGTCTCCAATCTCAAGGCTTCTTCATCCTCCTTCTCCTCTTTCCTCTCCCATGTATGGCACCACAACGGACGAATTTTTAATATTTGTCCAAGTGAGCCCTTAGCTAGGGCAGCCATTTAACCTAACCTAATCATCATAACGGCAGCTCCTTCATTTCGAAGGAAATAAGGGCCGATAGATGATGCTGCCAGTGCTCTGTGAACTTCGTGAACATATTTATTTCTGTTTCTTCAAATTTATTTTAGTTTTTTTCAAATTTATTTTTGTTGAAATTTTATTGTATTTTTTTTTGAGGTACTTGAGGTATTTTTTGTATTATATGTGGTACTTACATATGTGTATGAAATTGGCATTTCACTCCATTTATATAGCAAATTATTTAGATTTTAGAATTCGTAATTTATTAAAGACATAAATTTAGAGTTTCATAATTTTATAATTGTTATCATACATAATTAGATTTTTTAAATATACTTTAAATCACAGCAGTCTTCATATATATGTAATTATATATGTATGTATGTATATATTATTTTAACAATTTATGCATTTTCACTAAATGGGTTTGAGATGTCCCACAGCTTTTACTTGAATGCGTTCGTTTTTCTGTGTACTCTGTTAAATATGTAATTACACATGTAAATATGTACATATATATGCATGTATTGTAGTATTTAGTTACTATTAAATCTATGGAGGCAATAACTAACAATAACTCCTTCAATCCCGAAAAGCGGCGTAGTAGATTTTATCTATGTATTAGCGCACATTTGCTGTTGTGTAGAAAATCTAATTTAAACAGATAATTTACAATTATGAAAATACATACCATATATAAATGAAAATAGTAAACAACAAAAGAGAACAACAATTCAAATGATGCTCGCACATTAACAAAATAAAAGCTTCTTCTTAAATGAAACTATTAAGAACTTAAAATTAAGGTATTTATATGTTTTGTAGGGTCGGCATTACAATGCATACTTAAGCAAATATTAAGTCGTGTTATTATTTCTTGAGCGAAACGTAAGTTCACCATAAGACACGACAATCGGCGATTCTGTTGCTGTTTAATACGAAACAAAATGATGCGCTGCGCGAAGTTCGCTTAGTCGCTATGAAAGATGGAGGTAGAAAATAACAGTTTCATGTATCCACTCCCACTATCAACAACACGCACTTCCTTACTTATTCTGTCCTTATCTCTCCTACTTATATTCTCACATCTCTTTTTCACGTTTCTTAATTTGCTCTCTCACTAATTTCCTACTTATGTATATTCTCACATCTCTTCTTCACGTTTCTTAATTTGCTCTCTCACTAACTAATCTTTTCTTTAATGACAATATCTAAACCAATCGATGTATTTCTCTTTGTTACATAACAACAACAATTTACATTTTGACTCCCACTATTAGTTGTTAAGCTCATATCTATTAACTTAGTTGTAAAAAATTAAGTAACCTTGGAATCATTAACAAAGCTACTTAGGAAAAGAACGGATTATTATTATATATGTATATAAATCTATTGCGGAAATTAGTTGAATCGCTCCCAAATAGAATTTGGGTAAATAAGCATGAAGATGACAAAAAGTGTTAGAATTACAAAACACACATTTCTAGCCAAATCTGTGTAATTTTAATTTAGGTAATATGCGGCTAATCGCGCGCAATCATGAAATGTTTGCACTATATTTATATTTTTTTGAATGAATAAATTAGAAATATTAAAAATATATTGACGACATTTTACTTTCACTTACTTTTTTATTATATATTCTTTCAAAATATTCTTTTTTATATCTTCTTTTCATAAAGTAATGTGCGGCTAAGCAAATTTCGCTCACTGTAGAAGGCAAAATAATTGCAATTGGTCGAGTAATAAATTCATATATTTTCAATGGATTAAAAAAAGTGTCATTGTATCAGAAGGCAAGAAATTAATTTGTGACCACTTTTGTACAAGAATTGCACTTAAGACGATTTGCCGATTTTTATAAAGACAACTGTTGGGGGGTACTCGTATGCAGAGTGTTGCGTTTATATGTAGCGGTACCGCTGCTCAGCTCTCAGTGAATTTAACAGAACTACTAGAAGCAGATGTTGAGTTGCTGTAGTAGTAGCGGTACCGCTGCTCAGCTCTCAGCTCTCAGTGAATTTAACAGAACTACTAGAAGTAGATGTTGAGTTGCTGTAGTAGTAGAGTTTTGTTGTAATTTGTTTGTTTGTTTAAAAAACAAAAAATGATTTTCTCAATTTTTCTTTCTATTGACTACCTTGTTTAAATTATTCAAGTCGAATTTTTCATAACTGACTATTTTGACACTCTCTTCCTCGCTCTTACATAGATCTCATCAAGATTTACGCTTCTTTTTCCACTTCAATCTGCGCAATCCGCGCAATCTTGTAACCTTGTGTTCTTGCACAAAAAGTACCGTGTTTTTTTACGATTTTACTATTTTTTTACATAAAACATTTTCCATGCCTCTGACTGCTTTGAGAAATGTAAGTGTGGAAGAAGTCTTTAGCTAAGATGTTAATCAGCTAGAACTAAATTTCAACTTAAGTTAGGCTTTTGAAACCGACCCATAGTAAGAGTGCTTAGTAAAATAACGGTGATTATTTAATAAATTGTTTAACTTATGAATACTGCATTTGAACGAGAATTAACATTAATTAACATGAACCTAAACGATATTTTCATGTATGCAGGCATGTATGATACATATGTATGTACGCGTAGATGCGTGTGTGTTGTCACACTAGCATTTGTTTACTTGTGAGCGAAGTGAGCGCCTCTCAGTTTGTGGCTTAAAGTGGCATTTGGCCGGACTCCTGCAAGAACTTTAGACTTACGAGCGCACTAACATATGTACATACATATTATATATAGTTCTAGCCAATCCAACTGGCAACCTAGCACTTAACCCATTTTACAAAAACAAAAACAAAAAATATTTTAGTTAAATTAGTCAAATATTTCGCTATGCTGGAATGCTATTTTCATTCTTACTGTTGTTAAATGTTACATATGCATGTATATATGTACTCGTATATATGTATAGTAATGTAATTTTGTATGTATGTATGTTTGTTTTATATTGATACGAGTTGATTTCGTCTTAAAGAGTTTTATGCACAAAGTTATGCCTTTTTGTTGCGTCATTCTTTCACTACATTGTAATTCATGAATATACATACTTATTGATTACATACATACGCATTATCAAATCCTATATGCTTAAGTATTATTTATTTTTTTTATATCTTTGTGCATACATACATACATACCTATTTTAACTGTACACTAAATTATTTGAAATTACGCAGAGAAATTTGGTTTAACTTAAAACTATTGACGTTTCTAAAAATTCATGCGGTAATACATACATATGCCCTTAGGTATTTGTACAGTTTTCTCTTTACATACATACTCATATATCGGCGCATGCAAATATTTATTGACGAAGAGCACTCGCTCTTGAGGAAGAGAAAACGCTAGCGTGTCGAATGAAATACCCTAAGCTCAGTTAGTCTAGTCAGTTAGAGCTTAGACTTAATTTACTCAACTTAACTTAACTTAGCTACCCCAACCTGTTATATGGAAAGCTGTGTAGGCGGTTAGTTAATACTTAACTTAACTTAACTTAAGCAATTTAAAAGCTATAGATTTCAAGTTTATTCTTAAATTTCGGCATTGCATGAATTGAGAGCGGTAAGAAAATCGGTCTTGCCATATGTTCGATTTTATAATTCTTAAAAATAAATATGTGCATCTAGAAATTATTTTTTAAAATAATTTATGTATTTGATGTGGCATTATAGGAGGTAAGCTTTTGAACAGATGTAATAGAAGATACAAAAACAAAACATTGCCATGTTGCGTCGTAATCGTTGCCAATTATTTAAGTTAAGTTAAGTTAAGTCTGATCGTTTAGCTTTCGTACTAAATTGGTATAAATTAAACAAAAAAATTAGTATGAATTAAGGGCACGAAAGATTTATGGGGTATGGGATAAAAATCGATTTTTTTTTTTTGCATGTTATTGTAGTAAAACATTTCAAAAATACCGTGTTAAAATTTTAAGTCAATTCGAGCAAAACTTTTTAAATTATAGAGCATAAAGCCGAGCCGCCTCAAACATCTGCCGAGACGCAGCAGACTTTAAACGCGGTTTTCTCGAACCTTTTTTTTTAAAGTGCGTAGTCATTGGCATTTGAAAACTACTCAACCGATCCTTTTGAAATTTTGCACACATATTTTACATATAAAAAACCTCCTCCCAACGTTTTTTTTTCGCCATTTTTTTTTTATATTAAGGTGGTTTTACACCTACAAAATGGCGGCATTTTTTCGTCAAAAATCACTTTTTACTTCAAACGACTACCAAATGGCTGAAAATGAAAATAAATCGTCAAAATAAACGTTGGGGGGAAGTTTAACTCATACTTTAACTAAATTATTCGATTTTTTTGATTTCAGATGATTCTACGCTGAGATATGCTGACTACTGCAAAATGTATTTTTGAAAAGACGTCTACGTAAATGTGCTCTCATTCCCTCATTTTGCAATATTTTTACATGAAAATTTTATCAAATATTCTTGAAATGTTACTTTATAATATGCAACAACTTTTAATAAACGGACTTGAACCGTTTCGCTACAATAAATTCATGAAAAAAGTGTTTTTTTTTTAGCGTTTATCCCGTACCCCCCCCCCTTAAAATTCACTGAAAAATCGTCAAACCCAGCATTTTAATTAAGAATTAAAAAAGTGCATTTATGTATGTATGTATGTATGTAAACTACTTTTTAGCACATACAAAAAAAATAGATATTACATTGTACGTAGTTTTTATATATTGTAATTCGACCTTAAAAAGGTTTTGTGCATTCTCAATAGCTTTACTTAACCGTACAGTTATATTTTGTTTTTGTTACTTTGCAGAGATTTCAAAATTTTAATTGCGTGCGAACTGTATTTGAGGTGCTGAATTTAGGCGAAGAACACATTTATATCTTTGTTAGTTTTACGCTTCTATACGGATGTGTATTTTTGAGGAAATTTTGTTTTTATAATATAAATTTTCGATTGCGTTTCGAGGATTGTAAATTCATAGCTTAAATGTATGTACATACATGAATAAGAACTTTTTAGTTTTGAAAAACTGCTAAATCTTTTTTATTTTTTGTTTTTATTGTAAACTACATTATCGCCACGAAAGTTGAATAAAATTCACATATGTACATATATATACATACCTATATAATACAAAGAGAGCAGTGGCCCCATACCGATTTATCGCATCGTAGATCGTAGATCCGCAATTTGGATGTATTCTACTCTCTTCTCTCATTTTTGCTTTCTATTGTATTCGAAGGTTTATGCGATTTATTGTGTTTTGATAACTGTAAAATTCGAGTTAAAATACGAAACTTGATTTAAAAGTCTTTATTTTTTGTGCAGAAAATTCAAAAGGGGAGTTATTTTGATTTGTTATGCATTTTGCTACAATACAGGCTGTTCAAATCAGAACGCCTTTATTGCACTAAATAATGGGGCGATCCAAAGCCGATCTTAATTTTTTTGCTTCTGCCTTTCCCGAACTGAATGCAGAAGTGACGCGAATCGGCGTGAAAGTGAAAGAGCGCAATACGCAGTATCTCCTGTTATCCACGTTATAGTTTCTCTCTCGATTAACAAAATCACACTTTTTAAGTCATACACCAACAGAGACGTTGCATTGGAGAGCCTTGAACAATAACAACAACCAATGGAACGGTTTTTGGAGAATTTCTGTAGAATTTAGCTGTAGGGGAGTTTTCCCGTTAGCGCTATCGAATATCGCAGACAAACGCAGAGTTGGATGAGTTTTATCGCGACATGGCGATTTAATTTTTCTCTATGGATTAATTCATATGAAAACGGAAGACGAACGAACGGAACAGGGAGACCGAGTTTAAAAATTGTCTGGGCGGTTTCTGTGACAAAACGGGAGAAAAAATTAGTTTGAAGCATTTACAAATTATTTCTGCACAAGCAGATGCATTTCTCTCTCTCTCTCTCTCTTTATTTTCTCTTGAAATGCATGCAAAAAGAGTGATGCCGATTTTGTGATGAGCAGTTTTCCTTGCAACTGGGATTGTGTATTCATTTTTATTTTATAAAAAAATGCCTTCAAATGTATTTAATCCTTCTGTCACATCTTTGGTACAGCTGTACCAATTCGCATTTTGAAGACGAGTTTTTTTTATATTATTACTTACTCTTAATTTATGTGCTTGCCAGCAGAGGCTGGAGACGATGTGGTCAACACGATAATTTCACGAAGGTTTTTACGAATGCGAGTGACCGAGAACAGCTAGGATGGTTGGATAAGTTAGCCCTCTTCTATATGGCGCTGACGATGATAAGAACATCGAGTCTATTGAATTCGTGGAACCACTTGAGGCAGATTCAGATGAACGTTCTGATTACGTCCCAAATGGGGAAAGAAGAAGTTTCGAATACAAAAGCGGATAGATACAACAACCAGCAGCAAAATAACAAAAACTTGCCCTAGTCTAGCGGAGATCAAGAATGCAATCAAGAAGCTGAAGCTCAACACAGCCGCGGGCGAAGATGGCATACAACCAGAACTAATGATCGTCGACCCGCAAATTTCAGCGGAAATTCTACATTCCCAAATCACCGCCGTCTGGAACAATAAAAAATCCGCCTCCGTCGTGGACAAAAGGCATCATCGTGAAGCAGCCCAAGAAAGGCGATTTGCGTAAAGGAGGAATAACCCTGCTCAACGCTAACTACGAAATTCTAGTCACGATCATACAAGGCAGACTCCAATGTATCGAACGCTACTTAAGGGGGTCTTCTGGTCTCGAGGGTTTTTTTGGGGATTGATTGTGACAAATCCTGTGAATATTTAAACAATTTTTTATTTTTTTATTTTAAAGGTACATGTCTTGGCTTTTAAAAAATGGTTTTGACTTTGAAAAAAATTAACACCCGCGACCTTGAAATGGCGCTGAAGACGTCCACCTCCAAACGAAACAGGTCTCCATTTTGGTCACGGTTTTTCCACCTGGGTAATCAGAAAGCAAAAATTAGATATGCGTTGTCTTCAGAGTTGCCCTGGTTAAGTTTTTCCGTGACAGATTTTTTTTTTTAAATTTTTTTCAAAAGTTATGCAACAATTTGCAAAAAAAATATTTTTTTGCTCATTTTTTGAACTTTAAAAGGTTATAAAAATGGAATGAAAAAAAATTTCAAAAATCGTACACGGGGAAACTTAGCGGTAAGTTTTCCGAACCTTTTAAGACCAAAACCATTGAAATCGGAGTATAACTACTATGAAAAGTGTGACCAAAATGCTTAAAAAACACGATTTTCGGGGAAACGCGTTTAAAGATAAAGTTTATGATAAAACGGCCGGAGGAGGGTACACTTCGGTGCCCAGAAAAATGTGAAAAAAGCGATTTTCAAAAAATCCTTTCTGTGGCGTATTCTCGCATACACATACAACAAAATTATGCAAAAAAAAAAAATCGATTTTTTTTTCGCTGGAGACCAGAAGACCCCCTTAAGGGACGAACGAGCTAGATTACGCTCTCACCGCAACTGTGTTGACCAAGCCGAAGAGTGTTTTCGCAACATAGTAGAACAATCAGTTGAGTGCTGCTCCCCCCTCTACATGCTATTCGTAGACTTCAAGAAGGCATTCGACACAATCAAAAGATACTCAATATGGCTGGCGTTGAGTAGAAAGGGAGTTGCCGCTAAGATAATCCGCCTCGTCAGAGCTCTTTATGAGAACGCCGAACTGGCAGTGCTTCACAAAGGCAACATCAGCGACCCATTCACCACCAAGGCAGACGTAAGGCAAGGCTGTCCCCTGTTGCCTTTTCTTTTCACCATCGTCCTAGACGACGTTAGGAGCCAATTAACCCTACACCAAAGAGGCATCGTATGGAGTACAAACATCTTAAGGACCTGGACTTCGTTGATGACATCTGCCTCCTCGTTCACAAACTCACTGACATGCAAATGAAGGCGGACAGACTGGCCACATTAGCACGCACTGCCGGACTGGAGGTCAACATCGCCACGACGAAGGCTATGAGAGTCAACCACAACAAAGCAAGGCATATAATGCTTGACAGGTGCTCGGTGGAATTTGTCGAAAGCTTCTGCTACCTTGGCTGCACTATCACGGCAGACGGCGGAGCAGATGAATATGTCAACTGCAGGCTAAACAAGGCAAGCACGGCGTTCGGGCGAATTCATACAGTATGGGCGAGCTCGCTGTTGTTTCGCACGGAAGAGAAACATGGCTGGTCTCCAACACTATCACTATCAGAGGCTATAATCTTTCATCGACAAATGACTCCGCATCATCTGTATAATATTTCGGGCCGAACACCAACAGCAACGACGATTGAGGAAGCCATCCTTTGGCAAATTAAATGCAGAAAGTGGCGATAGGTCACACTCTTAGAAAACCACCAGATAACATCACGCGAATGGCACTGGAACCTGCAATGGAGCAGAGGTCGCCCAAAGATTACTTAGAGAAGGTCGACGTTGCGCGAGCTGGCAGATGCCACCATCAAATATATATATATATATATATATAGGTATAATTGGCGCGCATATTCTTTTTTGGTTGTTTGGCCGAGCTTCTCCTCTTATTTGTGGCGTGCATCGTGATCTTGTGCCACAAATGGTGGGATCTACAGTTTCAAGTCGAGTCCCAATGGCAGATATCTCTTATGAGGAGCTTTTTCATGGCAGAAATAAAGGGTTTTCCAATAGAAGGTGTTATGAATGAAAGGATTGCGCAATCAAGAGACGATTAACGATTTTTTATGACCGAAATTGCATTTCTTTGTCTCTCTCTCTCTCTTTATTGGTATTGATCTGGACAACGTTTATTTTCAGCAACACCGCGCTACGTGCCACACAAGCAACGTAACCATTGATCTTTTACGGGAAAAGTTTCCGGATCGTGTTATCTCTCGAAGAGGTGATCACAATTGGCCACCGAGATCTTGTGATTTAACACCTTGTGACTTTTTTCGTTGGAGCCACGTGAAAGGGAAGGTCTACGCCAACAGCCCAGGGTCGATTGAAGACCTCAAAGATGGAATTTGTGAGGCTATCGAGTACATAGGGCAGCCACTTTGCAATTCGGTTATGGAAAATTTCATGAAAAGGATATTGTCCTGTAAGCGTGGTCGTGGTGGTCATTTGCCTGATGTTATTTTCCACTATTAACGGCAAGCCTTCCTCTTTATAATGAAATAAACATCCGAACATTTATATTAAAAAATAGCATTTTTCTTTGCTTTGAATAACAAAATAACACCTCTTATTGGAAAATCCTTTATATATAATTGGCACGTATATGCTTTTTTGGGTGTTTGGCCGAGCTCCTCCGAGGGATCTACAGTTTTAAGCCGACTCCGAGCGGCAGATATTTTTTTTATGAGGAGCTTTTTCATGGTAGAAATACACTCCGAGGTTTACCATTGCCTGCCGAGCGGCGACCGCTGTTACACCGCTGTTGGTGTTTCACCGAGATTCGAATCGACGTTCTCTCTGAACTCCGAATGGTAGTCACGCACCAATCCGTTCGGCTACGGCGGCCGCCAAATGGGACGGCGCAAAAACAACAGCGCAGCACCATGTACGATTGAAGAGTTTTGTCCAAGCCCTATGCTGCCGCGTGCAGTGAACAAGAATAGAATGTGAGATTCTTTCTTTCTCCTTTTCTTTCTTTGCAATCACAATACGCAGTCGGTTTCAAGCCACTACTTTTACTATTACCGCGGAATCTCGCGCTTAACTTCGCCTACATGGCTCACCGATCGGTCTGGTTGAGAATTATTCTTCTAATTTTATGCAATTTTGAAATCATTCAAGCATAGATGCTTGGCACATTTATGGCCTTTACTATTTGGGCGGTCGGTATGGAGTCTCACTCTCTCTCTCTCTGTTTCTCTCTCTCTTCTATATTTCCATATTTTCTATTTTTTCTCTATCGTTTCAGTTTATTATTTAGTACCTAAATGTATATGTAAGCAGTTTGTATGTACGTGTAACTATGCATAAGACGAAATCGTTAAGGAGGTAACGATTAGCTACTAAAATATCTATACATACATCTGTAGATTGCTTACAAATATTTATATGTATAAGTTTATGTACATGCAATAATTAAAATTTGCTTAGTAAAAATATGAATATACTTCTACATACATATGTACATATCGTGTATGAATATTAAAAATGTCATTTAACTAGCTAACATTAACTCAGACAGGCGTCAGGCGTACACACTCGCAAACAAATATGCTACACAAACATTTACGAAGCGATGCGCACTCACGAACTACATTAAAATCTCTTTTCTCTTTTCTTCGAAGCGAATATTAATGTTGCCTGCATGTACATTGTTGTTGTTTTCTACCACTTACTTGCTGCTCTCCATATTACATATATACTTAAACGTACTCCTCGCTCATTTACGTACTATACTTAAATTTGAAATGTATCCGGGTTATTTGCGTAATAATTTGCATGCTTTCGCGAGCTTTTAGCTTCACTTGTTTATCCTTACTATTATCTACATTATGTACAGCTGGTACACATACATATGTGCATACAGGTTTATGCACGCACGCTCACGCGCATACATGTAAGTAATGTCTAGTTGTTGTCTGATGCTTCGTTTCCCCTTTAAAAGCCAAATAAGCGCGCTATCTAATAGAAGTCTGCGAAGTTGCGGCATTTGTTACATTTATAATAAAAGGACTTACATGTGTATGTATAATATTATACAATAAGACCAATAAGAATTTTCTTACTACATGTGTATGCACACACGTATGCGTTACGTACACGAAAAAAATGTTATAGTATGCACTCGCCCATGCACATGGGAAATATACAATATTCAACGCTTTTCGTACGCGTATGCACGATATTATTACTATTAATATGTGTTTTTGTTGGTTTTGTTTTTCCAAGCATTTTAGCATTTCAGCATTAATCTACTTTCTTAATTCCCTTAGTGTTGATCGTGCAAAGTTTTTGTGTTATCAATGTCTTTTACCCGCCCACATTTACTCGCGTTACTCATACGCCGTGTGCCACCACTAATGTCTGAAAGTGGCTGTGGCTTATGCACAAGCGCGCTCTCGCTGATTATAAGTAGAGTTACTCGCGCTCGCGCTTTTAACCGACTACTTGTTGCATTGTCAATTTGTTAATTAATTGTTGACACAATTTACCATATTCGAATTGATCGCCCGAGATGCGTCGCAGTTTGATGCCCTTGCCCGCAGTTTGATTGTCACGACTGCGGCCTTCGCAAACTTGCAATTCGATTTGCAAGCCACCCGAGTATTCTAAACTTAGATTTGTACTTGTGCTAGTGCCACCCCAACAATAGCCCGACGTGCTGCTGCTAGTGTCCATTGATGTGGCTGATGATTCGCTGGCAGCGTTTGAAGCGTTACTTAGACGCGCTTCACCACTCATACTCGCCACTTTGGCGGCACCGCCGCTGGCGCAATACTCTTCCGGCAGTCCTTTGTGCAGGACAGCACCTTTTGGTGGCATTGTTTGATCAATGGTTTGTTTGACTAACTCTAGTATGCGTGTCGAGTCGAGGTTGGAACATTCATGCGGCAGCGGCACTTCGTAGTACATCTCCTCGGACATGCGTCGCGAATCACAGATGGAATCGGGTGATAAATGCCCCTCTGTATGATCGCCGATCTCGGAATGTGATTCTGATTTGAAGCCCGAGCTGGCGGATGGCTCTTGACAGGGCGAGAGATTGTTCGAATCGTTACTGAGTGAATCGTCGGAGAAGCCCAGTGATTTGTCACTGCCTCGTCGATTCGAATCGCTGGTATTTTGAGAAGTGTTGGAGTTGCCGGCGTCACTTTCCAAACGGGTTGTGTGGCTGTCGACAGTGCATTCTAAGCTCGTTTTGCGGCCAGTGCCGCGTGTAATCGAAGGCATATCGCTGGAAGGTTCGGTGATTATAAGTCCCTGCGGAAGAAATATGTTCACGGTGAATGCAAGTTACACAAAAATTTTATGGTACACTAAATGTGATAAAAAAGTAAGGTTAACCACTTATTCTTTAATTTTTTGTGAAACAAATTTTGTGTGACAAAAATAAAAGTACTCACCTGCAACGACATCAGCGAGGTGTGCGGCTCTAGCGAATCGCAATCACTGTCGCGGCTATTTTCCGAACTTAGCGCCACAAGCGTGATCTCGCTGCCCTGCACATCCGTCAGGCATATTTGCGGATGCGACGGCTGACACGGCGAAGCCATATCTTCGTTGACCAGACCTCCGGTGCAGCCTGCATGCGGCGTTCCTGTGGTGATGGTGTGATACATTTGCCCGCTTGCATTCTCCTCTTGTATTATGCAGAGGTTGGGCGAGGCGGGCGGTGTGGGTACAACGCGTACTGGCTGAGCTGGCGACAAATTTAACGGCTTGAGATCGAAGCAGGATACTTGCGGCAACATCCAGTTGACATGTTGTTGAGCAAATGCGTTTGTTGGCGTCTCTGCAGCTGAGCTGTCTGAAGTACACACATCCATGGAAAGATCAAGCGGCTGGTTGGCTGCAGCAGCAGCGGCGGCTGCGGTTGAGGCGATTTCACTGGCAGCTGAAGTGCCACGCGTTATGGAACCTCCACCGCCAGTGGATAACACTGAAATACCTTTGGTAATTTGATGCAGTGGCGACGAGCCACCACCACCACCTCCCCCTGTGCCCGCACCGAATGGACCCGCACCTGGCATATAGGGATTTGGTGAGGATGAGCCGCTGAAACTACTATAGATGGGTGACTGACAACCACTGCTGCTATTCGAACCGCTGAATTGCCCACCACCACTGGTACATGTAACCACGCCCTGACTTAGGGTTATGTGACTGAATTGCCCCACCAGCCCGTTACTGGGATGGGACATTTGCGGATGCATTGGACCCAAGTGTTGTAGTTGGTAGGGACCTTGACCTAACATTTGCTTCGAATGTGCACCCATATTGTGGCTGTATGCAGGTTGTGGTGGTGCCGTTAGTGGTCCACTAATGGCGCCTATAACATTTGTGTTGACACTATTTGGCAAGGACAGTGGCGACACACTTAAACTGTACAGTGTCTGTTGTTGTATGGGAGACGATGCCATATCTAGATGTCCGCCACTCACAGCAACACTGCCGGAGTGTGCTGTCAAACCCAGATGGGAGGCTAAGTCTAATGGCACCATGCCAGTGGATATGATTTTATTGGCTATATCGGTGTTCAGTCGGTGCTCCTTGACGAGGCGATCGAGATGGGGCATCAAAGCACGCACGGCTTCAGGTGGCACCTCAATATCTTGGCCACGTCGGAATATCATATGTGGAGCGGGTTTGCCATGTATGGGTGAACCTGTGATGGGAAGAAGTGGTAAATAAAGAAATATGGGAAAAGTATTTAAGAAATGAAAGGTGCGAAAAAGCGCGAGCATATAATTTATTTTTGGAATTTTCTATATTTTTTGTTGACTAAACTTGATTCAAACATTGGCAATATTTATCGGTTGTCTGACGTTATCTAAGCTACATTACCATGCCCTAAAAATTTGTGGAGATTTTTAACAAGACGCCCCAAGAGGGCGCGATAGTGGGTACTAACTGAAAGGATTTCACTAAAATACGTTTAGTTTCTCAGCAGATACAAACGATGAACCGGTACCTGTTGCTTGTGCGACACAAATGTAGTGGCAACCTTGCGATAGAAAGAGGCGTACCTGGTGCCTTCATTGAATAATGAGGCCAGTGATATCTCCACCATAAACACGACAAATTAACGACGAGATTTTCTTCCTATGCCAAGCAAATGGACGCCTGGGTCTTAATTGGAGAGGTATTTATGAAAATTTCAAAGGTACCGGACAGGTTTAGTTCTACTCAGATGGGGCAGCCGGCAAGCTACTTATCGCCGGAAACGAAGACGTGCATACAAGATGAAGTCCAAAATAAACAACATTGAGTTCAAATAGAACTACAGGAGCTTTGTTCTGATAACTTCAAGTTTATTCATTCAAAATAGTCCCCTCAGACCGAGGCCAGATACATTGTTTTGCGCGATCGAATAGCTTTTCGAAAGAGTGTTTCAGGTCATTAACCGGAATGTCTTTTAGGTTGTCGGTACAAGCCTTTTGGATGGCCTCTACGGACGCAAAACGTTTTCCTTTCATGGCCAAATGCAATTCTCCGAATAGGTAGAAGTCACAGGGAGCCACATCAGGCGAATACGGTGAGTAATTGATGGTTAAAATGCGATTTCTAGTCAAGAAATCAGTCACACGAGTGGATCGATGAGATGGTGCATTTTCATGCAATAAGTGCCGGCTTCGTCCTTCGCGGTATTCAGATTGAATTCGACGAATGCGATGCAACAAACGTTTCAAAACGCCAAGATAGAAAATTGCATTGACGGTTTGGCGCGTTGGCACGAACTCTTTGTGGACAATTCCCTTGGAATCGTATTGGGTGATGGCTCGTCTGGGGTCTTCCAAAGAAGTGCTCGTCTTTTTAAAGAGGCCTTTCGAATGTTGAGCTCTGAGCAATTTTTGGTTCTCAGTTAACTTGTGCGGAACGAAACGTGCACAGATTTTTCGTAAGCCCAAATGATCAGTTAAAATGCGATAAATCGATGTTTTGGACATATTCAACTTCTGTTCCATGAATTTCAACGATGATTTCGAACAATTTCGATTGAGTTTTCGGTGATTACTGATTTGCTCATTGTCATTTATATTAGGTCCTCACAACTATCTCGGAAACGTGTAAACCTCTCATGAGCTTTAGCACGAGATAGACAATCATCGCCATAAACTTTTTTCATCAATCCAAATGTTTCGGTACCGTTCCGTTTTACCGATTTTAACACGTTGAGTGCCATGTGAGTCCAGGTTGGTCTCATAGTGCGAAGAGACTTTCAGGCCTCGTGGTGACACTTGGTCTCGCGGTATAATGTGTGAGATTTCGGTTTGTGCTGATGCAGCTGCTTCATAGTGGCTATTAGTAGTAGTGTATTCACGCCATACTAGAGCCATTGCATTGTTTAGGCTACTTGGCCTATGGGTATGAGACCAATGTGGCATCATATGGCCTATTCAAAAATTCAAATATTCTATTGTATTATGTAAAAAAAAAATCGTGTCCGGACGAACCCCATTTTTTTTGTTGTATGGTGGCCCTCAACGTGTTAAAACAAAATTTGATATTAGCTCTTTGTTCGAAACTCGTTTTTGTACCGATGACACAAACATACTGACACTTTAGATGCAATAACTTCGCTTCCACTGGACCGAATGTCTCCAAGCTTTCACTGGAAGTCAGGTAGGGATGTAACTTCCAACGCAATAACTCATTAAAAAGATGGCGCCATCAAAAACATTTTTATGATGCCAGTCTTTTTTTTTGGACTTCACCTTGTATATAGACCGTAAATTTCGTACTATTTTTGACTTGGAGAAAACGAAGGGGTCGGGGTTATATAGTCCTAGGCAGGAAGATATAATTATCTCAGTGTACAGGTGATGTCATTTGTTTAAAAATCGTTAACTTGGATATGAGACCTTTTTGGTTTCTTCATTTATTGAACTCTGAGATTTTATTACTTAAGATTTTTGTCGTTCGTAGCGCATAGGTCTCTCCATTTGCGGAACACCTTTAAAAATTTGAGGAAGAGCTCGGCCAAACACTCAACAAATGACGTAAGCGTATATATAAAAATAAAGTATGTGAAGGGATACATCGTAGTTATGTTGTTCAAAAGACAGTGAGTTGGTTCAATGAATGGATGAAAAATTTTTTTTTTATTTCTGGTGGGCGTAATTGCAAAACGTCTGCTGAGTTTGTGCTTGTTGGAGAAACGATTTGAAAGTGTGTATCTGGCGTTAGAGCCGATATGTGCTTAATAATGAAGATTAAGATCAAGTAGAAGCTCATATCATAGTTTGTTTGAATCAAGTTATAAATTTAGTTTCAAATTTGATGTCCGATTTTTAAAGCTTACCAGGCAAACTAATTGAGTTTTCTGAAAGCGGTGGTGTTGGTGCAACCAAAAAATTACGTTGTGCTGATACTTTTTGTAGATACTGACACTCCTGTAGTGGTCCTTGGAATTGTGCTTTGGAGCCCTCTGAAGCGCGACGCACAGGGCTGAAGCGACCTATGACGATCGAAGATGTGATAGCGGAGGGAAATAGAAAAGGAGCAAGCGAAGAGGTTTAGTTGGTAAATTATTGTATGTATTAATTTCAATAAAATATCGTATATGCAGTTACAATATACCGAATAATACAGAGATTCAACTAATGTCAGTGGCAATCTTTCATATTTCTTGATTAACGTGGCTTTTGTATTCATTTCATGTAAGTAAATGAGTTTGACACAAGCAAAAGCTCCCTAGCAGATTTGACTTCCATCCCAATTTGTTTACTGATCCAATGTACATAAAGGGTGGTCCATATATAGGTAAGTTAAAAAAAAAAAAAATAAAAAAAAAAATAATTAAAAAAAAACAGAAATTAAAAAAAAAAAAATTAAATAAAAAAAATTAAAAAAAATAAAAATTAAAAAAAAACATATTAAAAAAAAATAAGCTGTATACACATCTCTATATTTTGGCTTAATTAGAACTAGTAATCATTTGCATCCGAGGCTTTGATTTGATTTTCATTGCGGAAGGATTTTTACGTGGCGGGTTCCAAACCTTGCGCACAACCAGATATTCTGTGTTGCTTCGCCTTCCCACATTAGCTCGCTCTCAAACGGATGTTCAGAAGCTAACCAGAGCATACTTGGGCGAAGGCCGGAAGTTGTAAGCTGCTTAATCCATATGTAGAAGAATCGTCCTGGCCACTCCCAAGTGAATGGCCATCAGGGACTTTCACCCCTTGCCAACAAGTGCTACTTTGGACTAAGTAGGCAATTGAGTAGTAAAGTCTTCTCTCCACGAACAAAATTAAGACTCTATAAGGCTCTCATCATGCCCGTCCTAACGCATGGCGCAGAAGCTTGGACTATGACTATATCCGATGAGGCGTCGCTTAGAGTGTTTGAGAGAAAGATTCTGCGGAAGATTTTTGGACCTTTGCACGTTGGCAACGGCGAATATCGCAGGCGATGGAACGATGAGCTGTATGAGCCGTGGACATAGCACAGCGAATTAAGACACATCGGCTTCGTTGGCTGGGCCAAGTCGTCCGAATGGATACAAACGCTCCGGCTCTGAAAGTATTCGATGCGTTACCAGCTGATGGTTGCAGAGTCCTCTTGGAAAAGCTACTTTTTATTTCAGGGGAAATTCTAAAGAAGAAATACTCAAAAGCATAGAAATCAAAGCTTTTGTTAAAAAGTTAGCAGGCAATACTGTTTTTTGTTTTGTGTCACAAAACGTGGGCAAAAGAGGGCCTTACATTTTTCTTATATCCCAAAAATAAAAGATTTGCCGAAAAAGTGTGCGTGTATAACTTTTCGGTAACGAATCTCGAGGTTGGGCCTGATCGGAAGAGGACTAAGTTATCTAGTGACGCTCTTCGGATGCCTGATAGAAATTTTGCATTGTTGGAATGAGCACGAGACGGTTCATCCTTTGGTTAACGCTTATTCATAAACAGAGCAAATCCTTCTTTATTTAAAAAGTTTAGTTTTTTTTCCTTTTTGTCGGGACAACTAGCAAGTACAGCTCTCAGACAATATTAATTAAGTCCATTATACTACACTCGGGTTCTCTTTTTAATTTTCTTCAAAACTACCTGACCTCCGAAGAAATCTGAGTGGATTTTGTGGTGCAAAGGAACCAAGGTGGTTGCAAAGACCTCAAGCCTGATTCGAGAGAAGGCCGGGCAGACGCACAGAAAGTGGTCCTCCGTCTCATCCTCCTCTCCACATGCTACGTAGAGTGCACTGTCTGAGATGCCTATATTTTCCATTAGCTTCGCCCATAGAAAGTGACCCGTCATCAGTCCAACCAGCTGCCTACAATCCCGTCTGCTTAATGACAGGAGGATCTGCGACAGTCGGTCGGACATGACAGGTAACATCAGTTTTGCCCATCTGAATCTCTCTCAGTCTTCCAAGCTCACTTGTGGGTTGAAATAAACCGTTCGCTAATCGTGGCTTTGATGGCTGCATAAGGGAGTGGCAGAACGGGCTTCGAGCCCATCCTACCTAAGGAGTCAGAGGTCTCGTTACGCGCGATAATCACGTGTTCCGGGACTAATGTTAGTATCAGGACATAGTTCAGCCTGGATTTACAGGACTCAACTAACCTTGAAGTAGTTGGTGGACTGGCGAGGGCCATAAGCGCCGCTTTGCTGTCACTACAGACACATACAGATCTGCCTGTCCACCTGTTTTCCATAACAAAGTTCATTGATTCTTGAACAGCATCCATCTCCGCTTGAAATACAGATGCATGCATTCCAAGAGCAAAGTGTAGTTTTGTCCCGCTGAATTCCACGTAGACACCAGAGCCGGAACCGTGCTCGGTCCTGGAGCCATACGGATCCCATACTGATTGTCGCGTGTTTCACCTGGAAAATAAACTGGTTCACCTTAAGGAACGACTTGAAAACTTGAAAGCTTGAGAAACTGGATGAATTCAAATCCAACGTCACTCAAATACTTTCTGAGCGGCAGATTAAAAAGTTGGAAGACCCAATCAAGAGTAGCATCCGAAATCAGTTCTGACACCTTACACAACCTTTTATTATTGACTCATGCGGTAGAACATCCTGTGAATATTACTATCCAAAATCTTGTTGACGGTTTTACATTTGTCTCACGCACAACTCAGCTGATTTAGATTGGTTTAAGTGGTCTAGCTTATCCGCATGCATCTTTAATGACACCCCACGAAAAAAATTCTAAGGAGTGAAATTGTAGTGCCGAGGCGGATAATTGATTCCTAATGCCTCCCTATTACTGGTGACTGAAATAGCCTGTGCAGAAGCAGTTTCGAAGAAATGGCTATTATTTAGTGGTACCACTTTGAAATCCACTCCGAAACTATCACTCTATGTGAGTGTGCTGGCCTTTTCAAAAGCATGTGTGGATGTTCCAATGCCTTGACTCGGCGCTGATGCATCAGAAATCATCAGACTATATTACCGCGAAATTCGTGCACGCATAGACGGGAAACATGAACATGCATTTTGGTCTAAACTTTTCCCACAAAGCCACTCTTTGGCTGGCAGCCAAGGCTTGGAACGGAAAGGCACAAATTATATATTAATTCCAGAATATACTTATATTAAAACACCCTGTATGTACAGTGTCCGGCACTCGAAGTGTAACCAATTAAAAAGGCCATCAATTTAATTAGGAAAATTACTTTTATTCAATTCAAATGACCACCTTTTGCCTTGACTATGGCCTTGAGACGGTCCAAAAATCGGTTCAGAATCGCAAGCTGCCGGAATGTGACTTGCAGGTATTTTGGCAAACTCGCGGACAATGGCTTTTCTCAGCGCCTCGAGACCGGTGAATCTTTTAGTTCGGACCTTCCTCTCCAAAATGGCCAAAGAGAATAACCCATCAGATTCACGTCTGATGCATTTGAGAGCCATTTTGAAGTTCGGAATATTGGTTTTTAGTCATTCTTGGTTCACTCAAGCTTTGTCAGACGGTGTCAAGACCTGTTGAAACGTCCATGGCCTGCCACCGAAAATTTTGTCTGCCCACGGCTTCAAAGCAACCTCCAGAATACTTTCCCGATAGTATTTCGCATTAACCTTGACGCCAGGCTCGATGAAAACGATTGGAGAGCGCCCATCTGCAGTTACAGCGGCCCAAAGCATTACCTGTGGTGGGTGCTGCCTCCTGGTGGCCAATCGATGACTCAAATTCTCGTATGAACGATCGGTCTAAGAAACCCTATCGTTTTGGGAGTTTACGAATTGCTCAATTCGAAAAATTGTCTCGTCAGAAAGCACAATGTATGGAAATTGACCGCGTTCGGCCAAGCGAAGCAACTCCTTCGCTCTCTCAAGTCTGACTTATTGCTGCTTTGGTGTGAGATCATGTCCTTTTTGGATCTTGATCTTGTAAGGCTTGACTTTGAGATCATTTTTCAGTATGCGGTCAGATATTTTCAATTTTTTTGCCATTTGATTGGCACTTCGTCGGGGATTTCGCTCAAGTCGCTTCTTCACTTTTTGAACCATTTCACGTGACGTTGCAATCTTTTGATGACCACCTCCATGACGTATCGCCATGCTACCAGTGTCATTATAACGTTTTTTTTTTCCTTGTTGACTCCATTCGGGTGCATAGGGCGTCGACAAGACTTAGTCTTGCGTTGGTTTCGTTAATCTAGTTTGCTTTCAGGGCAGGGTAGGTGATTAGCCTGCCACTACCAGTCCTAAATAGTGGGAATGCCCACCTGTCGTTGTTTAGGAACAACGCCTTCTAATCCATTACTGGTTTTCATTTTTCGCGTTTGCTCTCGGCAAAATGCTTCCGCGCGCTGTCATTTAGCCAACTACCAGACAGCTGATGCCCGCGCAACAGCTGCGCGAGCGGTTTGAAGTTGGTTACAATTCGAGTGCTGCACCCTGTACATACATTATATTATATTTGAACCACCCTATATGTACATATGTATGTAATTTCACCTGCTTCAAATTGCTGACTGAGGTCAAGAACAAACCAAACAGTCAGGTACGTAAGGCTAAACTAATTAACAATGGGAATAGTCTAGAACAGAGGATAAAGCGCGCAGGTTTCGGCTGATTAAAAACATATAATTACATATAAAAAATGTCAAAAACCAATTTTTTTGCATTAAAAAATGGAACTAATACAAAACGGCGATTATTAATCAAATGAACAAAATCCAAAATTTCTAAGGTGAGTAGAAAAAATCAACTACGAAAAAAGCTTTGTGGTTTATAATAAAATAAAGTGTTAAATAAAAATAAGGTAACTCAAAAACTTACCAACTTCTTGCACGGTTGGCAGCTTGTTGGTGGACTTGAAATGCACACGCCTACTATTTCCAGTGGCGCTAGGAGGGCCTTGCGCCGCCATGCCTGCACTGCCTAACGCCTGCGTTGGCAAAATATTTGAACTGGGTGACGAATGGTAAGGCGTAAAGGCGCCTGTGGGAGGGGATTGACTGAGTGTAGGATTTGGTGCGCTGTGCTGATGAGGATGTGGCTGATGCTGCTGCATTTTCAAAGCGGGTGGCAGATAATTTCGATTCATACGCGACTCCACCTCGCGTATAAGCTCGGGACTTATCACTAAGGCGCAGAGCGGTGCAGGCCGGAAGCAGTGCGGAAGGGAGTGCAGTAGGTGCGGATGAAGGAATGTAGGATGGTGGAAGGAATGATTTGCAATGGTTGTTGGGTGGTGATGGAATGAGGATGGGTGAAATGTGCAAGATAGTAGGCACACACCGCAGCATTTTTTTTTCGTTTTTAGTTTATTACACAATTTACATTACAGCCAAGCAGAAACCAAATATGTTTTTTGTTTTGTTTTTAAAATGTAAATAAAACGAAAAGAGAACGAAAAAAGAAAATATTAATGAAATTAAATAACATAAAACTCATAATAGAAATTAGCAAATAATTGGATTTAAATAAATTCTTGTTAAAAACAAGTGGTAATTCAGCAGAAATATTTATTTGGAAATAAATTAAATTTAATGATAAACGCAACATGAACAAGTTGAAATTGTTTGATAATTGTAAAAAAGCGAACCTGCGCGTGCGCGTGCGCGTCATGCCCTTATACATTTACACATTACAGTTGCAGTTACAGTTACAGCTATGTACATACGAATGTGTAGCGGTCAATCAACACTTATGCATATACATACATACAAATATGCTGTTAGATTGGCTACGCAGCTATGAACTACAAAATGCAAACGTTTCCAACTAACCTGGCGGTCGTTCCGTTACGGTCAGCAGACCCGTACGCCGCGTACGCATACCGCCACCACCCGTTGTGCCAGCAGCACCCGACTGTTGCGACATGATGGTGGGCATTTGCGGTACCATAGGCGGTTCATATACACCACATACAGGACAGGTTTCGCCGGAATGATGTTGTATGGATAGGTCTTCGGTGCAGCTGACAGTATGTCGCTTGCCACGGATTTGAATGTATCTGGAATTGAAAAGGTGTTAATTTTTAAATACAGTTATTATTACCCTTAAATGTAATGGACACTGTGTGAATTCATCTACAAGATGAAGTCCAAAATATGCAAGAGTGAACTAAAATAGAAACGACAGGACCTTTGTGCTGAGAACTTCGAGTTTATTTATTCAAAATAGTCCTCGCTGCCCTCGATACACTGTTTTGCGCGATTTAAAAGCTTTTCGAAAGAGTGTTTCAGATCATTGACCGGAATGTCCTTCAGGATGTCAATACAAGTCTTTCGGATGGCCTCTACGGACGCAAAACGTTTTCCTTTTATGACCACATCCAATTTTCTGAATAGATAGAAGTCACGGGGAGCCATATCAGGTGAATACGATGAGTGATTAATGGTTAAAATGCGATTTCTAGTCAAAAAATCAGTCACAAGAGTGGATCGATGTGATGGTTCATTATCCGCCTTCGCGGTATTCAAGGCGCATTCGAGAATGCGATGCTACAAACACTTCAAAACGTCAAGATAGAAAATAGCATTGACGGTTTGGCCCGTTGGCACGAACTCCTTGTGGACAATTCCCTTGGAATCGTAAAACCAAATGAGCATCGACTTGATTTTTGACTTCTCCAAACGCGATTTTTTGGGTGGTCACTCGTCGGGGGCCTTCTATTCGGCACTTTTACGCTTAATTTCAGGTTCATGTTGGAAACACCTCGTTTCATCACCAGTTGCAATGTTGTAAAGGAAGTTCTCGTCTTTTCCCGCCTCTTTAATGAGGTTTTTTGAATGTTGAATTCCAAGCAATTTTTGGGCCTCAGTTAACTTGTGCGGAATGAAACGTACACAGACCTTTCGTAAGTCCAAATGATCAGTTAAAATGCGATAAATCGATGTTTTGATTAATTTTATGATTTTAATTTTTGCTAAATTGACGAAAAATTTCGATGGAGTTTTCGGTGATTATTGATGTTGGGCGGACCGTATTTTCATTGTCATTTATGTCGCCACAACCATCTCTGAAACTTGTAAACCACTCATGAACTCTGGCACGAAATAGTCAACCATCGCCATAACTTTTTTTCATCAAGTTAAATGTTTCGGTAAACGTTTTACCGATTTTAAAACAAAATTTGATATTGGCTCTTTGTTCGAAACTAATTTTTGTACCGATGACACAAACATACTGACACTTTAGATGCAATAACTTCGCTTCCACTGAACCGAATGTCTCCAAGCTTTCACTGGAAGTCAGGTAGGGATGTAACTTCCAACGCAATAACTCATTAAAAAGATGGCGCCATCAAAAACATTTTTATGACGCCAGTCTTGACGCCATTAGAAAACAGTTACTTTATTTTTCGCGATTTTGACAAGTCTGATGTCAGCTCAGTTCGCAATACAAAACAAACAAAACTAGGAAAACCACGGTCCGGAAGGCCGGTCGTCGAAAATTGCGATAAAATCGCTGAATTGAGCGAAAGAGACCGGCATAGTAGCAGCCGTAGCATCGGCCAAGAGCTGGGCATGAGTCATCAAACCGTTATAAACCATTTGAAGAAGCTTGGATTCAAAAAGAAGCTCGATGTATGGGTGCCACACGACTTGACGCAAAAAAACATTTTTGCCCGTATGGATGCATGCGAATCGCTTCTGAATAGCAACAAAATCGACCCGTTTTTGAAGCGAATGGTGACTTGCGATGAAAAG
The DNA here is from genome assembly GCF_027943255.1 of Anastrepha obliqua. Classification (NCBI taxonomy): domain Eukaryota; kingdom Metazoa; phylum Arthropoda; class Insecta; order Diptera; family Tephritidae; genus Anastrepha; species Anastrepha obliqua. The sequence continues at coordinate 25,760,470 of NC_072895.1, forward strand.
TGGGTCACTTACGACAACGTGAAGCGCAAACGGTCGTGGTCGAAAAGCGGTGAAGCTCCCCAGACGGTGGCCAAGCCTGGATTGACGGCCAGGAAGGTTCTTCTGTGTGTTTGGTGGGATTGGCAGGGAATCATCCTCTATGAGCTGCTCCCCTATGGCCAAACGCTCAATTCGGACCTGTACTGCCAACAACTGGACCGCTTGAATGCAGCACTCATGCAGAAGAGGCCATCTTTGATCAACAGAGGCCGAATTGTCTTCCATTAGGACAACGCCAGGCCACACACATCTTTGGTGACGCGCCAGAAGCTCCGGGAGCTCGGATGGGAGGTTCTTTTGCATCCACCGTATAGTCCGGATCTCGCACCAAATGATTACCACCTATTTCTGTCCATAGCGAACGAGCTTGGTATTCGGAAGTTGTCCACAAGAGAGTCCTGTGAAAATTGGCTCTCCGAGTTTTTTGACAATAGGGAAGCGAGCTTCTATAAGAGGGGCATTATGAAGTTGGCATCTCGTTGGGAACTCGTCACCGAACAAAACGGCGCATATTTGACTTAAATCGCATTATTATAATCAATTTTATGAGCAATTGAAAATTCAATAAAAAATACCGCAAGACTTTTTTGACAACCTTTATAAAGCATCCAAGTGCAGCTCTTTGCGTTTTTTATGCGGAAGACGTCGTGGTAAGAAAGTACCCTATGATCAGAAAGTACCGGGAATGTTTAAATAAAACAAAACAGAGTTAAATTTCAAGCAAATTTTGTTTTATCTCCTTCAAAATATGACCAGTCTGAAGTAACACACATATGCCAACGTTTAACCCAGTCCTCCATGCAGCCCTGGTAGACCGATGAAGGGATGGCGTGACTTTGCCGGTAGCTGATTTAAATAGCTGCCCTGAAGCAACCGCTAAATAGTTTGGTTTTCAATATTTTAAGCTAAGAGATCAATAGTTGACGACCGAACTGCGATAGAGGTGCGATCTCGTATGAGAACAGTGAGATTCCCCTGGCTCTAACCTACTTCATATATCCTCTTTTTTTACTAAAATTTTACTCTGGCGTACTTCATAATTTCGTCCAGTTCTCTATTAAAATACTCTAACTCTAATTGTTTTAGATTTTACTCACTTCTGAATCTCTTCGCTGTTCTCTTCGCTCACCGCATCGCCTGCACCCATCTGCTGCAGCTGTGCTTGCTCACCCATACTTTGACCGAGAATTCGATCCGTAGGCGCGCCACTTGCAGCATTCGGATTCATATAATATGCGTTCGATTCCATTTGTTGAGCTTGACCAGCAACTTGTTGCATATTATTCACCGAGGAAGGATAGTAGATGTGCAGATTGGCACCACCATCTGATGCCCGACGTCCAAATGAACCTAAGATCAACAACATAAAGTAATTACATTTCGCACTATGACATTTGTTAGACAAAATCTTACTTGCACCCATCACCATTGGCGGTTTCAATAGATGCTGATCCTTGATGGTCAAATTGTGCAACGGCTGATTCTGTAGCATTGGCAGGTTCATTGGCAAATAGGGACCACTTTCGTCTTTATTCTCAGGCGTGCATTTGAAATTGATTGGCGGCACATTTGGATTGGCAAGCGCCTGTTCGTGTGCCACATCGCCAGGTCCGACGGTGTGACGCCGTGTATTCGTGCCGTTTCCTCCGGCATTGGCACACAGGTGATTTTGATTTTGGTTTTGTGGCTGAGAATTGAAAATTTTATTAGAAAATATAAAAAAACAAGTTACAATCGAATTCGAATCGTTAATTTTGAACCGACCTCATTTGGCCGCGCCAGGCATTCCAATTCGAAATCGCCAAATTTCTCCAAATCCACCGAAACATCTGTCCATTGAAAGCCTAGCCCACTTTGTAGAGCATTGGTGTTGGTAAGCGGACTCAAGCGATCGATAGACTCCTGCTTGATCGGCTCAGAGCGGTCAACCACGCCAGTGGTTATGCTGGTTTTGCGTAATCTGGATTTGTAAAGCAATGGATTCAAGTTTATTTTATTTGTAATTGCTGAGATATCGATGGAAATTTTAGGCTCATGCAGATATGTTGTTGGTTTTACAATTTAAAAAAATGGTTTTAAACGGCTATTTAAGGTATACAAATAAAATAGTTTTCCCTTAGGTAGGATTTTTGGCAGAGTTTGTGACTATGTGGACTTTTGCTGGCTTGGCGCACAGCCCCATGCTGTCGAAGAAAGGAGCACCAATGACCTTAATTGTCCAGCTACCAAACCCGGACGTTTAGAGAGAAAGTGCTCAACGATCTCCTCCTCTGAATGGTCCCCAGAGCTCCTGCAATGGGGGTTAAATGGCAAGCCTAGTTTTTGTGCGTGTGTGCCGATAGTCTGCGAGTTTGGGAATTAAGTGGCGTGGAGTCCCTAGGACTTTCTGAGTCCTCCGCTTTTTGTATTGGGGCCAAAGGGTTTTGCGAATATGAAGCACATGAAGAAATGGAGCTGCATCTCTTCTGCGCTTTCCTACGTGATAAGTTGTGCAAATCCTCTTTAACAACAGGCAGGGCGATGCCGATGCACGGGTAGAAGGTCTCTAAGACCAATACAGTTCCCTTCTTGGAAAGCTCATCAGCAATTTAATTTCTCTTTAATGTGACTATCTGCACCAACTACCGGGGCATCAGTCTTCTAACCATCGCCTACAAGGTCCTGTCTAGCGTCCTATGTGGAAGACTTAAGCCGTTTGCCAACAAACTGATCGGGCCTTATCAGTGCGGCTTCAGAAGTGGTAAGTCCACCATCGACCAGATTTTCACATTACGCCAAATCCTGAAAAAGACCCATGAAAAGCAAGTCGACACTCATCATCTCTTTGTCGACTATAAAGCTGCGTTCGATAGCCCGATAAGGGATTGCCTGTACGCCACCATGTCTGAGTTCGGTATACCAGCGAAGCTCATACGGCTTTGCAGAATGACGTTGAGCAACACAACCAGCTCCGTCAAGGTAGGAAATAACCTCTCCGAGCCATTCAGTACCATTCGAGGTTTCAGACAAGACGATCCACTGTCATGCAACCTCTTCAACTTCGTGATGGAAGGGGTGCTCCGAAAAGCAGGTGTGCATCGTAATGGCCCTATTTTTTACAAATGTGTCCAGCTCCTTGCGTACGCCGATGACATTGACATTATCGGCCGCTGTAAGTGAGATGTCACGGCTGCGTTTTCTGCTATCGAGAAGGAATCATCACGAGTGGGTCTGGCAGTGAACGAGGGTAAAACGAAGTATATGTTGTCTACAACGCGGAACACACGGCGTGTAGGAACGCACGTCATTGCGGACAACTATACTTTCGAAGTTGTGCCAGAGTTTCTTTATCTTGGCACCGCCGTTAACAGCAACAACGATATCAGCCTGGAGATCAAACGGAGAATCACTCTTGAGCAATTGAGTAGTCGAGCCCTCTCTCGCATGACCAAACTAACACTTTACAAGACGCTCATCATACCCGTGTTGCTTTATGGCGCAGAGGCATGGGTAGTGTCACAAAGCGATGCAGCCGCTCTTGGGGTGTTCGAGAGAAAAGTTCTTCGTAAGATCTTCGGTCCTGTGCGCGTTGGCGAAGACTACCGTTCAAGAATGAACCATGAGCTGTATGAGCTCTACGCCGACATTGACGTAGTTCAACGCATCGCCATTCAACGCCTGCGTTGGCTAGGGCATGTCGTGCGTATGGATGAAGAAGCTCCAGCAAGAAAGGTGTTTGAGGGCGAAGTCCAAGGGAGCCGACGAAGAGGAATACCATTGCTCCGGTGGAAAGACCAAGTGGAGGAAACCCTATGCTCGCTTGGTATACAGAATTGGAGAAGGCGCGCGCGGAGCAGAGGCGCCTGGAGAGACCTAGTGAGGTCGGCCGTAACTCGGTAACGGGTTGTTATGGCCACATAAGTAAGTAAGTAAGTTAATGTGACTATCTTCAGGAATTTAGATCAGAGAAATCAAGAGATTTGACTTCCTTCTTACAGGAGTTGACAAGTTTGGATCTGCAGCATGGCGTCGTCAGAGCCTTGATCGCGGCTTGACTATCGGAAAAAATGACAATATTTTCCACGCTCCCACGATCCCGTTCAGACTTTTGTCGGAAAAGCACCCGCAGTATTTGACAATTTTACGGAAATAGAGGAATTGGCTGATTTAGAGAAGATCCATACACCGACTCCCGATTCCATTTTGGAGCCGTATAACTAATCTTGAACAGAATAGTTTCTTGGTCCGTTTTAGCGTGGATGTGTTTTTGAGTGGTTTAAGGGTTTCGAAGAAGACCACTCTTGCCAACAAGTGTTATTTTGCACTAAGTAGGCAATTGAGTAGTTAAGTCCTCTGTCGACGAACAAAACTAACACTCTACAAGGTTCTCATTTTACCCGTCCTAGCATATAGCGCAGAACGATTGGACGATGACAATATCCAATGAGGCGTCACTTGAAGTGTTTGAGAGAAAGATTTTCGGAAGATTTTGGGATCTTTGCACGTTGGGGACGGCGAGTATCGCAGGCGATGGAACGAAGAGTTGTATGAGCTTTATTGCGACCTATACATAGTGCAGCGAGTAAAGACCACCGGCTTTGGCTCTAAAAGTATTCGATGCGGTACCAGTTGGTGGTAGCATAGGAAGAGGGAGACCTCCTTTGCGTTGGGAAGATCAGGTGGAGAGGCACTTGGCTTCACTTGGTGTGCACAACTGGTGTCGATTAGCACAAGAAAGAAACAACTGGCGCGCTTTGTTAAGCTCGGCCAACATTGCGTAAGCGATTTTCGCCACAATCAAGGAGAAGAAGAAGAAGAAGAAAGAGAAGATGATCTATAATATGTTAAATAGGATTCACGACCGGGTCGATACGTTTCACTTCAGTGCAATGAGGATTCTTTCTTCACTGGCTTTCTGAATGTCAAACTATTAGTCAACGCCACTGCCTTCATGTTTTTGCTGTACTCCGTCAAACAATAAGGAAAACACCACCCGAATTATATGGCAAGTCATGGGTTTTCCACCAAGGCAACTCGAATTTTCCGTCAGCAAAGTTTTTAGCCAAGTGCAGCGTCTCAGTGTTAAACCATCCGCCTGATCTTCCGTCGTGCAACTTCTACTTGTTTTCTAATATGAAATCTGCATTAAAAAGAAAACTGTTGACTCCATTGATGTTGTGAAAGGGAGAGAGTGGCGCTGCCAGAAAAAATGCATAGTGGAAGATTCGCATGGGGTGATGTACCATACATCAGAATAGAGGAGGTTTCTATATTTAAGGTTGTACTAAGTAAAGAGTTCCTTAAGAAACGAGCAAGAGCTCGCTCTCACCGTTGACCAAGCCAACACACTTCGGGTTAAAGAAGAACAAACAGTTGAGTGCCGCTCCCCCCTCTACATGCTATTCGTAGACTTTAAGAAGGCGTTCGACACTATCAAACGAAACGCAATATGGCTGGCATTGAGTAGAAAGGGAGTACCCGCCAAGATAATTCCCCTCGTCAGAGCTCTTTACGAGAACTCGGAACACCACCAACGCAGGCGTAAATCAAGGTTGCCCCCCTGTCACCTCTTCTCTTCGCTATCGACCTTGATGACGTCATGAGCCAATTGACCCTGCACAAAAAAGGCATCGTATGGAGTTTCACCAGACATCTTGAGGCCCTGGACTTCGTTGATGACATCTGCGCCTTCGTTCACAAACTCAGCGACATGCAAGCGAAGGCGGAAAGATAAGTCGCGTGCCAGTTCCGTATTGTTATACGGAAGCAAAATATGGCTGGTATCTAACACCATCACACAGAGGCTACAATCTTTCGTTAACAAATGCCTCCGCTTCATCTGCAGAATATTCTGGCCAAACACCATCAGTAACGACGCACTGTGGAGATTAACGAATGAGGAACTCATCCTTAGGCAAATCAAACTCAGAAAGTGGCGATGGATAGTTCACACATTGAGAAAACCACGAGATAGCATCACGAGAATGGCACTGGACTGGAACCCGCAAGGGAGCAGAGGTCCCGGTCGATCAAAAAACACTTGGAGAAGGTCGATGTGACGCGAACTAGCAGATGCCGACATCTCATGGGACGGTGTAAAATCAACAGCACAGAACCGTGTACTATGCAAGAGTCTTGTCGAGGCCCTATGCTCCCGAGAGGAGTGAACAAGGACAAAAGAAAAATAAGTAAAGGAAATATTTTTATATGTGAAACCAAAGTAAAATGTTTTACTGTCCTGCTTTGTTATTTAATATCCCCACTGCGTAGACACAGCAAATTATGAATCCATATTTCTACAGATATCGGTTAGATTAGGTTAATAGATATAGGCACATATAAATGTAGTATTATTTTGTATGTATGTATGCATGAATATAGCAGTCCCCGTACCTTGAATAGGCAACTTGATGCTGCATTCTATGATGCTCTCGTCGCTTTTGTTGGAGCTTATCGGCAAGCAAATTGTATATGGCATATATATTATCGAAGCGATGATTGTGCACAGACTCGGCAATCATATCGGCGGTCAAGCCTGGCAATTGCAGCATATTCTTCATTATCTCAGTATCTAGGTTGGCAACAGTCACCGGCGTTTGCGCGTTACAGCTGCTACTGCTGTCGCTCCGTGCAAGTGGACTGCCGTCGGAATGTTGTGTATAGGCGGCTGCGCTGCTCCTACAGCCACCACTGCCATTACCATCATCAAGTTCTGCTGCCCAATCGCTTAGCCAGCGATGTTTTATAATTTGTTTCAATGTATACCGCCGATCCGGCTCAACGACCAACATATTGCGTAACAGGTGCTCACAATCTATGTGTATGTATATGTGTGTGTTGGTGGTATTGGTGTAAGAGTAGAAAGAAAATCCGGAAATTAAACAATTTTCATGCATGCACAATTTTTCTCATTAGGATGGATAGTTTACCTCTTGACATGAAATATGGGATGCGGAATTTTCCAGTGACCACACGTCCTTTCAGCTCCAGCAGCGTATCGCCATTGAAGGGTAGTGCGCCACACACCAGCGCATACAGCACAACGCCAAGACTCCAAATATCTGCCTTGGGTCCATCGTATTCCAGGCCCTGAAAGACTTCAGGTGCGGCGTATGGTGGTGAACCACACCATGTGGTCAGCGGGTTGCCCTCTTCGTAGCGGTTGCTGAAGCCGAAATCGGCGAGCTATTTCGAGAAAACAAAGTAAATATGTATTTTTATATGTGCAACAATGCTGTAAATAAAATTAAAAAAAAAATAAATAATTGGCACGTACTCCTCTCCTATTTGTGGTGCGCGTCTCGATGTGGTTCCACAAATGGAGGGACCTACAATTTCAAGCCAACTCCGAACGGCAGATATTTTTATGAGGAGCTTTTTCATGGCAGAGTTTGCCATGAGGATGGTAGGAGGTTTACCATCACCTGCCGAGGGGCGACCGCTACTAGAAAAAAAAAAACGTTTTCTATTATTTGATGTTCAAGCGCGCAGAGTCGAACCGCACTCTAACTCTAACTCTAACGCCATACTTTTATCACTTCTATTTTGCATTTACAATTTTCATAAATTTTTACTAAAAATATAGTTCATTTTACAATAAATATCATGTGGGCAAAAAGTAAGGTGAATTTGGTTGTAAAATGAAAAATCTTTATTTATTCTTGTAAATCAATTTCATCCCCTTCAAAATAATCCCCTCTTGATGAAATACACTTATGCCAACGATTTTTCCAATCCCCGAAACATGCCAAATAGTCCATTTCCGGTATAGCCATCAGCACCTTCTTCGATTCAGCTTTTATCTCCTCAATCGACTCGAAACGCGTTCCCCGGAGTGGTCTCTTGAGTTTTGGGAACAGCCAGAAGTCACACGGAGCCAAATTAGGCGAATACGGTGGTTGCGGAACGACATGCGTGGAATTTTTGGCGAAATGGTCACGAAGAACGAGTGCAGTGTGAGACGGTGCATTATCGTGATGCAAAAACCAAGAGTTGTTGGCCCATAATTCTGGTCTTTTTAGACGAATTGCTTCACGTGAACGACGCATAACGCTCAAATAATATTCCTTATTAACAGTTTTGGCCAGGTGGAAGGAATTCATAGTGCACCACACCACGAAAATCGAAAAAACTGTCATCATCAAACTCTTTTCGGTCTGGCCTCGCCTTTAGCACGATATTCGCTTGATTGGTCGGTTGTTTCAGGGTCGTAAGCATAAATCCAAGTCTCATCTCCCGTAATGATGCATTTGAGCTTGCCGGGGCATAGTCTGAAAGCGACGACTTTTTTCCAAGAAATTGAGAGTTTTCGGTACCAAACGAGATTTGACTTTTCGTAGGCCCAAATGGTCTTTCAAAATGGTTTTCACAGATCCTTCTGATATTCCGATTATATCAGTAAGGTCTTTAACAGTCAACCGACGATTTTTGAGCACTAACTCCTTCACTTTATTGACGTGTTGGTCATCTGTTGACGTCGATGGTCGTCCGGAGCGCTCCAAGTCATCAACACGTTCTCGACCCTCTTTGAAGTCTTTGTACCACTTATAAACATTTTTCTGTGACATGGTCGAATCACCAAATGCCTTCTGCAACATGCTAAACGTTTCCGCAGCCAAAATTTCATTCCGCAAACAAAATTTGATGGCACTTCTCTGCTCAATCAAATCAGACATTGTAAAAATCGAAAAATGCACCTTGATCGTTTGGTAAACACAAACGTAAATATATTACTGATAATGACATTCACATGAAAGTTGGCCCAGATGTTATTAACAGTGCTGCCAACTCGTGAAAAAAATAACTAGAGCGAAATTTTAATCCCGCGAAGTTTGACAAATAAATTCACCTTACCTTTTGCCCACAGAGTTAAATCAAAATTCGAAACTTTGCACAAAATTTCGACAAATTTTCATTAGAATTAAAAAAAAAAATCGTTACACACTTTTATCCTTTTTATAGCAAAATGTAAGTTAGAAGTGGTTCAAAATTCTCTATTTTTCCCTGAGGGTATTGCGTATTTTCTTAATATAACGAATATCTACTCGACATTTTTTTTTATATGGAGAAAATGCGTAAAACAGTCAGGAGAAAAAGTGATCCAAAATCAACGAGAATTTCGTGGCCGCTGCAGCCAAATGGGGTTGCGCTTGAGTAGCATTCCAAATCGACTGAGACTGCAATACACAGCCTGGTAACAGTTATTGAAAAGGCTATTGAGTCCAAACAGATAGCTCTATGTGCATTTATTGACATATCAGGGGCTTTTGATAACACTTCCTATGAGGCAATCTATAACGCCCTATATCTAAAGGAGGTACCTGAACCCATCACTAGATGGATAATATTCATGCTGAAATCTAGGACGATCAGCACCGAACTAGGAGGAACAATCAAATCTATTAAAGCCACAAGAGGTTGCCCTCAAGGTGGCGTACTCTCTCCTCTTTTGTGGACTCTAGTCATAGATGAACTTTTCCACAAACTGAATAACCTAGGATTTCACACTCAGGGCTACGCTGACGACCTAGTAGTTTATGTATTAGGCTGACATGAGGAAACCATTTCGGATCGCATGCAGCAAGCCCTTACAATAATAAACAAATGGTGCACGGAAAAAGGGCTCTCCATTAACCCATCCAAAACAACACTTGTACCGTTTACTAGGAGAAGGAACATAAATCCCAAATGTCCGACCCTTAATGGAACAACACTTCAACTCTCGACAGAATCGAACTATCTTCAGGAACTTCCAAGTTATAATTAATGAACGAACAGACTGGAGAACTAACTCTATCACTTTCAAACCTGGCTCCCAGCTATGGTTTACTGATGGGTCCAAATTGGAAAATGGTAGAACAGGGGCAGGAATCAATGGGCCTAAATTCAAAAAATCGATTCCGATGGGATTCTACCCAACAATATCCCAAGCAGAAATACATGCCATTGAAATATGTGTGAGAGAATGCCTTAGCAGGAAAATGAGAAGTACTCACATCTACATACTTTCAGATAGCCAAGCGGCTCTAAAAGCCCTTCTATCAACAACTATCACCTCCAAATTGGTAAATGATTGCCTAAACCTTCTCAACACGTTAGGGAACCTCAACATAGTAACACTAGGCTGGATTCCGGGACATGAAGGACATGAGGGAAATGAAATGGCTGATGATCTTGCAAAACAAGGAGCAACTTACTGGTCCTGAGCCTTTCTGTGGACTCACAAAAGGCCGCATTAATGAATTCCTTAGGAAATGGGAAGAAAGAAAACTCGCCGCACACTGGCTAAATTGTGCCGGTCAGCGTCAAGCCAAACTATTCCTAAGTCCCAACAAAGGAATATCTGACAAACTTCTCTCACTAAACAGAGTAGATCTGCGTCTTTTAACAGGATATCTTACAGGTCACTGCAGCCTGAGGTATCATCTAAATAATATTGGTCTATCTGAGACCAATGTCTGCCGCTTTTGCGAAATGGACATAGAAAGCTCAGAACAAGTGCTTTGTGAATGTCCTGCGTTGGGCAGACAGAGACTTCATCACCCTGGTGGTATCGTAGTATCTCCATGCAATCTTTGGAACAACAAACCCAAAATTGTGCTAAAATTTTTAAAAAGCCTAAAACTCTAGGGTTACAAAAATAGGCTTTTCACTAAGATCAGCTCTGGTCGCAGTGCGTAATGGCCTTCTAATAATAATTATCATTCGGTTCGGGCACAAAAGGCATGAGGTCGAAGTGCAAAACTCCAAAAATCTAAAGCTTAATCATTCGATAGCCTCGACTCCGAAACCCACAGTAAACATAAAATGCCTAATAATAGAAACAAATTTTCTGTAATAATGTTTGCCCCTCGGTAGACAATGGCAAACCACTGAGCCATGAAGAGCTCTTCATAAATAAACCACCTGTCGTTCGGAGACATCATAAAACTGTAGGTCCCCCCTTTTGTGGATAAACATTAAGATGCGCACCACAAATTGTAGGAGAAGCTCGGCCAAGCTAGGCAGCTTTGGCAGTCGCATCGCACATCCGAACAACGATGCCACTTAGATGACGAAACGGGTCCGTTGTGAGGCGCAAGGGCTGGGCTACATTTCCCCTTCCAGATTGAATCCTCCTGAGCTTTGGACAAAGCGTAAAAGGTTGTTGATACCTAAAGTGTACAGATCATCAAAATTCATTAAGAAGTAGGATCCCTAATATCGGTTCCTGGTTTTGGCTAGAGCCGGGCATGTGCCAAAAAGGTGTTGAATTGTTTCCAGCTCCTCCTCATTCCTGCAGATACGACAGAAATCAGGTATGTAAACGTCTAATCTCCTTGCGCGCTGTCCTGTGATGGCCCCTATTAAGGTCCTAATTTGAAGCCTACTCAATTTTATAATATTCTTGGATAGTCGTAAATTTACCTTTAGCCATGTTTGCCTGGCCATTTTACAGGTATTGGCACTAATCCATCTTTGATTTACAGATTTGATTAGTGCGTCCATAACAAGAAGCTTACAAGTTGCGAGAGGTACCCCATAAAATTATTCATGTTTGTCATACAGGTACCTTCTCTTGCAAGTTGGTCAGCTCTACAGCTCCGTGGTATGTATATCTCTGTGTCCTGGAACCCAGCATACAGTCCGTTACATAAGAGCGTGGTCACTGTTACACGTAGATAAAAAATCAGAGCGTCCTGTTTCTTTTTCTTATGGCACAGAGGGCACCTCAGTCCTTCCTGCCTTTTGTAAAAAGTCGAAGCAGTTCGTTAGCAAGTGGATAAAGCGTTATAAAAAGGTCGGTAACGTTGATGACTTTCCTGATCGCGGAAGTGCAAGCAAAGTCTCATAAAAAGACGAAAAAAAGATTCTCGCATTCTTCTCGAAAGATCCAACTTTGACTTTACGTGGAGCTGCTGTGAAATTGAAAGCAAAAGGTGCTGACATATCTTACGGAACGATTCGCAGGCACTTGCTTGCCAATAAACTGAAATATCGCAGTACTTTGGAAAAACCAATGTTGAGTGCAAAGTACGTTGAAAAACGCGTGGAATGGGCGAATTTGAACAACGTAATTTTTTCTGATGAATCCTCCTTCTGGGAATTTCCGAGCATCAAACACGCCTGGACAACCTCCACCAGTAGGATGCTTCAACGGACTGTTAAACACCCCGTCAAGGTCCATGTTTGAGGGTGCTTCGCAAACAAAGGTCTCGGTACTTTGTTCTTATTTACCGAGAATTTAAATGCCGAAAAAATGAATAAAATAATCAAAAGGCTTTGTTACCATCTGCTACGCAATGACATATGAAGAAAAATGAAAGCTGGATCCTTCAAGAGGACAACGATACGAAAAATCGGAGTCGAGCGTGTAGCGAGTGGAAGGCCCAAAACGGAGTTGCGACTTTAGATTGGCCATCTCAGTCACCGGTTGCAAATCCCATAGAAAATGTGTGGGCTCTGATGAAAATGCAGCTTCGCAGAAGCAAGCCATGTAATTTAGATCAACTTTCTCGACAAATTCGGAAAATATGGAGGTCTTTTCTGGTAGAATATGCAGAAAAACTAGTGGAAAGTATGCCCCGACGGTGCCAGGCCATAATTGACAATGCAGGAGATTGGACTTGCTACTGAGTATTGACGACCAAATGATCGAATTTTCGAAAAATCAATTGTTGTTATTATTTAACAGTGACCACGCTCTTATGTAACAGACTAAGATAATACGATAGTGTTTAGCCACCTTATTAAGAGATTGGCGATAATGTAAGACACTCCTTGATGTTATTTGGAATGCATCCAGAGCCCGTAGGGCAGATTGGCTATTTGCTAGAACGCAGATATCTGTCGATGACATTCTGTTTATCTCTAACTTTCTTTAGGCTATCAGGCGGCCACCGTAGCCGAATGGGTTGGTGCGTGATTACCATTCGGAATTCACAGAGAGGTCGTTGGTTCGAATCTCGGTGAAAGCAAAATTAATAAAAACATTTTTCTAATAGCGGTCGCCCCTCGGCAGGCAATGGCAAACCTCCGAGTGTATTTCTGCCATGAAAAAGCTCCTCATAAAAATATCTGCCGTTCGGAGTCGGCTTGAAACTGTAGGTCCCTCCATTAGTGGAACAACATCAAAACGCACACCACAAATAGGAGGAGGAGCTCGGCCAAACACCTAACAGAAGTGTACGCGCCAATTATTATTATTTTTTTTTTTTCTCTTTAGGCTTCATGAATAGCGTTCATTTTCCGCTTGAAAAAAACTGCAGTTATCGGGTAGTTTAACGGTTTCACTGGTAAAAAGCTCTTTGCAATATAATCCTGTTCCTACATCGGCATCCATTGTAGATTCGTCCGTGTATACCTCAACGGGTGTGGTGGGTGATGGATCTTCTTCAAGCCATTCCAGTCTAGAAGGGATTTTCACTGAGAAATTATTTTCGAAGCAGAGAATGGGAGGGGGATAATCACAATTACAGAGTATATCCGTATAAGAGTCAAAGATGGTTGAATGTCAATGCGTGACAGTCTTCCATTGTGAGCTCGCTTTGAGCCTTAAAGTGGAGCAGGCCGCTGAGTATTTGCAGAAGAGATCTAGGGGTGGCAGATGTAACATGATGTCCAAAGCTATGGATGGCGAGGTTTTCATGACGCCACATATTGCTAATGCCGTTGATCTCTGCACCTTACTCAATAAATTAGAATAGGTATTTTTCTGCATAGCACACCACCAGACAACATTTCCAAATAGAAGAATGGGCCTGACAACTGCATTAAAAAGCCTATGAGCAACCTTAGGTTTAATTCCCTAGGTCTTACCTAAAGCTCTCCTACAGGCATAAAAAGCTAGGTTCGCTTTCCTGACTCTTTATAAGATGTTTGACTTCCAAGTCAGTTTCCTATCTATGTTTAGTCCCAAGTACTTGGTTTCTTCCAAAATCACAAGAGCTTCCGCCTTGAGCATAATTGGACTTAGTTGAGGGATTCTGTGTTTCCTAGTGAACAATATGAGTTGTGTTTTGTCTGGGTTGATTCCTAGACCACAATTTTCCTGCCCACTTAGAAAGTATATCTGGAAAATTTTGTATTAAGTCTCTTAATGTGGATACAAATATACCAGAAGTCGCAATAACAACATCATCGGCGTTACCTATCCATTTTCAACCCACCGATTCTAGAAGTTTATTCACAACTGCGTTCCATAAAAACTGTGAGAGTACTCCGCCTTGCGGTGTACCTCTACTCATGAATCTCCTGAGTACCGATTCTCCTAGATTCGCTTCAATGATTCTGCTATTTAGCATTTTACCAATGAAGCCTACCAAGCCCGGTTCTACTCCAAGATCAGGGAGCGTTGCAGCGAGGGCTTCCCCCTTAACATTGCTAAATCAACATCAAAAAAAGCAGCTAAAGTGAATTCCTGTTTGTGCAATGAGCTCTTGCTGTGCAAATAAGGTTATGTAGAGCTGTCTCTACCGATTTCCCTTTTGTATAGGCATGATGTGCCGTAGGGATAAGATTTGTATATACTTTTACGAGTATAGTTAGGCTTAAGTGAAATTCTATCAACCGCTCCAAAGTTGTCAGTAGGAAAGAAGAAAGAGATGCTCGGTCAAACACCCAACAAACGATGTACGTGGCATTAAATATATACATACACTTATACAATTAGGTGCATACCACTACTGTTTATAATAACAATCATTCTCACCTTAATATTCATATCCTTATCGAGCAAAACATTCTCCGCCTTGAGATCACGATGCACCACGCCCATCGAATGGCAATACTGCACAGCCGAGACCAGTTGTGTGAAAACGCGCGCCGCTTCGTGCTCCTTCATCGGGCCATTCTCTGCCAGATGATCGAATATCTCGCCATTGGACGCGTACTCGGTAACGAGATAGATCATCGTCTCGGACTGCATCACCTCATAGAGGCGGGTAATGTGCGGATGGCGCAAAGATTTCAAAATGGAAATCTCGCGGAATGTTTTGGTTAAGTATTCGCGATTGAGGCATGTCTTATCGATAATTTTAATCGCTACCTGGAAGTAGATAAAGGAAATTGGTATAAATTAATTAGATACGTCGGTATACATTTACAACAACAAAAAAAAAATTGAAGCTGCAATAAGAGGCCGCGATTTTGAAGAGAAACAATAAATTTAATTAAATTAAAAGAAAGTTGAAAAAAGGAAAATAAATTTTATAAAATTGAAAGAAAGTTGAAAAAAGAAAAATAAATTTTAAAAAATTAAAAGAAAGTTGAAAAAAAGGAAAATAAATTTTATAAAATTAAAAGAAAGTTGAAAAAAAAGGAGAATAAATTTTTTTAAATTAAAAGAAACTTGAAAAAAGGGAAAATAAATTTTATAAAATAAAAAGAAAGTTGAAAAAAAGAAAATAAATTTTATAAAATAAAAAGAAAGTTGAAAAAAGGAAAATAAATTTTATAAAATTAAAAGAAAGTTGAAGAAAGGAAAATAATTTTTTTTAACTAAAAGATAGTTGAAAAAAGGGAAAATAAATTTTATAAAATTAAAAGAAAGTTGAAAAAAAGGAAAATAAATTTTATAAAATTAAAAGAAAGTTGAGAAAAAAGAAAATAAATTTTATAAACTTAAAAGAAAGTTGAGAAAAAAGAAAATAAATTTTATAAAATTAAAAGAAAGTTGAAAAAAGGAAAATAAATTTTTTTAACTTAAAAGAAAGTTGAGAAAAAGGAAAATAAATTTTTTTTAATTTAAAGAAAGTTGAGAAAAAGGAAAATAAATTTTATAAAATTAAAAGGAAGTCGAAAAAAAGGAAAATAAATTTTATAATATTAAAAGAAAGTTGAAAAAAAGGAAAACATTTTTTTTAATTAAAAGAAAGTTGCAAAAAAGGAAAATAAATTTTTTTTTAATTTAAAGAAAGTTGAAAAAAAGGAAAATAAATTTTATAAAATTAAAAGAAAGTTGAGAAAAAGGAAAATAAATTTTTTTAACTTAAAAGAAAGTTGAGAAAAAGGAAAATACATTTTTTTTAATTTAAAGAAATTTGAGAAAAAGGAAAATAAATTTTATAAAATTAAAAGAAAGTCGAAAAAAAGGTAAATAAATTTTATAATATTAAAAGAAAGTTGAAAAAAGGAAAACATTTTTTTTTAATTAAAAGAAAGTTGCAAAAAAGGAAAATAAATTTTATAAAATTAAAAGAAAGTTGAAAAAAAGGAAAATTAATTTTTTTTAAATTAAAAGAAAGTTGAAAAAAGGAAAATAATTTTTTTTAAATTAAAAGTGTAAGGTTATTTTACCTTTATATAATACATCCGGGAACAAAGGAAACGCACGTTTAAACTGCTCGGTTGCTTTATTTCAACTAACTGTACATATTAAAACTAAGAATAACGGCTGAACCAAAATGTTCATGGCCAACTATGATTCTTACAAATCATGGCCTGCTATGATTCTTACAATCATTGTTTGCTGTAATTCTTATAATCATGGGTTGCTATGATTCTTACAATTCTCCCTCTCAACCCAGTTATTTTATAAATTACATTTTTCAAAATTTTCCGTATTTTAATATTTTCATTACTACAAAACTGTAATAATAATATTGCTACTTTTGAGTACACTTTAATTACATTGTAAGCTTTAGCAATTTACATCCATTTTTATGTTTCAATTTCTTTAAAAGTTTAGTCATTATATCTGCTGCATTTGCATCAGTATTTACAAAATGTACCTCGATTTCGCCCCTTTCAAACAACTCACGGACGTAATGAAATCTTAAATCTATGTGTTTACTGCGCTTGTGCACCATCGGGTTCTTCAGCAAAAATTGTGCACTTTGATTATCGCAATGCATGTTCGTAGGTTCATTTACGTATCCGTCATACCCCATTTCACGCAACAACCCTCGAAGAAAAACAACATCTTTTGCGCCTTGACATAGAGCTATATATTCTGCCTCCATTGTACTGAGGGCAACGATAGACTGCTTTTTTGATTCCCAAGAAACCAGACCATCAGACATGAATACTACGTAACCGCTGTATGATTTGCGATCAGATACGTCACCAGCCCAGTCGGAATCTGTGTAGCACACCAAATTTTCGCCTGTAGATGAATAAGTAATTTTCGCTGCTGAACTCTGCTTCAAATATCGTAACACGTGCTTCGCGGCTTTAAAATGTTCTTCATGTGGATGATTATTATATTGTGATAATTTAGATACAACATGGGCGATATCTGGCCTAGATATTACCGCCAGGTACATCAACCCTCCGATTAAACTTTGGTATCGCATCGCGTCAATATCTTTACACTGCTTCTCACCCTTCTTGAGTACCGTGCCATCAACCCAAGGCGTATTTGCCGACTTGCATGAGTCCATTCCCCATGTTTTAAGAAGTTGATTCACATAATGTTCTTGATGAATTGATATTGTGCCAGTAGATGCATCTCTCTCTATTTCCATACCCAAATAAAACGATACCGGCCCTTTATCTACAGCTTCAACAAACTCATTTAGCTGCTTTAAAATAATTTTCGTCTGCCCTGCATTAGAGCAAGCTAACAGCATATCATCCACGTACAAACCAATAAGACACACGGAACTATACTCCCTCTTAAAATATACACAACTATCCGCTTGACATCTTTTGAAGCCCATAGTCGTGAGGATTTCGGAGATCTTTTTGTTCCACTCGCGGCCTGCCTGTTTAAGACCGTAGATGGGTTTAATTAATTTGCACACCGTATCTTGAACTTTCAAACGCTAATGGTTGTACCATGAAGACGTCTTCGTTTAAATCACCATTTAAATAAGCTGATACTACATCGACATGATTAACCACCAGTTGGTACTTCGCTGCTAAAGCCAACAACAATCGAATGGTCGAATGTCGTACAACAGGTGCGTAAGTCTCGGTGTAATCAATGTTGCGCCTTTGGGAGCACCCCTGAGCTACCAATCTCGCTTTGTACTTTTCGATACGACCACATGGTTTTCGCTTCTTGGTGAACACCCACCTACAACCAATGACGTTTTTATGTTTTGGTCGGTCCACCAACACCCACGTATTATTTTTAATAAGCGAATCGAACTCTATTTGCATAGCTTCCTCCCAATATTCACGTTCTGGCGAAGACAAAGCTTCTTCTACAGTTTCAGGACTCTCAGCAATGTAATTTAAAACCTCTACCTCATTATACCGTCTTTTTGGTCTACCAACAGTACCTGTTCGTAATAATTTTGGTCTTCCTCGACCTCTTTTTCGCGTAACTACCGGGTCGTTTTCTTCATCTAAAGAATACCCCTCATCATCATCATCGCCATTGTCTTCGAGTTGCTCTTCAACAACACTTTCATTCTGAATTTCACCGCACTTGCCATCATCCGATGGAGATGACTCTTTTATTTCATGGTAGAAAGGTACTTCTTCACTAACGTCTTCTTGTATTAAAATTGGTTCAAAAGACGTTTCAAAAAATATACAATCACGAGCTATAACAATACTTCGCTTGTTTTGATTATAAAGTCTATAGCCTTTAGCACTTCCGGCATAGCCAACAAATTTTAGTTTAGTGCCTTTTGTATCGAATTTGCCACCCTTATATGGCCCTTTCTTTAAAGCCACCACGTCACAACCAAAAATTTTAAAATGTGACACCGAAGGTTTCCTTTTATACCACACTTGATAAGGAGTTAAGTTTTTCAACACTTTAGTTATTGTTCTATTTCTCAAGTACACCGATGTATTAATGGCTTCTCCCCACAAATATTGAGGCAATGTCGAACTTTCGAGTAAACAACGCGCCATTTCCACTAATGTTCTGTTCGCTCTCTCAGCCACGCCATTTTGTTGAGGCGAATAGCTAACTGAAGTTTGGTGAACAATAACCCTTTCACTAAAATACCGCTTAAACATCATATTGGCAAACTCTTTACCATTATCACTTCTCACAGTTTTTATTTTTCGGCCTATCTGTGTCTCCGCAGTCACAGCAAAATGTTTAAATGCATCAAAAGCATCAGATTTATTTTTCAAAAAATACACTGTCATATAACGGGAGAAATCATCAATAAATGTAATGAAATATGACGCTCCCCCCAACGATTTAACCCGCATGGGACCACAAAGATCTGTATGAATCAAGTCCAGCACGTTTTCCGATAATACCCTACCATATGCACTGTAAGGCAAGCTACGAATTTTGCAAACAGCACAAGTTACACACTGATAATTATGAACGCCACTTATATTCAAACCTCGTACCAGATTTTTGTTTGATAGAATTCGCAAATCGTTTATATTTACATGTCCGAATCTTTTATGCCACTTTTCTAACATTTTATTTTCAATTAAGGCATTTAACTTTTCAACCGGTTTTCTAATTGTCATTTTAACAACAAATACACCACCGACTAACTTTGCTTTTAACATGCTTTCTCCTTCTTTTGTTTCCATTAATGCGTAGTTTTCCGAAAATTTTATTGAATAACCGTATTCTATGGCTTTGCCAATTGAGAAAAAATTTGATTTTAGTTCTGGAACATACCACACATTATGTAAAATTAAGTTCATAAATTCCGTTTTTAAGTTCACCGTACCTATACCTTCCGCAGAAATTGTTTTTCCCGTTGCAAGCACTATTTCTTGCCTTCTGGGCTCAATTGAGTTGAAAAAACTTTGTTTCATACACATGTGCGAACTAGCACCACTGTCTAAAATCCACATGTCACTATCATTTTTTCGCTCTTCAAACAAACAACATGCCTTTTCATTTCTTTTTTCTTTAGGCATTGACACTTTACATTGGGCACGTATATGTCCCTTTTTGCCACATTTAAAACACACAATTTTTTGTCGACTTTTGGACTTGGCCAAAAATACCTTTTCATTAGGAGTTGAACACTTTTCATTTTGGCGTATTTCGCTTTCCAAAATTTTTGACACCAACGCATCGAATTTCGGCAAGGTATCCCGGCTTTCAATAGCCACTACAAAATTTTCCATCTCATCAGGGAGACTACAGAGAAGCAAAATTGAGATGAAATCGTCTGGCACCACAATTCCTATTTCTCTAAGATTCTCAACAATTGAACGAAACTCATTTACACGCGCTGCGAACTTGTCTTGCATGGAAATTTTGAAGTGTATTAATTTTTTAAATAGAGCAACCTTACGCGCGGCACTATCTGTGCAATAAATTGAATTTAGGACCCGCCACGCTTCCTTTGAAGTTGCACAACTTTTTACGTGTATTAATTCACTAGATTTTACGCACAATGTAATTGTTGCCAATGCTTTCTGGTCACTTTTTACCCAGAGAGCCCTTGCAATCTCTTCGTCCGGCTTTTCACCAACCACATATTCCCACAAATCTAATGTTACTAACAGGCTTTTTACCTGTACCGACCACGTCGCGTAATTATCCTGGGAAAGTTTTTCAATATTTGCGATTGCACTCATTTTTCCGTATCAACGCGATACCCAAAAACGAAACAAAATCAATTTCCCACGTGATCTGGGCCCATAACCAATGTAAGGTTATTTTACCTTTATATAATACATCCGGGAACAAAGGAAACGCACGTTTAAACTGCTCGGTTGCTTTATTTCAACTAACTGTACATATTAAAACTAAGAATAACGGCTGAACCAAAATGTTCATGGCCAACTATGATTCTTACAAATCATGGCCTGCTATGATTCTTACAATCATTGTTTGCTGTAATTCTTATAATCATGGGTTGCTATGATTCTTACAAAAAGAAAGTTGAAAAAAGGAAAATAAATTTTATAAAATTAAAAGAAAGTTGAAAAAAGGAAAATAAATTTTATAAAATTAAAAGAGAGTTGAAAAAAACGAAAATAAATTTTTTTAAATTAAAAGAAAGTTGAGAAAAAGGAAAATACATTTTTTTAAATTAAAAGAAAGTTAAGAAAAAGGAAAATACATTGTTTTTTAATTTAAAGAAAGTTGAGAAAAAGGAAAACGAATTTTATAAAATTAAAAGAAAGTTGAAAAAAAGGAAAATAAATTTTATAAAATAAAAAGAAAGTTGAAAAAAAGGAAAATAAATATTTTTTAAATTAAAACAAAGTTGAAAAAAGAAAAATAAATTTTATAAAATTAAAAGAAAGTTGCAAAAAGGAAAATGAATTTTTTTAAATTAAAAGAAAAATGGAAAAAAGGAATATAAATTTTTTTAAATTAAAAGAAAGTCGAAAAAAAGGAAAATAATTTTTTTTTAATTAAAATAAAGTTTAAAAAAGGAAAATAAATTTTATAAAATTAAAAGAAAGTTGAAAAAAGGGAAAATAAAGTTTTTTAAATTAAAAGAAAGTTGGAAAAAAGGAAAATAAATTTTATAAAATTAAAAGAAAGTTGAAAAAAGGAAAATGAATTTTATAAAATTAAAATAAAGTTGCAAAAAGGAAAATGAATTTCATAAAATTAAAAGAAAGTTGAGAAAAAGGAAAATACATTGTTTTTTAATTTAAAGAAAGTTGAGAAAAAGGAAAACGAATTTTATAAAATTAAAAGAAAGTTGAAAAAAAGGAAAATAAATTTTATAAAATAAAAAGAAAGTTGAAAAAAAGGAAAATAAATATTTTTTAAATTAAAACAAAGTTGAAAAAAGGAAAATAAATTTTATAAAATTAAAAGAAAGTTGCAAAAAGGAAAATGAATTTTATAAAATTAAAAGAAAGTTGAATAAAGGAAAATAAATTTTATAAAATTAAAATAAAGTTGCAAAAAGGAAAATGAATTTTATAAAATTAAAAGAAAGTTGAAAAAAACGAAAATAAATTTTTTAAAATTAAAAGAAAATCGAAAAAAAGGAAAATAAATTTTTTTAAATTAAAAGAAAGTCGAAAAAAAGGAAAATAATTTTTTTTTAATTAAAATAAATTTTAAAAAAGGAAAATAAATTTTATAAAATTAAAGGAAAGTTGAAAAAAGGGAAAATAAAGTTTTTTAAATTAAAAGAAAGTTGGAAAAAAGGAAAATAAATTTTATAAAATTAAAAGAAAGTTGAAAAAAGGAAAATATAATAATATAAATTTTTTAAAATTGAAAGAAAGTTGAAAAAAAGGAAAAAAAAATTTTAAAATATTAAAAGAAAGTTGAAAAAAAGGAAAATAAATTTTATAAAATAAAAACAATTAATTAAGGGGGTAGTATGGTATTTTTTTTTTTTTTTTTAAATTATTCTATAACATCTTAAGATTATTGTGTGAAAGTTTGAAGTGCATTAGAGTAAAATTGACAAAGACACAAAGGATTAAGTATCTACCTCTCCAACCGGATTTCACGCTGCCGAAAATCTTTAAACGCGTTTTTCTCACACTTGCCTTTTTTACGGTCGGTGTCCACTGTAGATTCATATCTACTGCACCGATTCTTTTCAAATTTGGTTTTTTTGTTTCTTTACTTTATTCACGAGGTAATGACGTCGAGTTTTTTTTTTTTAAATTTTGTCATATTTTAAAACAACAAAGTTTTCAAGCTTTTTTTATGAAAAATCGGTGTTTTGACTTCAAAGCGCTTTAAAAAATTAAAAAAAAAAAAAAAAAAAAAAAATTCGACGTTGTTACCTGCGAAACTTTATTATCTGATGAAATCAATTTGGTTTTTTGATTTTAGTTGATCCAGTAATGAGTTCTGAGGGACACCGCAATAAAACTTTTTTATGAGACGTCCGCGAAGATTCGCTGCCACCAACTCATTTCTTCATAAAAATCAATGAAAATTTCACACAATATTCTTTAAATATGACTTTATAATGAAGTAATTTTAAAATTTTGAATAAATCAACTGTGTCGACAAAAAAAAATTCGAAAAATATGCTTGTTTTACACCGAATTAACCATACTACCCCCTTAAATTATGGAGGTGAATGAACGGCCGAGCTTCATACAATAACTATGTAGTTGCGGCTAAATTCGTCATGATGAGGAAGGAAAAATGGAAAACATTCTCAGACCCTCCAACAACCATAGGTAAGTATGTATGCATGTATGTATGAATGCGTGCATTTGTATTGGCTTGTGTATACGCGTATTTTTACGAAATGAATATTTGTTAAGTCATTTTATTTTCATTTTTCATTTCATTACGCTGCTTTGTTATTGGTGTTCAACGGCTTTTCACTAAAATCAAGCAAAATCTCCATTACCAGCACCACCTCACTGCAAATTGTTCAACCACTGCCTTTGGCATTTTTTGTCAGACCACCCGATCGGCCGTTTGCTTGATTTGCTGACGAAATGACAGCTTTGCATTCATACACATTTGTGTGTGTGTGTGTGTGCAAGCTGGCATAGACCCTGTAGGTATTTCGGACTAGTGAAACAAGTTCCTGATGTCCGAGTTATGAGAGTTCGGCAGTGGCAAAGTGGAAAGTGTTGCTTTTTCAACAATTAGAAAATCTTCAGGTCGACAGTTTTAATAGATAAAGTCATTAGAAATTATATTTATTACAATAGAAATAATAGTTTGCGAAATTAAGTGAAATTAAATGTCCCATACACCTTTCTAAGAAGCAACTGAGAATGCTCACAAGCAGTTTTTCTGGTCACTGTGCACTTGGAAGTTATCTGAACAGTTTAACACGATTTCTGTCGGTTCTGCGTCCTGTCCCCAGAAACACCATCACACTACACTTGATTTTCGAATGCGATACCTTATCGAGATGAAGTAGAAAGAAGCATCTCGGCCTGGTACAGCTCAGCCTCATACGCTAAGCCCAGTCCAGTAACATCTTAGGTTTATGGAAAGCAGGAACTGAGACTGGATGATGTATTTTGAGAATAGAATAGAGGGCATAATAGATCTTAAGGCCGAAGTACTAACCTTTATATATCGAAATAAAAATTAAAAAAAAAAAATTTTGACGCGTAGACTACGCGTTCGGTCTTTGGCCGAGCTCCTCCTCTTATTTGTGGTGCGCGCCTTGATGTAGTCGCGCACCAACCCATTCAACTACGGCGGCGTGCCCTTTGTATGGCAGGAAGTGCGTGACACCTAAGCGAAACAAAATCAACTGTATTTTGTAGTTACCAAACTTGCATGCATGGCGGTAAAGGTTTTTTTTAATTTGAAACTTTATGTTATATGGTTTTTGTTGTAGTGTAAATTATGCATATTTTTATAGAAAAATAACGGTGTTTCTATAATTCTCCAACGAAGTGTATATGAGAAAAAATCGTACTAGTATTAATAGTGAAATTGTGAGCAGTCAACTCTCGACTTCAGCTGTTCATTGGTAGGTTAGGTTAGGTTGGACTTGGTCAATCCTGTAGATTGCACATAGACTAGCAATTGATCCATGATCCATAGTGGTACCAAGTGTTTCTATGGAGAGTTCTAAAAAGAACTTTATATTTTGTCTTTAATACACAGTTTAGATAATTTAATTAAGGCTGCTAATTTTTAGATCTGCCACGGTTTCTAAGGCTGAAAATGATGCAGAATCTAAGCAGTTTTTTTTTGGTTTACTATATTCAATGGACCTACGGAAAGTCTAAGTGTGCCTTTGCGACAGCCACCCTACCTTACCTACTATATTCATTGTTAAGTTCATTCTTCTTCTTCTATATTCTTCTTCTTGCATAGCGTTACAACGCGGGGTGCGTCAAAGCTTCCATCAAAATGCTCCTCCAAAGCGGTCTATCTTGAGCTGTTGCTTCGTAGTTACGTATTCCCAGTTTCTTAAGATCGTGTTCCACTGCGTTTATCCACATCCACATATCACACCCATTAGCTTTCCTGTCAAGGCTTTCTTCGCGGTACAGTCAGCAGACATACGCGTCACATGACCTAGCCATCTTATGCGCTGCGCTTTAACAAAACGCACAGTTCTCTCGTTCTGAGTTAGATCGTTCAGTTCCGAGTTCAATCGGATTCTATAGGTACCATCATCTATTCTTATTGGGCCAAAGATCTTTCTTAAAATTTTTCTTTCCATGCGAGCAATCTGAGCACAATCATTAACCTTAAGAGTCCATACCTCACAACCATATGTTAGGCTTGGGCGAATAAGAGTCTTGTACATAGTGAACTTTGTAGCTTTAGACAAAAGTCGGGACTTGAACAAGTTAAGGTGGGCGTAATACGCTTTGTTGGCGGCATTGATGCGATCTCTGACGGCGGAAGTTGAATCACCGCTACATGCGAACGTAACTCCTAGGTACTTAAAATGCGGTACTGCTTCAAAAGTATAGGCTCCCACATGGAAATTCGGCATCTGGGCAGGCCGCCTCGATTTCAGCAGATATTTTGTTTTGCTCTCGTTCGCAATTTTGTTAATTTTTAAGAAAATTTCTTTTAAGTCATTCATATTTCTTGAGAGAATAGCGATGACATCTGCATAAGCACATATTTGGGTTGTTTTAGTTATCAAGGTACCACCTTTGTTGACTTCCCTTACGACAAAGTGCAGCATCAAATTGAATATGACTGTTGATAGTGATGACTTATCGTTGCTCCTGATTCAATGGAGAACGATTCTGTGAGCTTCCCTTGAATGATTATTTTTGCTTGTGTATTTGTGAGCGTTGCGCTAACGAGCCTTATTAGTTTGCCAGGTATTCCAAGAATAAGCAATATGTGCTGGATCCTATCTCTTTTAACACTGTCGAAGGCTTGTTAGAAATCAATGAACAGGCAGTGAACATCTAGCCAGTATTCATAGTGTTTTTCAAACATTTGGCTAAGCACAAAACATTGGTCGATTGTAGACTTGCCTCTACGAAATCCGCATTGGTAGTCTTCAATTATTCTTTCGGCGTATTCGTTGATTCGTTCATAGAGAACATTTGTAAAGAGCTTGTAGGCCGTGTTAAGCAGTGAGATACCACGATAATTATCGCATACTCGGTTATCACCTTTTTTGTGTACTGGGAAGATAATGCGTCCTAGCCAATCAGATGGTATGGATTCTTTTATCCATACGCCTATTATTAAATGGTGGAGGCACTTGTGTAACTCCTCACCACCTTCTTTCAGGAGTTCAGCCGCTATAGAGTCTTCGCCGCTTGCCTTTCCATTTCGAAGCTTTTTAAGAGCCACGATAATTTCGTCAAATTCTGGTGGAGGGATGATGTTTTCAGCTGTAACTATAGGCCCCCAAGGTTAATGCTCTTCTTGATGCTTATTATTTAGAAGATTGTCAAAATGTTGACACCATCTTTCTAAGATTTCTTGGACAGTTTGTAATATATCACCATTTTCAGATAAGGTCCACTCAAAAACTAGTTGCTGAGAATTTTGCAGTGAGGTAAGGAGAAACATTGCCTGGAAGGTGGTAGTGTAAGAAGGTGCAAAATTTTAAATAATTCATAGAGTTCAAGATTAAGTACGCAGATTTCCACTGGCGAAGGTGTTCCACCCTACCAAAAGCAAAACCTACTAAGGTGTTCCACACTACCAAAAAAACAAAAAAGAGATGCCGCTGGGCTCAATTTACACTCAGAGAACTTCGCCGTGTAAAATTTGCCAGCCACATCGGTGCACACGCACATAAATGGAAAAGAGTATGTACTACCTATGTTCGATTTTCCTGCAGGGTATGCATTTATATGTATGATAATACACACATTCAAATGTACAAATGTACGTAGGTATGTAAACATACAAACAAACGTGTGACATATTTTAAAAACATAAAAGAAAACAATACACAACGGACGACTTTTCGCCACCAATGACAGTTTTATTGTGTGTACGGCCTTGCCGTGTTTTTCTGCATATGCTTAAGAATGTCGAGAACGTTGTGTGGGGTAGGAGCGCGGCAAGAGGCAAAGTATTGAATATGGTAGCGAGGTGGGCGTGTAGGGTGAGCGAACAGACAATGGACTGATGAATAGGTGAGTATGGATATCTCCTTAAGACAAGTGTGACATGGCTTTGTCATGACTTGTTTTTTTTTTGTTTTTTGTTAATGTGGTTGTTTTTCTTATTTAGTTAGTATGTGTATGTATGTATGTCTGTATGTTATGTATGTAAGCATATAAGGTACTATATGCATGTGTGTTTATTATTATTCATTATTTTCAAGGATTTCGATGATTTTAAACAGTAATAACTCAACTAGCAGCTGAAACTGATAAATATTAATATTAACGAGTACACGAATACACCATCATTTAAGTGTCGCCCATTGTATGGAACATTGACACATTGCAAAAAAAAAACACAAAAAAATAAAAAGGCACAAGCACAAATGGCAATGAAGGTGAAAGTGTGAAAGGGAGGATTTTTGACAGCAATTTTAAAATTTTTAAATTGTGGCCAAATTATTGTCGCAAAAAATTGTTTTGGCAAATGGTTCGAGCGCATGCTAGAGGAAGTCTATAGTTCACTGTCACTAATTTCACAGACAACAACTAGGCTGCACCGAAGGCAATAGGCTCCAAAGGTGGTGAAATAAAGAATAGCTAAACAAAAAATGTCGTGCGTCGCTCGTTCAATGTCACTTCAGCTGGGCTCTCAGACATAACAATGAACTGAGTGCAGCAGCTGTAATTAGCGAGTCAGAATTTTGTTTACAACTACCGTTTTATGAACTAGAAAAAAAAAACTGAGAAAAATATCTACCTACATAAAAAAAGAAAGAAATAAATTAGCAGCTGAAAGCTTGCGACTATCACTCCGATCTATAAGTCTGGAAATAAGAAAGATGCTAGAAATTACAGACCTATTTCGAAACTAAGTAACTGTTCCAAACTCTTCGTAAAGGTAATCGACAGTAGTAGTAGTAGTAATTAAATACATAAAGAAAGAAATAATAAATTTGAAGCAATAAAAATATTGTCTGTCACAGCTCAAAAATTAATCAAAAATTAAACTCTGCAATAAGCAATTCTCTATAGCGTTGAGTATATAAAGCCAGTTAGTCTTTTCCAATTGTGGCCATTAAGTATCAGGTCAGTTCATAAGTTCGTGCGTTTTTTAAAGGTGATTTTAAAAATAATAAAAAAGATGTTTAAAGTATTTATTAATCAATAATATATTTTCCTTCATTATTTAAAATGTTTTCCCAACGTTTAGGCAAATTTTTATTGTAATTCCCTGCTAAAAAAATTTTTTGTCCTTGGAGCGAAAATTTGCTTCGATATCCCTTTTTATAGCTTCTTTTGAGGAGTAGTTCCTGTTACTCATATGGGATTGAAGCCCACGGAAAAGGTGATGGTGGATGCGGCATTAGCTCCCATCCGAGCCCGTTCAGCTTGCCTAATGTTTGCCTTGCGGTATGAGGTCTTGCGTTGTCGTGGTGAAACAAAACTTTGCGTCTATTCACTAAAGACGATCGATTTTTGTTAATTGCCTCATTCAGGTTTGATAGCTGATGGGAATAATAATCAGCAGGTATCGTCTGGTTTGGTACCAGAAGTTCATAATAAAGAATACCGGTCATATCCCACCAAATAGACAGGAGAATCTTCTTGGGGTGAAGGCCATCTCTAGGTTCTAGGGGTCGGTTCTGGTGTTTCATCTTTATCTAACCATTGGCGTTTGCGAACAGGATTATTGTAAAGGATCCATTTTTCATCACCAGTAACGATACGGTTCAAGAAATTTTCATTTTCAAGCCCTTGCAGCAGCTGAGAACACACATTCACTCTCTGCTGAAGGTTGGCGACGGAAAGTCTATGCGGAACCCATTTTCCCAGCTTTGAAACCTTTTCCAACTGAACCAGGTGCCTGTGAACTGTTCCAGACGATGAATTCAACCTCTGAGCTATCATATCGACTGTCAAATTTGGCTCAGCTTCCACGAGTTCGAGCAAGGCGTCGGATTTAAAGACTTCAGGACGATCAGCGCGCGGGGCATCATCCACGTCGCAGTTACCACTTCGGATTTTTGAAAACCACTTTTGCGCAGTCCTTACAGTCCTTTATTTCTGCAGTAGCAGTTGTTGCACTTTTCTCCATTTTTATAAAAAAATACAAAATATGCCTCTTATACGCGTTCGAAGATCCCATTTTATTTTTTAACAACACGTGCTTCTATCCGCGATTAAAATCACTTGCACAATATTACAAAGAAAATATAAATAGTTCCGTTATATTCCGCGAATAATTTTTTGTATACAAAAATCGTGTAAAAGTGAAATACGCACGAACTTATGGACTGACCTGATACTTCGTCGAATAAGGCATACCCCCAAGCTTGCGCTGCGTAAGTTTGTTTCGCTCTGCATACCGCTTGGAACAGCTTCCATTTTGATTTTAATGAAATGAATGGCTACGCTAAAAAATCGTTCCATGTGCAATTAGCTTTTGCTGAAGTATTTCTGGCTTCTAAGTGCTTGCCGAATGCCATTTTGGGTGTGAGAATGACACCAAGATATTTATATTCTGCCACCAATTTTATTTCTTCACTTTGGTACAACCTTTTTTCTGCCTGGAAAAGTCGTCCACCTCTTTTAAAGACCATCACCTCCGATTTATTTGGGGTTACTTCCATATTCCATTCAGCGCAGTGTTTCTCTAGGTTATTAATTATGGATTGCATGACTTTAGGGCTATCCGCCAGGAGAACAATATCATCGGCATGAAGGAGAAGACGTATATTCATGCCCTTAACCAATAGTCCACCTTCCAAATAGTCGTGCAAATCATCTACACTAATATTATAAAGAGGAAAACTTTGTTTGTTTGGTTGTAATGAATAGGCTCAAAAACTACTGGACCGATTTTAAAAATTCTTTCACCATTCGAAAGCTACATTATCCACGAGTAACATGGATTAGTTTTTATTTTGGAAATAGGGCTCGAGATATAGGTCAAAATGTGGACCCGGGTAACCTTCGGATGTGTATGTACAATATGGGTGTCAAATGGAAGCTGTTGGTGAATGCTTTAGTCCAGAGTATTTTTCATGCCGCTCCGTGACTAGGGTCTCGAGATAGAGACCAAAACGTGGACCCTAGAATGTGTTTGTACAAAATGGATATCAAATTGAAGCTGTTGGTGAATGCTTTAGTACAGAGTATTTTTCATGCCGCTCCGTGACTGGGGTCTCGAGATATAGGTCAAAACGTGGACCCGGGTAACCTTTGGTTGTGTATGTACAATATGGGTATCAAATGAAAGCTGTTGATAAGTGCTTTAATACGGGGTAATTTTCATACCTATTGATGACTAGGGTCTCGAAATATATGCCAAAACGTGGACCCGCCGTGTCTTTGACCGGAATTAAACCAAACTTACACACATTGTTAAGGAGGTATTGAAAATGGGTTTCGTAAAGTTTGGTTGTAATTCGGAGCACTGGCAACGGGTACAGCGTTCTTTTGAACCAGCCATAATGTCGCTTACTTTTTTAACGCTTGGGGCGGAACTGAACTGTCAAATTGACAGTGTGAGTTACAATGTGTCAATATTTCTTTCTGATTTGGATGCCATAAGGAAAAAACGTAAGTGCAACATGTAAAATTTTTTTGGTGTGGATTTTGGAACAGTGAATAATTTCTTACGAAATTTGAGAATTTAATGTGAAATCCGAATGAAATTATGTGTTCGCGGAAAAAAAAATTTTTTTCGTTTTTTTTTTTTTGAAAAATATAAATGGATAATGGTTTAAAAAGCGCCAATGCTTAATAAAACATATAAATTGAAACGAAAAATTCATGGATGATCAGGAAAAAAGACGATTATTTATTCATATGCGTTGATTTGAAATTTAAAAACAATCTTCTTTTTTTCTGATTTTCAATTTATATTTTAATATATTTACTCAAAAACAAATAGAAAAACAAAAAATATTGTTTATGCCAAAGCGCTTGAATAAAGAATAAAGAAATAAATAATATGAAAATCATATATTTTATGTTCTAAACCATATCTATTCTATTTTAGTGTGCCAGCGAAGGGGGCCGGGTTTGCTAGTATAGGTATAAAGTGAACAATAATGGCGACAACAGACATTCTTGTTTCACACCATTGCAGGCTTCAAAATAGTCGGATATTTCTTTTCCCAAACCGCAGATCTAGTATTCTCGTTGAAATTTTCCATCAGGTTTGTTATTTTGCTAGATATTTCCATCTGTCGAAGTTTATAACTCAACGGCCGTCTCCTCGGCACCCTGTCAAACGCCGCCTTGAAATCAACGAATATGCGTAAACTTTTTGATTTTCATGAAACTTTTGAACAATTGAATAGTTTTTGCTAAAGCCGGCATGGAATTATGTGAGCACGTTGTGTTTTTCCACCCAATTTGCAAGTCTTGCGTTAATCAATCCCATTAACACCTTTGCGTCAGAATTCATAAAAGATGTTCCCCGACAGTTACTGGCTGCATTTACATCTCCCCTTTTAAAAATTGGTAAAATTATTGTTTTTTTCATAAGTCTCATCGATGCTTCCGGTCTCAAAAATGATGTTGTATACCTTTGTTAACTCCAACAGAAAATCGACAGTAAATTACTGTTTACCATCAAAAATATAATAGACCCGAGTTAGCACGGTTTTACTTATGAGTACAGTGATCACACAATGTATTCGTACACCCTGCATAGTACGTAACAAATTTTAGCTTTGAGCAAAATGTTTGCTGTAAAAACATATTTCTTTTGGGTCACTGTACGAATGTTACATTCCTAGTGAGTTGTCGCAAACAAAATTCAAGTTATTTTAACTCACACTGAAGGGTTCCAAGGGAAGCAGGCAGACGTAGCAAAACACTGCAAAACATTTTTTCGTACACTTTCAGTTCATGATATTGTTGTTGCAAAAGTAACAGTAAAAATCGTTTGAGTTTTTACTAATATTGCTGAAAACGAAGTATAGTAAGATCGGTTTTTCTTAGTTTTTCTCGCCGATTCAGTTTCAGTTGCGCGTAATATCTCGATTGAAAGTGACAAAATGGAATGAAGTCTGGATTTACCATTAAAAACGAGTAAAACTGTTATTAAATTGTACTTGGAAACAAGTCTCTGCGCGAAATCGGCGAAAAAATTGGCAAATCGTATTCTACGGCGCAAAGTGTCATTGCTAATTAAGTTAATACTGGTAAATTGAAAGCTAATCATCATCAAGCCGGAAGGCGAAAAAAATTGACTTCACGTGCGGAACGTAACAAAGTAGTATCAGTCGCGCAAAATACAAAAATAACCTCCATGATACTATGCCGAAATATTCAAGAGTCTTTGCATAAAAAAGTAAGCTCACAAACAGTCCGTAATTGCCTGCAAAATGTTGGTTATCACAGCAGAGTGGCACGCCGCAAGCCCTAAATTTCAGATATTAACAGCAAAAAGAGATTGGAGTTCGCCGAATGGTATATAAATGAGGCAGATTCTTTTTGGGAAAACGTCATATTCAATAACAAGTCGAAATTTAATATTTTCGGATCAGATGGGCCTCCAAAAGTTTGGCGAAAATGAAACAAATCCTATTGCTACCGTTAAGCATGGGGGAGGGAATGCAGTGATTTGGGTGTACCATAGCTGCATCTGGAGTAGGAAAAATGGATTTATTGATGATAAAACGGACAGACATCAGCATTTAAATATTTTGAGGAATTATTTGCATGGAAGTGTCGTTAAACTTGGACTCAATGCTAGAGGGTTCTTGTTCCAACAAGACAATGACCGAAAATACTCATCTTATCTCGTGCAAGAATTGCTTATTTACCACTGTAAGCAGTTTAAAACTCCACCTCAATCACCGGATCAGAACCCAATTGAGTATGTCTGGGGGCTCAAGGTATTGGTAAAAAGTATGCATCGACGTTTGAAAGCAGTTATTAAAGCTAAAGGCGGCCCAACAAAGTACTAAATACTCGTTTTTGACGTGATAATGTCTTATAATTCGATTTAGCCGGCTGCACGCACGAAAAAATGTGTCGTTACCTTGCTCATTTGTCGTTACCTTGCTCATTGCCGTTACCTTGAATGAACTGCAAGCGAAAGCGCGGAACGAACGACAAAGCAAACGAAAGGCAACGTTCGACATCTTGCTCTCTCCTATTTAAGTGAGCGTATATATGTATGTATATGCGCATATGTACATATATAAATTCACGTATTTGTATTTGCATATGCCTTATTGATTAATATTAATTTGATTTACTTGAAGAATTTAAAATATAACAAAGTTTGTTAATAATACCTGTTGTTTTAATGTTATTATTATTAATTTTTTTATTATATATGAAGGAAAAAATGTATGGTAATATTTACCATATACCTTATAAGATATGTTGTATACTAATATATGTATATAAACATGCATATACATATACAATTTCGCGCAATTTTCAAAAAGAACAAATCTATATGTAAAGAAGCATAAGAGTCATAAGGACATATCAAATATACGAATCTATTCCGTACGCAAGCAAATGTAAGCTAATGTGCTTGAACTGCAAGCGAGAGCGCGGAACGAACAACAAAGCAAACAAAGCACAATCGGCCCCCGCGTTCGGCAACGTTCGACATCTGGCTCTGTCCTACTTGAGTGAGCATATATATGTATGTATACGCGCATATGTAGGTATATAAATTCACATATTTGTATTTGCATATGCCTTCTTGCTGTGTGCATGGTAATGAACCATTTCTCTGTTGAGAATAGGACGATGATAGAAAAAGTAGGAAATGAAAGGGAGTGTTTCGAGTGTAAAGTGTCTTGAAAAAGGCAAATCGATGATGGTGCCTCATAGTGTTGTTGACTTATTAACGTCTGATGCACAATCGAAATTAAAGATATCTTTCATGAATTTGATAAATGTTTCGTCATTTTTCACGCGTGTGTAAATGTAACTTGACCTATTCCATTGCAATTTCATTTACCTCCTTCTCTATATTCATACAAACTATCTATCAAACAAATAAAATTAAAATTTTTTTTTGAAAATTGCAACCATTCCATCAATATTTTCTTAAGACGTTGTCACGTTAAACTATCGACAGTAAACTGACTTTACAGACAACCTCTTTTTCTATTACATTTTTAATAAAATATTCTCTATATGGCTATGTACGAATAATATTTTTGCATAAAATTGTGTCTTATTTCGTTATTACCATAAGTTATGTAATTCCAGAAATGAATTTGGAAGATTTTGTTTATTAAATATTGAATAAAAATATGATTTTTTACGAATATATGGGGACTCAAGTCTCAGGTCGTACATATCGTACATGTGGATGTACAACGCAGTGGTTTTGCCAATTTTAACGTATGGATGGATGCCTTGTTTGGCGGGAAGCTCTTCGGAAGGGCTATAATAACACTAAACTGGGAAGGGTGCAAACGACTGCATGTATTGGCATCACCGGAGCATGTAGAACTTGTCCCTGAACGTTGTTTCGCACTTACTTCCCATTAATTTTTACGTTATTTCCACCGCGGCTCAAAGTGCAATCAGCTTAAAGGAGGCTGGTGTCTGGAGGCAATCTCTTAAGGGACATGGTGGCATTTTCGGGCAGTTAACACCGTATTTCTCTCAACTTCGTACAGATGTCTATATCCGCAAACTAGAGTTTGAGGGTCGTGCTAGGGAAATCTTTCCAAATATGCAGGATTGGATCGAGGGGGAAATCTGCACCGAAGCTTGCACCTCTGTCTTCACTGACGGTTCCAAGATGGAATCGGGAGTCGGAGCACGGGTTTTCTCTAAATCAGCCAATTTATCTATCTCCTTTTAACTGCCCAATACTGTAAGTGTTTTTCAAGCAGAAGTCTTTGCAATACTGCAGGCATGCAAAATGTTTAGGGAACGTGAGAGCGAGGGAGATATTAACACTTTTTCTCTGACGACGCCATTGTGCAGAACGAAACTAGTACACTCCTGTAAG
This sequence comes from Anastrepha obliqua, assembly GCF_027943255.1. Taxonomy (NCBI): domain Eukaryota; kingdom Metazoa; phylum Arthropoda; class Insecta; order Diptera; family Tephritidae; genus Anastrepha; species Anastrepha obliqua. Next base: position 25,795,277 of record NC_072895.1, read on the forward strand.
CAGGAAATCAAGTCTCTTGTGGGTACAGTTAACATTTCTCTGATCTACATAGATTCCTAAGCATAGGAACATAAAGGGAAATTAAATTGCTAATGAGCTTTCCAGGAAGGGAATTGAATTGGTCTCAGAGATCGTTTACCCGCCATCGCACACTGGGCCAGAAAACCCGAGTGAGTGGCCAAAAATAAAAATTTTCGACTTAATTTAAACTGGAAATTTATAACATCATCTTATTTTGAGTAATTTTTTACACCAAATTATGAAGTTTCATTAGTTTTTATCAATTAGTTTTTTTTTATGTAACAGTTCAAAGTCAAAGTTTTAGTTCGATTTTTAACACTTTCAAACAATGTTTATCAATAAGTTGTTGTGAAAAATACTACTCAAGATGTTATTATCGTCTATAACTTTTCTTTATGGATATCAAAAAATAATTTATAATTGAAACCATGTGTATTTATGTTGAATAAGTTTTTTTTTTTAACATTTAATCAACAAAATCTGTTTTTTATTCATACATGACTTACTTTGAAAACAAAGTTCCCCGAAGTTCCCCTATCAAATGAGTTAAATTTTATGCCAAATTGTTCGTAAAGAAGTATTAAATAAGGTATATATGCGCCTTTTTGCGCCTTTTCATAAACATGTCTGAAATATCGATATTAGTGTGAGAGAAATCTCAAATAATTCTGACCCATTAATGTTTGAGCCAAAACTACCGAGGGAAAATCGAGCTTAATTCAGTGTTTGCATTTACTACGTCAGAGCAGCAGTAGTACCCCAAATAATGCTCTGCTCTAACTATGTAGTTAAACATTGTCAGAAATGCAGAGATTTTTGCTGAATGCTTAAAGATTGATTGCCAGTTCGTAAATAATTTGAAAATTATTTTAGTTTGCCTTTCTTGTCAGCTACCAATCAACACAGAAAAATTTGAAGAATTCTGCTTAACCACTGCAAGCTTGTATGTTACCTTGTATCCTTGGTATCCAATGCCAGCAACTCTTCATAAAATCTTGATTAATGCTGGAGAAATAATAGGACATTGTACTTTACCAGTTGGTGTATATGGAGAAGAGGCATCTGAATCGAGAAACAAAGATTACAGAAACTTCAGACTCAGGCACAGTAGACAATGTGATAGGAAAACAAACTTAGAGGATCTCTTTAATCGATTACTAGATACTTCTGATCCATTACTGTCTAGTATGAACAGGTTGTCTAGAGCTAATAACAGAAGGCGTTTACCACTTTCAGCAGAAGTTAAACAGTTACTTTTGTTAGATACTCAAAATATGGAAAATGATCATAGCAGTGCCAGTGCAAATGAAGACGAATATGAATCGGAAGATGAAACAGAGGCCGAACGCGATCATGAAATGATTGCGTCTAATGACGTTCACAAACTTCTAGATGAACTTGAACTATCAGAAGAAGAAACTTCTGATTCTGAATAAATTGAGCTTAAATGCAGATTCAAAAATTAAGTCAAATTAAAGAAAATTAAAAATTACAAAAATTACAACAAAAAAAATTAAAAATTACAAAAATTACAAAAAAAAATTAAAAATTACAAAAATTACAAAAAAAAAAATTAAAAATTACAAAAATTACAAAAAAAAAATTGGGATACTAAATCGTACTAGAATCCTCCTCGCGGTGTATCCTGGGTGTATGAGTACAGCTAATTCTAGACGTATTTTCTTTGTTCTAAACCCCTAGATTCTGAGTTTGAAATGAGAAATGTCGGATTTTTTAAAATTCATGTCCGCCATTTTGGATCCGCCACTTTGAATTTTTTAATTTTGACTTCAGATTCGCATTCATAGAGTTAAAAAACTATAATAAACGTGGTTTTAATCGGTTTTATGGCCTTTTCCTAAGAAAAAAGAGTTTTGGCCACTCACTCGGGTCTTCTGGCCCAGTGTGCATCGGCATCGCCCTGCTTGTTGTTAAAGGGGAATTGCACAACGTATCACGTAGGAAAGCGCAGAAGAGATGCAGCTCCATTTCTATATCTCGCAAAACCCTTTGGCCCCAATACAATAAACGGAGGACTCAGAAAGTCCTGGACACTCCACGCCACTTAATTTCCAAGCTCGTAGCTGTGTGCGTACCGGTTATTGCACGATCGGTACACATGCGAACAAGATAGGCTTGCCATTTAACCCCCATTGCATAAGCTGTGGGAACCATTCAGAGGAGGAGATTATTGAGCATTTTCTCTGTAAATGTCCGGGTTTGGCAGCTAGACGACTAACGTCTCTGGGTGCTCCTTTCTCTGTAACGCTAGTGCGTTAAGGTCACTGGGTGCTCCATTTTTCGACAGTGCGACATTCCTTGCGGCAGTGGGCCAACCTAAGTCCCATCAATCTTCTGCATTACATCAACAGCACAGCTCTGGCTGGCTGTAGATATCTGCCTGTTGGAGGTTTCATAATGGTATCCAAACGGCGCTTCATCGCTATTTGGGTACTTGGTACTTCAACCATTTCACCTACCTACCCATGCTTAAAGCGAATGTTGCAACTTAGACGTCATACAATAAAAGTTCATGCACACATACATGCATAGATTGTTATGTATGTATGTTATGTAAGTGCATACTTAGTACTCTTCGTCTGTTCGCTTCTTTAGCCGGTCGATTTGTCAGTTCAGTTTGTTACGCTGTTAATGTCGTCGTGCCAATCCACGCCCTGACATCATTGCCGTTGCATTGGAAAATTATGCAAATATCCACGCTGCAGTGCATAACGTAAACGCAAGCTAAAAAAAAGTGGCAGCCGTATTTGTTTTCTGTTTTGATTTAGCCTTATAATTTCGCATTGACTCGGACTGCTACTAGAAGAAAGTGTCCTTAGCTTACAACTCGACGGTATCCGATTTAAAGGTGAATTTAAAAATACGCCTTGACCGCCTGGCTACAAAAGTCGCCTATTCTTGGCGTACAATTGGCTAAATATGCAGGTGGTTGTAGTGTGCGTTATATTTATGTTTTTATAAATAGGTATTTGTGCTCCGTAGCGGCCCTTCCTGTGGCCCTACACCCTTTTATTTGAGGTTATGTAGTAAGTGGAAGGGTTTTTGATATCTTTGTCATCCAAATTGGCACATTTGCCGGCACTCGTGTTCAATGTTGAATGCACACATACATGCATATGTACATATATTTATGGCATACATAGGATTACATAAGGGCATATGGAAATATTTTACTCGTAATTTATAAAACTTTAATTTCAGCCAGAACGCGAATCAATATCAAGCACAGAATTTGCTGCATTCTCAAATGTCGTGCCAGTAGTAAGCCAGCCGTAAGGTGCTTACAAATACATGCATACATGCATGTCAAACTCTTTGTAAGCTTTTTGCAAAAACATCCTTACCGCTTCAGCAATGAGCCAAAAAGTATTACATAATAGACTTCGTCATTAATTTTGCGTTCGTCATTGTCAACGAAATGTCCTAGGGCAATAAAAGGGTATCCATGTATATAGTATGTATATATATGTATGTATGTAAGCGTACATTTGTGTAGCTGTTGTCAATGTAACTCGAAAGAGTTTATCGTTTGTTCAACAAAAGGTAAATAATCACCTGTTCTCTTTACTGTTTTAGTTTAACGTAAAGTAAAATACCCATGTATATGTGTATGTAGTTGTATTTGTAAGAAATGTATGGGCAAATACAAGGACTTCTGCAAAAATTCCCACACTGGTGCAGATTTAAGAAAACTTAAAATGATTTGGGCGAAGTTGAGTTAAATTTAGTGGTTCTGCCCATTTTGACGTCTGGTTGTCTAGTTTGGTGGGTACCTCTTCGAAAGAGCTTTTTTTTCGAGAGGAGGTCAAAATCGAAAATGTCAGAAACATCATCAAAGGAGTCACAGCATACCACTGCTGTGGGCCATCAAGCAGAAGGAGAAGAGTAAATTAAGGGGGGCCTCTACTGTAAAACTTAAAAAAAAAATCGATTTTTTACTTTTTGTTGAAACATACTCAGAAACAACTGCAGAATGTTCCATGAAAATCTTAAAAAGAAATCTTGAATAGTTTTCAAGTTATAAAAGTTTTAGCAAAGCAGGTATAAACTGAGCGCTCGAGCGGTTTACGGTCATATGCGCTTGATCAAGAGATAAGACGTTCCCTACTCCACAATCGTCGTGAGAAGAAAAAGGTTAAACGTCGCTCTGAATCCACCCACGAAGCCCGAAAAGCTCGTACAGAGGCTCTTCTTGAAGAGGATAATGAAATATTAAGAGCAGACGAAATGTTATATTGGGCAGGAATAGCTGATTAAGCTGTAAGTATGAAAAATTGTTTAAGCGTGTTTTTCTCGAAACCACGTTTTCAAAATTGCCCACATCACAGCTCCGTGAAAAATTAACATATCAAGCTCAAACTTTGATAGTATATTTTTAACAATATTTACTAGTTTTTAAAGCTATGGTGGGAAAAAATTTATTATTTATAACCCCTTTTTTAATAACAAAATGACAACAAAAAAATGTCGATTTTTTAAAAAACTTCAAAAATTTTACAAAAAAAATTTTTTTTTGCAAGTAATAGGCTTAACAACTAAAAATAATGATATATAATAAAAAAAATTTGGTTTTTTTCATTTCAGATTTTTTTTAAATGCGCGACAGTGTGGGCAGATTTCAAAAGGCGTTTCGGGGGAGCGGCTGTACAGCTGCCATTTTGAAATGAAAATAAATTTAAAAAATTTTTTTTTACAGTAGAATCCCCCCTTAAGCAGTGCGTGAACTTGGCTTTAGGACCAAGCCGACATTAAGCCATCGAAGATCATCTTAAATACTTGAAACGCCCCAGCAGTTATCCGTTATGTGCACGATTTGGCTGCCCCCTTTTCCAATCTGAACAGATTCACAGAGACTTATGGATGTCTTTTTGCTGAAATGTAGCACTGAGAGTCGTGATATAGAGTGGAACAATGAAGATACACAGAAAAGGTTATTTGCGAATTCCCGTTTCTGACACACAAGAAACAGCAGCAAAATTGGCTTGGGTGTGTCTTAATGCAAGGAAGCGAAGCGCGAACCGGACCACAAATGACGGCACTTAGACGTTAGAATCGTTGGGAAGGTTTTTAGACCATAGCTTTAGAAATTTATTCTCAAAATTCATGCGTTGGGCGTCAAATTTAATGTCCGCACCAAACTGTTTGCTCCAAAGGGATGACTCAAGAAAACTTTCTTGATATTACATTCTGTCAAAAAATATCGGGAATTTCTAATTTTTTTTGCTGGAATGTTGGTACAACTGTCCTCTATAGTATCGCAGAGTTTGAGCGAGATCTGTCAATTAACTTGTTTTTGGCATTTAATTATATGAGGCAATCGCAGGTGTGCTCTGCGATTTTCACTACGCATAAAAATATCGAATAAAGAATTTGTCTTAAATTTTGTGTTTTGAACGGGATTTCGTGTGCCGAATCGTTGAAAATGTTGCAGAAAGCCTATGGCGAGTGTCCTTAATCAAAAACGCGGGTCTATGGGCCTACGAGTGGTAGAAGACCGAGAAGTCGTGGAAGATTTGTCACGACCTGGTCGCTCATCAACATCTTCAACGGATGAAAACGGCGACAAAGTCAAGGAAATGGTGCTGGAAATCCATCATTCAAGTATGAGGAAGGTAGCTCGTGACCTTAGCGTGTCTCACGAATCAATTCGCAACATTTTGCACCATAAATTGGGCTTGAGACGCGTGGCTGCTTGACTCAGAGAGTTGGATTTCTTTCAAAAAACTCATCGGAAGAAGGTGGCTTAAGACAAGCTTGAGCAAGTGAATTCGGATCCAACGTTAATTCAGTGCATTATAACAACTGATGAGACGTGGGTATATGAGTTTGACATGCAAAATAGTCAACAGGCGGCTGAATGGCGCAATCCACATGAGCCGGAACCGCGCCAAAGTCGGTCAAAAGTGAAAGCCTGCCACTCGTTTTCTTTAATTATCACGGTGGTGTGCACTTGGAATTCATTCCAAATGGTTATACGGTAAATAAAGAATATTATTTGGAAGTTATGCGACCTTTGAGAGAGAATGTGCGTAGGAAACGGCCTATTTTGTGCAAAGAAAACTCATGGATCTTGCACCATGAAAACGCACCGTCTCACAAGGCTCATATTGTGAACACTTTTGTGACCAAAAACTCGAAAAATATCATCGAACAACCACCGTATTCACCGGATTTAGCCCCCTGTGACTTTTTCCTTTTCCCAAAGCTTAAATTGCCACCGCGCGGACGCCGCTTTGAGTCGATAGAGGCCATTAAGGAGAATTCGCTGACGGAGCTGAAGAATATCTCTTCAAACGCATTTAAAAGGTGCTTTGGTGACTGGACTAATCGTTGGCATAGGTGTATTGCTTCGAATAGAGCCTATTTTGAAGGCGACAAAATAAATTTTGATTATTATACAATTATTTTGCCTTTTATGGAACAATTCCTGGTACTTTTATGGCAGAATATAGGTCGCTCGCACTCCCGTGAAGTGATACTTAACGGTATCCACAGTCCACGATGCGAAGAAACCGGAGCTGGGATGGGTTTTAGTGGATGAGCCGAAGCGCAAGTCATACACTTTTCGGCTTTTAAGGGGTTAAATGGGTTTCGTGGGTTCAAAAAATCGATTTTTTGTTTTTTGGCTTATTAATTTCTATAACATCTCAAGAATATTATCCTAAATTTTCAAGTCTATCTGAATAATATTATAGTTTCGGAGATACAGCCTTTGGAAGGTTTGCACTTCAAGTCACTTTTATTGTTACTCAAAACTTTAAACGCGTTTTTCTCAGAACCGTGTTTTCAAAGTCGATTGTCAAATGTTCTCGAAAACTACTCAACCGATCTTGATGATATTTTACACAGGTATTCGAGATACAATTTACTCGTGCTTGAACGAAGGATTTTTGTTTTTTTCAATTACAACTATTTAAAAAAAAAAACAAAATGTCAAGCAAATTTGACCGAAATTTCCATTTTTTTGGAAAAATGTCTGCCAAAATTCCAATTTTTTTACTTTTTTTCTTTCCTTTGTTCAACCACGAGTTTATGGTCTTAACTAAAACACTTATTTTAGTTTTTTCAGTTTTGATGATCCTGCCAGGAGTTATGCTGACAACGCGGACGCACCTTTTTTTCGAGGCGTCACCGGAGGAGTTTTAATTTTTTTTTTTTTGAAGCTTTCAGAAATTATTCTTTAAATATGTATCTATAAGACAGAAAAAAGTTTGAATTAAATAAATAATTTTTTACATAGAAAAAAAATATTCAAAATAGGCCGACGAAACCCATGTAACCCCTTAATACTTTGTGCCACCTCAACAACCAACCGTTGATTTAGAAAACGTGTGCCAAATTTGAAAAGAATCGGTTGAATAGTTTCGGAGTTGTGATTGGCACCGACTTTTAAGAAGTCGTTTCGGGAAAAACGCGTTTGAAAAAATGACTCTGAAAAATTATCGATGCTCCGCATTCGAGGTAGAGTGCCTACAAAGGCTATAACTTTGAGAGTTCTGCTCCGATCTACTTAAAATTTTGACACAACATTCTTGAAATGATTTACTATAAGATGAGTGAAGAAAAAAAATTTCAATTTTGTGACCCTACCCCCCCCCCCCCCCCCCCTTAAATAATTTATGAGTCTCAAGAAATAAAAGCGAGCGCTTAAGTGGTAATGTAATACACCCAACTCATTTTAACTCTTCGCTTTTCTCTCCACAACTATGCTCCACTCTTCCTTAGCTTACCAAAGTTGCCATTTATCGATAACGATTAAACAAAGCTATGCTGTAACAATTGCCGGTACACTATCCGGGCCAAACAAAGTTTAGTCACCTTTGACACAAATTTCAATTGAACCGAATAGAAAAAAGAAAAACAATAAATTGCTAAACCGAAGCGAAAGAAAAAAATATTATAAACTGTAGTGCTAAAGTGTTCGGGAGCAATCAGGCCAGGCCAAGTCATGCCAGTCTGACGTTAGTTTTCTAACATTTTGCGAAAGAGTGAGCGAGCTAGTGAGCCGAGCATACTGGCAAAAGACAAATCAGAGCAAAGGAGCAGCGAAAAAAAAATTAATTTAATGAAAACACAGATCGTGTGGTGGCAGCAGGCAGCAGACAGAAGCAGATAGTGGTGAAGCAACATTGCAATAACAACAACAACAACGACTCATCGTTCACAAGCAGGTGAAATTGCTTGGCGACCAAGCAACTCCACGAACAATAAACTGGGAAAGGGGAAAAACTAAAGCAAGAACAAAAAAATTAAACTAGCACGAATACTGGAAAAAGCAAATAGGCACCAAAAAAAAATCACGAAATCACGATAACAAAAGGTGGCAAACAATAGCGGCGTTACCAGAGCCGCGTTCGTATCGATTAAACTACCAGCAACTCATTCCCGCAGCACAAACAAGCGGCACACGCCCAGCGGATACTGCACGACCGCTGATTTTCTAGGACAGGGCGACTAGCGGCTACACAGCCGGGTATTGCCTGGACTCAAGTGGTAGGTGGAGGTGCTGGCGTTAGTTTGAGCCAAATAAAGGAAGAAGAGTTGATTGCGGTTGATGGTGGCAACTGGATCACGTTTGATTACATGGTGTAAATAACAAACAACACCAGTAGCGACAGGCAGCCAGTCAATTAGAACGTGTGTGCGTGTGTGTGCGGGTCTATGCACGTAAGGCTACGTGACAAGTCCTCAAAGTGAATACGAAGTGTGTTAGACAATTGAAAAAGGTGTGCGGTGTGGTGCACATGCCGTTGCACGCGATATCCAGCTCCAGCTAAGCAACCTAGTTTCAGAGCAGCGCCTTGAGCTCGAACGCTTAAGCCGCCAAGAAGCCAACCCATAGATTTCCCAAAAAGAGTTATAATCGACTAACCAAGCAGACACACAAACCGCGACACAGCAGCCCCATAGACTGGCAGACAGTCTATCTGAGCGACGAACGACGAGTAAAATGAAAGTGGACGCAGACCAACAGAAGCCGACATCAAAGGCGTCGGCAGCAATAGATACAACCACAACCAGGCTAGCAGTGACTACGCAGGGAGTTGCTGCCGCAAGGGTGACCAGAACTAACCCACTTGGACTAGTTAAAAAGAAATCTTGCACAACACTTCTTTGCGAATTGACACGCCTCAAGTCGCAACAAAAGTACCTCGAATGCAGTCAAGTTAAATTGAATCCAGCCAACTACGAGGATCCAACGGCTAGCAATGGTAGCGCCGCTGCATTTCCACTGCCGCCGCTGGGAGGTGAAGCGGTGCAGTTGGTTAATGAAATTGAGTGCTTAAAAGTGCAATTAGATGAAGATTTGAAGGTGTATAGTGAGAATTCGTATCGTGAGGTAGAGGAATTACGAGATTTGGTAAGCGCCATACGCGTGGATGTTCAACAACCGGAACGATTGAGCCAATACACTTTGCCGGTGTTACGCGAACGCATTATCGCCATAAATACGCAGCTGATGCAACTCTGCGATAAAAATCAGGCCGAAATGGAGAAATTGCGCGGCGAATTCGAGCAGTTGGAGCGAAATAATGACATACTTGTGAAAATTTGAATGCCACTTAAGTGTGCGCCTAAAAGAACTGGAAGTGGTTGAGACGAAGTGGGAGGAGAATGCTGGAGAGGTTTAATTCATTATTTAACGCCGGATCATTGTAGCAATGCATAGAAATCCTGCTTAAAAAATGCACAGCCGTATTTATGCATGCAGCTTTTGTGGGCTCATATTCTAGTTTGACCTATCAGTCTAAAGTAGATCTTTGTTCCTCGTTATTTTTGTACTTCCTACAGCCTGAATATGCCACTGCAGTCTTTAGTCGCGCAATTGAAGAAAAAATACTTCATACACAAATAAAGTTTTTGTGTCCAGGTCCAATTGAAATAACTAAATCATAATTTAAACTCAAAAGTGACATCAGACAACGGCTGGCAAACGTTTCAAAGCTAAGAGAGTTTTAAAAATTCAAGCGTAGTATTATTCTTGAGCTGAAAGAAGCTTTTTTTTGGACACCGCTACCACCCACATTTTATTTTCATTTTCCCCTTGATTTGCTGTTGATTTTTTTTCGCTTGTTTGACTTCAAGCCTTCTAACGCTGCTGGATTATAAATGTTGAACTTTTAAAAGCTGCTTAAAAGCTCTGTAAGATTAGCCTATGTGAGTTATTTGTAATATAAAATTATTCAAAATTTCTAGTAACTTTCGCTTGTCCGATTTTCGTGAATGTATTTGTAGTGTAAAATTAAACGTTTATTTGAAATAGTAGCTAAGAAATTACTTAAATGTTTGTAAATTTTTATAATAAAATTATTTTATGTAACTGAAAAAAAATTGCCTAAAATTCTTGCGCAAATGGTTTCATCCTTTGGGGGCGGAGCCGCAGTAAAGAAAATAAATACGTGGAACGTTATAAAAACTAAGTCTTTATTTAATACAAGAAAAAATGTTCATAAAATCAAAAATTAATTATGAGCAAACTGCTATCACTGCTAATGTTGAATTGCCTGAGTGCATTCCTTATTGCACGGATTTCACTTCCACTTGACGAAGTAGTAATGCCGTCATCTTCCGTCTTATCAGATTCAAAGTACTGTCATCATCATCTTATTGAATTCCGACTGGGAATTGACACAATATCAATACCTTCCGGTAGGAATCCTCGAAATGTGGACTGGGACAGGTATGGTGAGCTTGTAACAGAGCGATTACCAAACCTGAAAAAACTCAAATCAGCAGAAATGATTGAAGATGCTACTAAGAAATTAGAAGGTACTTTAATCAATTGCTTTGAGGAACTGTGTCCACTCAGGCAAAGCAGACAGGGGAAAGCGGTTCTTTGGTGGAACCTTGAACTGTCGAAGCTACGTGTACGGTCCAGGAAACTTCTTAATAAGGCCTTGAAGACCAAAACAAAAGAGGACTGGGCCAATCATCGACTTACACAAAGAGAATATAAGAAAAAAGTACGGCAAGCCAAACTTGAATCCTATAGAAATTTCTGCAGTAACGTCGAAGAAATGAGGGAAACAGCGAGACTTTGTAAGGTCATTCATTTAGACCGCTCAGTAAGGCTGGATTCCATTCGAAAACCTGATGGTTCATACACCATTTCCAAATCGGAAACGTTTAATGCGCCTAATGGCAACTGTTTTCCAAACAGAAGTTTTTGCCATCCTAAAAGTAGCCGAATGGATAATCGAGAGGAGATGGAGCGCGAAACAGATTGGAGTCTTCAGTGACAGTCAGGCTGCATTGAAGGCCCTGGAGAACGCGAGGCAAACCTCAAAGATTGTTCAAGAATGTAAGAAGAAGCTTAATTCTGTCGCAAGACAAAACAGGCTTGTACTTATATGGGTTCCGGGACACTCCGGTGTTCAAGGAAATGAAATTGCCGACGAATTGGCCAACCGTGGATCAGCGGTGCCCCCACAGGGGCCAGAGCCAATAATCGGAATCAGTCCCGCAGGAATCAAGAATTGGATCAACGATTATGTAGGCAATCTACATAAAGAGCGATGGTCCGGTCTAGAACGCTGAAGAACTGCAAAGTGTTTTGTGACAAGTCCGAACAGAAAACTGTCAAACTTTCTACTAAAACTTAGAAGGAAAGACATTCGGTTGATGGTCGGCATCATTACAGGACACAACCCATGGGGTCAGCATATGACCACCATTGGAATCATCGAGGACCCGGTATGCCTGTCGTGCTTGGAGGAGGCGGATAGCACTGAGCACTTTCTCTGTGAGTGTCCTGCCTTTGCTAGAGCGCGACTACGAGTATGGGGTTCCGATGTCATGGGAATGAGTAATATTCGTTCTCTAAAACTGGAGGATATTTACAGATTTGCCAAAGAATCTGGAAAATTCTCACAGGACTAACTATCTCTATCTCTGTCTCTACTCTTTCCTATCTCTTTCTCTGATACTTTTCTCCCTCCCCCCTTGACTATCTACCCCCTTTCCAGAGCTTTAAATACAATGGGCTTTTTAGCCTGAGTGTTTTAGGAGCCACCAAATCTCCTGGTGCTCCTTGGCTTGACCTCTTCAAATTCAAACTGTCATCAACTAACGTATCATCTCTAGATCGTTTAGCCATCGTGCGTAGGATAAAACATAAAATATATAAAAAGCCTGCTGGTTGCTCTGGCAGTGACACTGAGCGACTGAATCGAAGAACTGAAATTCGTTCTGACTCTACCGTAGCCTCATATCGTAAATTAACATATTGTAGTAAGGAAGATAAGACTTCCTCGCTAATGGCCGCTAATGTCTTTGAATGCAAACGTGGCTCATACATACGTATAGTAAGTATGAGTATCTTATCGCTCAGAATGACAGACGTCGCATGACTTGAAGGTACGAACTAATTTGGGCGGCTATATGACAACACTCGTCCCAAAGGGTTTAAACTATTTTATTATCGATCTTTAGCTCCTGGGCGATGCTACGACTACGGAAATGCCGCTCAAGTTCGTTTATTTCTGTGATTTTATCGAGATTTTCTCGAACATCTGAACGGAATCGACGAAACCAAAATTGCACGTAATTAGCTGTTTAAGATTGATTGGAGTAAGAAAAGGAGGGCGCCCACGAAAGAGATGGTCAAATGATGTCGAATCAGATCGTAAGCAAATGAACGTACACAACTGGAGAGATGAGAGAGATGGAGCCATGGATAGAATAAAGTGGAGAAAAATTGTTGATAAAGCTATGGACCAAAACGGATTGTGAAGCTAAGAAGAAGAAGAAGCAGAAGAAGCTGTTACATATCTAGGAGTAATCCTCGATAGTAAGCTCCTATGGAAATCACACGTTGAGACAAAGGCATCCAAAGCGCTGACAGCTTTCTGGCAGTGCAAAGGTGTCTTTGGGAAAACGTGGGGTCTCTCTCCTAGCAAGGTCCTATGGATCTACACGGCTATGATAAGACCCATTATCACCTATGTATCAGTAGTCTGGATGAGTAGACTATCCCTAGTGGGAGTCAGGAGGACCTTATCGAGACTACAACGCACTGTGGCCATCTGTTGCACCGGAGCTTTTCCGACTACTTCAGGCCCGGCACTAGATGCTCTGATTGGTTTACCACCACTTGATGCTTTCATCCGAGGAGAGGCCTTGAAGGCCATCTGCAGACTGAAACACAGTGGGAACTGGTACGGCCCTTGTCCGGCATTGGAACACAGAGAAGGCGTGGACATCGATCCAACGATTCTCTCCATGCCCCTTGACTCAATGCCATCAAGAGTCGTACTTGAAAAGAGATACAGTGTAGTGCTACCAGAGGCTCAGTTGTGGGGAGACTCAGAAAATGGGCCCGGCAAACATTGTTTTCGCATTTTTACGGATGGCTCCAGGACCGAGCATGGCTCCGGCTCTGGGGTCTACGTGGAATCCAGCGGGACAAAACTGCACTTTGCTCTTGGAATGCATGCATCTGTGTTTCAAGCGGAGGTGTATGCAGTTCAAGAAGCGATGAACTTTGTTGTGGAAAAACGATGGAGAGGCAGATCTATATGTGTCTGCAGCGACAGCCAAGCAGCGCTTATGGCCTTAGACAGCCCTCAAACCACATCAGGGGTAGTGATGTCGGCAGACATAATAGCCTGATGCTAACATGGGTCCCGGGACACGTGGATATCGCGGGTAACGAGACCTCTGACTCCTTAGCTAAGATGGGCTATGAAGCCAACTTCTTTGGCCCAGAGCCCGCTTTGCCACTCCCCTCTGCGGCCATCACGGCCACGGTTAGCAAATGGGTAACTACTACCCATAAGCGAGCTTGGCAGACTGAGAGTTACCTGTCATATCCAATCGACTGTCGCAAACCCTCCTGTCATTAAGCAGAGGGGAGTGCAGACGGCTGGTTGGACTGATGACGGGCCACTATCTGTGGGCAAAGCACATGGAAAGGTTGGGCATCTCAGACAGTGTACTCTGCCCAGCTTGTGAAGAGGAGGATGAGACGGCGGACCACTTCCTGTGTATCTGCCCCGCCTTCGCACTGATGTGTTAAGAAGCGACCATCTTGGCTCCTTGGCACCACAAGATCTACTCAGATTTCTTCGGAAATCGGGTAGATTTAAAGAAAATTAAAAGGGAATCCAAATGTAGTACAATGGACTCAATTAATGTCTGAGTGCTACAATTCACAATACCAGCGGCCTGGTTGCATTTTCGCATTATCGCCTTTATCAAAGAAAAACTGTAAAATGTAGCGAATTTTCTCTTTGTTGGAATCCATTGCTAACAACGTGTACGTCACAACTGAATGGTATAAACAAAAACAGCAAACTATTTTTTTTAGTTTGGAATGTCACCTTGTCAAATTTTAAAAAATTCTATTGGGTATGGGAATAAGTTTCCGCCCTTTGGCTAAAAGTTACGAATTATTTAATCATTTATTTAATACAAGATATTATGCGAAGTATGTGCCATTGGAAGCTACAACTTTACTCCATCTTTCCGGCGGCATACGGATTCCTCTGACGAAAAATTTGAGTTCTTTTGACTGATCCATTCATTGAGCGAGTTTGCGATGCTCTCGTAAGAAGTGAACCGCTCTCCAATAAGGGCTAACTGCATTGATCGGAACAGATGGTAATTCGAAGATGCAATGTCTCGGAAGTTCGGCGGGTGAGGCAAGATTTCCCTATTCAATCCGTCTAAATATTTCTGAACCGATTTAGCAACGTGTGGCGTGGCGTTGCCATGCACTAAAATCAGTTTGTCATATCTACCGTCCCATTCCGGCCGCTTTTCTTTGAGAGCTCGATTCAAGCGCATTGGCTGCAGTCGGTAACGATCTGCAGTGATGGTTTCAGATGGTTCCAGGAGTTCATAATAGATGACACCCTTCTGATCCCACCAGATGCACAACATAACCTTTGAAGCATGAATATTTTTTTTCGCTGTCAATGGACGTGGTTCACCTAGCAGGCTCCAACATTGTCGACGCTTGGGGATATCATAATATATCAATTTTTCATCGCGAGTGACGGAGCTTTTCTTTTCTGCCGTTCAAGAAGCATCTCACGCGTCACCAAACGTCTCTCGATATCCCTCACCTTCAATTGATGTGGCACCCAGTTACCTACTGTCTGGTTGATCTGTCAACATCGAACTCTTCAGACATATCATCAAGGGTTCGACATGCGTCTTCATCCGATAATTGTTGTAGTTGAACATCTTCGAATTTTTTCGGTGCCCCTAAGCGATCTTTATCACTCAAGTCGAAGTTGCCACTTTGGAAGAGTCGAAACCACTCTTTACAAGTTGTATTTGAATGTGCGTGATTACCGTAAATATTGATCAATATGCGACAAGACAGGTCCTACAGCACTTGGTCCTTCCAACAGAGGTGTGCTCTTCCTCTTCCACGTCTTCCTTTTTGGGATACCGTGCTAGAGCGTCGTTTTTCATAAGGGTGGAATGGCAAAGCCAGCGTAACCACTGTATTTTTTCACGATTAACTATATCCATGTTTCTATATAGCTCATACAACTCCCTGTTTCACCGTACGCAGTACTCCTCACTAAAGCGGAGGATGCCAAAGATCTTATGTAAAATTTATCTTCCGAAGGCTCCCAAAATCTTCTCATCTGCTGTTGACAGTGTCCATGCTTTCGCACCATATAGCAGGACGGGAATAATGGGCGTTTTGCAGAGTGTCAGTGTGGTCTTTCGAGAGAATGGCCCTACTTTGTTTTGCCCTCATTCACCGCAAGACTCACATTGCTCCTCTCTCTCTTTAAACAGGAGTAAGACGAGCTTACAGCGCGGTTAGTTTTGCCGATAACATCGATCTTATGAAAGATAGTACCAGTGCGGTTCAGCTCGGCAGGGCGAAAGATTTTTTCCAGGTAGAAAAAGTCAAGATAGAAAATCCCCTTGTCTGAAATCTCACTCCTCGTATCGAACAGCTCGGAGAGGTTACTTCCAATTCTGACGGAGTTTGTGGTAGCGCACAACGTACACATAGAGTTGGGTATTTCCCGAGAAAATCTCAATCTCGAGAATCGGGATTTCCCGAAATAACGAAAATTTCAATTCTCGAGATGCGGGATTTCCCGAAAATAATTTTTGAGATTTCTCGAGAATTCTCGAAAATTCCGGAAAAATTCCAAAAAATTTAAAAAAAAATCTAAAACCAGTGTAAGAGCAATGAATTTCATAAAATATTATTTTTATTTATTTTTATTAAAGTATAAATTACATAAAAAAATATTTGAAAATATTACTATTTCAATTATTGCAAACAAAAAAGTGAAACAAAAATAATTACAAAAAAATTCAAAACAAAAATAATTCATGATTATACTTATTAAAATAGGGGAAAAAAGTGATTGTAAACATTATTTCCCAAAATGGTGTTTTAAAAAACACAGACTGTCAATGGCTTCGTCTGACAATCGCGTACGCTTTTTGGACACAAAATTACCCGCTGTAGAAAAATTCCTCTCATTTTGAGTCGATGTTGGCTTAACAGTGTTAAAAGCCCCGATCAGTCTTTCAACATTTTGTGTTTTCTCTCCAGTTTTTTCATATAGTTTTAGCTCGTTTCTAAGCGACGAAAACATCTGGTTCGCCGCATGTTGCGCAATGTCTGCTTTCGGTTTTGAGCATTGCTGAACGTATTTTTCAAGCTGTTTCGCCATATCTTCTTCATCGACGTTGTTGGTTGCAAATACGTCATCATCGTCAGAACTAGACACTGCTTGGTCTTCTTGAGTGCTCGTAGAAAATAGACGAACCAAGTAGTTTTCGGCTTCTTTTATCAATTTTTGTGAACAAAAATTTGAGAATAGAATCCGCAGCAAGTAAGTTCACATTTTGGCGACTAAGTGCTTCTACAGCAACACGTATAGGTTTAAGAGCATTTATGATATCCTCGCAATACTTTTCTTCTGCGTCAGTAGTGGCCATAAAATTTAAATTAAGAGTGTCGAGCGCCTTACGAACATGCTTGCTGATGCAAATGTATCTGACCAGCATAGTTTCCGGGCTATTCCAACGTGTTTTGCAACCCAACAGCAAGAAAAGCTTTTTCTTCTCGACCTCTTTAACATAATTCTGCAAGATGGCATTCCGTACAGGCGAGTTCTAGAATTTCAAAACTATCTTGCGAACCTTTTTTACGATTTCAAATGCAGACTTTATAGTGACCGTCTTGTCAGCAACAAATACGATATTGTCGTCCTCGTCTTCCGCATTAATGTCGGAAAATGAAGTACTGGCTGCATTGTTTTCATTTTCATCGGAGCCTCTATCATCCGAATCGTCTCCATCGCTTACGTCACTATCGTATATCCTGTTTGCGACTTTTCGTTTCTGGTACATTACCTCCATGACCGCCAAATGTATGCCGTGATTGTAGCGAATCTATTGATGCGCTGGTGATAGTCTCCCAAATTTGATCATGACACTGGCACCATCACTTGTAATAGCCACGATGTCGGACTGTAGTTTTATATTGAAGTCTGAAAGCTTTGCATTTACGAGCTCATATACTTTTTCAGCGGGACATGATTCCTGAATGCGAACCAGGCCAAGGTTGTCAGATTGTCCATCGTCAAATTATATATGGATGTTCATGTAACGTCGGTTTCGCACGCTTGTCCACTCGTCGATGCTCAAGCTGAACTTACGCTATGCAGATTTAAAATTTTCAATTTTGATCTTCAAATCGCTTTTTATTTTCGTGCAGTACTTCATAACCAAACCCAGAACAGCTTTGTGACACATTGGAAGATGAAATCCTAAGCGGCTGATACTATTACGAATGAACTCACTTTTTGTTATCGCGTTTATTGGAATCCCATCTTTTGCAGCCAATTTTGCAACAATTTGTTCAAGCTATTCAGGCGAGGAAGAAGTATTGAAAAAGTTGTGAAGAGTTCGGGTCTTCTTGGCTGGTGGCTGTTCTTTTGGAGCCTCATGTTCCCTTCGCTTCATGTTGTGTATCCTCTCCATGTGACGGTGAAGTCCACATGTTGACGATGACTTGCATTTAATGATTTTATTGCATTTCAAACATGTTGCTTCGTCGTCAAATCGCTTGAAAAGCTGCCACACTTGGTCGTATTCGTATTCTGAACTCATGATTTTTAATGCTAAAAATTCAAAATTTGTTTTAAATTTTGTTTTTTAAAGGAAGTAACTAACCGGTACTCACAATCAACGATACGTCGATTCAAAACTTAAAAATAAGTAATATTTGGACCACAAAATATTTTATTATACGGTGTATAATTTATACTTAATCAGGTACCACAAAATGAAATGCACCCGCTCACTACAAAAAATAAATTTACAAACGTCGTCTGTGCAGTCTGCGAACAAATTGAAATTGCTTGACTATTTTCAAAGCATTTCTAATTGCTTAACTGCTGCTACATATAAGAAACACATAAAACTAAACTTCATTAGCTTGATGTTACAGTGCTTTCCCTCGACATAGCATAGCAACGCATCTAGCATTTACTCTGTAGTCACCCTAAAACAGAAAAAAAAAAACAAACAAACAAACAAATGGAACAGTTATACTGTTGTGGCTTTTCGCATAGCAATTGAAACTATGGTGTGAATTGTATGTGATTCTGCGAAACAGTATGTAGTGTGCGATTCTTTGTAACATAATGGCCGTTACAGTTTGGTGTTTCCAGGTATTAATCATATGTATGTGTATTCTTTTACTTTTGAAAGAATTGTTTTTTCTCTTAATATTTGACAACAAAAATTAAAAAAAAAAAATGGATTTCTCGAGAAATCTTGAAACATTCTCGAGATTCGGGATTTCCCGAAATGCTAAAAATTTCAATTCTCGAGATTCGGGATGGAAAAATATCGAGAATTTCTCGAGAATTCCCGTCGGGAAATTCCCGAAACCCAACTCTACGTACACAGTCGTATTCCTTTAGCGGGGATAGCAAACTCAGACATAGCGGCATAGAGATGATTTCTATTTGAGCCGTCAAAGACGGCTTTGAAATCGACGAAGTGATGGTGTGTGTCGAGCTGTTTTTCGTGGGGTTTCTCCAGTATTTGGCGTATTGTGAAGATCTGACCTATGGTGGACTTGCCAGGTCTGAAGCCGCACTGATAAGGCCTAAAATGCCTATAATCACGGCATAAAACATCTCATTGGGCAGTGTAAGCAATATTGGAACAAAAACAATGCGATTTTCTCAACAACATTTAGGCGTTTTCGACAGAATAAAGCGGATTTTGTGAATCGATTCATCACTGTGGATGAGACTCTGGCCTATCACCAACAAGAGGCTAACGAGTGGTTTCGAATCTCGTTCTTCGGTTCCGCACCGAGCTCGTGTCTACAAATCGGCCAAGAAAGTGTTAGAATTAGGTTTTTGCGGATGCGAAAGGAATTTCGATTGTGTAGATTACTTGCAAACTGGTAAAACAATAAATTCTGAATATTATTGCAACCTTTTAGGCCAGCTGGATGAAAAAAGATCTTGAAAAAGACCCAGTTTGCAAAAGAAATAAATTCTTTTTCATCAGCCCAACGCACCGTGTCACAAAAGCATATTGACAATGGCTAGAACCCATGAATTAAAGTTCGTATTGTAGGAGCGTCCACCGTATTCACCGGATTTGGCCCTTAGCGACATGCATCTGTTTCCAGACCCAAAAAAATGCTTGCGTGGAAAGCGTTTTTCATCAAATGATGAGGTCATAGGGTCAGGTCAAAGCTGTGAAAGCTTATTTTGCAGCTCTCCCAGATTCTCACTTCAGGCATGGAATTCATTAACTGCAATTTCGTTGGAAGAAATTAAAAAAGTATTTACTTTACGTCCAATAGAAGGAAGAAAAATAGGCCTTCTTGATCGGAGATGGCTTGATGATGTCGAAGCAGCTTGAAAGTGATGAACGTTCATAATTGGAAAAAATGTAGCAAAAGAGAGACTAAATTGGAGGAAGTTTGTTGATGAAAATATGGCTGACTACAGACTGTGAAGCTGAGAAGTAGAAGAACCTCGTTGGAGCAAGTGCATTGACATTCAGGGAGACTATACTGAAGTGGCAGGCTAATCACCTACCCTGTCAGAAATCAAATACAGGGTTGCCCATATTCGACGGACTCATCTGGCAACCCTGTATTTTTTGACAGAGACGTCAGATCGCTTAATGGCATATCGCATTATAAAATGTTTATTATCGTCAACATCAAAAAAATTGTGTTTTTCTTTGATTAAAAAAAAACAAATGGGTCCGTCGAATATGGGCAACTCAGTAGATTAACGCAACCAACGAGGTCCTATGCTCCCGAGAGGAGTGAACAAGGGGAAAAAAATACCGATTAATAAAGTGTATTTCGAACCATAAAATTGTGTTTTGCTTTTGTTTATTTGAGTTGGAACAAGTCAAGGCGAATCTACCTGTATAAAAGGTGGTGTTGGTAAATCAGCTGATTGGTTTTTTGTTTTTTTTTTGCCGTGTCCACGTGGCTTTCAGCATAGAATAGAAGAAGTTGAATTATTATAATTTTTTGTTTTCTACTTCGCCAATACCTTGCCGTGACAATCAAACGTACAAAACATTGTTGTTGGCTCAGTACCACCACCTTCAATAAATGCGCCTTGGAACAAGTGACCTGTTTTGCTCTTAACTCTGCAATTGTTGCTCATACGCCCAGTGATGCCTAATGCATACCTCCTCTTCTGATTAGATATGTATGGAATTGCATTACACTTTTGCAGTTCGAAAATCATCTAATCTCTCTCTAATATTAATTTACAATTGCTATGTACACACACACACACACATACATATACTACAATGATGTTTCAATATGTTCGTACGTGTGCTGTTACAAGTAGTTGCTGCTCCCTCCAAATGTTGTTTCGGGTTTACAGCTCTATTTTAACACCTTGTCTCTGTCTCTGCCTCTGTCCTCTGCTATATTTTGTTGTAATTATCAGTCGCGGTTTTCCCTAACCCCTTTTCCTCCATTTTGCAACATACCAATTTTGTGATTGTTGGTTAATTGGAAACACGCCGACGCTGTCCCGAGTGTGAAGGCATATTTGGCTGTTGTCTCATTGCCCAAACGTGCCAAGCGATCTCTCTATTCATCTGTGCGTATGTATGCATGTATCCATGTGTTTATGATATATATGTATGCGCCTACACGCGTGTGTATGCATGTTGCTAATTGGTAAACTCTACAGCCTCGTGCTGATAAATATATAATTTATAAATTTGCAAGTAGTCGCGATAAAGTGGACAACAATAAAGTTGCGATATGCATGTGATTTCTTCTTTTTTCATTTACAGTGCGTTCGTTTGGTATTTTTCTGGATTTTTTTTGGGATTTTTTTGTTTTTTTTTTTTGGGTTCGGGTTCCCGCAAGACAGCCTCAGTGGAAATCGCGACTTGTAGGAGTTGAAAATCTGCTTTGTTTGTGTGTTTTCGTGTTATTGTTTCTGCTTCTGTTTACTTTATTTTCTTCTTGTTTGTATGTGAGTTGTTTTGTTTATTTTATTTTGAATTTATGTATTTGCTCCATTTATTAACTTGCGTTAAGACACTTTGAATGTTTGCGCTATCTACTGTTGGTAGTTAGAAAACTGCGGAAAGGTGTGGAGTGTAGAGTAAACAGCAAACAGTAAAAAACAAAGTCAAGAAAAAAGGTATGCATGCAAAAATGATAACAACAATGGGAAGAAATAACAAAAAATGAACGAAAAATTAAATGAAATAATGGCTAAGAAAATGGTGAGAAAATCGCTGAATAACACAACCATTTAGTAAGTTGTGTGAAGTGCAGGAAATAATGCTAATTGTTATGGTAATTTGATTAAACAAACAGGTATTTGTATGAACAATTAAATCTACGCATTAGTATTAGTGCATGCAACGTTTTTTTTTCGATAAAGGCACCCTAACTTTACTACCATTCAAGTTGGTTGAAAAATTCCGAAAACTACGGCTTCGGTAGTCTAACGTAAGTGCATCCCAGAGGTTGTGGGTTCGAATCGCACGTAAAGCACGGTCCTCGCACTTTTCCAAATTTACCTACTTTCCCTGTTTCAAAAAAAAAAAAAAAAAAAAAAAAAAAAAAAAAAAAATCCA
Organism: Anastrepha obliqua; assembly: GCF_027943255.1. Taxonomy (NCBI): domain Eukaryota; kingdom Metazoa; phylum Arthropoda; class Insecta; order Diptera; family Tephritidae; genus Anastrepha; species Anastrepha obliqua. Next base: position 25,817,414 of record NC_072895.1, read on the forward strand.
TTCCTCAACCCCAAAACTTTATCCATTCCATCCTTACTCCCGCACAATAGTCAGCGCTTTATTTGCATTGTGGCTGCTAAAACAAGCAAAAAAAAAAGAAAAACACACAGTTACACATTGCATCAGTGGCGCTATCAAGAGGAAGCGGGCAACCGCGGTAATAGAGCAGACACACCACATTTAGCAAAGTCCTCAACCATCTGTGCGATCCTTCTGGCAGAAAAATGTGACGCACAGATGGCACTCAAAGCAGTAAGAAGGCGTTGTTCCTAAGCAACGACAGGTGAGCATTCGCACTACTTAGGGCCAGCCCAGGCTAATCACCTACCCTGTCAGAAATCAAATAGATTAACGAAAGCAACGCAAGACACGTCTTGTCGAGGTCCTATGCGCCCGAAAGGAGTGAAAAGGGGGGAAAAAACAAAAAAAAAAAACAAAAGGAAAAAAATCTTATTAACTAGTGAAGGAATCGCAATTAATATTTCCGCCTTCATTAGAATACACAATAAATTTTATTTCTTTCTGTCAAATCCACGCAGTAGCGAATGGCAGTCATGCACCAACCCATTCGGCTGCCTTCAGTGAGATTATATTGAATAAAATATTTCCATGGCAGCCGGTTCGTTCGTACAGGCATGTCTCGCTGCCGCCTCAGTAAATTAGCTCTGTCTAGGGCGCTGAACCACACGCCTCGTTTATCATCACTAGCGCAGCTGCATGCAGCAAAGTTACTCTCCGTGCTCCTGCTTAGGCCTGGCATTTAGCCGAACGCTGAACCCGAAGTTAAGTTACTGCTGCGATTGCCAGCTCCACCTAAACTGCACTTCGGTTAGATGAGATCCGTGCAACGGGTGGTGCCATCTTAAGACCTGCTCAGGCCTTAAGACACATAGGGAGTGGCCCACACGGATTTTGGCCACATGTTGCTCCCGCCTTCAGGCGCACTAACAGGGTTTGATTGAAAACCTGTTGGCTTATACAACTAATATTCTTCAAAATAGGACCCTTGAGCGTCAATATACAGCTGGTATCGGTCCTTCCACTGCAGGAAACAGTTTTTAAACTCATCCGCCGGAATCGCGTTCAATTCGGCTGTCACAGTTTTTCGAATCGCCTCGATGGAGTCGAAACGCCTCCCTTGCAGCTTTCTTTTCAGGCGCGGGAACAAGAAGAAGTCCAGAGGGAACAGGTCTGGGCTGTAGGGAGGGTGGCGAAGCACCGGAACCCCCATCTTGGCCAATGCAGAGGTGCAGAGGAAGGCGGTGTGCGCCGGGGCGTTGTCGTGATGAAGGGTCCAATTGTTGACGAGGTCGGGCCGAACCTGGGCGACACGGTTTTTCAGCCGAAAGAGCACTTCTTTGTAAAATGCCGCGTTTACAGTGCTTCCTGGAGGCACAAACTGTTTAGCTTTACGCAAAATTTGATCGAGTAATGTTGCTCCAACGATCGCTGCAGTTTCGCCACTGCAAAATCCTAACACACTTTTAAAACAACTTTCACGCGCGGAGCGATGTTGACTGCACCGCTGTTGTCATCGAACTGGGACCGGTTTCTAGTGGAAGGGGAAGGTCCAACGATCATTTTCCCCCACCAGCCAATTCGGTTGATCGCTTGGTAGACGCTCCGCGCGGGAGGCTCATTACTTTTCAATTAAACCCTGTAGCTTCCACGGACTCTACTTCGCGTAGTGCGCTGTTGAAACCTTCTAGCATCACAAATAAAACCTCTACGCCTCTTCGGAGCTCCCTGAGCAACTTCACTTCTCAAATTGCTTCACAATTGCAAGCGCTGGTCTGATCCATAGCATAACTTGGCAGTTGGTTGTGTGGAAGAAGGGGTGGAATAGTCTCAGTTCCTTCTCTGCAACTGTCCTGCTCTCATGAGATGTTGGCTCTCGTTTCTGTACTACGCATGTGGATATAGCAGGTTTAGGTAATATCCACCTGATGAATTTCATCAGTGGTATGAAGAGATTCATATTCACAACTGAGATTAGCAATCGTTCGGTCTTCGCAGAATGCATGATAACTCATGGGTAACTAGGCTTCACCTAGCCCAATAGTTAATTTGAAGGCCGCTTGAGGCGAAATAAGAGATACTCAAAATTAGGAAAACTTGGTTCTACTAGCTTTTCAGCTTCAGAATGTGACTGGGTGCTCCTATACAAAGGAAATATTCCAAACTTCTGACTTTTGTTCTCTTTAGCAGAGCTCCGAATGATGCTGAAGTTGCTTTAGGAAACATTAGCGAACTGCCACAGATCTCTTGGTGTAATGAGAGATTAGCTCTTTATTATCTAGTATGGGTACCAGGATACCTACACCGGGTAGGAGTTTCCTGCAAGCTTATGATTAAGAAATATGAATAAATAGGAATAATAGAATTCTCTTCCCTTACAGGAGATTCATGAGCAAGTCATAAAGTTATCCATCAAGCACATCATCAGACACGGCATAAACCTGACTATTTCGTTCACCTTGGAAAATGCACATCTCATCATATCATGATATTGGTTGTACGGGTTAGGCTAACGCCTTTATGCACTGCGGCCAGATTGATCTTGTTACTTAATTATAAGTATTTGGTATACCGAGGAATCGGACCACCAGCTCCTTAGGAGGAAGCAATTGTAGGTCTTCCTCCTCGCGTAGGTACGAGCCCAGGATTCTGTGTCTTCTGCGGCCTAATGCCTCACAGTTGATGATTAAGTGTTCCATAGACTCCTCTTCATCACAGCAAATTCTGCCCATTTTTTGGCATAAAACTCTGCCTTATGGTTTCCTTCGTGTCTCTCATGTCGTGGTACCCAAATCAGTGAGACCTGATTATGAGTGGCCAGTTTGTTGAGTGCATTGTTACACTCTATTAGGACTTTTGACTTGAATGTGAAGCTATTCAAGGCTTTGCGAACCGATTGGCTGTCAGCAAGTGTTTTAATTTTTACTTTCTCGAATCCTCTTTCGGATGTGACTTCCACTGTTTCCATTATGGCGAAGAGCTCCGCATGGAAAATTATGGTATCTGTACTTAGTGTTAGGGATTTGCGTGCTCTAGGCCCCATTATTCCTGCTCCTAGTCTTTGGAGCGTTTTGGAACCATTTGTGTACCATTTCTGTGAGTCATAATTTAGCCATGTTGAGTTAAAGTTCTACTCTTCCCTAGATGGGAAGATAACTTTGTATCTCTTTATAAAATTAAGTACGGGTTCCGTGTTGTCATTTGCCTGGGTTATGCATACTGCATGTTGAACCCTGTTCAAGATATAGAGGTGTCCAGTAAGATCTCTCGGTTTAAGTTTTTCTTTCATATCAAAAGAGAGTGCTTGCATACGAGGGGTGCCTTTTATATTTCGGGATTTGGCAACCCTGGTGTTGCAATCTGACAACTGACAGCTGTATCGCAAAATTTGACATTTTTTGGCTTTTACGTAATCAGAACGTTTTGAAATACCCGCGCTATTTGTGTTGTTTACAGTAACTTAAAAGATTCATCTCGGTCCAAAAATGGAATTAAATCGTGAACATTTTCGTGCGATTATTTTTTACAACTTTCGACGTGAATTAACTCAGCAACATTGCATGGATGAACTTAATTCATTTTTTAGCGATGAAGCTCCATCAAGGACCAGTGTTTATCGATGGTATGGTGAATTCAATCGTGGCCGTAGTTCACTCCAAGACGAATTTCGTGAAGGTCGTCCAAAATCAGTTGTTGTTCCGAAAACCATTGATGCTGTGCGCGAACTGACATTGCAAGATCGTCATGTGACCTATCGTGAGATTGAGACAATTTTAGGCATTAGTGGGACCAGCATACATTCAATATTGCATAAACATTTGACTGTCAAAAAAATTTGTTCGCGTTGGATCCCACACAATTTGTCAATCGCTCAAAAAAAGGCTCGTGTCGATTGGTCGAAGGAAATGCTTAAAAAATACGACCGCGGGGCTTCGAAACACGTCTATGACATCGTGACAGGTGATGAATCATGGATTTACGCGTATGAGCCCGAAAGTAAACAGCAGTCGACTGTATGGGTGTTTCAAGATGAGCCAAATCCAACAAAAGTTGTTCGCGCACGAAGCACTTCCAAGCAAATGGTCGCCTGTTTTTTCGGAAAAACTGGACATGTCGCAACCGTACCACTAGAACAACGCAGAACAGTAAATTCTGAGTGGTACACAACCATTTGTTTGCCAGTTGTTTTCCAAGAAATTAGGAAAACCAATCGCCAAAGACGGATCACTCTTCACCAGGACAATGCGAGCTCTCACACATCGGCTCAAACAACTGCATTTTTGAGCACCCAAAACATCGAATTAATGGGTCATCCGCCGTATAGTCCTGACTTGGCACCGAATGACTTCTTTTTATTCCCGTACGCTAAAAGCAAACTGAGAGGTCAACGTTTTTCGACACCTGAAGAAGCGGTTGCGGCATTCAGAATTCATGTTTTGGAGGTACCTCATTCAGAGTGGCAAAAGTGCTTCGACAATTGGTTCAAACGCATGCAAAAGTGTATAGATCTTCATGGAGAATATTTTGAAAAACAATAAAGTGATTTTCGATGATTAAAATTTGTTTTTGTTCTCTAATCCCGACATATAAAAGGCAACCCTCGTAGTATCATAGCTTCCTCTTGTATTGCTAAATGTAGCGGTGGTAAATTTAAAAGCGCTTCCATGCCAGCAGTTGGGGTAGTTCTCATGGCCTCTGTTATGCTTAGGCATGCCAGCCTTTGTGGTTTTTACAGTTTTGATATAGCAGTAGTTTGATTTGTTTTGTATCATTGTACTCAACCTCTTGTGGTGTGCCCTCTAAGAAAGAGCACGTGAATGCGAGTGTTGTATTGCTCTTAATGATATTCACTTGCAAACGTGGTTTACAGCGCATCTCAGCATACGGCTTAAATTCAGATTCAGCCTCAGTATCTACAGTGCGGTTGACATTGCAGTTAGTGACGATTTTCTCTTGACGAGTTTGCTTAACCAACTCCACGTCGGCGCCCTCGAGCTTCATGCTAAATCCATTCAAAGTGGTGGGTATTGTCTTGATCTTTTGCAAAATTTCTTCTATGAGGAATTCCGCAAGCTCACGTTCTTCTTTGCTGTGCATGTGTTTGGCGCCTCCGCAACCGCACCTGCAGCTTAGGCTGCTCCAGAAGCATTGGAATTTTTGCACAAGTGCCAAAGTTTTCGGGTGAAGTCACGTTTAGCAAAGACATTTTTCAATGCATTTGAAGAGTTGGCGGCAATCAGACAAAGATTTTGTTAAATTACTCAGTTTGTTTAAATTTAATTTTGCTTTTCGTATTGTAATTAAAATTGAATAGCTGTTTAGACCTTTAAAAAATATTTTATTCCAGTTTAAACAGGTTGAAAGTCATAAAAGTGAATTATCTGATTTACTTTTAAATATATATTAGCACAAATCTACAAGTAATCCGTATTGTAGGTAAAAGTGTATATAATTTGAGGTTTTGGAAATGACTAAAGCTCATTAATGAAGTTATCGCAAATCATCTTATTGCAAGGCAAACGTTGCAAAAAAAGTTCATTGGCCTAATTTTGAAGTAAATACAATTTTGTAATACAAAATAAATAAAAACAAAAGCGATTGCGCGTACCGAGTGAGCTTAAGGGTGGCTCTATTTCAAAGCTGCTACGAGGGCATTATCTCCTCAGAGACACATTTTACTATATTACATAAAGGCTTAGCGCTCAGCTTTATTTCGAAAATACCCTTTTCGAAACCTATAGACTTTATGGTTGACATCCTTTCGACGGTTGCCCATCTTACCGCTGTGAAGGGCTTAAGTAGGGTCAATGAACCAAGGAGCTATGCCATCTTAGGCCACGTTGGATAGGTCTTTGGAGAAACTCCGAAAACTAAAATGCAACCAATTCCCAAGTCAAAATGTGCTTGGAATCGTGTCGAGGACTGAATGGTACAGGGAATCAAAATATGTGCATCGCTAACGGAGTTTCCCTCTCGAATACCTGGCCGCATTCGAGAGTAACTGTGGCCTTACTGCGGTATGGGGCGCTGCCGCGGAGGACCCCATTGTTTCCCCTTTATAATCGTAGGTTGTGGAGCTTGACGCACGTCAGGCAAAACAACCGTAAAAACCAGATGATGTCAACTAATAATAAGAAGAATATAAGTAAATTCGTGCCGCGCTGCGTCACAATACGCACTTCTGAAGAGGACAATCTGCTGGCTTCCAGCCAAGATACGGCTGAGTTGGTAAAGAGTAAAGAAAGTGCCAGCCATAGCACTCCTTTACCAAACAAACAATAACAACAAACTCAAACAAACAACAACAACAACAACAAACTCAAATAAAAACACTACAAAAACCATTAGACGGCGGCACTCAGCAAGAGAGCCAGTCCACGAAAAAACCCAAGTCAGAGGGTCTTATCATGAAGTCTGGCTATACGAAGGATCGGTTCATTCATCAAGCAAGATTGCTAAAAATGAACTAGCTGCAGCAGCTGATGAGCGTGACGCGGCTGACAAAGCTAAATATACACAGGTGGTAAAGAAATATGAAGAGTTCATATAAAAAAAAAAACACCAGTCCAACGGTTAGACGCGATAGAAGTGAAACCTTCCGTAAAACAAACTGAGAGAGAATAAGACGAAAGCAGCATTAGGAGCAAGATAATTATAGGTTCATTATAATATTGCTATAAAGTTCATATTTTATTTTCTTCATTTTATTATTATTCATCCTCAATGTTTTCAATTTCAACAAATGATACGAGTGGCTTATGATAGCTAAAATATGATACAAATGCTTTGGTTTCGATGTTGTCAACATATCTTTGAAATACCGCGTCAATGGTTGTTTTTGATCGTGTTGTCGATTCAGTGCGATTGTTACACATTTTTAAATTGAATGTTGTATTGAGAACGTCAATTAAAGGAACCGCTGTGTCCAATGCAAAATTTACGTTAAAATCGCCACTTAAAATCATTGGAACTTTATCGTAATCTTTTCTAAGTTTCCGCGATACTTCTGGTGTATACTTTATTAAATTTTCGTGAATGAATTCCGTGATGCTATTTATTGATTTTTTTTTCTGTCGATATTCACGACACTTTTCTGCATTATTTTTAGGCATAATTGCGGTAAATATTTAAAAATGAAAATATTTACTAATATAAAAATACACACGCGGTTGCTATTATGAACGTCCCCAGCAAAACCTGCGTGACCGAAACTCTAACACAATTACATTTTTTTGAATGTTACAAACACATATGCACGCAGGTTTTGCTGGGGCGTAACCGAAACTCTAACACAATTACACATATGCACTCGTATTTGTTTGAAAATCGACTTTTTTTTTTGGTTCTCCGTCACCTTTGGAAAATATGTAAACAGTAAGCAAACTTTATTCATATGTTTTTCCTCATTTTTGCATCAGTAAAATTAAACAAACGCCGTAGCCGAATGGGTTGGTGCGTGACTACTATTCAGAATTCACAGAGAGAACGTCAGTTCGAATCTCGGTGAAAACACCAAAATTAAGGAAAACTATTTTTCTAATAGCGCTCACCCCTCAGCAGGCAATGGCAAAACACCGAGTGTATTTCTGCCATGAAAAAAGCTCCTCATAAACATATCATAAAATAAAATAACTGTATAAAAAATTTTTTTTTCTTGTGATTCGAACCAAGGATTTTGGATCGGAAGCTCACATTGCTAGCCGCTCGGCTATCGCGCCATGCTGTCGGCGCTGGCCTAAAAGTTATTTAGTTCGTCGCTACGTTTATATGTAATATTCGTAGCCAAGAGTGTCGCTTTTTTCGTTTCACTTTTTCTCAAATCATTCCCAACGATTCTAAAGAAGTTTTCACTTCAAAAAACCGAAAAGAAACGTCTATGGTTGGCTTTTTGTTTTGGGCGTAGTGAGGCAGAATTCACATTCCGCACTCCATAAGTATGACTCCAGTCTTCGTTCGTTTTCTTGACTGTCCTTATCTCGACTTAGCATATCTGCATAGCTATGACCCTCTGCGCACTTTACTACAACAGATTCTAGTTTTACATGACGTATTGGCGGCTTGTTCTGTTTTTTGGCACGGCTGGCTTATCTTTAGGCTTATTTTGTTTATTTTTCTTAATTATGTCAGCCCTCATCTTTTTTTTTTGAGAGTCCTTTTTTGTTCCCACTACGCTCTTTAGCCCTGGGTTTCTTACAGCTATCGGAGGCCGCTGAACTGGTTGCCGGTTGCTTCAGGTTTGCCGTTGTAGGCGTGTGAATATCGACTGCTGGCTGGGTGACAGCATTCTTGTGCTGAGTTGAGATTCCCTTTTCGCCTTCTGCTGCCTTCCATGAATGTCTGTAGTTTAGCGTCACTCTATGGATTGGATACTCCAACTTTAACTTCGTTGCTGATGTTTTTTTGGCGTCTGAACACCAGTTGCATAATATTTAGCACGAGCAATCTGCATTGGGAGATCGCATCCTCCTCAGTTTTTTTATCAGATCGAGCCGAGCAGACGTTTCAGCTCGGACTGTGTTGCCGTTTGCTGGGATGGAAGTGACGAGCGGTTCTATTGTTGCATGAGAACTGGTTGGCATTTGTTACTACAATCAGCCCTTCAATGCTGATACTGGAGGCATCTTTCGTCTGAGAACTGATTTTTGCGTGATGCTATTTGCAAAACCATCAGCTTTGACGGCCTTGAGCGCAGTGTGAGTTGATCCGCTTCGAGCTGCATTCAGAATCGGTGCATTCTTTACCGGCGGATATCTTCGAAGTAGGCTAATTCTTCTAAAGGCCACTTCTGGATCCTCACTGTCCTCATTGCGTCTACCTTTTCTCTCTTCTTTCCTTCCTTTCTTTCATCTGTTGTTTTCTCGTTCCCTTCCTTTTGTTGTTTTTGTTTTAAATTACCATTCAGTCTCAGTTCTATTGGGTCCCGACTTCAGGCCGCTATCCTCAAACGAAAGTACAAATTCCCTAAATGCCCCCATGGCAATCCACGCAGGCTGGCTGGCCATGCAAGGATTGACGCTACGCTTCATGGCCAATAGAGTTCACAGCCAAGACGGAAGCGAGTCAGGATTTCTTAACTGAGCCTCCACCACCAACTTAATGGTGACATATGAGGAACGAAGGCTTGCCAAAGTTTTAACAGCACGGGGGCGATGCAGCATTAGCCCGGGATCCGTTTCGGCAAGATGACATTCTTGTTGACTAAAGTCCCTGAATACTACAGTAACCAGCCATACCTTGCTTTGTAATGAGGCACTCAAATGTATTTCAAGATTCTTTTGCACTCAAAAGCTCGCATATCTACATTTAGAGTTGCTTGAGTTGCCATGGTAATTTGCAAGCAGGTTATTTGCATTTAATTCTGAACTACCCAAGGTTAGGTTAGGTTAGCCTGGTTGGCAACAAGCCACGCATAGACCTACCCTAATAATATTATAAAAGAAAAAAAATATGAGCGAGCAATAAAATATGTAAAAAGCAGAACTTTGCACTAAAGTGCCCCTTAATTTTAAGATTTCGCAAAAAGAAGTGAAACAGTTTTTTCTAAATTATCACGTAACGTATGGAAACATCTCTGTTTAGGCAACACTGATATTTTTTTTTAATAAGCCAGATCAGAATATGCGTTCTGGGGGAAGGCAATAACTGTAATGAGTGCACCATGAAAGCGGCAACATTTTAATCGCACAGCACAGTTAGTATTTGTCTCGGGTGCTCTGCAGATGTGAAGTGATTTTTTCAAAGATTTATAATTCATTAATGAAAATAAAATCGAATAAGGCAACGGAAATCTAGAAAACGCGATAAAACGACAACAAAAAAAATGTTAGTAAATTTATTGAATTCAGCTCTTCTTATTGATTGACGCGATAACCGCTTACGCGATTTTAGCCAAGTTTAACGAAGCGCGCCAGTCATTGTTTCTTTCTCGTGCTTACCGGCGCCAATTGGAACCACCGAGTGAAGCCAAGTCCTTCTCCGCCAGATCTTTCCAACGCAGAGAAGGCCTTCCTCTTCCTCTGCTCCCACCAGCTGGTACCGCGTTTTATACTTGAAGAGCCGGAGCGCTTGTGTTTAATTAAGTTACAACAACAAAATTCGTTATATATTTTCTGCAAAACGGTTTCGCACTATGGGATTTTCGACCATGAGCAGACATCACAACTATTTTACATGATTTTTCCACAATTCCCTATTTTGAATAGCCACAATGGAATGCTGCACATTCGCAAAATTTACAAAGATTCGGTCGCATACCTGCTTATAAAAACTATAAAAACTAAAGAACTCACAGGGTGACACGAAATTTTATCAGAAACCAGAGTATACTTGTCCAAAGGTTAACGTCGTACTGACGCCACAAATTCGTGGTCATATGTAATTACTTTGGTGGCTAAGGGCTCTAAAATATTTTAACTAAAAAACAAAGATTTTGTGATGATATTTGTGTGTCAAGTGAAGTTTCTTGCAAACAAAACATACACATCATCTTAAAGTTCACGGCTTCTTTTTTGGAGTTGAATGTGTTGTGTCATAGGCAAAAAGTAATAATTTTAATAAAAAAACCGGTGATTCTAAATTTTGGTTTACATAGTGAAGTATTCGAGATTTTTGTATACTAAATTACTAAACTTTAAAAGTTGAAATTCAAAACACAACTACAATCTGTGTGAGAAACAAGGAACCGCGATTGTTCATGAAGTATAAAAGATGATGCTTTCCATTTCAATTCAACCGGGCTATTCGGGTCATGTTCTTCGATTTCGATGTAACTCAAATATGTTGCTCTCTGGTCAAAATAATGAGACACGTATTTTTTTGTTCGCCCGAAAAAAAATTTTTTCAAGAGTTATCGGCAATTTTGTTTTTCGGCTCAAACTCGATTTTTTTTAATTATAGAAGAAAAAAATTTTTTTTAATTCCCATAACTTAGTCAAAAATGAACCGATTTTAATAATTCTGGGTTCAAAATGATCGTAATTACTTACACGAGCGACTTCATGCAGAAACAATTGCAAAAAAGAAGTTCAAAATGTTTTATTTTGCAAAAAACAAAAAGTGCGAAACAGGGTTTTTACTCAAAAATTCATTACTCAAAAACAACGCATTTTAGCTAATAGGCATTCAGCTCAGTTAAAGTTTGAGATGTCCTTTTGATTTAGAAAAAGTTATATATTAAAAAAAACAAAAATACACTTTTTGAAATATTGAATTTCGAAAATATTTAAATTTTTTTTCTTTTTTGCTAAATAAAAAATTTTCAACTACTTTTTTGCAATTGTTTCTACATGAAGTCGCTCGTGTAAGTAATTACGATCATTTTGAACCCAGAATTATTAAAATCGGTTCATTTTTGACTAAGTTATGGGCATTTAAAAAAAAATTTGTCTTATATTATATAATTAAAAAAAATCGAGTTTGAGCCGAAAAACAAAATTGCCGATAACTCTTGAAAAAAATTTTTTTCGGGCGAACAAAAAAATACGTGTCTCATTATTTTGACCAGAGAGCAACATATTTGAGTTACATCGAAATCGAAGAACATGACCCGAATAGCCCGGTTGAATTGAAATGGAAAGCATCAGATATATATTAAACATTTTTTTAAATAAAAGTATGTACAAAACTACGAGCCGCAATTACTCAATAAGCCGTGTAGTCTCCATCGTTGTCGAGTATAGCCTGTAGGGCGGGTCGATTTAAAAATCGCTCATTGCTCTGTGAAAATCGTATTCTAGGGATCAAAATAAGAAACTTTGCCGAAGGAACCATACCTCTAAAACGAATTCTGATGTCCCCCAAATTGGGGCGAACGAAAAATCCCACTTTGACCCATTTAGAGTGCTCCAATCGAGTCCAAATGTATGACCGACCCCCACTAACTTTGGACGGCCAATCCACCCATGTCAGTGGCACACCCCCTGGAACTCCCCTGGGGGGTTCCCCATACAATCATTTCAAAATATCACCATTTGGCCTTTACATGAGAAAAGAAACTAAAAAGTTCGACCCAAATTGGGGGACATCAGAATTCGTTTTAGAGGTATGGTTCCTTCGGCAAAGTTTCCTATTTTGATCCCTAGAATATGATTTTCACAGAGCAATGGGCGATATTTTTGTCTCCCCACAAATCGACCCGGCCTAATAGCCTGGCATCTTCTCGGCATGCTTTGAACCAGCTTTCCTGCATAGCTCGTCGACAAAGAGGACTAGATTTTGCGAACTTGACGCCGAGTTGCTTTAAGTAATGGACTGGCCTTCCGACAAGATGCATTTTCATAGTTCCCCACACATTTTCAAGGGGGTTGGCGTCTGGAGACTGGAAAGGCCAGTCCAATACTGTGACGCCATTTGTTAGTTTTGTTGTTTCTCAATGAGTTTTCTTGAGAGAAGAGGTTTTGATGATGTGGGATGGTAAGATATGGTCGCCTCCTTCAGTCGACGTTCGATGGTGTTGATAGTCATATCTATTCTCTTTTTAACAAGAACGGATTGTGCTTGACGTAGTCACAAAGAAGGGTCCCGCTTAAAAAGTTGGACGATCACTTTATTCTGCTTTTTTGTCGTCACTAGCTTCAAGCCGCGCTCGGAAGAGTCATCAACATTTTTGTTCTCCGCTGTTGGTATTCCGTTGATTCCACATCACAACAAACTTTTTTGAACCTTTAATCACTTTTGCAGCCCCGGCGTAAGATAATTTCGGCCCTTTCGAATGCGTGCATAAAAATACCGCCTCGAAACGCTTTGCGTACTTCTCACTCATTTTTGTTTGGTTGCGTTTATGGGAAAATTTCGAACGACACTAACCTTAGTTAGCCCTTGAGTGGGACTATTACGCAGCAAAAAGTAGAACGAAATATATCTTCAAGTTACAATACAAAGTCGGAATACAAATAACAATTTTGTAAAACTAGGTGTTTATAAAGGTGATTCTTCTCATATAATTAACACTCCGTTGGACACCTTTTTTATTTCCTTCCTTCCTTTTTTCGTCCTGTTCAAGGATCCTTTTTAAATGGTTATATTCATTAATCGATGAAAACTAAATTTAGGGAAGCTACCTGGAAGGTCAAGTCGTTAGTTATAATAGAAATATATTAAATTCACGTGCAAGGTCGAAAAAGTTTAACCTCTGGCTGCCCAAAGGGGGGTTTAAAAACATAAAAATATTCACCAAATGATGCAATTCACATTATAAAACTCAATTCCTACAAACATCTCAAATACACAGCAACAAACTAATTTATTAGCTGTATTACTTTCTAGAATCAGACTACGAAAATGTTTTCATCGATGCGAGAAGGGTCCCGAATGCATGCAACGGTGGTTGCACGAGTTGTCTCAAACGCTAGCAGAACCAAAAGCAAAATTGATTTACCCAGGAGCGCATTACAATATCGCACTTCTATGCTCGGAGTAGGAACGCATCGTACCAAACCATTGACTATTCAGGAGGCAGACAAGCAAAATCTTGGAAGAACTATGGGGTAAGTGAATGGGGAACGGGGGAAAAAAGAAATGGGAACAAACCTTCAACCATCAAATGATAAACCCAACGAGATCCACCAATACGGACAGCGTCCAATGTTTTTAACGTGAGCTCCTACCGACGATGGTCCGACACCACGGTGCTCAAAAGCACAACGGATGAAATCCATGCGTTGATCAGCGCTCCAAAAACGCAAAAAGCATTTAACGGTACCAATGGGCAGTGCGGAATGGACACACTAACTACCTTGGTGGGGTTCGAGGTCTGTCTAATCCTCTGCCGTACTATGGGTCCGGCACCCGGTTGCAAAGCAAATCCACATTGAGCCAAAAAAGCTCTACCCGCATTTGAATGTTAAACCACAACCACCACGATACCCCCCGAAGGGCCTACCCCAAGAACAGGTCGGAGTAAGCTCCGAGGGCCCTTGTTCCCCGTGGTACCAGATTTGAGTCTCCAAGTCAGACTTCGTAGGCAAGACTACTACCAGTTGAGCTTCCATACAGCTCTGAACTGGTGGCCATACCCCAACTTCCACAACAGCACACACAAACTAAAACTAAATAAAAACTAATCAATTGAACGCCTAAAATTTCTTCGCCGTCTAAAAACCTCACGCGCATATTGTCCTAACAGTTCGACATTCCGACGGCTGGCAGTCACACCACTCACATCATACCGTCCATCAGTCTAACTAATCCCCACACCCACAAGATCTCTAATGCTGAGTACATTGGGCATTCACAGAGGACATGCACCCAGCTCTCTCTTGCCGACCCTCAAGCCGAACCAACTCCTGTAAGGAGAAAACCCAGGCTAAGGGAAAATCCGAAAATCAGGATTTCCCCCATTAAAAGCGGACAGTAAGCAATCTAAAAATTTTGGGAGTCGATAGTTGGCTCTCCTTTTCTGCGCACACAACCGCAATTGTTGCTAAAGTCCAAAACAGCAACAAGGTCCTCAAACCGCTTGCCGGCAGTACTTTGGACAAAGAAATGTTGCTGGCGACCGGTTCTAAATCATGCTGCGCCTGTTTGCTCGCCTGGAAGTAGTGATTCGCAGTGGATATAGACATGAAAATATACTGCTATCAGGATAGCCACGGGATGCCTCTTGATGTCCCCCTTACAGCATCTACACAATGAGGCATAAATGCATAACAAAATGCTCAGCAAACAGTTTATACTCGATTACTACCGAAGGATTCATCACTGCGCATACTTGTTAGAACCTGAGTCGCCTTCCAGGCACGTCAGGAGGCATTTCTTCAAGTATTCTGACGAGATCCAGGACAAAACGAACTTACAACTACGGGACCGGACAGCATACAGACAGACGCTAAATGACATTCATTGGGAGACTCTTACCACCTTCCTAAACTTTCGACCTCTGAATGCCGTCATCGGAGTCCAACCGCCACCTATTGCAGATAAAAAGCTTCAGCTATACCGAGAGACCCGCCATTGCGTTCTGGATGCTGTAGCAGATTAAATTCCTACCTATCCTCGATTCCGACATACCTCACATATGGTTTGTGAAACATGTGAGGGCACACCGTACGATACGAACCACCTTTTCACATGCCCCATCAAACCTACTCACCTAACACCCCTCTTCCACCTGTCGAAACACCGCGTTATCTCGACCTACCGTTAGATTGGTTAGACGAAAACGACCGGTAACTACATCGCACTGATAGGGTTTAGTAAGCTAATACACCAACAACAACAACATTGACCCAACGATTGATCGACACAATTCACGCAATCCGCATGACGGATCACGTTTATTTTAGCGCCGGACGAAGATAGATGGAAGATTTTTAAGCATCGAGATCTAAAATTGCTCAGCTACATAAAAAATTCATCAGCTTTGCTGTTCTTCAGTATAGAAATAAAAAGTGTAAAGAACTCAATATGTAGCAAAAAGAAGGTGGCGCAAAATTAATCACCCATTACGAAGATTTACAATTTTTGCAAATGGCTGGCCGCAAGCCAAGGTATACCAAGGAAAACTTGAAGCCGAACAGTCGAAAGGGAAACTAGAAGGATCGGGAATAGCTGGAGCGAATTAAAGTACATTGCCAAGCATCACACAAGATGGCCCGTAGGCGTGGTTGATGTTCTATGTCCCACGATGGATTGAGGACTGGAAGAGAAATATACAGCGGCAGCGCGTAAAAGTCACAATAAAGATTTCCATCACTCAAAATCATTCTTTTTTAGAACAAAGTCATTTAAAAATGGAGTGAATGATTAATTTTGCGCCACCTTATATATTCAGTAAATCCTTTATAGTGAATATTACTATTCGAGCACTTATAATATTATCTTTCATTACTTTTTAGTACGAGTACTTTATCAACAACTGGAAATCTCGCTGTGCCCTTGACAATGGCAAAAAATGACATCTCTGAATTTATGGCTGTCTATCCAGGTAGTTGAAAAGAAAAATAATAAAAATTTCAGGGATTACTTAGCATAAACTCAGCCAAGGCGAATATATTAAAGTTAGTATCGGTAAATCAGCTGATTTGTTTTTGTTTTTTTCTTTCGCCGTGTTCGTGTAGCTGTCAGCGCAGAATGAAACACGGCGAATTCATTATTTGATTTTTACTTTGCCGTGACAATCAAATGTAAAAAAATATTGTTGTTGGTAGAGTGTCACCGCCTTTAATGAATGCGCCTTCGACTCAGCCGTTAATAAAAAAATAAAAAATAAATCTGATATTTTTTTCTTTCCTTTCATTTCTAACGAGTCTCAATTTATTTACAGCCGTTGTAAGCGAACTTACGGAGTTTGCTAATAGATATGAAAGCAAAGAGGCTGCAGAATGGTTCAAGAAGGTAGTGAATACCGATTTTCTAAACACATTTATCCAAAGTTATCCAGTATTCATACAAATATTTCCATTTCATAGGCTTTGCAGTACAACTTGTCACCGACCAACACAAAAAATAGTATAACTGCCGTTTTGACTTACAAAAATTTAGTGAAAAAGGATCAACTCACTGCAGAAAAATTAAGATTGGCGCATTTGCTTGGCTGGTGCCTCGAAGTGGTAGGCTTCTCGCTCTCACACTTCTGAAAAAAACGCATAATTTTTACTAACTCGAACTACATATATTTGTAAATTTGTATGTGCTCCACAGCTGCACTCCATGATCCTCATCACCGATGATATCTTGGACAACAGCACCACACGTCGGGGCCAGCCATGTTGGTATAAATTGGAAGACGTTGGTCTCAATGCTGTCAACGATGTGTTCATGATTGAAAATGGCATCTATGAACTACTCAAAAAACATTTCCGTCACTTGGACTGCTATGTGGAGCTGATCGAATTATTTCGCCAAAGTACCTTTAAATGCATGTTTGGGCAGTCAATGGATATGCTTGTCGGTCGAAGGAGTGTGACCACTTTCACTAGGGCCACATACGACGCAATTGCAATGAATAAAACTTCCAGCTACTTTTTCTATTTACCCATCGCACTGGCTTTACATTTGGCGAAGTGAGCAAGCAATTGAAATATTTATGAAAGTAAAACAAAAAATATTTTAAAAATCTTCATTTTTAGCGTTAAAGACCAACGAATTTTCAGCGAATGTGAAACCATTTCATTGGAGTTGGGTAATTATTGTCAAGCGCAAAATGATTTCCTTGATTGTTTTGGTAATCCCGAGTTTACTGGCAAGATTGGCACAGATATACAGGCCAATAAGTGTTCCTGGTTGGCGGTGGTGTGCATGGAATTGGCAAATCCGGCACAAAAGTCTATCATGGCAGAGTGTTATGGACAAAGTGGTAGGTATAAGGTGGCACAAAATTAATCATCCAATTGTGTTCTTGCATAACTTTTCTACTAAAAACAAATGTGAGGTTAGAGGTTAAATGTCTGCCCTAGCTTGGGGTCCACTTGTACAAATATTCAAAATTCGTCCGTTGTGATGCAATACAGGGGAAAGGAGTAGGGAAAGAAGAAGGAACCTTGGGATTAGCGGAAGGGGACCATGCACTTACGACGACGCCGACGTTCGTCCGTCATCAGCCGCAACAAACTACTGATGAACTTCACCAGATGTGTGATACTTAAACCCGCTATATCCGCAGGCGTAGCGAAAAATGGTCGACATCTTTGCCAGACGAGAGCAGGGCAGCTGAGAAGAAGGTGTTGAGATGATTCCACCTCGTCCTCAAGACAGCTTCTACAGAACGGACTTGAGGCAGTGCCAAGTCTCACCTCATGGACAACTAACACACAATGTCCGGTAAGGAGACCCACCAAATTCGAGAGCTGGGAGCCTTAGGGAACTCCTCCTCGAGCGTCCCCGATCTACTCGTGGCCAGAAGGATCTCGCGACCTTGCACGTTTGCGCACTAACCCAGCGCGCGCTGAGTTGACTCGAGGTCCATCTTTCTAGGGGTAGACCACAGGTTCTTAAGGAAACCCCAAAGTTCTCAGTCTAGCGAGCTCATCAGCCCAGCAGCTAAATACAAAAACAAATAATAATTTTAAGGGAAATCTATATTTTGACCTTTACGCGCTCCATTGCTTGTCTGTTCGTATACTGCACAAGTTAATCTCGAGGAAGGATGATTCCAACAGAGCTTTATAGCTGCTTACCGTCATTTTGTAGGCTAAAGTTTTTCATTTAAACGCGCCATAGTACGATATTGCTATTTAAAGCCCAGTACGATAGCTTCAAATGCAGGGTTTATCAGCATAATGGAAGTCTATCGTCCACCTTTGATTCTATATCTGGTGTTCAGCAAGGTTGCCTGATTTCTGCTCGGTGACGTGCTTTCAAGATCTGTAGACTGATGCCGCGGAGGCATACAATGGAACTCCAGCGTACATCTTGCAGACCACCAGATTACGCCGATGACATCTGTCTATTGTCCACAAAGCACTTTGACATGCAGAAGAAGCTCGACGTTTGGTGAAAGAATCAAACAAAGTCGGGCTCAAGATTAATGCGGAAAAAGACTAGATCGCTTGAAGTAAATGTCACGGATCCAAGCAGTAGCTTCAGCGTTATGAATTCTAGCATTCAAAACGTCAACAACTTCACCTACCTGGGAAATGTAATTTCTACGAACGGAGGTGCAGCGGACGACATACTCGTTCAAAGCCGAATCAGAAACAAAGCTCGCAGCGCGTTTGCTCAGCTGAACAAAATATGGAATTCTAAAGCGATTTTCACACATACAAAGCTGCGTATTTTCAACTCAAATGTAAAATCGAACCTTTTGTATGGCTGTGAGACCCGACTCATGATAAACTTGCTCGCAAATAAGCTACAAGTTTTTGTCAACAAATTTTTAAGACGTTTATTGCGGACTTGGTGACCCGGAACAATCAACAACAGAGAACTTTGGACGAATTGTAAGTAGTTACCCATCCAGACTGAAAAAAAGCAGCGGAAGTGGTTGTAGATTGGCCATACTCTTCGAAAGTATGCCACAGAAATATGCAAGCAAGCACTCGATTGGAGCCCGCAAGGCAGTAGAAAAAGAACTTAAGGCTGCAGGGAAATCTTTGAACGAAGTCAAGGTCCTCGTGATCGTTGGAAGCGTTTGTAGAGGCCCTATGTGGAGGACAGAAATTAAGAGATAGTACAATATACAAGGCGAAGTCCAAAATAAACAAGACTGAGCTAAAATAGAAACGACAGGAGCTTTGTTCTGATAACTTCGAGTTTATTTATTCACGGTTTTGCGCGATCTAAAAGCTTTTGGAAAGAGTTTTTCAGGTCATTGACCGGAATGTCCTTCAGGAGGTCGGTACAAGCCTTTTGGGTGGCCTCTACGGACGCAGTTCCCCATACCATCGCGGCTGTGATGTCGACTCAAGTACCTTTCCTCCTTCTTTCTTAAGTTATAGAAAAAGTAATTGTGTCCATCCGGCCTATCCAGATTGAACTTATTTTCGTCACTAAATACTACTTTTTCCCATTCACCGGAATCGTTTTTTGTAACAGGGTTGGAGCCATGCAACGCCACGTAAAATCGAGGCGACGTTCTTTGCGAAATTTATTCAAATTTTTTTTTTTTGTTGCACTGTTTGGTCTTCAGATGTGGCGCTTTTAATTCTTGAATAGCCTTTCGAGTAGTGGACTTGCTGGCTGCAAAATTTACTATTTCTTCAATTTTTGATGTTGAAAGGGCGGAATTTGATGCAATCTTAAGGATTCTGCGGGATTCCTTCGGTGTCAAAGACATCGCAGTTTTGATTTTGTAGTTCTTACAATAGGAAGCACCTTGTTTTTCGTAAAGCTCCACAAAACGTTGGGAGTTTCACTAATTTTTTTGGCAATTTGGCGATTTGAAAACGCCTCTGAGGTCATCGATTTGACCTTTACGCGATCTGTTAAACCTTTCTGCTTTCCCCATTTTATAAGAATTACGAATTTTTTTTTTTCATTTGTATGGAAACGCCCTATACTCGTAGCAGAAAACTTTTTGTTTCTGGTTAGTCAATCATTCTTCATACATTCACATTTCCCAATTTCAGATCCCCAGAAGATCGCGCGTGTTAAACAGCTCTACGAAGAATTGAAGATACCCAGCATCTATGCCAAATACGAAGCGGAAATATACAACAGAATACAAACTCGTATTCAACAAACATCGGATGATGTGCCACGTGAAGTTCTACAAGAAATACTTAACACAATTTATCGTAGGGAAGTGAAATAAAAACAAAATAAATTAATAAAACTGTGCTCGGATTCTCAACTTATTTATGGGCAAGCGTTTTGATTTAATAGTTGATCGTATTTAATTGGGGCCTTCTAAATGCAATGAAGCGAAGAACTCGGAATCAAGGCAATAAGTCGCGAACTTCGGAAATACCAGCAAATGTGAATCTGACATAGGTATAGTACTTCTGGTTACACTTCGTTACCTGCTATGCAGTTGGGTACCGATTTTCGTGATGTATGAGCGAAGTTTCATAGGAGAGAACTTGATGGGAGATATTTGATACTCTCCCCTATATTCAACCTCCACATACTATATGTACATGACTTTACTGCACTGAGTATTGCATTTCGAAAATGTTTTAGGGGTAAGCGGGATATTTCCTTGTTTACGAAGAAAAACTTCATATTTGAGGGACATAAGGCAGTGGATCGGTATACAGCGTGTTGGTACCCTCTTGGAAGCAGCTAGAAATTGCGAATCATTTTCAAATACAGTTTAAAATTTGTATTAAAAAAAAAAAAATAAAAATAAAAAAAATTAAAAAAAAATTGTAAAAAAAAAAATTTTATTGCTTTTAGATTGTAAAGGGTGGTTAAATTTCAAGGGCCAATGTTAAATGTGAACCACGCCGAAACGTCAATATTTTTTTTGCATTTCATTTGGTATTTTTTAATTTCAGACTAATTCAATTTGAACCAACCATGGAAAGATACACAATCGAGCAAAGCGTTCAAGTTATTCAGTTATTATGAAAACGGGCGTTCAAATCAAAATGCATATCGCGCACTTCGTGAAGAAAATCATCTTCAGTGATGAGGCACATTTTCACCTCAGTGGATTCGTCAATAAGCAGAATTACCGCATTTGGGCGAATGATAATCAAAGAGTGATTGCTGGGTATTGCATTTCGGAAATGTTTTAGGGGTAAGCGGGATATTTCCTTGTTTACAAAGAAAAACTTCATATTTGAGGCAGAAGGAAGAAGAGGTATCGGGCGTAAGCAGTTTTCTTGATTGAGGAACATAAGGCAGTGGATCGGTATACAACGTGTTAGTCCCCTCTCGGAAACAGTTAGAGAATCATTTTGAAATATAGTTTAAAATTTGTATTAAAACAAAAAACAAAAAAATTAAAAATAAAAGTTTTAAAAAAAATGTTATTACTTGTAGATTGTAGAGGGTGGTTAAATTTCAAGGACCGCTGTTGAATGTGAACCACGCCGAAACGACAAGATTTTTTCTGTATTTCATTTGACATTTTTTAATTTCAGACTAATTCAATTTGAACCATGGAAAGATACACAATCGAGCAATGCGTTAAAGTTA
Source organism: Anastrepha obliqua (assembly GCF_027943255.1). Lineage (NCBI taxonomy): Eukaryota > Metazoa > Arthropoda > Insecta > Diptera > Tephritidae > Anastrepha > Anastrepha obliqua. The sequence goes on from NC_072895.1 coordinate 25,838,951, forward strand.
TTCAGGCTTATTATGAAAACGGGCGTTCAAATCAAAATGCATAACGCGCACCTCGTCTTCATCTTCAACTTCAGTGATGAGGCACATTCTCACCTCAGTGGATTCGTCAATAAGCAGAATTGCCGCATTTGGGCGAATGATAATCCAAGAGTGATTGCCGAAAAACCAATGCACCCACAAAGAGTGACTGTTTGGTGCGGTTTATAGACCAGCGGCATCATTGGGCCGTATTTTTTCCAAAATGAGGCCGGTCAGGCAGTTACTGTCAATAGTGTTCGCTATCGTGAGATGATAACGAACTTTTTATGGCCCGCATTGGAAGATATGGATGTGGACGATATGTGGTTTCAACAGGACGGTGCCACTTGTCACACAACTAACGAAACAATGGCTCTTTTGCGCGAAAAATTTGATGGCCGAATAATCTCACCTCATTGGTGAGGTGATGTCCATTGGCCGCCAAAATCATGTGATTTGACACCGTTGCACTCCTTTCTTTGGAGTTATTTGAAAGAAAAGGTGTACGTCGATAAGCCAGCAACAAGTCAAGAGCTAAAGGATGAGATAATTCGGCACATTAACGGCATAGAACCTCAATTATGCCTCAGCGTCATCGAAAATTTTGACCATCGGATGGAGCTGTACCGCCGAGGCCGCGGCAGCCATTTGGCCGATATTTTTTTCCATATGTAATATAATTGAGCCATAACAATATTATCATAATTAAGAGAAATGACAATAATTTCCTAAAAAAATTGTATTTTACTCAAAATCAACACCGGCCCTTGAAACTTAACCATCCTTTATAATCGCTTAAATTCGATTATGAGCAAATAAAGAAGAAGAGGAGAGACCAGCTGGGGATCTTCCATTTTCTTATGAAAAGTGATGACTTCGACCAACCATCTCTCGTACACGTAATGCACTAGATTTCAGCTAAGAATGATAGGTTTAGCAGCATTGGCCAAGGTGCACGTTTTCAAGGTGGCGGCATTCGAGCAGTAACAACTTTTTTATATTAGAACTGTCAAGGGAAAGAGAATAGAAAAATGGAATAAATGACAAATAGATAAAATTACTTTATCGTGCATTCATAGCACCACAACCACTTTCCGCCTTTCCGTTATTCTGCCATTTCTGAATTAAGGCGAGTTGAAGAAAAAGAAATCAACTAATCCAATCACACAGCACCTACGCCTTGGGCTCTTTGGCCCTTAGCTATGGTGAAAAAGAAAATTGTGAGGGGTATTTCCGCTGCCACGTCACAGGACTCTCGGCAGTGGATTTCTGGCAAGGATAATATATGTATATCAGGTTTGCTCGTTAAGCTAAATACACACCAGGCAAACGTTGAAGCAACGTGTTGCCTTTGTTTAAGAAACACGTTGCGACCGTTGCTTCAATCTCAGTATTGTGTATAACTGTGGTGCAGGAAAGGTACAAGCGGAAGATACGTAAAATTTAATTTTTTAAATGATCGACGAAATACGAAAAATTACTTCCCTTATTATAATTGACGAACTTTTGTACGAAAATGAGGAAGAAGAGATGCAACAAAAGAAGAGAAAGAAAATTTGGTCCAAAAATTGGCTTTTAAAAAAAATCGAATTTTCGAACGACAGGCTGCTGAAAGAATTGAAGGAAAATGAGCCAGCGGACTATAAAAATTACATGAGGATGGACGAAGCCCTGTTTAGAAAATTGTTGGACTTCGTAAAGGCCAAAATAACGAAACAAGATACCACAATGAGAGAGGCAATATCAGCAGAAATTAGACTGGCAATAACTTAGCGGTATCTTGCAACAGGAAACTATTTTGCGGACTTGAAATTTTTATCAATTTTATTGTATTCATTTTTTAATTGTTCGTATGCTTTTTTTCTTAAATTTTTTTTTTTACATTTTTCACTACTTATATCCAACAGCTCTCTCAAATTTTTATATTCGTTAATAAAATTAACATAATTTTCATTATTTTCAATTGCCATTTTTTCCTTTTTCACTTTATTTTACTCCGCACGAACCTTCTTCTTCGCTTGTTTCCAACGAACTGAACGAGTAAAAGCAGTAAACAATGATACACACGAAACAACGGTTGCAGCAACCTATCCCAAAAATCAAATTTATTTGATATTTCAGGCAACGGTTGCAGCAACACGAAAATCAATTGGCAACACAGCTACACACGAGGTAACGGTTGCTTCAACATGGCCGTGTTGCTGCAACGGTTGCCTGGTGTGTATTTAGCTTTAGGTATAGTGAAAAAAAAAATTTGTTGAGAGGAACTTTGGACTCTACGTCATTCGTTTTGTGTTTCACTGAGCTAAAGTTAAGTTTTGTGAAACACAAAATGAATGACGTCGGCATATCTGTCAAATTCTCTCAGAGTCGAATAACGGTCTGCTAGGTAGAACACCTCTAAAAATCTTTCGCTGAGAGCCGGTTAACGGCCTGATATTGGTTACACCTCTAAAATATGTTTGTCATGGATTTGAGGTTAAAAAAATGTGTATGGGTATACGAGTGTTACCAACATAGAACTGATCACTAGTTTGACATATACATTTACTTATGGATAATAACAACTTGTAATAAAATGTCTTGTTTTTGTTGCAGACTTAAGGGGGGCGGGGGGTAAGGGATAAAAATCGATTTTTTTTTTGCATGTTATTGTAGTAAAACATTTCAAAAATACCGTGTTAAAATTTTAAGTCAATCCGAGCAAAACTTTTTAAGTTATAGAGCATAAAGCCGAGCCGCCTCAACAAACTTTAAACGCGGTTTTCTCGAACCTTTTTTTTAAAGTGCGTAGTCATTGGCATTTGAAAACTACTCAACCGATCCTTTTGAAACTTTTGCACACATATTTTACATATAAAAAACCTCCTCCCAACGTTTTTTTCGCCATTTTTTTTTATATTAAGGTGGTTTTACACCTACAAAATGGCGGCATTTTTTTGTCAAAAATCACTTTTTACTTCAAACGACTACCAAATGGCTGAAAATGAAAATAAATCGTCAAAATAAACGTTGGGAGGAAGTTTAACTCATACTTTAACTAAATTATTCGATTTTTTTGATCTCAGATGATTCTACGCTGAGATATGCTGACTACTGCAAAATGTATTTTTAAAAAGACGTCTACGTAAATGTGCTCTCATTCGCTCATTTTGCAATATTTTTACATGAAAATTTTATCAAATATTCTTGAAATGTTACTTTATAATATGCAACAACTTTTAATAAACTGACTTGAACCGTTTCGCTACAATAAATTCATGAAAAAAGTGTTTTTTTTTTAGCGTTTATCCCTTAACCCATAAATAAATCATATCACAAACAAGTAAATCCCAAAGGCTATTTTGAATTTGTGCTGAAGATGTAAAAATTATGCAATGTTTAGGCAAAATTCGGCTTTTGTTCGGCGAAGTCGAACTGGAACCGAACCGAACAGAACATTTGTGTCTCAACATGGCCGAAGGCGAAGCCACAGCAAATTCGCACCTACTTTTACAGCGCCAATTTTAGGGGAAGTGTATAGACTAACTTCCACTCCAAAAAAACTTCCACTAACATCAACTAAAGCATACAAACATATATTATTTGGGAGACTCAAAGCTTGGTTTGGCTTGCTGGTTCAACGCCTTAGTATTTTATGTTCATTGCTACAACAAAAAACACCTAAAACGAGTTGAAAGTCATAAAAGATGTTATCTGGCTGACTGATTAAGCGGCTACACACTCGGTAGGCTATGAAAAAAAAAAAAGAAATATGCATGCGTTTTTAGTTTTGCAAATTACGCGGATTCATCTGTTTCATATTCGCTTTTGTGTATGGGTGTGCGCGTGTGTGTGTGTGTAGCGATAAAGCCATCTAGGATCATCTAATAACAAGGCAAATGTGATGTTAGTTCAGCTCTGAAGTGAATACAACTCTTTGTCATTGCACGCCAATCAATTGCGCGTATCGGGGCGATGTTGAGTGCCCAGCAAAACCTGCGTGACCGAAACTCTAACACAATTACACTTTTTTGTATGTTACAAACACATATGCACTCGTATTTGTTTGAAAATCGATTTTTTTTTTTGATTCTCCGTCACCTTTGGAAAATGTGTAAGCAGTAAGCAAACTTTATTCATATGTTTTTCCGCATTTTTGCATCAATAGAAAAAAAAAACAAAAAAAAAAAAACGGCAAGTGGCTGTCAAAGCAATAAGTCAAAAAAATATCTTTTCTCTCTTTTTGATATCAAAGTAGGCCGAGAATCAAATTGTCAACCTTTGGCAAATGTGTAAGCAGTAAGCAAACTTTATTCATATATTTTTCCGCATTTTTGCATCAGTCAAAGTAAACAAACGCCGTAGCCGAATGAATTGGTGCGTGACTACTATTCAGAATTCACAGAGAGAACGTCAGTTCGAATCTCGGTGAAAGCAAAATTAATAAAAACATGTTTCTAATAGCGGTCGCCCATCAGCAGGCAATGGCAAAACACCGAGTGTATTTCTGCCATGAAAAAAATCTCCTCATAAACATATCATAAAACAAAATAAAATCTATATCTATATACATATATAAAAATGAAATGATGTTCGTTTGTACGCATTTTTTTGGGCCGATACGAGGCCAATTTTATTCGTTCTTTTTTCATATTATAGGGATCCACTAGGGGAAGGTTTTTAGCAAAAAAAAATTTCTTTTAAATATTTTCTTCATATAAAAAAAAGAAAAAATCAAAATATTGTACAAAACAAAACTTGCTCGATTCTTAGATTAAAGTAAGTTTCGAATCGACATTCATTTTATGTGTACAACTTTTTTTGAATTTTTCGTTATTGTATACGGAAATTTCAAATGATTCGAATGAAATTTTATTTTTTTATTTCTTCCATAAAATATTACACCTGTCGTTAGACAATAAGTAATTTGATTTACAAAAAGATGGAATGAGAGTGATATTGAAGGGCAAATGCCCCCAAGCTCATTTAGAAGAAATATATACATATTATTTAAAAACAAGTGGTTAACAAACAATGACAATATCATATACGATTAGTTGACAATTGACTACAAGGATTTTGCAAGATCTGTTGGTGTTTGACGGTTAAGCCGACTTTGGGTAGATTTTTCTTTATTTGGTAGTCTTCTCATCATAGGATTTGTATGCGTTAATAGTCTACTTATGTGTCTTCTGCTAGCGCTTTGTATTGTTTCATCAATAGTATCGATGTCAAGGTCGCGATGAATATCTGCGTTAGGTACATATGTACCAAGGTGCATTAGTTAAGGTCCTAAGTATTTTTGAAAATAATGTTTCAATTCAATTGAGCAATGCTTTCTTTGACCAATCCTATATGGAAATGAATGCGTTTGCAAACGATGTTTTCGGCTATGAACAAATGTTGGAATCGAATGAAAAAGGAAAGAAACGCGAAATGATAAAAAAAATTCTTGAAAAATTTAAAATGAATGGTGCTTCATTGGAAAAATTCAAAGGTAATAAGAACATACACAAGATAAAGTTAGAATTCGAATTTTTAGATTTATTTTGTTTATTTCTCATTTTTTCAGAAGTACACCACACAACAACTCATTCCAACTCTGATTTTGAAATCCTGTTGGAATTGGTGATCGATAATTTTGTCACTATAATGGTCAATGGAAATTTGCGTGTATCAGACCCTGCATATTATTTACCATATCAACTTTTTATGGAACATATGGACCAAATGAACACAAAAAAATAATTTAGTTTTGTTTTGATTTTTTGCAACATTTTGGTTTTCAGTTAATACAATAAAAACAATATTGTTTTTTCGTGAACACAAAATTCTAAATTTATTACGTTGTTTGTTTAGAATTTTTTTAGAAAAAAAGTAAATTTTTTGGTTTTGAGGAAATTTGTTTATTGTTGCTATTTGTGAAAGCGTAGCTATTTGTAAGTATTTGACTATAATCCTAAAAGTTAATGGAATACCACTATGACACATAGAAAACATTTTTTCAAAGGGGTGTTTTTCGAAAATTATAAAAAAAATTGTTTTCAAAAATTTTGAAGAAATAAAGTAAAATAAAAAAATTTCCTCAAAAAGATAAAAGAAATTTCTTCGAAGAGGTGTTTTTCTAAAATTACAAAAAAAAAAATTTCAAAAATTTTAAACAAATAAAATAAAATTAAACTTTTTCAAGGTTATGAAATTTTTTCAAAACAAAATTTTCTGAAAACCAAACAAAATTTAAAAAAAAAAAATGGTGTTTTCAAAGCATTTGATATTCCACTATTAATAGAGAATACATTTTTTCGAGGGGGTGTTTTTCAAAGCGGAAAAAAATCTTTTTTAACAAATCAATTTAAACTTTTACAAACGTTAAATTAAAAAAAAATAGTTTTTTTCAAAATATTTAATTTTCAGCAATTAACTGAGAAGAAATTTGTTAGAGCGAAGTATTTTTCAAAACTTCAAAAAACACTTTTTAACCAAAAAAAAATAAACCTTTTTTCAAAAACAACAGGAATGATAACATTGCCTAACAATTTCTGCACTTTTGCACAGTCTAAAGAGGCATTGATACAGAGTGTATTTCCAAACATAGTTCAACATTACCAAAACCATGATTGACTCAGCGAAAGAGCAATTTTAGCTGGGAAAAATAAGGGCGTCAATGATATAAATTCAGCTATTTTAGATCAAATACCTGGTGACATAGTTGCGTATAAGTCAATGGACACTATTACTGATCAAGATGAGGTCGTAAATTATCCAACTGAATTCTTAAACTCACTCGATTTGCCAGGCTTAACACCTCATAATTTACGATTAAAAATTGGAGCACCGATTATTATGCTGCGCAATAGTAATGTGCCCCGACTTTGCAACGGTACCAGACTCGCTGTGAAGAAGCTAATGGGTAACGTTATCGAAGCAACAATTTTGAAAGGGAAGTACAAAGGAGAAGACATTTTGATACCCTGAATTCCACTGATTCCTGCGGATTTACCATTCGATTTCAAACGTTTGCAGTTCCCTATTCGCCTTGCCTTCGCTATGAGAATTAATAAGGCGCAAGGACAGTCTCTACAAATGTGCGGTATTAATTTAGAATACTCAATTTTTTCTCATGGACAATTGTATGTAGCTTGCTCACGAGTTGGCAAACCATCGTCATTATTCACGCGAAAGATGAAAACGTTGTCTACCAAAAAGTGTTACAATAAAGTTCGAATGAAATTGTATCAAAGAATTTGCTTTGTTTCGTATTAATTTTATTCTCTTTCAGCAAATCATTGAATTTATCGTCTAGCGAAGCGGGCGAGGGTACGCTAGTATTTTATATAAAAAGAAGTTACAATACATTTCCTTGGTAATCTTATAACTCAAGAACCGCCGAACCGATTAACACAAAAATTTCAGAGTTCTTTTCTATCTTTGAGGAGGTGGTTTGTGTGAAGTTTGATTGAAATCGGTGCAGCCGTTCCTGAGTTATGACATTTTATGTGAGTAATGGTTTCCTCTCATACGAAATGCCTATATGGGAAAAACAACAACAAATACACAGCCGCTTATGAGCGTACCGCTTATGAGTTGTACTGTTGTGGTTGTAAGTATATTATGTTAATATTAATTTTGGACGAAAATATAATAAAAACTGGAGCATTCAAGGAACTGGAAAAACATTTTTAACTTTATTTATTTTAGCATAATTTATTTAGCGTAAAAAATTGAAATGGAAATTAAAGAATCAAAGTTTAATTACAAGTTTTTATCGGCTCTTTCACCTTACCTGTATATAGGTGACCACCACAATCAAATTTTAAAAAAGTACAGAAAAGGCTATTGTGACATCTTTAGAAAGTATGTTGAATGAAAAAAATCAACTAATACAACTGTTTAAACATTTTACGAGTTCTATAAAGAAAACTTAATATGAAAAATTTCTTGCGATATAAAACAAACATTTTATGTATGTTGGTGCGAAGCCCACTGGGAAATGCTAGTAAATGTTTAAAAAAAAATTTTTTTTGTGATTCGAATCGACATCTTTAGAAAGTATGGTGAATGAAAAAATCAACTAATACAACTGTTTAAACATTTTACGAGTTCTATAAAGAAAACTTAATATGAAAAATTTCTTGCGATATAAAACAAACATTTTATGTATGGTGGTGCGAAGCCCACTGGGAAATGCTAGTAAATGTATAAAAAAAAATTTTTTTTTGTGATTCGAACCAAGGATTTTGGATCGGAACCCCACATTGCTAGCCGCTCGGCTATCGCGCTATGCTGTCGACGCTGGCCTAAAAGTTATTTTGTTCGTCGCTACGTTTATATGAAACTGGCACTGAAACGAATCCATATGTATGAAAGGGATAGAAGATCACAGGTACACAAAGTTTTTGGGACGATTTTCGCAACGCTCTTAACAATGTGATTGTAAAGAGGTGTGGTTAGTGACCGTGTAACGTGACCGGCACTCTTCTTGCTGGGTAGTGACCGTTTAACGATCACGCGTGCCGGTCACGTGACCGGCACTCTTCTTGCTGGGTGTGATCTTGTTTTAAAGCGGCTAAGCTTTCGTGTGCACTGTGCAGTCATATTTTGCCTTTGGTGCACTTCACATGTGCAGTGAATATATAATTTAGTATTTTTTTACTACAATTTGTAACTTCATTCAAATATTTATAATTTATATATAAAATAAAGTCGCAAGAAACGGGATTCGTTAATATTTGACTTGTGACAAAACCAAAAGTATCACACGAAATCACAAACGCAATAAATTGTAAGTAGTAAATTGTACTTTGGCGTAAAATATAACATAACTTCTGTTCGAAAAGACACGCAATTTGTGAAAACAGGGTCCGGCACTCGAAGTGTAACCAATTAAAAAGGCCACAAAGTTGGTTTGGAAAATGCCCGTTATTGTGAATAAGCTGCGCGAGCGGTCTGAAGTTGGTTACACTTCGAGTGCCAGATCCTGTCAAACAAAAACGGTTAAAATAATCAAATAAATTTCAATGGCAGCCAGTGCACATATCCCAATGCCTCGTTCAAACTGCAAAACAATGCCGCTTACGGAATCATCTTTCACTCGGTTATTTTGCAAGTTCGCCTTTATTGCCTCAAAACATTTTCTGCGAAATGGCGAAGCGGACTCGTGTCGTGCGCGCAACAAAAAGTCACAAACAGCCATTACAGGTGAATAACGACCTTGAAGAACGGTTCAAGAACATGATTTTTGGTCAAGTAGTCGTGCACAAGATGAGACAAGCGCCGTAGCTTTGCCATGGGAACAAAACCATTTGCGGCCTCTTCCAACGAATATTCTCTCTCAACTGATTCAGTACGCCAACAAACGTGCATAAACTCCCATTGACGTGGTAAATAAAAAACAAAACAAAAAAAAAGAACACTCAGCAAAGCCTTGATTCTAAATGGTGTTTGTCGTATTTTTTGAGCTTTAGTTCATCTGAGAAGCGCGGGAGTCGTGCCATTCCCAAATCATTGTACATAACGAGCTGAGAGTGTGACACCATAATTGACTCTTTACCTTTGCAATACGAGTACTCACACAACAATGTTGGTGTTCTTATAGCAGCATCAAATTCCCCATGCATGTACGGGGAATGCTGCTGGAGTGACAGTACTTGGCTGGCTATAAATCCAGGCCGTTCTGTTAAACTAGAACCGACTATCGAAGACTTAGAAGAAGACTATCGTCGGAACGCTCATGGTGAAAATCTTCAGAGCTAGTCTAATATTGGAATAATAGGTCTATGGATAAGTTCGTGCGGTTTTACAACAGATGGCGTAACTTGATTATTATTCCATCGATCCACATTTCCAAACATTCATTGGAGAGCTACTGTCGTAAGGCACAAACGTCAGTATAAGTTTTTTATTTGAAGCGTAAACAACAATATTTTTACCACACTTGAAAATGTCGAATTTCGTGCCAAATAATGTGTTTTTGCGGGGAATTCTTCTTCATTATTTTAATATGAAGAAAAAAGCAGCCGAAAGTCATCGTATCTTGGTGGAAGTTTATGGTGAGCATGCTCTAGCTGAGCGAACGTGCCGAAGAGGTTGCAAAAACTTTGGGAGTTGATCAATCAACCATTTCCAAACGTTTAAAAGCCATGGGAATGATCCGAAATTCAAATTTCGAAAAAAACCGCACGAACTTATTCATAGACCTATTACATTCCAAAGATATGGAGGAAAGTGAAGGTAATATTTATTCCTAAGGGAGGTAACAAACCCCCTGATTCTGCAAAATCTTACAGACCAATCAGTCTATCGTCGTTCATGTTAAAGACAATGGAAAAACTACTCGAATACCATCTAAGAGAAGAAGTAATCTTCAAAAAACCCCTTCATAAGCTGCAATTTGCTTACCAAAAAGGGAAATCCACAGTCACAGCACTGCACACACTCGTTGTCAATATAGAAAAGGCTCTAAATCAAAAAGAAATAGCCCTATGTTCCTTTATGGACATAGAGGGAGCCTTCGACAACGCAAATTACAAATCCATGGAAACAGCACTCGAAAAAAGAGGTGCAAACCCAATATTAACACATTGGATAAGCCAAATGCTTAATCAGAGGTTTATTAAAGCCTCGTTAGGCCAAGCTGAACTTAATGTCACAACAGTAAAGGGATGTCCGCAAGGAGGAGTTCTTTCTCCACTGCTATGATCCCTACTAGTTGATGACTTGGTGCAGCACCTAAACAATAAGGGATTTATAACCATTGGTTATGCAGATGACATATCTGTTATAATAAAAGGCAACCATGAAAGGACACTAACAGACTTAATGCAAAATGCCTTGAACGCAACATGGGAATGGTGTAAAAAGGAGGGGCTGTCGATCAACCCTAACAAAACCACAATAATCCCCTTCACAAGAAAAAGAAAGTTCGAGTTTCCTGCATTGAAAATAAATGAAACAGTGATAGAACTAAAGGAAGAGGTCAAATATCTAGGTTTAACCTTAGATAAAAAACTCACTTGGGAATCACATATAAATAATATAACAAAAAAAAAAAGCCACGAAATCCTTGTGGACAACCAAACAATTACTAGGGAGATCCTGGGGCCTCAACCCTAGTATGGCCCTCTGGATATACACCCAAATGGTTAGACCAATCATACTGTATGGGGCACTAGTATGGTGGAGCAAATCTATCCAACAAACAGCGATAACCAAACTGGGAAAAGTACAAAGGCTTGCTTGCCTATGCATCACAGGGGCTATGAGAACTACCCCAACAGCTGGCATGGAAGCACTCCTTAATCTCCCACCACTTCATATAGCAATCCAAGAGGAAGCAGCTACGCAAGCACTCATGCTACACATGAAAGAAAATTTCAAATTGGGCAACCTCACCGGTCACCTAAATATCCTAAATAAAATCAAAAACACCATAAGCATGGCTCAAGTTTCAGACCACATTGACCCAACCCTCTGTTTCACAAAAGGATACACAGTTACCTTTCCTGAGAGGATCGAGTGGAAAACAAACCCGAAATGGATGAATGATGATTCACAAAAATGGTACACTGATGGATCAAAAACACCTTATGGTGTAGGAGTAGGAGTAGTGGGGCCCAGAATCCACAAATCATACACTCTCACCAGGGACACCACTATCTTCCAAGCGGAACTATACGCAATAATGGAAGCAGTAAACATCATGCAACGTAGAAACCACAAAAGAGTAAAGATCAAAATACTCTCGGACAGCCAATCAGTTCTAAAAGCTTTAGATAGCTATACCTACAACTCAAAAACCCTCTTAGAATGCCACAAGGCACTCAATAATCTGGCATCCAAAAACAATGTTTCATTAATTTGGGTACCGGGACATGAGGGATATGACGGCAACGAAAAGGCAGACTTTCAAGCCAAAAAAGGGGCAGATGAAAACTTCATCGGACCTAGTCCTATGTTCGGATTCGAAAAAAGCAACCTAAAACAAAAAGTAAAATACTGGGCCAAAACTCTATTAAATCAGCATTGGAACAATGTAGAGGGTCTTAGACACTCCAAAAAGTTCCCAAGTTTCAACGCTAAAAGAGCTAACATGGCCCTCACGTTAAACAAAAAGAGCATTCGCACTCGCACAGGCGCCCTCACGGGTCACTTCACCTGCAACAAACACTTACATAAATTAGGCATAACTAACACCAGCACCTGCAGATTCTGCTGCGAAGATGAGGAGTCTATAGAACATCTCACTATCGAATGTCCGGGGTTGACGCATAGAAGGAAAAGGTTTTTAAACAAGTTCATGCTTACAGATGAAGACCTTCAATCACTCCCTCAGAAGAAGCTGGTACAATTCATAAGCATACTTAACAGTCAATAGACAGCATAGGGTGCACAATAGGTCAATATGGTCGCAGTGCTAAAGGGCCACACCTTAACCCTTTACAACCATTAACCATTAACCATCGTCCGAACGCTCACCTCTCGATTTTCGAGTACAGTCCCCCTAACTTTTTCGTTTTTTTATTCCTAAGTAACAGAGGTGTATGGACGACCGGAGCGAGACAATTCATAAACGAGAGTACCGACACATTTAATGAATATAAACTAACTGACCGATCCACAAATCTATAAAAAACTATGAAAATGTTAAATGACGATATCTGCCGGGGTACTTTTTAAGCAGAAGTTAACTAAAATGTTTATTGCAGCACATGATAGTACAACAAAAAAAAAATACATAAAAATAATAATAAAAAAAAAAACAATTAGTCAATGTTTTAACATCGAAATCTTTAATATATCCTGCTAATTAAGTATAATTATTTATATTTTCTTTCTTCAGAATTTAATTTAATTAAATGTTTAATATGAAATCAACCGCGCTTTTAAGATAAGTGTGACAACCAGCTCAAACGCAGTTTTTGCAAGGAGCGAAATTAACAGAAATGTGTTTTGTTTTTAATTTTTTTTTGTTTTTTTATTTATTTTTTGTGCAAATGGAATATTTTTGCCATTTTCGTTCTATAATTTGATCAAATTATATATTTTGAAAACTCAAAGCTTGATTGATTACAGCGCTGGTTCAACGCCTTTGTATTTTACTTTTATTAACATAGCAAAAAACACCCAAAACAGGCTAAAAGTCAGAAACAATTTCATGTTATTGATTAACTTAGAATGACCAGAATGAAGGATTGTTAGGAGGAACACAGACTCGCTTTCGTTTTTGTTTTTGCAAGTTAAGCAGGAAAAGTTTTTTCTAATAGTGGTCGCCCTTTGACAGGCAATGGCAAACCTCTGAGTGTATTTCTGCTAAGAAAAAATCTTATCATAAAAAAGCCATTTGCCGTTCGTAGGCGGCGCAAAAATGCATGCCCCTTCATTTGTGGAACAGCATTAATACGCGCACCACAAATAGGAGAAGGAGCTGGGCCAAACACCCTACAAAGGGTGCAAGCGCCAATTATAAGTATATACATATACACATATATATGTACATAAGCATGACGGAAAGAATAATGAGATGGCGCCTACCGCGGTCCCGTTACTTTGCGCTCAGCGAATTTGACAATGAGTTACATCGTTTTAGCACCAGTATGGCCAGATTACCATTTTCGTAACTTGATTTAGCTTTTTTTTTGTTTGTTATTTAGTCTCGGAGTTTTAGTTCTTTCTTCATTACATTTTTCTAGCCTGTTCTAATTAAAATGTAAAGTTTATAATTTTGTAAAATATACATTTTTTAATAATTATTTAAATAATTCACTCAGTTTTATTTAGCTTTACTTTTTTTTAACATCTGGTAGCATTGCCCGCGATTGCAGTTGTTGTTGGTGTTCTTCTGCTTTCGGCAGTCAAATCTCTCTCTCGCTACTGTAGAGTTGCCTAGCTTTGGATATAAAAACGCACTAAAATGCCCATTCAAAGAAAATAACCCAACAAATTTTTATTGAATCACTTAAAATGCGTGACAAATTGTCTTTAGAATGTGCGTTTTTTTAAATAAATCTGATATGCTTATGTACAATTTAATTTATGAGTTTTTTTGTTAAGCGAGACTCTTCTGTTAAGGGAACGACTTATTTGCTACATTTGAGGTTATGTAACTAGATAAGGTACTCTTTTTTTAAAAACGTCAGTATGGTTTCTTTAGTACTTTCTGGTATTTTGTGGCTTATTTTTACAATGAATACACCTCTTAATGCCCTATGTCCCACTAAGGATTGAGGACCGGATGAAACGATTACACCTCTATGGTTTTAATTCGCATTCAGTAAATTCAAACGCCTTTTAAAATGTGTAAAAAGGTTTTCAATCTTAAGAAGAGTTGAGAAAGGGACATTTAATATTCTTGCATAACCTTAAAAGGAGCAAAAAATTAAATTTACACTTTCAAAATATCAAATTTTATAAGAACCAACTAATTTTCATTAGCACTAAAATCGTCTCAGAGTGACCTTTTTTAACCTTCTTTTGTATAATAATACAGTTTTTTTTAACTTAAAGTTTCGGTAGCTTTAAATTAAAAAAAAAAAGAAACAAAGACGAAACTTAAAAATTTTTGCATTTTGGGTATAAAAAAGCACTAAATTTTTTGTGAAGAGCAAATGGTTGGCAATACTGCACAACTCGGAAAAACGTGACGTCACGCGCTCTCTGATGGGCGCAATCTTCTTTCTATCATTCTTGCATATACACATGTATACATAAGAAGTAGGAGATAGTTCTCGCTGCATTCGCTCTCTCCTCTCACTCATCGTCCTCTCTCTCAACTGCCATCTACAGCAGGACTTTAGAATGCGTACTGTACTGATTCTACTTTAGACAGCCCCATAGATTGAATTATATGAGAACAAAAACAAACAAAACTTCGTTGGCTAAAGCTGATTGAGTAGAAGAATATAAGCATGGCATTCTGAAGCGCTCTCTACACCCGATTCAGCCAAATTTTACCTAGCAATTTTCTTCCATACTCTATTATAAAATTATAAAAGCATCACATATTGAAAAGTTTTGACTGCTTATTTATTTTTTTTTTAATTTCAATTATTTGAATTCACTTTAAAATTTTGCCATATTATTCCCAGTTCGAAACTCGATTCACAAAAATTCAATAAATTTCCAACTTTTTAATCAGAATTTGGAAGCAAAAATTAGATACGCAGTTTTATAGTTCCTTAAATTTTAGTATGAAATATAAAATTAATATTATATTAAAGTTAAAAATAGTTTGCAGTAGCTCAAATTTCTCATGGATTTTTTTTTTCGTGACGGTGATGCGTATTTTCTCAGTAAACGAATGAGCAAATTTTGTTTTTTTGCACAACATCGTCAAGGAAAAATATCATCAATATTCAGCGAGAATTTTGGGTCACTTCAAACTTAGATTTTATTTCAGTATAATTAAATTAGCTTTAAAACTGCATTTCCTTACATTTACTATAAACTCGGAATTTTTAAATTCTGAATTTTTTAAATAAATAAACAGTAAATAAATGTTTACAAATTTTGTACAAAGTTCCAAATTTGGATTTATTTGGTTTTAGTTATAGGATAAAATATGTTTTTTACAAAAAAAAAAAAACATTTGAAATTAATTTTAAAAAAATATAGTGAAAACTTATCAGGGTCACATCATATTACCATTTAATTCTCCCACTCACTTTGTTTTTTCTATTGCAAAATGCATGAATCTCACTACATTTTATCCCTCTTATTCTGCATTCCAGCATTTGCGTATCTAAATTTAATAAATCATTACGAAATAATATTATAAATTATTAAAAAAAAAGCTTTCCCACACAAAATTATATTTTTGTGCAATTCAAAAACCAGATCTTCCTCTATCGTAATTTGAACCAGCGACTCACTGCATCAAAAAACAAAGTCCGCTCACGAGGCCTCTGTCGCCGATAACAGCGATTCTGTGCATATACTTTTCGGCGTTTATAGTTACAACATGGGCAGTGCGACGGCAGCGCTGTTAGCACAAAATTGAGCGACAACTGCCCCACTCTGCATCCATTTTGAATTAGTTCGGATTGAGTCGCGAAATGTTTACTATCGCACTAGCGCTGTAGACTTTTTACTGCAGGATGCACACACTCATCTTTAGTACCGTGAGTGGATGCGCATAAAATGTTGATGAGAACCCATAAAACTTGGTCATAAAATTATCTAGGGTCATGTAAAAGGAGTTGTTGCAAAAAGAGATGCAGAGATGATAAAAGCCAGTTTTCGCTGCTCCATGATGTCATTTGATTACGCGTATTGTAAGCGCTTGAGTGCGGTTTTATTTAAAAGCTGCTGAATTTTGAATTCACAGTGCAGTCGCATTTTTTAATTGGTGAATTTCGGGTGTGTAGTTATTAGTCTTCGAATCATTGGAAAACAATTTTTATAAAAGAAAAACAAGTAAGAAACACTGAATTCGGTGCGGCCCGTGTCAAGGTGCATTCATTAAAGGTGGTGGCACTAGACCAACAACAACGTTTTTTACGTTTGATTGTCATGGCAAAGTAGAAATCTAAGCGTGAATTCGCCTTGTTTCACTCTGTGTTGACAGCCACATGGACACGCGAAAGAAAATAAAAACAAATGAGCTGATTTACCGATACCACCTTTAATAAATTCGCCTTGGCCCGTACCGAATTTTTATACTCGAGCGCATTCTAGTAAAATTTAATTTGTGCTGGCTGTTCATTTTTAGTATCAAAAAAAAAAGGCATAGATAATAAGAGTTATAGCTGGTAATATCAGCGGGACGGACGGAAATTTAGTCTTAGCATATAAAAAGTTATTGTGGCACCGCATATTTAAAAAAATTGTGTTCTTCTTCTTCTTCTTTTGGTGAACTAAGTTTTACCAAATTTGAGTAATTTTGCGCCACTCTTTTTCAATTAACGTTATTTGAGAGGGGACGTGGTTTTTGACCAATTTCGCGATTGACATCTGCCTCCTCGCTCACAAACTCAACGACATGCAAGCGAAGGCGAACAGATTAGCCCCACTGGCACGCATTGTTGGACTGGAGGTCCACATCGCCAAGACAAAGGTAATGAGAGTCAACCACAATAAAGCCAGACACATAATGTTTGAAGGGTGCAAGAGGGAATTCGTCGAAAATTTCTGCCACATCGGCTGCACTATCACGATAGACGGCGGAGCAGAAGAAGTCAACTGCAGGCGAAACAAAGCAAACGCGGCGTTCGGGAAAATTCATACAGTATGGGCAGGTCCGCAAATATTCAGGTACTCTTAACTGCGAATATTCAGCTCATGTTTTTTTTCTAGAGGTGGCAAAAAGCATTGAAAGTCGAAAAGTGTGGGGCTTGTCTTTCAACTCACCCCCTAAAAACCCACCCCAGCCCCGTTTCCCTCCCGCGGGACAACCGTTAGGTAGTACTTCACGGTAGTATTCAGCTCATGTCTGAAGTCTGTATTGTTGTACGGCTGGAAATATGGCTGGTCTCTAACACCGTCATACAGAGGCTACAATCCTTCATCAACAAATGCCTGCGCATCATCTGTAGAATATTCTAGCCGAATACCAACAGCAACGATGCACTGTGGAGAGCGTCGAATGAGAAGACCAACCTATGGCATCAAATGCAGAGAGTGGCGATGGATAGGTCACATGTTGAGAAAACCACCAGATAACATCACGAGAATGGCACTGGACTGGAACCCGCAAGGGAGCATAGGTCGCGGTCGGCCAAAGATTCCTTGGAGAAGGTTGACAGCCCAATTTGAAATGATGCAACTGAGTGAAATCTTTTACCTACCTAGGCTTCAAACTGAGTAGAGACAATCAAACAAGCCTCAGCATCGATGAGCGAACTCAAGCAGCTAGCAGATCGCACATGTCCTAACGAAACCCAAACCCGCGTCAAATCGAAACTACTAAACAGGCAATGCCAATTGATTCTGTACAAAACCATCACTAGACCAGTCTTATGCAATGGAACTGGATCGTGGACGCTAATTGAAGCAGATAAAGCAAAACTGCAAACATTCGAACAAAAAATACTCAGACAAATTTTTGGAGGAATCAAAGACCACGACGAGTGATCTAAATATGAGGTGGAACGACGAACTTATAAATGGAGAGATTATTACCATATACGAGTCATCAAAGCGCACCAGTTATATAACAAGAATAGAGGGTACGAGGGCGCAGAAGAAAATTGTAGAAACCAGGGAGTTCAAGACTAGAGCAAGAGGAAGATCGGAAGCAAGATGGTCGACGAACTAGGGGAGGACATAAGTAAACTTGGGATAAGAAATGGGGGAAATAGTGACAAACAATCGAGATGTATGGAGGTCCCACGTGCAGCAGGCAAAAGCTTGTAAAGAGATGTAGTGTCAAAAGATGAAATAAAGAGCCATATTTTGAATCAAAATAGTTAAAGGACTGGTAGCGACAGGCTAATCACCTACCCTGTCAAAAATCAATAGATAAAGGGGGAACACCACTGTGAATGCGTGAAAATTAAGTGATTTTCATAAATTTTTTTTTATAAGTAGGGATGATTATTTGATGATCGGACAAACTATAATTTATTTAACATATATTCAACTATACTGACACAAATTTTTATTAAAAACTATTAAAAATTACAATTGCTATTAATATAAATGCAATGACGTCATAAAAAACTGATGCACCCTGGTGCCCACGATACAGCGCTGAAAAATCATCTGAAAGCAAAAACCAAAAACATTCTCAATCTATACATCAATGGCTATCGTCGTACGTGGTGAGCAAATGGTGCAAGCTTGAAAAATGAGTCTGTGTTTTTGCCCTTTTTTTGTTTTCGAAAAAATATTAATATTAATTTTTGGAATATTATATTAAAAAACGGCTTTGTACGACTGTAGCCAATACATGTACAAAAATTAAAAAAAAAAAAAAAAAAATTAAAATCGGTTCATAAGTCTACAGGAAATCGAGGCCACCGTGTTCAGAAAAGGCGTTTTCAGAAAAACGCGCATAAAGTTTTCATTGGCCGTTGTAACTCCCTCCCTGCACTTATTATATTGGGTATAACTTTGTCAATTTTCAAGACTTTAAGTTAAATTTTTTTTACATATTTTTGAATATATCTACTTTAAGAAAATCCAAAAAAAATCGATTTTTTTGAAAAATCACAGTGGTGTTCCCCCTTAACGTAACCAACGCAAGACAAATGTTTTGTCGAAGCCCTATGCTCCCGAAAGGAGTGAATAAGAAAAAAGTTAAAGTGGAAAGAATGTTTTTTAAACAACTTCTAGGCGCATCGATTGAAAGCCCCTTTATTTTCTAAAAGAAAAGTGATAAAAATATCTCTTTCGCATTATTCTCAATACATTGCCCAGTTCCCGTTGTTGTCAATAATGGCTTGGCAGCTTCTGCTATAACTTTGGCTCAATTCTTCGAATATGTCCCAACGTAAACTCTCTCTAAATCCGTTTTCATGCCAAAGTGTGCTGCTGTTGATATTTTCTTCCTGTAACCTTTTGCTGCATTTCGAATAAATTTGGACCTTGAGACCACAGTGTGGGATCGTTGCTCGCCTTCATGTAAAATTCAATTATTATTTTGCGATCCACACAACATTTCAGCAGACTTCAAATCATCAGCAAATCATCCAAATGTGAAAATGATGACGATCTAGTGAAATTTTGTGAGAATAAACGAATTTTCTTTCGACAAGGTTAACTTTAGTTTTAGAATTAAAAAATATTTTATTGACCTTTCCATCAAATTTTAAAATAAAATTTACCACCAAAATTACAAAAAAATATGTAAAGTATATTTCCTAAATCTTTGTCTATCCACATCAATGTCTTAAAAGCTTATTCGTTTTTTTTTTTTAATATTATTTGCTGTTCAGAGGCGGTATCCCAATATGGGGTCTGGCATTTGTGAAAAAACATCAGCCGATAATTCTCTCACCATAGTGCCTATCCTGCCTGCCTAAATAACTTTGTGATCAGCAGCTAAGTTTCTCTGTAGCTAAACAGTTTTAGATCTCGCCTCTTACCACTTTTGGCTGCCGCTGAAATAAACATAATCCGTAGATGGGGATTACGCGCCTCGTATCGGCAGTGCGGAGATGTAAAACAAAGTTCGAAATTCCAAAGAAAATTGCAAATAATTTAAATTGAAATTTTTTTGTATTATATCGAGCACACATTCAATTTTTCTCTTATTTTACTTTCTAGATTAGGAAAATGAAAATGCTTTCACTGATGCGTAAATGGTCCCACGTGCATTCCAGCATCCCGGCAAGTGTTAGCGCCTGCTGCATCAATACAACAAATGCAACTTACTTCCAGCGCACATATTCAAAGACCTCGTGGACTGCAGAAGATGGCACTCACAATACTGAGAAATCTGCCATTCACGCTGTTCGTCGAAAAGATTTTGATGGATCGATACGGTAAGCGGGCGGTGGACTGAAACACAAATAGTACAAGTAACTAGCAACATTTACTAAATTATCGGATATATTTCTGAGTCATGTGGTCAGTGTATCTCACTTTGGACCAACATACAGGGCGCGAAAAAGTTTGATCATCTCAACAATTTTCCTTTTTTGTTTTAATGCACCTTTTTTTTGATAAAAATATAGCTCATTGTCTAACAAAAACACTGTAAATCCAAATTTCACAGTAAATGCAAAAATTGAACAAATTTCCAGCGAAATTTCAATCAGAAAAAAAAATTCGGTACGCAGTTTAATAACCCATTAAATTTTAATATAATAAAGTGCAAGTAGGCAGATCTGTAAGTGTCTGCAGCGACAGCGCTCATGGCTTTAGGCAGACCTCCAACCACTTCAAGCGCAGTTGAGTTCTGTAAATCCAGGCTGAACTATGACTCCTGATGTTAACATGGGTCCCGGGGCAAGTGGGTAACGCGGGTAACGAGATCTCTGACTCTCTAGCTAGGATGAGCTCTGAGGCCAACTTCTTTCGCTCGGAGCCCGTTCTACCACTTTCTTCTGCAGTCATCAAAGCCACGGTTAGCAAATGGGTAACTACCATCCACAAGCGAGCTTGGCAGGCTGAGAGAGGCTGCAGACAGACAAAACTGATGTTACCTGTCATGTCCGACCGACTGTCACAGATCCTCCTGCCATTAAGTAGAAACAGAAGGGACTGTAGGCAGCTGGTTGAACTGATGACGTGCCACTTTCTATGGGCGAAGCACATGGAAAAGGTAGGCATCTCAGAGAGTGCACTCTGCTCAACACGTGAGGAGGAGGATGAGACGACGAATCACTTTCTGTGCGCCCGCACCGCCTTCGCTCGAATCAGAATGGACGTCATTGGCACTGATGTGTTAAGAAGCGACCACCTCGGCTTCTTGGCACTACGGGATCTACTTAGATTTTTATGGAGGTCGGGTAGATTTAAAGAAAATTAAAAAGGAAAAGGAAAGGAAAAGCAAATCTCGCAAATCTCCAGGCGCATTAAAGTACGAATATTCGGCTCATGCGTGAAGTCGGTATTCTTGTACGGAAGCGAAACATGGCTGGTCTCTAACACCCTCACATATAGGCTACAATCTTTCGTGAACAAACGTCTCCGCATCATCTGCAGAATATTCTAGCCAAACGCCATCAGTAACGACGCGCTGTGGTGATTAACGAATGAGGGACCCACCTTAAAACCCACCCACGTTTTAAAATGTTGAGGTGCTATATTTTTTCGGGGTCTGTATGTATAAAAACATTCGAAGATTGAACCAAGCTTAATGTGGTTATATTTTTCTTTGAAAACCCAGCCGTAAGGCAATGTCAAAAATCGTATTTAATCGGCATCGTTAGCCTCATTGAAAACTTTCGCCACCCTGTACTTGTCAGTCTGAACTTTCTCACCATTCGCTGATGATTGATTGCTAATGCCAACGGGCCACAGATGTTAATGACTTATGACTTATATTTAAAAATGATAAGTAATAAGCTACCACCTCCTCGTTTCTAAGCTTCATCGAGTCTTGCCATTAAATACGGCAACTTAAATAGGTATGTTGACGTAGAGTAACAACAAAGCTATAGAACATTCACTACGGGCAGCAAAACACAGATTTTCATGTTTGCTTTAAGGAGTAAAATTGCCAAGTTGCCTACATCGAAATCCGCTCTTATTCTCATAACCTAAGGGGTCGCGGTGGTCTAGAGCTTGAAAATTGAGGGTATTTTCAGGAATTTTTTTACAATAAATAAAATGAAAAACGATGTTTAAATTTTTTAGACTTTTTATGTAACTACATTTAAATACAAAAAAGAAAAAAAACAAAAACTATTTTTTTTTTATTTAAGAAAAAATTTAAAATTTGTTTCTTTTTTATTTAAAAAAAAAATTTTTTATTTTAAAAAATTAATTAAATTTAAAAATTAAAAATTAAATTTTGTTTTTTTAGTTTAAAATTTTTTTTTTTGTTTTTTCAGTTTTGTATGTAAAAGAAGTTAAATAAAAAACTTAAAAAACTTAAATATCGTTTATCATTTTTTTATTTGTTTTTTCATTTTTTTTTAATTAAACATTTTTTTTTTTTCATTTTAATTAAACATTTTTTTTTTCATTTTAATTAAACATTTTTTTTTTTTGTTGTTCCTTTTACTCTTCTATTTATCTGAATCACAAAAACCAAAAAATTATTAATCAGTATGTAGCTATGTCCGGCTACTAGAATACAAAAAAAAATAATTTTGTTTGACAAATGGCGAGGTTTTGAATTTGACACTCTAAGAATCGGGTTTTCTCAGTTTTTTAATCAAAAAAATACGAAATAATTGAAATATAATAATAATATGGTTCTAGTACGGACGATAGTCATTGGTGTTGTGAACAACATACTAAAATTTCAGACGATTCGTTTTGTTTTTGTTTCTTTTGACAACACCAGGCCGATCCAACCTAAATCCCATCAGTCTTCTCCATTATATATTCAGCTTTGGCTGGCTGTAGATATCTTCCTGTTGGAGGTCTCATAATGGTATTAAAACGGTGCTTTACTGGTCCTTGGGGTGTGACAGAGTGGTACTTGAGATACAGGAGCGCGCGGACCGGACCGCTCTCTACCTAGTCAATGGGCCGGTGTTGATTTTGAATAAAATACAATTTTTAAGGGAAATTATTGTCCTTTCTCTTTATTATGATAATATTGGTATGGCTCAATTACGTATGGAACAAAATATCGGCCAAATGGCAGCCGCGGCCTCTGCGGCACACCTCCATCCAATGGTTCTTTCAAATAACCCCAAAGAAAGAAGTCCAACGGTGTCGTTGAGGTTTAGGTGTGGTTCACATTCAACACCGGCCCTTGAAATTTAACCTCCCTTTATAATATAGGGAATTTCTACATGGAAATTTTACAGTATATTCTTAAAATACTATACTTTCGAAATATCGAAAAAACAAAAAATCGATTTTTTGAAATTTCTAGACCACCGTATTCCCTTAACAATACATTTTAGGCAAGCCTTTTCATATTCTTTGCAACAAGAATTTCTTTATTTATTTTTATTTATTATTTTATATTTTTATATTGTATTTATTTTTATTATTTATAATTTATTATATTTATATTTAATTATTTATATTTTTTTTTATTTTTAATTCATTAATCCCCCCATCTAGCGCTTTATCAACATTTGAGAGTCATCATCATCCTTCAAGGGCAACTTGCTTGAAAATGACGAAAGATCAGATCCGTGAATTTATGGCCGTCTATCCAGGTATACAAATAATCAACTAAATAAATATACATTACTCAGTTATAAATATGAAAAGAAAATATTCAACGAGAACAACTCAAAATATAACAGATCAAACAGGTATTCTTCGGTTGGTTGTAGCAGAAGAATGGCATTGTAGGTGACTATTATTTAGTTTGTGCTGCGTTTAAAGTCCATTGAGAATATGAAATAATAAATTTCTATTAGTTGGAGAAATTTATATTATATTTTAAAGAGCATAAGTTCACCGTGAAAAAGCTACTCATACAACGTACAATGCTCTCATTTATAAGACAACATAATAGCACAGATACGACAGATTGTAGGGGAAACTTGGACAAACACCTAACAAATCATATGTATATGTTTGTATGTACTCACACTGACGGGCACGCATAACAACATAGTTTGTATTTAGTCCATCTTATTGATCTATATATATAAAAAGAAGTTACATTTCCTTGGTAATCTTATAACTCAAGAACCGCCTAACCGATTGACACAAAAATTTTAGAGTTCTTTTCTATCTTTGAGGAGGTGGTTTGTGTGAAGTTTGATTGAAATCGGTGCAGCCGTTCCTGAGTTATGACATTTTATGTGAGTAATGGTTTCCTCTCATACGAAATGCCTGTATGGGAAAAACAACAACAAATACACAGCCGCTTATGAGCGTTTCTGTTGTACTGTTGTGGTTGTAAGTGTATTATGTTAATATTAATTTTGGACGAAAATATAATAAAAACTGGAGCATTCAAGGAACTGGAAAAACATTTTTAACTTTATTTATTTTAGCATAATTTATTTAGCGTAAAAAATTGAAATGGAAATTAAAGAATCAAAGTTTAATTACAAGTTTTTATCGGCTCTTTCACCTTACCTGTATATAGGTGGCCACCACAATCAAATTTTAAAAAAGTACAGAAAAGGCTATTGTGACATCTTTAGAAAGTATGTTGAATGAAAAAAATCAACTAATTCAACTGTTGAAACATTTTACGAGTTCTATAAAGAAAACTTAATATGAAAAATTTCTTGCGATATAAAAAAAACATTTTATGTATGGTGGTGCGAAGCCCACTGGGAAATGCTAATATAGTTTATGTATAATTAAGAAATTTATTTATCAAACAAACTTATATATTGTGAGAGAAATCTATTAATTTGAAACGATTATTTTTCATGTTTTGATATGAAATCAAAATCTATCTTGCATCAACAATACTATGTTATTCGGCATGGAATATAAAATGGAGTGTTGGTGGAGAGAGATAGCAGTAAAGGGGCATGATGGAAAGAATAATGAGATGGCGCCTATCGTGGTCCCGTTACTTTGCGCTCAGCGAATTTGACAACTAGTTACGTGATTTTAGCTCCAGTTTGGCCAGATTACCATTTTCGTAACTTGATTTAGCATTTTTTTTTTGTTATTTTTATTATTTTTTGTCTCGGAGTTTTAATTCTTTCTTCGTGACATTTTTCTAGCTGTTCTAATTAAAATGTCATGTTTATAATTTTGTAAAATATACATTTTTTAATAATTATAATATTTAAATAATTCACTCAGTTTTATTTAGCTTTACTTTTTTTAACATCTGGTGGCATTGCCCGCGATTGCAGGTGTTGTTGGTGTTCTTCTGCTTTCGGCAGTCAAATCTCTCTCTCGCTACTGCAGTGTTGCCTAGCTTTGGATATAAAAATGCACTAAAATGCCCATTCAAAGAAAATAACCCAACAAATTTTTATTGAATCACTTAACACGTTGGCTGCCAAAGCCTTTTTAGAATTTTGATCGTTCAGTAGCAGTGTCATTTAACAATTTTGGTCACCTGAGGCCAACAACTTATTTATGTTCTTTTTTGTTTCTTAGTGCCTAAAAATAAGTTTCGACTACTCGCGACTTTATTTTGGTCGCTAATTTTGCAGTTATAATGGTTTTTTTGTGTCGCACATTTTCGTGCGACATGGCCTGGGAGATCATAAAACATGTTGTGGGGCCACGTCGCACGAAAATGTGCGGCAGTGATTTTTTGTAGTTTTCGAGTTGTATTTGATATTTTTAGTTTATTTTACTTAGTTTTCTACCAGGAAGCGAAGGCAACGAGCTTTTGAAAAACCTCTTGCTGTTATTGATTACAACAAAGCCAAATTAGGTGTTGATATATCCGATCAAATGACCGCCTACGCCACCACTCTCAGAAGAGGTGTTAAGTGGTACCGCAAAGTGGCTTTTGAACTGTTACTAGGAATGTCTGTCGTAAATGCTTTTATAATATATAAAAAGGACTTCATGTCTCCAGAACCCATAACAAAAGGAAAACATTTTATAGAAAAAAGAAAGGACGACAACGGAAAAACAATAAGGCGTGCTTGTGTATTGTGTTATGCCATGTCAAAAAAATCTGCTGAGAGAGTAACAGCCAGAAAGAGCTTGAAAAGGACCACCACCTACTGCCCAATAACCCGCAACTATGTGTAGAATGTTTTCCTAAATATTCCCACCAGAAAAATTAATTTTTGCACTTAACTCCATTAAAAAATAGAATTTTTAATTTTAAGTTTATTGTTTTTCTACTGATTTCCATTTGAATTTACATACATATATATTTTTATATTTGTTTTGTTCATAAATGAATTAATTTTTAAAAGAATTAATAAAAAGACAAATTTTAATTTACAATTTTTTTATTATTCAAAAAAATACCATTAAAAATACACAACGGCCATGGGAAATACACCAAAATGTTCACCACAGGCCAGAGAATCCAAATTCTATGTAAAATTTCATATTAAAATGTACAAAAATGTGTGACGTGGCCTCAGGGTAACATTTACGTGTCGCACGAAAATGTGCGACGTGGCCTCAGGGTAACATTTAGGTGTCGCACGAAAACGTGCGACGTGGCAGCCAACGTGTTAAAGAACTTTGTATGCGTGACAAATTGTCTTTAAAATGTGTGTTTTTTTAAATAAATGTGTTATGCTTATGTACAATTTAATTTATGAGTTTTTTTTTGTTAAGCGAGACTCTTTTGTTAAGGGAACGACTTTTTTGCTATATTTGAAGTTATGTAACTAGATAAGGTACTCTTTTTGTAAAAATGTCAGTATGGTTGCTTTAGTATTTTCTGGTATTTGTTGTTTATTTTTACAATGAATACAACTCTTAATGTCCTATATCTCACTAAGGATTGATAACCGGAAGAAACGAATACACCTCTATGGTTTTAATTCGCATTCAGTAAATTCAAACGCCTTTTAAAATGTGTAAAAAGGTTTTCAATCTTAAGAAGAGTTGAGAAAGGGACATTTAATATTCTTGCATAACCTTAAAAGGAGCCAAAAATTAAATTTGCACTTTCAAATTATCAAATTTTATAAGAGTAAAAAAATTTTCATTAGCACTAAAATCTTCTCAGAGTGACCTTTTTTAACCTTTTTTTTGTTTCATAATATAGTTTGTTTCAAAATTTTCGCATTTTCGGTATAAAAAAGCACTAAATTTATTGCGAAGAGCAAATGGTTGGCAATACTGCACAACTCAGCAAACGTGACGTCACGTACGCTCTGATGGGCGCAATCTTCTTTCTACCATTCTTGGTAAAAGCGTACAAAGAGTGCAATGCAGATATGAGCTACGGCCGCTCATCTAGTACGGCAACCATATTGCTGAAATGGTTGCTCTCTTGGGATGTTGGTTGTGCACTCCACTTTGTGCAAATCTACGTACTCAAATGCTCCCTTTTATAGCTCTCTGTGTGATAATGCCCACACTCACCGACTACAGAAAAGGACAGATATATTGTATCAATATATTCAATCCTATATGGGTAACAAGAACTACTCCTCAAAAGAAGCTATAGAAAGGAATACCGAAGCGTATTTTGGCTCCAAGGACAAACAATTTTTTGAGCATGGAATTAAACATTTACCTAAACGTTGGGAAGACATTGTATATAATGAAGGAAAATATATTTTTGATTAATAAATACTTTAAACATCTTTTTTATTAATTTTAAAAACACCTTTAAAAAACGCACGAACTTATGGACTGACCTGATAGTAAATAATATAGGAAACGATAGTAAACTCAAAACTTAAAAGCGTTAAACTTAACGACTCTATACAGATGAAATGGCTTATATGGGAATTAGCTTTATTATAGAGCCGAAATACAATTTTATGCGAGAGGCTCTCGGTACTTTACTTTGTCAGAAAGCACCAACGAAGCGCACCACCTATTGAGGGAAGTTGAGCTCTGGGTATTTTGTAATAGACATTTTACTGTTTTTCTCTCAGTCTTCATTCCTCATTTCCATATCGTTTCATGTGCTTATAAGTTTCCAGTTTCCCTGTGTCTAAGTGTGTTTCCTACATTTACAGATATTTTGCGTGATCTTACTGCGATGGCTGATAAGTACGATAGCAAAGAGGTAGCGGAATGGTTTAAAAAGGTAACCAGTACTCATTATTCAGTCTCAATTTCAGTGAAATCGAAACTCCATCTTAACTTTTCTTTTCTAATTAACAGGCGCTGGAATATAATTTGTCACTTACCAATACAAAAAATGGTCTAATCACCGTTGTGACTTACAAAAGTTTAGTCAAGGGCGATGAACTCACTCCCGAAAAATTGAAATTGGCTCTCATACTGGGCTGGTGTATTGAACTGGTAGGCATTTCACATCGCAACGCCACACTTCTTTTCCAATCATACCAACACCTCAATTTTCTATAATATAAAATCACCTGCTATTTTGTATTTTCATGTACTCGGCAGCTGCATTGCGTTCTCATCATTGCCGATGATATCGTGGACAACGGCACCAGACGTCGTGGCCAGCCATGTTGGTATAAATTGGAAGATGTTGGTCTCAATGCTGTCAACGATGTGTTCATAATGGAAAATGGCGTCTATGAACTACTCAAAAAACATTTCCGTCACTTGGACTGCTATGTTCATCTAATGGAATTGTTTCATCACAACACCTTCAAATGCATGGCTGGACAGTCATTGGATATGCTCATTAGCAAACAGAATATCAGCACTTTCACTATGGACACATACAAATCGATTGTTGCGACTAAAACTTCTTGCAATTTTCTCTACTTACCCGTAGCGGTGGGTTTGAGTTTGGCCGGGTGAGCAAAACTACTTATGAGTGGTAATAAAAGTTGGTATATGAATTTTTTAAATGATTGATGCAATTTTTAGAGTTAAAGACCAGAAAGTTTACGATGAATGCAAGGCGATTACATTTGAGGTGGGTGATTACAGCCAAGCACAAAATGATTATCTCGATAGTTTTGGTAATCCAGACTTCACTGGCAAAAATGGCACAGACATACAGACCAATAAGTGCACCTGGTTGGCGGTGATGTGCATGGAATTGGCCAACCCGGAACAAAAGGCTATCATGGAGGAGTGTTACGGACAAAATGGTAGGTATAAAGAAATAATATATAAAGTTACAGGAGATTAGATTTGAGGGGGGTTGGACAAGTGCCAAGCACTCAGTTAGGAGACCATTGTACTACACGCGGATAGATTTCTGTAGAAAGAAGAGAGATCGGAAATATAAAATGTGGGTGGTAAGACGGATAAATTAGTTTGAGGTCACTCTTCCACAAATGAATCCAAGATCATTGATGAATCTTAAGAGATTGATGAATTTTAAGAGATCCGGAAGAGGAAGAGTATGAACTTTATCTATACTCAGCATAACGCAACCCAATATCCTAAATCTGATTCTGGAAAATGCAGGACAGCTACAGAGAAAATGCTCTGCAGTGTCGTCATTCTTAAGACAGGATAGGCATATCGGGCTGTCGACGACTCCCTGGCAGCCATTTGCTGACCACAGGCGTTGTGCGCTGTAATTACACCCACTAGTACTCTCGGGATCCTTTTGCTGAGTGTTAGGAGAAAGGTCGCTATTTTCACTGCTATTTTCACAAAGCATTTGGCTACTCTGCACGAGTTCAACCCAGACCAACGTCCTCTATGGGTAGACCTCGTGAAGTCGTCAATCCATAGTTTAATCGATGCGGAATTGACACCTAGAAAGGGTTCAGGGCCTAGTGGCATACTTGCAGAGCCTTCATTAGTTACATACTTACATAAATATAACTAATTAGCTTTCAAAGACCATTGCGAAGAGCAAAAAGCGGATAAGTTGACACAGTTCAGGAGCTTGAGGGGTTAGGCTAGGTTACGTTAGATGGCTCGCCATGGAGACGGAACGTACTTAGACAGGTGGATAGTCACTTATAAAGCTAAATATGACAGGTTAAGGGATAAAAAATAAAAATTGTATACTTCGGGAAATAGATTTCGAGAGCTCTCGACCAGCGGAGTTGAATCCGGAAGCTTATTGCGATCTTAAATTTAAATGAAATGCGTGAAAATACAATCCCTCGGTCATGGCTGAGATTTTGGAAAGGTCACTTCGGTTGTACTCAGTCGCTGGACTGCCAGTGGCAGCCTCATAGTGAACTCTGACAAAACGGAGCTGGTGGTGCTATTTACCAGAAAATATAAGCCTCCACACTTTAGATTTCCCAATCTAAACAACCACGTTCTTCCGCTTTCATCGGAAGTTAGGTATCTTGGAGTGCTACTTGACTCCAAACTCCATTGGAAGCCGGGTAAAGAAGGACAGTACAGCTTTCTACTTTTGTAAGTTTCTTCGGCAAAAAATGGGGACTCAAGCCATAGGTCGTGCTGTGGATGTACAAGGCAGTGGTTTTGCCAATTTTAACGTATGGATGCCTGGTTTGGTGGAAAGTTTTTCGGAAGTGCTATATCGTGCACAGAACTGCTTGCATTGGCATCACCGGAGCATGTAGAACTTGTCCCTGAATGCCATTTTGCACTTACTTTCCATCAACTTTTACGTTATTTCCAACGCAGCTCAAAGTGCAATCAGGTTAAAGCAGCGTCTGCAGGCAGTCCCTCAAGGGACATGGTAGCATTTTTGGGCATTTATCACCGTATTTTTCTGAACCTCGGATAGATCTCTATATTCGCAAACTGGAGTTTGAGGGTCATGCCAGGGCAATCCTTCCCTGGGTAGGCAGGATGGGAAGGAGGGGAAAGTCTATACCGATGCTGGCACCTCTGGTTTCACTGACGGCTCCAAGATGGATTCGGGAGTCGGAGCCGGGATCTTCTCTAAATCTTACCTATTTCTTTAAAACTGCCGAGTACTGCTAGTGTTTTTCAGGCAGATCCTGCAGGGAACGTGGCAGCGAGTGAGATATTAACGTTTTTTCCGATAGTCAAGCCGCGATCAAGGCTCTGTCGACGCCATGGTGCAGATATAAACTAATCAACTCCTGTAAGGAGGAGATCAAATCTTTTGTGTGTGCTGTTAACATTTCTCTGATCTAGATTCCTGAACATAGTAATATAAAGGGAAATGAAATTGCTGATGAGCTTGCCAGGAAGTGAACTGAATTGGTCACAGAGACCTCCTATCCGGCCATCGACATGCCCCTGACTGTTGTTAAAGGGGAATTGCACAACTTATTTCTCAGGAAAACGCAGAAAAGATGGAGCTCCATTTCTTCATGTGCTATTTTGAAAACCATTTGGCCTCAGTACAATAGACGGAGAGCTCAGAAAGTTCTGGCGACTTCACGTCATTCAATTTCCAAGCTCGTACCGGTCATTGGACGATCGAAACGCATGCGAAAAAGCTAGATTTACCATTTAACCCCCATTGCAGCAGCTGTGGGACTCGTTATAGGAGGAGACCGTTGAGCACTTTCTCTGTAAATGTCCAGGTTTGGCAGCTAGAAGATGAAGATCACTAAGTGCTCCTTTCTTCGACAGCTTGGGGCAGTAAGCCAACCTACGTCCCATCCATCTTCTCCATTACATCAACAGCTCTGGCTGGCTGTAGATATCTGCCAGTTGGAGGTCTTATAATGGCATCAAAACAGCGCCATTTACTTGGTGAGTGCCAGAGTGGTACTTCAACCATTTCACCTACCTACCTACAATGTGGCGACATCTGGGAAGTGAATACAAAGCCTTAAACATCGAATTTTCGAAAAACAAATGACTCAATCACGCCTTCGGACCACTGAGGCTCTTGGCTGCGATGTTTTCACTTAAATTAAGCAGTAGTTGGTGTTGCCACGTTGTGGATAGGGCCCGACAACTCAAATGTATTGACCAAGTTCTTAATAGCGACTTCAGGAAGACGATCATGGTTATCCAATGCTTTCTTCAGCCAAAAAGCCCCAGGCCAATAGGGCATTTCATCCATGATTGACTCACAAATATTCGCCGCTGGGAACCGAACAGCTCTAACTTCGATTCCTAGGACCAAAGGGCCTTTCACCAATCGTAGGCTATTCAGGTTTTGTATTGTTTAGACCAGTCTAATCTGTTTCAAGCTGTCATAAAACCATGTTTGCTGTGGCAACATTTTGCTCCGCTGTCATTTATTAAAGCGGGCATTTTTGGAACTTTAAGACGCTTCGCTTGATGGCAACTGAATGAAAAAACGCGACTCTAAAAGCTTGACGACCTTTAAACGAAAGAAATTAGCAATAAGCCGCGTATTTACCAGAAAAAAGGCGCAAATAAGGACGGTAATGCATCTCAAAATTGTTTAGGATAATTGAGGGGAAATAGGGCAATTTATAAGTGCTTTTTGTTGCTTTATTTTTTTTTCCTAACCGAATTAAAATAAGCGGGAAAGCAAATTCAAAGCGTCATTCTGTAACCACATCTCTCCATTTTAGATCCAAAGAAGATTGCACGAGTTCAACAACTCTACGAAGATATGGACATGCCCAGAATCTATGCCAAATACGAAGAAGAAACATACAACAGGATTAAGATGCGTATTGAGAATACATCGGAGGAGGCGCTGCGTGAAGTTTTCTTGGAAATACTAAACTTTGTCACTCTAAGAGGCATTAAATAAGCAGAACTCGCTTTGGCAAAAGAAAGGAAATCATTCCATTAGGAGTAAAAAACAAAATTTTCTATTTATATGTAAGAATTCTGAATATGTTGGCACATGGCATTATATTTTTTCGAGAAAGGGGGATTTCATATCATAAAGGTATATATTCAACAAAAATCCTGGTTTCTATAAGTATCAATGGATCTATTGGTAAAAGAGAGATAGAATATCACACCGACAAGGCGAAATTATCAGTACTTTCCCGTGGCTAGAACGAAAATGTGTAGTTTAATGAGAATAGTGATGATGCTAAGATGGTTACTTAAATGATAGTCAGCTGTCTTGTAGGGGTAAGTAATGAAAAAATGGATGCTATTTTTCGAAATCAAATTGAATATTTTTCCCTAAAGTTTCAAGGGATAATAGAGTAGCTGAAAAATAAATTCTATTACTGATATTTTTAATTTAACGGTCTTTTTAAACGTTTTTAGGATTGGTTCCCAAATTTTACGAAGAACGACATTAGGTGAAGTATCAGATATTAGGTAGCTCTGAAATCGTTAGTCAGTAAGCAAGTAGCTGCCAAGTCAGCATTGAGGCTCAGGAACTCGCCCTCCCAAAAGCATTCAGAGTCAAAGGTCATTCTTCCCGCTACTACAGATTTGTTTAACAGCGTGAGCTCCATTTTAATAAACTCTTTGCTAAAATACTATCTTCTAAAGAGGACTGAGACAGTGGCACGGTAGATGATGAAATATTTTGCTTTTTTTTTCTTGTTCACTCCTCTCGGGAGCATAGAGCCTCGACAAGACTCAGTCTTGCGTT
The DNA here is from genome assembly GCF_027943255.1 of Anastrepha obliqua. Taxonomy (NCBI): domain Eukaryota; kingdom Metazoa; phylum Arthropoda; class Insecta; order Diptera; family Tephritidae; genus Anastrepha; species Anastrepha obliqua. The sequence goes on from NC_072895.1 coordinate 25,872,423, forward strand.
GGTTTCGTTAATCTGTTTTGATTTCTGACAGGTTAGGTGATTACCCTGTCGCTACCAGTCCTAAATAGTGGGAATGCTCACCTATCGTTGCTTAGGAACAACGCCTTCTTACTGCTTTGAGCGCCATCTGTGTTTCACATTTTTCTGCCAGAAGGATCGCACAGATGGTTGAGTACTTCGCTAAATGTGGTGTGTCTGCTCTATTACCTCGGTTGCCCACTTCCTCTTGCTAGCGCCACTGTTGTAATGTGTAACTGTGTGTTTTTCTTTGTTTTTGCTTGTTTTAGTAGCCACAATGCAAGTAATCCGCTGACTATTGTGAGGGAGTAAGGATGGAAAGGATGAGTTTTTGGGGTTGAGGAATGGATTCTTTTTTCTTTTTTGGGGGGAGAGAGGAAAGTAGGTAAATTTGGAAAAGTGCGAGGACCGTGCTTTACGTGCGATTCGAACCCACAACCTCTGGGATGGCAGGCTAGTGCACTTAGTCAGTATATTTATTGACGGATCTAAGCTTGATGAACAGGAAGGTGGAGGAGTTTACTCTGAAAGGCTGAGCTTGCATTCTTTCAGGCAGAAGTTATCGCCATAAGAAACCCTTAACTACGAGGGAAGTATATTTCTACTAGGATAGTCAGGAGGCAGTTCTGAAATCGTTAAATATAAAAACAAATACTAATTGGCGCGTATACTTCTGTTAGGTATTTAGCAGAACTGCTCCTTTTATTTGTGGTGTGCGCCTTGATGTTGTTTCACAAATCGAGGGGCTTACAGTTTTAAGACGACTCCAAATGGCAGATATATCTTTTTGCTTAATTTTTAGAGATTTTTCAAGGCAGAAATGCACTCGGAGGTTTTCCGTTGTCTGCCGAGAAGCGGCCGCTAATTGCAAAGCAGATGAGTTTGCAAGGGAAGTTACAAGGCGAAATATTCACCCAGATAATGGACTAATACCGATTCCATTAGCTACGTGCGAACTATTAAGAGATGAGCACTCTATCAATGCTGCTGATGCCCCTTTTTGCTAAATAAGCAGATAAACTTGGCCAGACTGGAAACTCGGCCGCACAAAATCGTTACCGAATCTTAGAAGAGGGGATATGAGAAATACGATAGGGGTACTAACAGGGCATTGTCTAATTGGAAGGCATGCAAATTGTCTGGGACTACCACATAATGACTTTTGTCGGAGCTGTCAACATATTGAAGAAGAAGATTCTCTACACAGAAAAAGGCTTTCTCCGCTCGGATTCGCTTTTCTTCACAGCATTGAAGAGGTCTCACAAATAGGGTTGCTGAACTTAACAAAATTTTTTAAATCCACAAGTTGGTTCGGAGAAGACTCAGTACGAGTAAAGTACGAGCTCCAGCGGTATCACAATGGGACTAGGCTCGACGCGGGAAATCAACCCTTGGTGCAATAGAGGAGGTGGCAAGCAGCGCTCAAGACAGACGCCACTACCCGAACCGCATCACCGTCCTGGCAACGATTGATGTACAAAACGGCTTTAACAGCCTACGATGGATAGACATTATAAAGGCACTGAAGGCATGAGAAAGGTTTCGAATACCTGCATACCTGCTAAGGATTCTCCAGAGCTACCTGAGTGAGAGTGAACTGCTGTACGACACACCAGATGGCCAGAAAAAAAAGCGATAACGTCTGGCGCTGCTCAAGGATCTATTCTCGGCCCCGATCACTGGAATCTGAGCTACGACGAGATATTGAGCATAGAAATGCCAGAAGATACATATCTAGTGGGATACGCCGACGATATAGCGGCGGTCATACCAGCTCGGGACACTGAGGACGCTAGTAGGAAGCTGAACCAAGTCATGATAAGGATGCAAATATGGCTTGAGGACCACGGCCTGGAACTCGCCAAACATATAACCGAAGTCATCCTTATGACACGAGGTCACGTGCCACTCGAGGTCAGCATGCAAATAAGCGACCCGTCCTTAGTGATCCAAAAAGTAGTGAAATACTTAGGTATTCAACTTAACTGCAGGCTTACTTTCTGGGCCCAGATACGGCATTCGGCTAACAAAGCAGCAAAGGTCACGGGTATGCTAAGTAGATTAATGGCAAACATCGGTGGTGGGCCAACACAGAGCAAAAGAAAGCTAATTATGGCGGCCAGAAGCTCAATTCTCCTGTACGGCAGCGAAGTATGGAGAGTTGCGCTAAACTGCAAAGCGAAGCGGAAAGCACTAGAGGCAGTGCAACAAACAGCTGCACTCAGAGTTGTCTCAGTCCACCGCACAGTCTCAGGCGCAGCACTTTTTGTGATCAGCGGTCAGGTACCCGCCGACCTCATGGTCCGGGAGCGAATGGATGCGTGGGACTCCAAGAAGAAACACGTCATCACTAGCTTCTCAGAATGGAGATGCCAAACCATGCTGCGATGGCAAAACCGATGGGACACTGAACCGAGTGGCAGGTGGACGGCGAAACTTATCCCATTAAATTACAAATGGGTCCAAAAGAACTTCGGGGAAGAGCACTACTTCTTAGCTCAGTTCCTCTCGGGCTACGGATACTTTCGGAGATATCTATACCATATGGACAAGGTAACCGATTCCAAGTGCATATACTGCGAAGCGCTGAGCGATGACGCTGAACACACGTTTTTTAGTTGTGACAGATACATATGTAGCTCGCGGAAATAGATGCTCTGAGAAAGCAGATTGGCGACACCTTCCCGAGCAACAAAAAGAACAAAATGCTGGACGCGGTAAAGAAATACATCGATAACGTACTATGAAAAAAAAGATTGACCTCGACACAGTGTAGGTGAATAGAATTGGTCCTTTATGGATGCCACTCTGGGCCCTCCCGAAGTAATATATAAAGTAGCCCCGGGAAGGGTGTCTTCTACGAAGGAGAGGAGGGATCGTTTTAGTGGCCACACCACACGACGCAGTAGACGACGGTCGCTGTAAGTGCGAAGGCATTTTGAACCCTACCTCACCCACCAAAAAGAAAAAACAAAATGGGACTATTCATCCTAAGTGTATCGGATGACAGCCACTCAACCTAACCTACAAGAATACTGAAATACTACAAATACGGTCTTTCATATCAACATTCGTTCACTTTAGAAAAAGACTTAACTGAATTGATGTCTCAGATTCCCTAGCCTGATTTTATACAGAGCGGCACATTTTTAGAGGGAATGAAAAGTAGTTTCTTCCTTATCACCTTTAGCGATATTTACGAAAATACACATACACATATACGGTGTATACCTATGAAATGAGACTTTTCTTCAATTTCAAACGTTAATTAACAAAAAATGGTTACAAATTTAATCTTCAAAATAATAGCCATCGCTAGCGACACATTTTTCCCATTTCTCAGGCAATTTGTGGATGCTGCGCAAAAAAAACTGGCCGCCTTTGGCCGCAAACCACTCATCGAGCCATTTTTTGGCTTCTTCGTGAGAATTGAAGCACTGCTCGGAAAGTGCGTGGCCCATCGATGCAAACAAATGATACTCGGAAGGCGCCAAGTCAATCGTACGTCTGCACCAATTCCCGGGTCGCTCTTGTTCGATGTGGCGGTGCATTGTCATCAAGAAAAATTACTTTGTGACGCCGATCGGCATATTCTGGGCGTTTTCGGTGTATAGCGCTGTTCAAATCGGCCAATTGTCGTTGGTAGCGTGCACCGTCAACTGGTTCACCTGGTTTTAATAGCTCGTACCAAATCATACTACGCTGATCCCAGAAAACACACAGCATTGCCTTGCGGCCGAAGCGATTTGGTTTGGCCGTTGTTTTTGGCTTGTGGCCGGGCGGACCATACGATCGTTTACGCTTGGGATTGGAGAAATACACCCATTTTTCATCACCCGTAACGATTCGATGCAAAAAAGACTTCCTTCCGGGAGAGCAGCATTTCACAAGTGGTTTCACGATGTCGGCAAATCGTAATTTGAAGGCACGAAATTCGACATTCTTAAGAGCGACAAAAATGCATTGTTGTATGAAACGTAACAAACAATGACTGAATATTGTTGACAGATGACAGGCGAAAAAAATAAGACATTTGGGAAGGTTTAAAAATACTTCTAGCGAAATAGTAATAGCTGAAAGTCTCACTTCATAAGTACATATGTATATACAGTTCTAGAAAGTTGTTGTGAAATTACAAAAAAAGATCTTCCTAAAAACTATGTGAACTAATTCACAATTAAAACATTTAACGGCTCAAATTTAGTTGAAAAAATGTAATTTTTTGTCCCAACTAATTTTTCCTATTCCTTTAGTTTAATTGTGTCTGAATGTTGATTAGCTTGTCTAAGGTTTGCTGCGAATGTTGTTTACACCGTTTGGGTATATTTGTATGACTACACATTCATACATACATACATACATGTGTACATAGTTCGATAAGTGCTCATAAAGTTCGCTGCTTGCTGATTTTTAGTCTCTTTTTGTTATTTTTATTTCTTGTTGTTATTATTATTTTGCATATTTCACTTGTTGATAATTCACAGTCGCTCAGTATCAATCATAAACACTTTCATATGATATCTCTGAGTAAATAATGTGTGTACGAATACATACGTAAATATATATATGTGTGTATACAACGCACGAGCTCACAGGCACATATACAATACATACACAGAAGCTGCTGTTACACGTACTCTTATATGCAGATACCCCCCAAGAAAAATTGCGAGTCTCAAATAAGAAGTAGTTTCATATGAAATATTTCGCGATTGGTTTGAGCACAGTTTCATATGAGACAAAGAACTTTGAAGTACTGGGGGTCAGTTCTCGTTCTGTGTAAACGTGAAGTGAGAAAAAATTTTTCATTTTCGTTTTCACAGAAACTTGTCACTCTGTCTTTTTAGACGCGATTAATTTGCAATTCTCAGTTGGGCCACGACAAAAATGTTCCGTTTCCATTGCAGCCATGAAACTTTTGCATTCAAATTTCAAATGGCATTTGTTTCGAAGCTGGTGTAAATTTGTTGTTGTTTGTTAGAGTAAATTTAAAGAAAATATGCCGCAAATAATTATTTTGCTTGATTGGGAGCAAATAGTTCGTGATGAAGAAAGATAAGATAACTATTTTCACTAAATTTAATCTTAATCAAAATAATTTTCTAAAATAATTTAATATTCATAGGAATTTGTTGAAAGGCTCACTTCGCGATGGACAAGGAGAGGTACCTAGGTATTATCCTTGACACCAAGCTTACATGGAAGCCAAAGATTGGGGAAAGAGTGAGGAAGGCAACAATCGCTTTGTATGGGTGCAAGGGCGCAATTGGCAAAAGATGGGGCCTTTCGCCTAGAGTTGTTTTTTGGCTATGTAATACTATTGTAAAGCCTATCTTGTTATATGGAGTCATAGTCTGGTAGAAGTCACAGGAGAGGACGACATTGGTGTAGAAGCTTGAAACAGTTCCGAGGTCGGCACTCATTGGACTCAGCCAAGCGGCAATAAGGGCCCTCGGGTCAGGGAAAGCCTGACCTCACTTTCGACTGCGTCCGAATTCTTTGACATATGCCTCATCTGGGTTCCTGGTCACAGCGACATTGCGGGAAACTGTGACTGGCCAAACAAGGGAAAGAATTAGGATCGCCCTGACTACCTGCGGTCTGCTTCTGGAAAGATGGGCATCGCGCCAACTCAGCGAGCGTTCGACAAGTACACAAACTTGTAAGGTCGCGAAATCCTTTATTTAAATTTTTTTAATTTTAAAAATTGATTTTAAATTTTTTTTATTTATTTAAATTTTTTTAATTTTAAAAATTAATTTTTAATTTTTTTTTATTTACAATAAATTGTTTTTTTTTTTAATTTTTTTATATTTATTTTATTTTTTCATTTTTATTTTTTATATTTTTAAATTTTTTATATATTTTTTTCATTAAAAAAATTTTAATTTTTTAATATTTTTTATTACTATTTTTAGTTGATTTTATTATTATAATGGATTTATGTTTCTTTTATTTTTTTAATTTAATTTTTATTTTTTATATTTAAACATTTTTTTTATCTTTTTTAATTAAAAAATTTGTATTTATTATTATTATTATTTATTATTTATTCAAGTGAAATTTGTTTGAAAATAATAATTTTTGAATTTTTCATTTTTTTTTAACTTTTGTATTTAGTTAAATTTTTTTAATTTTAATTTTAAAATTAACTTTAATTTTTTTTATTTGTTTTTAGTTAAATTGCCTTTTAAATTTTTTTTTATATTTATTTTAATTTTTGCCATTTTATTTTTATTTTTTATATTTTTAAATGTTTTGTATATTTTTTTAATGAAAACAAATTTTAATTTTTGAATATTTTTTTATTAATATATTATTTTTTTTATTTTTTTAGTAATTTAATTATTTCTCTTATTTTTTTAATTTTATTTAAACATTTTATATTTTTAAATTCTTTATTTCTTTTTTTAATTAAAAAAAAATTTAATTTATTAATATTTTTATTATTATTTTTTAACAAAGTGAAATTTGTTTAATAATAATAATTTATGAATTTTTTGTTTATTTTTTTTAATTTTTTAATTTTTTTTATTTATTTAAACTTTTTTAATTTTAAAAATTAATTAAATTTTTTTTTATTTTGCAAAATTTTTTTTTATATTGCTTTTATTATTTTTTTGTTGAATTTTATTTGTTTTTTATATTTTTAAATATTTTATATCTTTTTGAATTAAAAACAAAAAAAAAAAAACAATTTAATTTCTTTTTTTTCCATTATTATTTTGTAATTCATTTTATATTATTATTATAACAGAGCGTGTGTACTTTGCACAAACCCTGCTTCATATGAGCACACTCTCCATGCCAAAAAAAAAAGTTTGGATGCTTACAAATAGAACAAAATATCGCATATTTTGTAACAAAAAAAAAATTTTTTTAATCACAATTTTGCATGCTTTTGTAACTTATCAAAGAATATATCTTTGACCTTTTCAGGCTTAAATTTATTCAATCGATTCGAGGCGCATTTCTTTAATCGCCAAATGCAGTTTCAAGAAAAGGTAATTAATATTCGCACGGTACCAAATTAAGTGAATGTGGCGAAAGGTGCAAAAAAATTTGTATTTCTTTAGCAGAAATTCCCAATTCCATTTCATTGATTTCCATTCACATTTTCTTATTTTTAATCTAAACAGGCACTTTCTCATTTTTTTCTGCGTATTTTCTACTCTGTAAACAACCTAATCGTTCATTGATTCTAAGTTCTCTAATGGTCTAGACGACGGTAACGTTAATCGGGATTAACGCCTTAAATCGGAATCACCTCAGAAATTAAGTGCAACAAATGCGGATTGGCAACCAGACTTAATTCTCATAACTTAGGCGCGGATTAGAGGAATTTGCGATGGCAACATTGCTGAAAAATGAGAGTTGATATCTACTTGTATTGTGAATGAAAAATAATGAAACTTTTAAAGAGAAGAACAAGAAAGACTGGATGCAATGCTAGTTTGCACGAACACCACTTGAAATTATATTAATTTTTTTGATATTTCGGCGCAGTTTAAGAATTTGCAATTTAAGATTTTTTTTAATAAATAATTATTTCTTAATATCAGTGCGGCTAATGCCCGTATTTCGTGCTTGCGCTCCATCTTTTACTGACAAAACTATGCAATAAACAAATCAGCTGTTCAGTAATCCTCATAACAACCGTCTGTTACACGATCAAATTTAATCAAAATTAACTGCGCCGGTAATCCTGAATAACGCCGCCGTAAGTCTAATCTATAAGCTTTCAGTCGCTTGTGGCGCTCGAATATTTTTGAGTACGGGACAAATAATAAAACATTTATCAAATCTAACACAAAAGTTAGTCGCAGCTCTTTGTTTCAAGCCAATTTTCCGAAGAAGTACAAAACATACTAATAAAGATGACGCAATAACTGAAAGTTATTTCGATGGCTCTATAAGTTTTTGTTTATACAAAATTCGTTTCTTTTGAAGCAGAGAGTGTACAGGGGCTTTCAAGTTAGTTTTTTTGTGTTTTTTTAATGCAAATTTAACATTTTTGCGACCAAAATATCGTATCACGGAAACTTTCTGTACAATAAAGTGATTGTTTCGTTGGACTGTGGCAAATCGCCTTATACTTCGTCTATTGGATTAATAAATCATTTTCGGTGTCTTCAGCTGATTCATTCAAAATTCATTAAAAAATTGGCAATCCCGTATCTCGACATCGCAATCAGTTGATGGTAAACGCATTCCCAGCTATATTGTCGAAGAAAAATAGCCCAATAACCTAGACCACAATGGCCACTATAACCCTACGAGAGGTATATAAAGGCGTCTCAACATGTAGCTGCGGTCTTTCCTATGTTCCAAATGCAATTTCGTTTGTCTATGCACCGCCACAGCAATTCGCTTACAAATTTTTGTCGACCGCTATCCAAGGATCATATTCCGAATTTTCTGGCTAAAAATAATGCGAAACAAGAAATTGATCGAAAAAGCAAACAGGGAGCCGCTAGACATTTGGATTAGAACACAGAAATGGAAATGGATTGGTCACGCTTTACCCAAAGAAGCGTAAGGAATAGAACCCACTCACAGCGAGCAGACCAAGGGAAACCTGGAAGAGAACTGTGGATCGCGAGACGGCTCAACTCGGGTTAAGCTGGAAGCAGGTTGAAGCGTTATCCAGTAATCCGGCGAGATAGTGCGTAGGTGTTGTTGTTGTCCTACGTCCCGCTAGGGAATCAAGGAAACAATGATGATGTTGCAAGTTGCAAGGATGATAAATTACCAGGTCTTACCAACCGAAGCAAAATTGTGAGAGAAACCACGGCGGCCACCTTACCGGGAACTCGGCAGCAGAATTCTGCTCGCTCATTTCACACGTATTCACACACTCGTCCAATCAGTCGCTGTTCAGCAGGCAATGAAGTGACGGGAGTGGAGACAGAGCTGATTTTTTTCGCATATCACCAACACAATCGCAGTTTTTCCCTAAGCAAATCGCTACCATGGCCCATGTGACGTCGGCCAATCAGCTGATTCTTTCAAAATCGCTGAGAGCCATCTAACGTCCGGATGTTGCTCACATCTCTGCATTCTGTACAGCGTGCGTTTATGCGACTGTTGTTGAAATATAAATGAGTTCCCTCTGAATGATGATTTTCAACGAAAGACCTGGCGGATTTTCCTGCATGAAATTGTCTGTGTTGCAAATGACCGATCGAAAATATACACCAGTTTGTGTAATGCATGCAGATTTCACAGGTCAACCATTTTTGTACTGAACTTCATTTATTTCTGTACGCTTCTCGTTCGAAATCAAACTCAAATTCAGTAAGATGTAAATTTTCCACTTAACATGTGTCAAAAGAGGAGACGACATCGAAGAAACTTTGCTAAAAAAGAAACTCGAACTTGAAAGACTCTGTGCTATGCTTGTTTGTTTGTATGTATGTATATGTATGTATTTCATAAGCTAAATCAAATCGAGAGTAACGCGCTCTGCGGTCTTTCCGCCACAGACCAGTTTGGACCGGTCTAATGTATGCATACTTGGGCGCTTATCGCACTTTCTATAGCTTATCACAAAAATTCGTAGGTACTTTTGTATGCACATATTTATTTATGACTGTTTTTACAAGTTTCAATATGTTGTATATACATACATACATTTATTTTATTCAAAAAGATAGCAACAAAATATTAATTTAGCACTCGCTTCCTACTGGTTGATGTCCTCGCAAGAAAAAATGCTGACATCACCGCCACCCAAAATATGCGACTACAGCAGCCATGGAAAGCAGCGCGGATTTGGTGTTGAATTGATGGGCGCAGAGAGAGAGAGAGTTCACTACGAAGTACTCACTCCAGTGGACGAGTGTATCGTCCGGTCGCAATCCTCTTCAAAATGAGATTCTGCTATATATCTCTTCGGTAGGCTCAGGCGGCACCCTTCGGAAGAGAAGGCTGACAAGACAGAAAGTCGCTACTATAGGCGCTGCTCCTGTCACGATAAAAATATCGATCAGCGCCAGGCAGAGATAGAAATCGGAACTCCTTTTTCGAAGTCTGCCTATCGTCGCCAAAAAAACAAGTCCGATTTCGGCGAGGCCGAAAAATAGGCAGTGAAACGGAGATGAATCACGGAATTAGCCTTTTTAATATAGCTTAAAAAGATTGATTTGTAAAATTTTAAAGTTCATCGAAAAAGAATTGAGTGGACGCTATCAGCATCGATTTAGATCTGCTAAATTAACATTGCCTATACAGGGTCTGCCATTCGAAATGTAACCATTACAAGGGCCATAAATTTAGTTTGGGAAATTACTTTTACGCAATTCAAAGTACCTAAAAAATGTGTGAAAATAATACACAATTCAGAATCAATTTACTTTCGCTCGATATGACCACCTTTGTGGCTTGCAGGTATTTTGGCCTACTCGCAGACAATGGCTTTTTTCAGCGCCTCGAGACTGGTGAATCTTTTAGTTCGAGCTTTGCTCTCCAAAATGGCCCACAGAAAATAAATATCGGATTCGCTTCTGGTGAATTTGAGCGCCATTGTGTGGATGTTATGAAGTTCGGAATGTTGTTTTTTAGCCATTTTGGGTTCACTCGAGCTTTGTGGGACGGTGCCGAGTCCTGTTGATACGTCCATGGTCTGTCACCGTAATTTTTGTCTGCCCACGGCTTCAAAGCAACCTCCAGAATAGGTTAGGTTAGGTTTGGCAGCCGCATCGCACATAGAGACAACGATGCCACTTAGACCACGAAACGGGTCCAGAATAATTTCCCGATAATATTTCGCATTTACCTTGACGCCAGGCTCAATGAAAACGATTGGAGAGCGCCCATCTGCAGTTACAGCTGCCCAAACTATTACCTGTGACGGGTGCTGCCTCCTAGTGGCCAATCGATAACTCAAATTTTCGTATGAACGGTTGGTTAAATAAACCCTAACGTTTTGGGAGTTTACGAATTGCTCAATTTAAAAAATTTTCTCGTCAGAAAACACAATATTCGGAAATTGACCCCTTTCGGCCAAGGGAAGCAACTCCCTCGCTCTCTCAAGTCTATTTGTTGCTGCTGTGATGTGAGATCATGCGCCTTTTGTATCTTGTAAGACTTGACTTTGAGATCATTTTTCAGTATGAGGTCAGATATTTTCAGTTCTTTCGCCATTTGATTGGCACTTCGTCGGAATTTTCGCTCAAGTAGCTTCTTCACTTTCCATTCACCATTTCAGGTGACATTGCAGTCTTTTGATGACCACCTCCATGACGTTTTGCGATGCTATCAGTATCATTGTAACGAGCAATGGTGGTTACACTTCCGAGTGCCGGACCCTGTATATTCACCAAACGTCAAATATCAGAGAAGAGCGGAGCAAAACTTGTAAATTCATCTCTGAATTTGGTATACATGAAAAACTAACATGACGGTGAAAAACGAGGTTATAATTGGCCAGATCTCCCTGAGCTGTTTGGTAGCAAACACTGCTGGAAGCAATCGTTCGAGCTATAGAATTAAATCGAGCCGTTATCATTTTTATAAGAGCGTTCAATTACAGGCGTCTTACGTCGGTTTGATTGATTGATATTTGGCTCTTATGACAGCGTCGTTATTTTAAACTGGATAACGAAAAGAAACTGATGGGAGGGGAACGTGGACAAGGCGTAGTATCTTCAAACAATCAGTGAGTGCGGTCGCAACTCGGCACCCACACCTCTATAGACGGTTATAATTTTGAATACGGGCATAAAGACGAAGTAAAATGAATAAATAATTGGCGCGTACGTTTCTATTAGGGGTTTGGCCGAGACGAATTGGGGTTCATAATTCTTTTCTGGATTCATGCATCAGATTACCTCACAGATATCGCAAAATTGATGTCAGATTCGTGTTTTTTGTTGCTGTAAGAGCTCATCAAACTTTGCCAGTACGATGTAGTCAGAGATCGTCATCGTCTATCTCATCGAACGGTAGGAAATATGCTGTTTCGACGAGTTGGGTTGAAAGCGAGAGGGTTGCTAGCAGAGTGGGTTCAAGGAGGCATGTGAATAGGTGGTATATTGAGTATGTCGGGGTCGATACTGGAAAGGTAGGAGTTTAACCAGCAACAATATCCGGAAAGTAATTGAGCTAAAGTTACGTGGGTCTCACGAAGTAGCTGAAGCTCTTCTTCTGCGATGGATCGTCATTAAACTCTGATGACGGCATTCGGAGGTCGAGAGTTTAGGAAGATGGTAAGAGACTCCCGATGAATGTCGTTTACGGCCTGTCTGTAAACTGTCTAATCCAGTAGTTATAGTCGTGTTTGGTCCTGGATCCCGTAAGTGTAGTCGAACAGATGTCTCCTGACTCGCTTGGGAGGTGGCTCAGGCTGTAGCAAGTGCCTGCAGGGGTGGTTCCTACGGTAGAACCAAGCAGAAATTTCTTGCTGAGCATCTTACTACACTCCTTAATCGGAAGCATAGTAATCTCGTTGTGGAGATGTTGCAGAAAAGACATCAGGAGGCATCCAGTGGCTGACACTGGAATTACTAGTTGCGGGGCGCAGCATAACTTAGAACCGACGGGCCAATTGCTTTAAATGATGTCGCCATTTCTTTGTCTTTGCCCCGAGTGTTACCGACTAGCGATTAGAGGATCGTGTTGCGGTTGTTGTAGCATTTGCTCTTGTATACCTTAGCGACAATTGCAATTGTATGCACTGAGAAGGACCTTCGACAGGAAGGTGGCACCTAACATCTTCAGATGTTTTATGGTTGGTATTGGTGTAACGTCGGCTTGCACCTTTAACTGCAGTTAAAGCGGGTCGCCGCGGATTTAGTGGGGAAAGATGAAAAAGCGAGAAATGCTGGCAAAATAATCATTCACTTTGGAACAGAAGCCATCTATGTCATCGCCAGACGCCATTATCGAGTAATCGTTGGCATAGGAGATCAATGAAATTTCCTATGGTGGTTGGGGAAGCTTCAAAATGTAGAAGTTGAAAGGTAAGTGTGAAAGACACCACCCTGTCCAACACACCTTGTTTCATCCACCTCTGTTTTGAGCTTTGGTCTCGAAAATTGACAGATGATTGTCGACCACACAATAGTTTCGGGATTACCTCTTTAGACCTGGCGGGAGCGACGATTGTTGCATATCATCTAGTAGCGTGGAATGGCTGACTGGACAGAAAGCCTTCTGTAGGTCCAGCGTTAAGAGGACAGCGCTCCCGCAGGTGCGGTTTTGGTTAAGCGCGCGGTTGAACCGGGTGTTTATGGCGGTGCGTGCTGTGGTGGTAAGGCGCACTCTGCGGAAGCTATGCTGATGTGTAGTTGGGGTCAGGTCTTTCGTGAAGAGCGGGAGTAGGAGGGGCTCAAATGCTTTCTTGTGCGGATGGTATTCTAATTTCTGTCTTACTAGAGGATGAAATTTATTCGCCAACTCCTAAAAGATCACTTTGTGCCAGTTTGGGAAGAGTTTAACAAAGATTTGCACGATAATAATAAACAATTTATAATGCACTAAAATATCAGTTTTTTTCCTATGCCTGCCAAATTTATAATAATTAATCAGCAAATATCAAAATAGTAAAAAAAAAAAACAAAAAAAAAAAACAATTTCAATGGCATTTCAATTTTTTAAAATTCTCGCTGTAAATTAAATAATGCGATTACATCAGTACTAAGCCTAATTGATTTCGTTAGAGATTCTATATCTCTATAAAGACTTCGATAATATGAACACTCATTCGTTTTCAAAACATTACGTAACGGCCCACAATGAACTATGGAATTCACCATTAATTTATCAATAGTTTAGGCAAGATTTGCAAATCTACTCATCCATCAAAATTATTCACTAATGTAGCGATAAGCGATAGGGTTGATGAACGAGAGGTTTGTTTATCGTTGCTGAGAGCTTTATGGGTTATCGCAAAGTGTTCTTTAGATCACTCATTAAAGTTTAAGCTATTCAACAAGGCGGCCGCCGTAGCCGATTGGGTTAGTGCGTGCCTACCATTTGGAGTACGTAGGTTCGAATGCCCATTTATAAAACATGAAAAAAAAACAAATTTTTCAATTAGAGGTCGCCCCACGAAGGCAATGCCAGACCTTCAAGTGCATTTCCGCCATGAAAAAGCTTTTTATAAAAAATATCTGCGCTGTTCGGAGTCGGCTTAAAACTGTAGGTCCCTCCATTTGTGGAATTTGGCAGGCAAGAACACACCAAATCTTTTAAAGTATAGTATCCATACCAAGCGTTTCAGGCACTGAGGCTTTCAGCGCTTTATTTAGCTGACAAATATTATTGCTGTGGAGAGGAGGATGAGACGGCGGACCTTTTTCTGTGCATCTGCCCAGCCTTCACCCGAATCAGGCTAGAGGTCTTTGGCACTGATGTGTTAAGAAGCGACCACCTTGTCTCCTTGGCACCACAAGATCTACTTAGATTTCTACGGAGGTCCAATAAATTTAAAGAAAATTAAAAAGGGAATCCGAGAGTAGTACAATGGATTTGTGTCTGAATGCTGTACTTGCTAGTCTGTCCCGACAAAAAAAGCACAGAAAACCAAAGCGCCTAGAATGCTTGGCATGGAGTTTTAGCATGCATGACTCTTAAGTCACATAGGAAGTCAGCGGTGGAGGAGGAGGACTTCCCAAGCGATCTTAATGCTATTGCTTCCTTCGAGCTCTCTGTATACTTTTCCGTATTCCAGGCAGATGATTTACGCAGGAAGTCCGACAATACATAAAGCATTGAATGATATTAATTTCAAAACCTTAACTGATAATCAAGCAATTGTGGCTTAGCAGAGATTCTGTGCGTTTAGCGTTTCAATACGCCATCTTTCATTCGGAGCTCTTACGATTTCCTCAAGGATAAGTAGCTTACATGTTTGTAAGCGTATGACTTTGTCTATGTACTCATCGGCGAATTTGGTGCCGAGTCTCGCTACTTCATCGGCACTGCAATTACCCGCAATGTCGCAATGGCCAGGAGCCCATGTTCTCATTAGGTGAAACGACTCAGCCATTTCGTTAAGAGATGTGCGGCATTTCGTCGCTACCTTGGAGGTTGTCGATTGCTTTGTGTACAATCCCCTCGGGGCTTAGCTGTTAGTGAAAACGTAGATATCATTTCCGGGTATCGCATTACACTGTACCAGTGTCGCGGCTTTCATTATTGCCACCAGTTCAGCCTGAAAGATACTGTAGTAGTCGGGGAGCCAAAAATTGAAGGATATCCTCAGTTGTTCGGATTTGAGCTTTGAGCCCTCTGTGTTTACATGGACGGACTCGCCCTGTCTTACAACGTCCCATTTCTACTCTTCCTTTGAGGGTAGGAGGGTCGTGAACGTTATAATGCCAAGTGTAGGCGGGAGTGCATTGTCCACAAGCCTGGGAAGTTACAAAATGTCGGATCGTAGTCTGTCTTTGGCCACTCACTTAAAGTCCTCAGCCTTATTGCCGTACGGCGCACGATATAACTTGCCTACAGATCTACCAGAAGGACGCTTAATGTCGCATACGATGCTTTCGATGGTGTGATTGACATCGCACCGGTTATAAGAACTGATGTGAGTCTTTAAACCTTCACAATTCTTTTGATGTTCACACCCTTCTTAAGGGCGTTCCTCAATTGAAATTGAAATTTGAACAGGTCGAGCCAAGGAGCACCAAGAGAGTTGGTGGCTCCTCAAACACTCAGGCTAAACAGCCCATTGTATTTAGAGTTCTGGAAAGAGGGTAGATAGTCAAGGAGGGAAGGAGAAAAGTATCAGAGAAAGAGATAGGAAAGAATAGAATCAGAAATAAAGGTAGTTAATTCTGTGAGAACTTTCCAGATTCTTCGGCAAATCTGTAAATATCCTGCAGTTTTAGAGACCGAATATTACTCATTCTCAAGAAATCGAAACCCAAAACTCATAGTGTTGCTCTAGCAAAGGCAAGATACTCATAGGGAAAGCGCTCAGTGCTGTCCGCCTCCTCCAAGCATGACAGACACATTGGGTCCTCAATGATTCCAATGGTGGTCATATGCTGAACCCAAGGGTTGTATCCTGTTGTAATACCGACCATCAAGCGAACGTCTATTCTTCCAAGTTTTAGTAGAAAGTTTGACAGTTTTCTGTTCGGACTTGTCACAAAACACTTTGCCGTTCTGCAACGATCTAGACCGGACCATCGCTCTTTGTGTAAATTGCCTTCATAATCGCTGATCCAGTTCATGATTCCTGGGGAACTGATTCCGATTATTGGCACTGTCACTTGTGGGGGAATCGCTGATCCACGGTTGGGAAATTCATCGGCAATTTCGTTTCCTTGAACACCGGAGTGTCCTGGAACCCATATAAATACAGGCCTGTTCTGTCTTGTGACAGAATTAAGCTTTTTCTTATATTCTTGAACAATCTTTGAGGTTTGCTTCGCGTTCTCCAGGGTCTTCAATGCAGCCTGACTGTCACTGAAAACGCCAATATGTTCCCCGCTCCATCTCCTATCGATTATCTATTCAGCTACTTTCAGGATGACAAAAACCTTCGTTTGGAAAACAGTTACCAGTTCCCCCATAGCATAGTGATGCTCATAACTATCGTTTAAGTACCATTCGGCGCCAGACCCTATTTCATTGTTGGACCCATCGGTAAAGAAAATATCCGTAAAACCTCCCTGAATGCATTTTGGATTGCTGCATTGCTCACGCAATGGAAATTTGACATCAAATTTCCTTCCAAATGACAATACTACAATACCATAGCAGAGAATTGGAGGAAACCACTGCTGTGTAAAGCCAATGTATCATTCCAACTCGCATTTTGCCCCAATTAGCCAACCGTGGATCAGCAGGAGTATATCGCCATCATAGCTGTGCGTACTCTATCTGCGAGTATGAGCCCCAAATCTAGCTTCCTCGCCAGTATAAATCGTAGATATTTAGTCCTTTCTGTTACTCTAAGCGGTTTTCCCACTAGGAATATTTGTTTAAAAGCAGGTGTTTTATGATTACTGCTAAACAGTGTCAGATCCGTTTTTTCCGGATTTACTTTTAGTCCTCGAATTTGAAACCCCAGTGATAGTCTGTTGAGAGATCTTTGATGAAGGTCACACAATGTTGGAAGGTCTTTCTTTACCCGAGATGGCTTTACAAATCCTTTCAGAAGTTATGAATCCCCTCACTGATATAGAAAATAGGCAAGTTCTGGACAACTTTTGTGTTTTACTTTTGAAGAACTACGCGTTTCTTGACCAACATTACGAAAGTCAAATGATTGAACAGTACAAAATGGAATCGTCCTAATAAGCGCGTAAATATGTATGTATGTTTACAACTATAATAATATGTGCAATATATTTAAATGAAATATTATAAGTATATATATTTCTCACATTTTATTTACCTTCGATTTGGTGACAATGTTCGATGCCAACTTCACCACTGCGAAATTTCCCTTGCCGATTGTTTTCTCCAGCTCATAGTAGCCAACACGCAACAATTTATCCACTGATATTTTACTCGTCGATGGAACTTTGTAGTTATCCGGCGTTGAGGCTTCCATCGCTGCGTATCCGTTGCACAACGTT
Source organism: Anastrepha obliqua (assembly GCF_027943255.1). NCBI lineage: Eukaryota > Metazoa > Arthropoda > Insecta > Diptera > Tephritidae > Anastrepha > Anastrepha obliqua. Next base: position 25,889,981 of record NC_072895.1, read on the forward strand.
AACGCCTGCGCCGCCTACTCCGCAAATGCGAAACAAACAAATGTTGCACTAATATTATTCGTCGTTAGTTAGGGGCTTAACGCCCGTCTATTGGATTACTCTCTATGCTCTATTCTCTACTTGAATACGATCTACTTTAAGCACGTTTTAAGGCTTGACGGGGGCAGGAAGTGAGCTAGACGTTTTCAATTCAATTTGTGGGTGTGCATTTTTATGCTGCTGCTGCTCTTCTGCTCATTTGTAATGCTGTTGGCGTAGCCGGAGTACAATGTCGCATAAGTAAGAAGGCGTGAGCGTCGTTGTATTTGTATAATAATAATAATAACAATAATAAAGTGAATGGTGGTCGTTGAGCTTAGTGGAAAAGGCTTTGGGCCGCTAGCGTAGAAGTTTTCAAGCCGTGCAGAGACACAGAGGAAATGCTGATTTATGCTATAAAGTGTCTGCACGCGCGGGAGTGAGCTTCCTTTAGCACGTTGAAGTACACTTTTTCTTATGGCTAAACGATGGTGTTTTGGTGTTTTGTTGTTCTTTTGTTGCTTTTTTTTTTTTTGCTATGTGTATATATGTTAATTCATTAATAAAATAAATGTCATTAAATTGCCGCAATTGCCGACTAAGCGTCGTCGACACGGCAGCGCGTTGGGCTTGCACGCGTCGTTGCCTCTCTCTCTTTGAACGTTCAAAAGTTCGTCTACTCTGAGACTTTAATCATATGCGAATACAACAATGACTGCGCTTGTGATTTTAGCGACTCAGTTGTCGGTACGATGATGCGCCAACGAATGATATACTCCTCGTTCGTATAAGTGGCCGAGTAATAAACAAATGAACAAAGCAACAAATGTTGCTTGACGTAATCTCCCGCACGTCTCGCACAACCGCTCTACTGCAAGCAGAAAATTTCTGTTGCCTGTTGCCGGAAAAAACTGCAGTGGCGGCGAGAGCGGTGCTATTTGGGGGGGGCCGGCTCTTGCTAATTTGCGAGAAACGACCAGCGTTCAGTGTTAATTTACGCGAATGGCCGAGCGTCGAGCTGCAATTGGTTTTTTGGTGTAGATGAAGAACAACATGATCGGCAGACGCATTTATAATGTGTTCAACGATTGACCGACCGACCGACCAACAAAAAAAACAAAAAAGACGTTGATATTATTTTATGATGATTAAGATGATGTCTGCCATAGACGTTGTTGTTGTTGTTGGTGATGATGTTGATGTTGATATTTATTGCTGCTGATCGTGTGATGTCGGCGTGGGCGGTGCGGGTTCTTGTCGCAGCTGCCGTTGTCAACGCATATAAACAATTAAAGTCGCATACCTCGACGAACGCCAGCAGACAGAGCACAGAAAGAGGCTATAAAGCACGAGATCACGGGTTTTCGTTTATATGTTCTTTTGTTGCTGTGGCAAATTAATTGGCAATATTTTACTGCACAGCAGCACTGACACGGTACGTGCTACTACGATTAGCTATCGGCGCGTAACGCGAGCGGCAAAAACCGCAAACACTGATTTTGGCGTGGAATTTCACTGCGCGTATTTTCTTGTACTAGATGGGGAATTTTTTTTTTTACCAACTAATAAATAAATGCTGGAATTTCACTGATTCTGCTTATTTGTGGTGGCGGCCGGCAGGAAGGCAGCAGCAACCACGCCCGCGCGCATTTAGTGCGCTGCACAGTGACACCGTGGCCGCTGGTTGGTCTGCTACCTTTGAGCTTTTTGTTTTCTAATGATTTGCCATATGTTTTTGAATACTCGTTTAATAGTTTGTTTATTTGATTGTTGCCGTTGTGCGTTTCGTAGTTGCACGTAAAAATGGGCTTATAAGTAAATACTGCGTGCGATTGATGTACACGAAATGTACACAGGTTGGAGATATGGATGCTTATACTTTCCTATTATTTACTGAAAATAAGGTAGTATTTTTTATTTAATTTCAATCTGATAACTTTTTTTTAAATATTTTTTTTTTTAGGGAAATAATTTTTTTTTTTAAGAAATTATTATTTTTTTTCACAGCCGTTATTATGCGCGTATAAATTTTTCTACGTTGACTAAAATTTATTCTAAGATTATTCCTTTTATTATACGAGATTTATTTGTGTATATTTTTTTTATTTTATGTGAAAGTTTCTTTGGTTTTTGCACATTGCTGCACAGACGAATAGTAAAAGTGATGAAAAAGCACAAGCTATGATGAAGCCTAGTCAGGGTGTTTTAGAAGTTGAGAAAATGTCAGATGGCTCGGTGTGCATGCCGTCACAATCACAGAAGATTTGAACGTCAAACGCCACTCGCAGACAAGTAAAAAGTGAACAGATTGGAGGTACTTTTTCCAATATGGTTTTTTCGACAAATCACGCGTAACTGTTGTTAAACTAAGTACATAATTTTTTTTCGGTATTCATTCAGTAATCACCTATCCTGCCAGAAATCAAAATAGATTAACGAAACCAACGCAAGACTGAGTCTTGTCGAGGCCCTATGCTCCCGAGTGCAGTGAACAAGGGGAAAAAAATCATTGACATTTCATCATGGAAAGACTTACGCCTCAACAGCCTCTACAAATCGTACAATTCTATTACGACGAAGATAGGCAGGTAGGTAGGGTGGCTGTCGCAATGACACACTTAGACCTTTCATAGGCTCATTGTGATACCACTGGAACTTATCCTTACTCTATGGGTTCATTTTCAAACCATCCGGTAGCTTTAATAAACGAGCAAAGCTTCGTTAGTTTTAGTTGCACATTGTCCGCTACATCAATTAAAAATGCCATGCCAAGAGTGCGCAGCCTCCTTGTCGCTAAGCTTTCACACTCGCATAAAAGGTGTCTGACTGTTTCCTCTTCTTCTGTATGTAGACAGCTTCTACAGAAATCGAAGTACGGGAGTCCTAACCTTCTAGCGTGGCTGCCTAGCAGACAATGCCCTGTTAATACCCCTAACATTTTTCTTATAGCTTCTCTGTTAAATCTTAACAAGCTTTTAGATCGACCCCTGTTCCATTTCGGCCATGTCTTTCTGCTTAGTTTGCATGTTGAGAGGTTTTGAAAACTTGTATTTACCTTATTGATGGTTTCCCTATTTTTTCAGTAGTTTACACATGGCTATAAGCATGGGTATCAGTGTCTTACCCACTTTGCGGTCGAGCGTTGTACCGATTCGAGCAAGTTCATCTGCCTTGCAGTTCCCTGCTATATTCCTGTGGCCTGGCACCCAAATAAGGTGTACTTTGTAGTATTTTGATATGTCATTTAGAAGTTTATAACATTCTATGACTGTTTTTGACGAGTGTGTTTTAGATTCTAGCGCTTTTATTGCTGCTTGACTGTCCAAGTATATAAAGATTTCATTTCTGGTTACAATGATCGTTTTTATTACCGTAAGCCCCTCTTTTATGGCAGTGACTTCCGCCTAAAATACACTGCAATGATTAGGTAGGCGATTCGAGTTTATCGGAGTAAATATCTCCACCTACTCTGTTGTCTAGTTTTGTCCATATTTAAAGATGTTTATATCATTTTCTTTAACAATAATCCCATTATCCCATTCCTCTTTGGAAGGAAATACTGTGACGAAGGATTTATCTAAGTTGATATCCTTGGTCTTACATAAAAAGAAAGACTGGCCATTCTTTGTATGCACCATGGCTTTTTTGATACTAGTATACCGTATGTCAGGATTGGTTTTACAATTGCTGTGTAAAGCCAATATACGATAGATGGGGAAAGACCCCAACTTAGTCGTATTAGCTGTTTACAAGAGTAGAGTGCTATTGTTGCTCTTTTTACTCTATCTTCGACATTTGACTTCCATCTTAGTTTTCTGTCTAATATTAGACCTAAGTAGCGGGCCTCATCACTAAATGACAGTGCCGTTCCACCTAGAGTCGGAGGAGTTATTCTTGGAATTCTATGTTTCCTGGTAAATAAGATCAGTTCAGTTTTGTTGGGGTTAACGCTTAGCCCATTTCATTTTGACCAGTTGTCAACTATGAGCTTCGACGTGTTGTTCCCTCTCTTCTAGGCTCTTTAGCAAGAAGTTTATCCCAAAGATATCCCGAAATCAGTCAGTGCCTTTATTATGGTATTCGGTAGGATGTTGTTGAATGCGCCCTCGATATCAGGGAAGGCTACCAGTGTGTATTCCTTATTATGAATTGACTTCTCGATTTCTGTAACAAGTGAGTTAAGCGCTGTTTCTGTAGATTTCCCTTTACAGTACGCATGTTGTGAAATACTAAGCTTGTTAGGGTTGACGTTAGCTTTAATATACCCTTCTATTATTCTTTCTAATGTTTTGAACAAGAAGGAGGATAGGCTAATTGGCCTAAAATCCTTGGGTGTTATGTGTGAACTTTTTCCTGCCTTGGGAATAAAGACAACTTTTACTTCTTTCCATTACGACGAAAATCGACGCTCTATGAAAAATGTGCATTAGGCTCAGCACTCAAATTTTGTGCAGCGATGAGGCCCATTTTCGATTTAATGGCTACGGTAATAAGAAAAATTGCCGTATTTGGGCTGAGGAACAACCCAAAGTCATTCAAGAACTGCCAATACATCCATCAAAAACAACCGTGTGGTCGGCCAAAGGGCTGGAGGAATTATCGGCTTATATTTCTTCAAAGACGAGGTTGGCGCCAAGACAATAGTGAATGACGAACGCTAACGCGCTATGATAAACGACTTTTTGGTGCGGGAAATTGAAGCCCGCGATCTCTACAACATTTAGTTCCACTAAGGCGGACGGCCTTACACAGCCCGTGAAACAATGGATTGACTGCGTCATCATTTTGGTTCTTAATTTATCTCTCGTCTCGGACCAGTAGATTGGCCTCCAAGATCGTATGATATCACAGTGTGAATTGACAGTTATGATTTCTAGGTTGTAAAATACTTCGTCTATTTAGGAGCCAGCACCGAGAGGAATCAACACCGATAATAATGTCAGCCTGGAAATCCAACGTAGAAGCCCCCTTGCCAACAAGTGCTACTTTGGACTAAGTAGGCAATTGAGTGGTAAAGTCCGCACTCAACGAACAAAAGTAACGCTCTACAAGGCTCCATCATGCCCGTCCTAACGTATAGCGCAGAAGCGCGGACGAGGACAACATCCGATGAAGCGACGATTGGGGTGTTTGAGAGAAAGATTCTGCGGAAGATTTTTGGACCTTTGCACAGTGGCAACGGCGAGTATCGGAGGCGATGTAACGATGAGCTGTATAAGATTTGGGACGACATAGACATAGCGCAGCGAATAAAGATTCAGCGGCTACGTCGGTTGGGTCATGTCGTCCGAATGGATACAAACGCTCCGGCTCTGAAAGTAGCAGCTGGTGGTAGCAAAGGAAGAGAAAAACCTCCTCTGCGTTGGAAAGATCAAGGAGGCAAGGACTTGGCTTCCCTTGGTGTGCTCAACTGCCGCAAGTGAGCACGACTAGCACGCTTTGTTGAACTCGGCCAAAAACGCGTAAGCGGTTATGCCGCCAATTTAGAAAAAGAAGAATGTAAAGTTTAAATGTTTTGTGGATAAACCAGCTTCGATTGAGGCATTGGAAGCCAACATTACCAAAGTTATTCACGAGTACTGCCCGAAGTTCTCCAGCGAAGCATTCAAAATTGGTGTTTACGGATGGCCGAATTACGGCGCAGTTGCGGCCAACATTTGAAAGGGCTTATCTTTAAAAAATAAATGTCATGAAAGCGTCTACACAAAAATAATAAAGATTGCCCACTTAACTTGAATTTTCCTAAATTTCTTTTTTCAATTTAAAATGCGATACCTCTAAATTGATCACCCTTTAGTATATTGTGATATTGGGATCTGGAAATTTTGCGATATGTATCACAATCCATCAATATTCCATGCCACACGTTAAATAAATATTTTGATCCAAAATACTCCCAGTAAATATTGAACATCTGACATGCGCCAAACAATTACACGCATTTTTGTTGTGATAATATAACCGAAACAACGCGCAAGAGAGAGAGAGAGAAAGAGAGACTGCCAAGCATTTTCGTAATGTTTCAGCGATCTTTGCTCAAACTGGTAATTAAATTATGCTGACGTATGAACATACAAATGTGTGTATGTATGTATGTATGTATGTAGATCTTCCTGCCTGTTGCTCGCAGGCGTGATGTGAAGCTTCGCAAATGTTTATTTCCCTCCAAATACAAAAACAAAAAAAAAAATATGTACGATTTCTGTTTAGAAAAACTTTGCAGAATTTTCTACTGGAGAAATAAAAACCTAAAAACTTATTTTATGCGCTCAAAATATGACACTGAATTCTAAATATTTGCTCAAAAAAATACTTTCAAAATCTTTTTAAGCCTTAAGATATACTTTATATATTTTATATTTAGTAATTACGGCACAGGGACTTATTCAGAAGTTTTGACAATTTATTAGTTTTTTATTTAGGTTAGGTTGACTTGGATGGCTGAAAGCCATCACATAGACCTATTGGTTCTTAGTGGTACCGGATGAAGCTTGACCTTTACGTTTCTTTATACAAGATGAAGTCCAAAAAAAAAACAAGACTGGCATCATAAAAATGTTTTTGATGGCGCCATCTTTTTGATGAGTTAGTGCGTGGGAAGTTACATCCCCAGCTGCCTTCCAGTGAAAGCTTAGTAATATTCGGTTCAGTGGAGTCGTATTTATTGCGTCTAAAGTGTCAGCATCTTTGTGTCATCGGTACAAAAATGAGTTTCGAATAAAAAGCAAATTTTGTTTTGAAATTGGTAAACCGTTTACCGAAACATTGAATTGATGAAAAACGTTTATGGCGATGATTGTCTATCTCCTGCCAGAGTTCATGACTAGCTTACACGTTTCAGAGATGGTTGCGAGAACATGATAATGAACATACGGGCCGCCCACAATCAGTAATCACCGAAAACTCCATCGAAATTGTTCGTAAATTTATCTGAAATGAATCGAAATCATCGTTGAAATTCATGGAATCGGAGTTGAATATCTCCAAACCATCGATTCGTCGCATTTTAACTGATCATTTGGGTTTACGAAAGGTCTGTGCACGTTTCATTCCGCACAAGTTAACTGAGGACCAAAAATTGCTCAGAACTCAACATTCGAAAGACCTCATTAAAGAGGAAGCTGACGCTTTTGCTGACAATGCACCATCTCATCGATCCACTCTTGTGACTGATTTTTTGACTAGAAATCGCATTTTAAACATCAATCACTTGCCGTAATCGCCTGATATGGCTCTCCGTGACTTCTACCTATTCAGAAAATTGTATTTGGCCATAAAAGGAAAACGTTTTGCGTCCGTAAAGACCATTCAAAAGACTTGTACCGACATCCTGAAGGACATTCTGGTCAATAACCTGAAACACTCTGAAAAGCTTTTAGATCGCGCAAAACAATGTATCTGGCCTCGGCCTGAGGGGACTATTTTAAATAAATAAACTCGAAGTTATCAGAACAAAGCTCCTGTCGTTTCTATTTTAGCTCAGTCTTGTTTATTTTGGACTTCACCTTGTAGGCATTTCATTCGGGTTCTAGCTAATGCAGGGCAGTAACATAGAAGGTGTTCTAGGGTTTCTCTCTCTCATTGCAAAATCTGCAGCTATCATTGCTTGCAATTCCTATATTGTATGCAAGTGCTGCTATCAAATTGTGGCCTGTCTGTATACCCTATGATAAAAAAGTACTGGGAATTTCTGATTTAAATAAACCGCACACGTGGGACCGGTTTCCATATTTTTTTCTTGTGTAGGTAGGACTGTAAGACACACATCTGCCACTTTTTAGCGCCATCGGATCATTAGTGTCTGCCTGGCGTTTGTTTACATCAACGTCAACTTTTTTCAATTTGTCGCATTTTATCCATGGTAATTTTGTTGAACAAAGAGTTTGTTTGAAATTTTGTATTCCGTTGCACTGAAAATGTTGCAAAAATCTCCTCTATCAAGAACAAGAGCATACGAGTGGTAAAAAAACTTTAAAAGTGGTCATATAGTGGTGGAAGATTTGCCTCGTTCCGGCCGCCCGTCGACGTCGAACACCGATGAAAACGTGAAGAAAGTGAAAGAAATCGAGCTTGAAAATCGTCATACCAACTTAAGAGACATTTCTAGTGAACTTGGCATTTCATATGGAACGGTACAAGACGCGTTACAGCCAGACTCGTTCCGAAGGACCTGAATTTCGTGCAAAAACACCACCCAAAGACAGTTGCTGACGAGATGATTTCTGAAGCCCAAAGTGATCCAACCTTCATGAAGCGGATAATTACTGGCGACGAGACAAGGGTCTATGAATTTGACATGGAAACCAAGCAACAATCGTCTGAGTGGCGCTTCGAAGACGAGCCGAAACCGAAAAGCCGCCCAAAAGTGAAGGTGATGTTGGCTATTTTCTTCGATTTCCAAGGCGTAGTGCACCATGAATACCTTCCATCGGGCCAGATAGTCAATAAAGAATATTATTTATCCGTTTTGAAACGTTTGAGAGATGCTGTACGTCTCAAACGGCCGGAAATGTGGGCAAACAATTGTTGGATTTTGCATTATAGTAACGCGCCATGGCACCGAGCCCGAATTGTGCTGGATTATTTGACCGAACTCCAAGTAAATACCAACGTGCAAGCACCGTATTCACCTGATATGGCCCCGTGCGATTTTTTTTGTTTTCCAAGTTGAAGTTACCACTTCGTGGAAGGAGATTTCAGTCGGTCGATAGAGGAGATCAAAAAGAATGCGACGAAGGAGCTGAAGGCCATCCCTTCGTCGGCCTACCAGGGGTGCATGGAGGACTGGGTTAAACGGTGGCACACGTGTGTTGCTTCAGACAGGTCATATTTTGAAGGAGATAAAATAAAGTTGCCTGAAATTTAACTCTGTTGTTGTTTTATTTAAACATTCCCGGTACTTTCTGATCATAGGGTACCTTCTGTTTTCCTTTCTAGACATTCGTACCAATCTGGCGTATTTGTCTGCACTCTGGGTACAAATGAAACGGTTTTGGAGGTGGCTAGTTTGTTCCATCTCCGGTCTATCAGTGGTTTCTTATTTAGTTTTAATCATTTAAATCATTCATTCAATCATTCAAATACAAGTTTCAAATGCAAATTAAAAAAAAAAAATTACAAAAATTTTTATAAAAATTTCAACCTTTCTTATCAGACTTTTTAGGAAATTTCCGAGAATGCAAGATTATAGCCCATTGAATTGTGGTACAATAAAGTGCAAGTTTGAAGTGGCTCAAAAATCGCGTTGAAGTTTCAAAATTACTATTAAGAAAGCAGCTTCATTTTTAATTTACGTCGACTTAAGCCACCACTATGGCATACGCCCACAGATACATCCATAACCAGCTTTTCATAAACTTTAGTTAGTAAGATTTATTTTTAAGACATTGCTTATGCCTATTGTTTGCAAGATTTTGTAACTATAGCAACAAATATGGGACGAAAGCCCCAAAAACGGCAACACTGGCTGCAATACAGGAATGACGAGGTGAGCAGGTTTTTTGTGTTTTCCATACAAAATAAAAATAAAAAACGAAAAACCAACAATAAAAGGAACTGTCTCATCTACTTCTTCAACGCGATCGAAGAACAAAAATGTGACAACATGAAGGCAAACCACTTTCTGAACACGAAAAACACGCCTTGTAAAAGACAATCAAGAACAGAAAGTCTACATACAGACATACAGACATACATATGGTACATCCATACGTCGGACGTTGTAAGCGTTGTAAGCCAATTGGTGAAGCCAGCGCGTGGTAGTGCCACTAAAGCCGGGTGTTATTTCAATACGTTTTGTAATTATGTGGGTATGTAGGTGTATGTGTGTATGTGTGGTTGATAAATAAACGTTACAAGACGCTATTTAATGAGATCGCTGAATAATAAAGCGAACAGAAATAAAGAAGAATAAAGGCAAACGCGTGACGGTTACGTTCAAAAGTTAAGGGATAGGGATAGGGATGTCTGTGAATTCGAGCGATTACGTGGTGCCAACATTCTATTAGATCAGGTTTAGTGGCTGCCTGGATAAAGAAGCAAAGCGAATGGGTCTGGTGGTGAACAGGGATAAAACGAGCACCGCTAACAATGTCAGCCTGGAAATCCAACGTAGAATCTCTCTTGCCAACAAGTGCTACTTTGGACCAAGTTGGCAATTGAGTAGTAAAGTCCTCTCTCGACGAACAAAAATAACATTCTATAAGACTCTCATCACGTCTTCTAACGTATAGCGTAAAAGCTTGGGCATTGAAAACATCCGATGAAGCGCCCCTTGGATTGTTTAAGAGAAAGATTCTGCGCAAGATTTTTGGACCTCTCTACCTTAGCAACTGCAAGTATCGCAGGCGATGGAACGATGAGCTGAATGAGCTTTACAACGGCATAGACATAGCGCAGCGAATAAAGATCCCGCGGCTTCGTTGACTGGATCATGTTGTCCGAATGGATACAAACGTTCCGGCTTTGAAAGTATTCGATGCGGTACCAGCTGGTGGTAGCAGAGGAAGAGGAAGACCGCCTCTGTGTTGTAAAGATCAGGTGGAGAAGGATTTGGCTACACTTGGTGTGTCCAGCTGGCGCCGGTTAGCACGAGAAAGAAACGGCGCGCGACCAAAAACGCGTAAGCGGTTATCGCGTTAATCAAGAAAAAGAAGAAGTGGTTGCCTTCATCAAGGTTCAGGAAGCAAACCTATTATTAATAATAGTTCCAAATGCTCCATTGAGTTATTATTAAGGGTTAGTTTATGTCCCCCCGTTTTCGAATAAATTTTATAGAACTCATTCGATGAAACACAGATGGATGCTTGTCGCACTTAGCTTCCTAGAGAGCCAAAATTCGGATTTAGAGACAGCCGCCACACTAAAACAGGGCAGTGGCCGGTGGTAGTGATGCGCAATGATTTCTACGTCGATTCTAAGCCGCTTAATATCTTTCGTTTATTTTATTATTAAGATCAACGATTGACCAAATTTTCGTACTCAGACAGATTTTATATAAAAAAGTCTCGCGAATACGACATGACGACGTATCATCTTTTCATAGACTCAAATCAGGTTACGGCAGCATAATTTGGTACCAGCTCTTCTTAGCGATGGCAGAATTCGGTATTCCCGATATGTTAATACGTCTAACACGCTCGACCATGCAGAATGAGAAGAACATAGAAAGAGTTCAGAACAATTCTTAGCGAGAGTTCGCCACCTTGAACGGACTGCGGCAAGAGGATGGGCTCTCATACGGGGGATGGGCTCTCATACAGGGTATGGGCTCTCATTCAATAAGTACCCGTGTTAGAAATGACAAAACCATATTTTTCAAAAAAAAAAAAAAAAATTATATTTCAAAAAAAAAAAAAAAAAAAATTATTTTTCAACATAAAACCTCTTAAAAATATACACTTTTCCCAACGCTACGGCCATTTTTTTAGCCTCTCCAAAAAATAGGATTTGTCGAACTCCCCAAAATACATAAATGCGGTGGGTAACGCTGAACTTAAGAAGCTGCAAAAACGCGATTTTGACGACTGTTTTCAGCAGTAGATTTACAGATAAAAAAAATTTATTGAAATTAATGGAGATTATGTGGAGGAGATAAAAGGACTAGAGATTACAAATAAAATGTAAAAAATGTATACTTTTTTTCAATTCAATATACCGAACTTTTGTTCAACCCTCCGTATTTAGCGTTGCGTTTAGCATTAGAATTCAATAAGGGCACACCTTAGGACTCTCTCCAGCGAGTTCTATCGGACAAGGACTCCAAGCAAAAGTATTAGATTTTTTTTAAATATAAATATTACATGGCTTTAAACTAGAGGCCTTATTTTTGGCCAATGGCACCCCTGCAGCCATACAAGAAGACTGTAGCCTTCCTAATCTTATCCTCAGTGCTCAGAGCAAATCAAACAAATCAAAGATAAACATCAAAATTTAGCTGAAGATTCTAAAAAAAATTTAAAAAATATACAAATAAGTCACAATTAAATGCGAAATTCCTGATATGTGGGAGCAAAAAATTGTGCAGACGTAGTGCCAGGCGAGCAAATATTGACAAAAGAAAGGTAGATGGCCGCGCTAAAAGAGACGACTACGAAAGACTACACAAAGCCAACGCTTAATAAAGGAAAAGTGATCGAAAACGGTGAAAAATAAAAACTAAACCTATTAAAACTAAAAAAAAAAACAAAGTAACGACGTTAATAAAGGTAAAGAAGCAAAGAGAAAAAACCAAAATGAGCAAAAACATCCAAAAAAATATTATGAAAAGTGATTGGAGAATGAACTTGTTCGTAGTAATGGCGTTGACAGCCTCAGTGGAGCAGAGCAAAGCAGCAGCTGAGCGCCCGTAATAATCAATTTCGGGCTTGATGTTGTAGGTAGACGTGCTGTGAAAACGAAAACAAAGAGTGATAGCGAGAGAATAATGTACTGCTACTGCTTTAGTTATTACTTGCAGTGGCGGTGGGAGGCAGTGCGCGGTTGAGTGCGCATTTATTAAGCTGATAGGCAGACGGTATGGTTTGACAAAAACGAAAAGCGAAAAATAAAATAAATAAAACAAATACAACAGCAATATTACACATATATGTACATACAACCTATGAATACTACGGCTGATTGCTGCGAATTTGAATGTAAAAGAAAACAACTATGCATCAGAGAACTGCAGCGGTGTACTGCTACTGCTTGCACACCGCTTCAATACTCTGCTTCACGCATTTGAGCGGAAAACAAAAGAGCGGTGTGTGTGCTGATCAATACCGCTATTACCGCGATTACTGAGTGTATGAATATCTCGTATACTCGGGTGTTAGATTTGAAAGCAATCGTATATTCAACTTCGGCTAAGCGGTGTGACGTGTGAACTCTGTCAAATGAGGAAAACACCGCAAACACCGCATCGTCATCCCTTGCAAATAGTGAGATTGTCTGCAGTATAATTCATAGCAGCGCACGGAAAAAAAGGATTTTTATACATATGTACATACATATGTAGCAGTATTTTTAAATGAAAAGTTTTATTCTTTATTGAAGCAGTGATATTATATTATTGTATATTACTATTAATTATGACAGAAAATAAAATGAACTGTAAAATAAAAATTGAGAACCAAATTCATTCTTTTACAAATTACTTATCGTACAAAAACAAATAATAATTTTTCTTTTAACTTTAAGAAAGATACTTATGTATTAAGATATAAAGAAAATATAATATTTACATTTGCAACTTATTGAAGTTTTTATGCATTGAATGCAAAAATAACAAATTGTCAACTGTTTTGGGCCCAATTCTATTTCGCTTTTCAGTTATAATGTATTTCAATATACATATACAATAATAATGTATGTTTGCAGTGTATGTATGTAGTGTAGTGTATTTGTCAACGTCGTTAACTAGTGCTAATCATTTATGTATTGAGTGAACGCGCGATGGCATAGATATTTTTTAGCGGTACTATTTTGCTTGTGTGTTATGATCTATTTGTGCAGGCGGTGTTTTCAGTATTTTTGTCATTCGGTAGCGGTCATATGCAGCACCGCATAGCCGAAGTGATCGCACAAGCGGTAGTTATAAACGAAGCAAAGACTGAACAAAGAAGTACTCGGATGTACAAACGATATACATAGAACATTTACTGCTCTGTTGCGGTTCTGCTCAGCGCAAACACCGCTTAGTTTGCGGTGGTCGTACATATTGATACCGCTTTTTTTGCGAGTGTATCGCAAGTCAGAAAAATACCACCGCTTGCAGTTCTCTGCTATGCATGCATACATATGTATGTATATGTATGTATGTACTTATTTATTCGCATGGCATAGTAAATGGGGAATGGCGGCGTATGGAGTGGAGTGGAGCGCACGTTGACAGCATTGTTTGCGACGCAACAAGCCACAGTAGTGGCTCTCCGACATATTGAAGGGGAAAGTCAGAGTCAAATGAACGGCAAGAGTCGAGAATTAAAAGCGATCGAAAAGCGAATGCTGGAAAAAATATGGAGGAAATTAAGATCACAAGGAAGTTGCGAAAAGCGGTGGGAAACAAAATATTAAAAAATTATATGTATGTATGTAAGTATGCAGCAAAAGCAACAACCGGTATACGAGTATGAGTAGAGACGTAACTTTGCGCTGTAGTTGTAATTGTAGTATATTGTATTGTTGAATACGTACATACATACTTACATATGTATGTATGCATGCATGTGTACATGTAAACATTGTTATTACTGCGGGCCGACTGCGTAAACTGCTTTTTTACAGTTGCGACATAAAAATCTGGTGAGGTAGAAAGCTTACAGGGTTTAGTTTGTACAACATTTGAGCAGCCTATTTTGTTTAGAATAAATGCATGCAATGCTTTCATAGATGATAAAGTGTTTATGCCGAATTTTGAAGAAATTGCACAAAGGGATAAGAGGAAAAATAAGAGTTGCCATCGCACATTTCCGACAGAATTATGAGCGAGTCGGGTGTGTGTGTGTGTGTGAAGAAAAGAATCGGTGCAAACAAAATAATTTTGCAAAATCGATTCCAAACTGCCGAAGGTATAAGTTATAAGGTGAAGATTCTGCAAGAAAAACTTCAAGGCCCTGGCTTAATCACTCGATGCCCTGTCAGAGAGCCAGTTACGACAACTAAAATGCGCCCAAAATGCTGCCATCGGAAAAAACGACACCCAGGCGAGTTCGAATTAATCTTTTAACCGGTCGGTAAACGCTGTAGCGATGAGTATTTACGACGCACCGTTAGATAAGATGGTAACCGAATGGTCTGCGCTGCTTTATCTGTTAATGTTTTGGATAGTCGAATAGCGACTTGCAAGTTTATCCTTTACGCTAGAGAGATTTTGTGGGTGGGGTTAAGTAGGAGCAGGCTAATCACCTACCCTGTCAGAAATCAAAATAGATTAACGAAACCAACGCAAGACTGAGTCTTGTCGAGGCCCTATGCACCCGAATGGAGTGAACAAGAAAAAAAAAATTAATAAATAAATGTTAAACAAATCTTATGTTCAATCATTACCGGAACGCTCAGGCTTTGAAAGCATTCGATGCATTCAAGCTGGTGGTAGCAGAGGAAGAGGAAGGCCTCCTCTGCATTTGAAGTATCAGGTGGAGAAGGACTTGACTTCACTTGGCGGTTCCAACTGGTGCCGGTTGGCACGAGAAAGAAATGTCAGGCGCGCTTTGTTAAACTCAGCCAAAAAGTGGCTGTTTAAGCGCTTATCGCGCCAATCAAGAAGAAGAAGAAGACAGTAAAAATAGAAAAATTTCAACTTCAACATATTTTTTATGATCCTCGAAGGATGTTGCTGAACAAAGTCTGAACGGCTTGTTAAAACTCACGAAGACGTGCATTAAGAATTGTATAAAATAATAACTTCGACTCCAAATACATGGCACTGGTAACACCAACGGACCCCTTGGAGTCTAAGTGAGATCTTTTTACAAATCAGCCAGCACTACCTAACCTTGTGCAATTTTGTGATTATCTTGAGAAAGTCTCCCTCACAGAACTCAGTAGAAATAACTAGAAATAGAATAACTTTAACAATAAAAACGAAAAGTTAGACTAGATTACTGTAAACACTAGAAGAGAATAGAAAGAAAATAGTTTTTTTTTTGCAAAAGCTCTAAAAAACCGTCGTTACTGTTCAGTTGGAATTTCGTCAAATTCACACACCTGCTAGTACGGCAGACAGTTTCTAGATTAAATGGTATTCAATAGTAATATGTTCACATACAAGGTGAAGTCCAAAATAAACAAGACTGGGATTATAAAAATGTTTTTAATGGCGCCATCTTTTTATTGAGTTAGTGCCTGGGAAGTTACATCCCCAGCTGACTTCCAGTGAAAGGTTGGTGACATTTAGTTCAGTGGAAGCGAATTTATTGCGTCTAAAGTGTCAGCATCTTTGTGTCATCGGTACAAAAATGAGTTTCGAATAAAAAGCAAATTTTGTTTTGAAATCGGAAAACCGTTTACCGAAACATTGAATTGATGAAAAAAATGTATGGCGATGATTTTCTATCTCGTGGCAGAGTTCATGACTAGCTTACACGTTTCAGAGATGGTTGCGAGGACATGATAATAAACATACGGGCCGCCCACAATCAGTAATCACCGAAAACTCCATCGAAATTGTTCGTAAATTTATTTGAAATGAATCGAAATCATCGTTGAAACTCATGGAATCGGAGTTGAATATCTCCAAACCATCGATTCATCGCATTTTAACTGATCATTTGGGTTTACGAAAGGTCTGTGCACGTTTCATTCCGCACAAGTTAACTGAGGACCACAAATTGCTCAGAACTCAACATTTGAAAGTTACATTAAAGAGGCGAGAAAAGACGAGAACTTCCTTTACAGCATTATAACTGGTGATGAAAAGTGGTATCTCCAACATGAACCTGAAACTAAGCGTCAAAGTGCCGAATGGAAGGCCCCCGACGAGCCATCAACCAAAAAATCGCGTTTGGAGAAGTCAAAAATCAAGTCGCTGCTCATTTGTTTTTACGATTCCAAGTGAACTGTCCACAAGGAGCTCGTATCAACGGGCCAAACCGTCAACATAATTTTCTATCTTTCCGTTTCGGAGCGTTTGTTGCATCGCATTCGTCAAATTCGCCCTGAATACCGCGAAAGAAGAGGCTGGCATTTATTGCATGATGATGCACCATCTCATCGATCCACTCTTGAGACTGATTTTTTGATAAGAAATCGCATTTTAACCATCAACCACTCACCGTATTCAGCTGATATGGTTCCCTGTGACTTCTATCTATTCCGAAAATTGCATTTGTCCCTGAAAGGAAAACGTTTTGCGTTCGTAGAGGCCATCCACAAGGTTTGTCCCGACATTCGGAAAGACATTCCGGTGAATGACCTGAAACACTCTTTCGAAAGGTTTTTAGATCGCGCAAAACAGTGTATCGAGGCCAGCGAGGACTATTTTGAATAAATAAACTCGAAGTTATCAGAAGAAAGTTACTGTCGTTTCTATTTTAGCTCAGTCTTGGTTATTGTGGACATCACCTTGTAAAATGGACGCCGGCAAAGAAAATAGGTTTGTATACATAATTTTAATACAATTTTTGTTAGATATTAGAATTATGCAGCCATACTACAGAAAATAGCCTTGTTGACCTGTTATTGCTTATTGAAAAATGTAATATTATAGTGTGGTTGGTTGAAATGACCGACAGCACCGTATTCGTAGGTTGCGATAAACCGAATATTTTGTATAAAATGGCAGCTACTTGTAGTAGATGGTCTAATTACAATGAAAGCTTAGCGAATAAGTCTTAAGGGCTGGTTACGTAACTATAAGCGCATGCATACTCTGCTAAGGGCCTGTTCACATACAAGCACATGAACTACTGTGTGCCTTACAATATCGAATTTCGCATGCGTATCGCTGCCATAATTTTTTACAACCTCAGTAGGCGGATATCCTCCAGGTGTCTATTACTAGCAGCTAACTGCGTAATTGACTATAGTTTATTGCCAATAATGATTATACAAACCAAAGCAATAAAAGTCTTTGAAAACCTTCAAATCAGCTGTCAAAGCTGATTCTCCATTTTGCAGCTAATCAGCCACGAGTGAACGCGTAGATTAATTTTTGTGATTTATTGACAATCACTGCCCATGTGGATGCACTTTAAGATACCTTGATTAGGACAAGCTTTCCTACTGGGTATGTGAATTCGTTTGAACGCATGCTTTTGTGCGAATGTTGAATGGCTTGCGAGGGTGAAACTGGAGGTCGCCATTGTAGAGCAGAGGAGAAAAACACCAGCAGCAACAGTGCAACTAGCGAAAAATCTGTGATCAAACAAAACACCAAAAACAAAAAAACACAAAAAAAAAAAAAACAAAAAACACAAAAAAAAAAACAAAAAAACACAAATAAAAAAAGACAAAAAACACAAAAAAAAAACAAAAAACAAGAAACAACAAAGCAATTGCGAACGAATAAAGGTAATAAGCAAACAAAAGGTGAGGATGCGACACGGCGCGGTGGAAGACGTAAGGGCAACGATGAGGTACCAAGAAGCCACAACGCAATCAGTAAGGAGAAAAGTCAATCAGCATACACATGACGATGTACGTGTGTGTGTGTGTACATGTGCATATGTACGACATATTTACACATATGAATGTACATACGTACTGTTTGGGTATATAGTCGACTACCGTAAGGCAAAATCGGCTGACGATGCAACAAGAAACAAAATAAAATAAAATATCTAAGTCAGTTGGCGCAACGCAAAAAACAGAATAATTTGCACAACAAAAACACTATTACTGGTTAAAATATTGTAGTTGTAACTACAGCTGGGGAGCTGGGCTGACAGTCGATAATTTTTCTTTCCTGCATTGAACATACGTAAGTATGTATGTATTCACGTATGTTACTACATACACATGCATACACATATATGTACATACATACATCGCAGCAGCGACACACGTAGCAGCCCGACTTGTGCACTTGATTACCCACAAAATGACGGTAGTGCAATTTTTCAATTTAAATTTACAACAAAACATTTTTCTAATTGATTATCTTGGTTGCAAAGCTACATACATACATACACACGGGTACACTTGTATGCAGCACAAAGAAATATGACAACAACAATTGCGTGGTTTATAGCATTTAACTTCCAATTGGCTGTAGGGGCGGGGGGAGGGGAAAAATAGCAAAAAAAAAAACAAAAAAAAAAAAATTGGGCGTGTGTGCGCATAGTTGATGATGGCAAAAGTGTTGCAATGGAATTGGTAAAGCGGCGCTAATGTACAGCGCACAGTGATGACGACGATGCTGGCAATAAGGGGGACCGCAGCAAAAACAAAACAACAACACAGCATTTGTGCGAGAGCTGTTAAACTTGCGCATTAGAAAGAAGTTCATTCACAAAATTTCGCTTGCCCATGTGGGGCTGGTGGTGTGGTGCTGGTGTGCAAAAACCTTTTTCTTGTCGTTGGTAATTTTCGGCTTATACCGACTTTTTCGTGTTTGCTTATTTTTTATTTTTTATTGCACAATTTCACTTTTTAGCTCCGAAAATGCACTTCTGCCGCTTTAATTATTACTTTCAATTTATTTTACACATTTCTTGTGAAGTTTCATTCACCTTTTGCTTTTCAAAAAAAAAATGTAATTACTTTGCTCGTTACAACTTTGGCGAGAATCACAGTTAATTTGTGGTTTGATTGGTATTTTGACCAGATTGAGATAACGTTTCCGCTTCCACTTCAATTAGTGGCAATTATATTGTTTGAAGGAAATTGAAGCGCATAAACTTTCCAATTCCAAAAAAAAAAAAAAAAAAATGTTAAGTTACGAACACAAACGGCACTACAATGCCATTCTGACACGGTTGACACGGTACTACCAATAGGGCGGCGTATGTATGTATGTACGTATGTAAACGCTTATACATAAGCATTTTTTTGTTTGTTTTTTTTTTTGAATATGCAGATATACGTGGTCACACGTTGCTGCCGACGAGTGTGGCACACGCACTCAATTCAGACGCCGAAAAGCAACTGAGGAGTCTCCAACGGCTGTGCTGCTGGCGCGTTAGCTATGGAGCAATTCGTAAAACAGACACCGCAGAGACAGACGACGATAGCAATGGACACGGACGGGCCGAGGCGACGACGACGACGACGACAACAACGACGACGACGAAATCGGGGACAGCTACACAAACGGAGATGGATGAAGACGTCGACAACGACGGCAAAAAGTAACAATTACAATGGCATTAATATGAGGCACCAGTACCAGTGCCAGTACCAGTACTCACAACAGCGATAGCAATAATAACAACGACGAAGGCGCTGATTAGCGTCACTGTGTTGCTGCTAGCGATGCCGTTCCGTTGGCGGGGGCGGGGGCGGTGCCGTTTGTAGTGACAGCAGCAGCAGATTATGATGAAGATGGCGATACGGTTTAGGAAGACAGTGGTGCCACTAATGTACATATGTACATATACATATGCATATACATTTTGCTGTACATATCCGAAATATCTCATGAACGTTGCGACATATTTCCAAGCAGTCGCCGCCGTCACTGATATCGTTTTCCAAACCAATTCTCGTCACTTACTCCAGGTTAGATACTTTGTACTTAGTAGCATACTTAGCACTTCTGTATTTCCGTCCGTCTGCCTACTCACCTTTTCTACACACACACACACACACACACACACACACACACACACACAGGCACACACACTCACTCACTCACTCACATACGTACACTCCCTTTCTGCCTGACTCGTAGCAATTTCTGATTATATTTCATTGTTGTGCTGCCCCCACCTTCCGTTATTCGCTAAGCAAACGTCATCGCCTCAGCGGCCACACTGCCTATCTGCTATCTGCCTTCGTAGTTTTTAATTTCTTGCCATTTTCCATTATTTACTTAGTTGATTGCACATAATTTATTTTCAATTTTTCGCTTTTTAACTGCGATCGAATATTTTATAGAAATCAGCACTTTGCCTGACTTCACACTCTTAAGCTCTGTTTCACTTTTATTTCATTTAACACTTACCCAAACATACTTTTTTCTTTTTGTATGGGGTATTGATGGAAATTAGCTTTCCATTGAACCACAATTATTTGCACACATTTTCTTTGATTAGTTAAATATTTGTGGTGATGCTCGCTTTGTCTGTTTTTGCTGTTCTTATTATTATTTATACTCCGCAATGGTTGAATTTCAATTTCAACTAAAATGTTTTTCCCGTCATATTCTTTCGTACACACGGCGATAATGATAACGACAACAGACGATACAATACGAGAGACTGAGACCAGAGAACCGAGTGAGAAAGACGGCAGCAAGCACCTGCGCTACATTCCGCCGTACATACAAACACATAGCAATGCTGTCAAAAGAGTACAGATGGCTGAAAAAGTGGAAAGTAGCAACACTGAAGTGTGCAGAGTTGCACGAAGCTCGCATTAGATCGCATTGGAGCTGTCTCGTTAGTTTGGTGTGCAAATGAGCGTTATTTTATAGTTGTATTTTAGAAAGAAGAAGAGGCAAAACTTCTTATAAATAAATAATTCGAAATCATAAAATAAGTTAAGAGATGTGAATATTTTGGGTTGGTTTTCCATTGCTACCACGATAAATTTGCTTATAATGTCTAAGTGCGTGGATTGAATTAAAAAATTATAGCACGCAAATGTAGCCTTTTGATTTATACCACTTTTTATAAATTACCACTAAGAATTAATAGCAATATTTAACTTTAAAACACTGTAAAATTCCGAAAAAAATTTTTTATTTGTTTTCCCTTTAAAAATATGTCAAAAAATTTTTAGAACGTAAATTAAGATATTTGTTATATTATAAATCGTCAACCGTGACGACTCTATTTTTTGCGTTCAAGCGCTGGGAGAGATTGAATTTTCATGTATTCAAACTTTAGATGCGTTTTTCTCAAAACTATTATAAGACGTTATCACGTCAAAAAACGGCGGTTGAAGCGCATCGAGGGCTACAAAATGTTTATGGATATGCTGATTTAAGTGAAACAACGTGTTGAGATTGATTCCGTTGCTTCAAAGGCAGTGATTTTAATGTTGACGACCATCCGCGTGAAGGAAGGCCAAAAACCTTCGAAGACGCTGAATTGGAGGCATTGCTCAACGAGAATCCGTGTCAAACGCAAGAAGAGCTTACTTCAGTATTAGGAGTTACCCGCCACTCCATTTCCAAGCGATTGCATGCTTTGGGAATGATTCAGAAACAGGGGACTTGAATTCCTTATGAGCGAAAACCAAGCGATGTTGAACGTCGTTTTTTCGCCTGTGAACAACTGCTCCAGCGGTAAAAAAAGGAAAAAGTTTTCTTCATCGCATCGTAACGGGTGATGAAAAATGGATTCATTACAGCAATCCGAAGAAAAGAAAGTCATGGAGACTACCCGGTCATCCTTCTACGTCGTCGCCTCGGCCGAATATTCACGCTGCGAAGGTTATGCTATGAATTTGGTGAGACCAAGTTGCTGTTATTATTATTATGAACAGTTAAAACCAAGCGAAACCATCATTGGGGATCGGTATCGACTTCAAGGGGGTAGTATGGTATTTTTTTTTTATTTTTTTATTTTTTTTTTTAAATTATTCTATAACATCTTAAGATTATTGTGTGAAAGTTTGAAGTGCATTAGAGTAAAATTGACAAAGACACAAAGGATTAAGTATCTACCTCTCCAACCGGATTTCACGCTGCCGAAAATCTTTAAACGCGTTTTTCTCACACTTGCCTTTTTTACGGTCGGTGTCCACTGTAGATTCATATCTACTGCACCGATTCTTTTCAAATTTGGTTTTTTTGTTTCTTTACTTTATTCACGAGGTAATGACGTCGAGTTTTTTTTTTTTTAATTTTGTCATATTTTAAAACAACAAAGTTTTCAAGTTTTTTTTATGAAAAATCGGTGTTTTGACTTCAAAGCGCTTTAAAAAATTAAAAAAAAAAAAAAAAATTCGACGTTGTTACCTGCGAAACTTTATTAGCTGATGAAATCAATTTGGTTTTTTGATTTTAGTTGATCCAGTAATGAGTTCTGAGGGACACCGCAATAAAACTTTTTTATGAGACGTCCGCGAAGATTCGCTGCCACCAACTCATTTCTTCATAAAAATCAATGAAAATTTCACACAATATTCTTTAAATATGACTTTATAATGAAGTAATTTTAAAATTTTGAATAAATCAACTGTGTCGACAAAAAAAATTTCGAAAAATATGCTTGTTTTACACCGAATTAACCATACTACCCCCTCAGGCGATGCGATTGAGCCGAGTGCTGCGCGAAAAACGGCCGCAATACGCGGTGAGGCATGAAAAAGTGATTCTACAGCATGACAACGCTCGGCCTCACGTTGCCAAACCCGTTAAAACCTACCTGGAAACACTGAAATGTTAAATCCTACTCCACCCGCCATATTCTCCAGATATTGCGCCGTCCGATTATCACCTGTTCCGATCGAAGGCACATGGTCTAGCTGACCAGGAGTTCCATTCATATGAAGACATCAAAAAATGGCTGGATCCGTGGATAGCCTCAAAAGATGAACAGTTTTACCGCGACGGTATACAAGATCTACTACATAGAAAGATGGGGAAAAGTAGTAAGCAGTGCACAGTGGTTCCGCCATAGGACATTGGATGGATGGATAGTCATGTTAAAATTATGCAACAATATTTAGCTAAATGTTAGTTCATTAGTCATAGTAACTTAGAGTACAAAAGAAATTTCAACTGCACAAACAATTCACTTATAATTGTGCCTCCAAAGTAAGGGAATTTGAAAAGTGATAGTTAGCGTGGTCTCCGCTCCGTACTTACGCAGTTCCGGGAAGTGTTATTTTTCTAAGCATTACTGTGTTTATGACCTGTTGTACAATGGAAATTCAAGTTGAAGGTATGTACGACATGTTAAACGTTTTGTTATTTTTTTTAATTATTATTTAATAGGTTTTCAGACCGTACGAAATACGTGCTTTAAAATTTGCCGTTTATTTTTTTTTTATAAGAAGTTTGTAAAGTTTTAACTAAGTTCGCACGAATCTGCACAAATGAAATATACATTAAAATATTCTTACGTATGTTCTCTTTAAGGAAAAATAATTTCCAGCTGCGATGACCTGCGATTGCGCTTGATATAGGGTCTAATCTGTACCTATGTATGTGTAGTATTTTGAAAAATGTGACTCTACCAAGATTGCTAATAAAGATTTTGTTTTTGTTTTAGGTGTAAATTTGAAGAGTTCATTTACGCGCATGCATATTCTGGACACGTGGTTATGTTACAATAGCATTAAAAATGATGTTGATAGATGTCGCCACGTACTGAAGAACATAATTCAAGCTTTACCAAACTCTGAGAATTTAACCTTAGAAGACGTTAAAAATCGTTATTCTTGGATCTATTCACGGATTTCTCGATACTGGAAAAAAGTGCAAAGATCAAAAACAAGGCTGATTGCCAAGTACAGTAATTGGTTAACTGAAACCGAATTATGTGTGTTGAAAAAGCGGGAGTCGGGCGAGGTGACAAACTCTACGAATCCGTCTCCAATCGAACACAGGCAGAGACACAGAAAGGATTTTGAGGATTGCAGCAAGAGGACAAAGCGTCGCAGATTATCCGATCTAGCTAATGTTGATAGTTCCGCTATTCATGCAATACTAAGTAATTCAAAGCAGCTGAATCATGTAATAAATTAGTGAAACAATTCAGACGTGACAATACCAGAAAGCACTCAAGAACTGTAACTAACACGGATCTTTTGCACAGGCTTCTTCTTAATTCCGATCCATTTATATCTAGTCTACGAAAATTAAAATGTAAAAAGAAATCCATGATGTCAAGAGAAGTGTTAGATTTATTGAGTTAAAAGTTTTGTATTTCTAAGTACATTAACTTTCTTGGAAGTGAATATTTTATTGTTTTTATAAATAAGAATAAGTTAACTGGCAGCAAAGTATACTTTATGCTTTATCCTTTCGGAATTTAATGTTTTTTTCTATTATTGTTTATAATTTAAGATTTATGCAAAACTTTAAACGAAACAAAAAAATTGTATATAAAAAATGTGTGTACCTAATTTTCCTTTGACTTTTTATATTAATTATATATTACTTTATTATATATTATTATTATTATTATATCTTATATATATTCTTATTATATATATATATATATTACTTTTTATATGTTTTAATGTTTTTTTAACAAATAAAAACATTTCTCAACTTAAAAACGTACTAAAAAGTCATTTATCACGCCAAAAGTTCTTATGACCGCTCTTCCTACGCGGCGGGACCACTGTGCAGCGGGGCAATACTTTCAATGATTCACTTGTAACCATTTTTTCAGAATAAAGTTGTATTTTCAGCAAAAAAAGCGAGAACTTAGCTGCGCACTTAATACAATTTTTTTCATCGCTTTATTAATTCGTGCAGTAAAGGGTTAATGTAATAAATTTTTTGTTTTATTAAATATAATTTTATTTAGTTTCTAGCTTTTTTTTAATTTAATTTTATTTTATTTACTTGAGTGAAAATATATTGATTTTAATTGCATTAGTTTCATTTTACTTATTATTTTGATTTATTTCTCTTTTATGTTTATTTATTTAATTTATTTATTTTATTCCATATTTTATTTTATTATTTTAATTTATTTCACTTTTATATTATTTTATTTATTTCTTTTATTCCATGTTTTATTTTATTGCTTCAATTTATTTTGCTTTTATGTTATTGTAGTTAATCTATTTATTTTATTCATGTTTAATTTTATTTTATAAGTTTAGTTTATTCCATATTTTATTTTATTTTATTTCATTTTATTTTTTTATTTTAATTTTAATTTATTTACCTTTGTGTTATTTTATTTAATTTAAGATTATTTTATTTGTATGTAATTACAACTATTTTTTTTAAATAAACATTGTGAATCTTTTTCATAATACCGCCACGGCAACACCTATGAAATGTAGCAAAAAGGTCCTCTGCAGGAACAACCCACTTGAACACTGCCTTTTGGCAAATTTTATGTCCTATCTGTATGTATGTATGTCTGCACATACATGTGTAAAAATGTATACGTATATGTGTGAGTGCCTTGCCACAGTCGTTCTCACCGTGTGTCATTTTCCCACATTGCTTTGACGTCACGCGCTTCAAATGCTGAATGACAAATACAAAGTTCTGTTATGCTATCGTATGTATGTATATATGTATGTGTGTGTGAGTACCGCTATGCATTTTGTGACTACATGTATGTATATATGTATATTCCAGTGTGTGTGTGAAGATATGCCTTTGCAGGGTTTCTTCAGCTGTTAGTAAGCGCATTGGGCAGTTTCCATATGTTTGCCGCACGTCTCGTGCATACATATATACATATGTATGTACATCCGCAAGCTTGTATTTTCGCTGGTGCTTTATTTCGAGCTCACTTTTTCTCCTTTCCAGAACTGGTTCATTGCATTTTTCGGCATTTTGGCATTGCTTTTGACGTGGGTATATGAGTACAGAAGCCTGCATTTCATGAATTTTTCTGCAATGTTGTTGCTTGCATGGTACATACATACACACTTTGTTCCAGATTAAGTTGGATAGTAATCTTTATGAATGAGTGTGTGGGAGCGCAGAACGCAAAAACTTCGACATTTACCCCTTGGGCTAGTGTGAGCAATTTCTGAGTAATTACAACAAATTTGCAATGATGTTTATGGAGATCGTCAAAGCTGAAATGCGTCTCGATTGCTGAATTGGTTGGTGGGTTATTTGCTATTCAATTTCATATGTTTGCGGCGTGAGCGTTGTTGTATTATTGTTGAGAAATTATTTCGTGAACAAAAATATATTTATATAGCATAGTTTTAGGCACCACACTTATAATTTGAGTAAAATGAGATAACATACGTTCTCTAGTGCTATGGCTTGGATATCTGCTAAATCAGAGAACGTAAAAAGTCTCAATATTTGATACAGAGACGATTTCTTTGTAAAGTTTATAATATAATAATAATATTTTGTAAAAATGGAAAAATATAGTATGCAGATATTTTATTTATTTTGTTTTATTTCAGCTCTCAACATAAAATACAAAAAAGTGTCCACTCATTTTATTGTAATGCAAAACCAAAAAAACATACAGAGAATTCACGCCGCAGCTGTGGGTATGTATTAAATTTCGCTAATCTTATTTGTATTAATTTCTCGTGCCAAGATTTTGATTTCCATATTGGTTCTCATGTCCAAAAATTGGCAATCAATGCAGAAGGCATTGCAGCGTGACATAGAAAAAAAATATTCTGAAAGAATTGCACTGAAATCCGAAAATAAGATAAACGTATGAATTGATATAAAACAAAACTATTCTTATCTAAAATCCTGAAAATTTTTATTCTTATTTATTTTTTATTTGATATTTTTAACATTTATTTTTGCAAAAATATGGCTTTGCCTCAATAAAATCATTTAAACAAAATATTGTCCATCTCTTTGGCAAATTATAGGTACATGTCTTGCCAAAAAGCGTTCATCTTTTGAATCAAGAAATAATCTATTTACGGTTTGATGCTTTCAGCTGAAGTGAATTGTAGGTCAGAAAGAGAATTCTGCAAAATACCACAAGGTACCAGGTCTGGTCAATACTACTGGATGAATACTTCTAAGTTGTACCGCACACACTGCTCATCCAAAGTTGTATAAAGTTTTTAAATGGTGTAGCAACATGAGGTCAAACATTGTCAAAATTAAAAATGAAGTACTCGCATCTAGGCGCATATTTTAGTCGTTTTTCCACCAATAAGCTCGATGCATATCCTTCCTTTCTGGCCCCTCCAACAGCACAACACCTTCGCACCACGAATATTCGGATTCAGAGTCGATGTAGCGACTGATTTTCTAAGTTTAGTTTTGTCACAATTTATCCATATTGTGCACGTAGCCTTACGTATGTATATATGTACGCCGCTGAGTGCGCCTCATTGTATGCTTGAACGGGAAACGCTGTTATGTTAAAATTTTCTGTTAGATCGTCTGTAAATGCGCGTATGTAAAATCAGTAAAATAAACCCGGTTTGCTGTAAAATCAATTATAAGGGAAATGGCTAAAATTTGTTCTTGCTGACTAAAATATATCCTTGGATGGATGGGTTTTTGTATGCTAATACTTTCATTATATATATATATATAAAAAAAAATAAATAAATAATTGGCGCGTACACTTTTGTTAGGTGTTTGGCCGAGCTCCTCCTCCTATTTGTGGTGTGCGTTTTGCTGTTGTTCCACAAATGGAGGGACCTACAGTTTCAAGCCGACTCCGAACGGCAGATATTTTTATGAGGAGCTTTTTCATGGCAGAAATACACTCGGAGGTTTGCCATTGCCTGACGAGGGGCAACCGCTATTAGAAAAATGTTTTTATTAATTTTGCTTTCACAGAGATTTGAATCAACGACCTCTCTGTGAATTCCGAATGGTAATCACGCACCAACCCATTCGGTTACGGCGGCCGATATATATATACATATATAAAAAGGGTGGTTAAGTTTCAAGGGCCGGTGTTGATTTTGAATAAAATACAATTTTTTTAGGAAATTATTGTCATTTCTCTTTATTATGATAATATTGGTATTGATAAAAATAAAAAAATCCATAAATTATTATTATGAAACAAATTTCACTTAATTAAAAAATAGTAATACAAAATATTAAAAAATTTAAATATAAATCCATTATAATAATAAAATCAATTAAAAAATAATAATAAAAAAATATTAAAAAATTAAAAATTTCTTTTAGTTAAAAAAATATATAAAAAATTTAAAAATATAAAAATAAAATAAAAACAATAAAAATAAAATAAAATAAAAAAATATAAAAACAATTAAAAAAAATTAAATAAATAAAAAAAAATAAAAAAATAGAAAAATAAAAGAAATATAAAAAAATAAATGAAAAAAAAACAATTTAAATAAAAAAATAAAAAAAAAATAAATAAAAAAATTAGAAATTAAATAAATAAAAAAAATAAAATAAAATTATATTAATTCATAAATTTTTATTATTAAACAAATTTCACTTGATGAAAAATAATAAAAAATTTACATAAATAAAAAAAAAATTCATTAATTATTATTATTCAACAAATTTCACTTGATTTAAAAATAAAAAAAATATTAAAAAATTAAAGTTTTTTAAATTAAAAATGATATAAAAAATTTATTAAATATATTATAAAAATAAAACTAAACAAATATAAGAAATATAAATCCATTATATATTAATAATAAAATCAATTAAAAAATAAAAATAAAAAAATGTTAAAAAATTAAAAATTTCTTTTCGTTAAGAAAATATATAAAAAATATAAATAAAAATAAAATTAAAAAAGAAAAAAAAATAAAACAACAAAATTTAAAGTTAATTTTTAAAATTAAAAAAAAATTAAATAAATAACAGAAACGTTAAAAAATAAAATAATAAATACAAAAAAAAATTTTATAAATTATTATTTTTAAACAAATTTCCCTTGATTCCACGTAATGTTCAACACCACGAATATAAGATTAATAAAGTTGGAACGTGTACGAGTATACTAAACAGCCGTCCAACTCATTGTACAACCTGTTGATGCGACGGTTGGAGCGTGTACATATACTCTCCATTAGACCACGCAGAACTCCTATACTTCGAGCTGCTTTTAGTGCGTGATTCCAAGCAAATGCTTTTTATTATCGATTCTTTTTTTTTTCTTGTTCACTCGTCTCAGGAGCATAGGGCCTCGACAAGGCTCAAGACTTTTAACCCTTATCTAATATTTTAGATAAATTTTGAGAAGATCACTTTTAGGGGTTTTAATGTGATAATAGATGCAATAGGCCAGGGGTCGATTCTCGTTCTGTGTAAATGTGAAATGGAACGTTTTTTCACTTTACACGTTCGATTCGCGTGGCGTGAAAAAATGAAAAGAAATGTGAAATTATTTTCATATGAAAATTTTGGGAGCGTGTCATTATTCTGTAATACAAAATTCTGGGTGACAAAATTCTGTAAATTGCAAAAAAATTCTGCTTTTTAAAATTCTGCTTTTTTAAAATTCTGCTTTTTAAAATTCTGCTTTCTAAAATTCTTCTTTTTCAAAATTCTGCATGTTTAATGAGAAAAATTCTGCTTTATTCAAGTTTTGTGATTTTCGTCATACAAGAAGTAACAAAATAAACATTTATTGCATAAATATAAATACCTACATATGTATATATTTAAGCGATAACAATATTTTAGTTTAGCCAATTACAATATTTTTTGGAATTCTTTTTAAATATGTAGTGTGACTTAATTCATTTCTCTTCGGCCGAAGGCCGCCCACGCGAAAAGGAGTTTTACGCAAAAATACGGTGGATTTTATCGAAACTGAAGAAAAAATTATTATTATTATTATTTTTTTTTTTTATTTAATATCTCGAATAATAATAAAAAAAAAATAATAATAATAAATTAAATCATTACATTACCTCTTTAACATTGTTAACATTATATTTTAATACAGAATTTTGTAATACAGAATTTTGAAAGCAGAATTTTAAAAAAAGCAGAATTAAAAAAAAAACAGAATTTTAAAAAGCAGACTTTTAAAAAGGAGAATTTTGTTTTTAGAATTTTGTACGTACAGAATTTCGACACCAACCCGAAAATTTTATTTTCACTGGCAATTTGTGTGTGGAAAAATGGGGAAGGGAGTCGTGGCAAGCGTGAAGAATTAAATGAAAATTTGAGATGTTTTTATAACTTGCACAAAGTTTTAACCTAGGATTTATATGGGTATTGTTGTGGAATTAGCTCCACTCTTATAGAAGTCAATATTAAATCGAGTCCTTGGTCTCCTTTTGTTTGCGACTTGATTTTGAAGTTGTTAAATTAAACTGCCTTTTTCAATTTTTGAATTCACATTTTATTATATATATATAATTGGCGCTTACACCCTTTTTGGGTGTTTGACCGAACTCCACCTCCTATTTGTGGCGTGCGTCTTGACGTTGTTCCACAGTTTCAAGCCAACTCCGAACGGCAGTTATTTTTTTTATGAACAGCTTTTTTCATGGCGGAAATACTCCCGTAGGTTTGCCATTGCCTGCCGAGGGGCGACCGCTATCAGAAAAAACTTTTTCTTCACTTTGGTGTTTCACCGAGATTTGAACCTACGTGCTCTCTGAATTCCGAATGGTACTAACGCACCAATCCATTCGGTTGCAGCTTTCGCCCACCAATACTTCCATTACCTTTTGATAATTTAAAGTAAAAATGTAAACAGAATGGGAGTTGGTGGTGGTTCATTCATGAATCGTTCAAACGTAATTAATAAAGTAATTGAGTATGCCAAGAGCTTCCGACCGCGATATGCGTCATGGATTTTGTTGGGAAACAAAAGGTAATTCAGCAAAAATACGTAAATTGCCCTGGTGTAATGGAGAGGGAAGTGCTGCCTATACAGTTTATATATGTATCTATGTATATGCGTGTTATACTCCCTATTTGTATACAACAACATGATGAGGATATAATTTTGCACTTCATTTCCGCTAGTCGTTCAACGACGCGAGAGGAGAACGAGAGAACAACACACAACACTACTAAATACCGCACACATATGCGCAATGAATGAAGCGATTCGTTTATCCCCCACCCATAAAACGACGACTTCATTTTGTTGCTCTACGAAGGAATTGCGTCATGCCCGGCACTTATTCCGTGCGGTAAATGCCTTGTACGTACCTGCGAAACTATTATTTATGCTATCGCGAAGTAGATGTGTGTTAGTGCATAACATACACTACATAATTTGTTACTCTCATTGATGCGAAAGGGTAATAACAACATTAGCTGAAAATAGGCAGTTGCACCATTTCATTCAATATTTTAAGATGATTGATATCTTTGTTGCAGTTCACAACTACGATGTTATATTTGGCAAACAACAAAGTCGCAGTCTTATACTATACATACACCTTCATTTAAGGTCCATTAGACCACATTAATATTATATTACATATATATATATTTCTCTCATTTGCATTATAAAGTTTTTGTTGCATCTAAGTTATGTCTGTATGTATGTATATCTAATTGTGTATTCGCTTCTGAATGCACAATAAACCACATGACTTCATCTCATCCCAGTCTCTTTCTTCTTTCTTCTTGCATCTTCGAGTTCTCTTCATTGACGCACGTGGGCGCTGCGCAAAGCAACACACAGCCACGCGCTTTTATTATACGAGTAAAATGCATGCGTGTATATGCATATGTATGTATGTGTTTTGCCGACAAGTGAAGCAAATCGCCGGGGAACCCGCCCACAAATCCGGATATATACTGAAAGTCGGCAAACAAACCGAATACTTGGAGCGGTTGGAGTTGGACGTGCGCATTAAGGTTGAAATCCCCACTTAGTAGCTTATTGTTGTTTTATACGTTTATTTGTTTATTATTGTATTGGGGATGCTGTCATCCAGCTCGCCCGAAATCAGTGCTGCCTCCCAACAAACGTCACACACCAACTCTCCCTCGATTGCTCGTACAATTCACTTACGTAGACGATGCTCTACTCTGTGTGTGCAGTTTCTCCGTTCAATTGATTTTTCGTCTGAACTCTCTGAGCAAGCAAGCATATATATTATATATATATATATATGTATGCACCAATGCTTCCAGAAAGCATTTTTCTCTATTTTGTTTCTTTTGGCTGCATCAAGGAGTGCTGCATTTGCCAATGCCTTGCGTTTGTATGTATATTACATACTTACGTATATTCATATGTATTCTGTGCGTACATATAAACCAAATCTCCCACTCACTTGACTCCTTCATTAACTATGTTTTAAATTCTCTGTTTACTTCTCAGCTCTTTTGCTTTGACCGTGCGCGTTCGCAACTTTTATGAATGAAATCAACTTTTTGGACCAAAATATTATTGTTCTTTGTTATTGTTACTCTCTATATACATACATATGTATATCCTCCTATGTATGAATATATTTATATGCAAATCTACATTATAGCTTGTATTGCTTGGTTTTTGTTGCTTTGCTTGAAATTAGGAGGTTGCAAAATTCGATGGAAAGTTATTTAACTCGTTGATAGCAGCATCACTGTTGATAACAGCAGATAACAGCATCACTGTTCTTACAGACATGGCATACACTGGTAAGCCCTTAATTAATCAATTAGAGAAGAAAGAAATAATGTTCAAGCGTTGCATAAATGAATGCATACCTACATATGTAAATACTACTTCAACGGCAGCGCTTGAAAGAATACTCAACTTGCCACCGATTGATATTGCGGCGGAATGCCTAGCAGCTAAATCCGCCATAAGACTCAGTGCGACAGGCGAATTTACTTGTAAAACATTCGGACATATCTCAATAGGCATTAGTTATAGTGTCCAAACGGATTATATGACTCCGAAATGCAATTGGGTGAAGAAATTCCGAACAACCATAGAAGAAGAGGGTTGGAAAAAAGGATTGAAACCTAACCCAAATACTCTTAATATATTTACTGACGGCTCGAAAATGTTAGACGGATTAGGGGCAGGGATCTATTGCGCAGCGCTAGGCATCAGAGCTGTATGTACGGCTGCGGAAAAGCATTCGGAAAGACATCAAGCAACTCCAAAATAAATATATACGTTGACAGCCAAAAGGCGAGAAAAGCAATAAACTCATATGAAATTTCATCTAAAAATGTTCTAAGAAGCAGGGAAGCCATAGAGAGATTAGCATTTTTGTTTTGAGTCCGTTTTAAAAGAAAAAAAAACAACGAATTGATTTTAAATTTCACTTTATTCAATTAACCAATCTATCTTTAGATGGCTAATTACAGACTGACTTAAGCTTATTACAATTGTCTTACTTATACCGTTCTTTATGTCTACCTTGCATATTTGGTCAGCAGGAAATTAAATTATTATTTGCAAATCGATTCTTTGGAATTGTTTTGCTATACAAAAATATTGAAAATATTGGCATGTGCCGGAAATGTAAATTCAGCATTTGTTAAGTAAGTTTAATTAATATATGATAAAAAGTTCTTTAGCAAATTCAGCATTTGCTAAGCAAGTTCAATATTTCTTCGATTAATAAGTGGTGAAAGGTTCTTTAGCCATTTCAGCATTTATGAAATGTGCAAGGGTATTGGCATATGCCGGAAATGCAATTTCAGTTAAATTATGAATATTAAGAATTTATTATGTGTATTATATTATGCTTAAGGGTTTTACTATAACAATTAGCCGCAGACAGACGGTTGCATATCTATTGGGTACCCGGACATAAGGGCATTGTAGGAAACGAATTGTAGATGAGATTGCCAAAAGCGCTGTTTACAGACAATTCAAACAAGAAAACGACATACTGAAACCTTTAAGGGGGTGGTAGGGTTTAGCGCTAAAAAAAAAAACACTTTTTTTTTTAATTTTTTACAGAAATATGGTTTAAGATACTTTAATAAAATCAGTTGCATGTTATTTTACATCTTTTCAATAAGTTTTTAAAAAATATTAATAATAAAATATTGACAAATAAGCCCATGACAGAGTTTTTTTGGAGATATGTTTTTCGAGAGGTGCTCTGCGGTGCCAATCGGCATTCGTCATAGAATCATCTGAAACTAAAAAAGTCGAATTTTTCAGTTAAAGTATGACCTAATGCTTCCCCCCTCCCCCCATTAATAAAATTTTTTTTTGTCATTTTTGTAGTTTTGGTGGCAAAAAAACGTAAAATGAGTATTTTTGGCGAAAAATTTCGCCATATTTGTAAGTGAAAAACAACCTTAAAAAAAAAAAAAAAAAACAGGTGGGGGGCGGGGGGGGGGGGGGGGGGGGGGGTGGAGGTATTTTTGATTTAGAAAACGTGTGCCAAATTTGAAAAGAATCGGTTGAATAGTTTCGGAGTTGTGATTGGCACCGACTTTTAAGAAGTCGTTTCGGGGAAAAACGCGTTTGAAAAAATGACTCTGAAAAATTATCGATGCTCCGCATTCGAGGTAGAGTGCCTACAAAGGCTATAACTTTGAAAGTTCTGCTCCAATCCACTTAAAATTTTGACACAACATTCTTGAAATGATTTACTATAAGATGAGTGAAGAAAAAAAATTTCGATTTTGCATAACAAAAAAAAAAAAAAAATTAAAAATTTTTCATAAAAAGTTGGAAATTTTATTGAAAATTAAAAAAAAAATGTTAATGTTGTATAAAGTTTGCACAACAACCAGCAATAAAATAACAACATCTTGCCCCAGCCTAACGGAGATTAAGGATGCAATTAAGAAGCTAAAGCTCAACAAAGCCCGGGGCGAAGATGGCATACAGCCTGAACTAATGAATGCCGACCCGCAAATAACAGCGGAAATTCTTCATCCCCACATCACCGCCGTCTGGAGCAATGAAAAGTTGCCTCCGTCCTGGACAAAAGGCATCGTAGTGAAGCTGTCCAAGAAAGGCGACCTGCGGGTCTGCGGCAACTGGCGAGTAATAACCCTGCTCAACGCCATCCACAAAACTCTTGCTATGACCATACGAAGCAGACGCGAATGTATCGAACGCTCTTTAAGGGACGAGCAAGTTGAATTTCGCCCTTACCGAAGCTGTGTTGACCAAGCCGAAGAGTGTTTTCGCAACATAGTAGAACAGTAATGAGTGGCGCTCTCCACTCTACATGCTGTTCGTAGACTTTTAGAAGACATTCGGCACAAAAAAACGAGACTCAATATGGCTGGCGTTGAGTAGGAAGGAAGTTCCCGCCTAGATAACCCGCCACAGGGGAGCCCTTTACGAGAACTCCGAACTGGCAGTGCTCCACAATGGCAACATCAGCGATCCATTCACCACCAACGCAGGCGTAAGTCAAGGTTGTCCCCTGTCGCCCCTTCTCTTCACCATCGTCCTAGACGACATTATGAGCCAACTGACCCTGCACAAAAGAGGCATCGTATGGAGTTTCACCAGACATCTTGAGGCCCTGGATTTTGTCGATGTCATCTGCATCCTTTCGCACAAACTCACTGACATGCACGCGAAGGAGGAGAGGTTAGTCACACTGGTACGCACTGTCGGACTGGAGGTCAACATCGCCAAGACCATGGCAGTGAGAATTAACCACAATAATGCAAGGCAGATATTGGTTGACGGATGTCCGGTGAAATTCGTCGAAAGCTTCTGCTACCTCGGCTGCAACATCACGGCAGATGGTGGAGCAGACGAAGATGTCAGCTGCAGGCTAAACAAAGCTGGGACGGGCATTCGGTCGAATGCATACAGTATGGGGGAGTTCGCAAAGCACCAGGCGCTCTAAACTGCGAGTATTCAGCTCATTTGTGAAGTCCGTATTGTCCGAAACATGGCTCTCTCTCTTCCGCATCATCATTTGCAGAATATTCTGGCCAAACACCATCAGCAACGACACACTGCAGAGATTAACCAACGAGGAAAGTGGCGATGGATAGGTCACACATTGAGAAAACCACCAGATAGCATCACGAGAATGGCACTGGACTGGAACTCGCAAGGGAGCAGAGGTCTCGGTCGACCAAAAAACACTTGGAGAAGGTCGATGCTGCGCGATCTAGCAGGTGCCCACATCTCATGGGACGGTGCAAAAACAACAGCACAGAACCTACGATGTACGATGGAAGAGTCTTGTCGAGGTCCTATGATCTCGAGAGGAGTGAACAAGGAAAAAAAAATAAAGCTTGAAGCTTTAAAATATGTTGCTTTTATGGTATTTTAGTATGAACAAAATTAACGAAAAAATAGCAGGAAAAACATTACGAATATTGTAGATAAACTCAACGTATCAAAGTTTTTTTTTTTGACACACTGTAATAATAATAATTTAAATAACTATCGTTTCGGTTAAGTAGCATCGCCTGCCTCACCTCGAGAGACATGAATCTCCCCGTTTCTGGATTGTCTCCATAACATTTTGAAGGGATAACCCACAAAGAAGAGTTTCACGAATTCAAATTTTAACTTCGAAATGAGTAGTTTTCATCGTTAAGGCGGCTGATAACAAGATTATCGAACATATCGTCAAAATATTTATTATTGTCGCTTTATTGAACTGATCAGCTTGGCACATCATTATACTGGAGCCAAGGATCGCCCAAATCTAATTTTAAATTTAAGCCAGAAGTCGGAAACCACCGAGATACTATGTATTTTCAGCAGCTTCATTTTTTCTATTCAATTTGATCAACATGACATCCACTTTAGAAATAATTATGAAAGGGAAGCAAACGATAAATGGTTTAAGAGAATGTTTGTGTTTGGACTACCCTGTAACAATAGATATTCCCTATTATTATTATTATTATTATTAGTTAACCCAGCGGGTAAAGAATGCACCCGCGGTAAGGCATACCTGCCGTAAGAGACGATTAAAATCCGGCGGTAGAGGAAGGAGCTAGGGTTAAAAGGCCTCTTATACCGCGAGAACCTCCAGCAGCAGGGCTGTAAAGCGCACCAGGATCGAGACCACTAAGATCCTGATTATGGTATACTGGAAATAGATTTGGATTAAATAGTCTAAGGGCTGGTGAAAGTAGTATTCTATCACCTCAGTAAGGAGGATGACACCTTGGCCAAATGGCTAATAGGCTAATTCTACAATCGCCTCCGTCTCGTTGAAACCCTGGCAGGTCTTCAAGTACGTTCGATTCCAGTACGTTCAGGTGCAGTTGAGACAACTCCTGACTTGTGTCTTATTCTGGCTCTGAACACAAGCTCCCATAAGGACTCGTGTCAACCCTTGCATGGCCTCCTTGTCCTCGCATAGATAACCACGGGAACTATTTTTAAAACAACTGTACATCATGCAGAGATGGCAACCTGAATCGGAGACCAAAGAATGCAAAAATTGAACAACAACAACAACAACAACAGATCAAGAAAACGCCTATGAGAGAAGCGTGTTCAAAAGGAGCAACAAAGTACTGCGATCTCCGGTACGACGGCTCCAAACGAGGGAGAGTTTTTTTGTCTCCGGACATAGTGCTGCTGCGACAGCGGCTTTTATGATGCATTAAGCGTTTTAAACCCCCTCATCCGCAAAACAAATATTACTATTAGTTGCTATTTCGCCGGCTTTGGGCGCATAGAGTCGAAACAAATGTGTGCCAATGTTGTCTACTTCTCGCTTTCGTCTTCATTTGAATCCATGAGGGAAGTTCGTTAATTTTCCTAAAAATTCCTTATTAAGGCTACGTTGCCAAGATCTTTTAGGATGTCCACTGCGGTGCGATACTTGCGGCTTCTAATCCAGCGCCATTCTACTTTTGTCGGTCGCTGGCTTGCGTAGCCAATCCAGTGGCCAATCCTTTTACATTTTCGCTGTCGTATTTCAATCTTTATTGGTTTTTGTCTACTTCGATGAAAGAGTAGTTCGTTTGAAATCCACTTGTCGAAATCCTAAATCGGTTCACAAATATTTACCACTTTCGCGTCGCAGAAGCAGACGCCAACCACGTTTCACATCCATTCAACAGGAATTCGAATTAAAAATTCCTAGCTTCGTGCGCATTGTCAGCGGTGGGAAAACCAAATCATTTCGAGGCTTGCAAAGGCTGTCTTGGCTTTTTTTATTGTATTTAGTAACAATATCGTCTTTAGCTGCATCCTAGATAGGTGAAGCTGTTGACGTATTCAATGGGTTCTCCATAAATTGTGAACCTGTTTTGGAGCAAGGTGTTAATTTCCATGGACTTAGTTTTCCCGACATTGAATCGCAATCCTACATTTTTGACTTGGAAGTCATTAAGTTTGCTCTGCATGTGTCGGCCATGCCATAATAAGAGAGCGAGAGAGAGAGAGAGAGAGAGAGAGAGGGAGAGACAAAAACACCTCATAGGCAATATTTTGAGTGTATAAAATTTATTTACATTATCTGAAAATTCTAAATAATAGAGAATATCCTACGCCGCCCGCAATTACGACATTTTGCGCCCCTTTGATGTACTCTGCCGCAGAATTCCCTTGAAATAAGTGGGGAACCCAATTCAGTCTAGCGCGTCTAGGAGTTTCGCAATTTGCAGAGCTAAATGCATTTCTGACGTCTAGGCTAATAATCAGACAGTAACCTTTGGTGGCATTTAGCCAAGGGCTAACACTCTTATGGATGCATGGATCCATACGCAAAAGTCTGCGTATGTAAGTAGAGCCAGTTTTTCGTTTCCATCTACTTGGTAGCAGTCAGAAATGATTCTTTTTCACACGATTTAAGCAGAGCACAACTTTCGAGTTCGGTCACCTATTCTTTGGGTAGCAAAAAACATCAGGCGAATGCTGGTGGGGCTACTGCGTGTATTCGGCTTAATTACATTTCATTTGAATGAATTTCATGACTAATTATTCAAGTGTCACTAGAACATATTTTTTTTTAGGGTTTGCTTCACTGCAGTAGTCAACTTCTCCTCCATTTGCTAAGAAATCCATTAAAAAGCAATAGCGTCAATATCAACGCCAATCGGAATTTAATTTCATGATCACTTATTCGGAGAAGCGGTGGTTGGTGGTTACATTGTAGACTTATATTAATGGTAATGGAGGCACGCGGCTCATCACGCAATTAAAGGCCTTTGAAATAATTTCATGTGTGTGTGTATTTGGTGTTATTGCCGAGCAGCCAGATGCCGCTAGCAATCGGAAATTAAATGAATTCATCTGTAAATTAATTTCTCAATTTAACTCCACACCCATTCATCAGCAAATAAAGTGGCACATGAAAAGAAGAAAAATAAACAACAAAATCAATTGAAGTGGCAGTCTGCACAATGCAAGAAAGTGGAGAGATTAGTGAATAACCCCATTACTTAGATGAAAGATAGAAGAAAGTGCTGCCGGTTCAGCAAGTGGCAGATCGTACGCAGCAATCAATCAGAGAGAAAATTAAAACAAGCAAAGAAGCTGGTAAATTTGGCCAGTACGGAACTTGTTATATGAAACCAAGCGCATGTTTATCAAAAGTTTTAAGATATCGCATCATTTTATTTTTTACTAGCAAACCCGGCCCCCTTCGCTGGGCACATTAAAATAGAATAGATATGGTTTAGAACAGAAAATATATGGTTTTCATATTATTTATTTCTTTATTCTTTATTCAAGCGCTTTGGCATAAACAATATTTTTTGTTTTTCTATTTGTTTTTTAGTAAATATAAAATATAAATTGAAAAAAAGAAGATTGTTTTTAAATTTCAAATCAACGCATATGAATAAACAATCGTCTTTTTTCCTGATCATCCATGAATTTTTCGTTTCAATTTATATGTTTTATTAAGCATTGGAGCTTTTTTAACCATTATCCATTTATATTTTTCAAAAAAAAAAAACGAAAAAAATAGTTTTTTCCACGAACACATAATTTCATTCGGATTTCGCATTAAATTCTCAAATTTCGTAAGAAATTATTCACTGTTCCAAAATTCTCTCCAAAAAAATTCACAAACAATTTTTACATGTTGCACTTACGTTTTTTCCTTATGGCATCCAAATCAGAAAGAAATATTGACACATTGTAACTCACACTGTCAATTTGACAGTTCAGTTCCGCCCCAAGCGTTAAAAAAGTAAGCGACATTATGGCTGGCTCAAAAGAACGCTGTACCCGTTGCCACTGCTCCGAATTACAACCAAACTTTACGAAACCCATTTTCAATACTTACTTAACAATGTGCATAAGTTTGGTTTAATTCGGTGCAAAGACACGGCGGGTCCATGTTTTGGCATATATTTCGAGACCCTAGTCATCAACAGGTATGAAAATTACCCCGTATTAAAGCACTTATCAACAGCTTTCATTTGATATCCATATTGTACATACACATCCGAAGGTTACCCGGGTCCACGTTTTGACCTATATCTCGAGCCCTATCCACCAATAGATATCCAAACTATACGGAAACCATCTTCAATACCTCCTTAACAATGTCTGTAAGTTTGGTTTAATTCGGTGCAGACACGGCCGGTTAGCGAACACACACAAAAAGTTGACTTTATTTTATATATAAGATTTTTTTCAGTTTGTGTCCGAAAAATCCAAATATCTTACGGAACCCTATTTTTTTCCAAAATAAAATGTAATCCATGTTACTCGTGGATAATGTAGTTTTCGAATGGTGAAAGAATTTTTAAAATCGGTCCAGTAGTTTTTGAGCCTATTCGTTACAAACAAACAAACAAACAAAGTTTTCCTCTTTATAATATTAGTATAGATAAGTATATTATTTTTTTTTTTTTTGTTTTGTAAACTGCAAACATTCGTTTATAAATTTCCTTTGCTCTTAAACTTTCCAAAAATAAAAATTCAATTGCTGCGCGATACTCAATTTGTCCCTTGTAGAAAACTCCTTGACATGTCGATGGCTTGCAAACAAAGAATAAATTGACAGATTGAAGTGAAACCCCACATACGTTCATATGAAGAGTGTGCCAAGAAAACAAAAACCAATTTAGGCTAGTATCCCTCCCTTATCGAACCGCAAAACTTATTGAACAACCTAGTATTATATTTTGGGGACAAAAGTGCCAACCTAAAAAATCAACCAACATTCTGTAAAATATGTCTAAATTTTTTTTGCTGCAATGTTGGTGCAACTGTCTTCTATGGTGTCGCAGAGTTTGAGCGTAATCTGTTAATTACCTTATTTTTGGCATTTAATTATATGAGGCAACCGCAGGTGTGCTCTGCGATTTTCAGCCCATGGATAAAAATATCGTACAAAGAATTTGTCTTAAATTTTGTGATGTACATGGGATTTCGTGTGCGGAATCGTTGAAAATGTTGCAGAAAGTCTATGGCGAGTGTGCTTTATTAAAAACACGGATCTACGAGTGGTATAAAGCTTTTGCGAGGGCCGAGAAGTCGTGGAAGATTTGCCCCGATTTGGTCGCCCATCAACGTCTTGAACGGATGAAAACGTCGACAAAGTCAAGGAAACGGTTCTGAAAAAACATCATCTAAGTTTTAGGGAGGTAGCTCGTGACCTTAGCATATCTCACCAATCAATTCGTAACATTTTAAACCATCAATTGGGCATGAGGCGCGTGGCGACTCGACTCGTTACAAGAGAGTTGAATTTCTTTCAAGAAATTCATCGGAAGAAGGTGGCTGAAGACATGCTTGAGCAAGTGAATTCGGACCTAACGTTTATCATTATAACAGGTGACGAGACGTAGGTATATGAGTTTGACATGAACACCAGTTAACAGGCGGCTGAGTGGCGCTATCCACATCAGCCGAAACCCAAATAACCCGGCCAAAGTCGGCCAAAAGTGAAAGTCATGCTACTCGTTTTCTTTGATTATTATGGTGGTGTGCACTCGGAATTCGTTTCAAGTGGTTCTACGGTAAATAAAGAATAATATTTGGAAGTTATGCGACGCTTGAGAGCGAATGTGCGTAGGAAACGGCCCAATTTGTGGAAAGAAAACTCATGGATCTTGCACCATGATAACGCGCGGTCTCAC
Organism: Anastrepha obliqua; assembly: GCF_027943255.1. NCBI lineage: Eukaryota > Metazoa > Arthropoda > Insecta > Diptera > Tephritidae > Anastrepha > Anastrepha obliqua. Next base: position 25,932,090 of record NC_072895.1, read on the forward strand.
AAGGCTTTTACGTGAACACTTTTTTGACCAAAAACTCTACAAATATTGGGTAGTCGAAAAAGTTTTTTGGTTTTTCTAATAAAACTTCAACTCAAATTTTTTTATATTTATTTATATTGAACTTTATTAAACCAAATATGTACCATTTTGGTCGACCACCCTTTGCCATTTTTCTTCTAGAGACATTATTCCATCAGTGTAAAACTTTTGTGGTTTCTCGGCGAAAAACTGCGACAAGTAGTTTTCACAGGCTTCTCTTGAAGCCAACTTTACTCCATTAAGGGAGTTCTGCATTGACCGAAACAAATGGTAGTTCGATGGTGCAGGTCAGGGCTATATGGTGGATGCATCAAAACTTCCCAGCCAAGCTCTCCCAGTTTTTGCCGAGTCATCAAAGATGTGTGTGGCCTAGCGTTGTCCTGATGGAAGACGACGCCCTTTCTGCTGATCAGTTCTGGCCGTTTTTTTCTATTGCTTGCTTCAATCTCATCAGTTGTTGACAGTAAAGTGTAGAGTCAATAGTGCGAGCAGGCTGGAGCAGCTCATAGTGGATGATTCCTTTCCAATCCCACCAAACACACAGAAGAACCTTTCGAGGCGTCAATCCTGGCTTTGCGACCATTTGTTGAGCTTCAACACCCTTGCACCATGATCTTTTTCGCATATTATTGTCGTATTTGATCCACTTTTCGTCTCCTGTTACCATTCGCTTCAGAAATGGTTGAATTTCATTTCGTTTCAGCAAAGAATCTCTGATGTTAATTCGGTCCATTAAATTTTTCACAGACAATTCATGTGGTACCCAAACATCGAGCTTCTTTTTATAACCAGCCTTTTTTAAATGGTTCAAACCCGTTTGATGATGAATGTTTAGTGCCTTGGCGATGTCATGGCAGCTTATGTGAAGGTCCTGGTCAATCTTTTCCATAATTTCATCGACTTTTCCAACGATAGGTCGAACGGAGCGAGGTGCATCTTTCACATCGAAATTTCCAGAACGGAAGCGAACGAACCATTGTTGTGCCACACGAACTGATACAGCATCGTCCCCGTAAACTTCACAAATTTCATTGGTGGCTTGCGTGGCATTCTTCCCTTTTTTATACAAAACTTTCAAAATATAGCGAATTTCCTCATTATTTTCAGTCATTTTTGAACAGCTACAACTTTTTTTCAACTTCTCCGAATTTAATTTTTTTTGGTTAAATGAAGCCTTTCTAACACCATATGATATGACACAATGTGATTGGTAGCACTGGAGATAGATGACTCCAACGACATCTATTGACAAAATACGAAAATACTTTTTCGACTACCCAATATCATCAAACAACCACCGTATTCAAGGGTTCAGCACCCTTTTTCCTTCTCCCAAAACTTAAATTGCCACTCCACGGATACCTCTTTGAGTCGACAGAGGCCATTAAGGAGAATGCATTTAAAAGGTGCTTTGGCTTATGTGTATTGCTTCGAACGAAGCCTATTTTGAAGGCGACAAATTAAAATTTTGATAGTTAAACAATTATTTTACGTTTTATTGAACAATTCCCGGTACTTTTTTGGCAGAATGCATAAGTCGAATGAAATTTGAAAAGTCAAAACAAAAGCCTACAAACATCGCATCAGTAGATTTGATAAAACAGCCTAAGTTTTCAATATTGGCTCGGGGAATAAGTTCGTAGCGTTTTTACCAAAGACTTTTATTTAAACAAAAAATAATTATTATATCAACAATTTAATCAATTTTATATTCGCCGTTGCTATTTGCAATCTCTTTTCAACTCTCGACCAATTTGTTGATGCCGTTCCGAAAAAAATCGTGTGGTCTGGTGTCAAAGAAGTGGTTGAAACAGTTTTTGAGGCCCTCTTTGTTATCGAACGCAACGCCCTTCATATGGTTTGACAGCGACCGGAAAAGATGGTAATCGGTCGGTGCAAGGTAAGGAGAATACGGCGGATGCTGAAGGACCTCCCATTCGAGCTCTTGCAGTGCAGCTTTGATGACTGAGCTACATGAGGCCTGGCGTTGTCGTGAAGTTGTATGGTTTGACCATGTCGATCAGGTCTTTTCAGTCAAATAGCACCATTCGCGCGGTGTAGCTGGACAATGCAGAGCTCTTTGTTGACCGTGACATTCCTTTCGAGCACTTCCCAGTGCACCATGCCCTCCCAGTACCGCCAAACACATATCACGATCTTCTTTGGACGAAGATCCGGCTTGCCTTTCGGCTTTGGCGTATCTCCTGGAGCCATTCACTCTTTTCTTGGCTTCATATTGATGTATAGACACCATTTTTCATCTCCCGTGACGATTTGGTATAAAAAGCGCCGTTTATAACCGCGTGTTGCTCGATAGCGGGCGAGATGCTGAGAAGCAATTCGAAAGCGAATTTTGTTTTGTTTTTTTCCTTGAGCTCGTGAGGCACCCAGGCTCCCAATTTTTTGGTAAATTCCTTTGATAAATCCCTAATCGTTTTATGACCGCACTTCATGACTGTTTAATTGGATCAGCTAATTTACGACTAGTGTGGCTACCGTTTTCTTCAAAAATGATTTGAGACGTTCTTCATTCGAATTCAGAAGGCCTTCCTCGGCGGGGCGTGTCATCGACGTCAAAGTCGTCATTGTTGAACTTTTCAAACCATTATCGTGCTGTAGACTCGTCTATGACACCTTCTCCATACACGTCACAAATGTCCCGGGCTGCTTCGGCAGCTTTTCGCCCTTGATGAAAAAAAGAGCAGGTGTCGAAAATATTGATTTTTGCCTCCTGGGTATTCCATTTGTAAGCCTCAAAACCAATAAAAAAAGTGAGTGGGGTAGCACACATAGCAGAAGTGAAACTTTCAAGGCAGACAAAGAAAGAGGGAGAGACCCGAGAGAGAATGAGAGAGAGAGAGAGAGAGAGAGAGAGAGAGAGAGAAAGAATATATATCTAAATAAATTCACGACATTCGCAGAGAATACAAATAGGCAAAATTTACAAAAAACGGAGATGGGTCGACCGGTATAGGTAAACGCCGGACACAAACCGTGGCAACAATGCGCACTACTCCCAGCGTTTATCACCCGCACAAACGCAGCAATTTCAGGATCGCAGAAACGGCCCATATTACCGCAAGGCAATACCAATAAACCCGACGGCGGAATGGATAGCACTTTATAGTACGCACAAGCACTAGCCAGGAAACGGAAATAAGCGCCAAAAAGGAGGCACCAAAAAAAAAAAACGCCTAAAAAAATTGGGACAAAGAACGCCCCAAACAGTAGGCACCAAGTAAATATAACGCCAAAAAGTAGGCACCAAAAATATATTTCCTACGAGTTTGCAGCAACAAACAAGCGCCAAAAAGTAGGCAGTGTTATTTTTCACTAGAAATTAGCAACCACAAGGAAAAACTCAGGAAGAATAGCCGAAAGCGTATCTAAGATATATAAGATATAGCTCTCTCTCTCCTTTTCCTCTACGTTATATCTTTTTTCTCTCTCGCAGAACGAAAATGCCCAAAACGTTGCATGGCCTCGAAATTTTACTCTCCATTCTCGCTCGTCCATCGACGCCTATGAAGTTTCACTTCAATAATTAAATAACTTAAAAATATAATTAACATATGTAGTTTTGTAGAGCAGAAAGAGTTCTATCGAATGAGAATACCCACCCTTTGCCAAACATCAAACAAATTGTTGTAAAATAAAAGAAAATATAAAAACGCTATGAACTTATTACCCAATGCAATACTTTGTTCAACCGTAAAGTCATCCACTTCGTACCGCAGGGAGATGGTGCCGAGTTACCCCCACTTTTTGAACGCGCTCTCTATCAACAACTTTTTCTGATTTACCGCTTTACAAGGATTTGACTAATCGATTTTTATTTCTCACACTGCACACTTTTTCATTCATTTCCCGGCCCATGTCAATCCCAATACTTCTACTTCTCTTTGATCTTTTCCCATAAAAGGGAAGTTTTCTCCTTGCTTGGTTACCACCAAAAGTTTCCACTTCGAATTTTACCAAACAAAGACTATTTATACGAATTTATTACAATCTTAATTTTAAGCAAAATATATGCAAGTAGTTATGTTTACAGCTTCCTGCAAACTTTTCACGCATACAACTACATATCTATAAATTTCACGCCAATTCAAATCGAATCGGGATTTACATCCTTTTATCTGGAGAATTTGTGATGACATATTTATGTATCCACAAGCAGGCACATTAATGGGCAAATGCGTGAAGGTGCGTACACACGAATGAATGAAATAATGAATGAATGAATGAATGAGTGAGTGAGTGAATGGACTGTGTTCGTTTCTGTGTCCTTCCGCTCCGTTTGTTGGCAGCACGTCGCCTGTCGTTTGTGTTTAACTTAAAGATCCGATAATAGTTTTTGTATTGCTGGTGGTACGAAGCAGTATGTGGCAAGAATGTTCGTTTGCTCGTGCAAATGTGTCTCTGTGTGTGTATATGTTTACTGCTACAGGTATATACCCGCTCGTATACCCATCGCAGGCACATGCTGGTGCGTAGTCCTTTTCGGTGATTAGCACAAAATTGCTTGCGCTTCCGGCTTGACTTCCAAGCGAAGGTCTATTGGTATCCTGCCACCATAGCATCCTATGCACACTAGCATTGTGTTGTAAATTGTTGTTGCTGTTTTTTGTTTCTTTTTTTTTTGTAATGTTTTACTTAAGGCTTTTTCCATGTTTCCATTATTTTGATCTGAGGCGCAACTAATTTTAGTGAATTTTTCCAATGGGCTTCCTGCCACATATGGTTGGAATTTCGAATTGAAGCGCAAAATCTGCGTGTGAAGCGGAAGTGACAAAGCTAGATGCCAAACCTTTGTATGGATTATAGTTCCGGTTTTTTGTGTCGATTGCGAATGAGTTTTGAATGGAAACTAGGAAATGTTTTTGTTTTATTAGGCATTTACAGATAATGAAAAATAGTTTATTGTGCGTGGTTTCTTAGCCCCATAGGCCATATGTATGTTTGGCACGTTTGCTCTATTTTTGATTTGTGGGACATATCTACATAGAAAGTGGTTCCGTTTGTAGCTGCTATCAATTAGTGGATGCAACCTAGAACAAATAGGTCATGGGCGGGTAGCCATTTAAAAATGTTTTGCGGGTCACTATTCCATATTTTTGGATAACACAGGGCGAATTATTCAGCCCTATTATGCAATTCATTGTATACTGTTTTTCGTAGAAACTAAGAAATTGTAATCATGCAATTCGAATAACTCCGAACGTACATTCGAAACTCGTAGAGTGGGATTCACCGAATACACTCGTATGGTCAAATCTTAGAGTTTCGTACAGTTTTTCTACGACGACGTCAGACTAACGGACAAAAATTAGAACGAGTAATAAAAAGAGGATTTAAAAGGAAACAAATAAAAAAGTATGATACTGTAGAAGCCCTTCCGGTTGTAGTAGAGGAATTTTTCTTTAGTGGGGGAAATAGTTTTTATGTGCGTCCCATCCACACAGAAAATGATGCCAGGAAAAGCATATTTTTGATAGAATTCCATCTTGTTTTGCCGTTTGTCATTGGCACTCATGTCGAGATTTACCCACTGAGGACACAATCGTGTTCGTAGGGACACCAACACGTCTTTTAGTATATAGCTAAATGTCGACTGCCCCATTGGTACGTCGAAATCTTTGCCAACTCCGTGCTGATAGCCTCCCCCCGCAAGAAACCGTAAAGCAGAGTATAGTCGGAGAACTGGAGTTATGGACGACGACCTCGTCGAGCTTGTGCAGTCTTCAATAGAACTCAAAAGTATGTCGGTAATTTTTGATAAACCTGTTTTTAACCATATTTGAGTAAACTTTTCCTTTAACAAATAGGCGAGTACTTACATTGGTTCATCCATATCGAGAGGGTTGCTTGCATCTCTCAATATTTTTCGCTCAATTCTGAGACTCCGTTTGCTTCTCCCACTTTCCTTCTCCATTAACACAGCCGCAAATGTCAACGAATACATTTTAATTTGAAAACTCAGTTAACTTGACAAAAAACTTAAAGATTACTTGCCAAATTGTCTTCTTTACATTGAAGTGAGCTGTTGTCGAAATATTAAAATTTGGCATTTGAGTTTGGCAGCACGTTTTTCGTGTCCACATGGATCCCACGATTACATTTTTTTCATATTCGTAGTAGGCAATCGTATTCGAAGGCTTTCTACGACGGATTCTATGATAGGGCTGATTATAATTGATTGGCTGTTTGTGCACTGCGACCTTAAGAGATCTTGTGCAGCCGCGTAGCCTATTCAAACAATTCTAGGCTGTTAATAAATCCTAAAACTGCTTTACGCTTAATTTCTACCAGGAGGTTTGGCTCTATAGTCCCATTTGCGTCGTGCCACTGCTGGGCAGTCGCTTAGAACATATTCTGTTGTTTCCTGTGCCTCTTCTCAGAGTCTATGAGAATCGTTTTCTATCGCACCTATCTTTTTCATGTGATAATTAAGTTTACAGTGTTCTGTTAGTAAAGGGTTTTCCAATAAGAGGTATTATTCCCGTAAAAAATCAATGGTTTCGTTGCTTGTGTGGCACGTAGCGCCGTCTTGTTGAAAATAAATGTGGTCCAGATCAATACCATCCAATTCTGACCATAAAAAATCGTTAATCATCTCTCGATAGCGCAACCCCTTCACCGTAACTGTTGTTCCAGCTTCCTTTTCGAAAAAGTAAGGTCCATTGACTCCGCCGGACCATAAACCGCATCAAACAGTCACACGTTGGGGATAGAGAGGCTTTTCAACAATAACTCTTGGATTTTCTAAGCCCCAGATCCGACAATTTTGCTTTTTGGCGAAGACACCGAGGTGGAAATGGGCCTCATCACTCAAGATGATTTCGCGATGGAATTCCGGATCATTTTCATGCATTTTAACGACCAAATAAGGAAAGACACGCCGTTGTTTATGATCGACCGGCTTGAAATCTTGTGTTAACTGGACTTTTTAAGCCTTAAGACCCAAATCTTTATGGAAAATATGGTGTAATGGCGTTTGTGGAATGCCTAATTCCAAAGAACGGCGAGGAATAGACAAACCTGGCATTTCTTCAACTCTTTCGGCTACAACAGCAATATTTTCGGCTGTCTTTGAGCGACGTGCACGGGTTTTATTCTTCACATCACTAACTTGTCCCAACAGCTCGAATTTTTTCACCAATTTTTGTATTGCGGTCCGACAAGGTGCTTCACGATGACCCAAAAATGTGCGAAATTACAAACCGTCTCTGCCAAATTTTCACCATTTTTATAGTGAATTTTAATAATTTCAATGCGTTGTTTAAACCGTTGTTTTTGTTAATGGCGTAGTTTCTACTTGTCAAATATCAAAAAATGACAGCTTCAAAAGTGCCATCTAGCGAAATAGCGGGCTATTCAAAATAACACCTGTTATTGGAAAACCCTTTAGTTCAGTGCGAAGTTTTATGTCCTTTCTGCTTAGGTTAAGGATTGCTTCTGCCTTTATCCGTTCTGGATCTATGAGTCTTTTCGATTGCTGCATGTCCGATTGGGCTCTCCAGTAATCGATTAGGCCTCGTCGATCGTGCTCACGCAGAAAGGCAATTCTGAAGCTGTTATTTACCCCGCAGAAAGGTTCAGGTTCAATTCCTATGAAGGAAGTGTTTGCCCCCTCTTTCGCTAAAGTGTCCGCAATTTCATTCCCTTCATGCCTCTCATGTGCCGGAACCCACATCAAGGTAACAAAGTTTCTTGACGATAGGGTGTTGAGGATTTTACAACATTCCAGATCAACCTTGATTTAAATGAAAAGCTATCCAGCGATTTTAGAGCTGCTTGTCTGTCAGCGAGAATGTTAATATTGGCACCGTGCGTGCCTCTCCTCTCTGGCACACAGCTCTAAGGCGTGTGGAGAAGCATTGCAATTGCTTCTTTGAAATGTGGTCCGACAATTCCAGCCCCGGCACTATCGTCTTCCATTTTAGACCCATCAGTAAACCATATCTGTGTGCCCGTTTTTAAAGATATTTCATTGTTCCTCCACGCTGAGCGGTCATTAATGACTTCTTTGAATTTCTTGGAGAATTCTAGTTTCCTTTCCATCTTGTCGAGGCCGAATTGTATGGCCTAACGCATTCTAATACGTAATAAATAAATGTGCATGAATTCATGAATCCATAAACCCTAAAAATCATAGGCGTAAGTGCACAACATCGCATACCTTCGGGTGAGTCATATTTGTAGTTATAATTCACATACAGGGTTGGCCATATTAAACTGACCCATGTGATTATTAAAAAAATATGGAAAAAGAAACATTTTTTTGTGTTTCATTGTGAAAAACATTTAATTTAGTTCAAGGAGATTCGTTTACATCACTTTTTGAATATGATATCGCGCAAGTGGTCGCCCTTAGCTCGTATAGCGTAATGTGCCCGTTTTTCGGCGTTTTCCATAGTTTTGGCCAGCGTCTCGGCCGATATGGCGGCTATTTCCCGTCGGATATTGGCCTTAAGTGCGCCTAGTGTCTTTGGCTTGTTGACGTAAACCTTAGATTTCAAATAGCCCCAAAGAAAAAAGTCCGGTGGCGTCAAATCCGGTGATCGTGGCGGCCAGTCAAAATCGCCGCTTTTTGATATCAAACGGCCAGGGAACAAAGTCTTCAATAAGTTGACGGTGGCTCGTGCTGTGTGTGGTGGTGCGCCATCTTGCTGAAACCAGAAGTGCTCCATACCATTTTCACGAACAATCGGCATCACAAAATCGGTTATCATGGCCCGATAACGCTCTTGATTGACGGTCAATGGTTGGTGTTGACCATTTTCAAAGAAGAACGGCCCAATGACCATATCAGCGCAAATGCCACACCAGACTGTAACTTTTTGGTCGTGGAGAGGTACCTCTTCAATAATTTGAGGGTTTTCAGTGGCGTAGAAACGGCAATTTTGCTTATTTACGGTTCCGTTCAAGGAGAAATGGGCCTCATCACTCATAATGATTTGATGCCAAAAATCCTCATCAGTTTGGGCCATTCGGACGACAAAATTGGCATATTCCAAACGACGAGGCTTATCGGCCGGCACAATAAGTTTTGCGGTTCGTTAAGTGAGGGCGTTGCTACTGGCCTACATTTTTTTTTTCTCAGTGCAAATCCCTTCTAGACTGGAATAGCTCGAAGAAGATCCATCAGCCAACACACCTGTTAAGATCTACATGGACGAATCTAAAATGGATACCGGTGTAAGATCAAGGTTATATTGCGAAGAGTTTTTTAGCAGTGAAACCTTTAAGCTACGTGATCACTGTAGTGTTTTTCAGGCGGAAATAAACGCTATTCATAAAGCCTTAAAATGGTTAGAGATAAACAGAATGTCATCGACAGATACCTGCATTTTATCAGACGACCAAGCTGCTCTGGATGCATTCCAAATAACATCAAGGTGTGTCTTACATTGCCGCCAATATGTTAATGCGATGACTAAACAGTATCGTTTTATCTTATGCTGGCTCTTAGGCCACATAAATATACATACTAGCGAACTGTAGGGTTGACCAACTTGCAAGAGAAGGTAGCTGTATATAGGTATGCCAAACATAAATAATTTTATGGGGGTACCTCTCACAACTTGTAAGCTTCTTATTATGGACGCACTAATCATTTCTGTATGCAAATCAAAGATAGATTAGTGCCAATTACTGTGGAATTGCTAGGCAAACATGGCTAAGGGTCAATTTACGTCTATCCAAGAATATTATAAAATTGAGTATACCTCAAATTAAAACCTCTACTAAGGACAATGTCTCATAGGAAATCACGCAAGGAGATAAGGCGTTTACATGCATGATTTCTGTCGTAGCTGTAGGAATGAGGAAGAGTTGGAAATAATTCAACACCTTTTTTGCACATGCCCGGCTCTAGCCAGAACCATTAACCGATACTTAAGATCCTACTTCTTAATGAATCTAGATAATCTATACCCTTTACGTATGAACAACATTTTACGCTTTGTCAAAAGCTCAGGATGGTTCAATCTGGTAGGAGAAATGTAGCGCAGCCCCTGCGGCTCACAACGGACCCATTTCGTGGTCTAACTGGCATCACTGGTCTAACTATCCACGTCAAGGACGTCCAATAATAGCAACAACACCAGAAATTGTAGAAAAAATACATAATATCGTATTGGAAAATCGTTGAGTGACTGAGTGAGATTAAATGGGAGCCTAAGGCATCTCATTGGACAGTGTAAGCAATATTTTGACTGAAGTATTGGGTTTCAGAAAGCTGTGTGCCCAATGGGTGCCAAATTCGCGAGCAATGGAACAAAAACGCATTCGAATGCGACTTTCTCAGCAACATTTAGAGCGATTTCGAAAGGATAAAGTGGATTTTGTGCGACTGGAGGTGAGACGTGGGTCTTTCACCGTGATACTAGATCAAAAGAAGAGGCTAAAGAGTGGTGGAAACCTGGTGTTTTGGCTCCGAAATGAGTTCGTGTCCAGAAATCGGCCAAAAAGTTGTTGGTGTTGAAGAAGGTGAAGGCAGATCAGTTTTTTGGGATGCGAAAGGAGTTTTGTTTGTGTGGATTACACGCAAACTGGTCCGAAAATATATGAATATTATTGTAATCGTTTAGATGAGCTGAAGAAAAAAATTCGTGAGAAACGACCCAGTTTGCAAAAAAATTATTTTTCATCAGCACAACGCACCGTGTCACAAGAGCATTTTGACAATGGCTAAAATCCGTGAATTAAAGTTCAAATTGTTGGAGCATCCACCGTATTTACCAGATTTGGCTCCTAGCGACTTCCATCTGTTTCCAGATCTAAAAAAATGCATGCATGGAAAGCATTTTTCATTAATTGATGAGGCTATAACAGCTGTGGAAGCGTATTTTGCAGCCCTTCCAGATTCTTACTTCAGGAATGGTTTTCATAAATTGTTCAGGGTGACTGTATAATAAAATGTACGTCAAACCATTCTCATTGAACCGCAAAACTTATTGAATAACCTAGTAGCAAACAATATGATCACATACAACCATTACCAGGCAAACATGGAGGGGGGGTTACTGATTCAAAAAAAAAAAAATGTATTAACCAGAAAGCACCAAAATCAATATTGTGGGACGTTGGAAACTTATTTATGTTATATACTGTACATGCATACAAATATGTTGGCATCCTCATTTCACATCCTTAATATGTATGTATGTATGTATGCACAGCTTCCTTAATGATTCTTTACATTTTACCGAACTTTGATGAGACGTTTATACGCCTGTGCCTCATTTCCGCATTGCGCAGAGCGCGTTATTATAGGTCAGGACCTAATCCGACTAGCGGAAAATCTTTGTATTCATTGTTGGTTGGGCTACGCACAATTCTGCTTTGTATTCTCGAACATAATTCTTTTTTGTATACCTTCGACTTAGCTGTAATGCATCCTGTTAATGCTGCTGCCCCTGCTGCGGTTGCTGCATTTGGCTCAATTTGCGTTTGGTACAATGTGCGCACATATGTATACATACATACATACATATGTATGCTTGTGTTTTTACTATTATTAATGCTGTCATCATCTGGCGTTCGTTCACTTTTACATTTTACATTTCTTCTGCCATTCATTCAATCCCGCTGAGCAGGACATCCTTTTCCTTGTTTTTGTTGCTTGTTAACATTTGTTGTTATCGAATTTTTGTCGATTTCTTTGTTCTTTTGTTCATTACAGTTGTTTTGGTAGTTTGATTGCAATTTTTTTTTATTTTTAATTTTCATGTTTGTTCTTTTCCATTGTTGCTGTGCCCTGTGTGCGCCTTCCGTTCCATTTTTCTGCTATAGGTTTTGACGTCATCTGGCCTGACATTTGGCTTCGGCATACGTGTGTGTTTGTATAGGTGTGTATGCCTGAATGTTTGTTGTGTGATTTGTGTATGTGTGTGTCTGTTGTTTTCAACGACTGGTATACTGGAGATATTTTGTATTTTTATGCTTGACAGGATGTCATATAAAAAGCAAAGTATAATTTTCAAAAACATTAATTTGGAGTATTTACATATATTTGATATTTGTGTTCTTAAGAGGTTTACTGACCCAATTTTACGCTAGTTGCTTTGCTTATTTTTATCTTCTCTTAGAAGTTCCACAGATTTTTGAGTGCTGAAAAGTATGGGATTTGTCTTTCAGCTCATCGCCCCATTTTGCGCCCTTCGTGGATTTGTTATTATGTATTACTTCCCGGAGGAGAACACCGTTTTGCTTTTGCAGTTTTGCGGGGTATTTTCGGCTACAACGAGGTTCTATTTGCCTTCACGGCATACCTCATATTTTAAAGTTTTGTATGGCAATGCTTTGCACATATACCAGGTGTATAAGCTTAAATCCGCTGTTTTTTAGTAAAGCAAAAAAATAATTTATTCAAAGTATTTGCCCTCGCTAGCTATACATTTTTCCCATCTCTCGGGCAATTTGTGTATACCACGCCAAAAGAATTCTTCATCTTTCGAGGTGAACCACTCGTCAAGCCATTTCCGGACGTCTTCGTACGAATCGAAGTGCTGTTCGGCGAGCGCGTGACCCATCGATGAAAACAGATGATAGTCCGAAGGGGCCAGGTCTGGTGAATAAGCGGGATGAGCACCTCCCAATTGATTGTCTCCAAGTAGTTTTGGACCATTCTTGACGTGTGCGATGGGGCGTTGTCGTGGAGGAAAATCAGCTTCTCATGTCTTTGTTCATAACGAGGCCTTTTTTCACGCAAAGCACGGCGCAATTTGATGAGTTGTTGGTGGTAGCGATGAGAATTAACAGTTTCACCAGGTTTCAACAGCTCATAGTAAACGACACCCTGCTGATCCCACCAAACGCACAGCATCGTCTTGCGTCCAAAGCGATTAGGTCTTGATGAAGGAGTTGATGGTTGGCCGGGATCGACCCATGATTTTTTTCGTTTAGGATTCTCAAAGTATATCCACTTTTCATCGCTAGTCACCACAAGATGCAGGAACGACTTTCTTTTATGCCTAGCCAGCAAGATTTCGCATGTGTTTTGGCGTCGCTCCATCTGTCTATCGTTCAATTCATGGGGTACCCATTTTCCGACTTTTTGGACCTTTCCCATGGCACGTAAACGCATGGAAATGGCTGGTTGAGTGACACCTAACTGCTCGGCCAGCATTTTTTGCGATTGGGTATCGTCCTCATCCAAAAGAGCCTGCAATTCCTGGTCCTCAACTTTTCTGGGCCGATTTTCACGCTTCTTGTCACTCAAGTCAAAATGGCCGTCTTTGAACCGACGAAACCAGTCTCTGCAAGTTGTTTCCGATAATGCACTGTCACCATAGGCCTCCACAAGCATTCGATGCGATTCGGCAGCCGATTTCTTCAAATTAAAGCAAAAAAGTAGAGCTTCCCGCATATGCTCTTTTTTTGGCACAAAATTAGACATGATTACGCAAGGAAAAAAGTGTGTTGCTGTATGAAATCACTGATGATGTGCAGTGATTGATGTAAACAGGTGTCGAACCCATGCAAAAAAAAATATGGCATTTCTATGGTAACTTGATATGCTCACTAACGCCATCTACGAGCAATCAGCGGATTTAAGCTTATACACCTGGTAAGATGTAATTAAATTAAATTAAAATTAAATGTATTGAGATGTAATTAATTTTTAACTGAAAACTTATATTTGCAAGATTTGATTAGTAAAATTTACCTACTGGCTAATCCCCGGCGTCCTATGCTCCACAAGAAACTTAAGGAAAACATACATAATCCCCGGACAGAACAATTGTTTTCATTGTAAGCGTTAATAATTGCAATTTCGCCCTTCACACTTCACTTTTATGCCAAAAAAGGGGCAGAAGGGCTATTTATTGGGCAAACCCCATTATTCGGCTTTAACAAAAATAATATAAAACAGGAAACCAAAAAATGGATCCAAACTAAAATCAGGGAGTACTGGAATGGCACAAGCGGCCTTAACCACTCCAAAAAGTTTTTGAACTTCAATGCCAACAGAGCAAAATCTGCTCTAACCCTAGATAAAAACGGGCTCAAATTACTCTGTGGAGCACTTACAGGTCACTTTGCCTGTAATAAACACTTTAACACAATCGAGATTATGGAGGTTCTGCTGTAATGAAGAGGAGTCTATGGAACGCTTAATTACCACTGTGAGGCATTAGGCCACAGGAGGCACAGAATACTGGGCTCGTACCTACTAGAGGAGGAAGACCTACAATTGGTTCGATTCCTCGGTATACAAAATAATTATAATTAAGTAATTAGGTGCGCACAAAGATCAATTTGGTCGCAGTGCATAAAGGCCTTAGCCTAACCCGTACAACCATTACCATTTCCCTTCGCACTGAGGTTTGATCTCCCCATCGTATTATGTTGCATATGTCTGCTATAACTGAACATAAACGAATGTGCAAATCAAACTAAATTTTTGCATGAAGAAACGTCACACTTTATCTGGGAAATCCCATTTTTTCCATTTTTTATAGTTTAAGTCCCGCTCCACAAAGGTTTTTGTTTGATTTGTTATGAAAAGTAATTTTAATGTCTTTTGATAAGAGGCTTGCGTCCACTCAATAGAGCTTTTTGGGTCAATTTTGTGAAAAATAATTCTCCGCGTCCGGACTGAGAGAGAGAGAGAGTAATTTGCTCCGAAACTCATACTTAAAACTTGGGATAGGAAAAAATGTCCGCCCAAGCGAGATACCCGCCTAACAGAGGTGCCCATTAGGAGAGCTTTCACTGCATTTCAACAAATTTTGATTAATCTATGTGGTTTTATTGGGTATGAGAATAAGTTTCTGCCCTTTCTTAGCCAAAATTACGAATTATTTAAACGATTAAATAATACAAGGTATTATGTGAAGCACGGGCCATTGCAAGCTACAACTTTGCTCCATCTTTCAAGCAGAATACAGACTCCTCTGACGAAAAATTCAAGTTCTTTTCACTTAATTCATTTATTGAGCCAGTTTGCGATGCCCTCTTAAGAAGTGAACCGCTCTCCAATAAGGGCTAACTGCATTGGTCGGGACAGATGGTAATCCGAAGGTGCAATGACTGGGGAATACGGCGGGTGGGATAGGATTTCCCAATTCAGACCCTCTAAATATTTCTCGACCGATTTAGCAACGTGTGGCCTGGCGTTGTCATGCAGCAAAATCAGTTTGTCATGTCTACCGTCCCATTCCGGCCGCTTTTCTTGGAGAGCTCGATTCAAACGTGTTAGTTGCAGTCGGTAACGATCGCCAGTGATGGTTTCAGATGGTTTAAGTAGTTCATAACAGATGACTCCTTTCTGATCCCACCAGATGCACAACATAATATTAATATTTACTTTAGGCTTATCATAATAGATCCGTTTTTCATCGCCAGTGACGATGGTCCGCCGAAGGGTGGAGTCCTTTGGCCCCTACTTTGGCTAGTTGCTATTGACGAAGTTGTGATAATGCTAAATAAGGGGTGGTTTAAGGATGGGTGGGCATACGCCGACGACTTGGTCCTGATGGTATCGGGACCGTTTCCCTCAGTCATGGCTGAAATTTTGGAAAGGTCACTGCCTGTACTCAGTCGCTGGCCTGCCACTTTTGGCTTCCGAGCCAACTGTGACAAAACGGGGCTGGTGCTATTTACCAGAAAATATAAACCTCCGCCCTTTCGTCTTCCTAAATTAAACAACCACGTCCTCCCGCCCTCATCAGAAGTTAGGTATCTTGGAGTGATACTTGACTCCAAACTCCATTGGAAGCCACACATTGAAAACCAGGTAAAGAAGGCCAGTATAGGGAGATATTAACATTTTCTACTATCGACTATCGGACTCGCGATTAAGGCTCTGATGATGCCGTGGAGCAGAACGAAATTAGTAACTCTTGTAAGGAGGAGATCAAAAATTTTGGGTGTGCAGGTAACAGCCCTCTGATCCGAGTTCCAGGACATAGGAACATAGAGGGAAATTGCTGATGAGCTTGGCAGGAAGGGGACTGAATTGGCCTCAGAGACCCCCTACCCGGTCCGGGTTTGGCAGCTAGACGATTAAGGTCACTGGGTGCTCCTTTCTTCGACAGCCTCGGGCAGAGCGCCAACCTAAATCCAATCAATATCCTCCATTATATCAACAGCTCTGGCTGGCTGTAGATATCTGCCTTATTGGAGGTCTCATAATGGTATCAAAACGGCGCTTTTGTGCTACTTGAAGAGTGCCAGACTGGCACTTCAGCCATTTCACCTAACTACCGACGAAGCAGAAAACCTTTTCCTTTATGCCGTTCAAGAAGCATCTCACAAGCCACCAAACGTCTCTCGATATCCCTCTACTTCAATTGATGTGGCACTCAGTTACCTGCTACCAGGACCACTCCCATCGATTGCAAACGTTTACCGACGGTTAATCTGTCAGATAAAAAAGGATCTTTACGCTTCAAACGAATGTCAACTACTGCGATCGAGACCTCACATATACACTATCAAATCACCAGTATATTACTAGAGCGAACACAAAAATAATATCACCAGCGACAGC
This sequence comes from Anastrepha obliqua, assembly GCF_027943255.1. NCBI lineage: Eukaryota > Metazoa > Arthropoda > Insecta > Diptera > Tephritidae > Anastrepha > Anastrepha obliqua. Next base: position 25,948,630 of record NC_072895.1, read on the forward strand.
TCTTTTACGAGGGTGGAAACTTATTCCCTTACCTGGAAAGATGTGCCTCGAGTCAGCTCAGCGAGCGTTGGGTACGGTTGGGTACGGTTGGGTACGGTTGGGTTGGTACGCAAACGTCCAAGGCCCTTCTGGCCACGGGTAGATTGGGGACACTTGAGGGAACTCCTAAGACTAACAAAGCCCCAGCTCTTGAATTTGGTGGGTATTCTTACCGAGCATTGTGCGTTAGTGTCCATGCGGTGAGACTTGGGATTGCCTCGAGTCCGTTTTGCAGAAGTTGTCTTGAGGACGAGGTGGAATCATCTCCACAGCTTCTTCCCAGCTGCCCTGGTCCCGTCTGGCAAAGACATCTGGGCTCTCATTTTTTAGCTATGCCTGCGGGTATAGTGGGTTTAAATATCACACATCTGGGGAAGTTCATCAGTAGCTTGTTACGATCGTAAATCAGCCACCGTCGGCGTCGTCCTAAGTGCATGGTCATCTTCCGCTAATCTTAAGGCTCCTTCTTCCCTCCCTTCTCCTTCCTCCTTTCCCCTGTATGGCATCACAACGGACGAATTTTGAATATTTGTCCAAGTGGGCCCCAAGCTAGGGCAGCCATTTAACCTAACCTTACCTAACCTAACCTAAGCGGACAACATCCGATGAAGCGACGCTTGAAGTATTTGAGAGAAAGATTCTGCGAAAGATTTTTGGACCTTTGCACGTTGCCAATGGCGAATATCGCAGGCGATGGAACGGTGAGTTGTATGAGCTTTAGGACGTCATAGACATAGCGCACCAAGTAAAGATCCAGCGGCTACGTGGGCTGGGTCATATCGTCCGAATGGAAACAAACGCTCCAGCTCTGAAAGTATTCGATGCGATACCAGCTGGTGGTAGCAGATCAGGTGAAAAAAGTTGGCTTTACGACTGGCGCGCTTTGTTAAACTCGGCCAAAATCGAGTAAGCGGTTATCGCGCCAATTAAGAAGAAGAAGAACCTAACCTATTCCCATACCCAATAGTTAACAATCCCGGTAGTAAGGGTAATTTTTAAAATCTGGTTTAATTGTTGTAAATTTGTAAGCAAAAAACAAAAATTACCGCTTTAACTTAATTTAACTGAAAAGGAGGCGATACTCACATTGAAAACCGGCTCTGGTGGCCGATGGAAAACGCGATTCTTTGAATGATTAAAAATTTGTGATCGGAATGTGTGATCTTTCAAAGAAGAGTTTTAATCTGTACGTGATATCTCTATACATATGTGTGATATGTCTCATACGTACATACACACATACTTACATATGTCCGCATTTAGGTATCCATGCAACTGTATTGAAGAAGTCACTTGCTTCTGGGAGGCCCGTCTAGTTTCATTATTGCCACATTTTTGTTGTTCCATTAACGGTACAATAAAAGTCACTAATAAAAGCGCTCGTAATTTGCCGAAACGATTGCTCTGTGGTGTCTAATTCTGTGCTCTAAGTTTCTAACAGACATAACAGTTGTATTTGTATTTGTATGTATATGTGTATGCACGCATGTATGTATGTGTCCTACACACTTGGACCAACTGACAAGAAGACAAGCAGACAGTCAGGCTACAAAGCAGCAGACATAAATAAATACGAGCCGACGAGAAAACAAACAATAATAGGTTGATTTAAGTAGCAGAAAAATATTAGCCGCACATACTTGTATGTCAAGGGTGTTTTTTTAGGTATCTATGAAATGAAATTACGGTAGAAACTCTTTTCTTGCGCATACTCGATACTTTCGGCACAATTTTTTGTTTTCATTACGTTTGCAATACTTGCAACTGTAGAAAATTTTTACCTCGATACTTGCAACATTTCTTGTTTTGTCTTTTTCTTCTTTTTTTCCTCTTTGGACGGTGTATTTTGGAGAATAAACCTCGGGAAAGTACCGTTGATGTCATTCTGGTAATCAAATTCTTTGAATTGAATCAGCTCAATGAATTTAGGGAAAGTACCGTCTAATTCATGATGCCGACGAAACTACATTTTTGCTTTAACTTTTGCGTGGTGTGGAAAATCATGAAGTATTGAAAAATCGGGGAATCCAATGCCATACCAAAGAAGGGGAGTTAAAGAGCTACGATGGCTAAGTATCGGTAATGTGACTTCCCCCAAACTGGATGGCTCAAATACAGCCCATGGTTCAAAACGTTACAAGGCTTACTAAATTTAACTACAAAAAAGTCACTGTGCAATATCGGTCTGAAAAATGTAATATGCTTTTTAGAATACGCTTTTTTTTTTTTGTCGGGACAACTAGCAAGTGCAGCACTCAGACATTAATTAAGTCCATTGTACTACACTTGGATTCCCTTTTAATTTTCTTTAAATCTACCCGATCTCCGAAGAAATCTCTGAGTAGGTCTTGTGGTGCCAAGGAGCCAAGGTGGTCGCTTCTTAACACATCAGTGCCAAAGACCTCAAGCCTGATTCGAACGAAGGCGGGGCAGACGCACAGAAAGCGATCCGCCGTCTCATCCTTCTCTTCACAAGCTGGGCAGAGTACACTGTCTGAGATACCCACCCTTTCCATGTACTTTGCCCACAGAAAGTGGCGTGTCATCAGTCCAACCAGCTGTCTGCACTCCCTTCTGCTTAATGACAGCAGGGTTTGCGACAGTCGATTGGATATGACAGGTAACATCAGTTTCGTCTATCTGCAGACTCAGTCTGCCAAGCTCGCTTATGGGTGGTAGTTACCCATTTGCTAACCGTGGCTTTGATGGCCGCAGAAGAGAGTGGCAAAACGGGCTCTCAGAGCCCATCTTAGCTAAGGAGTCAGAGGTCTCGTTACCCGCGATACCCACGTGTCCCGGGACCCATGTTAGCATCAGGCTATTATGTCTACCGACATAGTTCAGCCTGGATTTACAGGACTTCACTACCCCTGATGTGGTTGGAGGGCTCTCTAAGGCCATGAGCGCAGCTTGGCTGTCGCTGCAGACACATATAGATCTGCCTCTCCATCGATTTTCCACAACAAAGTTCATCGCTTCTTGAACCGCATACACCTCCGCCTGAAACACAGATGCATGCATTTCAAGAGCAAAGTGCAGTTTTGTCCTGCTGGATTCCACGTAGATTCCAGAGCCGGAGCCATCCGTGAAAATGCGAAAACTGTGTTTGGCGGGCTCATTTTCAGAGTTTGACCACGACTGAGCCCCTGGCAGCACTACCCTGTATCTTTTTTCAAGTACGACTCTCGATGGCATGGAGTCAAGGGGCATGGAGAGAATCGTTGGATCGAAGTCCATGCCTTCTCTGTTTTCCAATGCCAGACAGGGGCCGTACCAGTTTCCATTGTGTTTCAGCCTGCAAATGGCCTTCAAGGCCTCTCCTTGGATGAAAGCATCAAGGGGGGGGCAAAACCAATCAGAGCATCTAATGCCGGGCCAGAAGTTGTTGGTAAAGCTCCGGTGCAACAGTTGGCCACAGAGCATTGTAGTCCCGATAAGGTACTCCTTACTCCCACGAGAGAGAATCTACTCACCCAGACCACTGATGCATAGGTGATAATAGGTCTTATCATAGCCGTATAGATCCATAGGACTTTGCTAGGAGAAAGACCCCACGTTTTCCCAAAGACACCTTTGCAGTGCCAGAAAGCTCTCAGTGCTTTGGATGTCTTTGTTTCAACGTGTGACTTCCAAAGAAGTTTACTATCGAGGATTACTCCAAGATATTTGATTTCTTTGGATAGCACGATTGTGACGCAGAACGAGTCCATCAAGTTTCCTCCTTCTGTTCAAGTTTCCTACGCTTACTGCAACTTCAATTCAGTCGATTACAGATAGCTGATTATGCATCCAATATTCAATTCATTGCAACTTTGCTTCGTCAAATAGAACCACAGCTTTAAATGAAAAATTCAAGGCGACGAAACAGTCGGTCAATGAACTAACGATGCAATGCTATATACGAATAAAATTACATCGGGTGGAGGCAATATCAGCATTTTGAGCAGAGCAAAACAATACTTGCTTAAACGAAGTCATGATGATGCAGAGGCTCAGAAACAGTGAGGCACTGAACTGTTTTTAAAACAAACCAAAATTGAAAATTTCTTTAATTTCAAATGAAACCTATTGCTTGTATTGTAAGTGTATTTAATTAATATAATAAAAATAAATAACCTTGGATTGCTATCAGTAAAAAAAAATCGATTTTAATTTGTATGGAAAAAACTCATTACTTGCGACGACCTTGAAACTTGCCAAGAACCTGGTTTTCATTACGTGCAAAAATCGAGTTTCTACTGTAGATATACAGGGTTGCCCATATTCGATGGACCCGAGGGATTTCGATGACTCTTCGGGCCCATTCCAATCGACGAGGCTTGTCCGCAGGCAACAATCTTTGCGTCAATTGAATCTTATATGGGAATAAATGCAAACCAATGCGGATAATTCGTTGTAAAGTGGTCCGAGCAATGCCCAACTGCTGAGAACGGCGATTTTGGGATGACCTTGGCGACGCCTTGGTCGGTTTTGGTTTGGCCTCTTTGGATTAGAAAGAGCATCACAGGTCGAAAACCTTTCGTACAAACGTTTAATGGCGTTCTTAGAAGGTGCACTTTTCACATTATTTAATTTTTATACGAACGTTGAGTTTTCAGAATTGACTTCTTTTGTTGAATGTAAATTTCAACAATTTGGGAGCGCTCGCGTGGCGTGTACTGTTCCATGGTAAAAATCTGCTTGGACTGACGCTTCCAATGCGGTATGTCATTAAGCGATCTGACGTCTCTGTGAAAAGATACAGGGTTGCCAGATGGGACCGCCGAATATTGGCAACCCGTATATGTATGTCATACGAGTACGGTCATTATATTGACTTTAGTGGAAAGTTTAGTTTATACCATCACTCTTCCAAAACGATTTCGGGCATATAACGTGAAGTCCAAAATAAACAGGACTGAGCTAAAATAGAAACGGCAGGAACTTTGTTCTGATAACTTCGAGTTTATTTATTAAAAATAGTCCCCTCTGGCCTCGATTCACTGTTCTGCGTAATCTAAAAGCTTTTCGAAAGAGTGTTTCAGGTCATTGACCGGAATGTCTTTCAGGTTGTCGGTACAAGCCTTTTGGATGGCCTCTACGGACGCAAAACGGTTTCCTTTCATGGCCAAATGCAATTTTCTGAATAGGTAGAAGTTCCGGGCAGCCACATCAGGCATTTCTAGTCAAAAAATCAGTCACAAGAGTGGATTTATGAGTGGTTGATGGTTAAAATGCGATTTCTAGTCAAAAAGTCAGTCATAAGAGTGGATTGATGAGATGGTGCATTATCATGCAATAAGCGTCAACTTCCTCCTTCGCGGTATTCAGGGCGAACTCGACGAATGCGATGCAACAAACGTTTCAAAATGCCAAGATAGAAAATTGCATTGACGGTTTGGCCCGTTGGCACGAGCTCCTTGTGGATACTTCCCTTGGAATCATAAAAACAAACGAGCATCGACTTGAATTTTGAATTCTCCAAACGCGATTTTTTGGGTGGTGGCTCGTCTGGGGCCTTACATTCGGCACTTTGACGCTTAGTTTCAGGTGCATGTTGGAAACGCTACGTTTCATCACCAGTTACAATGTTGTAAAGGAATTTCTCTCTGTTCTCGCCTCTTTAATGAGGTCTTTCGAGCGTTGAATTCTGAGCAATTTTTGGTCCTCAGTTAACTTGTGCGGAATGAAACGTGCACAGACCTTTCGTACGCCCAAATGATCAGTTAAAATGCGATGAATCGATGTTTTGGAGATATTCAACTCCGATTCCATGAATTCCAACTTTGATTTCGGTTTATTTTTGATAAATTTTCGAATAATTTCTATGGAGTTTTCGGTGATTACTGATTTGGGGCGGCCCGTATGTTCATTATCATGTTCTCAACCGTCTCTGAAACTTGTAAACCACTCATGAACTCTGGCACGAGATAGACAATCATCGCCATAAACTTTTTTCATCAATTCAAATGTTTCGGTAAACGTTTTATGGATTTTAAAACAAAATTTGATATAAGCTTTTTGTTCGAAACTCATTTTTGTACCGATGACACAAGCAAACTGACACTTTAGACGCAATAACTGCGCTTTCACTGAACTAAATATCACCAAGCTTTCACTGGACGTCAGCTACGGAGGTAACTTCCAACGCACTAACTCATTAAAACGATGGCGCCATCAAAAACATTTTTATGACGCGAGTCTTGTTTATTTTGGACTTTACTTTGTAAATGTATTAGAAATTGTACGAATACTTTTGCCTTCGTTAACGAGCATTTTCGGCGGCAGTAATTTAGATAGAGTTCCTGTGCAAACACCCTGTACATACATATACGTGTGCATATTTTTTAATCAATCATATCAAACGCATGCCTACAGTGAAAGAAAAATTAAATTTAAAAATTAAATAGGAAGTATACATGCATACACAAATACATACATACATACATATGTACATGTATAAGTGAGATATGGTTGTGAAAAGATAAAGAGATCAGCATTTTGTTGTGCTTTCGAAAATTCTGAAAAACCGACATGTTCATATACGTATATATGTATGTATGTATGTATGCAATAAAAACGTTATGGCATTAACGGCAATGCACGGCGGCGGAAAACGCACGGTGTGGCATTTTGCCGTGTGCGCATCATAAAATTATTGTGTTGAATTACGACCGCGCCACACAGCAGCAAAAGTAAACAACTCGCATGGAGATGTGCGAAAACATGTGTTTGGGCTTGCGCAGACACACTCACACACGCATACGCTGTGAAAGCAAAACAAAAAAATGTGTACATACATACATACATACGTATGCATTATACATAAAAACCAAAATACGATTTCCTCGCAAGATAAACAGTGGCTTGTTTGTGCGCGTTCTTAGTTCTTCATCTTTATTTCCACCTTCTACATACATACAGACGTACAGACGTACATATTTTGATTTTGCCGCTGCGTACGCGGCATAATGCAACAAAAGCGGCTTGTAACTGTGGTTACTTCCGTTGCACCATTTACAGAATTTACACTGTTTTGTGGCATCTTCGAATTGGTACGCAGCGTAGTTTGTGTGCGTATTTATATTTCGGGCTTGTAATCTTATTAACGCCAGAACGCGAATAAAAAAAAAACGCTTTGAAAAACATCAAAAAGTGTTAAGCAGCTCAGCAGTTTTCCGCAGACGGTGTAGAATTAACACCTCGACTTCCGGTACTCGAGCATAAGCAGGTCCAATGCTGACATTAAATTCGGTTTTAGAGACGTTAGGTGTTAGGTTTGTTTTAAGGAACTTCTGTGAATTTTTTTCTCTGTTGATATTTCATGGCTTGTGGCTTACTTTGGGAGCGAGTTGCTTGTATATTAAATTTATTTACTTTTCGGTTCAGCTACGGTAGTGGTTGACAATTTTTGCTGTCTTGACATCTCATGACGGAAAAATGTGAATGAAAAGAATGGTTATATATTTTTAATTTTTATATGTAAACGACCGAGAGTGAAATAAACTTTTCACATTCTGAATATATTGTCTTTATTGCTTCCATTTTTTCCACCACATTTGGTTCCACTGGTGCCCTCATCTCACACTTGTCCGAGTATTTTCGTTTGTGTTAACTCGTTTTTTAAACTAAAGGGAGAAGCCCCCTACTGGGAGCTATTGAGTCAGTGTTACCTCAGCCTACCGCACTGTCTCTGGCGCTGCAGTTTCTGTTATCTTCGAGGAGTTACCCTCCGACCTCATAGTCCGGGTCCGAATGGATGCGTGGGACTCTCTAGTGTCGCGGAACGGATATGTCAAACCATGAATCGAGTGGCAGATGGGCCACGAAACTCAATCCATCAATAGGCAAATGAGTCCAAAGGAATTTTGGGGAAATGAATTACTTCTTAACTCAGTTCCTCTCGGCTCATGGTTACTTTCGGAGATATCTAAACCGCATGGCGATCCCAAGTGCGTGCATATACTCCGCAGCGCCAAGCAATGACGTTGAACTCGCGTAAGAGTTGTCTGCGGAAAGAGATGCACTGAGGAAGCATATTGGCAACATCGCGCCGAGCAACATAATCAGCAAAATGCTCGAACGCGAGGACACCTGGAACGCGGTAAAAAGATACATCGAGGAAAAAATAGACCTCGACACAGTGCAAGGGGAGAGGAGTCTATAGCATGAAAGATGGCTACAAATTCGGTGGACCCAGATGTGGTTCAAAAGAATTTGTTTTTTGTTGATACCGTTCTAGGCACTACCAAAGTAATGCAGAAAGTAATTCCGGGAAGACTGATTCCCTAAAGGAGAGGAGTTCATACCACTTAACGCAGTACACGACGGCCGCTGTAAGTGCGAAAGCATTTTGAACTCTACCTTCACCCCATGAAACACAAAAAAAAAAAATAAAAAAAATAAAGGCACGAATTGCTACTCTTTGAACTCTCCAACCGTCGCACAGTGGTCCGACCAGAAGGCGTTGGCGGACAAAATTCAAAAACTCATTTAATTAAGCTGAAAACATATATTTAGGGGTTTTAAGGATCAGTGATGACGAACCTGACCTCATTTTTACATTTTTCACGACCCCAGAGAGTACCACGTGGAGGTTTACGGTAAGGTTATTCTCTCCTCATTTTTTTTTTTTTGGTTTTATATTTTTTTATTTTTTATTTTTTTTTTTAATGTTTAAATTTTTTTTTATTTTTAATTTTTAATTTTTTTTTTATTTTTAATTTTAAAATTTTTTTTTGTTTTAGTTTTTAAATTTTTTTTGGATATTTAGTTGTTTTTTTGTTTTTCATTTTTAATTTTTTTTTTTATGATTCAGAATACTCGGTTTCTGATGAGCTGTTTTCTGAGGCTGGATCATTTTTCAAATTTTTGAAAATGGTTTTGGCTTGTTTTTCGGAACCTTAGTTTTTGTACAATAATTATAACTACATCTGATGAACAAAGCAAAGCATTTAATAAATCTGTCATTGTTTTTTTAGTTGTCTCTTAATGCTGATGGGGTCTGTGATGTCTTTTTCTGTCTTTTACACAAAATTGCATAAGCCATATGTAACGTTTTGCCTGTGGGTAAATGCACAAAAGCTACATTATTTTTAATTTGCGCAACTTTGCGCAACAGGTTTCAGTTTGAGATCATAGCTGAAATATGTGGCTACATCACTCATGTTGAGTTCAAGTGGACCGGTGTGGACCACTCGAAAAAATGATCTTTAAAAAAAATTTTCGAAAAATTTTGAAATTTCAAAAAAAAAAATTGGATTTTGTATCACAACTTAAGAGAATTATTACTGTTTCCGTTAATATATTCAATTATCTTTTTTTTCAATATTTGGTTAACAATCAAATGGTAATATTTATTTGCAGACATGAAAATGAAACTCTTGTATGAAGTACGATTTGCATACGATTTCATGTTTAAAGTCAAAAAACTACAATGAAACATTTTTTAAATTAAGTAATATTTTCAGGAAATCTACCTTGAATATTTAAGAAAACATCTGCATTATCATATTTTTATTTCAAAAATGTTGAAAAATTGAATTGTGTCCGGCCGCCGGACTACTGTGCGTCGTTGCTTGTCGAGCGGTGTGAGTGTTCTCAGTACGCCAGGCGCATTAATTTTTTCCATATGCGAATATTCTTGTAAAATCTCTCCGATTAATTCTTTGCCTAATTTGTAATTTTCCAAATAGATCAAGTAATAAAAAACCTTGCGATACTAAATTTTGATTTACAGATGAAAAGTTGATATTCAAAACCAACTATAAGAAATATTCTGGGCCATTCAAGACTATTCATTCCATTCAGAAACATTTGAAGTTCGGAGTCGGCTTGAAACTGTAGGTCCTTCCATTTGTGGAACAACATTAGGACGCACGCCACAAATAGGAGGAGGAGCTCGGCCAAACACCCAAAAAGGGTGTACGCGCCAATTATATATATATACATATATACGAGGGCGGGTCAATAAGTCTGTGACTTTTTGTATTTCTGACCTCTTTACTGAAAAAGAAATGCTGCTCCTGTCAACAGGCATCTGTCAGTTGACTCCTGTCAAAATTTCAACGTGCTGCGTCAGTTAGTTTGTGTTTTACAGCTACCTTTATCAGACTACCCAGTAATTTGAGGAGAAAATGAAAAAAACTGAATTTCGTGTGCTTATTAAGCCGATTCACCCTTAGAAACCCGTTGTTTCGACTGTTGTTTGGTCTCTGGTGTGTGGTGATGGATTCATATTTCGTCCACGGTTACAAAACGGCGCAAAAACTCCTCCATATTGCGATTAAACAACGCCAAACCTTCCGGTGAAGTTGTTACACGATTGCGTTTGTGGTCGACTGTGAATTACTGGGTAGTCTGATAAAGGTAGCAGTAAAACAAAAACTAACTGACGCAGCATGTTCAAATTTTGACAGGAGTCAACTGACAGATGCCTTTTGACAGGAGCAGACCAATCTGTCAATTTGCTCGTTTTTGGCTCTTAATTATATGAGGCAACTGCAGGTGTGCTCTGCGATTTTCACTATGGATAAAAATATCGAAGAAAGAATTTGTTTTAAATTTTGTGCTTTAAATTTTGGGATTTCGTGTGCCGAATCATTGAAAATGGTGCAGAAAGCCCATGGTGAGTGTACTTTATCAAAAACACGGTTCTACGAGTGGTGGCTTTTGCAGAGGACCGCGAAGTCGTGGAAGATTTGCGCCGATATGATCGCCTATCAACGTCTTCAACGAATGAAAACGTCGACCAAAACTAAAAGTCAAGGAAATGGTGCTGGAAATCCATCATTCAAGTATGAGGAAGGTAGCTCGTGACCTTAGCGTGTCTCATAATTCAATTCGTACCATTTTACACCATCAATGGGGCATGAGACGCGTGGCTGCTTGACTCGTTCCAATAGAGTTGAATTTCTTTCAAGAAATTCATCGGAAGAAGGTGGCTGAAGACATGCTTGAGCAAGTGAATTCGGACCCAACGTTTAGCAAGAGCATAATAATGGGTGATGAAACGTGGGTATATGAGTTTGACATGCAAACCGGTCAACAGGCGGCTGAGTGGCGCTATCCACATCACCCGAAACCCAAAAAACCACGTCAAAGTCAGTCAAAAGTGAAAGTCATGCTACTCGTTTTCTTTGATTATAATTATAATTATCATTGTGTTATGCACCCGGAATTCATTCTAAATGGTTCTACGGTAAATAAAGAAAATTATTTGGAAGTTTTGCGATGTTTGAGAGAGAATGTGCGTAGGAAACGGCCCAATTTGTGGAAAGAAAACTCATGGATCCTGCACCATGAAAACGCACCGCCTCACAAGGCTCATATTGTGAACACTTTTTTGACCAAAAACTCGACAAATATCATCGAACAGCCACCGTATTCACAGGACGCTTTTTCGCAGCCACCGCTTTTAGTCGATAGAGGAATTTAAGAAGAATTCGCTGAAGGAGTTTAAGAAGACCTCTTCAAACGGTGCTTTGATGACTGGGCTAATCGTTGGCTTCTGTGTATTACTTCGAATGGAGCCTATTTTGAAGGCGAGAAAGTAAATTTTGATAATTGAACAATTATTTTGCGTTTTTATGAACAATTCTCGGTACTTTTTTGACAGAATGTATATAAATATATGTAAATAAATATAAAGATCAGTTCAAAGAGTCGAACGAGTTTTGCGATGGCTGTGCATTTCTGAGCAAGCAAAGTTCCATCGCATGGATGCATTGATTCCTGCTTTTAATTTTGTATCAGCTGCGTTGTTAATAAAACTGCATTTCGGTTAACGCTTTTGCTTCAGCGGAACTCCCCTAATAGAATTTCATTAATATTTTGGAATTTGTATTTTTCGTCAGCCCCAATTGCGTGCTTAATTGCATTTCCTTCCCCCAGTCGCTCAAAATATTTCGCCCATCCAAAGTGTGGGCAAACTGTGGTTCTAAAAATAATACAAAAGCAACGAGAGCGTTGTTAATGTTTCAGCCCCTCTATATTTTGGATATTATTTAGTGTATTTGTAGCTTAGTTAATTTCGGTGCTTGCACACGAAATAACAAATATGTTTTGCATATGTGTGCGTGTGTAGAAATTTTTAAAAATATTTGGGGGGAAGAGACATCTGTTTCGTTTCGAAAATACTTCAAAATGTGCACTTAATATTTTATTGGCACTTTGAATGACAATAAATCAATAAACAAATGTGGGTATTATTGTAAAAATTTCTTGTAAGGCATATTAAGTTTTCAACATTTCCAAAAATAATTATTTTTATTAGTCTAAAGCGTTTAAGAGGGAAATACAGGCAGACATTTTGTCAGAAACGTAAATGCTAATGAAATTTTTATTTCTGTTTGGTGAGAAAGCATATTTCTACATTAAATATAAAGTGCTTTTCCTTTTGGGATAGATATAAAAATTAATCTACGATATTAAAAATGGTGTCCCCCGCCAAAAATGGCATACAAGAAGATAACTTCGGGACGGAGTTGGGGCTTCATCTGGATGCTAAGTCTGGATGCTTAGAAAGCGAACTTTGTTTCTTTCTCGTGCTAGAAGCACCACTTAGAAGCAAAATCATCAGTAGGTACCACGGGAACTGCCGAACCGCTGAAACTTTGCCTAAAGCTTATACTGCTCATCGCTCCATCGCCTGCGGCACGCAAGTCTTACTGGCGCAGGTCAGCACGAGAAAGAAAAGGACGATCGCGCTTTATTAAATTCGGCCAAAATCGCGTAAGCGGTTATCGCGTCAATCAAGAAGAATAATCAGACATTAGAAACATCAAGATGCACACCACGAAAAGGAGAAAGAGCTCGGCCAGACTCCCAAAAATGGTGTACACGGCAAAAAACCGGCACCTCGAGTATTAATGATGGTTCATTCGATACTGGTTAGGCAATGCCTTTTAGGCTCATCTGGGTTCCTAGTCACAGCGACAAGGGATCTGTGAGGTGACTTCCCAGCGAAAGGAAAGGATTGGGATCCCCTTGCCCACCTACGCTCGAATCCTGGAAAGATGGGCTTTGCGCGAACTCAGCGAGCGCGAGGGATCTTTTGAGGTTGACATCATCTCTCGAATTCGAATCGATGTGCTCACATGACACTATCCGCGAGGTATGCAGTGAGACTTGGTGGAATCATTTCAGCACCTTCTTTCAGCTGCCCGGCTCTTGCGGGGCTAAGATTTAAGCATCTTGGCTCTCAATTTTTTGCAGCGCCTGCTGATATAGGGGTAACAGGCTTTGATATTAAAAATCTGATGATCTTTATCAGCAGCTTAAAGCAGTTAACACAACCGCAACACAGTAATCGTTCGTAATCCATATATATTCAGCCCCTCCCCCTTCACGCCCCACCCCCCTCCTACCTTCTGCTCAAATATGACCGAGACGTTATCAATAAAACGGTCCGCGGATGACATATGGCAAAAATAAATTTTTTGTTTTTCGGTAGGACTGTTATAAACTTACATGGCAAATTTCAGCGTGATATGTCACATAGTTTATTTTCTGTGCTACTGTAAACAAGTCAAGCTCGAGTGTGTTCTTCGAATTCTCTTTTATGACTTCAATTGTCTCAAAATGTTTTCCACGGAGCGGCAACTTGAGCTTGGGAAACAGGAAAAAGTCACATGGAGCCATATCAGGCGAATACAGTGCTTGCGGAACGATATTAACATTATTTTTGTTCAAATAATCGCGAACAAGACGTGATGTGTGAGCTGGTGCATTATCGTGATGCAAGAACCATGACTTGTTGTCCCACAATTCCTTACTTTTAAGACGAATGTTCTCGCGCAAACGCTTTAAAACGTCTAAATAATATTCAGCGTTAACCGATTTTGCGATTTGTGCGATTTTCAAGCACAATTTCCTTTACTTTTCCGATGTTTTCGTCGTTTACTGATGTTGCTGGACGACGTTCATGAGGCAAGTTTTCAACCGATGTACGGCCCTCTTTGAACGATTTGTACCACTGGAAAACACGTGCACGCGATAGAGCAGAGTCCCCATAGGTTGTCTGCAACATTGTTGGAATAACAAAATTTCAAACAAATTCTTTGTTCAACTTGAATTTCCATCGTTAAATTCGAAAAACACACTCGAGCTTGACTCGTTTACAGTAGCACAGAAAACAAACTATGTGACATATCACGCTGAAATTTGCCATGTAAGTTTATAACAGTCCTACCAAAAAACAAAAAATTTATTTTTGCCATATGTCATCCGCGGACCGTTTTATTGATAACGTCTCGTTCATATTTGAGCAGAAGTATATATCCTTTCGGTCTTCCCCCACTTTACTTCCTTCGCAATGGTATCACAAAGGATGAATTTGATTTCTTCGTCGAAGTGTGCCCACTCTTTGCGCAACCATTTTAACCTAACCTATCGCTATAAGCTTTTCGTGATCTGTTTATCCTATAACACAGAGAGGAATTTATATCGATATTGAGTTCAGCTCTAATTGTCATAAAGTATGTGCCATTTTTGTGGCCAATTCTAAACACGGTTTTCTCAAATGAAATTCGAAATTCGCTGACTCTAAAATTAATCTTTTAAATCCAAGTAAGATTGTTTCTTGAATATACATGCTTTATAAGAGATCCAGGACTCGCCATGTAATCCGACCGATTAGAGTTCAGAAAAGTTTCACTAAATTTGTGCTTCGTCGAACGAAGGCCATAAGAGCTTTTATTGGTCATATCCAATTTTCGATGAATGTAGAATTTTGAACTTACAAGCAGAAGAAAAATATAATTTATTTATAATTAAACTTATTTAAAAGAAAAATCTGTACACTGTTGTTACTAGAAATTGCGAAGGCTAAGACCGTGAGATTGAACTTAAATACAATAAATAATCCAAGTCGCACTTGTAGAACATAAAAAAACATAGATCATTTTTTATGTGTCTAAACATGAAATAAAAAAATAAGCTGTCAGAAATCGATTTACATAAATATTAACAGTCATTCGATAAAAGGTTCTACCTGTTCTATGTAAAGATACAGCAAATTTCTATTCCAAAACGAAGAATTTTCGGTCAATAGTGTTATTATTATTATTATTATTGGTTGTTTTTTTTTGTTTTTTGGATCTGATATAGATATTTTTATGTATGTAATTTAAATTTCACCACTTGACACCAAAAGTATAGAAGTTTTCTGAATAGTTAATCTCCTCTAGACAATTTTCACCTTCCTTTCGGATCCTTGTAAATCTTTTAAGCATCTAATCTCCACAACAAATGTTGATGTATACATAAATACATATGTATATGGTATACATATGTGAGTTTTTTACGAGGTGTGGCTATAATGTGTGATTTTTTTTCGGTATCATACACTTTTGGTTTTGTGAAAATGTCTGATTTTGTGCGGATAATCGTCAAGACGGTGATTTTAATGTTGACGACCGTCCGCGTGAAGGGGGGCCAAAAACCTTTGAAGACGCTGAATTGGAGGCATTGCTCAATGAGGATCCGTGTCAAACGCAAGAAGAGCTTGCTTCAGTATTAGGAGTTACCCGCCACTCCATTTCCAAGCGATTGCATGCTTCGGGAATGATTCAGAAACAGGGGACTTGGGTTCTTTATGAGTTAAAACCAAGGGATGTTGAACGTCGTTTTTTCATCTGCGAACAACTGCTCCAGCGGCAAAAACGGAAGGGGTTTTCTTCATCGCATTGTGACGGGTGATGAAAAATGGATTCATTACAGCAATCCAAAGAAAAGAAACTCATGGGGACTGCCCGGTCATGCTTCTACGTCGTCGCCTCGGCCGAATATTCACGCTGCGAAGGTTATGCTATGTATTTGGTGGGACCAAATTGCTGTTATTATTATTATGAATAGTTAAAACCAAGCGAAACCATCACTGGGGATCGGTATCGACTTCAATCGAAGCGATTGAGCCGAACACTGCGCGAGAAGCGGCCGCAATACGCGGAGAGGCATCAAAAAGTGATTCTACAGCATGACAACGCTCGGCCTCACGTTGCCAAACCCGTCAAAACCTACCTGGAAACACTGAAATGGGAAATCCTACCCCTTCCGCCATATTCTCCAGATATTGGGCCGTCCGATTATCACCTGTTCCGATCGATGTCACATGGTTCAGCTGACCAGCAGTTCCATTCATATGAAAACATTAAAAAAAATGGCTTGATCCGTGGATAGCCTCAAAAGATGAACAGTTTTACCGCGACGGTATACGAGATCTACCAGAAAGATGGGAAAAAGTAGTAGCCAGCGGTGGGCTATACTTTCAATGATTCTCTTGTAACCATTTTTTCAGAATAAAGTTATAATATATTTTCATCAAAAAAACAGCGAGATCTTAGTTGCGCACCTAATACTTTAATTCTTCTCTTTCATTAGAAAGCTTTATTTGAATCTTCAATTATTCAAAACAGTGAACTCTTTTCTGTCAGTTGCTAACGGACGCAAAACACAAATTAAGAAAAATTTCACCTTAGGAAAGAAACAGATGTTGCATGGCGCAAGATCCGAAAAACAAGGCGGATGATCTAATAGCCTAGACAGACGGCGGCTTTGATTAGTATTACCGGCGCAATTAATTCTGATTGAAATTGTAGTGTGACAGACGATTATTACGCGGATTAGTGAACAGCTGATTTGTTTACTTATTGGATAGTTTTGTCAGTAAAAGATGGATCGCAGGCGACAAATACGGGTATTTGCTGCACTGATACTAAGAAATAATTATTTATTTAAAAAAAATCTTAAATTGTAATTTCTCACACATAATGTCGAGTGGTGTTAGTGCGAACTAGCATTGCATCCAATCTTTAGCAAGTACATACCTATGAAATGAGACTTTCTGCTATTAGTAGTTAGATGTCGTTAGGAGTATTTTTAAACCTTCCCAAACGTCTTTTTTTTCGTCTGTCATCTGTCAACAATATTCAGTTCATTGTTTGTTACGTTTCATACAACAATGTATTTTTCTTTTTCGCTCTTAAAAATGTCGAATTTCGTGCCATCAAACTACAATTTGCGGACTCGTTGAGTTTCTGTTATCAATTGAAGAAAAACGCTTCTCAAGCTCATCAAATGCTTACAGAAGCTTATGGTGGACATGCTCTAAGTCGAGCACAGTGCTTAGGGTGATTTGAAAAATTCCGAAGTGGTGATTTTAGCATGGAGAACGAGGACCGTGGCCGGCCACCGAAAAAGTTTGAGGACGCCAAATTGCAAGCATTGTTGGATGAAGATGATGGTCAAACGCAAGAAATGATGACAGAGCAGTTGGGAGTGACCCAAAAAACCATTTCCAAACGTTTGAAAGACATGCGCATGATTTTAAAGGTCGGAAGATGGGTGCCGCATGAACTGACAATGTGACAATGCACCGCCACATCGAACAAGAGCGATCCGGGAATTGGTGGAGACGTACGATTGGGAACCGCTGGTGCATGCGGCTTACTCACCAGACTTGGCGACTTCCGACTATCATTTATTTGCATCGATGGGCCACGCAATTTCCGAGCAGCGCTTCAATTCTTACGAAGAAGCCAAAAAATGGCTCGATGATTGGTTTGCGGCCAAAGACGGCCAATTTCTTTGGCGCGGCATCCACAAATTGCATGAGAGATGGGAAAAATATGTCGCTAGCGATGGCTATTATTTTGAAGATTAAATTTGTAACCATTTTTTGTTAATAAACGTTTGAAATTGAAAAAAAGTCTCATTTCATGGATATATACCTGGATTATTATTTTATCATTATTTTTCTCCTTGATCGTTTTATTATATTTCATCCACAATAAATATTAACTGTAATTTTTCGGCAATGCTGCCATCGCAAATTCCCCCAAACCGGCCTAGACTATTACGGATGCGTACTACTTCCACTGCGGAGTCAGTTTCGTTGCTTGATAGCCCCACTTCGTAGGCAAATGTGTGCCCGATTGCATTGCATACTTGCACAAATGCGAATATGCAAAACTCAGTTAATGCCTTTTGTTTTTCGCGCATCCTGCTTTGCCAGTCAACTGACAGCCAGTGTCCTGCCATGTTTAAATGACACGTAAAGATTTGAAATTTCCTCAATACAGATAATATTGAAAAGTGAAAATTCCCCATTTAAAAAGGAATTTCACTTAACAATAGACTGTCGTTGTGAGATGCTGAATGAATGAAAGTTGTCCAAAAAAAAAAAGGAAAGAATTTGTTGTTCTTTATATGAATACGTACGCACTTTCAATTTCCGGCGCTTTCAACTCCGCACAATAGTAGCATAATTTCATACATACATCTATACTTACATACATACTCACATACTCACATACATGCATATATATGTACTTATCCTTGTACATATGCGCATGCACCTTTGCGCTCAGGTACGAATTTGCAGCTGCAGCGCATAATTAACGCTTGCAGAGATACCGGAAAATTCGCCTTTTCTCTCCTGTTTAGCTGCATTTCAATCTGCTTAATAAATACTTTAAGTGGCAATGTTAATTTTTCCCATTTTCGACACCACCACCAAGGCAGCTGATAAGCATCGGCAGAGTGCATGGGTGTGGGGCGTAACAGGAAGCACCCACCAAATTACACATTTCTGATAGTTCAATGCTGCTCGCAAGGCAATCACAGCCAATTGTTTGCTCAGCGATCGTTGATTGCTTTTTTGGATGTGTACGCATGCGCGCAAATTACACAAAACTTCTACGCCGATGGTTAGCGAACGATAAAAATAAGGATGTTTATTTAGGATGCGCTGTCGGTAGGTTGGATTGTGTATTTAAATTGCTTCGAACATTGAAAATACAACAAACATCCGGATGCGGCTGCAATTGCCCACGCACAAGCTCTCAAATGTGTGTATGTGTGCATTTATATGTGTGTGTTTGTGCCTCTATTTTTATTTTCGATGCGATTTGTGTTTGTGCAAGGATTTCCTGCCCATCATCTGAAACGTGACCACGAATAAAGGCACACAAATGGAAAATAGGTAAACTGTTTTCAACCCAAAAAAAAGAAGAAAAAATATGCTAAATGTTTACTTTGAATTAAATGAATGACAGACGTGCCGCTCATAAAGACGAAACAGTTTTTTTTCTTTCGTACATAAATTAGAAATATTTGAGTATTGTGATGTTATTTGTCGAGATCATTGATCAGTGATCACCTATCGTTGGCAGTCCTACCTTTAAAGGATCCAAGTTTTCACATTAATTTTTTGTGCAGTGCTGCTGCATAAATTACTAGCCAATTATCGAAAAATTTTATTTACTTTTGTGTGCTGGTGGTTCTTGTTGACAGTCCAGCTAGAAAGTGGTCGCTGTACATAATTGCGTGAAAATAGTGCATTGAGAAGTATGCCTAACAGAAAGTGGTTACCAACTGGTTGGGAAAAAACTACTCATTGGACGCATGTGACGCGCGAACGAGAACAGCTGCATTACAAGCGCTCATGAGACAAGAGAGTCAGGGTTGCTCAAATGCAGTGCGATTAAGTGATTAGCGGGTTAATGGTGTTGAAACGTTAAAATTCCTAAAATAAAAATAAAAATCCAAATATGAGCAAACAAATTGTGGAATATACTAATGACATACGATAAGTACTTGAGTAGGCTATAGGACTTGCGCGAGTAGAGCCTCAAGGGTATGGCGCAGCTGCCAGCCAGCATCGATGCACATGAAATGCCTGTGGCATGGAACTACAAGGTGGCGCAAAAGGTATCGCTCTATTAGAAGACGCTAGAAATTTTACTTTTCGCAGTCTCGGATGCCAATGCTCAAATAAATCATTTAGTATTGGCATTCATATCAGGTTCTAAATAATAACCCCGCTAATTGATTTCGAGGTTGTAAAAGACTTCGTCTATTTAGGAACCAGCATTAACACCGATAACAATGTCAGCCTTGAAATCCAACGTAGAATATCTCTTGCCCACAAGTGCTACTTTGGACTAAGTGGGCAATTGAGTAGTAAAGTCCGCTCTCGACGAACAAAACTAACACTCTACAAGGCTCCATCATGCGCGTCCTAACGTATGCCGCAGAAGCGTGGACGATGACAGCATCCGATGAGTCGTCCCTTAGAGTGTTTGAGAGAAAGATTCTGCGGAAGATTTTCGGATCTTTGCGCGTTAACAACGACAAATATTGCAAGCGAAGCAGATGAGCTTTAGGACGCCATAATCATAGCGCATCGAATAAAGATCCAGCGGCTACGTTGGCTGGGTCATGTCTTCCGAATGGAAACAAACGCTCCGACACTGAAAATATTCAATGCGGTACCAGCTGATGGTAACAGAGGAAGAGGAAGACCTCCTCTGCGTTGGAAAGACCAGGACGAGAAGACCAGGAGAAGGACTTGGCTAAGTACGAGAAAGAAACGACTGGCGCGCTTTGTTAAACTTGGCCAAAATCTCTTAAGCGGTAATGGCGCCAATAAAGAAGAAGAAGGTAAGAGTTTCGAAATTCATTAGGTTTTGAAATGTCCAGATAATCAGATAACCGCCGTCATACCGCGAAATATTGAAACATGAATTTCGGAACGAGACACCTCTCCAGCTGGAGTTTGGCGCTGCAGACTATCATGTTTTGGGTCCCGGCAAAATCGAGCAGCCTCAGCTCGTTATCAGATGTTTCGTTGTGTTGGCTAAATTTTCCGACTACGGGACTAAAAATCCCTTCCTTGTTCAACCTGGTCTTCAAGTCGCCAAGCACGTTTTTGGGTTGATGGCGACGCCCTTATAGGAACATTTCAGACGGAGTCTTTGATCGCATCATCCTTTTCTTCCTACGGCGCGTGGGCGCAAATGAGAGAGATGCTAAAGAATCTCGCTTTGATGAGGATTATTGCGAGATGGTCGTGCACTGGAATGAGTGGAAGTACTTTGCGGTGAAGTCTCTCACTCATTACGAATTTGTGCTCATTTACATTGTAGCTGTAGTAGACGTTCCAAGGTCTATCGCATTTCATGAATGGCGATGATAACAACCTTTACTCCTACGAGGACATTAATCAGGGGCATCTTCCACATTAAGGGAGCGGACATGTCAAGGGCTCGCCCTCAAATCATAGTGCTTAGTTCATTTGCCGTGGTAGAGTAGGAAGTTCTCACACAAGGCAGCCTTGCTTCCGGTTTCATTGGCGAAGGATTTTTGCCTGGCGGGGCCCAAATCCAGCGTCAGATATTTTGGATGATCTGTCTTTTCATATTAGCTTCCTCTTAAAGGATACTTGGGTGAAACGCGGAAGTTGTGAGCTGCACCGTATGCAGAAGAATCGTCCTGGTGTATAGCGATCAGAGACATTCTCCACTTGCGGGTTCTTCAACACACTGAACCATCCTCCATCCTCAGATATCCGATTTCCCGATTGGCAAATTTTGGATGGTTAGCGGGATTGCTCATTTAGACGATCACAGACAAATTTCTATGGAGTTAATATATTTACAAGGCCTGGTTCATGTAAGCCAACTGCAAATCCTTCAGGTCATTAAGGACAGCACTCGCCTTGAAAATGACTTTTGAACGACGGTAATCTTGAGAAACGTAATGCAAAAAGAGTTTAAATTTGCATAAACTCTAGCGGCGGCTACCAATCAGACATAACATTTTCGAAACAGGAGAAAACTGAATTTTATTGTTTCTGCTCAAGCGGCTTCCGTTTAATTTTCGTCGGTAAATATGTCCCGATTTACACACAGAGACATCTGGAAGGGAGACACTGGAAATTCTTGTTTGATGTTTTATTCGCGCTAACACGGATAAATTTGTTTTCGGCCACAGACATAGTGCAGCGAATAAACATCCAGTGGGGCAAGTCGTCCGGATGGATACAAACGCTCCAAACGTACCAGCGGGTGATAGCAGAGGAAGAGGAAGGCCTCCTCTGCGTTGGAAAGATCAGGTGGAGAAGAACTTGGCTCCAATTGGTGGTTCCGTGAAAGAAACGACTGTCGCGCTTTGTTAAACTCGGACAAAATTGCTTAAACGGTTATCGCGCCCTCACGAGCTCATGCAGAAGCTCAGGTAACACTCTGGCTATTCTCAATACGCGCATCCTGCTTAAGCTAACGCAAGAAAAATTGCGTTTTCAAAAAAAGTTTCGAATTACAGTAAAAGAAAATCGGCTGATACTTTTTGTGCCACCTTGTATTTTGCGCCAACTTAACTGTTTCTTGGCAATAATTAATTTTCAGGACATCTTGCATTTCAGACCCACTAAAGATATTTGAGTAGATAAATAGGCAAATGCGAAATAATAATAAAAATAAAAAAATAGGATTTTAGCAGATGTGAAATATTATGCAATCCAATGGGTCCAAACGCCGAGTGCCATATGCCGATACAACAACAACGTGGAACATTTACATGCACTTATACCCATTTATAGGCGCACTCCTTATCTCTCTTTCCCATACTTTTGCTGGGCATGCGCCTAACGCCAAATGGAAAACATAAAATACATACATACATCCATACATACATGCATAAGTACATATCTCGCGTCAGATCATGTAAATTTTATAGAATTCTGATCTACAAATTTTCATGCAAACACACAAACACTCGAACACATCTGTAGCTCGCGACTGTGCTTATTTTTGTAGGTGTTGTATATCAAACTCCGACCAGAGACTCTGTGACCAAGAGCAAGTGAGGTCGTGCATTTCATACATTTCCGTTGAATTATTGTAATTCGATTGCTTGCTTGTGGTATTTGAATATCTTCGCCACCGAGCATGTGGAACTACATAAGTGATAGGAGGTTACGCGCGTGTTAGCAGGATATCTTGGTTTTAGATGGCCTCTGTGCGCTTTATCTAATGTATGCATGCATGTATTTATAATTATGTACAGTCACTCACACCTTATTTGATACAGATATGATTTTTTTTTGTAATGTGTTCTATATTTCATAATATTTTGCGAAAATGGGAAAACAGAGTAAGCAGATATTTTATTTATTATGTTTTATTCAATTTCTTAACTTCAATTATAAAAAAGTGTCTACTCATTTCATTTTTTTTCGTAGCTGGGATCTTACATAGATACCTTCAACATAGACGGCATACACGATTCATACTGCATGATAAAGGTACACCGTATTTTTCACCGTATACAGTCAATATTATCTCAATACATAAACTGGACTTGCGAAACAGTATACCTACGTACTAAACCCTCAACTTCGACCTCTGTAGCTTTAATTTTGTCCTGCGGTATCGCCCCTTCGCAGGGCTAAGCTGGCCAGTATGGCTCTTTATATACGCTTCTCTCTACTCCTCACCACTTGTTTGTATCTTTTCTTTACTGCATTGCCAGGACCTAGCGCATTTGTTGACCATTCTTTCATCTTGGCCCACATCACTTCCACTGCACCTAATGATTTACAATGTTGCCTCACGTTACTCTCTCTTTCATTATTTCTTTGATCGACGTTCTTTGTGATGAAGCGTCATCTAGAGCCATAAAAACTCTTACATTCGAAGAATACGTGGTGGACGTCTGCTATCGCGTTTACCTCACAGTATTTACAAGTGGGATCCGATTCATGTTTGAACCGATGCAGGTATGCTTTGAAGCATCCATGCCCGGTTAAGAATTGCGTCAGATAAAAATCCACTTCTCCGTGTTTTCTTTCAATCCAGCTTCGCAAATTTGGAATACAGCGATGTGTTCAGCAGCCCTTCGTTGTGCTATTCCATTTTTGCTGCCAAGTTTGGGTACTAAATTGTTTCCCGTGCTACGATGCGTTGC
Source organism: Anastrepha obliqua (assembly GCF_027943255.1). Classification (NCBI taxonomy): domain Eukaryota; kingdom Metazoa; phylum Arthropoda; class Insecta; order Diptera; family Tephritidae; genus Anastrepha; species Anastrepha obliqua. Next base: position 25,972,396 of record NC_072895.1, read on the forward strand.
GTTTCACCGTATCAAATAAGGTGTGAGTGACTGTACGTATGCTTGCATGCACTCTTACGACTTGCTGTGTGTGCGTGTGTGACTGGTGCCAGTAATTCGATGCGGCTTCACGCATGTCAAATAGAAATTTACAAATTTTCAACGCTACGCACAGGATGTAGACGAAAAAGGATTTGCCCCCGAGGGCCTGTGCCCGTATCTACATACAAACATACAGGAGCATGCATGCATACACACTTCCATGAATAACATGAATAAGTCAACAAAAGTAATGTATAGCGCATACATACATACATACATAAATGCGTGTTTGGAGAAATGTTAGTAGGCAACTTGGTAGTAACAGGATGCCTAGTCCCCTACAAATGATACTCATTAAGCACATATCGAATGAGTAGAAGCACTCGAAGACACATACATGCATATGTAAGTATGGCTGTATAATACTTATACATATGACTATTTCACGACTGAGAGCACCCGCGTAGTGTAATTTTACCTGCAGCGCATGAGAGATACAATAATTTCGTATAATCTGGCACGCACACACATACACACATGCATCGTACATGCATACGATCTATTGCTATCAGATCGCAGGATTGACACTCATCTTTATTCAAATGTACACACACACACATATGCGCGTTATGTAGGTGTAGCGAAAAATATTTAATTGCGGTACTGCAAACTGCAGACGCAGTTGCTGTTTCCCAAAATACATACATACTCACATGCAGATGTCCATACATACATACATACATATGTACATACATAAGCAGAAGCATAGCCGTGAGTTTGAAAGTGAAACGGATTTCCTGCACTCTGATTTCATTCGCCTACCGAACGCTACTTACTTACATACAAACATTTTTACAGATAGGCATTTACGCACATTCAATGCAACTACATACATACATGCATACATACACACATACTTATTCCCATAGGTTCCCAGTGATTTCCTTTTAACTTTCATGGTTACGTGCTCAGCAAATTAATCACACAGATTACCCATAATTTTGTAATTATTTAACGTCACTTAAATTCTACCTCAGCATATCTCTACACCCGTACATACATATATACTAAAAAACTCATATACCTACATACATACATACATATGTATGTGTGCAGATGATTAAGAACTTCACTTATTCGGTGTTGGCATTTTTTCCCCAAATGGTTCTGCGGAAATTTGTCACTTAGCTCATCGCTCTCTGCTGAGTAGCCATCAGGCGAATTGAGCTGCGCTGAAAGCCATTATGAATACTCACACACACACACTCATATCTATGCTCATACGAGTAATTATCCAGCTGGAAGTACAAAGTCCTAGTGATTAATTGAAAATTTGTGTAAATTTAAATATTAAAGGAAGTGTGTCGTAAATGCGGTCTGCGGCAAGTGTGGACAAGAAAAATTGCTTCCGTCTTTATATTAGTTCAGAAAACTTAATATGAGACACCGTGTGAGCTGTTTTCTTTGAGAGTGGTGCAAGTGTATTTTATTTTATATGGTTTTTTAAGGTTTTGGATTTGACTAGTTTGGAAAATATGGATATACCATATGTTATTGCGTTCTCCTTCTTCTTAATTGGCGCGATAACCGCTTACGCGATTTTGGCCGAGTTCAACAAAGCGCGCCAGTCGTTTCTTTCTCGTGCTAACCGACGCCAGTTAGACACACCAAGTGAAGCCAAGTCCTTCTCCACCTGATCTTTCAAACGCAAAGAAGGCCTTCCTCTTCCTCTGCTACCACCAGCCGGTACCGCATTGAATACTTTCTGAGCCGGAGCGTTTGTATCCATTCGGACGACATGACCCAGCCAACGTAGCCGCAGGGTCTTTATTCGCTGCGCTATGTCTATGTCGTCCCAAATCTTATACAGCTCATCGTTCCATCGCCGGCGATACTCGCCGTTACCAATGTGCAAAGGTCCGAAAATCTTGCGAGAATCTTTCTCTCAAACACTCCAAGTGTCGCTTCATCGGATGCTGTCCTCGTCCGCGCTTCTGCGCTATACATTAAGACGGGCATGATGGAGCCTTGTAGAGTGTTACTTTTGTTCGTCGAGAGCGGACTTTACTACTCAATTGCCTACTTAGTCCAAAGTAGCACTTGTGGGCAAGAGAGATTCTACGTTGGATTTCAAAGCTGACATTGTCATCGGTGTTAAGGCTGGTTCCTAATTAAACGAAGTCCTTTACAACCTCGAAATTATAACTGTCAACAGTGACGTGGGTGCCGATACGCGAGTGCGCCGACTGTTTGTTTGAAGGCAGGAGGTACTTCGTTTTGTCCTCGTTCACCACCAAACCCATTCGCTTTGCCTCTTTATCCAGTTTGGAAAAGACAGAACTAACAGCGCGGTTGTTAAGTCACCCTGTCTGAAACCTCGTTTGGTTTCAAACGGCTCGGAGAGGTCCTTCCCAATTCTGACGGCGCTGTTGGTGTTAAGCAACGTCATCTTGCCTACCCGTATTAGTTTTGCGTGGATACCAAATTCAGACATCGCGGCATACAAGTAACTCCTTTCCGTACTGTCGAAAGCAGCTTTGAAGTCGACGAAAAGTTGGTGTGTGTCGATTCTTCTTTCATGGGTATTTTGCAAGACTTGGCTTATTGTGAATATCTCGTCGATTGTGGACTTTCCAGGTCTAAAGCCACACTAATTAGGTCCAATCAGTTGGTTGATGGTGGGCTTCAGCCTTTCACACAATACGCCCGCTAGAACCTTATAGGCGATATTTAGAAGACTAATCCTGCGGTAATTGGCACAGATTCCAGGATCTTATGGATTGGGCAGAGCACACTTAAATACCAATCGGCAGGACTGCTCTCATCCGACGAAATTTTGCATAGAAGCTGATGCATGCACCTTATCAGCTCCTCGCCGCCATGTTTGAATAGCTCAGCCGGCAGTCCGTCGGCGCCCGCGGCTTTGTTGTTCTTTAGCCGCGTTATCGCTATTCTCACCTAGCCATGGTCGGTAGCGGTGCGACAATTCCGTTGTCAACAATTGGGACTATCGGGATCTTCACATTCTCTGTGACATGCGCTACTATCACTGTTTAACAGGTTCAAGAAGAGTTTCCTCCATAATTTAAGTATGCTCTCGATGTCAGTCACCTGATTGCCATCTTTATTCTTAAAGGAAAACAACTCGGTCCTAAAACCTTCTGTAAGCCGCCGAACTTTCTGGTAGAATTTTCGGGTGTTGTTCCTATTGGCCAGCATCTCAAGCTCCTCGCACTCACGTATTTCGGCCTCTTGTTTCGTCTTTCGGATAATACGTCTCTCTTCCTTTCTTAACTCTCGGTAGCGATCCCACATGGCTCGCGTTGCGCCTGATCGCAGCGTGGCTCTATAGGCAGAATCTTTGCTTCCTGTGGCAGCATGACAGTCCTCGTCGTACCAACTGTTTTTTCGGGCCCGCCGGAATCCGATTTCTTCTGCGGCGGCGATACGTAGAGATCGAAAAATATTGCTCCTTTGCTCGTGCATGCCGGTTTGTTGGGGAGTACTCTCTGAGAGCAGGAGTGAGAGTCGAGTGGCGAATCTGCTGTCTGTCTGTTGTGATTGCAGCTTTTCGATGTCGAACATTCTTTGCGTAGGTAGATGTACGTTTTTTGCTGCACAGAGGCGTGTGCGCAGTTTGGCGGCTTATAGTTATATTAAGTATACATATATTAATGCGACCTCTGCAGCCGAGAAATTCGTGCAGTGGCGCTGACTAAGTCATCACGTCTAAATGAATGGAAACGCTGCAGCTGGCAGAGGAAGAAGATGGCCTCTATTGCGCAGGAAAGTTCAGGCGGAGAAGGACTTGTCTTCACTTTGTTTGTTCAACCGGCACGAAAATGAAACGACTGGCGCGCTTTGCTAAACCCGACCAAAATCGCTTAAGTGGCTATCGCACCAATCAAGAATAGGAAGAAGTTCCCACATGCCTAGTATATGCCCTAGGGCGGGTCGATTTAAAAATCGCTCATTGGTCTGTGAAAATCGTATTCTAGGGATCAAAATAAGAAACTTTGCTGAAGGAACCATACCTCTAAAACGAATTCTGATGTCCCCCAATTTGGGTCGAACGAAAAATCCCACTTTGACCCATTTGGAGTGCTCCATCGAGTCCAAATGTATGACCGATCCCCACTAACTTTGGACGGCCGATCCACCCATGCCAGTGGCACACCTCCTGGAACTCCCCTGGGGGGTTCCCCATACAATCATTTCAAAATATCACCATTTTTGGCCTTTACATGAGAAAAGAAACTAAAAAGTTCGACCCAAATTGGGGGACATCAGAATTCGTTTTAGAGGTATGGTTCCTTCGGCAAAGTTTCTTATTTTGATCCCTAGAATATGATTTTCACAGAGCAATGGGCGATTTTTTTGCCTCCCCACAAATCGACCCGGCCTAATATGCCCTATATGTGAGAGGTTCCTGCACGATACTAAACCCTTGACATGCCCACTTGTACCAATTCAACTAACAGCTGTTCGACAACACTTACTTCGATCACAAGAATCGACGGTACAACCCGGCAGCGTTGAGTACGTCTGCTACAGCAACAACAAATTTAAATTCTTGCAACTTCGCGGATATGTAACGTTTGCTAAAACTAATCAAATGTGCATCACACTCACTGATTTATCAATACTGGCACTATTAATATTTAGAAAAACCAATCGGCGAAAAAAGCTGAGTGTGGCAAAAGTTTTTTTCCAGAAAAGTTATAAGTCACGCTTAAAAGCATGAAGACTCTGTATTCGAACCTTGAGAAAATTTGGCGTGTAAAAAAAAGAATTGCAAATGAAGCCAAAGGGGTACTAGCTAGCCATATGAAAGATCTCTACTTAGATTTCCATTGGCTGGTTCATAGAATATGCAGTCTCTATGCTGATACTCGCTATTATAGGGAGTGTTTTTAAGAGTTCGAGGATAAAATGATAATACAGCGCAAAAATATTGTTGGAATGTTTTTATTTTTATTTTGTTTATATATTTTTTATTTTTTATCATACATAATCTAGTAGATAATTTCATGACATTTATTTTTTGAATATGATATCCGACATATGTCCGGCGCGGCTGCGAGTTGCATGGTTCATTCGATCAGTCCAAGTTTTGACTACTTTTCCAATAAATCTGCCCGTATGGCGTCAATGGTGGCTTAAGTATTGCAATAAATCGATTGTTGGAACCAAATTTCGTTGACTAGGCTTAGCTGAATAATTTTTGAAAATAAAAATTGAGTCAGCATGGCTCGATGGCATTCGCTTTTCATTATAAGGGCAGCTCCTTCCTCATTTCGAAGGAAATAAGGCCCAATGATGCCACCAGTGCTCTGCGAACTTCGCGAACATATTTATTTATTTATTTTTTTTTTTTTTCTAAGTAAGTTTCCATAATTTGGAAGCCTTGTTCTGGCGTTAACGATTCATGATGACTTGGCAAACCCTACTTAACAGAAATGTCAACACAGTTTGCTATTCTCAATTGTCAAACCATAGTGATTGATAACATCCATGCATGAGTACTGCAGCTAATAAAACACACGATATTTGCGCATGACGCTTTAATCTCGATTATGAACAAATTTCAACTGCATGAAAGCAATGGAACCAAATATTAGTTTTTTTTTTCAATATATAGATGTATGTATATAATTGGCGCGTACACCACTTTTGGGTGTTTGGCCAAGGTCCTCCTCCTATTTGTGGCGTGCGTCTTGGTGATGTTGTTCCACAAACGGAGGGACCTACAGTTTCAAGCCGACTTCCAACGGCAGACATTTTTTTATGAAGACCTTTTTCATGGCACAAATACACTCTGAGGTTTGCCATTGCCAGCCGAGGGGCTTCCGCTATTAGAAAAAACTTTTTCTTCATTTTGGTTTTTCTCTCTGAATTCCGAATGGTAGTCACGCACCAACCCATTCGGCTACTTATTTTCAATAGCTTCCAAATTTCTGTGATATTTTGTTCATCCACTACCAATGTACAAAATGGCGGAACTGCTTGTTTTGACCAAATTTTTCACTAAATTGTGAAGTCGCAAAAATTTCAGAGAGCACGCATTCGGTGCACTTAAATCTAGTAAAACCAACTTACCTCTTCTTGGTGAAAAAAAATGTGCATCGTATAATTTGTTCAAAGGTGTAGCAGTAAAAATTCGACGTCTAAGCCGTCTAGAAGAGCAAAAAAATGTTATGGCAATAACAAAATAATATGAGCCGAAGTTCAGTGGCAAAATCATATAAAAAAGACCAAAGACCTTGGCCAAATGCAATTTTCCGAGTAGGTAGAAGCCATAGTAACCCAGTCACCTCGGAATGAAAGATAATAAGCTGGAAATTGGTAAAAACCTTTGTTTTGTCGCCCTAAATATTGTCTCAAAAGTCACAAATGCTATTGTGTCCGCGTCTTAAGATATTGAAGGTCAAAGGTCACAAAAAAAGATTTTTTCGCGAATATCGCGGTTCCTAATGCTTAAATGATATTTTCACCTATCATGAAAGTTGTAGAGTATAAAATTCTCTACAACTTTTGTCTAAACTTTTTTTTATACGATCAACCGTTTTTGAGGTAGAGCGCGAAGAGTGCGCAGCGTACAGTCATATAGGGACCAGACAATATGGTGAACTGTGGAGAATATGAACCAGAAGAAAAAAAGTGCTGACAACTGCAGAGATTTCACTAACATAAATGGATATTTTAAAGGGAGTCAGTCAAATGCGTGGCCGCAACGTACCCATTGTGACCCTCTACACAGCTTGAATGAATGTAGGGGCCATATACGCCCGCCAATGCCAGCTCGAACATGTTGTAGCATTCGCCCAACAATTTGTCGCATCGAACCGAATGCAACGATCAATCCAAAAGACTGCCGAGCTGAGTCGAACAACAAAACCAGCAGCGCAAACAGAACACGACCGCATTTGTTGAAGTGAATTAAAAGTGTACGTGTGTAGACACGAGTAGACGCGGATAACAGCCGGCGAGAAAATTTTTGTAGAAAACAAAAAAGCGAGTCTACGTGCACTAATCGTTTAATAAGAGCGACAGGAAAAAAATTAAAAATGAGTGCTTATTGAAAATTGATTGTGTTGGAAAAAAGCTTCGTTTTGTATAATACGATTTTCATAAAAATTAAAAATAATTCCATTTTCTAAAGAAGTGTTGTCAAGAAAAAGTGGGAAAACTTGATAAAATTAAAAAAATACGTTTCACTAGCAGTGAGCAAACAACGACAAAACCAAGCTGACAACAACAAAAGCAACTAATGTAGCTGCGAAATAATAATAAAAAAAAAATAATAATAATTCGAATAAAGAAGACAAGCAAGAATAACGCAACAGATTGCACAGCAGGCTGACAGCGGTTAGCTGAATCGTCGAACAGCAGACGTTAATCGGCAAGCGGCAAGCGGAGTGCACGCTTGTTAATAACAGTGGCAGCAAAAACTTTCGAAATTTTTAAAAAGTAGTTCAAAGCTCAGGCTATAAGCGAACGGAGGAACGGCAGCGTATACCCCAAACAACTTGGCGCGCCCCCTCTTATTCGCCGCACTTCGTGTAAAAATCGCAGCGACGCGCGTGTTTTCGTCAGTTTGGCCTGGTTGCGCTATCTGTTTGCGCATTCACGAAGTAAATAAGCGTGCAACAGCCAGTCGTAGCGGCAACATTAGCAGCAACAACAACAAGCAGAATAATTTGAGAGATTTTACTACAAGTTTGCTAAATCTCAAGTTAAACAGCGCATAACGGTCGTCATCGGCAGCGTCAGCAACATCATTAGTGTCAGCGGCGGTGAATTGTGAAATGTTTTTGTGTTTTTGTTTTTGGAAAACCAGTAAAAATGAAAATGAAATAAAAAGAATGAAAAGCGTGTAAAAGACTGAAACTGCTGAAGTTGGAAAAGAAAAAATCAAAAAAAAAAAATTAATTAATTTACTTGAGAATTTTGTGCTTTTTTATTCAAAGTGTGTGTTCGCGTGTGTGTGCTATTCAAAAGCGCAAAAAAGACATAGTAAAATATAAGCAGTGGACAAAAATTTTTTAAGCGCACGCAAATAATAATAATACAACTGCAAAAACAAACAGGAAGTAGCAAAAATATAAAAAAGATATAAACAATAAAGCCGAATACATACACATACACAAGCACCACGCCGAGCGTCAGCGTTCTACAATTACAACAAATACACACCCCCGCAACGAAATTACCAACAAAATAATCACCAATAAAGAAAAACGTCACAAAAAGTACGGGCAAATTGCAAATCGAGCATAAAACGTCTATTCTCCCAACGGAAGCGCGACAAAATTACACTGACCCACACAAATACACACCCATACACGTGCTCGTAAACATTCATTAGCACGCGCGGAAATACTCGTATGTTCGCTCTCTCACTTGTGACAAATTTTGTGTATCAAACCAGCCAGCAGTAGCGGTTAATTCGATCGATCGTGATAACACAAAAACAATTACCAGTAGGAGCAAAAAAAAAAAACAAAAAATTACCATTGGAGCAAAAACAATTCCTATTGCAGCCATAGCCAGCTGTTGGTGGAGACGTAACTCATTCGTGCTCAATTCTTCGCATACAATTGGAGCGTGTCAAGTGTTTTCTTATTAAAAACAACACTACTGATATCCGCCGGAAGTGGATTTCCCAATAATATTCGAATTCTCGGAAGCAAACAGGTAAGCAATTGAGTGCTTGAGTTGATATTTGGCAATTTTATTTCTAAAATTTAATGTTAAGATGATCAGAAACGCGGTGGTAAAAATGGAAAGTGGAGACACTCAAATGGCTAGGTGTTTTGCACCAGCAGAATGAAGTGGGGTTAGAAAACAAATGTGATAGAAGATAATACAAATGCATCGCTAAATGGATTGAGAAACTAGTTTGCATTGCAAACAAAGGAAATTTAATACATAGGTTCCCTTTTTGATAAAAAAAAGCTGAAAAATACCAAATGACTAAATGTTTGCGCACATTTCATTCTACACATTTGAGCATCGTTTGAAAATTTTCCACATCGCACGCTTTATAAATAAGTAAAACCTAAAACGTGGTTCACACTCAGACACTTCTTAGAACTTATTGAATAAGGCCTTTTTATGTTGAATTTTAGTCGGACAACATACTTGTAAAGAACACTTGAACATTCCACTGCCTGCTAAAAGATTTTGTGTCGAAATTTAGCGCTGGAAGTACGTAGGCATACTGACAGCCCACAATTTGTTAGCGGCATACGCATACAAAATGGGAATTGCAAACAATGATAGCTGCAGATTTTGCAATGAACTAGAAGAGAGGACAACTCTTGAACACCTTCTACATATGTTCTTGCCCTGCATTAGCTAGAACCCGAATGAAATGTTTAGGAGCTCTACAATATGAGAGATTCGAATGTCTCTCCGGGTTAGAGCTTCAGAGCTCACTTAGATTCGCAAAAGATGCAGACTTATTACAAGAAGCCTGCTACAAGGGAGCGTAAGGGTCAACCTCCGTTTGGTACCATTAAGGACCAATAGGTCTATGTGTTGGGTTTCAGTTAGCCAGGTCAACCTAATCTAACCTAGCGCTAGAGATGTATATTTACCATATCGAATTTTCCGAATCCATCCGGAACCTCAAGAAACGATTCAGAAGAAACAATTTCTAAGCCGTATGATATTAGCCACCTCATAAATATACATAAGTCTTTCGGAATATACAAAAATAAAAAAAATAAAAATAATTGGCGCGTGCACTGCTGTTAGGTGTTTGGCCGAACTCCTCCTCGTATTTGTGGTCTGCATCTTGATGTTGTTCTATAAATGGAGGGACCTACAGTTTTAAGCCGACTCCGAACGGCAGATATTTTTTATAAGGAGCTTTTTCATGGCAGAAATACACTCGGAGATTTGCCATTGCCTGCCGAGGGGCGACCGCTATTGGAAAAACTTTTTCCATGGTGGACTCAAATCTCTCGCTGCTGCTCGTTTTGAATTTCTTTTTTCGTTTTTAGCCATTTCTTTTAACAATAGTCCAATTTTTTACAATGGGCTGCAATTGTGGACGGTTTGGTGGGTTGTGGTCCTTTTGAAAATTATTTATCAATACCAGGAGGAGGATTGTTGATGAAGCTACAGTCCACCACAGACTGTGAAGCTAAGAGAGAGAGAGAGAGAAAGAGAGATTTTCCCACCAAGACGGTTATAATGTCCCGATGCTTGATCGGATGAGAACAGAATTGAGTCTTTATGTTGTTTTATGAACGGCAGCAAACGTTTATGCTAACACTCCTTCTTATAAATTCCCGTCGTGCTTTTCATACCACACTGGCAGATGGCTTGTGAAACTAAATATTTTTTACTAAACTTGTCCAATATTTTTAGCTGAAAGGCATTTGGAATTCCTATCCCTCCGTTGCAGTATAAAACTCAGCACCTTGAATGTGCTTAAAGTCTGCTTTGACATCAGCTTCATCGTCTACAACCAATCAGTCATATTTATGAGTGTTTTGACTGTATAATTTTCGCGCACGTATTTTAGCACTCTTATTTGGTTTATCATTTCGATTGAGTCCTACGATTTTCTTGTATGATCGTAAACCTTTACTTTTGTATACTTCTTGGGCGTTTCCTTCTAGCCAACGGGCCTGTTTTGCAGCATCTCAAAGTGAAAGGTCAGATTTTTTTTGAAATAATGACACCATTTTTTGGCTTTTTTTTTCTTCCACTGCCAGGCCTTCGATCCACCAAACAAGATTTCAATACACTTTTTTCACTAATTTAATTTTTTGCTTTGACATTGTGCCATTTTCTTCCCTTTTGCGCACAATTTTCTCCTCAAGCTCACACTTAACCTACACAAATGGAGGGATCTACAGTTTTAAATAGTCGAGAACGACCGGCTGTTGGTGTTTCATGCACGGAGATTCAAACCTATGCACTTCCGAAGGGTAGTCACGCATCAAATCATTCGGCTACGGCCGCCTTGACGAATACGTAGAAGCTACAAAAAGTGAATTGGCGTATTCATTATCATATTAATAATGACAACAAACACTATGAAGATGTATATTAATTTTTAGATTACAGTTAGTTTTACGCAAGTGATGAGTAAAAACAATTGACTAGTTTTTTTTGTGCCTATTCTTTAAGTGTTTAAAACAATTTTTTGAAAAACCCAGAATTAGGCAAATAATAAAAATGGCCGATATGACAGCTGAAGCGTAGAATATCCCTATTTAAAACCTGTATGTTTAAGTTTCACGGACAATAAAGTACTCGTACTAGTTGAAAACTTGAAAAAAGTCGAAAAATTAAAACAAAAAATTATTCAATATTCAACTCACCACAAAAGATCCTATTTTATAGCAACCAATTAAATGGAGGTAAGAAACTTGAAATGCAAATTAAGTAAATTACTCTGTATAGTATGAATTAAATCACGCATTCAATTGAATTGACCGCAAACCAGCAGAAGTTTGCTTCACCACAAAACACAGGCGCAGAGTAAACTTACATGCACACACACATACATGCATACAACTGCAAGAAATGCTTTCAAGTTTTGTGCGAAAAAATGTAACCACAGAAAATTTAAATTTGGAACCTCAAAACCCAAGGCGCATAGTTTGACAAAAAAGAAAAGCAAAAAAAAAAAATCAAAAAAGGAAAAACATCATCCAACAATCGATTGACTGATCACGAAGCGAGGATGCACTACATGAACAAATATCAGCAACAAACAAAAAATTGCATGCAGTGACTCGGAACATATACGAAATACTTAACGAGTAGACTACATTCAGGCTATATGGAATAGATGTATGTGTATGTGCGTGTGCACTTGTAGATATCCACGTATGTGTGTCGTATCTTGCACTTAAATGGCAGTAGCGGCGAAGAAAACATTTAACAATTTCAAAAACAGCAGCTGCAAATTTGCCGTAAAAAGGTAAAGCGATAAAACACACAGACGCACACACACACACACACATGCAACCGAAGTGCGCGCTGAAAACTACGCATTTCAATTGACTTGAAATTGAAAGAGGCAACAAAAGGTGTGGTCAGGATAAGAGTAACAGTGTTAAGAGTGCTCAAAAGTACATACATACACACATACATATGCACGTACAAACACTACATGAGTGCACTCGAACGGATGCATGAGTGCCGCGAGTATGTGGATATTTTAATGCGCGCGCATGCGCAGACAAACCCGCCAACACGCAGCAACGCAAGCGAACAGACAAGCAGACAGATAGGCTGATGTTCCAATAATGAGTTGACGAGCATTCCACAACGAAACAGCTGCTCTTTGCTCACTTTGCTCGAGCTTCAAAAAGGACGAAAGATAAGAGTCGTAAAAAATTCACCTGGCGGCATTTAAATATTTTTGTAATTTCATTGAAGAAAGAAGTGCATATGTATGCACGTATGAGTGTAAAGTATAAAGTACGTCCGGAGCGGATGGCAGAATAGACACAATTAACTGCTGTAAGGCCACACAGACACAGAGTTGATTAATGTGTAGATATGTATGTATAGTATGCATATGAATATTTGTTGTTGTTGTTGAATATGTAATATCAATTACTTTTAATTTCCCCTCAAGTCAGCTGTTGTGATTTCATTGAGTTTTGTGGGTCATTTTAGTTACTGGAAATTTTTAGCAGTGATAATGAAAAAAGGGGGAAAAAATTGTTTATGAATTTGTATCAATCAATCAATTTCCGGTGTAATTAAAGTAAGCTTTAACAACAATAAATAAAATGAACACGAAGTGTTAAACAGCAATAATTACTCAGTACATGTAAAGGGTGATCAATTTAGAGGTATCGGATTTTAAATTGAAAAAAAAAAATAAATAAAACAATGAAAATTTAAGTTGAATGGGCAATATTTAAAATTTTTGTGTAGAACCATTCATGACATTTATGTTTTAAAAATAATTGCTTTCAAATGGTGGTCGCAACTGCAGCGTAATTTAGCCATCCGTACACACCAATTTTGAATGACTCGCTAGAGGACTTCGGTTGGTCGGGTATTCGGCGAGTTTTTCAGGAGCTCAACGACTGAAATTATGACGCTTTGGAAGATGGGTTGGTTTGAAATCTTGAACTAGCTGTATTTTATACGCTTTCAAACCCAGATCTTTGCGTAAAATCGCACAAATAGTGCCATAAGAAAGCCCAAGTTGTTCAGATCGGCGCCGAATCGATTCTTCCGAGACTTCGACAAAACTCTCATTTACAGCCGCAATGCTCTTTTCACTTCGGGCTGTTCGTGGTCTAATCGGTTGAGTATCATCTAATAATGTAAAATTATTCTCACGTGATAACGTCTTATAATTCGATTTAGCCGGCTGCACGCACAAAAAAATGTGTCGTTATCTTGCTCAATCGTCGTTACCTTGCGCAATCGCTGTTACCTTGCTTGAACTGCAAGCGAGAGCGCGGAACGAACGACAAAGAGCACAATCGGCCCCCGCGTTCGGCAACGTTCGACATCTGGCTCTGTCCTACTTGAGTGAGCATATATATGTATGTATATGCGCATATGTAGGCATATAAATTAACATATTTGTATTTGCATATGCCTTCTTCCTGTGTGCATGGTAATGAACCATTTCTCTGTTGAGAATAGGACGATGATAGGAAAAGTAGGGAATGAAAGGGAGTGTTTCGAGTGTAAAGTGTCTTGAAAAAGGCAAATCGATGATGGTGCCTCTTAGTGTTGTTGACTTATTAACGTCTGATGCACAATCGAAACTGAAGATATCTTTCATGAATTTGATAAGTGTTTAGTCATTTTTCACGTTTGCGTAAATGTAACTTGACCTATTCCATTTAACTCCTTCTCTATATCCATACAAAATATCTATCAAACAAATAAAATTAAAATTTTGTTTTGAAAAATGCAACCATTCCATCAGTATTTTCTTATGACGTTGTCACGTTAAACTATCGTCAGTAAACCGACTTTACAGACAACCTCTTTTTTTATTTTAATCATATAAAATGGCAGATGTACACTCAATTCTCAATACTCAATACTTAGCATCGGCGTAAGTGACTTGAATACAAAAAACCAAAATTTTTTTGTTTATTAATGTCATAATTTCTATATGTATTAAAAAGAATGGTAAAAAAACTCGCGGAATAAAATGCTTAAAAAAAAAATGAATTTTGGGGCGAATTTTCCTACTATTTTTGCTTCGAAAAAAATATTTTTCCGAAAAATTTTCGAAAATTTAAATTCACATAGAAAGTAATATCATAAAAACAAGTGTGCAAAATTTCAGGAAGATCGGTCAATAACTTTTCGAGTTATCGTGTACGCCAATTCTAAAATTCTAAAATTTTTTTGACATATTCTTAAAGGATTATATTAACATTTTATGAAAAAAAAATTTTTTTTTTGAAATTTTAAAGTTAATGGCCCCCGTAACAGTAGTCACACGTAATTTGTCAAAAAACCTTTATTGAAAGAAGTACCTCCAATCTGATCCCCCTTTACTATTATATTGAAACCTTATTGTATGCCGTCAGAAAATTGTTATTGCTACTGTTTGCTATTAAATATATTGCTGTGATTAGTATCATAGGGCTCTAAGTGATAAGATATGAAGTTTTACAAATGATGGCATTATTGCAGATATGAGTAGTACCTAGTCCATATGGCAAACCTCTTCTTATTGTTGATTTTCTTTTATCTAATATACGTATTTGAATGGCTAACCACACAGGAAGAGTGCCCAACTGAGCTTTATGAGAATTCACTATGTGAGCGCACAAATGTAAATAAAGGGTGGCATGTTTGGAATAATCTTCTCAATAAAAGCTGAATGAAATACAGCTTACAGCCCAAAAATTCACACACAAAAATGCACATAAAATTCTTAAAAAATAAAATAAAATTCTAACACATTTGGTGGCGTGTCCGCTACTGTATTTCTATGAAAGATCAGCACTTATTGACCTTAAAACAAAAACTCACATAAAGTCACATAAGTTGTTTTATCAAAAAAGCTCACAGGTACATTCAATTATCGCCTCATTGTCACTGCAGCGGAGGAAATGGGTCAAATGTTTATCGCCAGCTATGTTTGTTGATAAATATTTTATGCTGTTTATAAGTATTTAATTGCTCAACAGGTACTTGAACAGGTGATGAATGAATGCAGTTACTGTTCAACGTAATATGAAGCAACCTTCATGACACCCATGCGCAGTCACACATATTCATATCTGTTTTGTATATTTATACTGTTTGTACATTTACATATGTATGTCTGTATGCATATGTATATGTAGCGATATTTATTTGATTAACTTTTATAAATATTTTTATAAGCAAAGCGATCGCTCAACGTCCATTTTGTTTAATGTTGTAATGTAAATACAAATAAATACAAAAAAATGAACTCAGAAAAGCTGTAATTAATCGCACGTTCGCTTACAATTTTCCATTTCTACTTTTCGCTTACAATCTGTATTTACACATTTTTTTTTTTTGCTTTACTTCAACAGCAGTGCTTTCATAAAATCAAATTTCACTATTAGAATTGGGCTTGGAACGCTAAATATTTAGTCATGTAAAAGCTCCAGCCCGTTGAAGTGTTTAAGCAGATTCGCCCTCAAATGCATATGTAAGTACTTTAAAATGTGTGCTTACATTCATATGTACGAGGTGTGTTCAAAAAGTATCGCGAATTTTGTGTTTATCAAAAATTATTTATTTATTCATTAATATCTATTTTGTCTCCCTCAAAGTAATCTCCATGGAATATTATGCATTTGTGCCATCGTTTCTTCCAATCTTCGAAGCGCTTCAAAAAATCATTTTTTTTTTATTTTGCTCAGCTTCTCCTTCGATTCCGTCTTTATCTCGTCAATCGTAGCGTAGCGTTATCATTTCATGCGCCTCTTCAATTTCGGAAACAAGAAAAAGTCACAGGGGGCCAGATCTGCGGTGGCTGTGGCATCATTAGTGTGTTGTTTTTGGTGGTCTTGGTTCGTTCGGCGGCTTCCATTGAGATGATTGAGCTTTGGTTTCCACGTCACAACCATACACCCACGACTCGTCACCAGTTATGACCCTCTTCGCGAACAGAGTCCAACATCTCATTAGCAATGTTCATGCGATGCTGCTTTTGATCGAAATTGAGCAGTTTTGGTACGAATTTTGCGGCGACCCGTCTCATGCCCAAATCATTGAAAAAAATCGAATAGCACGAGCCCATCGATATGTCCAGGTTCTCAGCAACTTCTCTAACGGTGATTCGACGATTGGCCAATACCATTTTCTTCACTTCATCAACTTTTTCGTCTGTTGTTGAAGTGCTCGGGCGTCCGGCACGCTTTTCGTCGTTCATATCTTCTCAGCCTTCTGAGAAAATTTTGTACCGCCGATAAACGTTGCTTTCCGTATGCCACAGTCAATATTCGTAATGCATCCGCGCAGTTAGTTTCGTTTTTCACACAAAATTTGGTACAGGTTCTTTGATCCATCTTTTTGAATAGGTAAAAATCGAAGACGAGCCGAAAAACGTGCAAGCAAAGCAGCTGTCAACAATTAACTGAACGAACTCGTCGGCATGAGTGAGAAACATGAGTACCAACATATCGCCACAAAAAAAAACGAAATTCAAATATACGTAACCTGCGAAAATTCTAAATTCGCGATACTTTTTGAACACACCTCGTATGTGTGTAGCTGTAAATATTGCATGTGACGACTTGCGCTTATCACTGCTGTCAGTTAAAACAAGCTTGTAACTGTAATTAGTAGCGTAACTGAACAGTTCAGCCATTAAGAACTGTAAAATCAGTGTAACCCTTAAGCGATCCCAGCATTATCAGGCGGAAATTCCAAGGTATGCGGTGCCCACTTGAAATGCGCGACTTTTTTCGTAGTCGTATTGGAGGCCTAAAATAAAGAGAGATTCCAGTGCTGAAAATTTACGTATTTGCAAGACAAGATTTGCAGGTAACTAAAACTAAAAAACAACTAAAACCTCGAAGTGATTGCGTTGATTGACAGTTCAATGTTTTCTTAGCCATTCACGATTTCCAGACGCAGGGATATTAAAAAATAGAATCACCGAACCATTGAATTTGGATGTCACAAGCAGCGATTGAGGCTGCCTATAGAGGAATGTTCTCATTTTGGGTTTACTACAAACCAAATATATAAGGCTGGGAAAAGAAATCCATTATTTTTACTTAAAAATTTGGGAAAATGGTTTAAAACTTTTTTTATAGTCGATCTGGGCGTTGCTATGACTACGAACTGCCGGTCAACTTCAATTATTTCGGTGATTTTATCGACATTCTCGACTGTAAAGGCGGTTACCGTACACTTTTCCCAATCCATTTTTCCCAAAAGTCATTTTTCCCAAAACTTTTGTTCCCAATAAAATAACTCCCAAACCAATTTTCCCAAAACCATTTTTCCCAATTCAATTAAAATCCTATTTTTCCCAAACTTGTTTTTTTTTTGCGTAGAACTCCTTTTCGCGTGGGCGGCCTTCGGCCGCGCTTCAAAAAAATAACCCTCATCAGTCCAACTCCGGCTACGCAATCCACCGTATTTTTGCGTAGAACTCCTCTAAAGAATTTATTTTATTGGGAACAAAAGTTTTGGGAAAAATGACTTTTGGGAAAAAAAGTTTGGATGAAAAAATTTGGGAACATTTGCCTTTGGGAAAAGTAAGCATTGGGAAAAACGGATTGGGAAAACTGGTCGGCAACGGTAAAGGCATTTGCCTTAACATCAAAAATGCCTGAACGAAATCGACGAAACCAAAATTGCACGTAATTAGCTGTTTAACACCGATTGAAGCATGAAAAGGGGGGCCCCCACGAAAGAGATGGTTAGATGATGTCGAATCAGATCTTAAGCAAATGAACGAACACAACTGGAGAGATGAGAGAGATGAAGCGATGGATAGAATAAAGTGAAGAAAAATTGTTGATGAAACTATGGGCCACCACGGATTGTGAAACTAAGAAGAAGAAGAAGAAGAAGAGACTGTTACAGTACCTGCACCATAAGCACCATAAGCACCACTCACAATTTCAGCGGCCTGAGAAAAACTGCAAAATATACTGAATTTTCTATTTTCATTTCCATTGTTAACACCCTGTACCTCACAATTGAATGGAACAAATAAAAAACAGCAAAAGAATTATTTTAGTGTAAAATGTCACCTTGACAACGAGCATACTCTTTAAATTATTTGATCGATACTTTACGAGACGTTGATCACTTCAACCATCTACCGAGAAAATAATGGATTTTTATTTCCCCAATCTAATATTTGGCCGCAGCCGTAGTCGAATGGGTTGGTGCGTGACTGCCATTCGGAATTCGGTAATTTTTGCCATCATGAAAATAGCCGAATGGATAATCGAGAAGAGATGGAGCGGGACACAGATTGGAGTTGTCAGTGACAGTCAGGCTGCATTGAAGGCCCTGGAGAACGCGAAGCAAACCTCAAAGATTGTTCAAGAATGTAAGAAGAAGCTTAATTCTGTCGCAAGACAAAACAGGCTTGCACTTATATGGACTCCAGGACACTCCGGTGTTCAAGGAAACGAAATTGCGGATGAATTGGCCAACCGTGGATCAGCGGTTCCCCAACAAGGGCCAGAGCCAATAATCGGAATCAGTTCCGTAGGAATCATGAATTGGATCAGCGATTATGTATGCAATTTACATAAAGAGCGATGGTCCGAACAGAAAACTTTCAAACTTTCTACTAAAACTTGATAGAAAAGACGTTCGGTTGATGGTCGGTATTATTACAGGACACAACCCATGGGGCCAGCATATGACCACCATTGGAATCATTGAGGACCCGATGTGCCTGTCTTGCTTGGAGGAGGCGGATAGCACTGAACACTTTCTCTGTAAGTGTCCTGCCTTTGCTAGAGCAAGGCTACGAATAGGGTTCCGATGTCGTGAGAATGAGTAATATTCGTTCTCTAAAACTGGAGGATATTTACAGATTTGCCAAAGAATCTCGAAAATTCTCACAGGACTAACGACCCTTATCTCTGTCTCTATTCTTTCCTATCTCTTTCTCTGATACTTTTCTCCTTCCCTCCTTGACTATCTACTCTCTTTCCAGAGCTCTAAATACAATGGGCTTTTTAGCCTGAGTGTTTTAGGAGCCACCAAACCTTTTGGTACCCCTTGACTCGACCTATTCAAATTTCAAATTGAATTTCTGTGAGAGATCAGAATTTATGGACCTTAGGAAAAAAGTTGTTGTTGTTTTGCCCAAACTCCAGATATGTAAATAGATATGAATACGGATTCAAATTCTTTAATTTCTAAAATTTTTAAAATTTCTTTTGAAGACCAGAACAGTGTTTGTTTTATACTACTATACCAAGTAAAACCAAAATTTCTTAAAAGTTAACAAATATAATATTTAACATGCCAAGTGCACTCATACATATAAACTAAGCAAAGTGTGTCTACACGCACACCAAAGCTTAAAAAAATAAATATAAATATTTGCATTAAACTTTGGGTTTATTTACGTTTGTAATATTTTATTTGAAGGTTGCCATTCTATCAAAGAGATAATAAATAAAATTTAAAACAACTGACTGACACACATATATATATAATATTTACATACATACATAAATGCGCATTGAAACCTGAAACACCTTTTACGTTTTTTTAACGATTTTAATTATTATAATTCAATAAATTTGTTGTTTTTTTTTCAAAGCCAAAGACAACTCCAATTAGCTATACTAAAAGTCTGCCAACCTACTGACCTTTTTTTGAGAAATTGCCATAAAAGCAAATCTAAGCAATGTAACGAATTCAAAACTCAAAATCTATACATAAATATTTATATGTCGACTTACATATCAACGTTTGACAAAACGACTTAAATCGACTTGACAATTCGTAGCTAACAACTAATAAATTGCTGTGTTTCAATGCATTATTAAAACAATAAATCTTTCATAGCTGTAGCTTAGGAGCCCATCAAAATAATACTTCAATTAAAATAATAAATTTTCCTTTGAAAGTTCAGAATTAATTGATCGAAAAGCAAAGCTATAAAAGCCAAGTAAATTGGTTGTTCAAAAGTTCACAAAAATGAGGCTGAAATGAATTAAAAAAAAAAAAAAACAGCGCGTACAAATACGAATGAGTGATGTTTTTGATTGGCTGATAAAATATTATATTTACATGCCATATTAAATGTACCTGTGCCAGTAGGTGCAAAACTAGCATTTCAGCGCAAAAAATTGGTAATGAAAAACATACAGAAATGATTTACACACATACATACATATGTATAAGCAAGCATTTACTCGTATAGCCTTCAATAATAATCAGCTGCTTTTAATATATAATTTATTGTAAATATGTACCCTGTAGGAAAATCGACTCTAGTGAATTCACAGCCTTCTCTGCCGCATCTGAGTTACAGGGGACTCTTAAGTAGGTAGGTGAAATGGTTGAAGTGCCAGTCTGGCACTCCTCAAGTAGCACTGAAGCGCCGTTTTGATGCCATTATGAGAACTCCAATAGGCAAATATCTATAGCCAGCCAGAGCTGTTGATATAATGGAGAAGATTGATGGTTTTTAGGTTGGCACACTGCCCCAAGGAATGTCGCACCCTCGAAGAAAAGAGCGCCCAGTGACCTTAATCGTCTAGCTGCCAAACCCGGACATTTACAGAGAAAGTGCTCAACAGTCTCCTTCTCTGAAAGGCCCCCACAACTTCTGCAATGGGGGTTAAATGGTATCCCTAGCTTTTCCGCGTGTATGCCGATCGTCCAGTGGGATCTTACACAATGCCTTTTTTGAGAAGTATTGATTTGACACATGGGTTGAAAAGTCACGAGCCTAACACATAGATGACACCAGTTTATTGCATTCACCTCTTTTTCAGTTAATACAAACCTTACAAAGACAGCTGTACAAATTTCATCATATCCCTATTCATTAGTTCATGAGTTATTGTGCTAAGAGTGACGCTACTTTTGTTATTTCCATAAAAATGGATCAAAAAGAATTTCGAGTTTTAATTTTACGCTGCCTCTTGATGGGGAAAAAGTATCGTGCAAGCGAAGCAATGGCTTGAAAAGTGTTATGGGGACTGCACTTCATCAGAAACAACAAAAAAACGATGATTTGCTGACTTCAAAAGTGGACGGCACAGTGCAAAAATGAGCCGGTAACACCAGAAAGCATCAAAGAAATTCACAAAATTGAGGCGGTAAAACCAGAAAACATAAAAAAAATCCACAAACTCCTTTTGAATGATCGCAAGTAAAGTTGCGTGAGTTAGCTGACATCATAAAGATATCAAATTAAGTGTCGGCAGGAGTATTAATTAGACTATGAGAAAACTCTGCTCAAAGTGGGTGCCGCGTTTGCTCACTGTTGCCCAAAAACATGAACGTGTGGATGATTCTGAGCGGTGTTTGGCCATGTTTAAACGTAATAAGCCGGAGTTTGTATGTCGATATGTGACAATTAATAAATCGTGGATCCCTCCATGGAAATATGGACCATCACTTCACTCCGAAATCAAAATGACCGCCAGCTGAGTGGGCAGCAACTGGAACGGTAATGGCCTCGGTATTTTGGAATGTGCGCGGTGTAATATTCATCGACTATCTTGAGAAGGGAAATACGATTAACAGTGAATATTATATAGCATTATTGGAGAGTTTGAAGGCCGAAATTGCAAAGAAACGTCCACATACGATAAAGAAAAAAATTTTGTTTCATCAAGACAACGCACCGCAACGCAATCAAAGCAATGGCAAAACTACATGAATTGAACCTCGAATTGCTCTCGCATTTACCGTATTCGCAGGATTTGCCTCTCTTTTGGCTGTTCGCAGACCTAAACAGAAAAATGCTCGGTAAGAAATTTCGCTCGAATAAAGAGGCTGTCGCTCAAGCTGAGGCTTGTTTTAAGGCAAAAGGTAAATCGATCTATAAAAGTGGTATTGAAATGTTAAAGCGGCGCTGGAATGATTGCGTTGTTCTTGATACAAGTGACGTGGATGAATGAAGCTAATTTTAAACAACAACAAAAAAAAACAACTGTGATTTCTTTGTTAGGTGCGGGACCTTTCAGCCCATGTGTTATAAGCTGGCACAATTCTGTTGCCGAATCCCCTATGACGTAACAGTCAAAGTTACGCTCACAATTTTGCTTCGTATGGTCAAACTTTGTAATCTATTAACGTTGGCCAATTTCGACGAGTTTTCGAAAATGGAATCCACTAATCCTTTAGTAAATAGCGAGCAAAACGGCGCTTTGGGGTTACTTGAGGATGGCCAGACTGGCACTTCAACGATTTCACCACTACTGGTACTCAGTAGCTTAACTTGAAATTCCTCTCAGTAGCTCGCGTTTTTTCTGCAGGGTACTTTTTCGTGCATGTGCGCATAAACGATTATTTGTTGTGCTTTTGGTATTTTGTGATTGGCTTTGAATTTGAAATTTACAAGGTGATATATAAATGATTAGTTTTTTTTTGTGTGTGGCAAATAAATGAAATTCAGTTTCATTAAAAACTGCTTTAAGTACCTTGCAAAGCAATTAGTCAGTGAATAGTAGAGAAGTTAAGTGAAATAAACAAAAATGTGGATGGCAGAAATGTAAATGTACTTTCGGACTCATAAAAATTATAACGAGATTGAAAGCTTTATAAAATTACATTTTAAAACAATTAATTTTTTACAACTTAATGTTACTTTCCACCAATTTTAGTTAGTTGCTCTTTGTATCTATGAGTTGTATGAACATTTGATTCGCCTGCCATTTGTTAGTTATTTCCCAAGCGTTTATATAAATTTTATTTAATAGATTCGCTAAGTGTTGACCGGTCGGCATGGCCAGAAAGTTTGTGTAAGCAGTTTGGGTTTTCCAGACAGTTTCTTACCTTTGCTTCGCTTATAAAAACATCTTTATAGACCCACAGCATCGCAGCCTTATCTGCCGAGGAATTTCTTTAACTAGGCCAACTTCACAATTCTCACCGCTCTTATGTGTCATTTGCTATACAAGAAATAAAGCGACACAAAAAAAAATTATAAGAAATTTGTTAAAGTAATGATGGGAAAATGAATTCAAATAAAAAATCTACGGTATGAGATATCAAATTAATTCATACGGCCATTTGTATCGGCTTTAATATCATATTGGCATTACAGTCCGGGGTGAACCATTGCTTTCGCTCTATGTTGTGAGACTCTCATCTTTCATATATCGTCTTCTACGTCTTCAAACCATCGTCGCCTTGGCCGGTCGCCTCTCCTTCTTGCTTCTTCAGGATTTGCCTGAAAAAATTTTTTGGTCGCACTTTCGCTGCTCACTATTAGGACGTGTCCATATCACCGTAATAGGTAGGTGAAATGGTTGAAGTGCCAGTCTGGCACTCCTCAAGTAGCATTAAAGCATCCAACAGGCAGATATCTAAAGCCAGTCAGAGCTGTTGATGTAATGGGGAAGAGTGATGGGATTTAGGTTGGCGCACTGCCCCAAGGAATGTCGCACTGTCGAAGAAAAGAGCACCCAGTGACCTTAATCGTCTAGCTGCCAAACCCGGACATTTACAAAGAAAGTGCTCAACAGTCTCCTTCTCTGGAAGGTCCCCACAGCTTCTGCAATGGGGGTTAGATGATAACCCTAGCTTTTCCGCGTGTGCCGATCGTCCAGTGACCGGTAAACACAGCTACGAGTTTGGAAATTGAATGGCGAGGAGTCTAAAGGACTATCTGAGTCTTTCGTATATTGTACTGGGGCCGTAATCTTTGCGAATTTATAAACCATGTTCCATTTCGTCGCGCGATTAAAAAACTGAGCCCGTAAACGGTATATACCGTCTTCTAATCGTATAGCACCGAATATTGTATTGAGAATTTTTTTTTTCAAATCACATCAGTAAATTCACGCCATTAACTATAAGGACACAGAGCTAATAATCGAGGTGTGTCAAGTCACATGATTGCTTGCGCCAACTGATGAAAATTCGCGCTGAGATGACCCAGTCACTAAATTTATCCTTCACAACTTTGAAGGCTGATTTGCTTGTAGGGTATGCAGAACCTTTCTGTAGGGCACTCACCTCAGATAAATTGATGCTGTTGAGCTTTGGCCACAGAGATTCAGTTAACATCCTTCTATGCCGAGGACCATTGATGGTAACGGTGTCTTCCTCCTCACTTGAAAACAAATAAAGTCCAATGATGCCGTCATGTAATAACCGCACCAAAACGACAAACTTTGTGGACCATAAATGCATTTTGTGGTTGCACTTGAGGATTGTGCTCGCTCCAATAACGGTAATTTCGGTTGACGATATAATCTCTGCACCAAAAATAGGCTTTGCCCGGCCAAAATACGCATCTTCGCCTTTACAACTGAGATGGGACTTCAATGCTATTTTTTTTTAATAATTTTCTTGTTTTTAATTAAAAAAATAATAATTTTTTTAAATTAAATAAAAAAAGTTAAAAAAAAACAATTAAAAAATAAAAATAATTTTTTTTTTAATTTTTTTTTTTATGTTTTTGTTTTTTTAACTTATTTTTGGTGTAAAGGTTATATCGTCAACTGAAATTTTTTATTTTTTTAATTTCTTTTGTTTTTAATTTTTATTTTGTTTAGTTTTTTGTTTTTTAATTTTAAAAAATGATTTTTTATATAAAAAAATAAAAAAAAAAATAAAAATTTTAATTTCTTAAAAATTTTTTTAAATTTCTTTTTTAATTTTTTATATTTAAACAATTTTTTAATTTTTTTAATTTTTATTTTTATTTTTTTTTTTTAATTCGGGAAACATAAAATGAAGTCGTGCGAACTTCTTAAGCTTGCTGAATATTTTGGCAGCTACCTAAACAGTGAATTAGAAAAACTATCATTGCTATCTGGTCACCCTTTAGATTATACGATCAGAAATAAAATGAGTAATGCATGTTAGAATATATTTGCATGCATTCGATCACGTCAACAACAAGCGGAAATGTTCAAATTGCATTTAATTACAAGTGCGGCGAATCCGCGATTTGTCATAGAATATTCGTTTTGTTAATTTGCCATACTTAACCAGCGGTAAATTTATAGAGATATTAACTACATCAACCAATAATTCAAACATTTTTTACCTCTCTTTGGGTCTTCGTTCATTGAAACATTGAACAATTTTTTCTTCCATTGATACTTTTCAATTTCACAGCTTATTGATTCGATGGCAACAATTTTCGTTAATAACAAATAAAACCTACATCGAAATATTTTAAACAAGAAAAACTAGTTTTTCCGTTAAGCATAGCATTTTTCATGCCTAATTTTCATAGCATTCATTTCGCGTTTCATGTGTAATGGCTGTCAAAATCCATACAAATGGCATGGCCGTGAAATATGCGTGAAATTTCATATGTATTTCACGGCAAAGTAGTACTCAGTTTACGCCGCAAAAGCAACGCACAACATGAGGCCAGCAACATTTTTTCACACCTACATATTTACAATGTACAAGCCATTTAATATTGAGCGAAAATTTACAATTCATTTGCGAGTGAACTGTCTAAGTTCACATACTCCGAAGATATGGGATTTGTAAGCGAAACGTCTTCGTAAAGAGATTAAGTAAATCTTTTTATATTTTTTTTGTGTCATTATGTGTATGTGGTTGTCTATTAATTTGTTTAAGAACGCTTTTTCTACCAAAATTTGCCAATTGTTTCTTAGGAGATGCTCATACATTTCTCATTTCTTCCCATTTGACAATCAATGTTGCTAGTAACATTTCACGGCAAACCATACGCCTGTTGCTGGCGAAATTTCATAGGTGGGAAGTTAGTGAGCTTATAAGGAGCTGCATAGTAATTTTTCGAATTTGCCGAACAGAAATGTCAGAAACATGTATTCCTGGACACCTCATTTGACAGTTGTCTCTATCGAAAAACCTGTACTTCTAAAAAACACAAACAAAATCCTTAAGAAAATTTAACAAACATTCAATGTGCCCATTAAATATTGATATGGCAACTCTAAGCAAAGCAAAAATCATTCTTCTTATTCTTTTTAATTGGCCGTAACAACCCGCTACCGAGTTAATGTTTCGCCAGGTGTCTCTATTTTCCGCGCACCTTTTCCAGTTTCTGAAGCCAAGAGAGGCCAAGTCATCTTGAATTTGGCTTTGCCATCGCACACGAGGACGTCTGGTCTTCTTCCCGCGCACTTTTTCCAGTTGCTGAAGCCAAGTAACTTTCAATTTGGTCCTGCCATCGCACACGAGGTCGTCCGGTCCTCTTTTCGCGCACCTTTTCCAGTTTCTGAAGCCAGGTCACCTTCAATTTGGTCCTGCCATCGCACATGAGGAAGTCCGGTCCTTGCCGTCGACCGTCAATTACCGTCTCAAACACCTTCTTCGCCGGAGCAGTTCCTTCCGTGCGAACGACATGACCCAACCGCTTAGTCGCTGCAGGGTGACTCGTTGAACTACGTCCATATCTCCGTAAAGCTCATACAGCTCGTGGTTCATTCGAATGCACTAACCGTCAGGTACGCGAGCAAGGCGAAAAATCTTGAGAAGTATGATACTTTCCTCTCGAAAACTCCAAGAACGGCTGGCTCTGATTGTTTGACTATCCAGGCTTCAGCGCCCTGGGGAGGTACTGGAATGATGAGCGTCTTGTAGAGTGTTGCTTTCGTTCGTCGAGAGAGGGCTTTACTACTCAATTGCGCACTTAGTCCAAAGTAGCATCTGTTGGCGTGATTTATCCTTCGCTTGATTTCAAGGTTGACATCGTTGTTGGTTCTAATAGCGAACCCAGATATGTGAAGTCCTTGACTACACGAAACTGTGAAAAGATTTATAACATCTCAGAGGATAAGATGGCTCGGACACGTATTCAGAATGCCCAAGGAGAGTACAACTCGAAAGGTGGTTAAATTACGCCCTGTTTAATCCCGAAGAAGAGGACGCCCCAGAAAGAGATGGCGTGAAGACGTGGAAGTTGACCTTAAAAAGCTAAACGTGCGGTGGTGGAAGGAGGTAGCCTTAGATAGAGACAGATGGCGCGAGGTTGTGAGTGAGGTAATGCTTCAGCAAGGACTGTGATGCTAAGAAGACGGATAAGACTATATCGGATTTATGCTATTGTAGTTAACTCCCATCTGTGGTTTAAGACGCCGCCACTTCCTGCAGGATGCCAGCATATACTTGGTTTTGCCCTCGTTCACCGCCAGACTCAATCGTGCGGACTGTCTTTCAATAGCCGTAAAAGCGGCACCGCCAAAGTGAAGAGGTTCATATAACTTCCGGATATTCTTTCGGCCGTGTCATACGATATTGTTTTTCTCCTTATAACCTTCCTCCTTCTCCTTCTCCTTATAAGCTTATAAACTTATAAAGTGTGATGACAGAGGACTTTACTCCCCATCAGCACAAAGTGGCATAATGATTCTGCGCTGATATTCAAGGCGTTGAGTTTCGTCTGCTACACTGAACCTTTATTGGCCAACCCGCCTGAGCGACTCTCAAGAGCATCACAAGAAATAACTGCTGAAAATGAATTAATTGTCTTAATAAGCTTTGATTTTCACTGTTTATAAAAAATATATTTCTGCTTTCCACTAGAAGCAGCCAAGAATGCCTAGAAACCTCTTTCCAATAGATGCAGTTTTGATGTCGATCACACCTTAATTTTTTATTTGTGTAATACTCTTGAGATTTCCTCTTTCGTAACTACATAAAGGACATCGTCTCTTAATGACGCACATAACTTGTGTCTGCGCTCCAAATACCCAGCGTGCGTGCTGGTCCGTCGTCTGTCTGTCTTCCGTCTGCGGTGTGTGTCATGTGGATGGCGCGTGTTTGCTATCACTTTTTACACGCATGCACCCATTTACTTATGCACATAAACTGGTTCCCGGTAAACTCTCATAGTCATTCCACACCTCATCAACTCAAAAATGCACTCTTACCTATAAACAACAACCGCATTTTGTCGCCTTTTTCAAGAAATATGCGTTCGCATTAAGAACTGCCATGTTAAATAGTTGAAACGTCGGCCCCCAAGCTCCATCGGCCAGTCGACAGCAACGAGAGGCAATGAAAATATCAAGAATTATGAGAATGAAGAAGGGAAGGGAAGGGCAGAAGCGAAGAGTAAAAGGAAAGGAGATGTACATTAATCAGGCGTTGTAAAGTGACAGAGCAGTCAGCAGGCGGCAAATTCCTGCGGCAGATCGCCAAGCGCGCCTCATTTGCGGCTGATCGCGCGATCATCGTGCTGTTTTATCGGTGTTTCGTGGGGCGTCCAAGAGAGTGTATGCATGGCGCCATTCGCTATGATGCTTGCGCTTTTTGTACATAAATATTTTTATTTTCACTGGGTTTTTTGTTTTTTTTGTTTTTTGTTTTTTTTTTTATTCTTTTTCGCTTTTACTAATTTCTCGTTTTTCCGGTCTTTGTCATACATTTTGATAATATTATTTCGGTGTAATTTAAATTTTCTGCCATACGCCGCCTTGTGTTTTTTTTCTCTGCATTATCAGACAGTATTCCTGTATGCGACGTCTTCCTTTGTGTTGTCGTTATAGTCTTCGCTTCATACATTTCGAGATAACTCACAAACGAGACGCAGCCAGGCGTCAATGCAATTTCAGAAAAAGCGCAAAAACACGACAAAATCACATCCGCCGAGTGATAGTCGCACCCGCACCTCACCATACCGCCTGCCCCTTTGTTGCATACATACACACATACATCCATACGAGTATATGAAGATTGCAATGATCTGCGCGTCGCATTGACTGACTGACTGCTCGACTCTCTTTGGCAGCGCGCAACCTTTGCTGTCGCAATTCCCTCCTTAGCTTTGGCATGCATGAATGGCATGGAAAAAGTATGCGCTGCCGTCGATTGCGGCCACCTCTATGCGCTTACATGCGCCACCTCCAACCGCAGGCGGCCCGACGGCGATGGCCCCAGACGCCGGCGGCTAAGATTGCAGACGATTGCTGTTCTTATTTTTGTATACATACATTTTATAAATAGCATTTCACATTCGAAAGCAACAGAAAACCAACCGAAGTCTGCTGCTGCTGTGTGTCGGGAGTCGTCTCGAGGCGTGTAAAAAAAGAGCTAAGAACTGAATGAGCAGCAGACTAGGCGTAATTTCGCTAATAACTCGTGTTTGTATAAGAAATGTGTGTGTGTGTGTGTGTGTGTGTGCCTGTGCTTACAGCTGTACGTCGTATGCATGTGTGCGTGCATGCTCGATAGTGGCGCTCGACACATTTGCGAAGATGTGAAAATTTCTCAGCTAACGCTTTTATTTATTGCAATCTGTTATTGCAATGGGCGACAAGCCACAAACGCTGTAGGAATGGATGCGATCATTCAACTGGCGGCGATTTACATAAATATTTAATTTAATAAAAAATGGCAAAAATAAAAAGAAATTATAAAAAGTAAATCATAAACAAGCTGACATGTAATGACGCTTTTGTAATTTCTTTTACTAGTTAAACGAGCGAATACGAGGTGGGACTATTAAGTAACGAGATTGTGGCTATAAATTTTTATTTTTTATTTTATTTTATAGATTTTCGCTTTTTTTTTAAATTTACTTATTAAATCTTCACTTCACCCCCCTTTATCTGTCAATGTCTTATCTGCGTCTTCCATTGTTCCAAAATGAGCAGAAACTCTTTAGGCTGCGTGCGACTTTCTCTTTCACAACTGAGCGATTCCATGCCAAGTGATTCAAGAATTTTGGATATTTGCATACATTTTTATGAAAATATTTTTATTTTATACTAGCGGACCCGACAGATTTCGTTCTGTCAAATAGATTTTGAACGTGGCAGTCTATATATTTCGACCTTAAGACGATTTTACTCTGCTGACCCTCACACACCGCCCTATCACCTATCGTGGTGACGGTTCTGTTCAGGAGAATTAAAGAAAAGGGTCAGCTCGGGAGACCTAAGTATCTTCGCTTCCTCGAACTTTGGCCACCCTTTTGGGACCCACTAAAAACCCCGACTGGGATGTCTGCCAGAGGGCTTCAAACTATGAGGGGAACTTAAGGTTCAAACCTGATTGAAAAATAATCTAAAGGGATAGTGGGAACCTATAGGTGACAAATATTTATAAAGTGGGTGGTTCAATGACAAAACATAGACATAATTAATAAGACACACACGAACGCGCAATGTTTGAATGGGAAAAAGAAAAGGGCTGTTTTAGGGTTTTACCGGAAATTATTCGAATTTTTCTCGCCGTACAAACCATCCTTGGACTTCAAGGAACATTTTAAAAAAGAATTATTAAGATTGATCCATGAGTTGTTGACTTATGCGCTTACCAACACATTTTGCGATTCATTTTTTATTATAAATATTTTTTTTTTTTTTTGATTTTTCATACATTTTTATGAAAATAGTTTTATTTGTAGGCAGTAAAATGAAAAATTTAAAGGTATCGGATTTTAAATTGAAATAAAACAACGAAGGTTCCAAATGATTGGGCAATCTTTATTATTTTTGTGTAGAACCATTCATGACATTTATTTTTTAAAGATAATCTCTTTATAACGTTGGCTACAACTGCGTCGTAATTCAGCCATCCGTAAACATCAATTTTGAATAACTCGCTGGAGAACTTCGGTCGGTCGGTCGGTATCTCGTGAATAACTTTAGTAATGTTGGCTTCCAATGCCTCAATCGAAGCTGGTTTACCCACAAAGCACTTAGACTTAACATTTTCCCAACAAATAAAAGCACAAAGGTGTGATGGCACACAATCTTGAAGGCCAATCCACTGGTCCGAGACGAGAGATAAATTGCGCACCGAGACGACGACGCAGTCAATCCATTTTTTCACGGACTGTATGGCTGTATGGCAAGTAGCTCCCTCTTGCGGGAACTATGTACCATAAATGTTGTGGAGATCAGTGGGTTCAATTTCCCGCATCAAAAAGTCGTTTATCATAGCGTGATAGCGTTCGCTAGTCACTATTACTTTGGCGCCAGCCTCGTCTTGGCAGAAATATGTGCCGATGATTCCTCCAGTCCAATTTCCGCACCAAACTGTTGTTTTTGATGGATGTAATGGCAGTTCTTGAATGACTTCGGGTTGCTCTTGACGTAGCCATTAAGCCAAAAATGGGTCTCATCGCTGAACAAAATTCGGTTCCCAAAATGCGGATCTTCGACGAGTTTCTTAAGAGCCCAACGACTGAAATTATGACGCTTTAGAAGATCGGCCGGCATCAAATCTTGGACTAAATAAGCTTTCAACGTTTATATGCTTGCGTAAAATGGCCCAAGTAGTGTCATAAGAAAGCCCAAACAGTTGAGATTAGCGCCGAATCGATTCTTCCGGCTCTTCCTCAAAACTCTCATTTACAGCCGCAATGTTCTTTTCACTTCGGACTGTACGTGGTCTAATCGGTCGAGTATCATCCAATAATGTAAAATTATTCTCAATTTTACCGATGTTTTGCCGAATAGTGCGTTCAGTAGGATGGGTACGTACACCGTAAGTTGGCCTGGGCGCGCGATGAACCCATTTCACACAGCGTCGATTTTCGTAATAGAATTGTGCGATTGAAATTTGTAAGATGTAAAAGTTGTTGAAGCCTACGTCTTTCCTTGATGAAATGCCAATGAATACTGAAAAAAATTATGTATTTAATTTGACAGCAGTCACGCGTGATCTGTCAAAAAAATCCTGTTGGAAAAAGTACCTCCAATCTGATCACCCTTTATCATCGATTAAATGCCAATTGCAGTGGTATTTTCTGTAATTGAGGGCTGTGGACAATCTTTTTAGCTAAGAGGTAGGATGATCGCCCAGTATTCAAAATTTTGGTATCGAATTGTTTTAAATGAAATATCTTCGGTTCTTTGTAGCACTTAAAAAAATTGATTGTATTAAATTAAATTCAAATTTTTAAGAAATAAATAAATTTAAAAAAAATAAATAAATTTTTTTTTCGAAGGAAATTTTTAAAACAATTTATTTATTATTTGTTAAAAATTTAAATTTAATTTAATATAGGCTCGGTTATCTACGCCCAGTATTGAAAATTTTGGTATCGAGTTTTTTTAAGTGAAATATCTTTGGTTCTTTTAGCATTTAAAATAATTTATTATATTAAATTAAATTTAAATTTTTAAGAAATAAATAAATTTTTTAATTTTAATTTTTATTTTATTTTTATATTTTATAATTTTTAAAAATTTATTATGAAAAAAAAATTATTTATTTGTTAAAAATATAAATATATAGCACTTAAAAAAATTTATTTATATTAAACAATTTTAAATTCAATTTAATATATTTTATAATTTTTTAAAATTTATTTTGCAAAAAAAAATGTATTTATTTGTTAAAAATTTAAATTTAATTTAATGTATTTTACAATTAAAAAAAAATGTTTGAAAAAAAAATTTATTTATTTATTAAAAATTTAAACTTTATTTAATATAAGCTCGTTAATCCACGAAAGTTTCAGTAGCATTCCTTTAACTTTTCGAGTTGTATTTAAGTACGTACAACAAACCAATGGAAAATACGCGTATCTGCTTACTAATATGGGCCTCGATCGATTTACTAACAAACTAATTTTTATGGGAGTATTTTTGCTAACGCTTCGTTGGAGCAGTATTTTCCACAGTGCGATAAATATGGAAAAAACAGCATCATTGCTGTGAATTTTGCTTAGCTCATTTGACCTTTTTTTTGCTCTCGTTGAAGCTTAACTCCGTCAGTGTACGCCATAAGCACTTCATTTTAGGATCGTTATTTTCCGTTTCAATAAGTTGAGTTCATTTTTAATAGCGAATTAGGCGCCATTTCGACGCGCAATATCAGAAGCGATTTGTTCTACATTCGAAAGAGAAGGTTTCTCGAAAAACAGTTGTCCCTTAAGCGCTTCATCCATATCAGTCTCAGTCTCAGCCTCAGCCTCGTTATTTAACAACCCCACCTCGTACACACATTAAACGCCGCGATCATCTTAAACCGACTGACTGTCCATGGCACTGGAAAGTTAAAGCGTTGAATGAGGCTAAAATAGTGTCAGCGCTCCCATTAAAGTGTAAGCGTAGATGGCAAAAACCGTCGCATGGAAACGACTTTAAAGGGCAACTGAAATTATAAAACAAGCAAAAAATTAATGATATGAGAAAAGTAATAAAAAAAATAAAAATAAAAAATGTGGTGAAATCATGCGGCTGAACTGTTTGCGAAATGTGAGTGCAATGAATGGCAAAGCTGAGACTAGGCGATGTTAATTGCCTGCTCACTGGCGGACACTTGCAAGTTGTACATTCTTGTATGTATATAAGCATGTATGTATGTATGTATGTTTGTATGTATGTATGAATGCATGTATGTATGTATGAATGTATGTATGTATATGAAAATGTTGGACAGAGCGCACGTACGCGTATGCCCACCTCAGCCTAACTGTGGCTGAGTGTTTTGAGTTTGTATTTACTTATATTTTCTGAGGTCATTCGCTGTAGCCGGTTGTCAGTCTAAACTTCGGCGTCCCACCCAGCCACCTTGAGCGGCTGAATGAGCTGAACTGGCTGGACAGATTGAGGGTTTTAAGGCTAAGCAAACAAGTTTGAGAGTTGAAGTTGATAATCAAAATTTTCAACTGAGAAATTAAACAAAATTAAAACACAGTTTTTTGGTTTGCAAATCTATGTAAGAAAAGAATAATTAGTTGATTAACCTCCGTAATGTAAAAGAAAAAAAAAATTTGTAAAAAAAAAAATATATGCTTAACATTTTCCAAAAGTAATTAGCGTTTGCCGGAAATCACAAACAAAATTAGCAAAGCACATGCATACACACACATACACACACATGAGTGCAGGAATACATGCAAGTATTCGTGGAAGTTTTTTTGTCGCAACTATTTGTCCACATCAGGGCATTGCCAACAGAAATTTATTTTTTTTTGTGTTTGAAAATTAACAAAATTGTCGCAGGAAGTAAATAATTGAGGCTGCTCGCGATCGTCTGCCGGATGAGCGAATGAAGCATTCAACTGTTGAAATTTTCACAAACATGCATACGTATTTACATATATGCGTGTATGTGTGTGTGTGCGTGTATGTGTTTAAATACCTGTGCATTAATTCGTACAAACTTTTGTGGAAAGATATTTATATTTGTGCTTAAGTACTAAGTTATAGGCCAATCGGCGCGCGACGCCTTCGCCGCAACGTAATAGCAACAGCAACAGCTGTTCACACATTTCAGCGCATTCTCGCTGTGAAAAGTCTTGTGGGAGTGCATGTATGTTTGTATATAGATAATGCGAGTATGTATGTATGTAGATAATATAAATTTCGCACTTAACGAAGTCACAATAAACATTTTAAGAAGAAGATTTGTAGCAATCGGGAGAAGGTATCTTTGGCTAATGCACTGTGGGTCATTATTTGCAATCGAATTGAGAAAAATTATCTTCCTCACCTTCTCGAATGTTAGGGGACGTCGCAAAGGGAAGTGGATCGGTTATAGACTGCGTAAACCCCTGCGACATCACAAGTGACTCTCCAGGGAGTCGCAGACGCGAAAGGCCAGCCAGCACCTGGAGGCGACGGGTGAATGCAGAAGCGCAGAAAACAGGATGTTTGTGGAGACAAATAAAATTTCTAGCTTAAAATAAATCAAATTGTAATCTCTTCTAATTATGGAAGAGGTTTCAATTTACTTTCTTTTCGGTTTTTACTTTTTCACTCGGAGGTTTGCCAATACCAGCCGAGGGGCGACCGCTATGAGAAAAAACTTTTTCTTCATTTTTAATCTTTCACCGAGATTCGAACCTGGTAGTCACGCACCTACCCATTCGGCTGCGGCGGCCGCCTGAGACATCAATACTTATAAGAAATTTTAGTCCATTTTTTTCATTAGTTAAATAAATATAGGATTTTTTGTAAATTCTAAAACTACCGTTATATGGAATGCGGGTGTGATTTTTAGCAACTACGCCAATTTCAAATGATAACTTAATTTATGTCAAGGGTAACTCCAAGTGCGCACTAAGTTGTGCCGAATTTTACTTTAGCGTTTGTTTGTTCTAATTTTGAGAACGGGTACCCGTCCACCTGTTACCCGTTCTCAAAATTAGAATACAGTAGGTTCTGTTTTTATGCGGTAGATACGTTCCGCAAGAAACAGCATAAAAAAAAAACAGCATAAAAAAAGCTACTAGTTCTATAGTAAAACTATAGATACGTTTCAAATGCTAAAACCGCATAAATCTGAAATAATCGCATAAAAAAGGGCACTAGTCCCATATTATTACTATAGATACGTTCCATAGACCGCATGAATCTGAAATAATTAAATAAAATCGCATAAACAAAATATTGTATCTTTGAAAATTATATCTTTATATATCTTCCATACTTGTAGGGTTAGCATTTCTGATGTAATCTGTGATGAGTTTTTGCTTAGCTGGTTTAGAATCTTGTTTATATGTACAATTCCCGATAGGTCGACATGCATTTTGTAATTTAAAAAAAACCGCACTATTTCAAAACCGCATAAAAAAAAGCCGCATAAAAACAGAACCTACTGTACATTTAATAGCATGAAATTGCACTGAATTGCGGCGGGGACGGTTTTCTTGCCGTCGGTTATAGTTACGGCAGCAAAATGATTAGATTAATTTCAATTTTTTTCGACGGGTTGAAGTCTCAGAGTTAAACATGGAATTCGTGAGGCTATCGGGGACGTAGGGCAGCCACTTTGCAATTCGGTTATGGGAAATTTTATGAAAAGGATATTGTCCTGTAAGTGTAGTCGTGGTGGTCATTTGGCTGATGTTATTTTCCGCTATTAACGGCATACCTTCCTTTTATAATGGAATAAACATCCGATCGTTTATATTAAAAAATAGCATTTTTCTTTGAATATCAAAATAACACCTCTTATTGGAAAACCCTATATAATTGGATTTAGTCCCAACCCTAAAGTTCCAACGCTTAAGTTATAATTTTATATGATTTAATTGTTCAAAAAATCGTTTGTTTTTGTAGGTTATGAAAGATCTTGAATGGGTGAGCTTAAACTGATCTGGAATTCGAGCTCACCAACCCCAAAAATGTATAATAAACATGGCCTGATCTCTGTACGCGAAAGTTGACTTTTTTGAGGCTGTGTTGCCAAAGCTGATTTGAAGTTTTAGAGCCTTACCCTATGGACTTAAGGGGCTAGATACGTCCAGCAGCGCCAAAAAAGCGTTAAAAGAAAAACTATTTTTAGAAGGGATAACAGTAGAAATAAATATAAAAAAATCCTTACATTCTTTATTAGTACTTAAACTTTATAAAAAATTTTATTTTAATTTTTCTTTAGAAAATCACCTAACCCAAAGTACAATGAAAAAAAAAGTTGTTTCACGGTCTGCATTATTTCTCCTCGAAATGTTGATGGATCTGTAAGAAGTAAAGAAAATTTTGTAAAATAAAGTTTTAGTTATAGTCTGTCGAGCCGGATTTTAATTTACAGGATTTTAAAAAAAGTATGCGTTTTACGTCATAAATGTCACACTTTAATTGTGCTTATAATTTTTTTTAATAAAAATATCAAAAATCGACAGACTATAGAGAAAACACTTTCGAATAATTAAAAAAAAACACGCATCAAAAAATATTAAAAACTGTATGAGTTATCATGCAGACCGTGCCGGAAAAAGTAGTTTCGAGCAAAACGAGTTTAAAGTTTGAGGTACAGGAGCGCGCGGACCGCTCTCTACCTAGTTAATCGGCTGTAAAAGCTATAATATTGGGAATTTCAGCATGAAATTATAAGATACTATACTTTCGAAATATCGAGAAAAAAATTAAATTTTTGAAAATTCTGGACGTACATATGTAACCGCTTAAATTTACATATTATAAAAGCGAAAATCTTCCAATTCACATGCGAGCTATATTTTGAACTTTTATTTTCTTTTCCATTTTTAATATAATACAATAATTTTGTAATTTTTCTTCTCAATTCCACGCGCATCTTTATGCCACTGTATCCGCTGACGAATTATCGCAATGCTGAAAGATTCAGTATGGCATTGATCGTCATTCGTTCCATTCATTGAAGTAGCGAATTGCCACATGCATGCGGCCTACATAGGGATGAGTGTATGTATGTATGTACTTACATACACACACACATACATATATCATATTTACACAAAATAACAAACATAAAGACGGAAGCGCTGTCAGCAAATTACGCCAAACTGAAAGTGCTCGCCAAATGGCAGGAAACGCGTCATTTTCATTTTCTACAAAACATCTCACTTGCTACTGTATGTGCACAAGTAGATGGCAGAGTAAAAAATAGAAAAATTAAGATGCTGCTAAAAAAGCTACGAAATTTAAATGCTTAAGTGAACTTCCAAACTTAATAGGTAGAAATTTCTATGCCACAACAAATACTACATTTTAAATTCAGGCGCTCAAGTGGCTGTAGGCCGTTAGTTAAACGACAAACGGCAAACAGACACAAATTCAAGTTGCTTCATTTCATTCAAAAATTCTCCCTTAATATGCAATGCAGTTTCCGCACAAATTTCCCGTTGACATTCAAATGAAAGTCAGAGTCACAGTCACAGTCACAGTGACGCGCTGGCAAAGCGGCAAGGCAGTCATTAAAATGAGACGGCTCACTTACCGAAAACGTGCATACATCCCACTAAGAGTGGATATGCAGTTGTTGTGGTGTCAGAGGAAATGCGTGAAATTATGAGCATTGGCTGTTGACTTGTTTGCTGCTGTTGTTGTTGTTGTTGTTGTTGTTGTTCTTGAGTTGATGTTGTTTATGTTGCCTTTTTGCTGTTTTATTTTGTATTTTTTCGTATGCGACGATTTCCTTTTGTCGCCATTGCCGCACATCCTGCCAACGACTGCAGTTCACTCGCCGACATTCAAGCATTTCATGCTTTTATTTTTATGCTTCGCCTTATATCCGTACTGCACATAAATACATTTACTTACATATACATGCATACATACATATGTCGCGGATGCGGGTGGTTGTTTGTGGGATTGTGGTGTGCAACGGAAGCATTCAAGTGCAGATGACGCGTGCCCATACGCTTGCGCTTCCTGTCGATCGGCAAAGCAGTTGCCGGCGACTAGTCGTGCTTACGTACCACTAACATCCAGCCAGGCAGCCAGCCAGCCAGCCTACCAAGCAACCGTCGTAGTTTACAGTCAGTCACTTAGTAGCTTAGAACAAAACACCTTCAATTGTAATGCGAGTAGGTTTACAATTTAAATGAGTCTTAAATAAGGGAAGCAGCAAGCGACAGGAAGCATGCGCATACATGCATGTGTATGTATATTTAGTGTGTTGAGATATTTTTATTTAATACTGTAAGGGCAATAATTCAATTTAAAATAGCTGACACAAGAGATATGTTTTTTTTTTTTTTTAATGTGAATGCAATAAAATAATAAGCAAGCCAGTAATTTGTAAACTCGGCTGCCTTTCGGAGCGCTTAAAGGGAGATGGGCTTAATTTCATTTTATTATTTAATGCGAATTAGTTAAAGGTTTTATTTATGAAAAGATATTTTCGTGCTTCCTTCTTCATCAGCGAAACTAAACTCAGCTACAGAGCACATGAGACCAGTGTAAACCTCATTTCTCCTAATTTTAAATTACCGCTTCACCTTGACTAACATATGTACATATGTATGTATGTATTCTACAATTATCCCGCACAAACATACTCTGCTTATACTTTAGTTAAGGGGGAACACCACTGTAACTTTTCAAAATAATCGATTTTTTATTTGCATTTTCTTAAAGTAGATACAGTGGCCGACATAACTATGCATACCCTACCTAAGGGAAAATTCAAACACAAATTTTTTTTTCTATTATATCATTCAAATTTCGATTAACTTATTAATTTAAATAGTAACATTATAAAAACACAAATCAAAATATTTCAATTCCAAAAACAAAATATTATTTTCATATTTTTTTTTTATAAATGCCCAGAAACTTGCAGTGACAAAATTTGCGTACCCTTGTACCCTACTAGTAATAGTAAAAGTATTAACGTTATGCAAATGATTCAATACTTAGTGTTGCCGCCTTTTGCGTTAATTACAGCCAAAAGGCGTCGTGGCATACTGGGTACTAAGCTTTTAAGAAGCCCTTCAGGTATTTTATTCCAGGTCTCTTGCAGTTTCTACAAAAATTCTGCTTTCTTTGAGCGGCAACTTGATCGATCGATTTATTCGTCTAAATATTGCCATAAGTGCTCGATAGTATTTAAGTCGTCGCTTTGAGCGGGCCATTCTAAAAGCTCTATTGAGTTTTGTCTAAAGTATTCCTTTGCTACGCGAGTGGTATGTTTGGGGTCGTTGTCTTGTTGATAGATGAAATTGTGTCCAAGACCCATTCTACGTGCCGAGGGCTCTAGGAATGTGCTTAGCATATTGACGTAGGTCTCCCCAGTCATTTTTTCTTCAATATGTATCAGATCTGGTATACCGCTATAAGAAAAACAGCCCCAGATAAGCACACTTCCCCCGCCAAACTTAATTGTGCTTTGCACGCACTTTGATTGGAGCCTTTCATTACTTCTTCGCCACACTTTTTCTCTTCTTTTTGTATATTTAAACTCAAACTTACCCTCATCGCTCCATATAACCCTCTCCCAGAAACTCAATGGCATATTGAAGTACTTTTTGGCAAATGCTAGTCGCGATTTCATGTTTTTATTGCTGATGAAAGGTTTCCTAATCTTGTAATGACTAGAAAACCCCTCTTCACGAATTCTCCGCTGAATTGTTCGCTCGCTTACATTAATTTGAAGACTTTCTTTAATAAACCTTGCCGAATTTGTCGGGTCTTCTTTCATTTCCCTTATTATTTGCGTGTCATCGCGAGAATTGGTTACCCATGGCCGACCTGTTCTTGGAGCGCCTGCAAAGCCGCCATTTTTTTGAAACTTTTTATAACTCTCTGGATTATGGACTTGCATCTATTATATTTTTTAGTAATTTTGCCATACCCCATTCCATTTTTGTGGTCCTGAACAATTAGTTTTCTTAAATCAATACTTATTTCTTTCGATTTAGGCATTACAATATGCTAAAAGTATATTTGTTGTAAAATACAAGGTAAAATAAGCGCCAAGATATTGTTTCCATTACCTTTTCACTACGAATTTGGGAAATATTTAAAACGAAGGACAACACACGCGGATATTTTAGTGGTATGCACACTTTTGTCGAATCCGAAAAGCAACTGAGACGCAATTAGTGAAAATTGTTCTGCCATGTGAAAAGATAACGGCACATTTTTAACTGCGCTGGTTTGCTAGCTCACACTTAGCAAAATAATGTGTACAATCTTAAATTCGAGAAGCAGCTTACGGACTTATTTCCATAACAAAATATTTCTTCAAGGGGTATTCATAGTTATGTCGGCCACTGTATATTCAAAAATATGTAAAAAAATTAACTTAACTTAAAACCTTGAAAATTGACGAAGTTATACCCAATACAATAAGTGCAGGTAGTGAGTTACAACGGCCAATGAAAACTTTAAACGCGATTACTCGAAGACTTATGAACGGATTTAAATTTTTAATTTTTGTATTGGCTACAGTCGTACATAGCCATTTTTAAAAATTCCAAAAATTAAAATTTTTTCAAGCCTTTCGGAAACTAAAAAAAAAGGGTAAAAACACAAACTCATTTTTCAAACCTGCACCATTTTCTCAAAAATGCCTGTATCGTGCCCACCAGGGTGCATCAGTTTTTTATGACGCCATTGCATTAATATTAAAAACAATTGTAATTTTTAATATTTTATAAGAAAAATTTGTGTCGGTATAGTTGAATATGTGTTAAATAAATTATAATTTGTCCGATCCTCCAATAATCATCCCTACTTATAAAAAAAAATTCATGAACATCACTTAATTTTCACGCGTTCACAGTGGTTTTCCCCCTTAATGTAGATTTACATTGTGCTCCCGTATTCTGTTATATTAACAGCGATGAGCTCAATTACAACAGCTGCAACAGCCTTGTAACACCCACACAGTTTTTGTTGCTGCTTCTTTCTTTCATTATTGTCAATGTTACTTATTGTGTAAACATATACATATGTATGTGCGTATGTATTAACAGTAATGAGTCAATAATTATGTGATAGTCTTCGCCTGATTTTTTTTTAAGTTCCTAGTGATTTACGATTAACGGAAGGGGCACCGGATGGATAAGAAAATGAAAACAAATAAAAAAAGCAAATCGTCTTGTACTGCATATACGTTTGCCCAATCAACGGATCAAAGAGTGGTTATTTATATTGCAAATTTGAATTGCATTTTGGTAATCAATTTCTACGAAATATATTACTATGAAATCATCGTTTTATTAGTCATAGACTGCGCGACATACATACATACATACAGAGGTAAATTATTAAAAAGTAAATCACAATTTGTAACGCAACCAAGGAAGAGCTGTTAGGATATAGGCCCAAGACTGTCACTTCAGCAGAAGTTATGAGGCATGTTTTATGCTTTGGCAACAACAAAAACAACAACTACAGGGAATCCATTTCCAGTTAGTGAAAGACTTTTTTCTTAGATTCTTCTTAATTGCAGCTTCTACATCTATCGCTGTACGGCCACCCCATCTTTCTGACATGGACTTCCAAAGGCGAGTGGCTGACTATTGTTGACGTTTTTCTGAAAATGTCTGCTCGTGGCTTTCTCAGCCAGTTCGGTGGCGGCATAAATCTCTAGGTCCTTCCTCTTGTGGAAAAATATCGAGGCGCATACCACAAATAGCAGAAGGAGCTTGGCCAAACACTATACAAAGTGTAACATCCAATTTTATATGTAAACTTATATGCGTACACATATAAAGCTAATTTTAGCCGAATCAATATTAATCGCCTTTAGAATGAAACTTGCACTAGTCATGGCTACAAATTTCAACACGTTAGCCCCTTACGAATCATTAGATTTGCTTGTAACTTCGTTTCTTGTGCTTGCAGTAGTAAGCGTGTGAACCCGTTCACGAAATCATTTATCAAACGATCTATTGGTGGTGGTGGTGCTGAAGTTCATTCATAACTCAACCACTTCGGTGATTGATCTTCATTTCACTTCGCAGCACTTTTAATTTTTGTTCTTTTGTTTCATACAATTTGACGAAACGAAAATTCCCACCAATTCTAAGGAAATTATTTTAAAGGTTTCGCACATGAAAAACATTTAATATACTTATACATGCATACATACATATTTATACTCCACGTACTTTGTATTTGTTGTTTCCTGCATAGTCGAGTGCTCTTCATAGCATAAAAGAGGAATTCCATTGTTTTGTAATTGTAAGCGGAACATCAACAACCCTCCCCTCCTATGCATACAGTGCATTTGAAGTGGGGAAAAGTTATATACTTATACATACCAATACATGTGTGTTCTTTTTTGTTCTTTTTTTCTGCTGCTGGGAATATTTCTGCCAGTTGAAGTGTATTGTTTTAAGCAACATTTTCAATTAAAGTTCAACGACGCATGCGTGAACTTGTGAGACAACTCCTCATTGACTTTTTCATGGTCTCCTTTTCAGTTTTCCACTGCCCGACGACCGCTGACTTCCCATAGGAACGGGTGGGAAAGCCGTGGGAGTCTTTCAATTGTGTGAGAATTTTTGTGATATGGGAAATTCTAAAATTTGGAATCAGACACAATACAGATATGTATGTATGTGTGTGTATGTATGTCTTGCACGGAATTGTGTCGAAAAGTTTGGCTGGAGAGAAGAGCAAATGGAAGTGTGTATGCGCTGCTACGCGGTTCTTTTATACTATTCTTGAATAGTAATAATTTACATAAAAATATTACTAAAACAAGCAATTTTTTTTTGTTATTTGGAGGCATAAAATGTATTTAAGGCACCTTTCTGGTCTAGAATTTCGAAAAAATCGATTTTTTTTCATGATATGATAGTTTATACTTTTAATAATATACTTAAAAATTTTTATATTGAAATTTGTTTTAGTTTAGACGCTACAGTCCTTTAAAACGAGACCGGTTTACCCAGGTATAAGCGCTTTAACCGTGTTTTTCTCGAAACTATTGTTCCGAGTTGGCGTTGGCAATTTCTCAAAAACTTGTAGCTCTCGCGGGTAGCAGAATTATAATTTTACAATCAATTTTTCAATTTTGTTAAGAGCAAGAACATGAAAAATTTTTTTTTTGTTTTCCTAATAAACGGATAAAATATCTAGAAAAAAAAGTTAAATCTGTTACCCAACACTGCGACATGTCTCCTGATGAATAATCGACCGATTTTTTTTTTTCAGACGTACCTGAGCAGCCCAATCAGTTACGTCAGTGGCATGTGTTACGTCAGGGGAAGCAATTTTTTTATTATTGTCATTGAAAATTTTTTTTTTGTAAATAAAAAATAGATCTAATGAATAAAAACGATTTTCAATTGATACCGATTGTTTCGCTTCAATTTTCAACGCCTTCAATTCTCACGTCTCTAGACCAGGAACGTGCCTTAAGGGAATGCCCCTATCATCTAGAAGAAATTACCATTTTCACTTATACTGAAGAAGAGTAGCGTCCCCGTGGCCGAGTGTATTTGTGCTTGCAAAGGTGACAAGAAGTGCTGTATTTAATTCACAGCATTAGTAACGCAATGAACCCTAGAGGTTTAAGTGAGATCTTTTTACATATCAGCCAGCACTACCTAATCTAACCTAATCCGGCGCTGGTAGGCTAATTTATAGCCTTAGTTGGTGCCTAATTGGATTTGTTTAATTTTCACGAGGGTCATCCTAGGTGAGAATGATGGAAATGACTGTTCTTCTAATGGGTGCACTGGCTGTTCTTGAATGGCTTCGGGTTGTTCCTCTGCCCAAATACGGCAATTTTGTTTATTGACTAAGCCAAAAATTATTATTCATTAAGCCAAAATTAGGCCTTATGGCTGTACACCTTAAGTTTGCCTGAGCGCGCGATGAGGATGAGAGGCATCGCAATTTTTATCTGAAACGAAGAACACAAAACTTTTTTAAGTTTGATAAATTAATTACAGAGTGAGGCAACCCTTTTGTTTGAAAAAGTAGAAAATGGGAGTACTTATAAATATAATATATTTTGCTAGGAAGGTTAGTTAAATTTTTTTAAATTAACAAATCGGTACCCTCTCTCTTAAGCGGACAACTAATGGTGCTCACACTCACCAACGTAAACCTACGTCCGAATCTGGTAACACGATGAAACTAATGAGAGCCTCATGTAAATGAATTCTCACAACCGTTCGGGTCCGTGATATAGGAGGTGTCCGCTTATGGGAGGTGTCCCTTTATGAAAAAGTTCATAATATGTTATGAGCGGCTTTTTGGTTCAAGAGAAAAAAAATTTGAACAATTCTTAAGGATTTATGGTATGTACTGAAAAAAATGTCCGCTTATGGGAATTGAATGTCCGCTTAAGAGAGAAGATGTCCGTATATAAAAATCCTTTTTTTTTTGTATATTTATTTAGATTATTTAAAATTATAACTAAATATGCACTAGCTGCCATGACCAGCGGCATATAAAAAGATGTTTATTAATTTTTAGGTCAATCGGTTGAAATCTGTACAAGAAGTAATTGAAAAAAGCTCCATGCACTCGCCTTCTTCGAGACATCTTAAGATATTCCTAAGAAGATGTACCTCACTTTTTTCTTAATCTCAAAGGTCGAAAGATGAGTTTTACGAGGTGTGTAAGTTTTATGTTAAGTTAGGTTAGATTGTAATGGTTGC
Source organism: Anastrepha obliqua (assembly GCF_027943255.1). Classification (NCBI taxonomy): domain Eukaryota; kingdom Metazoa; phylum Arthropoda; class Insecta; order Diptera; family Tephritidae; genus Anastrepha; species Anastrepha obliqua. Next base: position 26,017,274 of record NC_072895.1, read on the forward strand.
CCAAAGAGTGGGCCAACTTGGATGAAAGAAGCTTGGTTCATCCTTTGTGATACCATTAGGTTAGGTTAGGTTGACCTGGCTGCCTGAAAGCCATCACATATACCTATTGATTATTAGTGTTACCAGATGAAGCTAGTCCCTCACGTTTCTTTGTAGTAGACATCTTGTAATACGTCTGCGTCTTTTGCGAATCTAAGTAAACTTTGGAGCTCTATCCCCGAGAGGCATTCTAGCTTCTCATATTGTAAAGCTCCTGAGCATTTTAATTTGGTTCTAGCTAACGCAGGGCAAGAACATAGAAGGTCTTTTAGGGTTTCGCGCTCTTCCAGTTCATTGCAAAATCTGCAGCTGATACCATTGCAAGAGGGAAAAACGAGGTGAAGGAAAAAACGACAGGACGAAAAGGAGAAGGATGGGGAGGGTTGAGTATTTGTGGACTAGGAACGGTAACTAATTTGCGGTTGCGTTAGCTGTTTTATGCTGCTGATGAAGTTCATAAGATATTTGATATCAAGACCTTCTATGTCAGCAGGCGCAGAAAAGAAATGAGAACCAAGATGCTTACATCTTAGTCCCGCGAGAGCGGGGCAGCTAAGGAGCAGGTGCTGAAATGATTCCACCTCATTCTCCATGCAGCTGACGTAAAAAGAACTCGAAGAAATTCCGAGTCTCACAGCATGTATACGTGAGGATGCTCACAAAATTTGAGAGCTGAGATTTTGTCATCCTCAGAATATCCCTCGAACGCCTCCGATCCAAACGTGGCCAGAAGCATTTCGCGACTTTACACGTTCGTGTACTTGCCCAGCGCTCGCTGAGTTGGTGCAAAGCCCAACGCGGGCACACCACCTCACGGGTACCTTGTCTGGTTAGCTCTTCGGCTTCGCAGTTTCCAGCAATGTCACTATGGCCAGGTACCCAGATTACCTTTATGTCGAATGACCAGTTCCGAGTACACCGTCACTGTCCCGAGGGTCTTTATTGCCGCTTGCCTATCGGAGTAAATATTTACCTTCTTAACAGTTATTACGCAAGTAAGTAGCCGGTCAGCTGCTTCTTTGATTGCGGCCACCTTTGCTTGGAACACACTGCAGTGATCCGGTAACTTGAATTTGATTTTGATGGGGAGCTCTGCAGAATACTCCTCTACCAAGCCTACCGTCCAGCTTCGAGCCATCCGTGAACAGGTTAACTAGGCCCTGTCTCCAGGTGTTGCCCCCGGTCCACTCCTCCCTTGATGGAATATGGGTGGAGAAACTTCCGCTTTGACTAAGCGAGGGCACACACTGATCCGTCGACGAGGGGATGAACTCAAAGTTTCTGAGAATGCTTGAGTTCCCATATGTGAGATTGAGCCTATAGCTCAAACCCCTCAGTCTGATTGAGGTACGTACAGCAGCAATTCTGCCTGCGATGTCTAAAACTACCACATTTAACATTACTTTAAGCGCTAGAGTAGGAGTAGTTCGAAGCGTCCCACTGATTCCAATGAGTGCAGACCTTTGAACTCTCTCCACCTTTTTAACCGATGCCATCCTCCCCAGTGAGTTCTACCAGACAACGACTTCATTAGCGACTTCAGAAGCATTACACACGTTCTCTACTAGGCACACCTCGTATGCCACTGAATGTGGTAAGTGTTTTAGACCAAAATGAAAAGGAGGAACCGACAACTGGATAATTTACACAATGATTTGATGTCTCTGTTCACAGCGTGGGAGCATTGAACACGAGACCAACAGAATGGAAGCCATGCATAAAACTTCTCGACTACGACAACTGCCTACGCGTTGCACAAATTTGATCTAAAATTTTTAAAATATGTAATACTGCGATAGATATTAAACCAGTTGGACACTGCGACCTACATGCAGACATAAAAATATTTAGCCTCTATAATACGCAAGTGCTTAAACAATTTGTAGCCTATTGGACAAATTCCAAAAATTATTGTAATTGGTTTTGCGCGATAGCAGCTATTAAATCAAATATTTGTGTACGACTAAAAGATAACAACAAATACATGTCAGATCACAAGTTCACGACAACAAAAGCAGCTTTGCATTGTTTATGACATCCGCTCGAGTCCCACTTTTACTTGGACACACTTTTTGTATCACCGCGCACACACATACCTGCATATGTCGACCGCCCACCGTTTATTAATCACTCAACTGCGCGTAAGTTATATATTATAAGTAACTTTCCCCTTTCGCTCTCGCTCTCTTCATTATCTAACTGGAATAATTATTATAGCTATGTAAGTTATATATTTAATTGTTGTAATTGTTGTAATAGTAAATGGGGAACTCTTTCTCTCTTCATTTTAAGTATAAATCTAACTGTTAAAATAAATTGAATAAGTATAGTTTTTAATGTTAAAAGTAGTCTTCAAAGTCACCTTGAAGAGTAAAGACAAATTCAAACTTGTGCTATTTTAATAAAGATAAATTAAATTATAATAAACTAAAAAATAAAACTTCAACAATTTATTTTATTTTCAAAAATAAATTTAACTCGTATGGCTGTGTGTGTGTGTGTGTGTGAGCACCAAATACCTACACAGTCATGTGTCTGCCCTTACGGACTTCATTTCCCCTGGCTAATACTAATTTGCCCGTGGAAAGTGATTCATGTCACACGTCGTTCTATACGTATGTGTGTGTGTGTGTGCGCTCGTTAAGTCTTAAAACGTTTAAGACTACTCATTGGCACTTTATAGATTTCCTGCGCTTCGTTGGAATGCCGTGAGCGAAGCAAATGAGCAATGGCTATGAAACGTAGATAAGGAAGTTCGAAAAAAAAACCAAAAACAACATGGAAAAACATGGAAAAAAGCTACGCCTTCGTGTAGGTGTCGTCGTCTTAATTTACGATCATCGCTCACGTATTTATCAAATCTTTGTTTCTGTATTTATTTTTATTGTTGCTGTGGATTAAAGTGGTTTTTATGATAGTTTTTAAGCCGGATATGCAAACAATTTCGTTGTAATATAATTACAAACAATAACTTTTGGATAAAAAGCAGATGAAACGCGATCATGGCAATAACTGACTAAAGTGATTCAGAAATATTTTCAATAAACTATTCTTTGGCACTAATTTGAAAGAAGTTCACCTTGCTAGGCTTTAATGTAGGTAAATAAAAGTAAGCGCATAGATAAAAACCCAGTAGGGAAAATCTGTATCAATCGAAGCTACCTGTGATGACTACGTCCGCTGATGCCGTAAGCTACTTTTTAAAATAATTAAGAGTGAAATTTTAGAAATCTAATAAAATATAAAATAAATAAATAAATAATTGGCGCTTAGACTTCTGGCGTTGGTGTTTGGCGGAGCTTCTCCTGCTATTTTTGGCGGTGGCGTCAAATGGATGGAAATCCACTTTTAAGCCTACTCGGCAGATATTTTTATGGGGAAGTTTTTCATGGCAGAAATATTCTCAGAGATTTGTCATTGCCTGCCGACGGAGCGACCGCTATTAGTTTCGTGTTTCAGGGCTTCAAACCAACGCACTCGCGAATGGTAGTCACGCACCAACCAATTCGGTTTCGGCGGCCGTCACGGCATCTAGCAACTCAAAATTAAATCATTTGCGGGTTGATGCAAGAAATCAAATGAAAATCAAACTTTGATGCCAGTTTATTGATGCTGGTTTTGCAGACAAGTTTATGAAAAACTAAAATAACTCAGCCAAATCTTCGCCGATTGAGACGAAGCATTACTTAGTTCTATGTTCGATTCCGCATCTTCTGTGCCAGTGTCCTGCTCTATCCAGACGTAGACTCGCCATTTTGGGTAGACAATCCTTTAATGAATTGGAAGATCTCGGCTCAGTTGGAATTAAAGATCGTACAAAATTTTTGAAAAGTACACATTGGTTTTAGGAGGGATAAGGGCTAGTTCCCTACGCGGCATCACAATAGGCCATGAGCCTGAGTGCGTCCCACAGTGGACAACCGCTTCAACGACATTGCTTGATAAAACTCCGAAAGTGATCTACCTATGTCTGGAGTAAATATCTAGAGCTGGTTGGTAGAGTAGATATACCATAGGGTTAATTTTAAAATTCATGAGAAACCCACACATTAGTGAAGTTAGTTTTTTACCGCCTTAAAAGCCTCGAAACTCACTTAAGAGGTTCCGGTGGTCTAGTGCGCGAAAATTTTGGGTACTTTCAGGATTTTTTTTACAATAAAAAAATGAAAAACGATATTTAAATTGTTTAGGCTTTTTTTTAATTTCTTTCATAAAAAGAAAAAATTCAAAAAAAAAAATTTATTTACTTAAATCTAATTTAAATTTTAAATAAAAGAAAAATTATTTTTTTTTGAATTTTAATAATTTAAAAAACGGCGCTTATATTAACCCTCCCGAAAAATTGGACCTGGACGGTGTTGTCCATTTTGGCTCTATTGATTTTTTAAGAGCTATAGGAAAGTTTTTCCGAAAAATACCCGTAAAATTCAGACAAATGCATGAAATTTTTATTTAAATCGATAGTACAGTCCATATACGGTCCGACTACGCTTCGAATGGTCCATCCGCTTAGTCCAATTTTAGCATACTCTTTCCAATGTTTCGGCCGGTATCTCACATATAAATGCTTTAATGTTGTCTTCCAATGCGTTAATTGAAGCAGGCTTGTCTGAATAGACATGAGCTTTAACATAGCCCCACAAAAAATAATCTAAAAGCGTTGTATCGCACGATCTGGGTGGCCAATTGACAGGTCCCGAACGTGAAATAAAATGTTCACCGAACTCCCTCTCAACAAATACATTGTCACAATTCACATTTACGTTACGATTCGCAGCATCTTTGAAGAAGTACGGTCCAATGATACCTCCAGCCCATAAACCGCACCAAACTGTGACCTTTTCTGGATACATTAGCAGCTCTTGCAATTCTTCTGGCAGATCTTCACTTCAAAATCGACAATTCTGCTTATTTACGTACCCATTGATCCAAAAATGAGCTTCGTCGCTGAACACAATTTTTCGATAAAAAATTGGATCTTCGGCCAACTTTCCAAGGGCCCAGTCACCAAAAATTCTGCGTTGCGATAGGTCGTTCGGCTTCAATTCTTGCACCAGCTGTATTGTGAAAGGCTTCACACCTAAATCCTTTCGCAACATTTTCCACGTTGTTGAGTAACAGAGGCTTAATTGCTGCGGACGGCGACGAATCGATAATTGATGGTCATCATTAACACTGGCCGATACAGCTGCGATATTTTCTTCAGTTCGCACTCTACGCAAGCGTGTTGGTGGTTTGATGTCCAATAATAAATAATAAATTTGGTTCTAAATTTAGTCACAATAGCTCGAATAGCCGCTTCAGTGGGTTGATTAAACTGACTATAAAATGGAAGAAGCGCGCGATAAAATATCTTAACAGAACACGCATTTTTATAATAAAAATCAATGATTTGCAAGCGTTGTTCGTTTGTAAGACGATTCATGGTTAGATTATAGGCCAAAATGAAGATGTTTGACAGTGAAACAAAACACGAAACGTGCGTCAGCTGTTTAAACCAACTGTTTAAAAAGATAATAGCTAAAAAATCACCCGTTATATATGTACTTCATACCGCAAAATAGTAACTAAAACAAAATAAAAGTAGAAAAAATAACGCAAAATAGTAACTATAAAAAAAAAATACCCTTTAATCTCGCCTAACCCTTTAATCTCTCTCTAGGGTGCGCTTGACATCCCGGAAAACCAAAGCGACCATATTCTGTGGATACCCACTTCCTTTGAAATTTTCAGGCGTTTTTCAGCGATAAAATGCTTTCATTGGAAAACTTGTGTAAATACGTAATTTCGTGGCATAACAAATAAATACTAAACGTAAGATTAGCAAAACCACCAGTTTCAGTAAGCGCACTGCTGTACATTTACATGTGTACTATAAATACGTATGTTCGTATGCATGTATGTATGTACGTACAATAAAATCAGCTGCTATCATAAAAAAGTCAATTTCCCATACCAATGCATATCTAAAACTGGCCCTTGACGCGTTGATCAACGATCGCGCACGCGCTCGTTTCTTTCTATTTTTATTTATTTTGCTTTGTTGTTTTTGTTCTTTTTACCCTATTACATATGGCAATAGTCGCTCGCTCTTCTTCTCTTGTATTGTTTTATTTTTTTTTTTACTTTCATAAGTATCATTCTGTATTATTGCTTCACAGACACTCTCTCACTCTCTTGTGTTTTGTTCGTATACTTCCGCCAAAACAAATTATGCGTTTGTTGATGATATCGATTGGCGGTGAGGTGGTGTGTGTTTGCGAGAATCCGGGAACACCGGATATTCGATTCTTCTATTACCGCTTGTTGCTGTCTACTGTTTTTAATACGGAGATATGCAAACACATACGCAGGCACGGCAGGCATGACGGTCAGTTTGTTTTCGTTCGTTGTTTGCCTGCCTTTTGTTTTGTTCGCCAGATTCGTTGCTGTGGTTTGGCGATCTCATGCATGCATACATACATACATACATATGTATGTTGATAGCGTTTGATTTGATTGTGTGTTGAGGTGTTAGGCGGAATTCACGTAATTATTTCCGATTGTTGTGGATTTTATTGTGGCTGGCGTTAGCGTTTGCGTTTTGCATTTGTTGCTGATTAGAATTTGAATTGAGCAGCGCGCTAGATCTACAGTGTGCACGAGTGGGTATAGTTCAAAGATAAAATTGCTAATATTCGTTTACATAAAAAATTAGTTTTATTTAGAGAAATGAGAAATAAAACAGGTTTTTGTTAAAAAAAAATTAAATAAAATAAAGCCAAAAAAAAAATAAAATTCACTATATTTAATTATTTGACTGTAATTCGAATACTTAAGTCACCAACTCACTTGAACGAACTCCTTGAGCGTATTCACGACACTCGGTTCTAATTTACCGAAATAACTTTTTCAGCATTTTCCTACTATATAACACTGTGCCACGATGCATAGAGTAAAGAGCTGCGGTCAACATCAGACTGTTAAGCGACTCTCATTTGGAAGGAATCTGCTGATTTTCTGACGCAATCGGGTTTATAACAGCGATTTGTTTACGAAAAAACTTGTGTTGGTGATATATGAAAAAAAAAAATCAAACCTCGTAATATATCATCCTTGAAACATCAACAACAAAGTTGGATAAAAAAAGATAAGAATTTGGTAAAGCAATTAGAAAGGCCAGTAGAATATTGGACCACCTGTCGATATGTCACTAAACGTCACAATATAATATAATTTTTGTTTTTTAATTTTTATGGCATAAAATTGTTTTTTTTTTTTTTTGCAATGGTTTTCGAAAGTTAACTTCGCTTGTTCCAAAACTATAAAGTCTATACAACATTAGAAAAATTAATGAACTAATAATGTAAGGTGGCGCAAAATTAATCATCCACATATGTTTTGCATTTGTACCTTTTCCTATTTTTTCCGTATATTACAGTTTTTTTAATTTGGTCTCAAGTGGATTTAAATTATATGGAAGAACTCGCAAACTTAATAGTGCATATTTTTGATCACTAATTTTCACCCGTACGGGTCAAACTGACCTTTATCTTTAAAAATTTGACAAATATTAAGTTTTTAACTCGACGGAGGGTTAAAATTTTCCACAAAAGTGTTTTCCGGAAATTTCCATTAGGGATTTTCTCTAACACTATGTACATATGTATATAAGAAACGAGATTCTTCAGCCTAGAAACCCGAATTACATACACCTATCCTGTGAAGTAAGATATTTTTGGTCTGTGGCCGCATAAATCAATTCCACCAGTCTGCTAGATGCCTTGACACCTAATTTGAAAAGCGAAAACTTTTAAGCTTCGAACAAGATTTATAAAAATTGGAAAAATGTTCGTAAAAATTTCAAACTTTTTTATAACTTTTCCCATATAAAAAAGTTCGTGCATGGAGAAAAAAATTATCAAAAATCAACGAGGCTTTTGAGGCACTTAAAACTTGCACTTTGTTATACTCAAATTTAATGGGCCATAAAACTGCGTATTCAATTTATTCCGACTGAAAAGTTTGAAATTTTTACGAAAATTTTTCGAATTTTTTTAAATTTTGTACAAAGTTTACAACTTTGATTAAACTACATTTCTATAAATAATTAATAAAAATTAAACACAAAAAGCTCATCAATCCTTTCTATTCTTATTAAAGCTGATGAGCAACATAAATAAACTTGTCGTTGTTGCTGCTTTTATTGTTGTAACATAAAATAAAAAAAAAATTCTCATACATTTTTGGCTAATGCTGCTGGAGTGACAGTCCTTGGCCGTGTATTAATCTGGGTCGTTCCGGTAACGTAGAACCGACAGTCGTTGGAACGGTAAACTTGTCACCCCTACTGCTGATGTCTGAGATGAGTTTAACCATAACATAAATAGTGAGTAAAGTTGCAATTAGTAGTGCCCTAGCCATTACGCCATAGCCGTAACCATAGCCATAGGCGCGGCATTACAGCATTCGTCGATTGTCCGTAACCATAAATAGCTGATATTGAATAAAAATTGTCATTAATTTGCATTTTGTCATAAAAACATGAGTAGTTGTAAACTAAGTCAATTATTTTTCACAAATATCAAAACTAATGTAAAGTATTTCACAGCTGCTTACGGTTACGGAGAAAAGCCAAAATTCAATAGATATACGGCTACGGTTATGATTATTCCATTTTGGTGCGGCTCCTCAAATCGTTTACAGTGATGCCCATATGTTTGATCAGAACAGCTGATTGCTAGCATAGCATACGGTTATGTCTACGCGTATGTCACCACTAATTGCAGCTGAAGATTGAAGGGCTGAAGTGAGGCAGATTCCAGAATTGTTTTTTTCAAGGCTTCAGTAATTTCCAGGCAGATCAACACTTTATTAACTCTTCGTATATCGGTTTTCCTAGCTTCCTCCTTCAAAAGCTGTTATACGTGGTGGCGCAAAATTAATCATTCAAATTCGTTTTTGAATAGCTTTCCCACTATTAGAATGGAAATATTTATTTTGATCTTCACGCACACCTTTGTGTGTGTGTTTGTGTGCTGCAGCTGCTCACTAGTATCAAAAATTGCAAAAATTATAAATCTTCCGATAGGGTGATTAATTTTGCGCCACCTTGTAGTTGCTAAGTTATATTATAGATAGACATTTTGTGGGTAGCATTTTCAAAAGTGTACACTGCACAAAAAGAGAGCTCTAATTTTTTTTTTTTTCTTTGTTGGCGTTCGAATATTACCGCATATTTAAAGGTGAGCAATTCATTGAATTGAAGTGAGAGGACATTGATTTGAATTGCCTCAATTATCCGTAGTCACTCACAGTGTTTCCTGTCATGCGGTTACTTTTGTGTGTTTGTAAATATGAAAAACAAAAAGAAAAAAAATAGAATACAAAGAGTATTATTATTATTATTCCACTACTGCATAGCTGCATCTCAAAACTGATACTACTCTACGCATTGTTGCTATTTACATATCAAGTTGCTCGGCTCTCTCTTCTATAGCAACAAATTGTGCAGAAGTGCCGTATATTCCAACTAATACAAAAACCATTTCGTTTACTCAACTTTTCGCTGGAATAAAATTAGAAATTCTAGACCGATATAAAAAATTGCTTTTAATAATAATAATAATTTCATAAAAAAAATTATATTCAAAAAAAATTCTTAACTCAAATATTTTTTTATTATTATTCTCTTTGCAGCCGCTCGAACCATCCACACACCATTCACACCGGAGCCCCTCCTTCACTGTAGTCACCATGCAAGTTGAATCGAGTTTCTTGAAATACGCTGGGCGTGTACCGCCGCTCGACCTCTCACAGGTCAGCGCCAATTGTCGCAATGAAAACGAGCTGCAGCATCTGTGGAGTAGCAAAGCCAACTCACCGTCAGTACTGAAACGCGCCGCCGCGCTAGCTCATCCATACTTGCAATCACCACATACACCCGCGCACAGTCCCAGTAGCAACAATAATGGCAACAACACCAGCACTAACAATAATCATTTCAACACAATCCTACCACAACACACCTCACTGCAACAGCTGGGCTCTGATGGTTTGCCATTGGATCCCCGTGATTGGACACGTGCAGACGTCTGGAAATGGCTAATCAATATGGCCGTGTCGGAAGGTCTGGAAGTGACGCCCGAACTGCCGCAGAAATTCCCCATGAACGGCAAGGCGCTGTGCCTGATGAGCCTCGATATGTATCTGTGTCGTGTACCGGTCGGCGGTAAAATGCTTTATCGTGATTTTCGAGTGCGATTAGCGCGTGCCATGGCGTTGCTATCCTAGACCATAGATTTATACGTACATACCAACACATATAAATATGTAGACATAAGTAGATAGTTAACTTTTTTTGTAAATAGCAAATGACTAAATATAGTAAATAGTGGAGTTAATGAATCAGAGCAACTGCGCTGGCAAAAAAGGGAATAAATCTAAATTGCTTTAAACAACAACAAAATACATTTGATGTAGACTTGCTAACGAATCAGCTTTTATGTTACAACAATTCAGCTACTCATCCATCAGACTAGTTGCTCTGATTCCTGAATATCACTAATATGTTTAGAAGTTCATAGATGCATTAATGCATTGATACATACAGTGGCGTGCAGCTAATTAGCAACGCGCTACATTGACCACTTTTCTTTTGTTTTTTTTTTTTTTAATTTTCATTCATTTTTTATAAAAATGTAGTTTATTCTATATTGTCAATATCTACACCCATATTTATTATAAAAAAATTCCAAAGTTTTGTGCAAAAATTCTAAAAGTTTCACAAACTTTTAACAAAATTTCAAATTTTTTAAATAATATAGAAAAAAAAATTAAGGTGCCTCGTTTTATAGTCCATTAAATTTGTGTACAATAAAGTGCAAATTATTCATGAAAATTAAAAACAATAAAAGAAATGTAGTCGAAAATATCGCGTTGCTAATTAGACGCACGCCACTGTATGTGCCTACATTTATAAGAAAGCTCTGGTAAACGAAAACGCATTAAGTTCGTATGTAAAATAAATCGTTTAAACAAATTCGCTGTCCTATTAGCTCCGTAAGCATTTAGAGATTAATTCCTAAGTTTAACTTAAAGATACTAAATAATTGTTTTGTATTTTATATACTTTATTGTTGTATGTAATGGATCCAAATTCATGGAGAAGTATTGTGAATTAGAAAATTTTAAATTTAGTCTAAAATAAACTATACAAATTTTAACTAAAAATAAAAATAAATACTTGTTCCACAAAAGTGTAAAAATCAAAACTATTTGTTATTGTTGTTCTATGCCACTTTAGATTCAAAAGTATGGCGCTATGAAAAGTATGGCGCCTGTATTTTGCACACTCTGAACAGTCACAAACAAGAAATAGATTATTCTACTCCTAGACTCACCTTCGACAAGCTCTTCAAGACGAGTATACTGTCAAGAAGGGAGCGGAAGACGCCAAGGCCATGGAGAAGGGGGTAATTAAATTTGTATACAGAAGGTTCCAAGCTAGACGATAAAGTTGGTTATGGAGTATTTTCGAAGGAATTAGGACTGGAACTATTCGTTGGACTACCAGACTACTGCAGCGTCTATCAGGCAGAGGTTCTAGCTATAAGAGAAGTGGCAAATGACCACCACGACCACGCTTACAGGACAATATCCAAAGTGGCTACCCTGGCCTGAAATCGACCCTGGGCTGTTGGCGTAGACATTCACTTTCACGTGACCCCAAAGAAAAAAGTCACAAGATATTAAATCACAAAATCTCGGTGGCCAATTGTGTTCACCTCTTTGAGAGATAACTCGGTCCGGAAACTTTTCCCGTAAAAGATCAATGGTTTCGTTGCTTGTGTGGCACATAACGCCATCTTGTTGAAAATAAACGTTGTTCTGATCAATACCATCCAATTCCGGCCATAAAAATTCGTTAATCATCACCTGTTATTGGAAAACTCTATATATTCTCGTATAGCCAGGCGGCCATTAAATCAATGGATGCGGCTATACTAAGATCAAAGGTTGCAATAAGACTGCATATTTGGGTTCCGGGGCACAGGGATGTTGAGGGAAACTGTAAAGCCGATGAGCTAGTTGTAGAGATGAGGGAGAGGAAGAAACAGTTGGGCACCTCCTTTGCAATTGTCCAGCCTTAGGTAAAATCAGAGCAGGTTGTCTAGGCAAACACTTTTTCAATTCTCCTACAGAACTGTCTAGTGTGGGGATTATACCAAATCTGCCCTTCATAAGAGCCTCAAAATGGTTTCATGTAGATAAATAAGCAAGGCTCCCGTGTCGCACAGTGGTATCTCAACGGACCTGTGAGGTCTAAGTGAGTTGGTCATATGGACCGACTGCTACCATAACCTAACCTAACCTTCTATGCCAATTCTATGGTTGGTGAGTTTTTAACTTCATTCAATTAGGCCATTTGGATTATTGGTATTCTTGTAGACGGAGCTGTAAGTAGCACTCTAGGAATTACGTTAACTTGCAAGCCTTTTGCTTACTCAACTTTGCGAAAATTTGAAGAAATTCGTGAATTTTATCTTTTTCAGCGACTAAGCTAAAATTGCCAATTGCTAACCAAGACGGCCGTAATAAATATGTTTTTGATGGCGCCATCTTTTTAAAGAGTAATGCATTAGAAGTTACATCCCCAGCTGACTTCCAGTGAAAGCTTGGTGGCATTCGGCACTGTGGAGCCGTAGTTATTGCGTCTAAAGTGTCAGTATGTTTGTGTCATAGGTAAAAAAATGAGTTTCGAACAAAGAGCTAATATCAAATTTCATTTTAAAATCAGTAAAACGTTTAGCGAAACATTTGAATTAAAGAAAAAAGTCTATGGCGATGATTGTCTGTCTCGTGCCAGAGTTCATGAGTGGTTTACACATTCCAGAGCTAGTTGTGACGACATGACAATGCACATACAGGCCGCCCAGAATCAGTAATCACCGAAAACTCCATCAAAATTGTTTGTAAATTTATCAAAAATGAACCGAAATCATCGTTGGAGTTAATGGAATCGAAGTTGAATATTTCCAAAACATCGATTTATGGCATTTGGACTGACAATTTTGGCTTAAAAACTGATCATTAGGTCTATTCACGTTTCATTCCGCTCAAGTTAACTGAGGACCAAAAATTGCGCCAAATTCAACAATCAAACGACCTCATTAAAGAGGCGAGAAAATACGAGAACTTCTTTTACAACATTGCAACTGGTGATGAAACGCGGTGTCTCCCACATGAACCTGAAACTAAGCTTCCCAGTGCCGAATAGAAGGCCCCCGACGAGCCACCACTCAAACAATCGCGTTTGGAGAAGTCAAAAATCAAGTCGCTGCTCACTTACTTTTTGCATTGCAAGGGAATTGTCCACAAGGAATTCATGTCAGCGGGCCAAACCGTCAATACAATTTTCTATCTTGGCGTTTTGCAGCGTTTGTTGCATCGCATTCGTCGAGTTTGCCCTGAATATCGCGAAGGAGGAAGCTGGCGCTTCTTGCATGATAATGCAACATCTCATCGATCCACTCTTGTGAGTGATTCCTTGACTAAAAATCGCGTTTTAACCATCAATCACTCACCGTATTCGCCTGAATTGGTTCCCTGTGACTTCTACTTATTCGGAAAATTGCATTTGGTCATGAAAGGAAAACTTTTTGCGTCCGTAGAGGTAATCTAAAAGGCCAGAAGGACATTCCCGTCAATGATCTGAAACACTCTTTCGAAAAGCTTTTAGATCGCCCAAAACAGTGAATCGAGGTCAGAGGCGACTATTTTGAATAAATAAACTTGAAGTTATCGGAACAAAGCTCCTGTCGTTTCTATTTTAGCTCAGTCCTGTTTATTTTGGACTTCACCTTGTAGGAATTGTATTTTTTCATTGATGGAAAGAATTGTCAGTTACGCTCAATGGAACTCGGTACAGTATCATGTTGGAAAGCAGGATTTTCTGGCCAAAATTAGATGGTTTTCTTTAGCTCTCCACTCCACTCTTAACAAGCAAAATTTGAGTATAATTTATGAGTAGACAATGCGTACGAACAAAAGCAAAATAGCGGTACTTTTTTCTGCGAATTTATTCTCGCCGTATGCATTGTCAAATTTGCCACAGAATTTATGGCAAGGCTAAGTATATACTCGTACATACATAACAGCTCTCTCTGGTGCTAAATTCACAATATCTTATTGAGAAACTTAAGGTGTCCCGGTGGTCTTGAGCTCGAAAATTTAGGGTATTTTCAGGAGTTTTTTTTTATAATAAAAAAATTAAAAACGATATTTAAATTTTTTAGGCTTTTTATTTAACTTCTTTTACAAAACAAAAAAAAAAATTTTACTTAAATCTAATTTAAATTTTAAATAAAAGAAAACACTTTTTTTTACAATAATTTTAATAATTAAAAAAAACGGCACTGAAATTAACCCTGCCGAAAAATTGGACCTGAACGGTGTTGTCCATTTTGGCTCTGCTATTTATCTGAAACATAAAAACCAAAAAAATTATTAATCAGTGACTGTAACTATGTCTGTACTAGAATAAAAAAAAAAAATTTGACACTCTAAAATTCATGGTTTTTTCAGTTTTTTTTATTAAAAAATACGAAATAAGTGAAATAATAATATGATTCTAGTACGGGCCATACCCATTGATGTTGTGAACATATTCAAATTTCAAACGATTCGGTTGAAAAGCTTTTTTTTGTCAACATCAGACCGAAAAAAGTCGTTTCGAGATAAATGAGTTTAAAGTTTGAGGTACAGGGCTGTAGAAGCTATAAATTGATCATTTCCGCATGCACATTTCACAATATATTCTTAAATTACTATACTTTCGAAAGATCGAAAAAACAAAAAATTGATTTTTTGAAATTTCTTAAGTGGTTAGGAGTAGTCAGAGGTCCGAAAAAATGATAATTTCAAATCATTTTTTTTTTGCTCGTCAATTGCTTTATTTTACAAAAATAAAAACATAGCATTAATACATCATGTTTTGACTTGACTTTAGCAAAATTTCAAAAAAAAAAACAAAAAATAATAAAATTAATAATTGTAAAAGTTATCGCTGTTTGCGGTGATCATCACAAGTCCCTGAAGATTAATTTAAAATCAATCGGACAAGAGAAATTACTTTTATTAATTGTTAAAAAAAAATCGAAATTAAAAAAAAAAACCTTCGATCAGGCACGAATTTTCTATGTTTTTCACAATTCGAATCTATATATTAAAGGTGGTGTTGGTAAATCAGCTGAGTTGTTTTGTTTTATTCCTTCGATGTGTCTATGTGGCTATCAGCTCAGAATGAAACAAGGCGAATTCATTATCTGGTTCCTCAATAGTGCAACCACCTTTAATGAATGCGCCTTGGTTTTTCAAAAGCAGTATAAAATTTATTGAAATCTATCAAGCGGTTTTTAAGTTACACGATCACGAGTTCGAAAAACATAGTTTTGAGAAAAACGCATTTAAAGTTTTGCGAACGCTCCGGAGCGCCCTCTTGTTAATTGTTGAATAACTCGAAAAGTATTTGTCGGATTCACTTCAAATTTTTACACAATATTTTTAAGATATTATTCTTTGAGAAAATTAAAAACCAATCAATTTTTTGGAATTTCTTGACCACCAGGTCCCCTTAATGGCATTACAATTTTCTACCGGCCGTTTTTTAAAGTGTTTGAAGCAATTAATTAAATCATAAGCATTCGAAATAAAGCGAAGTTATTCGTACTTTGTTTGACTTTAACGGCAGTGCAATAAAAGAAAGTTGTCTTACGCTTTGTTGCTACAAATTTTGAATTTCTACGAAAACTCACATCTTAACAACTTTCTCCTAATAATCGTATTTAATAAACCGTTGAAGTTTTTCAATTAACAAAATTTATGTACTACAAACAGACGTGCGTATGTATGTGTCTAAGTAAATACTATGAGCAGCTAATCAATGAATCACTCGCGATGCTCACACTTGTCCACACGCAGTCCATATATGCACATACATACATAAGCAGTGTGTGTGTGTGTGTGAAGAGACCCGCAGTGCGCCGTGCTCCGTAAATTAAAAACTTTCAACTAGCATTCCCCAGTTGAGTAGTTATTCGAAGTGGAGGGAGGAGAAACAATGATTTATTATAAACAGAAAATACTTCATATGCGAATGGAGACGAGCACACAGGTATGAATATATGAATGTATGTGCGTATGTGTATTTATGATGTTTCCATAGCTCACAGAGTTCATTTCGATGCAATTCAGAGGAGAGATTTATTTAGATTTCTTTTTATCCGCAAGTAGAGTTTCAGTTCAAATGCTGCAAGTGCACGTAAACATTCATTCTTCTTCTACAAGGAAAGCCAGTTCCTCCATAATTAACACTTCATTAGTTGTTCGAGCTCAAATCGGCGCACTGGCACCATGAAAACGCGCAATAAACAATAAAGAATGAAAAAAGTGCAATAAACTTAAAAAAATGCAGGCACACACATGCATACCTAAAGAAATTTACACGTTTGAATGTGCATTTTTTCACACCTTAGCAGGTTTGCCTGCCTGCCTGCCTGCCCGTTGGATGCGTGCGGAAGGCACTCGCGCTGCTAGCGGTAACCGATCGTGCGGTAGTGCCAAGTTTGTTCAACATGCAACGCCAAAACTGATGAGCTGCGCTCGTACGCGTACACTTTGATCACCACGTGAACAGCTTTGTGGCATATGCAACTTAACTCTCAACGCGTTGCACATCCGACGGCTATAAAATCAATGAGGGCCTAGGCGGCGGTGCGACAGCGCATAGACCGCCCTCCCCCCACGCTGGATGCTCCATTTGGAATAGCGGCAAACGTAGCGAATCAATCAAAAACGTAACACCAAAAACGCGTAGAAGTACCGAAGGCGCGTAGATCGAGTAGCGCGTGCATGAAGCGTGCATACTGTCCGGCATCCATCCGGCCGGGCATACAGGCAAATGTTCATTTGTAAATACATGCATACATATGTGTGTATGTATGTGCGCACTTGATCATTGCAAAAAAACAAACAATAAAGCAAAAAGAGCGCAATTTGATATGCAAAGTCCAAAGGCATAACAATCTATGGAAATGCTATTAGTATGTGTGTATATATGTATGTATGTATGCAGGCATGTGCAAGTATGTAAGCAAAAAAAAACACAAAACAATAGTCATAATAAAAGGTAATCCACGTTGCCCAGTCGGCGTCTGAACAGGGCAATTGCTGCCGGTCACATTTGCATTTCCTGTATTGTAGCGCCTAAGAATATACAGTGCACTCGCGGTAACTCGAATAGCCGCTAAGTCGAACGACGTGCTAACTCGAACACATTTTTTTCCCTATTGACTAGTTTGTAACTCGAACAATATTAAAGCGCTATAACTCGAACAAAAAAACAAATTTATTTGTACACACATTCTTTTCAAACATGTACATTTTGTACATACATACATACGTAATAGTATATGTATATAAATTATATGTATACTAGTGTATAATATCCCGTTAGTTTTCTGGGAACAACATCTTGCATTGACCAAATTGCTTTAAATTTGTCATTTGTAGTGTAACAGTGCACGTGAGTAATGGATCGTAAAAGGTTGAAGTGTTTAACATTAAAAGAGAGGGCTGAAGTCCTTAACAAAATTAAACGTGGACGTAGTGTTACTTCTCTAGCGAAGGAATATGGGGTAGCCAAGTCCACCATAAGTCTTATAAAAAAGAAAGACAAGGCAATTTTAAAAGCAGTAAACAACACGATTTTGGGTCCTGGGAAGAGGAGAACTTTAAAAGCTTCTGAGTTTCCTAAAATGAAAGCCGCTTTATACAAATGGTTTTTGTCCCAAAGAAAAAAGAATTACCCAATAAGTGGACTCATCTTGAAAGAACATAACATGAAAAACATAATTTACAGGTCGAATTTACGCTTTATGATGTTAACAAATGGAATGATGGTGCCGAATTTACCGACACAGAAGTAATAATTGAAACTAGTGATTCTGAGTCTGAGTTTAACAACACAACTGAGACATGTGAGCGGATATCATCTGAGGAGGCAGTTAGCTCTATCAATAAGGTAATTCAGTGGGCCACAACTGAACAAGTAAGCCCCGCAAAGGTTAACACTCTTCAACATTGCTGCAGGCAAGAAAAGACAAACACACATTACAACTTTCTTTTCGGCCTAACTTTTCTGTTAAAGCTGACTTTTTTTGTGTAACTGACACAAAGACTGCCAAATATTTGATGAAAAATATTGAAACGAATTAATTATTTTAAACATATTCATGTTCATATCCATATATAAATAAATAAATAAATTTAATTGAAAAAAATCGATATCGATGACTGTTTTTTTAACATAGCACACTCAATTGATAAGTCGAACAAATTCGATAAATCGAACAGCGCCTGTTTTAATTAGTTCGAGCTATCGCGAGTGCACTGTACTTACGAGTCCATATACACATATGTAAATACATATTAGGGTGTGCCAACTTGACAAGACTAAATTATTTTCAAGGATGTTCAACGTCTACCCTATAGTGGGATTGAAAAGTTATAACAATCCCATTATGAAACTTGCAGAGATTACTAAGCAAAGGTTAAGCGCCTATTAACCCTCAAATGCTTGATTTTTGTAAAGGGTGGTTAAGTTTCAAGGGCCGGTGTTGATTTTGAATCAAATACAATTTTTTTAGGAAATTATTGTCATTTCTCTTTATTATGATAATATTGGTATAGCTCAATTACGTGTGGAATAAAACATCGGCCAAATGGCTGCCGCGGTCGCGGCGGCACACTTCCATCCGATGGTCCAAATTTTGGATAACACAGAGGCATAATTGAGGTTCTATGCCGTTAATGTGCCGAATTATCTCATCCTTTAGCTCTTGCATTGCTGCTAACTTATGGACGTACACCTTTTCTTTCAAATAACCCCAAAGAAAGAAGTCCAACGGTGTCAAATCACATGTTCTGGAAGTCCAATTGACATCGCCGCGACGTGAGACTATTCGGCCAAAAATTTTTCACGCAAAAGAGCCATTGTTTCGTTAGCTGTGTGACAAGTGGCACCGTCCTGTTGAAACCACATATCGTCCACATCCATATCTTCCAATTCGGGCCATAAAAAGTTCGTTATCATCTCACGATAGCGAACACTATTCACAGTAACTGCCTGACCGGCCTCATTTTGGAAAAAGTACGGCCCAATGATGCCGCCGGCACATAAACCGCACCAAACAGTCACTCTTTGTGGGTGCATTCGCTTTTCGGCAATCACTCTTGGATTATCATTCGCCCAAATGCGGCAATCCTGCTTATTGACGAATCCACTGAGGTGAAATTGCCTCATCACGAATCACGAAGTGCGCGATATGCATTTTGATTTGAACGCCCGTTTCCATAATAAGCCTGAACAACTTTAACCCGTTGCTTGATTATCTTTCCATGGTTCAAATTGAGTTAATCTGAAATTGAAAAATGTCAAATGAAATGCAAAAAAAAACATGACGTTTAGGTGTGGTTTCCATTCAACATCGGCCCTTAAAATTTAACCACCTTTTATTATGCCGCAGAGCCTTTGGTAAAACTTGGGGTCTGAAACCTGCTGTGGTCCTATGGATATACTCGTACACAGGACTTATCAGACCAATCATCACTTACGCCTCTGCGGTCTGATGGCGACGTAGCATGGTTAAGTCCACAATCCGGGAACTATACAGGCTGCAAAGAAGTATATGTTTATGCATTGCGGGTTCCATGAGTACAACCTCCGGCGATGCTCTAAATGCTATGCTTGATTTGCTCCCCTTGGATCTTAAGATACAACAGGAAGCAGTAAAAGCACTCCATAAATATGGTTTCTGGCACGAAGGCGGAACTTCGGGACACAGAGAAATCTTTAAGTGGCTAACTGAGCCGTATCCACCCATAGTTTCATTTGGAAGGAAATTTGGTGTCAGATCAATCAAGAATGCATTCAGGGAGGTTTGATGGATATTTTCTTTACCGATGGTTCCAAGAATGAAATAGCATCTGAAGCAGGATGGTACTTAAACGATAGTTATGAGTAGCACTATGCTATGGGGGAAATGGCAACTGTTTTCCAAACGGGTAATTTTTGCCATCCTAAAAGTAGCCGAATGGATAATCGAGAGGAGATGGAGCGGGACACAGATTGTAGTTGACAGTGACCGTCAGGCTACACTGAAGGCCGTGGAGAACGCGAAGCAAACCTCGAAGATTGTTCTAGAAAGTAAGAAGAAGCTTAATTCTGTCGCAAGACAAAACAGGCTTGTACTTATATGGGTTCCAAGACACTCCGCTGTTCAAAGAAACGAGATTGGCGATGAATTGGCCAACCGTGGGTCAGCGGTTCCTCCACAGGGACCAGAGACAACAATCGGAATCAGTTCCGCAGGAATCATTAATTGGATCTGTGATTGTGTAGGCAATTTATATAAAGAGCGACGGTCCTATCTAGAACGCTGCAGAACTGCAAAGTGTTTTGTGACAAGTCCGAACAGAAAACTTTCTACTAAAACTTGGAAGGAAAGGCGTTCGGTTGATGATCGGTATTGTTAGGGGGCACAACCCATGTGGTCAGCATGTGACCACCATTGGAATCATTGAGAAGCCGATTTGCCTGTCTTGCTTGGAGGAGGCGGATAGCACTGAGCACTTTATCTGTGAGTTTCCTGCCTTTGCTACAGCAAGACTACAAGTTTTGAGTTCCGTTTTCGTGAGAATGAGTAATATTCGTTCTCTAAAACTGGAGGATATTTACAGATTTGCCAAAGAATCTTAAAAGTTCTCACAGGGTTAACTACCTCTATCTCTGTCTCTATTCTTTCCTATCTCTTTCTCTCCTACTTTTCTCCTTTCCTCCTTGACAGTCTACCCTCTTTTCAGATCTCTAAATGCAATGGGCGTTTTAGCCTGAGTGTTTTAGGAGCCACCAAATCTGTTGGTGCTCCTTGGCTCGACCAATTTAAACTCAAATTTCAATTTCTATTATGCTCAAGAAATCGCTTTAGACTGAATGATTTGTTTTAGACGAAACGTTTTTTGGTAAAAATGAACGAATTTGAATTCCTTTTTTTAGATATTAGACTCTTACTTTACCTTGTACTAGAAAAAACCGTCACAGGGTTGAAAGCTGAATTCTTCTGAGACGTGACGAATTGATGATATGCAACAGCGATCTAGCCAATGGATTTGGGTGGCGTCTCAGCCTTTGGTAGTAGTTTTGTTGGATTACTGCTATTTCTGCTGCCACGAATGGAACATTTAGGTCTCATTGGTTATGCCATTCGGAATTCACAGAGAGAACGTTGGTTCGAATCTCGGTGAAAACACCAAAATTAAGAAAATCATTTGTCTAATAGCGGTCGCCCCTCGGCAGGCAATGGCAAGCCTCCGAGTGCCATACTCCGTCGAACGCTTGAGCTACATCAAGAAATATGGCTGTGCAATATTCTCGTCGTTCAAAAGCATTCCTTATTTTGGAGCTGATGCGATTGACTTGCTCAATTGTGCTGTGTTTCTCACGAAAAACGAGATGATGAGCTCGAACAATGTTGTTTGGCTGCAGATGCGGCAGCAGTTTTCGTTTTAGCAACTTTTCAAATAGTTTGGAGAGAGATGGCAGCAGACTTATAGGTCTGTATGAAGCTGCCTTGGCTTTATTTTTTCCTGGCTTCGGGATAATTATAATGGTCGATTTTTTCCATTGAGAAGGCAAGTGAGCAACTTGAAGAATAGCGTTAGAAAGCACACTGAGAAATCTAACAGCACTAACAGTGGAGCCTCTACTAACATTTTAGGAGATATTTGATCATACCCAGGTGTTTTTTATGATTCATCTCGCTCTCAATTACACAGGCCGACAAAATTTAACCAACATTCAGACCCAGAAACCAGACTATATATGACTATATGACTAAACTCACTGTCTCCGGGGTTAAGTGGGTTAGCCAGCTTGCGGTATGGTAGGGGTGGTTTCTAGCGGTTAGGGCTGTGTGTGACTCGGTACCCAAAGGTTAGATAGTGTAGGGGTGTGGTGAGTCAGCACACTTATGGTGTGAGACAAAATTTTAAGAAAAATAAGACTCAATTCACGAAAATTAGTAATCGACTATATCATGTCTATGTTATCTCAAACGATTTTCAGGTGTAGGAAAATTTAGAAACATGAAAATTTCAAAATGCGATATCTCAACGAAAAAAAATGATATTTGAGCAAACTCAACGCCATTTGAAAAAAGAAGTCTTGTGTTTAAAGATGTCATCCTTTAATTTTGGTGAAAGAAAACATCTGCAAGGCTACATAACCTCAAATATGGGCAAAAACGGTGTTTTTTACACTTTTAGGTTAGGATATCTCGAAAACCAGAGCTGATAGAGCAATTCTGAGGCCAGATTTGGATTCAGCGCATCATAAACATTCGGAAATATATAGTCCGGTTTCTGGGTCTGAGATGCTGTCGGCCTGTGTTATTGACTTTAGCTCATGCGGAGAAGTTTTAATTGCATTGTTACTATATTCAAGTGGTGATGGAGACTCACTACCCAATTTCGCCAAATCAGTTTGAGTTGCAATTCAATCCCATTAGTTGGTGGGTTGGGTTGAAACACTATCCTCAAATGCTCAAATGAGCTTGGCATCCGGCCACGCTTATCCATTCCATCATCTTTAGATATTTTAAAAGTGTTTGCAAACGCAAATTTTTCCACCGGAGCGGATATACACATTTTCTTTGAGCTCCTTATAATTTCTTTGGCGTCTTCTTTTTATATTACACCGTTGAACAGCTTTTACGAGAAATACATTTTGCTTGTTAAAATCTGCCAGCTTCCAGAAAATATATAATTTATCATAAATATATGATTTAAATAATATATTTTTTGAACTTTTGCTGCTTTGACCAAGCGAGAAATTTTAATATTTCCGATATTCAATAAAACCTTCTCCCTCCAGCGGAGCTCCTCTCCCTAATGCACATACATACATACATACATACATACATACCTGCAATAGGATTATAGGTATAATATATTCCAATAAAAACTGTATGATCTTCGTATGCGAGCGTATATAACGGTAAAGCGAATTAATGCAAAATTGAAAAAAGTGGAATGCAAAGTGCCACTTGTGTCCATATGCATGAGTATCAGCGTCGCACATACGTGCAAACCTTTGCAAATAATTTCATATGCACACACACACATACATATGTACGTGCACGAGTACAAACCATTCACCTCTTGTGGATGCTAGCGGAAAGCATTTCCAATATCAGGCAAACAACGAAACATCCGAGTTTAACAAATTGCTTTGAATGGGTGACCCGATTCTTGATCATAGTTCAAGAGATTCCATTTCCTGAAAGAAATTCTTTGTTTGCAATTACAAATACACGGGCTTGAAGTATCTTTTACACTTGTACACATTCGAGAATGTTGGTCATAGTATTACTTTAGGCAGCCAAAGGGGCTACCAGCAACTCATCACATTTTACTACCGCTACACTCGACTTTAGACTGGAGTAATATTAAGGTAAAGAGAATACAACTGCACTTTACACTGACGGATCCAAAATGGACTCGAGACTTTCAAGTCTTTCGCCTGGGGATTTGGAATAGTATCTTTCAAGCAGAAGGTGCCGGGATAAAGGAAGTTTGCAGGATAATTAAAAACCTTAAATAACAACTATCGGAAGTATGCAATTTTTCAGAGAGTCCAACAGCCACGTCACGTGTCACGTGTAAGTGAAATTAAGGACTTGGGCGCCGTATTATTCGTGCCAAGCTGCTAGAATTGAACGAATGCAAGAAGTATTCTTACATTTCACGTTGCATAATTTACGCTTTTTGGATTCTATCGCTACATATGAAGCGCGACGCTTATTGATGAACTTAAAATCATTCCAAAGCAGGAGAATAATCCTATCTTAATCTTTCATTTTCGACTTAATCCGTTGTGCTGTTGACTGTCCAGTGCTTCTTGAGAGGATTTTCTTTAATATTCCGGCCAGAGTTCTGCGTAGGTCGGAGTTCTTCTATGTTTCCCTTTCAAAATCCCTTTATGCTCAGAATGATCCTATTACTAGAACCTTAATTGAGTTTAATAAAATCCCTAAATTGGTTGGGATAGATTTTTCATTTTCAAAAGATCACATTAAAATCTTTGAATATTTATTATAAATATAATAGTTTAATTGTACTTTCTTTTTTTATTGCCTATTAACCTTAAAATATGTCCACTTAGCTTTTAAGAATCTACTATATTCATTGGCTTAATAAATAAATAAATAAATCAACTTAGCCATATTTTTCAAATTATTCGAATGCTAAATCTTAAATATCTCTATCTTCTTCTTCTTTATATATAAAAATGAAAGTTTGTCTGTATGTCATCGATGAACTCAAAGACTACTGGACCGATTATTATAAAAGTTGGTATATAAAGGTTGGCAAAAAAGTCTTGCGGTATTTTTATTGAATTTTCAATTGTTCATAAAATTGGTTATAATAATGCGATTTAAGTCAAATATGCGCCGTTTTGTTCGATGACGAGTTCCCAACGAGATGCCAACTTCATAATGCCCCTCTTATAGAAGCTCGCTTCCCTATTGCCAAAAAACTCGGAGAGCCAATTTTCACAGGACTCTCTTGTGGACAACATCCGACTACCAAGCTCATTCGCCATGGACAGAAATAGGTGGATGCAAAAGAACCTCCCATCCGAGCTCCCGGAGCTTCTGGCGCGTCACCAAAGATGTGTGTGGCCTGGCGTTGTCCTGATGGAAGACAATTCGGCCTCTGTTGATCAAAGATGGCCTCTTCTGCATGAGTGCTGCATTCAAGCGGTCCAGTTGTTGGCAGTACAGGTCCGAATTGAGCGTTTGGCCATAGGGGAGCAGCTCATAGTGGATGATTCCCTGTCAATCCCACCAAACACACAGAAGAACCTTCCTGGCCGTCAATCCAGGCTTGGCCACCGTCTGGGCAGCTTCACCGCTTTTCGACCACGACCGTTTGCGCTTCACGTTGTCGTAAGTGACCCACTTTTCATCGCCAGTCACCATCCGCTTCAAAAACGGGTCGATTTTGTTGCGATTCAGAAGCAATTCGCATGCATCCATACGGGCAAAAATGTTGTTTTGCGTCAAGTCGTGTGGCACCCATACATCGAGCTTCTTTTTGAATCCAAGCTTCTTGGAATGGTTTATAACGGTTTGATGACTCATGCCCAGCTCTTGGCCGATGCTACGGTTGCTACTATGCCGGTCTCTTTCGATCAATTCAGCGATTTTATCGCAATTTTTGACGACAGGCCTTCCGGACCGTGGCGCATCTTCGATCACCTCTGTACCAGAACGAAAACGTTGAAACCATCGTTGTGTGGTGGAAATGGAAACTGTATCGGGTCCATAAACTGCACAAATTTTATTGGCAGCATGAGATATATTTTTGCCTTTACCGTAGTAGTACTGTAAAATATGCCGTATTTTCTCTTTATTTTGCTCCATGTTTGCGACGCTATAACTCACGAACGGCTAAAAGCAAACAACAATTAATCAAACACGTGTTAGCACGTGAAAAGAGCTTTCCAAAAAGCTCTAGCGTGAACCGATGCGACGAATACAACTAGAACTACGCGCTTGCAAAGACAAGCTTGCGGAAATACCGCAAGACTTTTTTGCCAACCTTTATGTATTTTTCTACGGAGAAGGTTTTTAGAATATGCTCATTGATGCCACTTGCCACCAGGTGGTGCTGAAGAGTAGCAACTTTTGCCCCGTTCGACCAATTGTCATAAAAATTAGTATGACTATGTATTTTTACACAGAGGAAACGAATATGACATGTTCATAGATGTAACATAGATTTTGGTTGAAGACATATGTTTGACAATCGCTATTAAGGCACTGGTGCAACTGCGAATGCCTGCTTCAAACCGATCTGCAAACAACCTTTTCGATCGTGATTTGCAACGAGAAACACACAATGATTCTGACGACCTGGGTACATTCGTTAGAACAAATCTTACGCAGTTGATTCCGGAACAACGCATTGCGTTTGACAGAATTATGCGTACAATCACAGCACAAAGCGGGGGACTGTTTTTCATAGATGCGCCCGGTGGTACAGGCAAGACTTTTCTTCTTTCACTAATTTTGGCAACCATACGATCACAAAATAATATCGCACTGGCTATTGCATCATCTGGAATTGCGGCAACTCGTTTTTGGATGGTGGCCGAATAGAGCATTCAGCATTGAATCTGCCGTTGAATTTGCAAAACACTGAAGCACCAACATGCAACATCAGCAAAACTTCTGGAATGGGAAAAGTACTCCAAACGTGTCAAATTATCATATGGGACGAATGTAAAATGTCTCACAAGAAAGCAATGGAAGCGATTGATCGTACACTGCGAGATTTGAGAGGAAACAGACGGATCTTCGGTGGTGCACTCATTTTATTGTCTGGTGTTTTTCGACAAACACTGCCCATTATACCACGTTCAAAAACTGCTGATGAACTTAATGCATGTCTTAAATCATCAGTTCTATGTCGTCATTTACAGAAATTGACTTTGCAAACTAATATGAGTGTACAACTACAACGGAATGCATCGACTGGAAATTTTGCAAAACAATTATTGGATATTAAAAATGGGCGAATGGTGAATGGTGCATTGATGAATCTACACAATGTATCAGCCTGCCAGCAAACTTCTATAAGATCACAGAAAGCATCGACGAATTGATGCAAAAAGTTTTCCCAAACATTGAACAAAACTACAAAAACCCTCAGTGGCTTAGTACGCGTGCTATATTAGCAGCCAAAAACATCGATGTCAATACCGTCAACTTCACCATTCAGCATGGAATACGAGGGGTGCCTTTTATATGTCGGGATTTGGCAACCCTGGTGTTGCAATCTGGCAACTGACAGCTGTATCGCAAAGTTTCACATTTTTTGGCTTTTACGTACTCAGAACGTTTTGAAGTACCAGCGCTATTTGTGTTGTTTACAGTAACGTAAAAGATTCATCTCGGTCCAAAAATGGAATTAAATCGTGAACATTTTCGTGCGATTATTTTTTACAACTTTCGACGTGGATTAACTCAGCAACATTGCATGGATGAACTCAATTAATTTTTTGGCGATGAAGCTCCATCAAGGACCAGTGTTTATCGATGGTATGGTGAATTCAATCGTGGTCGTAGTTCACTCCAAGACGGATTTCGTGAAGGTCGTCAAAAATCAGTTGTTGTTCCGAAAACCATTGATGCTGTGCGCGAACTGATATTGCAAGATCGTCATGTGACCTATCGTGAGATTGAGACAATCTTAGGCATTAGTGGGACCAGCATACATTCAATATTGCATAAACATTTGACTGTCAAAAAAAATTGTTCGCGTTGGATCCCACACAATTTGTCAATCGGTCAAAAAAAGGCTTGGGTTTTTTGGTCGAAGGAAATGCTCAAAAAATACGATCGCGGGGCTTCGAAACACGTCCATGACATCGTGACAGGTGATGAATCATGGACTTACGCGTATGAGCAGTCGACTGTATGGGTGTTTCAAGATGAGCCAAATCCAACAAAAGTTGTTCGCGCACGAAGCACTTGCAAGCAAATGGTCGCCGGTTTTTTCGGAAAAACTGGACATGTCGCAACCGTACCACTAGAACAACGCAGAACAGTAAATTCTGAGTGGTACACAACCATTTGTTTGCCAGTTGTCTTCCAAGAAATTAGGAAAACCAATCGCCAAAGACGGATCACTCTTCACCAAGACAATGCGAGCTCTCACACATCGGCTCAAACAACTGCATTTTTGAGCACCCAAAACATCGTATTAATGGGTCATCCGCCGTATAGTCCTGACTTGGCACCGAATGACTTCTTTTTATTCCCGTACGTAAAAAACAAACTGAGAGGTCAACGTTTTTCGACACCTGAAGAAGCGGTTGCGGCATTCAGAATGCCTGTTTTGGAGGTACCTCATTCAGAGTGGCAAAAGTGCTTCGACAATTGGTTCAAACGCATGCAAAAGTGTATAGATCTTCATGGAGAATATTTTGAAAAACAATAAAGTGATTTTCGATGTTTAAAATTTGTTTTTGTTCTCTAATCCCGACATATAAAAGGCACCCCTCGTACACAGTGAAACGACAACATATAAGTCCATCGATACTGCGGTGAATCAAGACGAGGTTGTCAACTATCCAACTGAATTCTTGAATTCGCTTGATTTGCCAGGCATGCCGCCATAGGTTCTTATATTGAAAATTGGCGTACCCATCATTCTTGTTCTAAACATAAATCCACCACGACTTTGCAACGGAATCAGATTCTCAGTTACGAAAATGATGAACAATGTTATCGAGGCAACAACTTTGACTGGAACATTCAAAGGTGACGACGTACTCTTGCCACGTATCGCAACGATCCCGATCGATATGCCATTCGAATTCAAACGTTTACAGTTCCCGGTGCGACTCGCTTTCGCTGACTATTAACAAATCACAAGGACAATCGCTACAAGTGTGTGGATTAAATTCGAAAATCCATGCTTCTCACGTGAACAGCTCTATCTGGCTTGCTCACGTGTCGGAAAACCTTCTGATTTATTCGTCTACGCACCAGATGGAAAAACAGGAAATATTGTATATCCCACAGCACGTCAATAAACATGTCAAAACACGTCAAAAAACTAAACTTTGTAATGTCACAATTTTTTCGAAATAAACAAAATCAATAAAATGGTTTAGAATGAATTGAATATTTGTGTATTGATTTTTCTTTAAAGTTATTTTTCTTAAATTTATTTTAGTTGTTGGCGTAGCAACGCACGCCGGGTACAGCTAGTATAAAATAAAATACATTTCCATCACTTTCAAAGAAAATGGCTCATTTATAAAATAATTTAGAGTATTTATGTATAGGCGTTTAGTGTTGTTGCCAACCGGGCGTCAGATGTCGGTGCGACACCAACACCGCAATTGCTGCACTGCACAATTTACTTCCCGGATGCGCACACACATGGACATGTCCACACATACATCCAGATCTAAATACATGCCTAGGCACACAACTTTATTAAATATGTCAACCTCTATTTTTCCGTATGTGTGTGTGTGTGTTGTACCTATGTTTAGCACGGAATACACTTCGATGTCAAATAAAATATAATTTAATTCAATGAAATAAACGCGTAGAAGTGTCAGAAGTATTTCCAAGGCGCTCTGGCAATACGCCCCGCAGACCCAAGAAGAAGCCATTCATACATGGCAAGAAAAATGCGTTCAGTCTGTCAGACTAAATCAGCAGTCACACTATGCAATACACCCATACCTTACTTTGCGTCGTGGTTACGTTCCAAAAAAACACAACGCAAATTGAAACGACTCAAAGTGAATTAAGATTTTCTATAGCAAAACATGTAAAGATCAAAGATAGGTTCCAGGCATGATTCAATTATACAAGGTTAAGTAAAGTTTGACAACTGATTTCGGATGCTACTTAATCCATTGATGCAATTTAGAAGCAAGGGAAAAAAGGGCATAAGTTTATCCCCTTTCTGAAAATGTAGTAAAAAATTGAAAAAGGTCGTTGTAAGCCATAGAATAATTTTATGTTATTTTATAAGTGGTACTTAATTATTTATATTTTTAACTTAACTATTCCCATGGATTTGTGTCATAAATAATCTATGGATAAGTTCGTGCGGTTTTACAACAGATGGCGTAACTTGATTATTATTCCATCGATCCACATTTCCAAACATTCATTGGAGAGCTACTGTCGTAAGGCACAAACGTCAGTATAAGTTTTTTATTTGAAGCGTAAACAACAATATTTTTACCACACTTGAAAATGTCGAATTTCGTGCCAAATAATGTGTTTTTGCGGGGAATTTTTTAATATGAAGAAAAAAGCAGCCGAAAGTCATCGTATCTTGGTGGAAGTTTATGGTGAGCATGCTCTAGCTGAGCGAACGTGCCAGAAGTGGTTTGCACGCTTTAAAAGTGGTGATTTTGGCCGCGCCGCCAAAGTTCATGGATACCGAATTGGAGGAATTGCTCGATCAAGATCCGGCTCAAACGCAAGAAGAGGTTGCAAAAACTTTGGGAGTTGATCAATCAACCATTTCCAAACGTTTAAAAGCCATGGGAATGATCCGAAATTCAAATTTCGAAAAAAAAACCGCACGAACTTATTCATAGACCTATTATATATGTATTTTGACCATGCATTGGATTGGAATCTATATGTGCCATTTGTAAACCTACACTGAAGTAATAAATAAAACAACTTGAGAATAGTGGAAACTCTTAACGAGGAAAACCCACTTTTATTTCGTCACGTCCGCTAATCATAAATTTGATTTTTTAACGAGATTACCTGCAAAGTTAGAAGTATATTATAAAATTTGTGTTAAAAAAAGATAAATTTATATACAGTCACTCACATTCAAAGTCAGGCAGATGCATACGAAAACTTCTAGACATAATATCTATGTTTTGATGAAAGAAAACACGCTCTACCTTTTTCTGTTTTTTCACAAAAATTGTTTTATTTAAAAACAACAAAAAAATATATTCCAAGTTGCTTTATAAAATGTTAATGTATAAAAAACTGAAAAAGGCCACTTCTCTGTCTCACATTTAAAGTCGGGCAAACCATGTTTTGCAAATATGCATACCGTTATTTCTAAATTTTCTATACTTTTATTAAAAGTTATTGTTCATTGTTGCCTTGTCAATCATTGGGTGAGCTTATAAAAGTATTTTGCAAAATGCCGCGTAATGGTAAACAGTCTACATTGGAGGAACGCAAAATAGTAATTCAACTGCACTTAGACGGAAAATCTGAGCGAGCAATATCGAAATTGATAAAAAAAGCAAGTCAACAGTGCACGATATTATTGCTAGATACAATGAAAGTGGTTTCATTGCAAATAAGCATCGTGGAACCCGTCCAAAGATGAGAGTATGGTGCTAAGGGAAGTGAAGAAAAATCCATTCATTTCTGCTCCAAAATTAACTGCGATGGTTAAAGAAGCTTCTGGGGTGGAGGTAAATCCCGAAACAATAAGAAGACTTCTTCGAAAAAATGATTTTCACGGCCGAGTTGCGCGGAAGAAGCCCCTAATAAGCAAGAAAATGACCGGCTTGTTTTTGCTCGCCAATATATGGCTAAGGATTTCGATTTTTGGAGCACTGTAAGTGGGGGAAAAAATAACAATTTCATGATTTTAATATTCATTCTTTAGGTATTATTTACTGACGAAAGTAAATTTAATTTATTTGGATGTGATGGAAGGGGTAAAGTGTGGCGCAAACCGAACAACGAGCTGGAAGGCAAGAATTTAAGAAAAACGGTTAAACATAGTTTGCGGATGCATGGCGGCGTCAGGAGTTGGAAAATTGCATTTCATTGATGGAATAATGAATAAACACGTTTATTTAACAATTTTGAAACAAAATTTGAAAGAAAGCGTGAGAAAACTAGGCATCGAAAGTTGTTTTCAATTCTACCAGGACAACGATCCCAAACATTCCTCATATGACGTCAAGAGCTGGTTGTTATATAACTGTCCAAAGGTAATAAAAACCCCTGCACAAAGTCCCGACCTCAATGCCATTGAGCATTTGTGGGATGAATTAGGTCGCCGGATGCAGGAAAGGCAGTGTACATCAATTCAACTCTTGAAAATTGCTCTGCAGGAAGAATGGAATAAAATAAGCCCTGATGTTTGCAAAAAGTTAGTGGAATCGATGCCAAGCCGGCTACAAGCTGTTGAAAAGCAAAAAGGTGGAGCAACGAAGTATAATTTTGCGTTGTGTACAAATTTTTTCACACCTGTGTATATAAATTTTAAGCAGTTATTAACAAAAAATCAGATTGATAATCTGCAACAAAACACTTACCTAAATGTGGCTATGTGGCAGCTATTTATCAATGTAATTTTCACAGAACTTTCAATAGAATTGAAAGATGCGAAAGTCTAAGCAAAATGGAATAGGCAAAACAATATTGCCTGCTAACTTTTTCAGCAAAAATTTTAATTTCTACGCTTTTGAGTACTTTTTCTTTAGAATTTGCTCTGAAATAAAAAGTAGCTTTTCCAAGAGGACAACACGGATTTATTAAGTAGCTTCAAGATGGCTAACACAGGGTGAAAATTGGCTACTTACATCACCTTTAATTATTGCTTCATGTTACTTACCTAACCTTGTATAATTGAATCATGGGTTCCAGGGTTACGAAAATACTACTTTTTAAAAAGAAAATTGAACAAAGTAAACATTTAAAAATAATATAAAATTTTATTACACACATACATACATAAAATTAAAAAAAAAACGTATTCAATTAAAACCAAATAAACTATTCAATTAATTAATGAAAAACAAAATTAAAATTTATGTATCCATTTATGGCTGTTGTCGTAAGTCGGCTTTCTTTCACACAAAATTGGACCAATATTTGCTGACAGCTTTTTTTTCAACATAAAATAAATTTTCTTGCAGCAACTGATATTCGTAGCTACCGCCTGGGACACTTTAATACTCCTTCCGCTATCAGAATCGTTTTTTAAAAGAAATATCTGCTGCTTCGTCAATCAAACACATCGCTTTGGAAATTTGTTTGGAGGTTAAATTTTGTTCTTTGGAGATTTCTTTTGGGCGGCCACTGTCATCTTCTTCACTAGCAAATTGAAATTCCAGCTGCAATAGTTTTTCATTAGAGAATTCTTGGTTGTGCGAGGTTAGCAATTCATTTATGTCACTCTTCTCCATACCATCAAAATTGGACTCTCTAGCTAAATTAGGAATTTCATGACGAACAGCTGGTGTACCATCAACTTCTGAGGCGCATATTCGGTGAACACATTCAGGCCATATTTTGCGCCAAACACCATTCATGCAAGATGGTTTAATCTCCATAATGTAGAACTTTTTCCAAAACTCTAGCATTGTAGGCTTATCTTGTCCGCCAGTCTCACTTAAAAGAAGCTTAAATGTTCGTCGAAGGTAATAACTTCTAAATACATAAATAGTTTTTAAATCTATAATTTTTTTTATTTTTTCTAATTCTACCAGCAGGGAACTTTCGCCTCATTTGGCTAAAAAAATTACGGGTGTATGTAAAAAAAAAAATAATATAACTTTGCCAATAAATAAATTGGGAAAATATTTACCTTTTTTGTAACCAGAAACAACACGTGAAAATTTATATAAATTTATTATTCTTTTTTAATACAAGCACAACACACTACGTAATTGAAACTGAACTCTAAAATTAGCAAAACAAAGTGAAAAGAAAACTGTTTTAAATTTAAAATACTTAGCGTTGATTTTTACTTAGAAAGGGAATCCCAGAGTGTTGATGGCATGGCGCAATTAAAAACAAAAGTGTTGCCTTCTTTTAGAAAAAAAGAAAATTTCAAAAAAAAACAAAAAATTAAAGATTTGAACCTAAAACAACGCAACCTCGAAAACCTAACGGCGCACAGTGAAAATTAGTACTGGGTTGCCCATATTCGACGGACCCATGTGTCTTTTTTTAAATCAAAATCGATTGTCTTGCGAGCTGTGTGTGGTGGAGCGCCGTCTTGTTGAAACCAGAACTGCTTCATACGCTTTCGACGAATAATTGGCATCACAAAAGTGGTTATCATATCGCGATAACGCTTCTGATTGACGGTAACAGCTTGAACATCTTCATTTTCGAAGAAAAACGGCCCAATAATCGTTTTCGCACTAACGCCGCACGAAACAGTGACTTTTTCGTCGTAAAGAGGTACCTCTTGAATTTCGTGAGGATTTTCAGTGGCGTAAATACGGCAATTTTGCTTGTTTACCGTCCCATTCAATAAGAAATGAGCCTCATCTGCTTCTTCTTTTGACTTCTTTTGTTGAATGTAAATTTCAACAATTTGGGAGCGCTCGGGTGGCGTGTACTGTTCCATGGTTAAAATCTGCTTGGACTGTCGCTTCCAACGCGGTATGTCATTAAGCGATCTGACGTCTTTGTCAAAAGATACAGGGTTGCCAGATGGGTCCGTTGAATATGGGCAACCTAATTTACTAATTAAGCTGCGACGCAACTTCGAAAAAACGCAAAGCGAAACGACACAAAGCGAGGTATTGGTATATTAGTACTTTTCTAAAGTAAAATATTATTTCATAGTGATTTGTAGATTAAGTTTCTAAAACAACTTTTTGACTGCTCGTACTGCTATAGCCAACTCACTGGACACGTTAAAAATTCATGCTACCGAATATTTTGTTATTCATCGATAACATCATTTGTTATTGAAAAAGTAGGTGAGATACTGATTGAGATAATTTACACGAGAATACAAAACAAAATAGTTCTGGTTTTTCCTTGGTATTTCGAACATTTCCTCAACAGTCACTTAGTTTTTTTTATGGGAAAAGGTACAATCGCTTATCTAACAGCAACAGAAATATACCACTGTGTTGATGATAACCCGTGTAGAAAAAGTTTCCCGAACGCTGAAGTAACCTGCATTTGGCGGCACAACCACAATACACTACGGCCGCCCAAGCCGAATGGGTTGGAATCTCCGTGAAAAACCCAATTAGAAATGTTTTTTCTATTGTAATAGTGGTCGCCCATCGGCAGGCAATGACATGAAAAAGCTCCTCATAAGAAATATCTGCCGGTCGGAGTCGGCTTGAAACTGTAGGTCGCTCCATTTGTGGAACAACATGAAGGAGCTCGGCTAAACACCTAACAGAAGTGTAACGCCAATTATTATTATTTGTATTTTTGTTGTATTTACGTAAAGTGTGGCCAATCCAGCTCCGCTTTCTCTTGATTTCCAGATGAGTAAATATGTTGTTTGTGAGAGCGTAAAGGTTCGAACTCGAAGGTTCGTTCACAATTTTCGGAGTGATTTTTTTACGGAAGCTTTTAGTTTATTGCAGATTACGCCAGTCACTATCCAAGCTTGTGCTCCATACCTGAGAACAGGTTTAATGTTTATATTGAAGGTTCTGAGTTTAATCTTGCGGTTTAGAGCAGAGAGATATGGAGTCCCAAACTTTTCTCAATTTCAAGAAAGCCGCATAAGCGCGCATGACCGTCTGCGTCTGCATCTCCGTCCTTCGCTATTACACTGCCCAGATAGGTGAAGTGCTCAACATCAGCGATTGATTCAGTATTGTCATTCATCCGAATGGTTAAAGGTTCTGTCCCCGGTGTTTCCATGCGCATAAGTTTCATTTTGGCTTCACTCTCAGGCTGACCAACCGCGCATTTTCAACAAGGGCTTCTATATAGTTTCTTCTTAGTGTCATGCAGTGAGTGAGGCAGGAAAAATCAAATATCATCTGCATAGTCTAGGTCACTGAACTTTCGAAAGGGACTCCACTGAATTCCATTCGAGGCTTCGCGATCAGTTTTCCATCCAGCACTTATATGGAAAGCAGTGGTAACAGACAACAATTAGGCATTCATAAATCGTTTGTGGACATTTAAATTATGCCATTATTCACACATAATTGTTTATGAGGTACAATACATGAACTTTTTTTTTATATGGACGAAAAAGTCTACTAAAATTGGATGGATTATGAAACTGTACTCTCAGCAAAATTCTAAAAATAAAAAATTTTCTTAAAAAGTTTTGATGAAATTAAGAAAGATTTTGTACAAAGTTATGAAAGAAATTTCACTTAGACGTTTTTCTAAAATATCTTTTTCTGATATACTTCTGCTTTGACTTTCTTAAAATGTACTTTGACCATAAAAGAAAGTTTTAAGGTGTAAGAAAACTGCCTTCCAAAGCATTATTTTCAGTTTTACTAGATTTAGAAGCTCGGGTTAGGCTATCCTCGAAGTATCCGCGGCGTTGTTTTTTTGGCGCAGAGTGTAATTTAATTTTAAGACAAAATAACTGGTAAGACCAAGAGATAATACTCGCGGCAACAACCTGGAAGTTGATCCACATACTTTTCAAAAATACGAATCCTTCAAATACCTGGGTATACACCTTAGCAGCAAAGCGGACGCCCTCATTTTCGTAAGCGATAAAATTGAAGCTGCAAGCATGAGCTAAAGCTGAAACTCTGAAAATGAGCCCGGCAAACTCTGTTTTCCCTTTTTCGCGAATGGCGCCAGGACCGAGTACGGTTCCGGCTCTGGGGTCTACGTGGAATTCAGCGGAACAAAACTGCACTTTGCTCTTGGAATGCATGCGTCTGTGCTTTAAGCGGAGATGTATGCTGCTCAAGAAGCGATGAACTTTGTTGTAGAAAACAGATGGAGAGGCAGATCTGTATGAGTCGGTAGCGACAGTCAAGCTGCGCTCAATGGCCTTAGACAGCCACTCAACCACTTCAAGGGTAGTCAAGTCCTGTAAATCGAGGCTGAACTATGTTAGTAGACATAATAGCCTGATGCTAACATGCGTCCCGAGACACGTGGGTATCGTGGGTAACGAGATCTCTGACTCTTTAGCCAGACTGGGCTCTGAGGCCAACTTTTCTGACCCGGAGCCCGTTCTGCCACTCCCTTCTGCAGCCATCAAAGCCACGGTTAGCAAACGGGTTACTCTAACCCACAAGCGAGCTTGGCAGACTGAGAGAGTCTGCAGATGGACAAAACTGATGTAACCGATCATGTCCGACCGACTGTCGCAAATCCTCCTGTCATTAAGCAGCGAGGTCTGTAGGCAGTCCAACCGATGACGGGCCACTTTCTATAGGCAAATCATATGGAAAAGTTGGGCATCTCAGGCAGCGCACTCTGCGCAGCATTTGGAGCGGAGGATGAGAAGGCGGACCTCTTTCTGTGCATCTGCCCCGCCTTCGCTCGAATCAGTTTTGAGGTCTTGGGCACTGATGTGTTAAGAAGCGATCACTTGGCCTCCTTGGCACCACAAGATTTACTCACATTTCTTCGGAGGTCGAGTAGATTTAAAGAAAATTAAAAAGGGAACCCGAGTGCAGTACAATGGACTTAATTGTGTCTGAGAGCCGTACTTGCTAGTCTGTCATGAAAAAAAAAAAACAAAAAAAGCTGAAAATCTACACCCAAATAAGACCAATAGCAACTTAAGGCTGCGTGGCATGGGTTATAACCACCAACATTAAAAACCACTTCCTATGCTTCGAGTGAAAGATACTGAGGAGAATATTTGGTACAGTAAAGGAAGCTGATGGGAGTTATAGAATAAGATATGACACCGAAATCGAACAACTGTACAACTGAACAACAACAAAATTGTGCGCTTTCCTAAGGCGCAGAGAATACGATGGCTTGGGCATCTACTCAGAATAGACGACAAAAAGATAACGAAAAAGATCTTCAACTCTTATGTGATGGGTAGTAAAAAACGGTGAAGGCCCCCCAGAAGATGAATTGATGATATCCAGGAAGACCTATGAAGCTAGAAGGAGCGATGCAAGGAACGGAGACGTATGGAGAGATATTGTAAAGAAAGCACTGGCTCACCCTGAGCTGTAATTGCCGTGATGTTGATTATGATCTTCTTCTTCTTCTGCTGGTACCGCATCGAATACTTCCACAGCCGGAGCGTTGGTATCCATTCGGACGACATGACCCAGCCAACGAAGCCGCTGGATCTTTATTCGCTGCGCTATGTCTATGTCGTCGTAAAGGTCATACAGCTCAACGTTCCATTGCCTGCGATGTTCGCCGTTGTCAACGTGCAAAGGACCAAAAATCTTCAACAGAATCTTTCTCTCAAACACTCCAAGCGTCGCTTTATTGGATATTGTCATCGTCCACGCTTCTGCGCTATACGTTAGGACGGGCATGATGAGAGCCTTGCAGAGTGTTAGTTTTGTTCGTTGAGAGAGGACTTTACTACTCAATTGCCTACTTAGTCCAAAGTAGCACTTGTTGATAGGAGAGATCCTACGTTAGTGATGATCATAACTGTAATTTAACCTTGACATACTTTGCTTATTAGGAAAAAAATGGGTCTAAGTGTATTGGATTTTTCAAGCATATTTAATATTCTCTATAAAAATAAAAGCTACCACCTTAACAACCCGTAAAAAAGATACAAGTGTTATATTTTTACAGATGGGTGTCTATTTACTTACACACCCATGCCTAGAAAAACAATAAATTGAGCAAAAAACGTTTTTACAAAACCAAGAAGGAAGTGACAGTTGTCAGCTCCTACTCGTACTAGTGCACGCACACGTAGAACTTGGCACTGGCCAATGCATGGCCGGCTGATTTGGTGGCAAATGAATGAAGCAATTGTAAGGTATTAATGTTAATTGTATTGTTGGGTGTATTTCTGTATTCTGATGACATTTCCGCAAACGTTGACAAATTAGAAACCGAACAAAGCGTCTCATTATGCCTCGTTTCTTTGCAATTTGCTAAGGCAAATTGATGAAATGAAACTTGTGCCAACCAATGGCAATTCGTTAAAAAGTGGTGTAGATGTTGATGTAAAGTTGTTCGATTACACTACTCGTTTTGTACGATAACCCAAAGTTGAAAGTAATAGAATCACCCGGTTAACTAACAAATGGGTTACACCTCAAAGTAGATTAATTGTTCACTTTTCCGAGCTGGTTAATTCAGCTTTTTTCTTACATTTTTGGCACAACAACCGGAGAAGGCTTTACGGCTGTTCTAAAATTTTGAAAGTCAGTTTGTGTTTCTTTACGAGCAAACCAGGTGTTGATTGGTGTTAAAGTAAATTTATGGCGTGCCATAAAATGGCTTGAAAGGTAAAAAAACAAAAATTTTACCAAAGAATTGGCCAAAGGGGATTTGGCTCAAACTATGCCATTTCAATTAATTATTAAATCAATATCTAGTGAACAAAAGCAAAATCAATAATTAGTTCAGCATTTCATATTAAAAGGTACTCGTCGTTCACATGGAGGGCGGCTCATATTTATAAAGGGTGATCACCCTTAGAAGAAACGGATTTTAAATTGAAATAAAACAAGGAAAATTCAAATTAATTGGGAAATTTTTTACTATATTTGTGTAGAACCATTCATGACTTTCTTTTTTTTAAATAGTCCCTTTCAAATGTTGGCCGCAACTGTGTGGTAGGTGAATGATACGCCGATGATATTGCCGTGGTGGTAGTTGATAGGAAACTTGACCACTTAAAGGAAAAAAGCAACGATGCTGCAGCGAGAGTGCAACGATGGCTTAACGAAGCTAAGTTAGATTTAGCCGATCACAAAACCGAAGTAGTTCTAATAAGTGCTAGAGGGCGAAAGTCCTTTGAGCTGAACATAGGTACTCACCGTATAATCTCGAAAAAGGCGATCAAATATCTTGGGGTCTGAATCGACACAAGACTTTGTTTCAGGCAGCATTTAATAAATGTAAGTTCAAAGGCGGCTTCTGTCAATGGTGCCTTGATGCGACTTCTCCCTAATACAGGAGGGTCCCAGGGAAATCGACCCAGACGACTACTATCATTGGTTGCTGACTCTATAATTCTTTATGCAGCACCTATCTGGGCGGGGACCAAAAAGTCTAATGTACGGGAAGTCATCCAGGCTTACAAGCAAGGCGCGCTGCGTGTAGCTTGCGCGTATAGAACCTTGTTTGATGGTGCAATCTGCGTGATAGCTTGAAAGATACCTCTGAACCTCTTGGCAGATGAAATGTTTCGGCTCTATAACGGGCAAGAAGCGCGTCCCATACCAGCAGAAAAACCAGGTGAACGACTGTTGATCATAGGTCGGTGGCAGCAGCGCACAGTGGGAACTTTTCATGTAGACTGCGGCCATACATCAATTTTTTTCACATCGTTCGATTTGCATGAAATTTTCAAAATTTATTAACAACTAATTAAGAATTGTTGTTTTAAAATTTTAGACCATAATCTTTATTATTTTTCTGTACACAGTATGTCAAAGTTAAGGTATGACAACATACTTGAAATATGGGAGTTCAAAGTGCTATATTTGAATGCTTGTTATTTACATATGAAACATCACACAACATTTCTAAAAATGCAATTCGTAAGAACCATTTTTCTTTATTAAAAATGACAAAAAAAAAATAAATTCCTAAAAAATGGAAAAAAGTTGCATGTAGCATATATACAGCCCAAAAAAATGAACATTTATCATTTTCAAAGGACTAGAAAATATATTGCGCCGCTGAGCACCGCATTAAGACTTATATCAAATTAAAGCTGGAAAATTCAGCTAAAAGTTAAAGAGAACAAGACATAGCACAGCTTAGCACAGCGATTTATACACAACAAAAACCACAAACAACCATGCGCGAAATTCACACTGCGCGCTATGCATATGTTTACGTGCAATAGTCGGAGCGAGTCTTGTCGCCAAAGCGAGTGGTGGGAGAGTAAATAGAATGAATAATGAAATTCAAAATTTGAAAAATTCTGAAATTGAGGTGTTTAATAGGAAATTTACAATATCACATAGTTTAGCGATGACGATGATAGATGGGAAAGTTGCTACAACTGTTAGTAAAAGTTCCTCTATGGCAGTTTGTTTTATATGTGGAGCAAAGCCCACTGAAATGAACGATTTAAATGCTGTGATTTTAAGAGAAAATTCAGCTGAATCTTTGAAATTTGGAATTTCTCCGCTTCATGCGAGAATTAAATTTATGGAGTGTATTTTGCCCATCGCATATAATAAAAATTTTGCAGCATGGAGGACAAATGAACATACAAAAGAACAGAAGGAAGAAACTAAAAAAGAAATTCAAAGAAATTTTAGATCAGTGCTGGGATTAAAAGTTGATATTGTTAAGCAGGGTATGGGTACAACCAATGATGGAAATATTTCTCTAAGCTTTTTTTGAAAATCCAGAAACAACGGCTGACATAACTGGTGTTAATAAAAATTTAATTCACCGATTTAAAATTATTTTAAATACCATAAATAGTAGGAAACCTATAGATACCAACAAGTTCCACGTCTATTGCATGGACACTGCAAAATTATATGTAGAACGTTATGCGTGGTATTATATGCCCATTACTGTACATAAAGTTTTGATTCATGGCAGTAAAATTGTATCTGAGGCTATATTGCCAATAGGTATGTTTTCTTGCTATATTATTGTTTGATAAATGTTTATATTTAATCACAACTATTAATATTTTGTTTTACAGGAATGTTATCTGAAGAAGCTCAAGAAGCCATGAATAAGAATTACAGAAACTGTCGGCAAGTTCCCGCATTTCTACGAATGAAGATGTGATGCATCATCTTCAAATATCATCTGATCCACATATTAATTCATTTAGAACAAAATTGCAGTTAAAGAAATTGGAATACCATGATGATGTAAAAAATTTATTAAAAGATTGAAAAAAAAAAAATTTTTATTGCAGTACTATGAAAAGTAGGCGTAAAAATAGTAGGAATAATTTGAAATTCGCACCAAATATTGAAAACTTTTTAAAACGTAAATGTACCAAATTTTAAAGTTTGACCTAAAATTTTATGCCAGTTAGAGCATTTTTTAAGTTAGTATTGTATGGGAGGTGGTCGTAAGAGGGGGCAGATTTTTACAAAATTATTACCCAATATTAGGAATTACACAAAATACAAGTATACAAAATTTTGTTATTTTTTTTTTTAATTTTATGGAAGTTATGGCTACTTTATTGTTAAGGTTGTGTGGGAGGTAGGCGTAAAAGTGGGCGGACTTTTTTAATTTTTTAACTAGAAGTTTAAAATGTCTTAAAAGTGATTTCTGCAAATTTTCAAAGTTCTAGAACGACTCCTTGTATTTTTGGCCGCTGTGGCACCACTGTGCAGCGGTAGGATGAGTCACAAAACAGACGTTGGACCTACAAATTCATACCACGAGTATGATGTGTGGTTAATGAGAAGACATGGAGAAACCGACTATCACCTTTCGCAGTTGCTCAGCGTGCACGGCTGTTTTCAGGAATAACTGCACCGTTTTACTATAAGCTGGCAGAGAGCTCTTTCTGTCCGAACTGCCCGAATACTGACTAAAACGCTGAGCATGTCTTTTTTTATTGCGACCGCTTTAGAGAGAAACGAGCTATCCTGGACCAAGCCCTGGGTCATCAATCATCCGCCAGCACCCTCATACGAGATATGTGCGCAACCAGCAGTAAGTGGAAGGCAGCGCAAACGTTCGCAGGTCAGATCATGATGCGACTTCGCCATATTGATTGGGAACGCAAAGCGTTTCAGCAACAGTTGCAGCAACAGAGAAGGCGGACAGTTTGTGACGTACCGACAATCAAGCATAGACGTTTGAGTTAAACACTCAATACAGTATCGTACAGAAGACAAGACGGTAGTGAGTTAAGATAACACTACTGCAAGTTTTCCGATGTCTCCTTTACTTTGGAACCACCTATAAATACAATGGGAGTAATTGGGACTATCGACGGTGTATAGCTTTTATATGCCTGCAGGAGAGGAACCTGGTTGCAGGTACCTGTTGGGTCTTCGGACATAACCGCGGCTCTACCCAGAAGTTATACGTTTGTGGTCCCAGGGTAGAATTAGCCGAAGTGGAGGATTGTTATAGTATTAGTGGGAGCGTGCCCCACATACCATTGGTGTGGCGGCACCTCTGAGATGTTTCTGACATTTTGATTTCAACCTCCTTCCAAAAAAAGAAAATAAAAGTAATAATAACGCGTTACACACATTCTGTCCTATGAACCAAATATACTTTTTCGGAAAGGGGATAAAAAATAAAAATACACGTGTGTCGGCGATTTTCATGTACGCGTCACAATTTTTTTTTTGTATTTTATAACTTTAAACGAGCAATTCTTGCATGCATATCTGTATAGCCACACGATCTCAGGATTAGCTTAACGGATTTGAATGAAATTGGTGTATCACATTTCTAGACTTTTCACCTAGGTGTTGCCACTGACAATGTTTCACAGGGTTGCCACCTGTTCGAAATTAAAAAATAAAATAGCATGAGATATGCCGATGTGGGTATCAAAAGAAAGGTATTTCACTCCGCATTACAATAGAGATATAAAAACCGATTGGATCACGGAAAAAGGGTTAAAAATTGATCCAAAGTTTTTCACACAGGCGGACTACGAGCTCTATATTTTATACATAAAAAAAAAATTCTGATGTGTACATGAAAATCGCCGACACACGTGTATTTTTATTTTTTATCCCCTTTCCGAAAAAGTATATTTGGTTCATAGGACAGAAAAAAAGTTCGTTTTTGTAAAGCAGTGTAATAATGACTCGCTTGTGGTCTTCGGTCGGTATTTCGTGAATAACTTTAGTAATTTTGGTTTCCAATGCCTCGATCGAAGCTGGTTTATCCACAAAGCATTTCAACTTTACATTTCCCCACAAATAAAAGGTCAAATTTATGGCCATATCGAGCAAAAGTAAATTGATTCTTAATTTTGGATTATTTTTACACAGTTTTTACTTTGATTCGAATCAAAGTAATTTTCCAAACTAAATGTACGGCCTTTTTAATTGGTTACACTTCGAGAGCCGGACCCTGTAGCGTGTGATCAAGCAATTTAAAATTTATGTTTGTTATCAAGGTGACATTTCACACTAAACATTTTTTTTCCGGGTGCCAATACAGTAACAGCTAATTGCGTGCAATTTTGGTTTCGTCGATTCCATTCAGGCATTTTTGATGTTAAAGAAAATGTCAATAATTTCGACGAAACCACAGAAATAATCGAAGTTGACCGGCAAGTAAGTAGTCGTAGCCAAGCCCAGGAGCTAAAGATCGACCATAAAAAAATAAGGGATTTATTTTCCCCAAACTAATATTTTTTTTTATTTTTTTATTTTTTTTATTTATAATTGGAAAAGTAATCACAATGATTTTAAAGCATTAGCGACTAGGCCATCAGCTTAAAAAAATATATTTTATATATTTTCCTTAAATTGTTTATTGCTAAGTCTATTCAGCCACGTAAACCACCATTTATTGGTTGACTTTCATTTACAAGTTCTTTAACCTCAACCAAAAAAGCGAAAAAAAGAACTAAGAAATATTCCCACAAAATATTATGAATTACTTTGAAAAGTTTCGCACAAAACCACTGGCGGCATTCACAGTTGGGTGCGCTCCAATAAATAAGACTTATTCCGCGCGCATTAATTAACGTATGAATGTGTGTATGTATGCATGTATACGTATATGTGTGTGTGTATGTATGTATACGTATATGTATGTGTGCATGCATGTACATTCATTTGTACGCATTCTCATTTGGATTACAATTCATTTTAAATATGAACAGGTTCGTTTTCTGGCTTCTTTTTATGCCGCTGTGAAAACTTCTTCCAGCTGATTTTTCAAACAACAAACTGTTTGCACAATGCAAGTTGAACTACGAATACATATGCACATACATACACACACATGTGAACTTGTAGGACATCTTCTTCCACGCTTACCCACA
Source organism: Anastrepha obliqua (assembly GCF_027943255.1). NCBI lineage: Eukaryota > Metazoa > Arthropoda > Insecta > Diptera > Tephritidae > Anastrepha > Anastrepha obliqua. Next base: position 26,061,755 of record NC_072895.1, read on the forward strand.
TTTGGATATAATTTTTCCCATCGGAACGGCTGAAAACCGTGGGAGTTTTTCATTTGTCTAAGTTCCACTCTGAAAACTCTAAGTTGAGTTTAGGTATTAAGTACATACGCACATACATACATACATGAACTTAACCACACTCATATACCTACACATACACATATCTATGTACACACATTGCTAGCAAATGGGAGAGACCGACTTGGAGGAAGGGATGTATGTATGTATGTACGCTTTTTTGTGGATTACAAATTGTTGTAAAAACAATTTGGCATTTTTGGATTGTGCAAGTCATTGATGATATCTGAGCTCGGTATGTCCGCTGTAAATGATACTAATATATACAGACCGGGTCACTTGATTAGAGGCAATAATTTGTATGGAAGAAAATGATTATTAAAGCAGCCGTATTTGATCTAGTAATTCAGCGCTTGCTGATAATTCAAGTGAAGACTATACTTTGCTCGAAAATAAACATGCGTCAGAATATTATTCCATCTAACGGTATTTCCAGCTGTAAAACTTCAACAGTTGTACAGGGAACGGCACTCGAAGTGTAACCAACTTCAGACCGCTCGCGCAGCTTATGCACGGGCATCAAAAGTTTGTGGCTAGACCGAAATGCCCGACGAAGTTCCAATCAAATGGCGAAAGAACTGAAAATATTTGACCGTAGCCTCCGCCGCATACTGAAAAATTATCTCAAAGTCAAGCCTTACAAGAACCAAAATACAAAAGGCGCATGATTTCACACCAAAGCAGCACAAGTCAGACTTGAGAGAGCAAAGGAGTTGCTTCGCTTGGCCGAAAGCGGTCAATTTCCGAACTTTGTGAGAGACAATTTTTCAAATTGAGCAATTCGTAAACTCCCAAAACGATAGGGTTTCTTAGACCGATCGTTCATAAGAGAATTTGAGTCATCGATTGGCCACTAGGACACAGCAGCCGCTACAGGTAATGGTTTGGACCGCTATAACCGTAGAGGGGCGCTCTCCAATCGTTTTCATCGAGCCTGGCGTCAAGGTAAATGCGAAATATTTTTGGAAAAGTATTCTGGAGGTTGCTTTGAAATCGTGGACAGACAAACATTTCGGTGGGAGGCCATGGACGTTTGAACAGGACTCGGCACCGTCTCACAAAGCTCGAGTGAACCAAGAATGGCTAAAAAACCACGTTCCGAACTTCATAACGTCCACACAATGGCTCTCAAATTCACCAGGCGCGAGTACGGTGTATTATTCCCATTGGGCCATTTTGAAGAGAAAGATCCGAACTAAAAGATTCACCAATATCAAGGCGCTGAAAAAAATCATTGTCCGCTAGTTGGTCAAAATACCTGCAAGTCACATTCGGGCAGCTTGCGATTCTGAACCGATTTCTGGACCGTCTCAAGGCCATAGTCAAGGCAAAAGATGGTCATATCGAGCAAAAGTAAATTGATTCTTAATTTTGTATTATTTACACATATTTTTTATTTTAAATTGAATAAAGGTAATTTTCCGAACTAAATTTATGGCTTTTTTAATTAATTACACTTCGAGTGCCGAACCCCGTAGTATTGTGCTTGATTTATTGGTGCACTTGAATAGAGTCTCTCAGGTCATTTGCGCATTAAATCTGTGAAAAGGAATCATTCCTTAAGCATTCCATTAGTCGAAAACTTCTTAATTCTAATAAAATAGAAAGTAGAAAGGTTTAACAGATCGTGAAAAATGGCAAATCGATATCTTGACCTCGTAGGGACTTTCAAATCGTTAAATTGCCAAAAAGATTGGTTGAAGTCCAAACGTTGCGGATCTATACGTGAAACAGAGTGCCTCCTACTGAAAGAACTACAGAGGCAGGATTCCGACGGTTTTGACAAAAACCTTAGGGCTGCATCAAGTTATGTCCTTCTAATAACAAAAAATAAAAAAATGGCAAATGTTGCGGCCACCAAAGTCACCATTCGAAGGGCTGTTTCAAAAGCACCCCATCTGAGGCACAAAAGAATTACAAAAAAAACCGCCTTTGAATAAATTTCGCAAATAACGACGCCTCGATTTTGCAAGGGACCACAAGGCTTGAAGTTCTGTTACAAATAACGATCCCGGTATATAGAAAAAAGTAGCATTTAGTGACGAAAATAAGTTTCATCTGGATGGGCCGGATGGGTACAATTACTATTTTCATGACTTAAGAAAGAAGGAGGAAAAACACTTGAATCGACATCACAGCCGTGAAGGTGGTGTTATGATCTGGTCTGGGAGTCTATGGCGCGTTCGAATTAAAAATTTTAGACTACGAAATGACGGCAAAAAGCTTTAAAATTCTGTTGGAATCAATTTTTCTTGAGATACGTGAAAAATTTGTACCCATTAGTTGGATCTTTCAACAGTATATTGGACCTGTATGTACCTCAAGTGTGGTCAAAATTTGGATTGTGTCCCAAAACGTTGAAACTTTAGCATGACCAACGTACTTCCTGGATCTGAACATTATTGAAAATCTATTGAGGTGGATTGCTTGTACGGTTCATGAGATTGGGCAGCAATTTGAAGACTAAACTGTCGACAAACGAATCATTAAGAGTTCGGGGTACTCAGAATTTTCAAAAAATTGTATTTTTTTTATAATATCTTCAAAATATTATGTCAAAATTTGAAGTGAGTCCGAAAAATATTTTTCGAGCCATTCAACAATTGACAAAGGGCGCTGGAGAATTTCCTCAAGCCATCTCCAAAGGCCACGCTAAGGAATCTCAAGCGCCTAGCCGCCAGAGCCGGACATAAGCAGAGAAAGTCATAAGTCTCTCTCTCTGCAGGATCCCCACAGCTTCTGCAATAGGAGTTGTAGGGAATTCCAAGCTTCTCCACATGAGTACCGATCACCCAGTGACCAGTGAACACGGCAATGAGTTTGGAAATTGAATGGCGGGAGATTCCCATCACCTTAAGCGCTCTGTTTATATGGTATTGAGGCCATAGTGTTTTCGAAATAGCACGCGATGAGACAGACCTCCATCGATCTTGCGCTTTTTTGAGAAAGAAATTGTGTAGTTTCCCTTTAACAACGGTCAAGGGGACACCGATGTCTGAGAGGGGACCAGCTGAAACCAGTTCTGTCGAACCTTCTTGGCAAGCTCGGCGACAATTTCATTTCCCTTTATATTCCTGTGCCCAAGAACCCAGATAAGGGAAATGTTTCCAGCACGTTCGAGACGTTTGAGTTCCTCCTTACAGGAGTTCACCAGAAGAGAACTGCAATACCGCGACGACAGGGCCTTGATCGCAGCTTGACAATCGGAAAAAATATTAATGTCTCCCTCCCAACAGCGATCCCGAAGTATTTTGCATGCCTGCAGGATCGCGAAGACCTCTGCTTGAAGAACGCTGCTTGTTTCCGGCAGTTTAAAGGAGACCGGAAAGCTGGCTGATTTAGAGTAAGCCCTCGCTCCCACTCCAGATTCCATCTCGGATCTGTCACTGAAAGCAGGGGTACTTAGATCCGGGCCGACTCTCCCCTCTTTCCAGTCTTGCCTGCTCAGAAAGATAGCCCTAGCACAACCCTCAAAACCCAGTTTGCGGATGGAGAGATCAGTGCGAAGAACAGAGAAGGAAGGGGAGATCTGCTTCAAGATGATACTATGTCCTACAGGAAGTTGTATCCAAAGGCCAATCTCCTTCAACCTTCAATAGCTCTCTGAGCAGCAATGGATTTAACCTGCAGATCCACAGGAAGTAAGTGCGGAATAACATTGAGCGTCGCAGTGCGACATGTTCTACAAGCACCAGTGATGCCCACACATGCAGCTCTCTGCACTCTCTTTAGTTTAGTGGAGTCCTTCTGAAGAGCAACCCACCAAACTAGTCAAGCGTATGTCAAAATTGGCAGAACCCCTAAGTTGTACATCCAAAGTACGACACGTGGTTTGAGACCCCATTTGAATATTAGATTTACAGGTGTAGAAGGCTATATTGGGCTTCTTAACTCGATTTTCTATGAGCAGCTTCCATTGGAGCGTAGGGTCAAGTATGACACCAAGATACTTGACTTCCGATGAGAGAGTAAGACACTGGTTGTTTAGTCTTGGAAGCTTAAAAGGTGGAGGCTTGCATTTTCCAGTGAATAGCATCAACTTCGTTTTGTCAGAGTTGACTCTGAGACCACAACTGGCAGTCCAATTACTGAGTGTAGCCAGTGCATCTTCCAAAATTTCAGCCATTACTGATGGGAAGGGAATAACGCAATTGACTAGCAAAAAAAATTATTGAAAATCATAATTTTTACCAGCCTTTGACTACTTCTAACCCTTAAAGACAGCCTGCTTTGAAATTTCTCCAGGCTATCTGGAAATTTTGTACAAATCCATTCATCAACGTAACAGGTGGCGCTAAAATAATCCTCCTATCAGAAAATGCTATAAATTTTGCGATTGGCACCTAATGTCAGTTCTGTTTTGACATTTGTGTAGTAAACACATGCGAAATACACGTTAATAAAAAATGTTACGCTACACTGCTCCAGAACGCGGAATATTGCCGACTATTTATTTGACCAATAATCGGTCGGTGACTTTGGCACAACGTGAATTTCGTCCCAGATTTCCTCGCCGTCCAACGCCTACTGGTGAACACTGCGACGTTTAGCCGCTCGCCTCGAAGAGACTGGCACAACACGAGATGCTGCCAGGCGTGGCAGAGCCCGGGGTAGCCGTTCTGCAGAGAATATTACTGCTGTAGCCGAGGATGTCATGGAAGCGCCGTCGACATCGACCAGACGACGTGCCACGCAAATGGGTATCAGTCGACGGTCTTTACAGCGAGTTTTGGTATACGATTTGAAGATGTTTCCGTACAAAGTCCAGACGATGCATCAGCTGTTAGCTGCTGACCGCCAATCGCGTCTAACATACGCTCAAGCCATCCTTAATCACCACCAAGAGGAAGATGATTTTTCATCAAAAATAATCATGAGTGATGGGGCCCATTTCCATCTTAGCGGGTACGTAATCCGCGTGTAACCCACGAACAGCCATTACACCCGCTCAAAGTCACTGTATGGTGCGCTGTTTTCGCTGGAGGAGTCATCGGACCTTTTTTCTTCGAAGACGTCGCGGGCCAAACGGTTACTGTGAATGGTGAGCGCTACAGAGCAATGATCAACGAGTTCTTTTTGCCACTACTTGATGAATTGGGATTGGAAAACATGTGGTTCCAACAGGACGGTGCAGCGGCACACCCTGCACGTGCCACAACCGATATGCTGGAGGATGCATTTCCCGGGCGCCCAATCTCCCGTTTTGGCGATTTGCACTGGCCAGCAAGATCGCCTGATTTGACCGCTCCAGACTTCTTGTTGTGGGGCTTTTTGAAGTCGCGGGTTTATGGCAACAAGCCTCAGACTCTTGCAGCTCTTAAAGACAATATCCGTCAAGAATGTGAGGACCTATCGCCGGAAGTTTTGGCCAAAGTGATGGAAAATGCCATAAAAAGGGCTCAAATGGCAATCAACTGTGGCGGCGGCTATTTACATGACATCATATTCTCGACTTGATGAAAAAAAAATTAAAAGACCAAGTAAAAATAATCCACAAGAAGAATCAAAGTTTTTCTTTTTTTTTTTAATTACAGCCAAAAAACATCGCAAGGTTACTTTTGCGCCACCTTGTATTTACCAACTCATTTATTTGTTTATAAAGGGGCAGCACAAACTTCTAAGCTTTATATTACAACTGTCAAAACAAAAAAAAAATTGTAATATATATTGGTTATTATTTTTACTTATTTGGTTGATGCCTCTATTCAAGTGAACCAAACTCATTTACGACTGCTCCAAATTGATCTCCAATGAAAATACGAATAATTAGGCCAATGTACTTATAATTTCAGTTATTGATTAGCTCATAAAAATTTATTTAGTTACAAGTAAAGCGGTTTTAAATTATTTATGGCATCCGCTCGAGATCATTTAACATACATACATACATACATACACACACACATCCATACATACACGCATATGAATATGAACATTCTTACATACGACTTTATTCTCTTATTTTAACAAGACCGCCCACAGTTCTGTGATCGCCAACGTTCATTCTTAAGTACTTTTCTGACTTCATTTCCCGTACACTCATGATTCAAATTCGAGCATTCCTACAAACACACACCAACACACACACACATATGCTAAGCGCATACCTGCATGTGATATGCAAAGTGATTCATACCACACGTTGCATCATAGCCAACCACTCATCGATGCTACAGTGCGTGCTTTACATACAAACATACATACAAATGTTTACATTACCACGCATCACAATGACGCATGGCACCCGCGAACCGGCACAGTCAGTGCGCTGGAAAGGTGTAATTTTCCTTAGCGATGACTGAGTTTACGTAAATTATATGAACGTTGGTTTTACTTGGTGGCTTTTTTTTTGTCTGCCCTTGAGGCGGACAAAAGCTGCACAGAAATGGCATCGAGGCAGAGCCAATACCTCTGCGAAGTGTCTAATGAAGTTCTTCGTTGAAGTTAAGTTAAGATAATTTGTGTTATAAAGGGTCCGCCATATAACTTTACGGAATTAAAAATGCTATAAAAAACAAACAACTCAATATTTTTCCAAACTGTTTTTTTTATTTTGAAGTACAATCCTTCCGGTTAATGATGGAACACAACTTCATTCATATGGCTGCCTCGGCTAGCCATGCACCATCCTATACGATCGATCCAATTTTTCAACACATTTTCGATTGTATGCGGCTGTATTTCAGCTATGACATCGCGTATGTTGGTCTTCAGTGCATCAATTATTGCTGATTTGTTGGCATAACACTGGTCTTTGACGGCACCCCAAAGATAATAATCCAACGGCGTCAAGTCGCAGCTCCGAGGCGGCCAAACGATATCAGAATTTCGGCTGATAATGCGATCTTCGAAGACAGTCCGCAAAAAATTGATCGTAGCATTCGCTGTGTGGCAAGTAGCGCCATCTTGTTGGAACCAAATGCCACCAATATCCTCCTCTTCAATTTCTCGGAACAAAAATTCGTTCAACATGGCCCGGTAACGCTCTCCATTGACGGTTACGGCCACTCCTCGCTCATTTTCGAAGAAAAATTGACCAATGATGCCTCTCGACCAAAATCCGCACCAAACAGTGACTCGTTGTGAATGCATCGGCTTTTATTCAAGTGCGTGCGGGTTTTCTGAGCCCCAAATGCGGCAATTTTGCTTGTTAACATACCCGCCGAGATGGAAATCAGCTTCATCCGAAAAAATGATTTTTCGGTAAAAGTCTTCATCTTCTTCAAGTCGATCCCAAGCCCATGAAGCGAAGCGAAAACGCATTGTGTGGTCGGTCCTTTGAGCGTATACACAACCATTTTCGTTCAGCGGAAGAATAAAAGTAATTTTCTGTCAAATCAGATGACAGCTAAGTGTTACCATTCTTAAAACAATACCTAGTTCAAATCCGTAACGATAGATGGCGGGCCCTGTATATGAAAAAAAAACTGGTCGATGAATATTTTGAAACACTAAGTTGTCCAATACGAAATCAAGTATTGTGGAGACCGTATGCTCCCGAGCGGAGTGAACAAGAGAAAGAAATTTTCCAATAAATTTTACGGTTCACAATTATGTGGTATATTATTCAATAAGGGTGTTCACTTTGCGTCCAATTGGCGGAAGAGAGAGAGGCCGACCAAGAAAGAGATGGCTTGATGACGAAGAAGCAGACCTAAAAGCGATGAATGTTCGTAATTGGAGAAATGAGGCAAGAGAGACACTGAATTGGAGGAGGATTGTTGATGAAGCTATGGTCCACTACAGACTGTGAAGCTAAGAGAGAGAGAGAGAGAGAGAGAGAGAGAGAGATTATTCAATATAGTCTCCCTGAACGTCAATACACTTACTCATTATTTGATGAAACAATTTTTCCATGCATGCAGTTTTTCAGGTCTAGAAACTGATGAAAGCTTCTAGGACTCAAATCTGGTAAATACGGCGGATGCTCCCACAATCCGAACTTCAATTCATGGATTTTAGCCATTGTCAAAATGCTGTTGTGACACGGCGCATTGTCCTGATGAAGAAGATTTTTTTCTTTTACAAACTGGGTCTTTTTCACGAATTTTCTCCTTCTGCTGATCTAAATATATGTATGTTTTCCTTTAACTCCTTGTGGAGCTGCCTCTCTCCCATTGCTCGCGTCCCCAGGTGGCGGATAGGTGGGAAATAAAATACCACTCGCGGACCAAAACAGGCAACACCTGCTTGGATGTATAGGTAGTTTGTTTTACTATCACGAAGCTAGGATAGGCGGGCTAGCAACCTATTAATTACTATCGAATCGTCAAAAAAAACACAGCTGATCTAAAAGGATACAGAATTAATTGTTTTACCACTTCGCAAGTAATCCACAAATAAAACTCCTTTCGCATCCCAAAAAACTGATGCTAACTCCTTCTTGGCCGATTTTTGGACACGAACTCTCTTCGGAGCCCAATAACCAAGTTCCCACCACCTTTCAGCCTCTTCTTTTGATTTAGTATCACGGTGATAGACCCAAGTCTCATCCCCAGTGATGAGACGTTGCAGAAAATCCACTTTATCCTTCCGAAAACGCTGAGGAAATCGCATTCGAATGTTATTTTGTGACATTGCTCGCGAATGCGGCACCCATTGGACTCACAGCTTTTTGAAACCCAATTCTTCAGTCAAAATATTGCTGCCCAATGAGTTGCCTATGACTTCTACTAAATCTCTCTCAATCACTCGACGATTTTCCAAATCGATATTCTGTATTTTTTCTACGATGTCTAGTAGGGCGGGTCGATTTAAAAATCGCTCATTGCTCTGTGATTCTGATGTCCCCCAATTTGGGTCGAACGAAAAATCCCCCTTTGACCCATTTAGAGTATTCCAATCGAGTCTAAATGTATGACCGACCCCCACTAACTTTGGACGGCCGATCCACTCATGCCAGTGGCACACCCCCTGGAACTCCCCTGAGGGGTTCCCCATACAATCATTTCAAAATATCACCATTTTTGGCCTTTACATGAGAAAAGAAACTAAAAAGTTCGACCCAAATTGGGGGACATCAGAATTCATTTTAGAGGTATGGTTCCTTCGGCAAAGTTTCTTATTTTGATTCCTAGAATATGATTTTCACAGAGCAATGGGCGATTTTTTTGCCTCCCCACAAATCGACCCGGCCTAATGTCTAGTGTTGTAGCTGTTTTGGACGTCCTTGACGTGGATCGTCTTCAAGGCTTGTACGGCCTCGTTCAAAATTCAATAATCTATCTATCTATATACTATACAAATTGATGGCGAAAAGTCCTTATACACTTGCAACATTCGTTCATAAATTTCCTTTGCCTTTAAACCTTCCAAAAATAAAAATTCAATCAATGCGCGTTACTTAATTTTCCCACTGTAGAAAGTACTGTGACACGTCGATACTAAATGGCTTGTAAACAAATAATGAATTGACAGATTAAAATGAAATTTTACCCATGTTTGTATGAAGAGTGTACCAACATACAAAAAAATGTAGGCTAGTAGCACCGCACTCTCTTATCGAACCGCAAAACTTATTGAACAACCTAGTATATACATGCATAGTATACTAATGCCTCTCATAGCAAATACTACTGTGGGCAAAAAGTAAGGTGAATTTGGTTTTAAAATGAAAAATCTTTATTTATTCTTGTAAATCAATTTCATCCCCTTCAAAATAATTCCCTCTCGATGAAATACACTTATGCCAACGATTTTTCCAATCCCGGAAACATGCCAAATAGTCCATTTCTGGTATAGCCATCAGCCATCTCCTCAATCGACTCGAAACGCGTTCCCCGGAGTGGTCTCGTGAGTTTTGGGAATAGCCAGAAGTCACGCGGAGCCAACGAGATTTGACTTTTCGTAGGCCCAAATGGTCTTTCAAAATGGTTTTCACAGATCCTTCTGATATTCCGATCATATCAGTAAGGTCTTTAACAGTCAACCGACGATTTTTGAGCACTAACTCCTTCACTTTATTGACGTGTTGGTCATCTGTTGACTTCGATGGTCGTCCGGAGCGCTCCAAGTCATCAACACGTTCTCGACCCTCTTTGAAGTCTTTGTACCACTTATTAACATTTTTCTGCGACATGGTCGAATCACCAAATGCCTTCTGCAACATGCTAAACGTTTCCGCAGCCGAAATTTCATACCGCAAACAAAATTTGACGGCCCTTCTCTGCTCAATCAAATCAGACATTGTAAAAATCGAAAAATGCACTCTTGATCGTTTGGTAAACACAAGCGTAAATATATTACTGATAATGACATTCACCTGAAAGTTGGCCCAGATGTTATAACAGTGCTGCCAACTCATGAAAAAAATAACTAGAGCGAAATTTTAATCCCGCGAAGTTTGACAAATAATTTCACCTTACTTTTGCGAAACTAAGCTCTTCTCAGATCAACTTGGTCTGATTTCTACATCAATATTTTCTAAATTCCTTTCATAGAAGTCTATGAACTCTTTTCTGATAGAAGCATTCATGCTCTTGGGTATCAATTTTTACAACTTACCGATAACTTTTATGAACAATTTTCACAAAATTCACAGCTTTTGCAAACGAGTTGTGTGATTTCCACAATAATCTGTTCATGAAGCAAATAGTTAGTTAGTAACCATTGTCACAAACTATCACGTTTTGGTGTTCCTGTAGTCAAAAAACTTGCAAAGTAGGGGAAAGTGAGAGAGCAAAATTACATTTCATTTTGAGGGGAATTGCATGTTTTTGCTGGAAAAATTTTTGCGTTTACGTGCTTTTGTCTGATATTTTCTCTCTTTGAGAGAGAATTCTCGACAATTAAGTTACTGGTAAGTTACTGAATAATTTTTACATGAGCATACCTAATATTTAGCTTTAAATTTTAATTAATTTGAGTCTAGTGTCAACTGATATGACTAAAGCGTTTGTCTTCTTATCTTTACCACCTTTTAATTTACACCTTTGATTATCTTATCAGTCCAATTTGCTTGCATACCAGCAGCAGAGCGCCTAGTAAGGAAGAGGTCAGCAGAGTTCAATGTTACGTCGTCTCTTTTTTGTCGTACGTTACACCCCGGAAAACTTGCGATTGAGAATATATTTATGCTAATGAATGGCGTAAAGTCAGGCATAAAAGCAGAGTAAATTTAACAAAAAATGCCGGACTATAAAGCTACGCTATCTTTATGTGTGTTATTTGGGACTCACGGAAATGGTAACAAGAGAAAAGGGCAGGTATATACATACATAAATGTTCCTTGCTGTTCGATAGTTATAGCTAACTGACTCTGTGAATGGGTCGCGTTGATAAGTGCATACATGCACATGTGCACTTAAGTAGTATGCGTGTGAACAACAGTTCAAGAGCATTCATTTGTTTATGTCTCATTCGATTCGTTGTTTAATCGTATCATGAGAAATTTCACACCAAATGCCGAACACTGTCTCATAACAACAAATATGGTACGTATGGTAATGCAGTATGTCTTGGTACTAATTAACCCCTTCCGCTAAGTGATTCAATTAATTCTGTATGCAACATGCAGTGCTGTGCTTAGAAAAAGAACAGTGGTCTGCATAAAGTTTACAAGTTTTTTTTCTATTAAATTTACAATAATAGTTAATTGTGTTTTTTCTTTTAGTTTAAAGCAATATTAAAACTAAATTGTGTACTTAAAAGTAATCAATTCAAGTATGTAACCCACAAAGGCATTATTAATATTTACTTTCGACTGTGCATTAAGGGGTCAGAGGGCCGAAAAAAGCGAGTTTTCCAGAATTTTTTCTGAGAAAACTTTTCAATTTATTGATCTAAAAAAGTGTGCACATATTTTATTATCTTTTAAGTGTGTTTTAAGACTTAGTATTAGTAAAAATATTTATTTGGAAAGGAGCTACAGCTGATCTCCGGGAGCTCCTCTTCCTCTAAAAAAGGACGTTTTGCGGTGACCACTATATATCTGAACTGGATCCGCTGAAATTTAAAAACCAAACAGATTTCGTTAAAGTAGTAATAAATCTAGTAATTAATCGAAGGAATAAGCAAAATAAATTTTTTTCACAAAATGGCGGTTTCTCAAAAAAAAAAACAAAAAAATCGATTTTTAACCGAAACTTCGGCCTTAAATTGCTTAAAAAAATATTTATGGGAGAGAAAAAATCTTCGATTAGTTACTAAAAAATATATTTAAGAAGCTCGCGTTAAAATTTGAGACTAATCGGTGTAGCCGTTTTCGAGTAATGTTGGTCACCGACTTTGAAAACACCATTTTGAGATAAACGCGTTTAAAGTTTGAAAAGCACTTTACATAGGGTACATTTTTTTCCAAATTTGCGTGTAACTTCGAAAACATTCACCGAAACGATATTCAATTTTCTGTGTGTATTCTTAAATAAAGGGTGGTTAAATTTCAAGGGCTGATGTTAAATGTGAACCACACCTAAACGTCAAGTTTTTTTCTGCATTTCATTTGACATTTTTCAAATTTCAGACTAACACAAGTTGAACCATGGAAAGATACACAATCGAGCAACGCGTTAAAGTTATTCAGGTTTATTATGAAAACGGGCGTTTAAATCAAAATGCATATCGCGCACTTCGTCTTCAGCTTCATCTTCAGTTATGAGGCACATTTTCATGTCAATAAGCAGAATTGCCGCATTAGGGCGAATGATAATCCAAGAGTGATTGCCGAAAAACCAATGCACCCACAAAGAGTCACTGTTTGGTGCGGTTTATGGGCCGGCGGCATCATTGGGCCGTATTTTTTCCAAAATGAGGCCGGTCAGGCAGTTACTGTGAATAGTGTTCGCTATCGTGAGATGATAACGAACTTTTTATGGCCCTCATTGGAAGATATGGATGTGGACGATATGTGGTTTCAACAGGACGGTGCCACTTGTCACACAGCTAACGAAACAATGTCTCATTTGCGTGAAAAATTTGATGGCCGAATAATCTCACGTCGTGGCGATGTCAATTGGCCGCCAAGATCGTGTGATTTGACACCGTTGGACTTCTTTCTTTGGGGTTATTTGAAAGAAAAGATGTGCGTCGATAAGCCAGCAACAATTCAAGAGCTAAAGGAGCTACTAGGATGAGATAATTCGGCACATTAACGGCATAGAACCTCAATTATGCCTCAGCGTCATCGAAAATTTGGACCAACGGATGGAGGTGTGCTGCCGGAGCCGCGGTGGTCATTTGGCCGATATTTTGTCGCATACGTAATTGAAATATACCAATATTATCATAATATTGAGAAATGAGAATAATTTCCTAAAAAAAATTGTATTTTATTCAAAATCAACACCGGCCCTTAAAACTTAACCACCCTTTATATGAACATTAAGAAAAAATAATAAAAAAATCGATTTTTTGAAAATTCTAACTGTATATAACCCCTTAAATAAAACCGGTTTAAAAGTCTGTTTTGCGGCGATTGGAATCGATTGAAATTTTATAAGGTGCACTCACACCCAGTTGAGATGTTTGAATAAGCTCAATTTTATTTTAAAATAAAAAGCAGTAAAAGCATAAAAAAGCTTTACAATACCGAAATACTTTGCGACTTCATCAATCTTTTACCGACATGTTTTGAAGGTATTCGCCCATAATGAATTGTAGAATTGTGCAACTCGGTCTAAAGAATTCTTTATAATATATTTTCATGTTTGATTCTTGCTAAGTAAACATTTGTTAACGATCTTACCCTTTTCTGAAAATATTCTTCTTCTTCTTTTTTCTCCTAATTGGCGCGACAACCGCTTATGCGCTTTTGGCCGAGTTTAAGAAAAGCGCGCCAGTCGTTTCTTTCTCGTGCCAAGTCAAGTGCTTCTCCACCAGACCTTTTCAACGCAGAGGCGGCCTTCCTCTTACATCTTCTGCTACTTTCATCTGGTACAGCATCGAATACTTTGAGTGCCGGAGCGTTTGTATCCATTCGGACGACATGACCCAGCCAACGTAGCCGCTGGATCTTTATTCGCTGCGCTATGTCTATGTCGTCGTAAAGCTCATACAGCTCATCGTTCCATCGTCTGCGATATTCGCCGTTGCCATCGTGCAAAGGTCCAAAAATCTTACGCAGAATCTTTCTCTCAAGCACTCCAAGGGACGCTTCATCGGTTGTTGTCATCGACCACGCTTCTGCGCCATACGCTAGGACGGGCATGATGAGAGCCTTGTAGAGTGTTAGTTTTGTTCGTCGAGAGAGGACTTCACTACTCAATTGCCTACTTAGTCCAAAGTAGTATTTGCTGGGAAGAGAGATTTTACGATGGATTTCAAGGCTGACATTGTTATTGGTGTTAGTGCTGGTTCCTAGATGAACGAAGTCTCTTACAACCTCGAAATCATAATAACAGTCAACAGTGGCATGGGCGGTGATACGCGAGTGCGCCGACTGTTTGTTTGATGACAGGAGGTACTTCGTTTTGTCCTCATTCACTAGCAGACCAATTCGCTGTGATTCTTAATGCAGTTTGGAAAAGGCAGAACTAACAGCGCAGCGCGGCTGTTATGCATTACGTCGCTTAGTATTAATGAAAATTTTAGTGAAGCGTCAAAAATAAGCAGTTAGATAACAGCACATAGCAGCCCCATTCTTATGAAGATTAGCTCCGCTAATACAGTGACCAGTGTGTGGCCCTATTTCATTGCACACCACCGTAAATGCCACACATGCATAAAGTAGGCGAAAGGAATAAGAAAGACTACAATTTATTAAAATTAAAAATAAAAACAAAAACATGCTTTTTAACTATATCAGAGCACTTGAGAGTATACCAAGCAGTTGAAATCCACTTGAAATAAGTTCCAAACATTTTTAGTCAAGTCACTTCCTTCCTTCGCAAGTAGAAACGCTAACCCGTTCATGGCGGCAAACTCTATTGGCGGATGCGTCGGCGCGCCTCTACTACAGAATTCAACAGGAAAGTTCAAATTTTCCAATTTAGGGAAACCCACAGATTTAATTTAATAAACAATTGAGAAATCAAATTTCAACACTTCATAAAACCAAGCTACGTACTTGCATATGAACCTGCACTGTATGTATATTATGTACATATGTGCATATGTATGTGTTTATGTGTGTTTGTATGCGTATATGCCAGAATCATCCGACGGAAGTATTTTAATACCTTAAATCCGGAAAAGGTAAATGGGTAAAGAGTCAAAAGCCGCCACATACCCGTACGCGCACTTTCCTGTTTCCTCAAACACACACGCACACATACACACACAAGCACGCGCATTTGCATCGGAAAGCATAAACATTTCTGTCGACACTGTTGACAAATCGCTTTAACAACAACTGAGAGAGTGAATGAGTGAGTGTTATTTGTTGTTTTTGTACTTTATTGTTACTTATGCTCGTAGATCTTATGACGACGGTAAATGGATAAACGGATGCTTAACCGACGCTTTAGCGTTTAATTTAGTGGTGTACTTGTACACATACACATATGCACACAGCCGTCAGCCACGAAGCCGAACTTCGACGCGAGCAGCGCTCATAAAACAATATTTTCATTTTCCATAATTATTCAACTGCCGGCATTTTATAATGCGCGAGTACATTTAGCAGCGCAGCGGACGCATTCTCTCAGCTGTGTTTATAATTTCCTCTTTGCACTCATCAATTCCAGCCTGGTTCATCCGCTGAGCCGCTATTGTTTTTCAATTTTCATTGTTCTTTCCAATTGTTGTTTTTGCTTTCTACTTACTATATATTTCTTTTCCTGTCTTTTGCTGATTTGCTTCTCATTGTGCATTGTTTTGATCGCACACTTCCGCCAACAATTACCGGCTCGCTGATCAGGCCGGCCGGCGCGCTGCTGCGCTATGTATTTGCGGTGATCCGGGAATGGTGAGTGACCAACATTATCACCGGATATTCGTTGCTTTCGTATAAAATGTTGCATGCACTTATTATTGTGGCTACTTTAAATAGAATTTTGCATTACTACTCTGCCTCTGTGTTTCGCGTTCTCTGCATTGCTGCTTTTGTTTTGTCCGGCAGATTCGTGGTTAGTTATAATGATCGCCAGTGTTCGTGCTCGCGCTCCTCTCTCGCCCGTTACAATTATTGAGCTTCCGTCCGTCGCCAATTGTCGTCACCGACTTTGAATGATGCATGGGTCAAACCGATGCAAACGTAAAATATATTGCAGGACGGGTACTTTTATATAATTATCTTTAGCTTGTGTGTGTGTGTGTGTGTATATGAGAGCGCATACCATATGTTGATTGTGGGTTTGTGGAGCACTCGGTTAACCGTTCTATCTTTGTTCACCGTAATTGATTGCAATTTTAATTATTATTAGCATCAATTTTCTTAAATTATTTATTGGACGTATCGAACTCTACTGTGCGCGCTTTCATGGAGATACGTCTGTGTAGGTATATGCCATACATATATGTATACTAGGTTGTTCAATAAGTTTTGCGGTTCGATAAGAACCTACATTTTTATTGTTATGTTGGCACACTCTTCATATAAACGTGGGTGAAATTTCTTTTCAATCTGTCAATTGAAAATTTTGCAACTGTGCAGGCCACCTCGATTTCAACAGATATTTGGTTTTGCCCTCGTTTACAAAAATACCAATACAGTACGCAATTTTGTTAATTTTTAGGAAAATTTCTTTTAAATCATTCATATTTCTTGAAAATAGCGATGTCATCTGCGTAAGCCTGAAATAAAATTTCTGCCAACTCATTTAATACCGGCTGAAATTTTTTTGTGTATTGTTGACATTTAGTAGAATATAAAAAAATAGTCAGCTGTGCCGTAGAGGGGGGAAAATACGTCAGCTGAACAGGCGAACTTGTAAAATAAATTAAAAAGTAAAACTAAAGCGTTTTTCAGTAAGAGCGATTCAACTTTTTTTTTTAATAAAACACAAACGGTTTGACTTTTTTATAATAACTATTTTTTTTTTTATTATCGAGTTCGAACATATACATTTAAGTATGAAGTTCGATTTCTTTTGCACGACCACCGCGTGCACGTTTTACGAAGTTCAATCATTGAACCCAATTTTCGACCACCCTTTTGCATAAATCGGCCGAAATTCCAGCAATTTCGCGTTCAATATTGGCTCTGAGCTCACAAATCGTCGCCGGCTTGTTACTGTAGACCAATGACTTCACATAACGCCAAATAAAATAGTCTAGAGGCGTCAAATATTCACAATACGCCAAATCTTGGAAAAGACCCATGAAAGGAGAATCAACACACAGCATCTTTTCGTCGACTTCAAAGCTGCATTCGACAGTACGGAAAGGAGTTACCTGTATGCCGCTATGTCTGAATTTGGTATCCCCGCAAAACTAATACGGCTATGTAAGATGACGTTGCTCAACACCAGCAGCGCCGTCAGAATTGGGAAGGACCTCTCCGAGCCGTTTGATACCAAACGAGGTTTCAGACAGAGTGACTCGCTGTCGTGTGACTTCTTTAACCTGATGTTGGAGAGCATCGTACGAGCCGCAGAACTTAATCGCTCAGGCACAATTTTTTATAAGAGCGTACAATTGCTGGCGTATGCCGATGATATTGACATCATCGGCCTTAACAACCGCGCTGTTAGTTCTGCCTTCTCCAAACTGGATAAAGAGGCAAAGCGAATGGGTTTGGTGGTGAACGAGGACAAAACGAAGTACCTCCTGTCTTCAAACAAACAGTCGGCGCACTCGCGTATCACCGCCCATGCCACTGTTGACTGTTATTATGATTTCGAGGTTGTTAGAGACTTCGTTCATCTAGGAACCAGCACTAACACCAATAACAATGTCAGCCTTGAAATCCATCGAAAAATCTCTCTTCCCAGCAAATACTACTTTGGACTAAGTAGGCAATTGAGTAGTAAAGTCCGCTCTCGACGAACAAAAGTAACACTCTACAAGACTCTCATCATGCCCGTCCTAACGTATGGCGCAGAAGTTTGGACGATGACAACATCCGATGAAGCGACACTTGGAGTGTTCGAGAGAAAGATTCTGCGTAAGATTTTTGGACCTTTGCACGTTGGCAACAGCGAATATCGCAGACGATGGAACGATGAGCTGTATGAGCTTTACGACGCAGCGCAGCGAATAAAGATCCAGCGGCTACGTTGACTGGGTCATGTCGTCCGAATGGATACAAACGCTCCGGCTTTGAAAGTATTCGATGCGGTACCAGCTGGTGATAGCAGAGGAAGAGGGCGGCCTCCACTGCGTTGGAAAGATCAGGTGGAGAAGGACTTGGCTTCACTTGGTGTGTCCAACTGGCGCCGGTTAGCACGAGAAAGAAACGACTGGAGCGCTTTGTTAATCTCGGTCAAAATCGCGTAAGCGGTTATCGCGCCAATTAAGAAGAAGAAGAGGCGTTAAATCACACGAGCGCGACGGCCATTCGACCGGTCCATTTCTGGAAATAATGCGCTCATCGAACTTACTCTTCAACAAATCAATTGTAGCGTGTGCTGTGTGGCTTGTGGCCCCGTCCTGTTGAAACCACATGTCGTCTAAGTCCATACCATTCAATTGCGGCCAAAATTAATCGTTTATCATGTCGCGGTATCGATTTCCATTCACAGTAACGTGGCGATCGTTCTCGTCAACGAAAAAATATGGGCCAATTACGCCGCCGGCATGTAAACCGCACCAAGCAGTGATTTTTTCGGGATGCAACGGTGCCTCATGAATCACGTGTGGATTGCTTTCTGCCTAGTAACGCATATTTTGCTTGTTGACAAAGCCATTGAGCCAAAAGTGAGCTTCATCACTGAAGATGATTTTTTGGAAAAAGTAGCTCTTAAAGTAGCAGCAACAGAACGATTATTTTCATAAAAAATTTGCACGATTTGCAATCGCTCAAGTGTGTAGCGTTCCATGATAAAATGTATACTAATGAAGTTTACAAATGACAAGCGAAAAATAAAAAATATTGCGTCGTTCGCCCTCCCTATCGGAAAAAAGTTGAAGCACACCTATTGAAAAAGGCTATACTTTATGCCAATTGAAATTTTTTTACATAATTTTAGCCACATAATAACGATGGTCAACTGCGCTTATAGCGGTGGAAAGCCCGTCAGCCGAAGCAAGAATGTATCATTGCGTTCATACATATCGGCGGCGCGCGGAGTTTTCAATGCTTTTTTATTTTTTTGTTTTGGAAAAATGGGAAAAGCAGGTAAATTTGGAAAAGTGCGAGGACTGTGCTTTATGAGGGATTCGAACCCATAACCTCTGGGATGGCAGGCTAGTGCACTTAAGCTAGAGTACCGAGGTCGCTCAGGTAGTATTCAATTAAGCGGTCACTACGGCCGTTAATATTTAATGCTTTGTGAAAAAAATTGTCTGTCTGTCTACATGAAAATATTCCGAAAATGTACCCTAAAATGTAATTGACTCAAAATATCAAAAACAATATTGGTAAATATCAAAAGACCCGCTCTGTTGCGCACAGGAACTGCACCAGTGAGAGGTTCTCCTTTCGACACTCACAGCCGCATCAAGCAAATTAAAAATAATTAATCCCTTTTGATACTAGGATGGGTTTCTTAAAAGATTTGTATTAACATTTGTTGTGTAAATTTCAAAAAATCGAAATAAATAATAAATCGCAATCGTCGTGACCCACAAGCAAGCCGGTCACATATTTGCTACCAAAAATTCCGCGCAAACTGCACCAACAGCTCCATCTTTGTCATTTGCGGTTCTTCCTTGTTGTACCAGTTGGTTAGGAGACGTAAAATACCGCCCAACATGTCGAACATGCCTTCCAGTTCGAAAAAGATCGAGAAGAGCCACGACACAACGGTAATCAAAGTGAGTGCAGACGCAATGCTGCGCAACTCTAAAAAAGTAAAAACAAAAAACACAAATAATTGGATGTTGAAACGAGTACTCGAGGTAGAATTTAGTTTTACATACCTGAGTAATTTTTAAAAGTTTTCTTCTCACGCGGCAGCACTCTCAGCGGTTGGCGACGTGAACTGTCTAGCGTATCGCCAACTGTCTCGCGGGGCGGCATGTATCGGCGTGGCATCTGAATTGGTGGCACCATAGGTGGCGGATGATAAGAGCGTGGTGCTAAAACTGAGCAGCTTACATTGGCCTCGGTTTGCGTTTGTACATCCGTTTGTGGCAAACAAGATTTAGCTTTCGAATCGTCAGTCAAGAAACGGGTAGGAATTTTATCTATATTACGTGGTGTAAAAATGGGTCGCGTCTTCTGGTTCGAATGACGACGAGTGCCCTAATTCATAACAATGATGAGTGGTGTGGTGTGAGATTGGGGATACGTCTTTTAATTTCGAGCATACCTTCGATCGCTTGGTAGTGATGAGTCTGGGACAATCACTGGCAAAACCCGAAATTTTCGTTGAAGAAGTATTGTTAATTGGCACTTTGAACATCTGCGAACATTGAGATGGTACAGAGAAGGGGTTTAAGTTCAACGGCATGTTGTCCTCTTCCAAATTTATGGAATGTTTCTCGCCTGTTTCACTAACGGCAACTGCGCGTGGACCTTCGGGCATAACGCTGAGTAATTAAACAAAAAATACAATAAACTGAATGTTGGAATGTTGGACACATTTGCGATTTGCTCACGAATCACCGATGAAATTCGTCTTGGAACTGTGGCTCGCCATCGTATATGGGGTGCGTTCATTCTGAAATAACTCAGTGCGCGGACTCAGCTGTATGAGGTTGATGTCAGAGGGATCATTGACAAAACTGCCAGTTTGTTTTCTGCGGACAAATGTAGAAAAATATGCTTTTGTTAGCTGAAAAAGTTTCGTTTGTTGACTCACCTTGGCTTGGTGGACATGTATGTATGGCAGTATTTTAAGGAAGGAGAAGGAAAAGTGAGAAAAATACGTATACAAATAAATTTTTGTGTTCATATAAAAATAAGCTTTTGACTGCAATCCAAAAAAACAAATTGACACAAGAGAACTCTATGAAATTTGAAAGAAAAGTGTGCTGATGGCTGTGGGTGGAGTGTTGAGCGTTCATTAGTGTGGATACTAAGCGCACTTGTGAGGCGTTTCGACCAAATATGATAAAGGTTCTATGATTATCCTTTACCAGTTAACGAGTACGTTGCTGCAAGTAACAGGTGGCCGAAATGGAGCTGCACAATCTCAACAACTTTAGATGTTCTATAAAGAGAAATTAAATTTCGTGGTAGTGGGAGGGAAGTTGTCTCAAAAATTATTCATGAAGTGGCGCTTCAGAAGCAGCAAGTGACAACAGAAGACGTCTGCTATTATAGTGGTTTCATTTTTAATAGGGGAATAGGGGAATGTCCTATTGAATGTCACCATTGGGATGATTTAATCACTCCTCCTCGAGGTGAACTGAGTTTATCGCAATAATAGACTGTCATGACCCTAAGTTTTATCCCTCCAGCGACCCGCTTTATTTAACCTAAATTAACTCAAACCGGCTTCAATATTGGAAATATATTAGGGACTTAAGGGGGGAGGTAACGTTTTTAAATTTTTTTTTTTTTCATAACTTTGAAACTACTACACCGATCCTTTTGAAATTTTGAACACTTTTTCTGTAGATGTTTTACAAGGTAACGCCGAAGAGTTTTTTTCGAATTTGTTGATACTTTTGATTTTACGGTAACTAATTAACCGATTTTTTACGCGAAAATCGTGTTTTTGACTTTAACGTGTCCCCAAAAATCGAAAAATTTTTAATTTCAAAAAACCCTCTCGGCGTTACCCGGAGAAAACGATTATCTAACGAAATAACTTTGGTTTTTTGATTTCAGATGATTTAACACCGAGTTATGAGGGGCACCGCAAAACTACTTTTTTTGAGATGCGTCCGAATAATTTCTGCCATTGCCGTATTTTTAAATATTTTTGGATGAAAATTTCACAAAATATACTTCAAATGCTA
This sequence comes from Anastrepha obliqua, assembly GCF_027943255.1. Taxonomy (NCBI): domain Eukaryota; kingdom Metazoa; phylum Arthropoda; class Insecta; order Diptera; family Tephritidae; genus Anastrepha; species Anastrepha obliqua. The sequence continues at coordinate 26,083,718 of NC_072895.1, forward strand.
TAGTTTTATGTAGTAAAAGATTTGACGAATAAATTTTAACTGTGTCATCTAAAAAAAAATCATAAAAATGTGCCTTTTTTTCCATGAATTAACGTTACCCCCCCCCCCCCCCCCCCCCCCCTTAATTAAAAATTACTTATATATACATACTACAGGGTGGGCCATATAGCGTTTGCTTTCTGAACCACCTATTTTTTTGAGAATGGTAACACAAATGACATGTCAAATGTGTTCATAATTTACTTAAAGGTTTGACATTTACGAAATCGGACGCCATACGCTTGAACAAGATTGGGAAATATTGAAAACCTATTTCCAAAGTGGTGAGTCTTATTCTTCTTTTCTGATGAAGCTCATTTTCACTTCGGTGGCTACGTCAATAAGCAAAATTGTCGGATTTGGGGCTCAGAAAATTCACACGTTACTGTAGAGAAGCAAATGCATCCACAACGAGTCACTGTTTGGTGCGGTTTTTGGTCTGGCGGCATCATCGGGCCATTTTTTTTTTCGAAAATGAGCGAGGAGCCGTGGTTACAGTAAATGGCGAGCTTTACCGTGACATGTTCAACGAGTTGTTTCCAAAAATTGAAGAGGATGACATGGACGACATTTGGTTTCAACAGGACGGTGCAACTTGTCACACTGCCAAAGTTACACTCGAACTTTTGGCTACCGTTTTTGAATTCCGATATCAATTGGCCGCCTCGGAGCTGTGATTTAAGCCCGTTGGACTATTTTTTGTGGGGAGCCGTTAAGGACAAATGCTATGCGAACCATCCAGAGACGATTGATGCTTTAAAACACGAAATCGAAGTTGGCATTCATGAAATTGGAGCCCAAACAATCGAAAATGTGCTTAAAAATTGGGTTGATCGAATGGCCTACTGTAAAGTCGATATTATTTTTCATTCATAAATGACAATGTTCAATCTTCAAAATAAAAAAAAGTTTGGAAAAATATTGATTCTTTTTTTTTATAGCCGATTCAAAAAGCAAATTTTACCTGGCCCACCCTATAATATACCGCAAATTTCAGCGGAAATTCTTCATCTCTACATCACCTCCGTGTGGGGCATAAGGCATCATTGCGAATCTGCCCAAGAAAGGCGATTTGCGTGACTGCGGCAACTGGCGAGGTATAACCCTGCTCAACGCCATATACAAAATTATAGCCATTATCATACAAAGTAGGCTAAAAATGTATCGAACGCTCTTCAAGGGACGATCAAGCTGGATTTCGCCCTCAACGAAGCCGTGTTGACCAAGCCAACACTCTTCGCATCATAGTAAAACAATCAAGTAAGTGGCGCTCCCCGCCTGGCATGCTATTCGTTGACTTTAAGAAGACATTCGACACAAACAAACGAGACTCAATATGGCTAACGTTGAGTAGTAAGGGAGTTCCCGCCCAGATAACCCGCCTCATCAGAGCCCTTTACGAGAACTTCGAACTGGCAGTGCCTAACAACGGCATCATCAGCGACCCATTCACCACCAACGCTGGCATAAGGCAAGATTGTGCTCTGTCGCCTCTTCTCTTCGCCATCGTCCTAGGCGATGTTATGAGCCAATTGACACTGCCCAAAAGGTGCATCGTATGGAGTTTCACCAGACATCTGAGGACCTAGACTTTGCCGATGGACCGAGGACCTAGACTCTGCCTCCTCGCTCACAAACTCACTGGCATGGAAGCGAAGGCAGACAGACCAGTCACTCTGGCACGCACTGTTGGACGGGAGGTTAATATCGCCAAGACGAAGCCTATGAGAGTCAACTACAATAACGCAAGGCAGATATTAGTTGACGGATGGCCGGTGGAATTCGTCGAAAGCTTCTGCTACCTCAGCTACACTATCAAGACAGAAGGCGGAGCAGATGAAGATGTCAACTGCAAGCTAAACAAAGCAAGGGCGGGAATTCGGGCGAATGCATACACTATGGGGGAGTTCGCAAATCTCCAGGCGCACTAAATAACGAATATTCGGCTCATGCGGGAAGTCAATATTGTTGTACAGAAGCGAAACATGGCTAGTCTCTCTTACCATCTCACAGAGGCTACAATATTTTGTCAACAAATGACTCCGCAACATTTGTAGAATATTCAGGCCGACACGCTGTGGAGATCAACGAATGAGCAGCCCATCCTATGGCAAGCTAAACGCAGAAGCTGGCGATGGATACGACACTCACTTAGAAAACCGCTATATGGCAAAACGGCGCAAAAAAAAAAACAGCCCAGAACCGTGTACGATGGAAGAATCTTGTCGAGGCCCTATGCTCGGGTGTAAATACGGAAAAAACAACAAAAAAACATACGCATATAAGAGATGAAGTCCAAAATTAACAAGACTGAGCTAAAATAGGAACGACAGGAGCTTTATTCTGCTAACTTCGAGTTTGTTTATGCAAAAGAGTCCCCCCCTGGCCTCGATACACTGTTTTGTGCGATCTAAAAGCTTTTCGAAATAGTTTTTTTAGATCATTGACCGGAATGTCCTTCAGGATGTCGGTACAAGCCTTTTGGGTGACCTTTACGGACGCAAAACGTTTTCCTTTCATGGACAAATGCAATATTCCGAGTAGTTAGAAGTCACAGGGAACCAAATCAGGCGAATACGGTGAGTGATTGATGGTTGAGTGGATCGATGAGATGTTGCATTATCATGCAAGAAGCGCCAGCTTCCTCCTTCGCGGTATTCAGGGCGAATTCGATGAATGCGATGCAACAAACGTTTCAAAACGCCAAGAAAATTGCACTGACGGGTTGGCCCGTTGGAGGAACTCCTTGTGGATAATTCCCTGGGATTCGTAAAATCAAATGAGCAAGGACTTGATTTTTGACTTCTCCAAACGCGATTGTTTGCGTGGTGGCTCGTCTGGGGCCTTCCATTCGGCACTTTGACGCTTAATTTCAGGTTCATGTTGGAAACACCTCGTTTCATCACCACTTAAAATGTTGTGAAGGTAGTTCTCGTCTTTTCTCACTTCTTTTATAAGGTCTATCGCATGTTGAATTCTGAGCAATTTTTGGTCCTCAGTTAACTTGTGCGGAATGAAACGTGCAAAGACCTTCCGTAAGACCAAATGATCAGTTAAAATGTGATAAATCGATGTTTTGGAGATATTAAACTCCGATTCCATGAATTTCAACGATGATTTCGGTTAATTTTTGATAAGTTTTCGAACAAATTCGATGGAGTTTCCGGTGAGTTCTGATTTTGGGTGGCTCGTATGTTCATTGCCATGTCCATCTCTGAAATGTGTAAGCCACTCATGAAGTCTGGCACGAGATAGACAATCATCGCCATTGACTTTTTTCTGCAACTCAAATGTTTCGCTAAACGTTTTACTGATTTTAAAACGAAATTTGATATTAGCTGTTTGTTCGAAATTCATTTTTGTACCGATGACACAAACAAACTGACACTTGAGACGCAATAACTTCGCTTCCACTGAACCGAATGTCACCAAGCTTTCATTGAAAGTTAACTAGGGATGTAACTTCCAATGCACTAACTCATTTTTTTTTCATAGATTAATATTGTAATCCTTATAATCCTTTAGGAATGTGTCAGAAAATTTTTAGAACGTAAATTTAAGTATTTCTTATATTATAGATCGTCAACCGTGATGACTCTATTCTTTGCGTTCGAGCGCTGGGAGAGGTATGGTTAGGTTGCCGACCTTAGACGCGATTTTCTCAAAGCTATATTTTTTGACTTGGCGTACACGATAACTCGAAAAGTTATTGACCGATTTCCCTGAAATTTTGCACACATTTTTTTATGATATTACTTTCTATGTGAATTTACAAGTTTTCGAAAAAATAATTTTTTCGAAGCAAAAATAGTAGGAAAATTCGCCCCAAAATTCCTTTTTTTTGAAGAATTTTGTTACGCGAATTTTTTTTCATTTTTGTTTAGTTCATATAGAAATTATAAAATTAATAAACAAAAAAATGTTTAGTTTTTTGTATTCAGGTCACTGACGCCGAAACTACAATGCCCGCCGATTGAGAAGCCCTGCTGCGACCTTCCTGGAAGTGTACATCCGCGATTTTAAATGATTAAAACAAAAAAAAAATGTATAATATTTTAAGGGGTTTTAGGCCACGGGAGAATTTCGAAAAAATCGATTTTTTTTTTATTGAAATTGTTACTTTGGAGCTTCTAGAATATGATGCAAACAGAATTAAACCAAAAAAAAATTTTTTTCTTTCAAATTTCGCGCCTATCCTGCAGCGCGTCAGTTGTCCCTAAAATTACTATATGCATTAAATTCGCGTCTGCTCAGAAGATAAGTGTAACTGCTTACCGAACATTCACTGAGCGATGCGGCAAAAGAAGCGCGCTCCAACATAAAATCAACCAGAAAAGCAGCAGAGGACAAAAACTTCAACTCAGAAGGGCAGTTATATGGAGCTGGTATCGCAGATTAACGGTAAAAAATTTTAGTCGTTGAATTTATCATATTTTGAATATTTAAAATCGATTTGAAACTTTCAATGCGATTATCTCAAAATACTATTTTTTGCATCGGCACGCAGCATAACTCGACGAGTTTTTAATATTTCTCTTTGAAATTTTGTACACATATTCAGGACATCATTACGCACGACATCATTACGTTACGTACGGAATTTTCGGTAAGTCACTTAGAAAAATTTTCTTATATAAATTAAGAGTCACTTTTTTAGTCGAAAATCAGTCTTTTATTTCAACATCTACCAAATACCGAAAAATAAATATTTTTAAAATTCCGTACGTGTTTCACTAGCTATACTCATGCAAATTAAGAAAAAAATTTTTATTTTGTTCCAGATGAAAATTTGCATCAGTTATCCTGCGTGCCGCGGAGCCTTCTTAAATTTTCATGTTACCAGAGAACAGCTACAGCTGTTTGAGAAAAATTTGTTTGGTTCATCTTCAATACATCGACTATAACATACTAAAACCGATTTTTTATTCGACCTTCCCTTCCCTTCGAAAAAAAATCGTCAAAAATTCGTTTTTTTTTTTTCAAGCTGTTACAGTGGCCCAGCCCCTTAATGTATAAATAAACTGTAGGCCAATTTTGAAAAAAATATATTGACTTCTTCATTTTAAATAATTTTAATGAAAATCAGGGAAAATATGGCCGTTTACAGGTATCTGTACCCTTAAAGTTATGGCGTCACCAAAAACATTTTTATGTCGTCCGTTTTGTTTATTTTGGACTTCACCTTGTATGCACTTGTACCTGATGTAAAAAATATTCAATTCCAGCCGGATTATGATTTTTGTTGGATTTAATAACTTTTTTAAGGTAGAACTTCAAGGCAAAAATTTAAAGCTCAGGCAAAATTAAAGATCTCTAAAATTTGTTCGCAGAAATTATGCGTTTCCTGTAAGTTGGCCCACAAAAGTGCATGCGCCGACAAACGAATTGCTGTTCCACTTTTAACAAAATTTTTACCAAATATGTGAACACAAATATGTACATCTGTATGTACATATGTAGGTGTGTGATTCAGGCTTGGATGAGTTCGAATGCGACGTTTCCACCAAATTCGCTTTGCTTTGTGATTTGCTTGCAATTTCTCGCATATACATACATACATACATTCATACATATGGGGAAAGAAATATATGTACATAAGTACATACATACATACATACATAAATATATGCATGAACGTGTGTATGACTGCGTGTGTACGTGTTTTCGCATTGACTTCAAAGTCAACAGCTTTTTTAATGCCTTGAGCGAGCAGCCTTGACTTTCGTTGTACTATAAACACCAGCGCTATTGTATAGTAAATGCAAATAAAAAACAAAAAAAAACAATAAGTATCGATGTGAAGAAAAAGAAAGAGGGAGAGAGGGAGAGAGCAGCAAAAGTAACAACCTACAAAGAAATCGCGCAAAAGTCGCTTTTAATCAGCAGCAGAAAAGCAGAAACAAGTTTTTCGCAAGCAAGTCAGGTGAGTTAGTTACACCCATACACACATACACACATACGCACACATATACCCACATACATGGATATTAACATGCCTGCAAAGCCTCTGCGGGGGCTTGTGGTAGGGTGGCCAGTCGTCATGCTCCAAGTATTATGCACTCACCTACATGCATATGTATGTATGTATGTGTGAGAGACAAACAAACAATCCGTTTAAGGAAAGGAACGCAGAAGCAGAAATGCTTTCCACATGCTTTTGCAAGAGCGAAAATTTGGAGGAAAATGAAATGAAAAAGTTTGAAAATGGAAATGGTGATATAGTAAAAATGGCTTCTGCCATGACTCAGTTTTAAGCTAAATGCCAACGCAAGGCGATAGCAACTGGCAAGTGGCAGAAATTTAACAACAAAAATTTTGAGAAATAAATAAATAAATGGCGCAAACGCTACTGTTAGGTGCTTAGCGGAGTAGGGATTTGGGAGTAGGAATTTGTGGCGTGCATCTTGATGTTGTTTCACAAATGGAAGTTTTAAGCCGGCTCTGAACGGCAAACGGTTTTTATGAGGAGGTTTTTCATAGCAAAAATACACTCGGAGTATTGCCGTTGTCTGCCGAGCGGTGAGCATTTTTTCTTGTTTCATGCACGGAGAATCGAACCTACGCCCTCCCGAATGGTAGTCACGCACCAACACACACGGCTACGGCGGCCTCCGTAAAAGTTAAGCAATTAGAAAAAATAAGCAAAAAATAGCAAAAGCAAGAAGAAACCCCTTTTGGCAATGGCGCGCATGCGCAACTATGCGCGCAATGCAATAGTTTCACTATGCCGGTTTGAGATGGCAACAAAAATGCCAGCAAAAATAAAGCAAAACAAGAGCGAAAGGCAAACTGCGAGTGGAAAACCAAAATAGAAGCAGATTTGTGGAGAGAATGCAAAGCATTAAATAGGCAAAGCCGCTGAACAAGTTTTTCAGGTTCAGCTAAGCGCGCAGCGTACAGCTCCAGCTCCAGCTTCATCACTGAGCTGCATACCGCAACCGCTGCTGTTTTTGTTAGCTGACTTGCGGCTGCAGTTGCATTGCGCAGTGTTGTGTGCATGGCATTTTCCTTTCCAGTTTTTGTTTTTTCGTGTGCTTTGTTGTTGCGCTGCTTGTGGCCGTATTGCAAAAATCTAAGTTTGCAGTTCTGCTGCAATTTTTCGTGGCATTCTGCAATGCTATTGCCACTACTGGCGTTGTTGCAGCACAACAAGACCAATTGCAGCCGGCAGTCGCTATGGTGTCCAACTGTGGCAGACACGCCAGACGCCATCGGAATTTTAATTGCACCGAGAGTAGTTGGGTATATGCCGCAATATACATACATGCATATATACGTCTGTGTGTGTGTGTGTGTGTGGGTAGGTGTGCGTTTATACGCCCGTATGTGGTTTGCATGTATGGCACAACACTGATTTCAAACAACTGCATTCCAATCGCGTGTCCTGTCCATGTGGCACTCATAATTCGCAGTTGCTTAGCCCATTCCGCGATTCGTTAAGGCCAGTAAGCTTTGGTCAGATTCAACTACTTATTTATAAACCTTTAATGAATGTTAATTTGAAGTGCTATTGAGAGGTGTTACACATATTTGAGGAATCATAATTAATCCATGAAGTAGGCCAATTTTCAAAATCTTCAAACGAACGGAAACGTTGAACAGCCAACCCCTCTGCATGTTTTGAAACAATTAGTAGTGGTAAGGTGCATTGTCTGGTGTGTACGGCGGCTGGAGTAGGACCTTCAATACGTGTGGACCACTTTTTCCATATGTGAGTGACAATTGGATGCTTCAATGGCCAAATCGATTAACTCCACGAAACAAGAATTTGAGAAAAATTATAAAATATTATATGTATCTTTTTTTTTTATTGGTAATTCTTTTCAAATTAAAAATTCAAAAATACGATGTGGACTGTATTATTGCAAACGTACTACTGTGGGCAAAAAGTAAGGTGAATTTGGTTGCAAAATGAAAAATCTTTATTTATTCTTGTCAATCAAAATAATCCCCTCTCGATGAAATACACTTATGCCAACGATTTTTCCAATCCCCGAAACATGCCAAATAGTCCATTTCCGGTATAGCCATCAGCACCTTCTTCGATTCAGCTTTTATCTCCTCAATCGACTCGAAACGCGTTCCCCGGAGTGGTCTCTTGAGTTTTGAGTTCCGGCTATAGTCACACGGAGCCAAATCAGGCCAATACGGTGGTTGCGGAACGATATGCGTGGAATTTTTGACGAAATGGTCACGAAGAACGAGTGCAGTGTGCAAAAACCAAAAGTTGTTGGCCCATAATTCTGGTCTTTTTAGACGAATTGCTTCACGTAAACGACGCATAACGCTCAAATAATATTCCTTATTAACAGTTTGGCCAAGTGGAAGGAATTCATAGTGCACCACACCACGAAAATCGAAAAAAACTGTCATCATGACCTTTATTTTTGAACGACTTTGACGTGCTCTTTTCGGTCTGGCCTCGCCTTTAGCACGATATTCGCTTGACTGGTAGGTTGTTTCAGGGTCGTAAGCATAAATCCAAGTCTCATCTCCCGTAATAATGCATTTGAGCTTGTCCTGATAGTCTGAAAGCATTGTTTCACACACATCAACGCGACGACTTTTTTTCCAAGAAATTGAGAGCTTTCGGTACCAAACGAGATTTGACTTTTCGTAGGCCCAAATGGTCTTTCAAAATGGTTTTCACAGATCCTTCTGATATTCCGATCATATCAGTGAGGTTTTTAACAATCAACCGACGATTTTTGAGCACTAACTCCTTCACTTTATTGACGTGTTGGTCATCTGTTGACGTCGATAGTCGTCCGGAGCGCTCCAAGTCATTAACACGTTCTCGACCCTCTTTGAAGTCTTTGTACCACTTATAAACATTTTTCTGCGACATAGTCGAATCACCAAATGCCTTCTGCATGCTAAACGTTTCCGCAGCCGAAATTTCATTCCGCAAACAAAATTTGATGGCACTTCTCTGCTCAATCAAATCAGACATTGTAAAAATCGAAAAATGCACTCTTGGTCGTTTGGTAAACACAAGCGTAAATATATTACTGATAATGGCATTCACATGAAAGTTGGCCCAGATGTTATTAACAGTGCTGCCAACTCATGAAAAAAATAACTAGAGCGAAATTTTAATCCCGCGAAGTTTGACAAATCAATTCACCTTACTTTTTGCCTACTTTTGAGTCAAGGCGTATCTATTAAAGGTCGTATCGATAAATCAGCTGATTTGTTTTTTTCTTTCGTGTCCATGTGGCTGTCAACCCAGAATGAAACAAAGCGAATTCATTCTTTGATTTCTCTTTTGCCAATACTTTGCTTTGACAATCAAACGTACAAAATATTGTTGTTGGTCACCACCTTTAAGGGGTTAGGTGGGTTTGAAAATTTCAAAAAATCGAATTTTTTTTGTCTCATTAAAATACTCTCCTAAAATTTTAAGTCGATTCGAGTAAAATTCTAAGAGATAGACCCTTGAGAAGTTCCGCCCATTAGGCCACGTCAGTTGAGCGCTTCGCAGGTATACGTGTTTATCTCAAAACTCCATTTTTTTAATTCGGTGTACACGATATCTCCAAAAGTTATGAAGCGACTTAGTTCAAATTTTGTACAAATATTTGAAATAACATTATCTAGCTATTGAACGAAGGATTTAATTTTTTTTTTTAATTACAACTATTTTTTTTGAGCCAATGTAGGTCGAAAATTTCACTAAAAAATGTGTTTTTGGTTCAAAGCCTGTCAAAAATTCAGATTTTGATTTTTTTTTCCTTCATACAACAACGAGATTTATCTTTGTATTATACTAACGAAATCCGTTTGGTTTTTTGATTTTAGATGAACCAATATTCAGCGAATCATTTATCATCCAAGAGTGATTGCCGAAATACCAATGCACCCACAAAGAGTGACTGTTTGGTGCGGTTTATGGGCCGGCGCCATCATTGGGTCGTATTTTTTCCAAAATGAGGCCGGTTAGGCAGTTACTGTGAATAGTGTTCGCTATCGTGAGATGGCCCGAATTGGAAGATATGGATGTGGACGATATGTGGTTTCAACAGGACATACAGGCCACTTGTCACACAGCTAACGAAACAATGGCTCTTTTGCGCGAAAAATTTGATGGAGAAGTTGAAAAAAAGTTATAGCTGTTCAAAAATGAGTGAAAATAATGAAAAAATTCGCTATATTTTGAAATTTTTGTATAAAAAATGGAAGAATGCCACGCAAGCCACCAATGAAATTGGTGAAGTTTACGGAGACGATGCTGTATCAGTTCGTGTAGCACAACAATGGTTCACTCGCTTCCGTTCTGGAAATTTCGATGTGAAAGATGCACCTCGCTCCGTTGGACCTATCGTTGAAAAAGTCGATGAAATTATGGAAAAGATTGACCAGGACCATTTTGGTCTCTATCTCGAGACCCTAGTCACGAAGCGGCATGAAAAATACTCTGAACTAAAGCATTCACCAACAGCTTCCATTTGATATCCATATTGTACATACACATCCGAAGGTTACCCGGGTCCACGTTTTGACCTATATCTCGAGCCCTATCCACCAATAGGTATCCAAACTATACGGAAACCATCTTCAATACCTTCTTAACATTGTGTGTAAGTTTGGTTTAATTCGGTGCAGACACGGCCGGTTAGCGAACACACACAAAAAGTTGACTTTATTTTATATATACGATTTTTTTCAGTTTGTGTCCGAAAAATCCAAATATCTTACGAAACCCTATTTTTTTCCAAAATAAAATGTAATCCATGTTACTCTTGGATAATGTAGTTTTCGAATGGTGAAAGAATTTTTAAAATCGGGCCAGTAGTTTTTGGGCCTATTCGTTACAAACAAACAAACAAACAAACAAAGTTTTCCTCTTTATAATATTAGTATAGATAAAGTCAACTTTTTGTGTGTGTTCGCTAACCGGCCATGTCTTTGCACGGAATTAAACCAAACTTACACACATTGTTAAGTAGGTATTGAAGATGGTTTACGTATAGTTTGGATGCCTATTGGTGGATAGGGCTCGAGATATAGGTCAAAACGTGGACCCAGGTAACCTTCGGATGTGTATGTACAATATGGATATCAATTGGAAGCTGTTGGTGAATGCTTTGGTACAGAGTATTTTTCATGCCGCTTTGTGACTAGGGTATCGAGATAGAGACCAAAACGTGGTATTGAATAAAGAAATAAGTAATATGAAAACCATATCTTTTCTGTTCTAAGCCATATCTATTCTATTTTAGTGTGCCCAGCGAAGCGGGCCGGGTTTGCTAGTTATAAATATAGAAAAAAATGAGTTGAAGTTTGATTAGAAATACGAAAAGACTTTTTCGACTACCAATATTGCCTGCAAATCGAAATATCATCTCTTTCGTTTTTCGAATATAATATATGATAGAAAGTGATCTCGGAATTTTAATGTTCTTCTTCGGACGCCTTCGTTTTAATTTTTTTTACTTTAACCTCCCTCCCCTTTAACCTCTTAAAAAAATATTCTGACTATCCTCTTAAAAATTATGCTCAACTTGACTCTCTAAGTCAGAGTTCCCCAAACTTTTTTGTGTCGTAGACCCCTTGCCATGTTTTTCCGTGTTGGGTAGACCCCCCACTTACCTGATATTGATTTCCTGTAAATTTCGAACTGTAGTGAAGTTTAGTGCTAAAAACTTAAAGTAAAAACACATGTTAATTTATACATTTATTAATTGAATATTAATTGAATTTAAATTAAAACTACTCAAAATAAAATTTTGTATCTGTTATGTAAAATATACGTAACAGAAAATAAACTATAAATAAAATAACATAAGCAATAAGTCAATATTTTTAGTGAGAAGGACGAACATGATGCTTTAATAATAAATTATCAACATTTGGCGTCAATTTTGTAAGGGTTAATCTTAGGGTAAGGGTTTCTTTTTTTCGTTAGGAGATTGGTAACAGCGCTGAACCCCCTTTCCAGTAGGTATGACGATGGAAAAGAAATTAAAAATTTCCTCGCTATATTCCATAATACGGGATAAGTAACGGGTATGTTGTTTTGCAGCCAGAATTGCTGATATCAGTTCTTACACTTGACGTTTCCATTAATTGACGTTGGCAATATTTTAATGGTTAAAATATTGCCAACGTCATTTATTACATTATATATAATAAATTTTTTACTTCATAGGTGCTTTTATAAATAATGGATATATATTTTGATATTATAAGATAGTATGATGTAAGTAAATAGGTACCATCAGTGTATGTGTTGAGATCCACTATCGCGGACCCCCATTTTCATTTCATTGACCCCCAAATTTTTTTTTCGCTGACGCAGACCCCTTACAGGTTGTCATAGACCCCCAGGGGTCGATATAGACCACTTTGGGAATCACTGCTCTAAGTGATGAAATGCCTCCATGTCTTCTTTTCTTTCATTCGAAATGGTTTTCCCCATTGTATTTCTGACGACATCGACATGTCAGATTTGCAAATGTTTTTTCAGATATTAAACATTCACTTCTATTTCAGTATCTTAAACCTTATTTTCTGTTATGCTTTTGCACATTTCGGTCCCATTTAGCAGGATTACGTCTTCTTTTTCGTCCAGTAGGTAGAATTATTTTCTACGCTTTCTTCATTGCTGTGATCAGATGACGAATCCAAATAAATACCAAATCGTTTTCTTGAGCCGAGCTTTCACAATAAAATTGAAATTTATAAGTCTCTGTACTTTCTCTTGTACTTAGTTCGTGTGAACGACAACAGCTCTCGGCTAACGAAATTAAATGAACAACTTACAGATGTCTCCGTAGGAGAGGAAAAATAGTGCAGCGGTAGATTTTTATTATGACATGGAGTTAATCAGATTGGCGTCTGACATAAATTATTTATTATTCAATGGCTAAAAAATTGTGTCATTTAGTGGTATTAATATTGTACTTATTATTAGAGAAATTTGATTTAAATATGTACATTTAGGAGCTAATCAAGTGCTTTGTTATTAAAATTTAATAATATTCAAAAAATGGAGAGTTCACTCAGTTAGCATCCTCATACATATGTATGTACATATGTATGTAGCCTTAAAAGCGAGACATGACTGAGCAAAGTTGTACTGGCGTGAAAGCAACAAATAACCACTGCTAAAAAAATACCAACAAACAATAACAACTGCATAAAGATCAAAAGTAGAGATAAACAATGAGTAAACAAAAAAACAAAAAGAATAATACAAAGCAAAGTAATACTCGCGACAACAATAACGCGATCAACAACAATAATAAAAATATATGTAGTATAAAACACTAACAAACCATTGAGATCGTGCGCACGAATTCCTCGTTTTTCGGTAGACAGATAGTACATTTATTATGAGTTGCATATGCATGTATGTACATATGTGTGTATGCGCATGTGCAAAACAAAATTGTTCTCATTTCTCATACTAAATATAAAGTCGCAAAGCTTGCAGAAAAATGATCGCAAACCGTTTTTGCAATATTAATTCCAAGCACGCGCCTGAGACTGTAAATATATACATACATACAAACACAACATACGTATGTATATTAAAGTTGTTTAGATGTCAGCGGCTGATGAACCTCCGAGTGCTGAAGCATCTAAGCATTTTACTTACCAAACGAACAACACATCTACGTATGTATATATGTATGTATGTTAGTATATGTGCGTGTGTATGTATGAATGTGAGAGAACTACACGAAATGCACATTTTTGGTACAACTTTGTAATGTTGCGAAGTGTTATTGTAACCAGTTGACTTGTTGCTGATCAAATGAGCACTCCGGTCGTCCAGTTGGCTTCAGTTGAACAATATTAATGTAGAAAAGAGTTCCCTCTAATCTACACATCTACTCTCTGTATATATGTAAGCACATGCATATTCGGATACGGTTGCATGGTCTTCTTACTAAATACTTGCAGTCAGTAACCCTGAGCATGGGCGAAATTTTAGCATGAAAGCTTCTAACTGAAACACATGCATACTTACATATGCATAAGTGCTCGTATATATGTAGGTATACTATAAGTAGACTGTTGTTTAAAATGTAAGAACTCATCTGCCATGTAGCCATATTTTCGTGCCTTTGTTTGTTGAACCTGGCTTAAAATTAGTCCAACTTTAGTACTACTCTACTATATTTAGTAAATATACAGGGTCCGGCACTCAAGTGTAACTCATTAAAAAGGCCATAAATTTAGTTCGGAAAATTACCTTTATTCAATTCAAAATAAAAAATGTATGTAAATAATACAAAATTAAAAATCAATTTAGTTTTGATCGATATGACCATCTTTTGCCTTGACTATGGCCTTGAGACGGTCCAGAAATCGGTTCAGAATCGCAAGCTGCCCGAATGTTATTAGCAGATATTTTGGCCAACTCGCGGACAATGGCTTTTTTCAGCGCCTTGAGATTGGTGAATCTTTTAGTTCGGATCGTGCTCTCCAAAATGGCCCAAAGAGGATAATCCATCGGATTCGCGTTCGATGAATTTGAGAGCCATTTTGTGGACGTTATGAAGTTCAGAACGTTGTTTTTTAGCCATTCTTGGTTCACTCGTGCTTTGAGAGACTGTGCCGAGTACTATTGAAACGTCCATATTCTGCCACCGAAATTTTTGTCTGCCCACGGCTTCAAAGCAACCTATAGAATACTTTCCCGATAATATTTCGTATATACCGTGACGCCAGGCTCGATGAAAACGATTGGAGAGCGCCCATCTGCGGTAACAGCGGCCCAAACCATTACCTGTAGCGGGTGCTGCCTCCTGGTGGCCAATCGATGACTCAAATTCTCGTATGAACGGTCGGTCAAGTAAACCCTATCGCTTTGGGATTTTACGAATTGCTCAATTTGAAAAATTTTCTAGTCAGAAAACACATTCGGAAATTGACCGCTTTCGGCCAAGCGAAGTAACTCCTTCGCTCTCTCAAGTCTGACTTGTTGCTGCTTTGGTGTGAGATCATGCGCCTTTTGTATTTTGGATCTTATGAGGCTTGACTTTGAGATCATTTTTGAGTATACGGCGGATGCTACGGTCGGATATTTTCATTTCTTTCGCCATTTGACTGGCACTTCGTCGGGGATTTCGCTCAAATCGCTTCTTTACTTTTGATGCCTCTGCACTTTGACTGTGCATCAGCTGCGCGAGCGGTCTGAAGTTGGTTACACTTCGAGAGCCCGACCCTGTAGGTATATAATTGGCACTTACACTCTTTACTGGGTGTTTGGTCGAGCTCCGCCTCCTATTTGTCGTGTGCGTCTTGATATTGTTAAAGAACCTAATAAAAGTCCAACAATTTGCTTGAGTACGAATAACAGGAGTGCTTCGATCGCTGAGGCATCGAAGTGATCCTACATACGAGTATTCCACCTATTGATAAATATATTAAAGGGATAGTGGCTAAATCTGCTTCTAGGATTCAAGCAGCAGGCATGCTAAAAGAAACGATCATGCAACAGTCCTACTATCTGTGGAACACTTGCAAGATGCATCTAAAACAGACTATCTGGTTCCCAAGATGGATCTCAGCAAAGACTATGAAATACGAAAACCCGTCAGAAAAGATTGGCAGACACTTGACAGTGGTCACCATATTTATACTATCGGCACAAAGATTGACAATGGCACCGGATCGGGCGTATACTCGGAACAATTATCCTTAAATTATTCCTTTAGACTCCCAAACCGGTGTAGCATCTTGCAAACTGAGATCTATGCTACAGACAAAGCAGCAAAATCGATAAGACTAATAGACTTACCTCCGGCAAACCTAACCATTGACACGTTGATAGTCAAGGAGCGATCAAGGGACTACATCAATTCAAGATGTGTTAAAGAATGCAGGAGGTCGCTCTCGCCTAACCAACAACACAACACCACACTTTGTTGGGTCACCGGCCATTCTGGATAGGAGGCAAATGAAAGAGCGGATGAGTGTGCACGTAAAGGCACTGAGCTTGAACTTCAGCGAGTGGTATAGGGCATAAGTATTTCTCTAAACGAACTACATGAGTGTAGTCGCGAAAACTAATAAACGGTGGTCCCTGACTACTATTATAACTGCAGAGTCTCCAAAACGCTCTGGCTAAAACTGAGTCTTAAAAGAACGAAATGTCTGCTTGAATTCAACAGATCAACTGCCAGCGTTCTCACAGGTGTTATTACGGATCACTACACTATTGGCACCCTAGCCAACAGAATGGGTGTACCTCACAATGTCTTCTGCAGGAGTTGTGGAGATGAAGAAGAAATTGAGTCTGTGCAACATCTGCTCCGTGAATGTCCTGCACTTCAAAGAAGCCGTGCCAAATATTTTGGTGATTATTGCTTTGGAAGTTTGGGAAAGTTTGCCAAATGTCTTACTGGAGGGCCTAGTTATCTTCTTAAAGAGATCTAAGTTGTTTAAGCAACTTAGCTAGTGGATGGAAATCAAATGCAGGCATGACAATGGCACCGAGTGTCTTGTACTAGACAAGCAGCCTGGCTAGCCTAACCTAAATTAAGGCGGAAGCCTGCTTTAGAGGCTTCAAAAAATTGATTTTTTCGTGGATTTTTTTGGAAAGGAAAGAAATATTGGATTGAAACGAAACTTTCAGATTTTATTGTTATATATTTCAACAGTCTTCTCAAATTTTTTCATTCAAATATATGTCATATTATGCCTGGTACAAGCATTTTGCCGAGGCGCCTCGAGTGTGCATGTGTCGTGCGGCGGGAAAGATGCAGGTCGCAATTTTCATCAGAAACCAAAAACCCACAAAAAAAATTTTAGCTTAGTATAGTATAGCTTCTAGTTAAACCACTAAAATTAAACAAAAAGTGAGAAATTCAACAATTTTTCGCTAATTAAAACAAAAATTCATTTTTTTGGAAAAACAAATTCACTTTAGATTGTTTAAAAAGTGGGTTAATCATGACTTTCCTAAGGTTTTTTAGGTTCAACTAAAAGAGAATTTAATGCCGAATACAATCAATGTTATCTCGTTTCGATAGAACGTTTAACTTTTTCCCTCTCTTTCCCGCCAATTAGGAAAAATTGCAATAATAAAATGAGGTTGTCTGTAAAGTCGGTTTACTGACGATAGTTCAACGTGATAACGTCATAAGAAAATACTGATTGAATGGTTGCATTTTTCAAAAGAAAATTTTAATTTTATTTTGTATGGATATAGAGAATGAGTTAACATTAACATAACATAATATACTTTAACATAACATAACATAACATAACATAACATAACATAACATAACATAACATAACATAACATAACATAACATAACATAACATAACATAACATAACATAACATAACATAACATAACATAACATAACATAACATAACATAACATAACATAACATAACATAACATAACATAACATAACATAACATAACATAACATAACATAACATAACATAATATAACATAACATATCATAACATAACATAACATGCTGTTCAAGCAAGGTAACGACGCATGCGCAAGATAACGACGCATTTTTTGGTGCGTGCAGCCTAGAATTATTAGACGTTATCACGTCAAAAAATAATAATAACATTAAAACAACAGGTATTATTAACAAACTTGGTTTTATTTTAAATTCTTTAAGTAAATCAAATTAATAATAATCAATAAGAAGGCATATGCAAATACAAATACGTGAATTTATATTATATATGTACATATGCGCATATACATACACATATACGCTCACTTAAGTAGGAGAGAGCAAGATGTCGAACGTTGCCGTTCGTTTGCTTTGTTTGCTTTGTCGTTCGTTCCGCGCTTTCGCTTGCAGTTCATTCAAGGTAACGGCAATGAGCAAGGTAACGGCAATGAGCAAGGTAACGACACATTTTTTCGTGCGTGCAGCCTGTTAAATCGAATTATAAGACGTTAACACGTCAAAAAACCCAGATATCGCACTTCGAGCGATCCGGCCGCTCGTATACCTGCTCGACGCTTGCTCACAATTTCTTCTGTAACTCCGAAAATATTTTGAATTTGCTTCTGAAATTTTGAGGACACATTCATGGATAGTTTGGGAAGACATTTATGCAAAAAAAAAAATCGCCCCCCTTAAAGTTTCCTTTCGAATTCGTCGTTAATATTTAATCCATACATTTTCTTTGCGAAAAAGATTCAGATAACTCCATTCATTGCTTGATATTTCATTTGAAAATCTAGGAAGTGCAAATTCTATAAGCATGAGTGAAATCAGGTGAGGACTTTTATCAGAAAATTTTAAAATGCGGACTGATATATTATTTCACTAATTATTCTAAAATAATTCCAATTTCTGCATACGAGTAAATCAACAAAAAAAGTAGTACATCTCATATTGTCTATAGCCATAAACACTCTAATTTTCCAAAAAATGACAGGAGTTCGGTCACTACTGTGCATCCTGCGAACAGCTGACGGACGTGCATTGAAATACGTATTCTTATGCATGTATGCATGTATGTATATGTATGTATGCGTTAATGCCGTATTGACCAGCAAACGTAGTGAAAGAAAACCACACGAGCGCACCAAATACAACAGAGGAACGAGCCAGGAAGCGATCGCATTGAGCCTTTAAAAAAGTCAAATTATGTAACGAACTGCTGGGCAATTTCCTGATAAAGAAACATACGAGAAACGAGTATACATATATGTATGCACTATACAACAACAAAATATAATATAATTGCAATACACCAGAAGGCAAATCGCCCTTTGGTTTGCTGCTCTCCTTTTAGGTTTAGTAGAATAAAGGAAATAAATCAAAAAATTGCGACAGATGACGGCCTGGAAGTTTTTTGGGCAAACGAGGCTGGAAACGAAAATTGCCGTAATTTCGGATGCACTGAATTATGTACACATGTATGTATGTATGTATGTATGTATGCAAATTTTTTGAAAACAATTTGAATGCTCTTAATTGGCAAATTGAAGTGCATGAAAAAAAGTACTGAATTTAGGATTAATTAATAGTAATTTATGTTAACTTGATCTAGTTGATCCCACCATTGAATTTTTTAAACTTCACCCTTCACCCAAAAGGGTGTTTACTCTTCGTCCAATTGGCGGACGAAATAGAGGCCGACCAAGAAAGACATGGCTTGATGACGTAGAAGCAATCTTAAAAGCGATGAACGTTCGTAATTGGAGAAATGAGGCAAGAGAGAGACTGAATTGGAGGAGAATTGTTGATAAAGCTATGGTCCACCACAGATTGTGAAGCTAAGAGAGAGAGAGAGAGAGAGAGAGTAAGAAAAGTTAAAGAATAATAATCTGTGCCGCACCAAGCCAAAGGAATAGTATTAAGATAAACATAGTAATCCACTTTCTCTGGCAGTAGCCTTGTGGGGAAAGTTCTCTTACAACAAGTTTTACAGTGCAAGTTGAACTTTGTCATTCAAACTTAATTCTAATTCGTTGAATGTTAAATAAAATAATTTGTATTTCCCTATTACCATAGAAAATGTAGAAATTTTACTTTTCAATAAAACATATGTAGACATTAAAATTTTCAACGCACAAAAAAGATGAGCAATGAAGTGATGCCAAACAAATATTATTAAAAGCGAGTTTCTAATAGGAAAAAAGCAGTTCCAACTATCGGAAAACGCAGATGCAAGAAGCTAATGCTTTCGAGGGGGTCTGCTCAAAGGGAATTTATACGAATAGGGTATGAATACGAGTTCATGTCATGATGGAAAGAATAATGAGATGGTGCCTATCGTGATACCGTTACTTTGCTCTCAACAAATTTGACAATGAGTGACGTCGCATGATGGAAAGAATGATGAGATGGCGCCTCTCCAATCGTTTTTATCGAGCCTGGTGTCAAAGTGAATGCGACTTATTATCGGGAAAACGTTTTAGAAGCTGCTTTAGAGCCGTGGACACGCAAACATTTCGTTGTAGACTATGGACGTTCCAACAGGACTCGGCACCGTCTCATAAAGCTCGTGTGAAACAAGAATGGGTAGAAAATCATGTTCCACACTTCATTTTGTCCACACAATGGCTGTCAAATTCGCCAGACGCAAATCCGATGGACTATTCCATCTGGTCCATTTTGGAGAGCAAGGTGAGGACTAAAAAATATGCCAGTATGGATGCGCTGAAAAAAGCGATTATACGAAAATGGGCCAAAATGCCTCAAGATTACATTCGAGCAGCACCCTATCCGTTTGAAGGATATAGTCAAGGTAAAATGTAGTCATATCGAGCTAAAGTGAATATATGTTAAAATTGTAATAAATTTTGAACAATTTTGTCTTTGAAATCAATAAAAACTAATTTCACACAAAAAAGTTATGGTGTTTTGAATAGGTAACACTTCCAATTGTTCGCCCTGTATATACAATATTCAATCATTGATCCATTTGGCTGGAATTTAGAACAATGTATATTTTGGAATTTCTGGCAAACTATAATGTTTTTTTTAATGAAACTTGGTGGAGATGTTAGTGAGGTGTTAAGGAACACTCTTTATAACTTTAAATTATTCGGGAAATAATAATTTTTTAATTATTTACATTCAAAATGCTCTCGGGAACTTCACTATAATTTGCCACATTACACTCTATATTTTTTAACATTTCACTAAAATTCACCAAATATACACTCCCACGCGTGTTTGTACCGATTTTTATGCTAATATTCTAATTATATCTATTAAAATTAAATGCAAATTCATTTGCCTATGCAATCACATTCCAATTTTAAGCGCGAACAAGAAGAAGATTGGAATTACAACAGTATGGTGTTGCCGGATGCCTGCAAATGAAAACAAAAATTAAGTACTTGAGTTTAGTGTTAATGATGGGAATGGGAATTGTGCCTTACTACATACATGCATATGACGTTTTAATTTTGGGTTCAATGGTTTTAACACGGAAAGGAGTTTTACGCAAAAATACTGTGCATTGCGTAGCCGGAGTTGGACTGATGAGGGTTTTTTTTAAGCGCGGCCGGAGGCCGCCCACGCGAAAAGGAGTTCTACGCAAAAATACTGTGTTAATTAATTTAATTTAATTTTAATTACTTTATTATTTTTTGTGATACGCTTAATATCATTGTTTTTAAGTTTAAATGAGTTGTATGTTTTTATTTTCAAAATTATTTCTCAACTTTAAATTACAGCAAAAAATACTGCAGTTTTACAATGAACCATCCACTGAACATCGCTGCGTGCGAACTTCGTTTTCATTTCAGGTGTATGGCAACACCAACTTTTCGCTAAATTATAGAACTTTAACATTAAATTACTTAAAAACTATAAGCCTCCGGCAGGTTCTGTTTTCAGTTTTAAGATGGGGATACACCCCTCTATCACCCCCTTTTTACCATTTTTTCCAAAGCGATATACATTATACTAAATTTTAGCCATCCATTTTCCAAAAAAAAAACTTTTGAGTCAAAAAACATACCAATCGCTTCAATATGTATATTTTTCTATAAGAAAAATTAGATTTCCTTTAAGCAAATCAAAGTCGCTCATATTCAAAAAATTTTACAGTGTATGGATGCCCCTATGCAGGAAATTCAGATCAAAACAAACTGAACATATTTTGTGCCCCTCTTTGCGCTAACTTCAAAACAAACAATTGACGTTCCCTGTAATTGTTATTGCATACAGCAAATGCGGAGAAACAAAAGTTGAGAAAATCTTCAAGCAAGGCAACACTATCATGAATCAGTCACCAGCTGCGAAAAAATTCTGACAATACATTGACTTTCGTTTATTTTTCCCGTGAGAGACCGTAATTGTTGGAAAATTGCAAAAATTGTGAAACTTTCTTTGTTTTATTTAACGATAACAAGACAGGAGAGTCGTGAAGGACGAGCACAATAAATATTTGACACTCACGAAAGGCAAGCGATCGCACCAAATGAATGTCGATTCCTTCCAGCAGTCGCTAAATCAATCGCTGCAAGTTCTCATATTAAAGATTGAACAATTCGTGGGAGTAGCAGTGCAAGCAGCGACATTACTTCAACGCCAATTCGCTGAGGCAACAAGAAATTGGAGTAGTCCTATTGAGTTTTCGCCACTACAGTTGACGCTATTGAAAGTTCTACTGGTGCTGCTACTGGGCACTGCTGCACTTATTGCGTATTCGTGGCGTGTTTACGGCAACGTAATTACTGAAAAATTCGTGCGGGCAAGTAAGCGAGTACAAACTTATATACATACACTTTACTTTATTATTTTCTTCAAAATAAATGCTTTCCACACCATTTGCAGGCACACTTAAGGAAATCGAAGAGCTGAAGCTATCGGTCGCTAAATTAAAGTTACCTAAAGAACATTCACCTCGAATTTAGAGTAACTGCTGATTTTGAAGTAAGAAATATGTCTAAAATCAAAAAATTCTTTTCTCGCAAAAAGGAGGAGGCCGCATTTAAGGTGAGCTTACATACTGATTTCCAGAATGGATTTCCGATCCAACTAGTCGGCATTTATGCGTTTGTCTTAATATAATAAGCTTCATTGAATCAAATAGCCTTACCATAATATTCGTGTTCGTATTTTGCAGCTTAAACTTGGCGGCGGTATGGGACAGGGTCGTGCTTTGAACGCAGCCGCTCCACCTCCGAATACTTCAAGTTCTAAATCAGGTAGCAGTTATGTCGCACCCAAACGTCAGGAACTAAGCTCTGAGGCACGTGCTGCAGCTGCTGCTGCGCTTGCTCGCATTGAAAAAAAAGAATCTAAAGATTTCAACACATCATTGGCGGCCATTAAAGCGCAGGCTAAACGTGAACTAGAAGCAGAGCAGAAAATACGAGCAGAAGAACAGAGTGTGTCTTCGGGTGCCTCAAGCACAACGACAGCGAAAAAAAATTTGGCCTGTGAAGGCGTATTCTTTCGCTGCCCGCTGATTGGAGAGGAAATCTTGCCACGAAAAGAATGGAAGGCGAGAATAAAAGAATTTCTTTATCAACAAATGGAGTTTGAACGCGCATTGACCGCATGTTTGATCATTTGTAACTGCAATACACGCGAAAAGGTTGCGTTTATTTAATTTTAATTACAATATTTGTGGCATGCAAAATATTATATACAAAATGTTTTACAGGCTGATGACTGCATTCAAACTATCACGAAATATCTTGAAAACATACATAACCATCCTGATGAAGAGAAATACTATAAAATTAGAATGTCCAATAAGTATGTGACGTTTTACGTGCCTCCAATTCAATAATTTTTACCTCATTCACTAATTTTCAGAATTTTTAGCGAGAAAGTGCGTTATGTAGAGGGAGCTTTAGACTTCTTGCTAGCAGCTGGATTTCGTGAAATCGAAATCGATGGCGAACCCTTTCTACTTTGGTCTAAGGAAAATGTTGATAATAACTATGACTTGCCTACATTGCTTGATGCACTGAAAAATGCTGAAACTATAGAATTGACATTGGATAGAAATATTAGAGTTCTTATGCCGTCACAGGCGCGTAGTGTTGAACTGCCTGATGATTTCTATCGCATATCGCCAGAGGAGATAAAACGTGAACAACAACTCCGTACCGAAGCGATTGAGAGTGCACAAGTATTGCGAACAAAGGCAATGCGCGAGCGCGAAGAACAACGTAATTTGCGTATGTATCGATTCGCATTGATTCGAGTTAAGTTCCCAAATGGGATTTACATACAGGTAAGCGAGGCGAGCGTTGAGCAAATTTAATTCAAATACGTACATCGGATTTTTTTTGAAGTGAAAACTTCTTTAGAATCGTTGGGAGTGATTTGAGAAAAAGTGAAACGAAAAAAGCGACACTCTTGGCTACGAAGCGTTATATTATATGTTGATATAAACGTAGCGACGAACTAAATAACTTTTAGGCCAGCGCCGACAGCATGGCGCGATAGCCGAGCGGCTAGCAATGTGAGCTTCCGATCCAAAATTCTTGGTTCGAATCACAAGAAAAAAAATTTTTTTATACAGTTATTTTATTTTATTTTATGATATGTTTATGAGGAGCTTTTTTTCATGGCAGAAATACACTCGGTGTTTTGCCATTGCCTGCTGAAGGGTGAGCGCTATTAGAAAAATAGTTTTCCTTAATTTCGATGTTTTCACCGAGATTCGAACTGACGTTCTCTCTGTGAATTCTGAATAGTAGTCACGCACCAACCCATTCGGCTACGGCGTTTGTTTAATTTTACTGATGCAAAAATGAGGGAAAATATTTGAATAAAGTTTGCTTACTGTTTACACATTTTCCAAAGGTGACGGAGAACCAAAAAAAAAGTCGATTTTCAAACAAATACGAGTGCATATGTGTAATTGTGTTAGAGTTTCGGTCACGCCCCAGCAAAACCTGCGTGCATATGTGTTTGTAACATTCAAAAAAATGTAATTGTGTTAGAGTTTCGGTCACGCAGGTTTTGCTGGGGACGCTCATAATAGCAACCGCGTGTGTATTTTTATATTCGTAAATATTTTCATTTTTAAATATTTACCGCAATTATGCCGAAAAATAATGCAGAAAAGTGTCGTGAATATCGACAGAAAAAAAAAATCAATAAATAACATCACGGAATTCATTCACGAAAATTTAATAAAGTATACACCAGAAGTATCGCGGATACTTAGAAAAGATTACGATAAAGTTCCAATGATTTTAAGTGGCGATTTTAACGTAAATTTTGCATTGGACACAGCGGTTCCTTCAATTGACTTTCTCAATACAACATTCAATTTAAAAATGTGTCAATTCAGTGCGATTAATCGACAACACGATCAAAAACAACCATTGACGCGGTATTTCAAAGATATGTTGACAACATCGAAACCAAAGCATTTGTATCATATTTTAGCTATCATAAGCCACTCGTATCATTTGTTGAAATTGAAAACATTGAGGATGAATAATAATAAAATGAAGAAAATAAAATATGAACTTTATAGCAATATTATAATGAACCTATAATTATCCCGCTCCTAATGCTGCTTTCGTCTCATTCTCTCTCAGTTTGTTTTACGGAAGGTTTCACTTCTATCGCGTCTAACCGTTAGACTGGTATTTTTTTTATAAAGGCGTGTATTTCATTTTTTATTTTAACAGGGTACTTTTAATGTTTACGAGAAAATTAGGGATATTTTTGAATTTGTGCAGTCCTGTCTTATCGACGAAAACTTGGAATTCAATTTGGTGGTTACCAATGGCGTCAAATTCACCGACGAAGACATGGAAAGCACTTTATACGACTTGCGGTAAATTTACGCTTTATCGAGAGTATTCTGACAGTATATAGCTCTTTATTCATATACAGACTCATTCCAAACATTGTGCTGCTCTTTACGATTCCTCACGCAACCGCCTCAATGGCAGCTGATATAAATTTTCTAAAGGAAGAGTTGCTAATGTTGGTGCAGAAGATGTGAAGTGTGCCGGCTGCAATTTGGAGGAATCCAGTGTTGACTTAGTACTATCGCATATATTTATATTATGACTATTACAGTAGTTACTATTTAATTTATATTTATAAACGTTTAAAATTGGATATTTTCCCTTAGTAAAATCTTGGCGTGTGCTGGTATTGACATATTTTTGCTACACACAGTTTCAGTTATTAGCAGTGATTTAATAGGAGAATTAAAATCCAATGTTTTTAATGACACTGACAGTTGTATTGTAATCGTTTTTTTATTTGCGTTCGTTACATTCATCGAAAAACTACAGAAATAAATATTAATTTGAATTAATCCATCGTAAGTGTTGTGTTAAATCTGTAACTGTAGAGATGAATTCCCCTGTGTAAGTGTGGCTGTGACGAACTCTTAAGTCCAGTTTTAAGCAACAAAAGAAATATCAGAGATGCGGTAAAAGCAAAAACCAAGGCAAATTGAGTACCTCGCGCTATCATTCTTGTGGTAAAACTATACTTTTTGACGTGATAACGTCTTATAATTCGATTTAACAGGCTGCACGCACAAAAAAATGTGTCGTTACCTTGCTCATTAGTGTTACCTTGCTCATGTGTCGTTACCTTGCTCATGTGTCGTTACCTTGCTCATGTGTCGTTACCTTGCTCATTGCCGTTACCTTGAATGAACTGCAAGCGAAAGCGCGGAACGAACGACAAAGCAAACAAAGCAAGCAAACGAACGGCAACGTTCGACATCTTGCTCTCTCCTACTTAAGTGAGCGTATATGTGTATGTATATGCGCATATGTACATATATAAATTCACGTATTTGTATTTGCATATGCCTTCTTATTGATTTTTATTAATTTGATTTACTTGAAGAATTTAAAATAAAACCAAGTTTGTTAATAATACCTGTTGTTTTAATGTTATTATTATTTTTTTGACGTGATAACGTCTTATAATTCTATGTAGCCGGCTGCACGCACAAAAAATGCGTCGTTATCTTGCTCATGTGTCGTTACCTTGCTTGAACAGAATGTTATGTTGTGTTATGTTATGTTATGTTATGTTATGTTATGTTAGTTATGTTATGTTATGTTATGTTATGTTATGTTATGTTATGTTATGTTATGTTATGTTATGTTATGCTATGTTATGTTATGTTATGTTATGTTATGTTATGTTATATTATGTTATGTTATGTTATGTTATGTTATGTTATGTTATGTTATATTATGTTATGTTATGTTATGTTATGTTATGTTATGTTATGTTATGTTATGTTATGTTATGTTATGTTATGTTATGTTATGTTATGTTTTGTTATGTTATGTTATGTTAAAGTATATTATGTTATGTTAATGTTAACTCATTCTCTATATCCATACAAAATATCTATCAAACAAATAAAATTAAAATTTTCTTTTGAAAAATGCAACCATTCAATCAGTATTTTCTTATGACGTTATCATGTTAAACTATCGTCAGTAAACCGACTTTACAGACAACCTCTTTTTTAACCAGCACATAGCTTTGGTGAAATAAAAACGAGGTTAGGATAAATGGCTGCCCTTGCGAGGCGCCCACTTGGATAAATATTCAAAATTTGCCTGTTGTGATACCATACAAGAGGAGGGGAGAGGAAAGGCGAAGGGAAGAAATCAAACAAGAAGAATGGGCTTTGAAGGTGAGGTACGGTACACTAGCCAGGGCTAGTTTTCTGGAGCGGCAGCCCTTGGTCAAAACATTGCCATTAGGGCTGCGTCAAGATGTCTCATGATGTCCCCGATACAACACCTACACGGCGAGGCCCATATGCTGCCTGTGAAGGAGCATAACAAACTGCTCAGCAAGCAGTTCCTGTTAGGATGCTACCGCAGGTCCCACCCATGCAGACACCTGCTTGAGCCTGAGCCACCTCCCAGGTATGTCAGGAGGCACCTCCTTAACTACGCGGACGAGATCCAGGACAAAACAGACCGGCAATTACTGGATCGGCCAGTGAACAGACAGACAACGACATTCGTCGGAAGACTCTTAAGTAAAGTATTGAGAAGCTAGAAAACTAATATTGAATTCGCGTAGTGTCATTCTGAGTTGCCAGTCACATGGACACGGCGAAAGGAAAAAAACAACTCAGCTGATTTACTAATACCACCTTCAATGTATTCGCCTTGGCTGTAACGTTAAACTTTTTTATACGGTACACTACAGTTGGTATCCCTTCTGATTGGCAACATTCTGACATTTGTGTTTGTTGCTGCTATTCAGCTGTTGATACATTGACAAATGAAAATGTAAATAAATTCTTTTTGGCTATTGTGTTGTTTAATCAAATGGACGCAAAGATTAAAATGTAAGCTTTTATTTACTTTTACTAAATGATTTTGTGACCAACACCACACCTTTTTTTACGCAGCCTTGTAGTAGGCGATGTACGCGGACGCTTCAGACAGCTTTTCCAACGCGTGGATAGCATCAACAAAAAAGCTGGTCCTTTCGAAATATTACTGTGTGTTGGTGAATTTTTTGGCGCCAAAGAGCAAAATGATGAACTGATTGCATATAAGAATGGCAATAAGTATGGTGAGCGTGTGAACAATGGCCCATCTATCGCGCTATTGGAAGACTCATTTTGAGCTAAAATCATTTGTTTATTGTAGTGCCCGTGCCCACCTACATATTGGGTCCGTGTTCCAAGGAAACAGTCTGCTTCTACGATGACTTAGTGGATGGTGAAATATGCAGTAATTTGACATACTTGGGTAGGTGACGAGGTGCCATTGAAAATGCACACAAAACCTAACTGATTTTATTGCTGTTTGCGCAGGTAAACGCGGATTGTATACGCTCAGCTCTGGTGTAAAAATAGTCTATTTGAGTGGTTTGGAGAAGCCCGATGCAGAAAAATCGATTGGCGACGATAGTAAGATTTACTTTGACAAAGATGACATATTGTCAATACGTAACTCCTGCGTGATTAGTAAAACTTCTGCCTCCGACTATAAAGGCGTCGACGTGCTACTCAGCTCACAATGGCCTTACGGCATAGTGGAAGATAGTGTAGGTGTAGAGCGATTGCATATCACAATGTCCTTTCCTAATTAAAGCTTATATTTGTAGAAAAATTCCTCAAAATTGCTATCGTTTTTGTGCAAAGAAATCAAGCCACGCTACCATTTTTGTGGTCATAATGGCAAATATTACGAGCCACCACCGTTCAGGTAAGTAATACATTTTAAAATTTGATACAGAAACACTGCATTTAATGCTTTCAAATTTCGTGCAGAATACCCTCTGACCAGCTTACTCAATTGGAACTTTGCACCCGTTTCATTTCGTTGGCGGATGTAGGCAATGCGAACAAGGAAAAATATATTTATGCTCTAAGTTTAACGCCTGTAGAGAAAATGCGCGTTTTGGAACTAATACAGAAGACAACAAATGAAACCAAATGTCCATTCGTGGGAATTAATTTTAATGATGTTACAGCGCGCGGCGAGGTAATTATATATAATAATTGGCGCGTACATATTTTTTTGTGTGCTTGGCCGAGCTCCTCCTCTTATTTGTGGCGTGCTTCTGGATGTTGTTCCAAAAATGGGGGGACCTACAGTTTCAAGACGACTCCGAATGGCAGATATTTGTTTTTTATGAGGAGCTTTTTCATGGCAGAAATACACTCGGAAGTTTGCCATTGCCTGCCGAGGGGCGACCGCTATTAGAAAAAGTATTTTTTTTTTTTTTTTTTTTGTTTATTAATTTTGCTTTCACCGAGATTCGAACCAACGACATCTCTGTGAATTCCGAATGGTTATCACGCACCAACCCATTCGGCTACGGCGGCCGCCGAGGTAATTATATATATATATATAATTGGGGCGTACACCCTTTTTGGATGCTTGGCCGAGCTCCTCCTCCTATTTGTGGCGTGCGTCTTGGTGTTGTTCCACAAATGGGGGGACCTACAGTTTCGAGCCAACTCCGAACGGCAGATATTTGTTTTTTATGAGGAGCTTTTTCATGGCAGAAATACACTCGGAGGAAACTTTTTCTTCATATTGGTCTTTCACCGAGAGGGTCTTTCACCGAGGTAGGTTCGAAACCTTCTCTCTGAATTCCGAATGGTAGTCACGCACCAACTCATTCGGCTGCGGCGAGGTAATTGCATATATAGGCTGGGCCATGTCAAATTTGCTTTTTGAATCGGCTATAAAAAAAAACTAATCAATATTTTTTCACACTTTTTTTTTATTTTGAAGATTGTACATTGTCATTTATGAATGAAAAATAATATCGTTCAAATGACTGCCACGACTGGCTTTACAGTAGGCCATTCGATCAACCTAATTTTTAAGCACATTTTCGATTGTTTGGGCTGCAATTTCATGAATGGCAACTTCGATTTCGTGTTTTAAAGCATCAATCGTCTCTGGATGGTTCGCATAGCATTTGTCCTTAACGGCTCCCCACAAAAAAATAGTCCAACGGGCTTAAATCACAGCTCCGAGGCGGCTAATTGATATCGGAATTTCGGCTGATTATTCGGTTTTCAAAAACGGTAGCCAAAAGTTCGAGTGTAACTTGGCAGTGTGACAAGTTGCACCGTCCTGTCGAAACCAAATGTCGTCTATGTCATCCTCTTCAATTTTTGGAAACAAAAACTCGTTGAGCATATCACGGTAACGCTCCCCATTTACTGGAACCGCGGAAGAAGAAGAAGACTCACCACTTTGGAAAAAGGTTTTCAATATTTCAAAATTTTGTTCAAGCGTATAGCGTCCCATTTCGTAAATGTCAAACCTTTGAGTAAATTATGAACACATTTGACAATTAATTTGTGTTACCATTCTCAAAAAAATAGATGGTTCAAAAAGCAAACGCTATATGGCCCACCCTGTATATAGCCGCCCAAGCCGTTTTATCGTTCCGGTCGCGTGTCGGCATATAGCCGCCCAAATTAGTTCGTAGCTTCAAGGCTCGTGACGTCTGTCATTCTGAGCGATAAGATACGCATGGGTATAGTAAAAGAGTCACGTTTTCATTCAAAGACATTAGGGGCCATTAGCGATGAAGTCTTATCTTCCTTATAATGTAAACTTACGATTTGAGACGACGGTAGAGTCAGAACGAATTTCACTGCCAGAGGAACCAGCAGCCTTTTTATATATTATATTTTATATTTTTTCCTACGCACGATGGCTAAACGATCTAGAGATAGATGATACGTTAGATGGTGACAGCTCTGACGAATATTACTTTGAATCTGATAAGACAGAAGATGATGGCATTACTTCGTCAAGTAGAAGTGAAATCGGTTTTTGATTTTATGAAACTTTTTTTTTTTAATTCTTGGTAAAAAACCTTAGTTTTTATAACGTTCAACGTTTGTATTTTTTTTACTGCGCACTCCAATACCTCTCCTCCTCAGCGACACTCGCCCGTCGAGCGGCTCCATCCCCAAAGGGTTAAAATGTAAACATCAACTATTTTGTGAATGCTTTGCAGCTTTTATTTTATTTTATTTTTTATCGCACAGCAATCGGACAACAAGCAATATTTCTATGATATGCAGGCAGGCGGTGACGATAATCGCAAGCGAGGCAGCGGCGGAGGTCAACGCCGTGATAAACGTCCAAGAATTATGAATATCGATCAAGGTGCATATAAAATTCTAAATTTTCCAGCAAACTGGTACTTAATTAAATAAAATTTTTTTTCTAGAAAAATGTTGGTTCTGCTTATCCTCGCCCGAAGTGGAAAAGCATTTAGTCATATCGATTGGGGAGAATTTCTATTTAGCTTTAGCAAAAGGCCCAATCAATGAGTTTCACGTGCTTATTATGTCTATCACGCACATTTCCTCTGCATCATTGCTCTCCGACGACGACTGGCAGGAATTAACTAAATTTAAAACAGCACTGCGTGACTTTTTCAAATCGCATGGGCAGGTTGTTTGCTTTACCGAGCGTCACTACAAGTCATCTCATTTGCAAATTAATGCATTGGGTATTGATGAAGGATACGCATGGAAGATCAAGCATGCTTTTGAAGTAAGAAAATATGCATCTCCAGGGATTTAAAACTTATAAACATAAAAAAACTACTTTTTGCAGGACAAAGCTGAAGAATTCAATTTGGAGTTCGAAACACTGCCTCCGCTTACTGCATCGCAAATGTTGCCACAGCAAGGTCCCTATTTCGTAGCGGAGTTGCCTGATGAGAGTACATTAATAACGCGCCAAATGAAACATTTCCCACTGCATTTTGCGCGGTTAGTTACTTTAACTATAAATCTTTTCTTAGTTCGATGTTCTCATTTTATTTCAACTTATTTTAGCGATGTCTTTTGTTCCGAAAATTTACTGAACTGCGAAGAAAAGGTTAATTGGAAAGATTGTAAACTAGATAAAGAGGAAGAGATTGAAATGGTGAAAAGTTTTCGGAAAAAGTTTCAACAATATGACTTTACACTGTAATGTTTTAATAATCGTATCGAAAATATTTAGAGATTGTATTATATAATAAATATTTCATTAGAGATGGTGTGTTTCAGGTATGTGACTATAAAGCGCCTAGTAAGGACGAAGACTGTCGGTTCCCACGCACATGAGTCCTGAAGCTAAGAGGCAGTCATCCCATTCCCACTTCCTTACCTATCCCAATTGCTCTAGGGTGACGACAATCCAGCTATCCAAGGAAATTAAAGACCTTGGAGTAATCCTCGATAGTAAACTCCTTTGAAAATTACACGTTGAAACAAACACATCCAAGGCACTGACAGCTTTCTGGCAGTGCAAAGGTGTTTTTGAGAAAACGAGGGGTCTTTCTCCTAGCAAGGTCCTATGGATCTATACGGCTACGATAAGACCTATTATCACCTATGCATCAGTGGTCTGGATGAGTAGATTCTCTCTCGTGGGAGTCAGGAGGATCTTATCGAGACTATAATGCTCTGTGGCCATCTGTTGCACCGGAACTTTTCCGACAACTTCTGGCCCGGCATTAGATGCTCTAGTTAGTCTACCATCATTTGATGCTTTCATCCAAGGAGAGGCCTTGAAGGCCATTTGCAGGCTGAAACACAATGGAAACTGGTACGGCCCCTGTCTGACATTGGAAAACAGAGAAGGCATGGACTTCGGTCCAACGATCTTTGCCATGCCCCTTGATTCCATGCCACCCAGAGTCGTGCTTGACTAGAGATACAGTGTGGTGCTGCTAGAGGCCCAATGTGGTCAAACTCAGAAAATGAGCCCGACAAACACTGTTTTCGCATTTTCGCGGATGGCTTCAGGACCGGTTCCGGCTCTGGGGTCTACATGGAATCCAGCGGTACAAAACTGCACTTTGCTCTTAGAATGCATGCATCTGTGCTTCAAGCGGAGGTGTATGCTGTTCAAGAAGCCATGATCTTTGTTGTGGAAAACAGATGGAGAGGCAGATCTGTGTCTGTAGCGACAGCCAAGCTGCGCTCATAGCCTTCGACAGCCACCCAAGCACTTCAAGGGTAGTCGAGTCGGGTAAATCCGGGCTGAACTATGTCGGTAGAGATCTCTGACTCTTTAACCAGAATGGGCTCTGAGGTTAACTTTCTTGGCCCGGAGCCAATTCTGCCACTCCCTTCTGCAGCCAACAAAGCCACGCTTAGCAAACGGGTTACTCTAACCCACAAGCGAGCTTGGCAGGCTGAGAGAGGCTGCAGATGGACAAAACTGATGCTACCTGTCATGTCCGACCGACTAACGCAGTTCATCCTGTCACTAAGCAGAGCAGACTCTAGGCAGCTGGTTTGACTGATGATGGGCCATTTTATGCGCGCAAAGCGCATGGAAAAGGTTGGCATCTCAGACAGTGCACTCTGCCCAGCATGTGGAGAGGAGGATGAGATGGCGGACCACTTTCTGTGACCACTTGAGGTCTTTGGCACCACAAGATGTACTCAGATTTCTTCGCAGGTCGAGTAGATTTAAAGAAATTTAAAAACGACCTTTTGTATTATTCATCCTTGCTTGTACACAGGAGCCCCTGTGGAGTGGACCTTCCCGTGCTCCACGCTCGTGGGACCAAAACATGGAATTTGAAGAGAAAAAAACAACAAAATACAAAAAAATAGAGTCCGGATCTCTTAAAAAACTGGAAGGAGGAAACCTCTCCAATTCAACTGGGCTTGGCACTTCTCAGCAGTCAAAAGCGTTAGGCTTGCCTATTTCCGATTGTAGTCTTAATAGATCGACTACGAGTTCTGCCGTTGTATCAGAAACCGGGAAAGACGTTTTGTCAAACAATTGCTACTAGGAGTCGGGCGTTTCTTAACGAATGCGGCAATATTTCCGCATCTATTTGATATGGGTGCCAGGGCATAGTGGCATACCAGCGAATTGTAAGACCGACAAATTAACGAGAGAGGGTATTACCACTCGCCTCCCTCTTGATATGGAGATTGTAGGTATACCTCTCTTAACCAACAAACTGCGTGGTGCAAGTAGTTTTGTCACTTCAGCAAACACGAGATGGGTTGATAGTCTACTAAAAGAATTTGTCCAAAATGGGAGGTCAGGCGCTCAAAGGCGCTACTTAATCGGTCGAGGAAAAACGCGTCTTTGTTAGTTGCTGCAATCGCAGGTCGATATGCTCAAATACTGAGTGTACCTCGTTTAGACTATTGCAGGAGTTGCTAGAAGGAGGAGGAAGAGTCCGCTAGACACCTTCCCTGTAGCTGTCCCGCGTGGCATGCCACTAAGCGTAAATACTTTGGCTCATAGTTTCTAAATGATACTGATGATCTTAGGGATGTAAACTATATTGTTGTTGTAGTTGTAGCAGCATGGGGAATATTTGTGCTACGTACACGTGGAATGCTGCTGGTGTCACAGTCAGTAAATCCGGGTCGTTCCATTACGTAGAATCGGCAACCATCGGAACTCAATCCCTTCTAGTGCATTGGTCGGTTGGTTGATGACGGTATTCAACCTGGATGACGACATCCAGCAAAAAAGATTCTTTATACATTTTTGGGGGAAAATGTAAGTTCAGCAGTTCTTGGCAGGTTATAAATCCGGGTCGTTCCGGTAAATTATAATCTTGCGCAGTTTTTATTCGTAATTTTCTCTTTAATTACTTGTCGATTGTCGGTGATTGTTGTTTTTGTATCAGCTCACAAAGCCCTATCAAGCGCTGTGAAGTTATCGGTCATCGCGGTCTATCTCATCTAAGGTCCAAGAAGCATGCCGTTTCGACGGGGTGGCTCCAGAGAGAGAAGGGTTTTAAGTGAGTGCGTTGAAGAGGGCATATGAATAGGTGGTTTTTTGTCGTGCGGGGCACCTAAACATGCCGAAGCCTGTCGATTGTGCGTCAAGGCCAGAGCTTGACCTAATATTTATATATAATATATTTTTCTAAATTGAGTAAATCAGTCGTGGACGGTTCCAAACAATGTTGCAGAGCCAAACAAAACTATTGGAAGAATCAGTCAGAAAATTAAAAATTAAATAATTGCGGCGTGCGTCTTGAAGTTTTTCTAGTCAGAAAATAAGGATTCGTTATTTTGGACGATGTTTTTAATAAGCAAAATGTTGATTTAAAAAAACGCTTAAGGGGTCCCGAGGGGTCAAGAGCTCGAAAATGTAGGGTATTTTCAGGATTTTTTTTACAATAAAAAAATGAAAACGGTATTTAAATTTTTTAGGTTTTTTATTTAACTTCTCTTACATACAAAAATGAAAAAAAAAATTTGTTTTTTAATTTTAATAATTTTAAAACTGGCGCTGAAGTCGACCCTCCCGAAAAATTGGACCTGAACAGTGTTGTCCTTTTTGGCTCTTCTATTTATCTGCAACACAAAAACCAAAAAAATTATTTATCCGTCCCGCACTAGAATAAAGAAAAATTTAAAAAATTTTACAAAATGGCGTGGTTTTGAATTTGATACTCTAAAAATCGTTTTTCAGTTTTTTCATAAAAAAAAAAACGAAATAATTGAAATAATAATATGATTCTAGTACGGGCGATAGCCACTTATGTTGTGAAGAACATAATAAAATTTCAGACGATTCGGTTGAGGTTTGTTTTTGACAGCACCAGGTCGAAAAAAGTCGTTTTGAGATAAATGAGTTTAAAGTTTGAGATACAGGAGCGCGCGTACCGTCTCCACCTAGTTAATGGGGTGTAGAAGCTATAATATTGGGAATTTCCGCATAAAAATTTCTCAGTATATTCTTAAGATACTATAATTTGTAAATATCGAAAAAACGATTTTTTTGAAATTTCTAGACCACCGTGTCCCCTTAATGTTTCGGTTTTCAGAGACCTATTGCTCCACCTGCGTGAAGAACGGTCTATCATGAATAAATGTTCAATCACATAAATCATTTTTAGTAGCAAGTTTTATTGTTTTAGAAACCGCGGCAGTAATGAGAGCCACCACAGAGAAATGTTTTGTTTTATCTTAATAATTTATTTTGTAATTACATTATTTTTTTAAAGTTCCACAACAATACTCAATCAAATCATAGTAAGCCCCCTGAGTTATTCCGTTCGATGCTTGTTGAATAAGCATTTTGACCCAGTTGCAAGCTTCCTCTTCGTACTTTTCAAAGGCTACAGGAAGGTTCAATTCTGAATAGAGCTTCTTGACACGTTCAACTTTCTGAGGATCTGAAATAAAATAAAAAAAAAACTCCCATTATCTTCTTTAGTTTGCTAATTTCGGTAAAATTTCTATGAGACCTTATTTAATATGTATATATTATATATTAGGACGGGTCGATTTAAAAATCGCTCATTGCTCTGTGAAAATCGTATTTTAGGGATCAAAAAAAGAAACTTTGCCGAAGGAACCATACCTCTAAAACGAATTCTGATGTCCTCCAATTTGGGGTGAACGAAAACTCCCCCTTTGAGCCATTTAGAGTGCTCCAATCGAGTCCAAATGTATGACCGACCCCCACTAACTTTGAACGGCCGATCCACCCATGTCAGTGGCACACCCCCTGGAACTCCCCTGGGGGGTTCCCCATACAATCATTTCAAAATATCACCATTTTTGGCCTTTACATGGGAAAAGAAACTAAAAAGTTCGACCCAAATTGGGGGACATCAGAATTCATTTTAGAGGTATGGTTCCTTCGGCAAAGTTTCTTATTTTGATCCCTAGAATATGATTTTCACAGAGCAATGGGCGATTTTTTTGCCTCCCCACAAATCGACCCGGCCTAATATATATGTATATAAGGCTGTCCATGTAAAAATCTCTATCTAGTATTTGCCAGTAACTTAATTTACGAGAATTTGCTCTCAAAGAGAAAATTATCAAAAAAAAAAAAAAAAATCATGAACGCAAACCCAGTAACAAATTGCAAGTTTTATGAACAGCTTATTAAATTCTTGGCACGAAAAATCACAAAAATTAAAATTTTTTTCACTTGCGCTACCTCCTATAAATAAATAAAATAAATTAACAAAATAAAAATAAAGCAAATATAATTCAAAATAATGAGCTTCGGAATCACATGATTTCATTTTGTCCACAACAATTTTTTTCTATTTCTTCATCGCTGGATGCAAAACATTCCATTAGCAATTGTATTGTTGTTGCAATCACAGCTTTCTTCATATTTTCCTTGCTTCCGTCTATGCATTTATTGCCAAATTAGTTAATAATCAAGATATAAAAGCATAAAACACAAAACCTACTTTCAATTTGTATTTCGGAAACTGCAGCCTTTGGTGGCCGGAGACTTTGGCTCAGAAGTACATACCTCTATATCATTGGCCGATTACTATTTAATATATGACTTCAAATAAACTTTATAAAATTTTAACTAAAATATACTCACTTACATTCTCCATTTTAATCACAATTTTTATTTAAATTTAGAACTTTGACTCGATTCGCAAATTTTAATTCGTGCTTATTTTTACTTTGCGATCAGCTGTTTTTCTCACTTGCAAATTCTTACAAGTAAAAATATATCCAGCAAAAACTTGCCCAACTTCCCCTCAAAATAAAATTTCATTTTGCTCTCTCACTTTCCCTTACTTTGCAAGTTTTTGGTCTACATGAACAACAAAACTTGATAATCTATGTTTGATTATTAGCGTCATGAATAAACCTTTATGTATCAGTGTGTATATGAAATTTGGAAAAAACAAAAAACAAAACGATTTTCCCAACTCTTCAAGTATTGAGTAGTAGTAGAAACGCAAGTATTCTGCGCATTTCTACATTCAAACATACCTTTCTTCCCATAGCATGCCTCCATAATAGCCTTTTGCTCTGGATTAGCCCGTAGCATGCACTCCACTGCTAACCATGAGCACTTGTTGGTCTCTATGTCAGTACCAATCTTGCCAGTCTCATCAGGATTACCAAAACAATCGAGGAAGTCGTTGAGTGATTGACCAAAATGAGCTAATTCAACTAGAATGGCATTACATTGGTGAAATGATAGACGGTCTTTAATGCTAAAAATAAATATAGAATGTGGTTTGAACGCAGGTTTAATTTCAGAAATAAAATAAAATGAAAATAAAATGAATAAATAAATAATAAATCAAGTTTCCTTCAACGCTTCTTTCAATCTCCAAAACACTTTTTTAACCGATAGCCGAGTCGTATTTAGCTCCTTTGCCTTTAATTGTGTCAAAACTGCACTTTCGCGAAGTGTGGGTAGGAGAAAAAGTCAGATAGGGGTTAAGTCAACACGTATACTCGTGAAATGATTGCACGTCTAATTTCCGGTGGTATGACAACGCAATGAAGAAACCATGAGCTGTTTCTCAAAATTCCAACTCTTTCTCTTTGTACGACTCTTGTGCTTCGGTTTTCGCCATTGGCTACTTCGCTTAGGCTACAGTTCTTTACTATTCTTTTTGTTTTTATAGTTACTCACCCTCGAACTTCCGACCTCTCTACACTCTTTGTACGACTCTTGTGCTTCGGTTTTCGCCATTGGCTACTTCACTTAGGCTACCGTTCTTTACCATTCTCTTTGTTTTTATAGGTACTCACCCTGCTAAATGTAGAGAACATGCTGCGGGCAGATACAGCGTGTGACAGGAAGTTTTATAGTGCACTATAGTATTGAACGTTTCTACATTGAATGTGTTGACATTATTCTTTGAAGTTAGATATTCCAATAACTGACCACGAGCTACTTTAAGGGTTGCATCACGAAATAACTCTACCAGTTCGTCATAACACTCGAGTTGGCGGAAATTTCTTTTGAGTATTTCATAAATGCCGGATTCTATCATGATCACATCATTTATGACAGTAGGGCCAACCTCTTCCAATTTATACCAACACAATTGGCCGCGACGAGTAGTACTTTGGTCCATCATGTCATCGGAAATATTCATGGCAGCATGCAGCTGTGGAAAAATATATGTATTTATATGTATGTATATATTGTAACACATGGGCTGAAAAGTGCCGGGCCTAACACATAAGTATTATATATAGATGCACTAGTTTTGCTGCATTCACCACCACTCAAAGACAGCTGTAAAAATTTCATGATATTCTATTCATTAGCCGCTGAGTTTTTTGGGCTAAGAGTGACGCTACTTTTGTTATTCTCATAAAAATGGATCAAAAAGAATTTCGTGTTTTAATTTTACACTGCCACTTGATGGGAAAAAAGTATCGTGCAAGCGAAGCATCAGCTTGAAAAGTGCTATGGCGACTACGCTCCATCAGAAACAACAATCAAACGATGATTTGCTGACTTCAAACGTGGTCGTAGAGATACCGATGATGCATAACGGAGTGGACATCCAAATAAGGCGGTAACACCATAAAACATCAAAAAAATCCACAAACTCCTTTTGAATGATCGAAAAGTGAAGTTGCGTGAGTTAGCTGACATCGCAAAGATATCAAATGAAGTGTCAGCAGGAGTGTTAATTGGACTATGAGAAAGCTCTGCTCAAAGTGGGTGCCGCGTTTGCTCACTTTTGACCAAAAACAAGAACGTGTGATGATTCTGAGCAGTGTTTGGTCATGTTTAAACGTAATAAACCGGAATTTGTACGTCGATATACGACAAGTGATGAATCATGGATCCCCCCATGGAATCATGGACCCCATCACTTCACTCCGGAATCAAAATGACCGTCAGCTGAATGGGCAGCAACTGGAACAATCGGCTGGAAAGGTAATGGCCTCGGTATTTTCGGATGTGCGTGGTGTTATATTCATCGACGAAGGGAAATACCATCAACAGTGAAAATTACATAGCGTTATTGGAGCGTTTGAAGGCCGAAATTGCAAAGAAACGTCCACATACGGCAAAGAAACAAATTTTGTTTCATCAAGACAACGCAACGCAACGCAACGCAATTAAAGCAATGGCAAAACTACAAGAATTGAACTTCGAATTGCTCCCACATCCATCCAGATTTGGCTCCCAGCGACTACTGGCTCTTCGCAGACCTAAAAAAAAAGGCTCGCGGGTAGGAAATTTCGCTCGAATGAAGAGGTTATCGTTCAAACTGAGGCCTATTTTGGGACAAAAGATAAATCGTTCTACAAAAGTGGTTTTGAAATGTTAGAGCGGCGCTGGACTGATTGCGTTGTTCTTTATGGAAATTACGTTGATGAACAAATCTAATTGTGGACTTAAACAAAAGCGTGATTTCTTTGGTAGGCCCGGGACTTTTCAGCCCATGTGTTATATAGTATATACATATGTAGGTATGTATGCATGTATAAGTATAAGTATAAGTATAAGTATAAGTATAAGTATAAGTATTAGTATTAGTATAAGTATAAGTATAAGTACAAGTACAAGTATAAGTATAAGTATAAGTATAAGTATAAGTATAAGTATAAGTATAAGTATAAGTATAAGTATAAGTATAAGTATAAGTATAAGTATAAGTATAAGTATAAGTATAAGTATAAGTATAAGTATAAGTATAAGTATAAGTATAAGTATAAGTATAAGTATAAGTATAAGTATAAGTATAAGTATAAGTATAAGTATAAGTATAAGTATAAGTATAAGTATAAGTATAAGTATAAGTATAAGTATAAGTATAAGTATAAGTATAAGTATAAGTATAAGTATAAGTATAAGTATAAGTATAAGTATAAGTATAAGTATAAGTATAAGTATAAGTATAAGTATAAGTATAAGTATAAGTATAAGTATAAGTATAAGTATAAGTATAAGTATAAGTATAAGTATGAGTATAAGTATAAGTATAAGTATAAGTATAAGTACAAGTACCAGTACAAGTACAAGTACAAGTACAAGTACAAGTACAAGTACAAGTACAAGTACAAGTACAAGTACAAGTACAAGTACAAGTATAAGTATAAGTATAAGTATAAGTATAAGCATAAGTATAATAGAAAAAATGCAGTTGAATTTGCGTTAAAGAACTACAACTGATTAGCGATTTGTCTTTGATGATGAAATAATTGTGGCAGCCTCACCAATTCAACACACCAACCGAGGTAATATGCCAATTTTAATTTGTCTGCCCTGACCTGCTCCTTTTCGATTAGACTCTTGTATGCGAAGACTGCGACCATGCCGTACATCGGCTTGGAGCTTGGTACATTGTGCAATAGAACCTGCAAAACGATGTAAAGAAAGTGTCCGAAAATCAGTTGGTTTAACTTTTGCATGAATTATTACTTTCCAGCACCTTTCTAAACCACTCTGCAACGATAGGCCCTTTTTCAATTTTGACTACTTCGGTGAGAGTGTGTAAGATTTCTGCAAATATGGGAAATACGATGGTATTGTTATGTGGGGTTTCTATAAAGTGGATATGTATGATATAAGTCTGATGAGAATTACATCTGTATATGTATGCTAGGCGAATAAAATAAGCAAGTATTAGTGCAGGGCCTTACGAGTACGAGTTTATTTTTGAAATTCGACAAAACACAAATTTCGAATGGAAATTTACTTTCGGCTTAGGGAGTATACAATTTACAAATGATAAATGATAATTTCGAAATGTTCCCCGAGGGCACACTTTAATATGTATGTATGTCAATACTTTTGCTAAATTTTTCGATGAGGGTGGAGTATAATTAGATCTTCCACTTCACAACTTTGCATCGTTAAAAGGTTTAATAGTTTATTCGCTTTAGCCCGATCTTTGAGATGGCTTCACTACAGCCTTTGGAGGCCGGAGACTGTGGTTCAGAGGTACAAAGGGAGGTAGCACTGGCCAATTCCTATTTAATATATGACTTCAAATAAACTTTATAAATTTTATCTAAAATATATTCACTTACATCCTCCATTTTAATCACAATTTCTATTTAAATTTAGAACTTTGACTCGATTCGCAAATTTTAATTCGTATTTGTTTTTATTTTGCGATCAGCTGTTTTTCTCACTTGCAAATTCTTACAAGTAAAAATGTATCCAGTAAAACTTGCAACTTCCTCTCAAAATGAAATGTCATTTTGCTCACTCACTTTCCCCTACTTTGCAAGCGTTTTGGATGCCTACATGAAATTGCTACATGCTAAACTATTGCTTACCAAGCTCTTTAACCCATACAAGACCCTGGATGATGATGGAGTCCGCCCGTTAGTACTACCGTAAGGCGGGGAGTTAGTCACACCAATCTAGTTGGAATAATGCGAGACAGTTTTGCGTTGAGAGCACTTGTAGAGAAGGCCTTTACACCAAAAGGAGGCCTTTATACCAAAAGTAGGAAAAAAAAGACTATTCACTGGCTAAATCCTTCAGATTAATTAGGCTCACCACCTTTGTACTGCAAGTAAAGGAGAAAATTATTGCTAATGAAAACAGATTAAACACTCTCCATCAAAACCAGCACGAGTACAGGTCAGGAAGGTCTACGGACATTGCGCTGTATGAGCTATGCGCGGAGATCCAAAGTGCCTTTGACTGTAAGGAAATTGTTCTCTGTGCCTTCTTCGAGCCACGGAGCTCTCGACAACGCCTCTAACTCGGGAGTGTGTCGCGCAGTAGAGAAGAGAAACGTGCAGAGATCCATCTGCAGATGTATAGAGTCCCTGCTGCAGTCTGGATATAAACCCGTCCTGCGATCATTCCTTTCACCAGGAATGAGTGAGATCGGTATGGGCGGGGTTGCTATTGGTTTCGTCAGTGAAGTTAAGTATCTTGATCTTGTTCTGGATGCCAAGCTTAGCTGGAAGAGGCATGCTGACGCAATCTTGTCTAAAGCAATAAAGGCTCTCGTGATCTGCAAACCCCTAGCAGGGAAATCCTGGGATTGTAGCACAATAATCCAGAGATGGATGTACATCATGATATTAAGACCAAAGGTAACATATGGAGCGCCATTCTCTCGACAATGCGGGCGGCGCTAGCATACATTTGCATGTATTAAAATATTAGTTCTT
This sequence comes from Anastrepha obliqua, assembly GCF_027943255.1. NCBI lineage: Eukaryota > Metazoa > Arthropoda > Insecta > Diptera > Tephritidae > Anastrepha > Anastrepha obliqua. The sequence continues at coordinate 26,126,492 of NC_072895.1, forward strand.
TCTTACCTGGAAAAACGTCCATGTACTCTTGAATCTCCGTTCGCCATTTCGCCCAGCGTGGATCAAATATCTCTTGGCATTCCATTGCAGATGGGGGGCTATGAAAAGAGTTGCGAAGTAATAAGCAATAAGCAAAAAAGAAAACTCAAGGTATGTTCTTAAGCAAATGGACTGACTGGCCATTCTTAATTTGGTATAGCTTTTACTGAATCGCTTTAATTGATAGAAATCAAGTGATGACAGAGCTCGTGACTGGTACCATTCAAACTGTGCCTGAATTCAACAATGTTCAGTCAAGATTTTCATTGAAATGTCGAGTAAATATTTGATACATTAATGCGCAGCTTTACCATTTGACATTCACTACCGATTTTTTTAATACAAATGACATTTTGATGGCAAGGGGCGTCACCAAAATAAAAAAAATGGTGCTTTTTCCATCATAATTGAAAAACTATGACTTCTGGTAATTTAAGACTTTTGGAAAAATATTTCCGAAAAATTTTAAGATTTACGTGAGTTGCACCGATTTCAAAATACCTCCAAATATCAGGTTTTTTTAATGGTTTTTAAAAATATTATTTCTCAAAACTTGCCTCAAATAATAGAAGAGTTTAAGCTTAAAAATACTTAAAAATTGTTCGAACGGAATCAAATAATGAGATTTTTGGAAGTGCTTTCACATTGGCGGCAGTCTTAAAATACAATAAATTTTATAATTTCGCTACAAAAGAAGTACCGGTTTTTTGTATTTGGATAGTGATGTACATTGGGGACGTATCACCGAGATGGCACATTTAAAAATGCATAATTTGTAAATTTCTCAATAATCAAAAGCTTACGAAGGACCACTCAGCCATCGAATAGTCGATTAGTACTTTATTAACACAAAAAACAAAAAAAAAAAAATTGGAACAAATTTAACAGAATTCGAAGAAAATATATTATGCATGGTTTTTTAGGAAGAAAGAAGTCGCAATGCGACATAACCTCAAATATGAGGCGCACTTTTTGTACTTTTAATCTTAAATCGCTTGGAAATCTGACCCACATCCATTCACCTTGACGAAAACCTTAAGAAAAGTGTATTCTGGTTTCTGGTGCTTTTTTTCTTTCACTTTTATTGGCCCGTGTGGTTGATGATGATTCTTTAATTAGTATAACTATAATTATTTTGACTGTGAATTATCTCCAATAGTGTAAGTCCAATGATACTTTGTTTGCTTCAAACTTTCAGTCAACATTTTTGTTCCAAAGTGAATACAAAATTACGCATTGCTCAGTAGAAGGCTCTTCCATTTATTTATTTTGATTATTTATGCTACTTTCTACGGCTACTCATAAATCAATTTTGTTTTGTAACTGACTTGCGTGTGTGATGTTTCTAGCCCGTTATGTTTCGTTTGTGTTAATGTTTTTCACTCTCAACCATAGAATTATGTTTGATTTTGTTAAATTTTTTGTATATTTATGTATGATTTCAAAATTTTTAATTCACTAACACTCAGTTAAAATATGAAATATTTTCTTTATTAGGCGTTACAAAGCTTATTAGATGTTAGCTGGTGATTAGTTTAGTACTATTTAAATCGGTTCTCCCGCTCACCTAGTTGATATTTGCAATTTTTGCTGGCTCACTGGTTGAGTAGTTGAATGCTCAATATTTTGAGAGCCAATAATTGTTGTTAGACTGCGCGGGGAAATAACCGTTTGCCGTTGAATTATGCTGTTAATGCTTCTGCTGTATGGGCCACCACCAGCTATTGTCAAAGGCCATCGCATTTGTGACCACTTGCGCATCAAAGGAATCATTTTTATTTGTTATCTGAGTCTGCGAAAGATGGGAAAAAAAACATATTAGCTGTATTTTTACACACATTGCGGGTTGTTTTGCAATTTCCTTTTTATTATAGCCTAGGAAAAATTATAGATATTAAACAAGGCGTCTATTCAAGGTGGTGGTATTCGAGCAACAACAAAATTTTTTAAATTAGAAATGTCAAAGGAAAGCGAAGAGAAGAATGGAATAAATGACAAAAATAGATAAAAGGTTTGTTGAGGTAAAAATTATTCAGTAGCCTACCAATAACTTAATTTCCGGGAATTATTTCCCAAAGAGAAAAAAAAAAATCATGAACGCAAAACCAGTAACAATTTTTAAGCTTTACGAACAGCTGATTAAATTGCAAACAGGAAAAAACACAAAAATTATTTTATTTATTTATTTATTTATTAGAATTAATATATAATACTAAAACTAATACAAGAACGAGTACTAGATGCCAGGGCCTACAACTCGATAGATAGATAGAACAAAAATTTAAAAAAAAAATTTCATTTGAAGCACCTCGCATTAAATTAAAAAAAAAAAACAAAAAAAGCAAATAAAATGCAAAATAACGAGCTTCGGAATCACATGATATCATTTTGTCAACAATAATTTGTTGCATTTCACCATCGCCGTCAGATGCAGAACATCTCATTAGCAACTGCAATTCGCCAATTTTAAAATGTTTGTTTGTTTTTAGCTTGCGATCAGCTGTTTTTCTCACTTGCAAATTCTAACAAGTAAAAATTTATTCCATAAAAACGTGCAACTTCCCCTCAAAATGAAATGTCATTTTGCTCTCTCATTCTCCCCTACTTTGCAAATTTTTTGGGTACATGAACACCAAAACTTGATAATTTGTAACAATTGTTCCAAAGTATTTGCTTCATGAACAGACCTAAAATTAGTTTGTCGCGCATTCAGAACACAACAACAACTTTCCGTCATTTCGTTTTACTGGCATTTCTCAATTAAAGGCAAAATGTAGAAGAAGAATTCAAATACAGTGAAACCTCCCACAAGCGGACACTCACGGTTCCACAATTTTCGTCCGCTTATGGGGGTTGAAAAAAAACTCTAGGTTAAAATTACTATCCCACCTCTTTAAATAATTTGTTTATGTTCTTTTATGGTACGTTCAGTTTTTTTCATATTTATTGAAAAATATAAATGTATGTATGTACATTTTTATATTGGGAACAATGAGTATATTTACACATTTGAATATACATATTTGATTGAACATATTTATATTTTAGGCTTCAAAAATTCATATACCGTAGTCTGTCGTAGATTTTCCTGTTTATGTTTCAGAAAAAGGTTTTCAAGATGACATTCTAAAGTCTTGGCGTATTGGAATCCAGCAATATTGTCTCTTAGAAATTGTTTAATTCGACGCAGTTGTTCTAATGCTTCAGGATATGACTTGATCTGACATTCATCCTGGACACATACATGATTTGAGTCTTCGCTTTCTCCGTCAGATAATTCCTCAGTATTAATTTCGTCAATGACAACGTCAATATTATTGTCTTCTGTATTAACAACTTCGTCGATTAACAAAAGCTCTTCTGTATACTGACCTTGCTGATTTTCATTTAAAATCTTTATCAAAGCCGCTAGTGTCGATATGGAAATATCATCCTCTGCCTCGAAGTCAGAACATTCAAGCGGAGCCTTTTGAAACCCGACTTTCGAAAAACAATTATTAATTGTTTCTGCCGTTACGTTGTCCCATGAAGATTTCATAAAGAAAACAGCCTCCAAAATGTCAAACGTTTTTGAAAGTCTGTCCATTGGAATGTCTCCTAATTTTGTCAAAATATGTTTGATTATATGGCATCTGTAAGACACTTAACATTTTGTATTATACCCTGATCGAGGGGCTGACAAACGGATGTTGTATTAGCAGGTAAAAAGATCAACTTTATGTTATCTAGTTTAATATCTCGAGGGTGAGTTGTAGCATTGTCCAAAAATAATAAAATTTTTCTCTTCTGGCAGCCCATTTTTTTATCAAGCATTTCTAGCCACTCACACATAATTTCACGAGACATCCAAGCTTTCCGGTTTGACTTCCATTCCACTGGCAAACTTCCTAAATTGCCTATTTTAAAGGCGCGTGGGCATGCTGCTTTTCCGATAACCAATGGCTTTTCTTTATCTCCTACCATATTGGCACACAATCCTCGAAATTAACCTCGGAAGATTCCCCACATATTATTTTGAAAGTCACATTATGACGCCTACGCCATTTCTCCAACCATCCATTTGACGCAGAAAAATTTTGAATACCTAATCGGCCAGCGATTTCTTTTGCTTTTTCCTAATAATACCCGATATTGGTATATTTTGGCTTCTGGCCTTAACGAACCATTCGAAACCCAAATGGTCAATTTTTGAGCCATCCGCATTTAAGAACTTTTTCTTTTTGTTGACGTTATCACCGCCCATCCATATTCTTTTAATATCTTTTATTTCAACTATTGTCTATCCACTATCTTTGTTGTCCGTGGATTAGAGTATCGCGTCCGCTTATGAGAGGTTTTTATTGTTTTCTTTACACATTTGTTCAGTGATATATTTTGCTTGTCCGTTACCGAGAGGTCCGCGTCCGCTTTCGAGAGGTGATTAGAACAAATAAAATGAGAAAAAGTGTCCGCGTCCGGTTATTAGAGTGTCCGGTTATTAGAGTGGAATTCGTTCTAAAAACACAACATAAAGCTTGGTTCCTCAGTTTTTGTCCGGTTATGGGGAGTGTCCGCTTATTGGAGATGTCCGCAAGGAGAGGTTTCACTGTACTCTAATCAAACCACCTTCTATAGATACGTCTTGAATGAAAAAACGAAATGAAAATGAAAGTGACCTGGACGTTCCGTTATCTTCTTGCAAAGAACGTATGTCCATAAGCAAAATTCATACAAGGTGATAGCAATAGTATAAAAACCAAATTTATACGTATTTGGTTTTTGCAATTCGAGTGTGAAAATTCGAATCAGATTGTAAGTTTATCTCTTTGGCCTTTAAACCATTAAATCTTATGCAAAAAAAAAAAATCAGTTGTTCTACTGATATCACTTTGCATACTTATTTATAACCAACTTATAAATACAAGGTGGCGTGACATTTATCTTCAATTTGAGCTTTACGCACTCCACTGCTTGCCAGCTTGTACAGGGCCCGGCACTTCGAAGTGTAACCAATTAAAAAGTCTATAAATTTAGTTAGGAGAGTGACTTTTATTCAATTCAATTTTTTCAATTCAATTTTTGCTCGATATGACCACCTTTTGCCTTAACTATGGCCTTAAAGCGGTCCAGAAACGAATGGCAAGCTGCCCGAATGTGACTTGCAAGTATTTTGGCTCACTCACGGGCAATGGTTTTTTTCAGTGCATCGAGACTGGTGAATCTTTTAGTTCGGACCTTGCTCTCCAAAATGACCCAAAGTGAATAATCCATCAGATTCGCGTTTGGTGAATTTGAGAGCCATTGTGTGGACGTTATGCAGTTCGGAACGTTGTTTTTTTTAGCCATTCTTGGTTCACTCGAGCTTTGTGAAACGGTGCCGAGTCCTGTTGAAACGTCCATGGTCTGCCACCGAAATGTTTGTCTGCCCATGGCTTCAAAGCAACCTCCAGAATACTTTCCCGATAATAATTCGCATACACTTCTAAGCCAGGCTCGATGAAAAGGATTGGAGAGCGCCCATCTGCAGTTACAGCGGCCCAAACCATTACCTGTGGTGGGTGCTGCCTCTTGGTGGCTAACCGATGACTCAAATTCTGGTATGCACGGTCGGTCAAGTAAACCCTATCGTTTTGGGAGTTTACGAATTGCTCAATTTGAAAAATTTTCTCGTCATAAAACACAAAGTTCGAAAATTGACCGCTTTCAGCCAAGCGAAGTGACTCCTTCGCTCTCTCAAGTCTGACTTGTTGCTGCTTTGGCGCATTTTGGGTCTTGTAAGGCTTGACTTTGAGATCATTTTTCAGTATGCCGCGGATGCTACGGTCAGATATTTTCAGTTCTTTCGCCATTTGATTGGCACTTCGTCGGGGATTTCGTTCAAGTCGTTTCTTCGTTTTTTGAACCATTTCACGTGACGTTGCAGTCTTTTGATGACCACCTCCTTGACGTTTGGTGATGCTACCAGTAACGAGTAATGGTGCGATAAACAAAAACTTGATTTACTTTAAGGTGCTCGAGCTCACGAACAATCGCTGGTTGTGATTATCCAGCCAAATATAAAAGCAATCACCCTATTACGTTTAAAATCCATTACTGCTTTGCTTTTTTCGCGTTTGCTCTCGGCTTGTAAACAATACTCTGAACGCGCGCGCTTGTAAACAATACTCTGAACTGTCATTTAGCCAACTAACAGACAGCTGATGCCCGTGCATCATCTGCGCGAGCGGTCTGAAGTTGGTTAAACTTCGAGTGCCGGTCACTGTAATAAAATATAAAATAAAAAAAAAAAAGCAGCATTGAATGAAATTAGCATCGGCCTTTGTGTTCAAATGATCAAACTTGTTCAAAGAAGTAATTGTCATTATTGTAAATAGCACATGTTCGTGCAAACGACCGTTGGCGTACAATGTACGCTGTAAATTGCGTTTCGTATTTGAAAGGATTAGTTGGTTTCAGCAATGTTACCTTATTTACATTATTTTCTTTCGTGTTTTATTATAAGTTTTAAGAAAAAAAAAAACAAATATGAAAATATAGTGTTTTTGCTTTAAAATTTTGCTTTTATATACTTTGCTATCGTTAGTTACAAGCAAAAACTCATGCGGGATCATACGTATTCAAACCGGTTCATTTGGCTCTATAGCCCTTTTATTCTTGCTCAAAAAAATGAATGTACAACCGAACGAGCGAATACCCGAAACGGCTGCTATGAAGACGATTGGTGATAACATCGGAGAGCTAAAACGCAGCACATGATTTGATTGAGCTGAAATGAACAAGGACAATAACTTATTTGAACAAGTTCGATCGTTTGAACGCAAAGGCCTGTTTTTTTGTTCAAGCGAAGCGTATAAATGTTTTACACTGAGCCGGTGCAGTTCTCTGCTAAGCACTGGGCAAGCGTACGGTAAACGTGCATACACCTGGACATACATATATCCATGCAAGTTAATAATATCCCTTGCCTCTCAATCAAATGGTAAACTTAAATACTTTTTCTACAATGTAATCATTTCGCTCGCTGGACTCTTGTGAAGAAATCTAATCAGATCAATAAAATAAATGCCGATTTCCGCTACTGGGTAAACAACAATTTGATAGAAATTACAATTTAAAATTTAATTCAATATACTTCGACAAAATTGCAAGATCCAATTCGAATTTATAAATAAAATTAAGACAAACAACATTGCAAGTTAGAAATATTAAGTAAGAGCTAGAATTAAGATAAAGAATTTGAAAGCTAAAAATGAGATATTTTTAAATTAAAGGACAGTTCGGTTTCAGTCAGTTTCGAATGTCTTGAGTCTTCGCTTTGGAAGAAAACATTCGTTTTTATCTTTTTAAAAACGTTCAGCGTTCCCACATAAAGTTAATTTGCATGCATTTGTAGATACGCACAAATGTAGAATATTTGATGCTTAGGAAATATATATTTTGATTTGGTTTTTTGTTTTTAGTTTTGGTGAATTTTTTATAAAATATTTTGTAGTTTTTTTTTATTTTAGTATTTATCACTGAAAAGATAATCCCCTCCAAATTTTCCAAACTTATATTATTATTTATTTAATTAATTATTATAATTTGCATACTTTGGTATAAAGATATTTATCAAAACCAGAAACATAGTACAAAAAGAACTACGAAACTAAACTAACTTCAAGGACCTTGAACGCAAAAATCTGCGTACTAATCAATGCAGGTACAATACTAAGCACTTAGAATTACAATTAGTAAGGAATTGGATAATCTTCTGATAACCTCTAGTAAACGTCTTGGCATAGATTTCTTTAACTTCAACGTTTCTTCGCATGGGATTTTGCTCCACTCATCTATCATTAAATTCTTGAGCATTTCTTTCGTTGTAAAGGAATGCTGGCGAATCCTACACTCCAATAAATCACATACATACATGCTCTATAGGACTTAAATCAGGTGACTGTGAAGGAGTTTTAAGCTGTTTAGGGACGTTGTATAACAACCAAAGCTTCGTTACGAGAGCTGTGTGCTTGGGTTCCATTATCTTGTTGAAACAAATAATCTGACCCCAATCCTAATTTATCCACACTTGGCTTTAAATTATGTTTGAAGATGCTCAAATACACTTTTTGATAAATAGTTGTCGAAATAAACTCTAAGTTTCTCAGTTTCCTTTTGCACACATGCAACCACAAACCATTACCTTCACTGTGTTTCATAGTCGCTTTCAAATTTTGAACATCAATTGCGTTTGCTGGTTTTCTCCACACAAGTTGTCTACCTTTAATGCCAAAAATGCACAACTTACTCTCATCCGTGGAAATCACCTTATTCAAGAAGTCTTTGGGCTTGTTTACAAATGTATTCTTTGGCAAAGGCGAGTCGTTTCTGTCGATTTACTAGAAATACCATTGGCTTTCCTCGTGCAGCGTGCCTATAAAAGTCAGCCTCTTTCACAATTCTTCGCACAGTATCTTTGCTAACAGATTTGAAAAACTATAAATTCAGGTTTTCTGAAATTTTTCTAATCCTAACCCTTTGGACTTGCTCCAGGATATATCGTTCCTCTCGAATTGTAAGTAGTGGAGGTCGGCCAGTTCGTGGGCGGGATACGTCATCTCCACTTTCCTTAAAGTTTTTAATGACTCCCTGGACTGAAGAATGCGTTCCTCTGACGGTTGCTTCATATCTCTCAAAGCTAGGCTCTTTCATTCCATGGTGAAAATAATGGAGAAGGTGTGCTCAACAACAGACCGTCGGCTCTGAGCGAATGTGACAGCATCAGCTAATGGGCTGATGTAACAAGAGATGTGTTTACAAAAAAAACTTAGATTGCGTTAGTGGTATACGAAAAAATTAACCAATCAGACTTCGTTGTCGTCTGAACAACGACTGATTGGGGAGTGTGTGAATACAAGTGAAATGATCATACAGAATTCGGCTGCCGAACTCTCTGTGCCGTGGCAGCCGAAGTTCCTCTCACAATTTTGTTTTTCACCATAGCTAATGACCAAATCTTTTAAATCTTTTTTCCAATCCACTTTTTGTGTTCTCTCATAGTTATAAATATTTAATTAATATAAGTATATCTTCAAACAAGAGTGCGATTTTTTTTGCTGTAGTGTATCTATGCTTACATACACATACAGTAGCTCAATCAAGAACCCGGACACCCACTCAAATGAGCCCACAGATTTCTGGAGATTGTGGAGCTGTTTCAAGTACTTAAGGGCAGTTGTACATAAGCCATAGGCGGACATCAGGTGCCCTATGCTTGGAATCTTTTTTTTTATAGTACTGAAAATTGTACTTAATTCCCAATTTTTAAGCACATTGGACCAAATTTCCTTTCATAATTGTTAGGTATTGTTTGTGGTCCATATTGCCGTTGACGAAGCACACATTTGCAGTACCAGAAGCGCATTTACAACCCCATATATATCCATGCCCGAGTTCTTTATTTAGCCACTGTACCTACATTTGACTTATAACAGCGAATTCGAGCATTTTTAACGAATTCTGCTATTTTTCTATGCGTCAAAAATCAAAAATTTTGTTGTCCCAAATGTAAACGTATTTGATATTTGAACTTTGAAAATTCATCGAAATTTATCTTAATTTCATCGACCATATAAAAATTATGAGAAAACAAATTTGGTTGTCGGGCTCAGCGTAGTCTAGTCCACTAAGGAACATACTTTTAGAAAAAATATGGAGCTCTGGCACTGTGGGTCATTTACTCTTTCTTTTTACCTTCGTTGCTCGTCTCTATAACTCGAAACGAAAATTTACCTATCCTCTTCTTTTCATACTTCTTACTTTACAAAACTGAGACAGACTCTTTACATATTTGAGTGGAAATAGGGTTTCACTTCTGGCACACCCCATACAAATTAATTTTTGCTCGAGTTTGTGACTCTATGTTATTGCTTACTTACGGCTTAATGCTACCTAATAATTTGATGGAGGACCTCTGTCGAATGGGCAATCAGAAATTTTCGTCTGTCTGAAGTCCCTACTGCCCTCAGCGCTTCTACGCTCTGAATTTACCACTCAGTTACAACGCTTTTGGCTGCTACTCCTCCAGCCACTTGCCAGTAACTTCGCACTACAATTACGCTGTGATCAGTTAGCAGCCCAGCGCTACTGTAAATTTAGAATCTGACGGGTGTTATTTTACTCTTTAATGAATTTAACATGAAGGAAGTTAGAACTTATGCCCATCGATATGGAAAATTTGGTGCCAGGCCTCCTGATAAATTTTTCATTCGACTGTACTCCATTGTCCGCCATAGACCAAATCTTCACAATACGCCAAATCGTGGAGAAAACCCATGAAAAACAACTCGACACGCACCACCTCTTCGTCGATTTCAAAGCCGTCTTTGATAGCACGGAGCCGTTCGATATCAAGCGAGGTTTCAGACAAGGCGATTCTCTATGTTGTGACTTTTTCAAGCCCTTTGCTGGAAAAAATCTTTTGCACTGCCGAGCTGAACCGCACTGGTACTATCTTTCATAAGAGTACCATGCGACTAGCATATGCCGACGAAACCAACCGCACTGTATGCCCGGCATACTCCAGTTTAAAGGGAGAGGCGAGCAATGTGGGTCTTGCGGTGAATGAGGGTAAAACAAAGTACCTGCTGTCAACACACAGAGAGTCTGCGCGTCTTGGACCATATGTTAGTATTGACAACCAACCATTCAAAGTTGTGAAGGACTTTGTCTACCTTGGGACCAGTATTAATAACAGAAATGATGTCAGCCTGGAGATCAAACGGAGAATAACTCTTGCTAACAACTGTGACTTTGGGCTCAGTAGACAACTGAGAAGTCGAGCTCTTTCTCTCGAAGAACTAAACTGGCACTCTACAAAACGCTCATCATCCGCGTCCTTATATAAGGCGCAGAAGCATAGACGATGTCAACAGCGGATGAAAAAGTTTTGGGAGCTTCCGAGAGAAAAATTCAGCGTAAGATCTTTGGCCCCTCCGCGTTAGTGAGGAGCACCGCGTACCGGGGAACAGCGAGTTGTATGAACTATGTATATAGTCACATGGACATGGTTAAGCGTGTAAAAATACAGCGGCTACGTTGGCTTGGCCATGTCACCCGTATGAAAGAAGACGCGCCAGCAAGGCGAATTTACGGCACGGTACCCCAAAAAGGAAGGCGTGGAAGAGGAAGATCACATATCAGTTGGAAAGACCAACTGCTGCAGGAACAAGATTTCCAACTGCCACCAACGAGCGCAGGACAGAAATAGCTGACGCGCTATTTTGGATTCGGCCAAAACCGACACACGGTTGTAGCGCCGCATAAGTAAGTAAGTACTCCATTGTCCATACGCATGTATCTGAGGTGAGGGAGGCAGATTTAGTTTTTCCATAAGTTTTTGCTGGGTAAATGCCTACCCAAATAGATCTCCTTAGTCAATGTGTCAGGAATTAAACCAAATTTACAACACACGCATTTTTCAATAAATATTTGTTTGAATTTCACGGTTTCAGTTGATGCTGCTGCTACCGTTAGAGAAATGTGAGCGAGTGAGTCCTTAGATCGACACGGCGAGGTAACTTCTCACTGGCTGACTATGAGCGAGAGAGCGGTCAACTCTTGCAGTTCATTCATCCATAGTATGATTGCCTTTTGTAGTTTTTTTTGTTGTTGTTTTAACAGTAACAGCCTTTTGTATATTATAATAGTATTTTCCGCTTCCTAAAGTAGTTGCAAATAATGATTGGATGGGCGATCTTACACTTTCCATTAACTTTGTGCTAAAAATCCAAGTCTGATCAAAATTTTAACTGGAGTTCAATTATAGATATAGAACATCGCACCATAGTCCTTTTTCTAATATTATTCACTGCTTTACCTTTAAATTTGTTGCCCAAAAATATCACAGCTACTTATCCACTTTATGATGATGGCGATTACTTTTTGATATTTTTACTCAATCTTTTTACTTTTTGATCTCTTTCAACTCAAATGACACTACCGTTTATCCCGTTTGCATTTATAATGGCAATGTTTTATCGGTTTTTCTCCTTAATTTTTAAAAGCATAAGCACCGCAAATGTGTAATGCACCGAACGCAAATTATTACTGCGAGAATATGAAACGTGGCCGCTTTAAAATAAAGTCAAGCTGAAGTTCACCCGACACGCGCAAACGCAGCGGCGTAAGTTTGCATTATAAGTAGGGGCTCAGTATGAACTTAATTAATAATATTTATATTTCTGAATAATTTTCCTTTAGTTAGACGTCGCAAGATATTTTTATAATCGTACATTTCCAGTACCGAGAGCAGTCACATCGGGTTGTGCAAAAGTATTGGACTCGTACATACATATATTAAAAAAGGAATGCTAATGTGATAATGAAATCAAATAATTAATTAATAATTATTTTTATAATCCTACTTATAATGGGTGTTTATTTTAAGAGCTTGAAAACGTAAAATGATAATACGGCACCGAAATATTGTTGGAATGAATTTTTCATGGCATTTATTTTTTGAATATCTGGAATATGTAAGTATGTATGTACGCCGTGACTACAAATGCGACAAATCGATTATTATGCCAGTTGCAAGCCAAATATCGTCAATGTACAGGGTTTGATTGAAAAGTATTGAGCCTTCCCGAATCGGCTGGTGGGGGAAAATGATCGTTGGACCTTCCCCTTCCACTAGAAACCGGTCCCAGTTCGCTGGCAACAGCGGTGCAGTCAACATCGCTCCGTGCGTGAAAGCTGTTTTAAAAGTGTGTTAGGATTTAGCAGTGGCGAAAATGCAGCGATCGTTGGAGCAACGTTACTCGATCACATTTTGCGTAAAGCTAAACAGTTTGTTGCTCCAGGAAGCACTGTAAATGCGGCATTTTACAAAGAAGTGCTCCTTCGGCTGAAAAACCGCGTCGCCCGGGTTCGGCTCGACCTCGTCAACAATTGGACCATTTATCACGACAATGCGCCGGCGCACACCGCCTTCCTCTGCACCTCTGCATTAGCCAAGATGGGGGTTCCGGTGCTTCCCCACCCTTCCTACAGCCCAGACCTGTCCCCTCCGGACTTCTTCTAGTCCCCGCGCCTGAAAAGAAAGCTGAAGGGGAGGCGTTTCGACTCCATCGAGGCGATCCAAAAAACTGTGATAGCCGTATTGAACGCGATTCCGGCGGATGAGTTTAAAAAATGTTTCTGCAGTGGAAGGACCGCGACCAGCGGTGTATTGACGCCCAAGGGTCCTATTTTGAAGAATATTACTTGCAGAAGCCAAAAGGTTTAATAAAACTGCTTAAAAAAATAAGGCTCATTACTTTTCAATCAAACCTTGTATAGCTGATCAATTTTTGGAAAAAAAATTCCATCAGCATGGCGCGATAGCGATCGTAACGGCAGCTCCTTCCTCATTTCGGGAATACAGGTAAGGGCCGATTATGCCGCCAGTGCTCTATGAACTTCGCAAACAAATTCATTTTTTTTTAATAATTTTCCACAATTTGGAAGCGCTGTTCTGGCGTTAAAGGTTCATGATGACTTGCCAAACATTCTTCTGGCGCAATAATGGGTGGTATGGAGGATGGTTCCATGTGTAGAAATCTACACAAGTGGGGAAAGTCCCTGGATAAAAATGTCAACACAGTTTGATTTCTCAGCTGTCAAGCCATATTATTAAAGAAACACCCGATATACACATAAATGGTGGTTAAATTTTAAGGGCCGATTTTGAATGTGAATCACACCTAAACGTCAAGTTTTTTTCTGCATTTCATTTAATATTTTTCAATTTCAGACTCATTCAATTTGAACCATGGAAAGATACACAATCGAGCAACGCGTTAAAGTTATTCAGGCTTATTATGAAAACAGGCGTTCAAATCAAAATGCATATCGCGCACTTCGTCTTCATCTTCATCTTCAGTGATGAGGCACATTTTCACCTCAGTGGATTCGTCAATAAGCAGAATTGCCGCATTTATAAACCAAGAGTGATTGCCGAAAAACCAATGCACCCACAAAGAGAGACTGTTTGGTGCGGTTTATGAGTCGGCGGCATCATTGGGCCGTATTTTTTCCAAAATGAGGCCGGCCAGGCAGTTATTGTGAATAGTGTTCGCTATCGTGAGCTGATAACGAACTTTTTATGGCCCGAATTGGAAGATATAGATGTGGACGATATGTGGTTTCAATAGAACGGTTCCACTTGTCACACGGCTAACGAACAATGGCTCTTTTGCGGGAAAAATTTGATGGCCGAATAATCTCACGTCGCGGTGATGTCAATTGGCCGCCAAGATCATGTGATTTGACACCTTTGGACTTCTTTCTTTGGAGTTATTTGAAAGAAAAGGTGTAAATCGATAAGTCAGCAACAATTCAAGAGCTAAACGATGAGATAATTCGGCACATTAACGGCATAGAACCTCAATAATGCCTCAGCGTCATCGAAAATTTGGACTATCGGATGAAGGTGTGCCGCCGAGGCCACGGTGGCTATTTGGCCAATATTTTGTTCCATGCGTAATTGAACTATACTAATATTATCGTAATAAAGAGAAATGACAATAATTTCCTAAAAGAATTGTATTTTATTCAAAATCAACACCGGCCCTTGAAACTTAACCACCCTTTATATATGTATAATACATATATTTTACCTCGGTTCCTAGGGGGAACCATTAATTTGGAAATAAAATTAAATCATAACTGTAATACCATATATGGACTCAAATGCGGTAACGGGTTAATAAAAATGAAGGGTGAGTAGATGGGAGATACTTTTTCCAAAAGGGGTTTTTTTGACAGATCACGCGTGACTACTGTCAAACTAAATATCAAATTTTTTGTATATATTTTTCATAATAGTCATTGCCATTTCTTCATGGAAAGACTCAACAACCTTTATAAATCGTACAATTCTATTACGAAAATCGACGCTCTTCGAAAAGTGTTCATCGCGCGCTGAAGCCAACTTACGGTGTATGGCGATGAGGTCCATTTTGGCATTTTTAGCAAAATTGCCGTATTTAGGCTGAAGAGCAACACCGAGCCATTCAAGAACACCCGTTACATCCATTAAAAACAATCGTTTGGTGCATCCTAAGAACTGGAGGAATCATCGGCCCATATAAACGACTTTTTGATGTTGGAAATTGAAGCCACTGATCTCCACAACCATTAGTTCCAACAAGACGGTGGATGGCACTACTTGCCATACAGTCATACAGTCCGTGAAACAATAGATTTACTGCCTCGCCATTTCGGTGCGCAATTTTTCTCTCGTCTCAAACAGATTGGCCACCAAGAACGTGTGATATCACACCTTCGGATTTTTATTTGTGAGGGAATGTAAAGTCTAAATGCTTTGTGGATAAACCAGCTTCGATCAAGGCATTGGCAGCCAACATTACTAAAGTTATTCACGAGATACTGACTGACCGACCAAAGTTCTCCAGCGAGTCCTGCAAAATTGGTGTTTACGGATGGCCGAATTACGGTGCAGTTGCGCCCAATACTTGAAAGGGACTATCTTTAAAAAATAAATGACATAAATGTTTCTACACAAAATAACAAAGATTGCCCACTCAATTTGAATTTTCGTTGTTTTATTTCAATTTAAAATCGGAGGCTAAAACGTAACTGTGTCGCAAACGGTGAGGCAAACAAAATTCAACTTTGGACCAATCGCAATGCGGCGGCTTTAATCTCATCGTACATTTAAATCTTAAAAAATGGTCACATGTAAGTATAAAAGCAATTTATGTGTATAAAAATTAGTTTTGTAACTTTTCTTAAACGATTAGAAAGAAAATTGGAGATAATCTAATTATTGCGTTCAAGTTGCTTAAGAAAATTATTTACCTTCAAATTTTTTGTCCAAGTAAAATAGAAATACCTAACATCTGATAGTTGATGCAACAACTATTGTATTAAAATTCGGTCATTTACATTATATTTAACTGACGATAAGCTCGAAAAATATATCGATGGTTTTCGAGAAAAGTGGCATAATTCAAAAATACAAAATACTGAGTTGGGTCATTTTCTAGATAAGTGACGCGCCAATTCGATCACCTGACAAAACGAATTGCTTCAAGATTCGCTTATGACGCTTTTCCAGATAAAAATATATAAACTCTGTAGTTGATTTTTGCTTTTAACGGCAAAACTCCGAATTTGAGTTAATTTTGAGTTGTGTCGCTTTTCTCGAAAACCATCGATATGTACATATGTATGCATGCTCCCAACCATCGTTTAAAGAAAAATGTTTTTAGCGATGAATCCACACGACTCTGTAGAAGACTTGACAATTCTACTTTAATTTCCTTTCAATATCCAATCAACATAAAATTCTTTACACAACAGCTAAAATACGCATTTATATATAATTAACTAATTGTACTACTTAATCGGAGCCAACATAGATTACTATTTAACTGCAACAGTGAATATCAGTCAACTGAAGTAATGTACATATAAAATATGCAAACTGCAATGGGATAATAAAAATATTTACTTTGTCACAGGTGAAATAAGTGGCTGCATAAATATGCGACTTAGTTATTTCCTGTCTATTTAAGTTCATTTTGAAAATCTATGATAGGCGTTTCTAGTAACGCATATGGCATTTCTATAAACTTTTTAGAATTTTTCTGGGGATGCTATTCTATGACCCATTGAATTTTAATAGATGAACGAACTTTTTTTATAGCACGGTCAACGATATTTTGTAGTTACCTCAAACTTCCATTTTGTTATACTAAATAGAACTACATACTTAGATCAGCGGTGCCCTTACAGGGGCCAGAGCCAATAATCGAAATCAGTCCCGTAGGAATCAAGAATTGGATCAACGATAATGTAGACAATCTACATAAAGAGCGATGGTCCGGTCTAGAACGCTGCAGAACTGCAAAGTGTTTTGTGACAAGTCCGAACAGAAAACTGTCAAACTTTCTACTCAAACTTAGAAGGAAAGACATTCGGTTGATGGTCGGCATCATTACAGGACACAACCCATGGGGTTAGCATATGACCACCATTGGAATCATCGAGGACCCGGTATGCCTGTCATGCTTGGAGGAGGCGGATAGCACTGAGCATTTTCTCTGTGAGTGTCCTGCCTTTGCTAAGGCAAGGCTACGAGCTTTGTGTTGCGATGTCGTGAGAATGAGTAATATTCGTTCTCTAAAACTGGAGGATATTTACAGATTTGCCAAAGAATCTGGAAAATTCTCACAGGACTAACTATCTCTATCTCTGTCTCTGTTCTTTCCTATCTCTTTCTCTGATACTTTTCTCCCTCCCTCCTTGACTATCTACCCCCTTTCCAAAGCTTTAAATACAATGGGTTCTTTAGCCTGGGTGTTTTAGGAGCCACCAAATCTCCTGGTGCTCCTTGGCTCGACCTTTTCAAATTCATAGAAAAATTCTGATTGAAAGTTGAATGCTTTAACTCCTTCCGGCACAGTCTTTCGTTCGTTGATAATGGTAGAATCGTAAATTTCAATATAATCTTACCTATCTTATGTAAGTAATACTAGATAGTAAATTGCTGAGGAAGCACAATGTTGAGGAAAGGGTGCAAAAGGCCAGTAATGCGTTGTACGCATCTAAAAGAATGCTGGGCGTTACTTGGGGTCTATCACCCTCTCTGATGCATTGGTGCTACACGGCGGTAGTTAGACCGATATTGCTGTATGGGGCCTTAGTATGGTGGATTGCGACAAGAAAACTGACATACCTACTTAGGAAAGGATTCAACGACTCGCTGCTCTATGCATAATAGCAGCGATGAAAACCACTCCAACGGTGGCGCTGGAAATGATACTCAGCATGCCACCTATTGATCTTATGGCGGAAAACCTGGCAGCGAAATCCGCGAGGAGGTTGGTGGCTGCTGGAGTATTCACTTACAGAACCTTCGGTCACAGCTCAATAGGAAAGTGGAGCTCAGGTTGCACAGACTACATGACTCCGTACTTTAGTTGGGAGAGAAGGTTTCGTACTGCAATTGAAGAGGAGGGATGGCACAAAGGCATGAAGCCTGGCCATATAACTTTTCACATCTACACAGACGGCTCTAAAACTTCAGATGGAGTGGGAGCGGGTATTTACTGCTCAAAACTAGGGATAGGGCAGCCTATCAAGCTGCCAGACCACAGCAATATTTTCCAAGCGGAAGTTTTTGCTGTGGGGAAAGCCGCGGAGCTGGCCTACACAAGAACAAGAAAGAACTCAATAATTAATGTATACGTAGACAGTCAAGCAGCAATAAAAGCATAAGCTCAATATTGTATTAAGTCCAAAAATGTTCGACGGAGCAGGGAGGCCATAGAAAGGCTAGCCGCAAACAGTAGGCTGTATATCTATTGGGAGACATTATGGGGAACGAAATAGTAGATGATATACCAAAAAGCGCTGTTAGACTACCATTTGAACAAGAGAACGACATACCAAAACCGCTAAATACAATATACAATGAAATGGACGACTACATGAAAAGGCGAGTGGCAGCTAGGTGGACTAATCTAACCACATGCAGTTAGCAAAAGTTATGTGTAGAACAAAGTACAAAAGCTGACTCAATTCATGCTTACGCTCTCGCGAAAGAACTGCAGAATTATCATAGGTATGCTAACAGGTCATAATCTATTGGCTGCACATTAGGCCGGGTCGATTTGTGGGGAGGCAAAAAAATCGCCCATTGCTCTGTGAAAATCATATTCTAGGGATCAAAATAAGAAACTTTGCCGAAGGAACCATACCTCTAAAACGAATTCTGATGTCCCACAATTTGAGTCGAACTTTTTAGTTTCTTTTCTATAACTCACTTCAATTAATTTTTTCATTTCAGCTGATGGCCTAGCCACTAATGCTTTTTAATTCATTGTGATTGTAATTCATTACTTTTCCAATTTTTAAATAAAAAAAAAAAAAATAAAAAATAAAAATTTTTTCATTTACATATGTTCTGACTAAATAAATAATAAAATTAATAAAAAATAGATATTATTATAAATAAATAATAAATATTATTATATTATAAATAAATAAAAATAAAGAAAAAACATAGCCATTTAGCTGATTTTTTCAAATAAAGGCCAAAAATATTGATATTTTTAAATTGGGGGACATCAGAATTCGTTTTAGAGGTATGGTTCCTTCGGCAAAGTTTCTTATTTTGATCACTAGAATACGATTTTCACAGAGCTATGAGCGATTTTTAAATCGACCCGCCCTACTGCACATGCTCGCAAAATAGGCATCGCTAACACGGACAAATGCAGGAAATGCAGGGAGGATGTTGAGGAAACTTTAGTACACCTTCTGTGTGTTTGTCCGGCATTATTAAAAACGCGTTTAAAATGCCTGTGAGCTCCATTGCTTGAGGGCCTGGAGAACGTCTCAAAAGCGGTTCCCCAGCGCTGCTTAGATTCCTGCATCCTACATGATGTCTGCTTTAGGTATTCATAGAGGTCGGTCTCCATCTGGTATCGCTAGGGACCAAAAGGTCTATGCGTGGCTTGTTGCCAACCATGCTAACCTAACCTAACCTACCCATCTTATGGTGGTTAGCTGAGGCAACCACTGTGAAATAAGTATACACAATTTTGAATTTTTTTAAATTTATTATAAACTAGTATTATAAATGTTCATGGTGATAATTAAAATACTCTTTTTCTTCCCGATAGCAAAGAGGTACTTTGCATATTTTGCAGCTCCATACAGTATATTTTTCGTGCTACACACACTGCAGCGCCTTGAGGTGCCTCTTATAGGCTGATGGTTACCCATAGCCAGCCTTATTGCTGCCGGTACTTCCGGTGTGTGCTTCTTTATCCAAGCACAGGTAGGCGAAGCCGAGTTGCTGAAAGAACGCGACATTTTTCTCATATTACTTATATAAGCAGGTGCCAGCATATCTTGGTAAACATGTCGCCTAGAACCCTTGAGACACAATGTCCTCTAATCCGGAGATAGGGTATTTTTGTAACTCTTTATAGATTATAAAAGCATTTACCGCCGTGCAATCTAGAAAATGAAAGGCTATTCGGTGCCACCATTTTTTTTATTTGCGGTCAATCGCATAGCTTCCCTTCAATTGGTCAAATTTATCCACGAAATGCATATTTTCATTGTAGTCCTTCAAGGCCAGAGGGCATGACACTTCAAGTCTCTCTCCAGTTTTTTCTGTTCTTTTTACATGAACCAGATCTTTGGGATCATGAAAGTTACTCAAAATGAAAAAGGAACGATTATCTTTCCATTTCATAAAGCAAACCATTTGATTGTCATTGACTCTAAAATCGTATTCCCCGCACTTCAATTCCTTATCGGTTTTCAAATTAGGGAGATGTTTACGAGATTCATTTACTGTCCCACACTGCATAAACATTCTTCTGGCGTAAATTGACCTGGAGTTTGTAGCTGTTAAAATAATTGTCAAAGTACACCTTATGGTTTTTATTTTCCAATCCCTCGCAGAATTTTCTGACAACATTACTAGTCTAGTCATTTGGTAAAAAAAAGGGAGTTACCTAGAAAGTTTTCCGGGAGTTTTCAAACTAGGTAATTTTTATAGATTTTTGGGTGCTCTTTTCGAATTTCAACTTTGCCACTTCGTATGTGCCACGCTAGCGCCGCCATATTGAAAAAATCTCCATTCCGACGCATCTTATGAGAAAAACATATGTATACAAAATTAAACTAGAGATAATTTCCTACATTTTATGTTATTACGATTTTTTTATAAAACCAACAGTTTTTGGCGTACGAGCGCCACAAAGTACTATTCACCTACACCATCACGTTTTTTCGTATATTTCTCTACAATAATCTTCTACTATAGCAAGTTTTAGAAAAGCAGGTATAAGGGTAATGTGTCGCCAACATTACAATAAAGTTAAACTTTTGGCGGGAATAAAATCGATAAGGGTTCATGATGTATGTCGAAAACGATACAACAATGAAAAGTTATTCGCTGTATCCTTGCGTAGAGGAAGTGACATCGTGGTGAACCATTTCCATCTATTTGCAGTAACTACATCACGTACGTTCGATCTAAATATAAATTCAATGCCATAATCGTATTCGACTGATGTCCTGAAAATGTAGCAAACTGTAGTACTTAATTTGCGGAGCGATCCCGACGATCACGAATAACTGCTTCAGTAGACATACTTTTTGATGAGACAATGATTCCAACTGTGTCACAAGATAAATTTTTGGGAAATGATGCGAACAAGAACCGCTTCATTAGAATGTTGAAAACAAAATTTGAAGCTGAGAATTTAATGGTCTTACAAGCCACGGAAGATGCGGATACGCTAATCATCAATACCGCAATGCGTGTTTCACCAGCGTTCGACACCGTAATAGTGGTCGACGAAGATATAGATCTTCTTATTCTTTTGACAGCTCTATGTACGCGATCAAACGTGTACTTTTTCAAACCAGGAAAAGGTAAAATTACCCAACAAATATTTTCCACTGAACGTATTATAGATCAAACAGCTACAGATTTCAGTCTGCGACCTCTTGATCGGTGCCCAAGACGAACTCGCAACGCCTGGTCCATCAGCAACGGTAAAACGTAAGAGATTGCGCTAAATTTTCGAAAGTGTGCATCACATGTGTATTAGGCCTACAGGGGACACCACAATAACTAAAACGCGCCGCTTACTCTACCTCCAGGTGGTGTGGAAATGAGTTTTTTTCGAAAACGCATATTAAAATGTACTTTGTGGCGCTCATACGCCAAAAACTATTGATTTTATAAAAAAATCGTAATGACATAAAATATAGGAAATTATATCTAGTTTAATTTTGTATACATATTTTTTTCTCATAAAATGCGTCGGAATGGAGATATTGTAAAAAATCTTGTTTTAGGCGCCATTTTTTCAATATGGCAGCGCTAGCGTCGCAGATACGAGGTGGCAAAGTTGAAATTCGAAAAGAGCATCCCAAAATCTATAAAGATTATCCAGTTTCAAAACTCTCGCAAAACTTTCCAGGTCAAACTAGCAGAAGACTGGACTATGCCTACATTACTAAATTGGTTTTCCCCTTGTTTTCGACTTTTCCTGAATATATAATAGCTCAAAATCTAAACAGTATCCAATCGAAGGGCATTTTGTCCACACCTTGTACCCCCTCTTTGTTGGTTTTTTCGGCATGTACTGCTTCAAACAGCTTCTTCCTTTAAATTTTATCATGGACTCGTCAATGGCAATTTTTTCTGTCTGGTTATAATTTTTCTTATGAGATTCTCGAAGCATTTCAATGAAGGGGCGTATCTTATACAACTTATCATAATGGGGATCGTTTTGAGAAGGCAATAAGTTATTGTCATTTAGATGCAAATTTCCAAGAATCCATGAGAAGCGGCTGAGCGGCATAATATGTGATATGTAGTCATCTCGCAAATCAGGCTGATTACTCGTACGTCCAAGCAGTTGGGATAACGGAGCTTTATCGTCAGAGTCAAACTCTTCATCAGATGGAAAAATATTTTCACCAAGTGAAAACTGTTGCGAGTCAAGGGAAACGTCTTCAATATCAGGTTCGTCTTCATCAGATCCAACTCCACTCGCACAGCTATCAGTATCTGAAGGTATATCTCCCTATATCAATAAGTTTTCAATTTCGCGATCAGATAATTTCTTTTTGGCCATTTTCTCTAAAAACCCAAAATTGTTGTTCTATATTGTATTTCACTAAAATTCACGTAAATTTTAGTTACTTACCGAAGTAATTAATTACCTAAATTATTGCAAAATTTAAAAAAAAAAAAAATGGTGTTCAACATAAACATCCCCATAAGTTTTTTAATTATACCAACTTTACAAAAATAGTCCTGCATTTCCCAAGCAGCATTCGGATGATTGCCATCGTTAATTTCTTCCGTTTGATTGAAAACCAACACATAACTCAGAACTTTCTCCCACAAAAGAAGAAAACAAATGAAGCAACACTCAAAAATTGCTTTAATACTGCAAACAGTCACCGACGTAAACGCAGTCTCCTGTCAGCTGTTACGATCAAACTAATGAGAGCTCCATGTAAATGAAAAATTACTTCTCTGCCGTATCGTACATAGTATCGTAGATTTAATCGCAGGATTTTTTTAAAATTTCCGTGGAACCGTGTCAGCTGATTGCTCTCTCACCACACAGGGTTGTCACACAGTACATTTCGAAATTATTTGCAAAAGAAACTTGGAAAAATTTTAATTTTTATTAAAATAACTTAAAAAAATTGTTGAATAATGTTAATTAGAAATAAATGAATAAAAGGGTGATTTTTTAAGAGCTATAGGAAAGTTAAAAAAAAAACACACGTAAAATTCAGAAAAATTCGTGAAATTTTTATTTCAATCGAGTCCATACAGTCCATATAATTTAATGTTTGAAGATTATTTCATGCAAATGTTGACCGCGACTGCGCTTCAAATGGTCCAGCCGCTTAGTCCAATTTTGGCATACTCTTTCCAATGTTTCGGCCGGTATCTCACATATAAATGCTTCAATGTTGTCTTCCAATGCGTTAATGGAAGCAGGCTTGTCTGAATAGACATGAGCCTTAACGTAGCCCCACAAAAAATAATCTAAAGGCGTTATATCGCACGATCTGGGTGACCAATTGACAGGTCCCGAACGTGAAATAAAATGTTCACCGCACTCGCCCCTCAACAAGTCCATTGTTACGCGTGCTGTGTGGCATGTGGCACCGTCTTGCTGAAACCACATGTCATGCAAGTCAAGCTCTTGCATTTCGGGCAAAAAAAAGTTGGATATCATTTCACGGTAGCGCTCACCATTCACAGTTACGTTACGATTCGCAGCATCTTTGAAGAAGTACGGTCCAATAATACCTCCAGTCTATAAACCGCACCAAACTGTGACCTTTTCTGGATACATTGGTAGCTCTTGCAATTCTTCTGGCTGATCTTCACTCCAAAATCGACAATTCTGCTTATTTACATACCCATTGATCCACATTTTTATAATCAAATTCAATGATTTGCAAGCGTTGTTCGTTTGTAAGACGATTCATGGTTAAATTATAGTCAAAACTGAAGATGTTTGACAGTGAAACCAATCACGAAACGTGCGTCAGCTGTTTAAACCAACTGTTTAAAAAGAAAATAGCTAAAAAATCACCCTTTATTTGCATTTGTCGGTTCTGGGCATTGGTTTATTAAACAATGAAAAAGAGTACATATACAAATAGTTTTCATATAGTAATAGTTTCCTTTATTGTTTCGTAATACATATCTACAAGCGATAGATTTAATTAATATTTTATATTTTGTATCCCTCACAAAACAGTCGACAATCTTCAAGGTAGCCATGAAATGCCACACATCTCTTAATGAGATGGCTGAGTCATTTCGCCTAAGGACAATATGGGTTCCTGGCCATCGCGACATTGAGGGTAACTGCAGAGACGGTGAACTAGCGAGACTCGGCACCAAGTTGACCGATGAGTACATAGACAATGACATGGGCATACCCTTTTTTTTGTTTTTTTTGTCGGGACAACTAGCAAGTGCAGCACTCAGACATTAATTGAGTCCATTGTACTACACTTGGATTAACTTTTAATTTTCTTTAAATCTACCCGATCTCCGAAGAAATCTGAGTAGATCTTGTGGTGCCAAGGAGCCAAGATGGTCGCTTCTTAACACATCAGTGTCAAAGACCTCAAACTTGATTCGAGCGAAGGCGGGGCAGACACACAAGAAGTGGTCCGCCGTCTCATCCTCCTCTTCACAAGCTGGGCAGAGTACACTGTCTGAGATGCCCAACCTTTCCATGTGCTTTGCCCACAGAAAGTGGCCCGTCATCAGTCCAACCAGCCGTCTAAACTCCCCTCTGCCTAATGACAGAAGGGCTTGCGACAGTCGATCGGACATGACAGGTAACATCAGTTTTGTCCATCTGCAGCCTCTCTCAGCCTGCCAAGCTCGCTTGTGGGTGGTAGTTACCCATTTGCTAACCGTGGCCGTGATGGCCCATTTTAGCTAAGGAGTCAGAGGCCTCGTTACCCGCGATACCCACGTGTCCCGGGACCCATGTTAGCATCAGGCTGTTGTGTCTACCGACATAGTTCCGCCTAGATTTACAGGACTTCACTACCCCTGATGTGGTTGGAGGGCTGTCTAAGGCCATAAGCGCAGCTTGGCTGTCGCTGCAGACACATATAGATCTGGCTCTCCATCGTTTTTCCACAACAAAGTTCATCGCTTCTTGAACTGCATACACCTCCGCTTGAAACACAGATGCATGCATTCCAAGAGCAAAGTGCAGTTTTGTTCCGCTGGATTCCACGTAGACCCCAGAGCCAGAGCCATGCTCGGTCCTGGAACCATCCGTAAAAATGCGAAAACAGTGTTTACCGGGCTCATTTTCTGAGTCTCCCCACAACTGAGCCTCTGGTAGCACTACACTGTATCTCTTTTCAAGTACAACTCTTGATGGCATGGAGGGAATCGTTAGATCGATGACCATGCCTTCTCTGTGTTCCAATGCCGGACAAGGGCCGTACCAGTTCCCACTGTGTTTCAGTCTGCAGATGGCCTTCAAGGCCTCTCCTTGGATGAAAGCATCAAGTGGTGGTAAACCAATTAGAGCATCTAGTGCCGGGCCTGAAGTAATCGGAAAAGCTCCGGTACAACAGATGGCCACAGTGCGTTGCAGTCTGGATAAGGTCCTCCTGACTCCCACTACAGAGAGTCTACTCATCCAGACCACTGATGCATAGGGCATACCCTTACAAACATGTAAGCTACTTGATGAAATCATAAGGAAAGGAAACGAAAGATGGCGTAATGAATCCAACTGCAAAATCGCCCACCAACTGTGGCCGACTCTCAGTGCTGAACGCACAGAATCTTTGCTAAGCCAAAATAAGCACAGTCTTAGCACACGGATTTCAGTCATAACGGGACATTGTCTAATAAGTAGGCACGCCCAAAAGATGGGTGTGCAACACACATCACTTCTGCAGAACTTGTCTTGATGAGAAAGGGGAAGAGACAATCTTACACCTTATGTGCCATTATCCTGCTCCATCCAGACGGAGATTTGCTATGTTAGGCAGACAATTTTTTAACGAATTGGAAGATCTCAGTTTAGCAAAAATAGGAGGTATTCTAAAATTTTTGAAAAGCACACACTGGTTTTAGGAGAAATAGGGAAAGCTCCCCACGCGGCATCACAATGGGCTATGAGCCTGAGTGTGTCCCACAGGACAACTGCTTTAACCTAACCTAACCTATCTTATTGTATTTTGTAGTAAATGGGTCATAATTTTGCTGCGTGCACTTATTTACGTAGAATTTAGCATAACTTATGATTATATAAAAATACAAGCTTACTTTTGTAAACATTTGTAGTTTTATGCAAAAAAGTGGTATTATCGGTTTAATAATTCTCTGACAAACAACAATTATTCTTAATCAAAATTTATAAAATATCTGTGTTGCCTACACGAAAACTTTACGGCAGGGTCAAAATGAGATATTTCCATATGTGACGTGATAATTTAAAACAACCCAAAATTAAATACCCAGTTAGTTAGTGAAGAGTATTTTTTCAATATTTTATTGCTCACTGTATTTCCGTTGGTTCACAAGTAAATGCAAACAACCTGGTATGGTTGCATTTGCAAAATACCCTATGTGATTGGCATAGGCAAATCGAAGGAACCGCGGATAGCGAAACTGGTATCTCCGTTCCCACGACAGTCGGTTCTACGCCACCGGAACGACCCGGATTTATATTCGATCAAGGGCTGTCACTTTAGCAGCACTTCCCGTAAATGTATGGGGAATATTATATTTATGTTGGTACAGCAACAACAATAAAAACAACAGAGTGTTAGCTGGACTTCTGGTTGAGCTCGTCTACGACTTCATTTATTTGCGTTTGATAGCTCGTAAGGTTTGCAGGCGCAAACCAATGTGTTGCTGCTAAGCACTTTTTGATAAATTTATGGAGTCTTGTGGTTATAGGGACCCCCGCAAAGACTCATTTAAGATCAACTATCAAAACCTTTGCCCAAAAAAAGTTGGAAATCCGAGTTGTGTTATTAATTTATTAGTTTTTATATAATTCCTTTTTGATAAACTCCGTTAAGAATTTCTTGTAAAGCTTCACGTGGCACCTTAACCGATGCCTGTTGAATAAGTGTTTTTATCCTGTTGTATGTTTCCTCCTCTTGTTTGGCATAGAGGCTGGGTATATTCAGTTCTTCGTAGAGCTGCTTAACACGCGCGATCTTCTCGGGATCTGAAATGGAAATGGGAACATTCATTTCAAATTCGTTATGCGATGTATGACCGACT
This sequence comes from Anastrepha obliqua, assembly GCF_027943255.1. NCBI lineage: Eukaryota > Metazoa > Arthropoda > Insecta > Diptera > Tephritidae > Anastrepha > Anastrepha obliqua. Next base: position 26,153,847 of record NC_072895.1, read on the forward strand.
TATGATATAGTTATATATATATATAATTGACGCATACACCCTTTTTTAGATGTTTGGCCGAGCTCCTCCTCCTATTTGTGGTGTGCGCCTTGATGTTGTTCCACAAATTGAGGGACCTATAGTTTGAAGCCGACTCCGAACGGCAGATATTTTTATGAGGAGCTTTTTCATGGCAGAAATACAGTCGGAGGTTTGCCATTGCCTGCCGAGGGGCGACCGCTTTGGTTTTTCACCGAGATTCAAACCAACGTTCTCTCTGTGAATTCCGAATGGTAATCACGCACCAACCCATTCGGCTACGGCGCCCGCCAACTTATGATAAGTAAATGAAATTTACGATTGCGATCTTCTGAGGATCGGCAATTGGGCAAAGTGATTATATGAAAAACCGGTATATCACATTGGAGATTCATAAACTGTGCGCCGTGGGTCATGGTAGTGCTATTCTAAGTGAGTAATGAGAGTAACTAAATACAATTGAAACTGCTTCGAAAATATCGATGTTACGCTTCGTTGCATCCAAAATTTTCCACTCGATGTATAAATAGTCGATGCATCGATGTTTTTGGAAAACTGACATTTCTAGTACACTGCAGAGCAATTTCGGCTTTTCAGTTGGGCAAAAATGAGAAGTGAATTGTCTAGAAAATTTAAATGCCTCTTAAAAGTGTGGTTTCTTAGAAAAACTCATGACTCGGTATTTTCTTTTAAAAGGAAGTTGAAAAACTAATTCTGTAAAGGTAGTCGCAGTACAAAGATAATTGGGAACCCTTGATTTATATAATCCCTCAAGCATTAAGGGGGGAGCCTGCTTTAGAGGCTTCAAAAAATCTATTTTTTTTTTTGCATAAATGTCTTTCCAAACTATCCAAGAATGTGTTCTCGAAATTTCAGAAGCAAATTCAAAATATTTTCGGAGTTACAGAAGAAATTGTGAGCAAGCGTCGAGCAGGTATACGAGCGGCCGGATCGCTCGAAGTGCGATTTCTTGTTTTTTTTACGATTTTTCCTAATTGTTATTAAATCAAATTAATTTTTTTTTTGGGTTTTTGGTTTCTGATGAAAATTGCGACCTGCATCTTTCCCGCCACAGGACACATGCACACTCGAGGCGCCTCGGCAAAATGCTTGTACCGGGCACAATATGACATATATTTTAATGAAAAAATTTGAGAAGACTGTTGAAATATATAAGAATAAAACCTGAAAGTTTCGTTTCAATCGAATATTTCTTGCCTTACCAAAAAAATCCACGAAAAAATCGATTTTTATGTGATGATTTATGTGCATATGTACATATTATATGTATGTTTATACATACCACTTTGCCCATAACACTCCTCCATCAGCGACTTTTGTTCCGGGTTGGCTAATTCCATGCACGCCACAGCCAACCAGGTGCACTTATTGGCCTCTATGTCTGTGCCAATCTTACCAGTGAAGTCAGGACTACCAAAGCAATCAAGGAAATCATTTTGTACTTGATAAAATTTACCTAACTCAATTGAAATGGCTTCACATTCGCTGAACATTTTTTGATCTTTAACACTAAAAATGAAGATTATTAAAATATGTTTTGTTTTACTCTGATAAATATTTCAAGTGATTGCTCACTTCGCCAAATATAAAGCCGAAGTCACGGGTAAATAGAAGCAGCTGGCGGCAGTTTTAGTCTTTACAATCGCATCGTATAAGTCCCTAGTGAAAGTGGTCACGCTTCTTCGACCGGCAAGCATATCCATTGACTGCCCAGTCGCATATTTAAAGGCACTTTGACAAAACAATTCGACCAGATCAACATAGCAGTCCAAATGGCGGAAATTTTTTTTCAATATTTTATAGATTCCATTTTCAATCATGAGCGCATCGTTCACAGCATTGAGACCAACTTCATCCAATTTATACCAACACAACTGGCCCCGACGTTTTATGCCTTTGTCCATGATATCATCAGTGATGAGGATGACTGAGTGAAGCTGCGGAACACAAACAAATTTAAAAATATACACATAGGCCTTACACCTTACAATTCTAATATTTTTGAATTGATTAACCGTACAATATAAATTTAAGCTGCACCTAAAATTTATATGAGCCGACCTACAAGACAAAGGGAGAAGGAGTATGAAACAAGTATATTAAGATAAGAGACACGTACTGAAGAATCAGGAAACATACAAAAGGTTTCCAACCTGGAGCTGACATTTGCAAAGAAAAGTACAGCAAAGAGATAAACGATATGAATGGTATTTTCAACGTATCGAAAGATCACTTCAGATTGAAGTGTTAAACCATAATGACCACATACCGCTCGAATGTAATGTTTATACGGCTGAAAACAGAATGGAACCACCCTTTTGCCAAGACACTAAAGGCACAATTAGTAGGCTTAAAAATTATAACGGCTGTGGTAGCCATGCAATCAATGTGGAATTGTTAAAATACGATGGATATGAACTCCACAAATATGATTACAAGAAAAACTGCCTACAGGGGGAGGAAGTATAATTGTACAAATACATAAAAAAGGGACTGTGTTATGATTGAATCAGTGAATAAAAATAAATAAATAAATGAATAAATACAAATATGTTTATGTGGCCAAAGCATTTCTAAAATTGAATTTATTTCAGCGACTTTCTCTCTTGTCCGCGAACTTTTCAAATATACAATGCAATACCAAAGCGCGCCGTCTGAGCTTGTTCGTGTTTGCTTCTGTCACACAATCAGTCAGACTGGTGAACGCTAATGGTCCGGGAAGAGCGCAGCATAATGCATAATGGCAAGGGTTAATCTTCGAATTACTATCGAATTGCTATCTGGAATGCCCAACCGGCCTATCTGACAAACTATATGGTTTCAGACGGACTAGATCGACTGTGGACGTTATCAGAACAGTGACAAATATAGCGCGCGGAGGGCACACGCGCACCAAGTTCTGTGCAATTATCACGCTAGACGTCAAAAATGCGTTCAATTCGGCGAGGTGGTCAAATATTTTGCTGTCTCTAAAAAATCCCCAAGTCCCTGGCTATCTAATACGCATAATACGAAGCTACTTTAGGGATAAAATCTTGCAGTATGATACGCATAACGGTCTAAAGACATAGAAAGTCACTGGTGGCGTCCCTCAGAGCTCAATCTTTGGACCCTCACTGTGGACAGCCATGTACGACAGAGTACTTAGCTTAAAATTGCCGGATAAAGCAACACTGGTAGACTATGCCGATGACATCGCTCTCGTGGTCGCGGACAAGAAGCTAGATCACCTGCAGGAGAAGTGTAATGATCCGGCAGCTGGAGTCCAACTATGGCTCTCTGCAGCGGGGTTGAAGTTGGCAGTACAAAAAAACGGAAGCGGTCGTCGTAACTGCTGAACTGAAGAAAAAGAGAGTTCATGAAATTGCGGATAGGTGGCCATGAAATACTGTCGCAAGAGGCAATAAAGTATGTGGGTTCCAAAGCAGCGACAGTCAGCGGTGCACTTACAAGAATTCTTCCAAACATAGGCGGACCGCAAGGCGCCAGAAGACACCTCCTGGTAAGTGTAATGGATTTAGTCATCTTATATGCTGCTCCTATATGGGCAGGAGCTAAGTAATCGAATGTTAGACCCGTAGCTCAAGTGCACCGACGAAATGCACTAAGGGTCACGTGCGCATACAGGACCGTATCAGACGACGCGGTTTGCGTCATCGCTGGAAAGCTCCTAATAGATATAGTTGTGCAGGAAATGGGACAACTTTATGACAGGCAAGTAGTAAAGCCGACAACTGAAGCTAAAGCTGCAGAACGTCTGCATTCCTTAGAAAAGTGGCAAAGTAGATGGGACTCGTCTGTTACCGGTCATTGGATCTATTGACTCATCCCCAAAATTAGTCAATTGGTGACCAGAAAGCACGGAAACGTAGACCACTATTTAACCCAAATATTGAGCAGTCACGGATATTTCTTGGAGTACCTCCATCGTTTTCACATGGAGGACACTTCGTTCTGTCCAAGGTGCAACAATGCAATAGAAAGCGCGGAGCACGCGTTCTTCTACTGTGATCGTTTCAACGAAGAACGCCGAACGCTTGAGTTAGTCTTGGGTGAACAGCTGAGCCCAGACATGTGTGCATCATATGACTGTTGGAACGCAGTTAAAAGTTTGGCTTAGAGGATAATACTGTCCCTGCAACGCGCGGAGTGGCAGCGCAAAACGCAGAGAAAAACAAATCAGCCCTCGATGGGAGGTGGAGTGTCTATGAACTGATGACAAATCACAGGCGGTCGAGTCATGTGCTCACGACGGCATAAGACGGCAAATATTACCGCAACATCTTCTTTGCTGCAGCTGCAAAAGAAACCTTGATAGCGTATAACACCCATACGCCCATGTGAGAGGAACTTGAGAGCATGTCATACATACCACTGGTAGGACGGCACAGAGACATTAGAAAATGAGCCTATAGCATGAAGCTGGAGCTGAACAGAGAAAAGCGCATTAAATTTGCTAATAATTATAATATAAGTAAGTAAACGTTTTGTTGCCAACAAAATAATCGCCCAAAACACTCAATCGAGATCGTTAAGCTTTGGCTCTTGTGAAATGCTCCAAAACAGCTCAAAATACCCCATCAATCGCTCGTCACAATCCCCTTTGAGCAGCTGTGGGATCTATTAGAAAAATGAATGCGACAGCTGGTAACAACAAGTAAGGTGGCTTTGCGAAGTGTTTTGCGGGCAGAGTGGCGGCAGATTACAACTGAGGAAACAGAGAAGTTAGTAATGGCAATGCCAAATAGATTGAGTGAAGTCCTAAAACATCTTGGCTATCCAAAAAACATGAAGGGGACCGATACCTGTAAAATTTCGAAAAAAAAAATTTTGTTTTCAGAAAATGTTAATACAATCCTTTAAGAATATGTCAAACAATTTTTAGAACGTAAATTTAAATATTTCTTATATTATAGATCGTCAACCGTGATGACTCTATTCTTTGCGTTCGAGCCCTGGGAGAGGTGTAGGCACGTTGTCGACCTTAGACGCGATTTTCTCAAAACTATATTTTTCGAATTGGGGTACACGATAACTCGAAAAGTTATTGACCGATCTCCCTGAAATTTTGCACACATCTTTTTACGATATTACTTTCTATGTAAATTTACAGGTTTTCGAAAATTTTTCAAAAAAATAATTTTTTCGAAGCAAAAATAGTAGGAAAATTCGCCCCAAAATTATTTTTTTTTTGAAGCATTTTATTCCGCGACTTGTTTTCTATTTATTGTTAATTCATATAGAAATTATGACATTAATAAACAAAAAAATTTTTGGTGTTTTGTATTCAGGTCACTGACGCCGATGCTACAATGCCCGCCGATTGAGAAGCTCCGATGCGACCTTCCTGGAAGAATTGAGTGTACATCCGCCATTTTAAATGATTAAAATGAAAAAAAAAAAATTTATATTATTTTAATGTATAAATAAACTGTCCGCCAATTTTGAAAAAAATATATTGACTTCTTCATTTTAAATAATTTTAATGAAAATCAGGGAAAATATGGCCGTTTACAGCTATCTGTCCCCTTACGTTTTAAAACTGTATGCAGACTTTCTGGTTGCTATATTTACGACTTGGTGCAATTATTTACCGTTATCTAAGCAATGAAGTGAGCGATCGCGTTATTTTCTTTTGCTTTTGTAATTTAAGAATGTAATGAAAAAAGAAATAAATAAAATATGTTTCCAATTACAAATTTCGATAGTGTTTTTCATGAAAATATTTGTAAGGTGTACGCAAACTTTATGGGATATGTGTAATTGCAGTTGGTAAAAATGAAATGTGTTTTTAGGCTATCAAAATATTATATATCTACATATATAAGTCTAAGTCAATAATACCAGTTCACGGCACCAGTCAAGCAAATGCGCCAATCTTAAGTTTTCCGCAGTGAGTTGATCGCCTTTCATTAAATTTTTGTAAGTCAAAACGGTAATTACACTATTTTTCGTATTGGTTGGTGACAAATTGTAGTTTAGAGCCTGTGAAGTGTAAATATTTCTTTGAGCATTGGTTAACTTTGAATTGAGTTTAGAAAATCAGTATTTACTACCTTCTCGAACCAGTCTGCAGCCATTTTGCTTTCGTATCCATTACCAAAATCCGTAAGATCTCTTACAACATCTGTAAATAAATTAAGGCTCATTAGATAGGAAAGAAAAGAAAAAAAAAAACCAAGAACAAAATCCGTTTTCCCTTTTGAGACCAAACTCAATTATTCAAATGTAATATCGAATGCAAACAGAATAAATTTCCACGATAAAAGAGCATATCACGAAAACAAAAAGAAGAGGATTTGGCCGTCTTCATAAGAGGATTATATGAGAAGTTCATTTTGAGGTATAGAAATTTCAAAGAATTGATTTTTTGTTTTTACAATGTTTCGAAAGTATAGTATTTTAAGAATATTCTGTGAAATTTTCATGCGGAAATTACCAATATTATAGCTTCTACAGCCCATTAACTAAATTAAATTTGAAATCTGAAAATTTAATACGTCGTTTAAAAAAAAAAACGATTTATAGTAGCGGGACATAGCTATAGCCATACTGATTAATAATTTTTTTGTTTCTTATATTTCAGATAAATAGAAGAGCCAAAATGGGCAACGCCGTCTACGTCTAATTTTTCGGGAGGGTCAACTTCAGCGCCATTTTTTAAATTACTAAAATTAAAAAATTTTGTTTTTTAATTTTTTGTATGTAAAAGAAGTTAAATAAAAAGCCTAAAAAAATTAATTATCGTTTTTCATTTTTGTATTGTAAAAAAATTCCTAAAAATACACTAAATTTTCGAGCTCTTGACCAGCGGTTCCGGTGGTGAAATGGAAGTTGTTGAATAGAGATGAACGGCAGTTTTGTAATATTAATTTATTTAATTAACTAAATTATTCGATGTTCAGAAAAATTTAAAACCGGCTGTTACTCCACCACTCAAAGTGACAGTTACTGCGATAACAAACGAACTGTTACACTGTGTTTTTACATATTTCTACACACTGGGTTGTTCGGAAAGTAATTTCGTTTTTTGTTTTTTGCCGACAGAGGATTTAATTGTATTTTGTCACAGCTAACCTCACACTTAAGTCGCATTGTCATTATATGTTTTGACCGGTGATATAGCAAGGCTTGTATGTGAATAAGTTCAATTGATTTTACGCAGTAGTTTTTAGTCGGTGCCCTTTAAATATGGAGAGCAATAAGCAGCATAAGGTAAAAATGCTGTTCAATCCAGAAAGAAATTAGCCGATGTGTATGGAGAAGATGCCAGTGCCAGAACTGGTTTGCAAAATTTTGATCTGGAAATTTTGATGTCAAAGATGCACCACGTTCTGGAAGGCCGATTGAACGTTGATAAAGACACGATAAAGGCATTAGTTGCTGCAAACCGGCGAATAACAACAAGTGAGATCGATGAGAGGTTAAATTTATCGAATTCAACTGTTTTTTTTTTTTAATATTTATTCATCATACGAGGATCGTCTTTCATTTTCACCCCAAAAAAATCAAATTACTTTGCGAACAACCCAATAATTACCTGGATAGACAGCGATAAATCCATCGATCTCATTTTTTCCCATCGCCAAGGGCACAGAAAGATTTCCAATTGTTGACGAAGTACTCGTACTAAAAATTAATCAAAAATAAAATATAAATCATAATCAATGTTCGCAAAGAAATTTTAATTTTAACAGATTTACTGAATTTCTACATAGCAACTGCTTGGAGGACCCGCAGAATTTTCTGTGTATTTAAAGGGGCAAACCTTATTTCTCTCACGCATAACTTTTTGTTTTTGTGTCCTATCTTTGAACTGTAACATCTAGGTTTCAGATCAGTGAAACTCAATTTAGTAGTAAATTACTTGAAAAGACCGAGCAAAAACTGAATTTTCGTAATAGATTTAAATAGGAAATTTTTTCCTATTTCTATACTAAAAAACAACATAGCTGATGAATTTGTATGCAGCTGAAAAGTTTTAGATCTCGATGAATAACGATATCCTACCTCTCTTGGCCCGGTGCCAAAACAAAAGTAATCCATACGTCACGCAGAATACGCCAATCGTGTCGGTTGGATTCATTATTATTTGAGAAACAGCTCTAATGACTTAATATAAAACATTTACTCTCTGTCTATGCTTCTTTTATTATTTTCGGTCATTTTCAAGTAGAAGGACTTGGTTTCTGTTCAAGCTGTTAATTTGCAGAACATCTAACAGTGCAGTTACATGAATGTAAGAAGGTCTGTTCCCCTTGGCGGTTTAAAATTGCATACATACATTTGTAGGTTTATACATATATATATGCACATATGTAGTAAATCCTTCATGATCCATATTTTAATATTTTTATAAAATTTTTTCCGTTCACCATTCACTTACCACATAGTTCTACTAAGATTTTGCTCGTGTGCCTCCTGAATAGTCAGTTGATTGGTGCGATGCTTTCCGACTCCGAGCATAGAAGTGCGATATTGCGATGCGCTCCTGGGAAAATCAGTTTTGCTTTTGGTTCCGCTAGCGCTTGAAATGACTCGTGCAACTATTCGTGAATGCATTCGAGGCCATTCTCGCATCGATAAAAGCATTTTGGTGGTCTGATTCTACAAAGTAATAAAGCTAATAAATTACTTAGTTGCTGTGTAGTTGAGATATTCGTGGGAATTAATTTTTATAATGAGAATTGGATCATTTCGTTGATATTTTTCAACAAATTTTGCTTCGAAAAATTACGACCGGGCAGATGGCGCTACGTTTGAAATATTTGAAAATAAATACAGTTATCTGAGTTTATCTACTCAAAGTTACAGAGACTAATTTGAGATATTTTCGAAAATATTTACAACTCTGATCGCAGCGAGATATCAAGCAGGTGTTCAGGTATCTGAGTGGATTTGAAATACATTTTTTTATTTTTGGTTTTAACGATGTTAAAATGGTGGTCAGGATTTAATGCCTTTCCTATAGAAATAATAATACTTAGAAAGGAAATTTTAATTATTTTTATGGTTATCAGGCCATATCAACATTTGAGACCAGTCCACTTTTTGGTGCTGTCCCCCGTATTCATGCTAGTTTTGAGAAGGCCATCTAAAAGTGTTTACAAGTGTAGTTTGTTTTACACCGTGCGACAAGAAGCAAAAAATTTCTAGATTTAAAAAAATTAATAAAGTTGCAAATCGGGTGGCCAAATACAGTAATTTTACGTTTTTAGTTTAGTGAAGGGTTGGTTTTTATTAAAAAAAAAAAACAGCAGACTTCGATGAAAAGATGAAGTGCCAGGCATCTATAAGGGGTATACGAAATTCAGGCACGAAACGGGCGGCTTATTCAACACCGAAAGGGACCTTTTCGGAGGCAGTGTCTTTTGCGTTAACACAGGAAACAGCAACTCTTTTGAGTAAGCCAGTGCAGAAAGTCCAACGGGTTGAAGAGCCTACCTCCCTAGAAGAAACAATATGGAGAAAAAGGAAAAGTCATTTGAATGGTCCTGAGCGAAAGTTGCTGGAGGAAGACCATCAAAAACTGAAAGGGCGATTGAAAGTCCTATGGCCACGGCACAGTGTTGGTAATTATGTATGCCAGAGCAGTCCATTTCACTGATTCACTTCACTAGTGGAGTAGTTTAGATTTGTTTGCTGTGCGTATTTTAACATAACTCTATTAGTTTCGAGGATTATTGAGCTTATTCTTATATATCAATTTAACAAAAAATGAATAAATTTGAGTCAGTTAATTTTCAAAAAATACAAAACAAAAAATTTCCAAAAAATTGGGAAAAAATTGTTTTTGGTAATTTTATTTTGTCCTAAACAATAAAAAAATAAAAAGTATTCAATTTAAAAACTCTTAACCTAAATTTTTAATATGGAATAAATTTTGAAATAGTTTCAAAATATTTTTAGTTTTCTTCTTATTATGTTCCACATTGAACCTTTACTCATACGAGGGGTGCCTTTTATATGTCGGGATTAGAGAACAGAAACAAATTTTAATCATCGAAAATCACTTTATTGTTTTTCAAAATATTCTCCATGAAGATCTATACACTTTTGCTTGCGTTTGAACCAATTGTCGGAGCACTTTTGCCACTCTGAATGAGGTACCTCCAAAACAGGCATTCTGAATGCCGCAACCGCTTCTTCAGGTGTCGAAAAACGTTGACCTCTCAGTTTGTTTTTTACGTACGGGAATAAAAAGAAGTCATTTGGTGCCAAGTCAGGACTATACGGCGGATGACCCATTAATCCACGTCGAAAGTTGTAAAAAATAATCGCACGAAAATGTTCACGATTTAATTCCATTTTTGGACCGAGATGAATCTTTTACGTTACTGTAAACAACACAAGTAGCGCTGGTACTTCAAAACGTTCTGAGTACGTAAAAGCCAAAAAATGTGAAACTTTGCGATACAGCTGTCAGTTTCCAGATTGCAACACCAGGGTTGCCAAATCCCGACATATAAAAGGCACCCCTCGTACTCAAACCTACAACTGAACTAGAAGAATTGACGGCAATGATCAAATTATTACATTATTACTATTACAATATATATTCTATAAAATAGATGAAAAGCTTCCCAGTATCACCTTGCAACCACCCATTGACCATGGTTGCTTAAAACTTCCAGATAAAAGGTATTTGATAGTTAAATTCCTACCGCTCAATGGCTTGACGATGCAAGATTTGAATGAAAAATGTGACTAGACATTTTATCAATCTTAAGACAAAACCGACATTCCGTGTCAGTAGGCAAACCTCTTCGCGACATGCGCAATAACACTCCGTTAGGTAACCAGTAAGTAGCCTGATGCTACTTAATAATTTGATGTCCTTTCTGCCGAGCGAGCAATCAGAAACTGCTTTCTGTCTGAGGTCTTCCTACTGCCCATTAGTACTTATCCGCGTTGGATTTACCACTCAGTTACGACGCCCTGTGATCAGCTACCACTGTGATCAGTTACTGGTCCAACAGTACTGTATGTAATATATTTTTGCCAGAAACTGAGGGAGGTTATATCACTTATTAATGAGCTTAGATGAACGTTTCTCAAGATTTAGGCTGGTGCTGAATGAGAGAACTAGCATCTCAACCTGGAGCAAGTTAGACCACATGCCCATCTCGATGGAAAGCTTGATGCTAAACTTAAAGGACCTGCGCCAACTCCTGATTCATTCTTTATTTGGCTTTGCTTCATTGTCCTTACGCAGGTATCTGAAGTCAAGAGGACGGGCGACTTCTGGGCGAAGAATATTGCTTGGTAAATATCGGCACAAATAAATCTTCTAAGTCAATGTGTCAGGAATTAAACTAAGTTTAAAACATGAATTTTCCACGGAATAATTGTTTGAATTTCACAGTTTCCTTTGATGCTGCTGCTACCGGTGAGTAAGTCCTTAGAACGACACGGCGCGCCAACTTCTCACTGACAGACTATGACCGAGAGAGAAGTCAACTCTTGCAGTTCATTTATCCATAGTATGGCTGCCTTTTGTAGTACTTTTCGCTTCCTTACTAAAGTAGTCGTAAGTAATGATTGAATGGGCGATCTCACCCTAAATACTTTCTATAAGCTTTGTGCTAAAAATCCATGTCTGACCAACATTTTTTCTGTAGTTCAATTTTAGATATGGTACATAAAACAATAACAAATTGTTCCTAATACTATTCGCACCTTGTTTACGTTTAAGTTTGTTGCTCAAATATCACTGCTATTTGTCCACCCTATGATGATGGCGAGTATTTTTTTATCCTTTATCACAAATTTTTGAACTCAAATGTCACTATCACTTATCTCGTTTGCATTTATTATATGTTTTAACGGTTTTTTCCTTAATTTTTAAAAGTAGAAACGCCGCAAATGTGTAATGCACCGAAAGCAAATTAATACTGCGAAAATATGAAACTTGCCCGCTTTAAAATAAAGTCAAGCTCAAGTCCATGCCATACGCGCAATCGAGTGGCAGCAGCGGCAAAAGTTTGTTTTCAAGCATGAGATTCAAACTGAATTAGTATTCAATAATTTTCCTATAGTTAGATGCCTCAAGATAAATACATTTTACAATCATAGATTTCCACACCGATAGCAGTTAGAGACTGCACTACATTGGGTTGTGCAAAAGTATTGGACTCGTATATTAAAGAAGGAATGCCAATGCGATAATTAAATCAAATAATTAATAAATACTTACTTTTGCAATCCTACTTACGCATGTATTAGTCTCTTAGTTGTTTAGATACATTTTATGACTTTCACTTGAGCCATTTTAGTACGAATACTCGATTGGAAAATTTCATCAACTTAACAAGTTTGATAATCGGTTAAAATACTGCTTTAATTTTCTTTCAATTACAAGTCAACATAAAATTCTTTACACAACAATTAAAATACTCGTTTATAAATAATTAATAACATAAATTACTATTTAACTGCATTTCATTGTTTACCGGTCAACTGGAGTAAAATATAAAATAAGCAAACTGCAATGGGATAATAAAAATATCTATCTTTGTCATAGGTGAAATAAGTGGCTGTATAAATGTACGATTTAGTTATTTCCTTTCTATTTAAGTTCATTTTTAAAATCAATGGTAGGCATTTCTAGTAACGCTTCACGTGGCACAGTTGCCGTAAGTGTTAGGTTTATTTTTCGTAATTAGCTTAGACGTTGGGCATATCAAAACCTTCGTAGGATTTCTAAAGATTTGATAAAACTTTAAATATTTCGAAAAATTCTGTTTACGGTTTGTAGCGTTGCTTTATATGGTATTTGTTGTATGTATTTTCATAAAACGAAATATAATGGGGTTTTTTATAATTTTGCAGCGGGGTGTGTATGAGAAGAAATCGTAGAGGCACGAATTAATATATTTTTAAGGATTAATTGACATATGAACAAACCCACGGAAATCGAAATTTCATAATGCATTGTGAGTGCACTTTGCATACGAAATTTGTAGTTCGATTAAATTTTTCCAAAACTTTTAAATATTCGCACCTTCTGCTTAAAGCTGATATCTTCTACTAGATTTTTGGAAATCCTCTTTTTGCTGAAATACCGTATATTTAAGGGACAACACCACTGTGTACGCGTGAAAGTTAAGTGATTAGTGATTTTCATGAATTTTTTTTATAAGAAGGGATGAGTATTTGAGAATCGGACAGATTATAATTTATTAAACATATATTCAACTATACTGACACAAATTTTTATTAAAAAAAGAGGTTGTCTGCAAAGTCGGTTTACTGACGATAGTTTAACGTGATAACGTCATAAGAAAATACTGATTGAATGGTTGCATTTTTCAAAAGAAAATTTTAATTTTATTTGTTTGATACATATTTTGTATGGATTTAGAGAATGAGTTAACATTAACATAACATATACTTTAACATAACATAACATAACATAACATAACATAACATAACATAACATGACATAACACAACACAACACAACACAACATAACATAACATGACATAACACAACACAACACAACACAACACAACACAACACAACACAACACAACACAACACAACACAACACAACACAACACAACACAACACAACACAACACAACACAACACAACACAACACAACACAACACAACACAACACAACACAACACAACACAACACAAAACAACACAACACAACACAACACAACACAACACAACACAACACAACACAACACAACACAACACAACACAACACAACACAACACAACACAACACAACACAACACAACACAACACAGCACAACACAACACAACACAACACAACACAACACAACACAACACAACACAACACAACACAACACAACACAACACAACACAACACAACACAACACAACACAACACAACACAACACAACACAACACAACACAACACAACACAACACAACACAACACAACACAACACAACACAACATAACATAACATAACATAACATAACATAACATAACAAATTACCCCGTATTAAAGCACTTATCAGCAGCTTTCATTTGATACCCATATTGTACATACACAACCAAAGGTTACCCGGGTCCACGTTTTGTCCTATATCTCGAGACCCCAGTCACGGAGCGGCATGAAAAATACTCTGTACTAAAGCATTCGCCAACAGCTTCAATTTGATATCCATATTGTACATACACATCCGAAGGTTACCCGGGTCCACGTTTTGACCTATATCTCGAGCCCTATTTCCAAAATAAAATATAACCCGTGTTACTCGTGGATGATGTAGCTTTCGAATGGTGAAAGAATTTTTAAAATCGGTCCAGTAGTTTTGAGCCTATTAATTGCAAACAAACAAAGTTTTCCTCTTTATAATATTAGTTTTTTTTTTTTTTTTTTTTGTTTTTTTTTTTTTTGTGGTAGGTGAGGTAGGGTTCAAAATGCCTTCGCACTTACAGCGACCGTCGTCTACTGCGTCGTGTGGTGTGGCCACTAAAACAGTCCCTCCTCCCCTCCCGGAACTGCTTTGTACATTACTTCGGGAGGGCCCAGAACGGCGTCCATGAAAAGGACCAAATTCTAATTCACCTACGTCTGGGTCCACCATATTTGTAGCCAGCATTCATGCTATAGGCTCGTCTTCTTTTGTCTCTATCTGCGGGGCTTCATGTTGTCGGCTTATCTTCTAGTCAAGTATATTACCATCTCTGTCCATGTCAAGTTTTTTGGCACGTAGGACTCGCTCTATATACGTGCGAATAATTTGCCAATTTTCTGCGCTTTCTATAATTTTATCAGTGATGTTGTCAGCTCTTAAGGGGCCTAGTCTGCCTTCGACAGATTTGCGATCTAGTTTCCATCTCTCACATTTGAAGAAAGTGTGATCTGCGTCGTCAATGAGTGCATCTTCGTAGATGCATTTAGTGGTTTCTGACTTGCCTTTGTTATTAAGGTATTTGTAAAAGTATCCATGTCCAGATAGCATCTGTGTGGTATAATAGTTTACCTCGCCGAACTGTCTGTTATACCATTTGTCTAGATTTGGTATAAGTCTCTTCGTCCATCGGCCTTTCGTCTCTGACTCCCATCGCTCTTGCCATATTTGCAGTGTATGTGCTCTAATTTGCTGCTTTGCGCTCGTTTTGGTGCGGGCGCGTGTTTGGTCTCCTATGGCGTTTGTCTCGCTCTTTTTAAAGGTCCATAGTTCTTTTCGCTCTCTCGCTAGCAGATCTATAGGTATCGTGCCGCTAATAATGAGTACTGCTGCTTCTGATACCGTGCGATAAGCTGAAGCAATGCGGAGGGCGGCGGTTCTTTGGGCCTTGGCCAGGATCTTGCGGCGACACTTAGTTTTAAGTGTGCCTGCCCATACTTCACATCCGTATAGTAAAATGGATACCGTCGTGTCCATGAGCAGCTTCCGCCTGCTTGCGGTGGGTCCTCCGATGTTTGCCATTAGTCTTGATAGCCTTGAGACTGTTTTGGTGGATTTTTCAGCAGCGTACTGGATTTGTGCCCAGTAGACATTTGACAAGTTTGTTGTCGAGTTTGATGCCCAGATATTTCACTACTTTTGAGGTTGTTTTGTTCTCTGTGTAGACTGGCATTGTCACTTCCACAGGTATGCGCGCTCTCGTGAATAGGATCAGTTCTGTTTTTTCCGGAGCTAAACTAAGGTCTTGCGAGTCGAGCCATGTCTTGATTCTTGTCATCGTTTGTGTAAGTTTCCGCCTTGCTGCGTCTACATCCCGTGCGGTAATTACTGCTGCGACATCGTCAGCGTATCCTACTAGGTAGCAACCATCGGGCATGTCGGTGGTGAGGATGCCGTCATAGCTGACGTTCCAGAGATCGGGGCCTAGTATGGACTCTTGGGCCGCGCCGGAGGTTATCATTTTTGTCCGTTGTCCTTTTCTTGTGTCGTAGATGAGTACGCGGTCTTTGAGGTAGCTGCGGATCATCTTCATCAGGTGTTGGGGTATTTTGAACCGCTTCTCCAATGCGTCTATCATATTTTTCCACTTTGCGCTGTTGAAAGCGTTCTTTACGTCGATTGTAGCGAGGAGCACGATTGGTCGGGATAAGCGGTTTATGCTCCGTGCTTTTGCTATGCTCTTTACTACATCTTCAATTGCTCCAATTGTGGACCTTCGCGGTCTACAGCCGTGTTGCCTATCCGAGAGGCCTCCCGATTCGTTTATCGCTGCTGCCATTCGTGGTTTCAGCATTCTTTCTAGCAGCTTTCCTGCCGTGTCGAGCATGCACAGAGGGCGACACGCTGATGGGGTTTCAGGGTCTCCTTTCCCTTTGCTTATGAGGACTAACTTTTGTCTCTTCCAGATTTCTGGAAAAGTTCCTTCATATAAGCAGGCATTGTACATGTGGAGAAGCGTTTGTGGGCGCTCAACTGCGATAATTTTCAAAACCTCCGATGGAATCCCATCAGGACCTGGCGCTTTGTTATTTTTGAGTGTTGCAGCTGCGTCTCTCAGTTCCTCTACCGTGAAAAGCGGGGGTGGGTCGGCACTCTCCTCGTCCACTCTATCTGCCATGAGGTCATGTGTGGGGAAGAGTGTATTCACTATGTTTTCCATAGTGGCTTCGCTTAGTTCAGGAGGTGGCTGCCTTGCTCCGAGCTTGTTAAGCACGAGTTTATATCCTAAGCCCCAGGGATTTTGGCTTATATCGCGCCGAAGTTCCTCCCATTTTTCTTTCTTACTAATATTAGTATAGACAACATATCTTATAAGGTATATGGTAAATATTAAAATACATTTTTTCCTTCATATATAATAAAAAAATTAGTAATTATAACATTAAAACAACAGGTATTATTAACAAACTTGGTTTTATTTTAAATTCTTCAAGTGAATCAAATTAATAATAATCAATAAGAAGGCATATGCAAATACAAATACGTGAATTTATATATGTACATATGCGCACATACATACATATATACGCTCACTTAAGTAGGAGAGAGCAAGATGTCGAACGTTGCCGTTCGTTTGCTTTGTTTGCTTTGTCGTTCGTTCCGCGCTTTCGCTTGCAGTTCATGTAATGCAATGAGCAAGGTAACTACAAATGAGCAAGGTAACTACATATGAGCAAGGTAACACTAATGAGCAAGGTAACACTAATGAGCAAGGTAACACTAAATAGCAAGGTAACACTAATGAGCAAGGTAACACTAAATAGCAAGGTAACACTAATGAGCAAGGTAACACTAAAGAGCAAGGTAACACTAATGAGCAAGGTAACTACATATGAGCAAGGTAACACTAAAGAGCAAGGTAACACTAATGAGCAAGGTAACGACACATTTTTTCGTGCGTGCAGCCTGTTAAATCGAATTATAAGACGTTATCACGTCAAAAATATTAAAAATTAGAATTGTTATTAATATTAATGCAATGACGTCATAAAAAACTGATGCACCCTGGTGGCCACGATACAGCGGGGAAAAACATCTGAAAGCGCCCAAACTCAAAAAAATTCTTAATCTATACATCAATGGCTATCGTCGTACGTGGCGGTTTTTAATTTTGTTTTTTTTTTTTTTGAGAAAATGGTGCAGGTTTGAAAAATGAGTTTGTGTGTTTACCTTTTTTTGTTTTCGAAAGGCTTGCAAAAATATTAATTTTTGGAATTTTAAGAAACGGCTATGTACGACTGTAGCCAACACATGTACAAATTAAAAAAAAATTAAAATTATAAGTCTTCGAGAAATCGAGGTCACCGTGCTCAGAAAAGTCGTTGTGAGAAAAACGCTTTTAAAGTTTTCATTGGCCGTTGTAACTCACTACCAGCACTTATTGTATTGGGTATAACTTCGTCAGTTTTCAAGATTTTAAGTAAAAATTTGTTTTGCATATTTTGGAATATATTATATCTGCTTTAAGAAAATGCAAAAAAAAAATGATTTTTTTGAAAAATCACAGCGGTGCTCCCCCTTAACATTTTTAAAAATAATCGTGAGATTGAAGCATAGCGAAGTTGCCCAATTTTTTATGTACATCCCAATTTTTAGCGCAAATATTGGCAGATTGGTTTTTATCTGGTATCAAAAAGTTATATATTCATCTTGCCTGAGCTGCAAAGTCTCCCTTCAATATAAAGGGCATTCCAATAAGAGGTGTTATTTTGATAAAATATCAATGGTTGTGTGGCACGTAGTGTCGTCTAGTTGAAAATAAACGTTGTCCAGATTAATACCATCCAATTCTGGCCATCGTTAATCATCTCTCGATAGCGCAATCCATTCAGCGTAACTCATACGCTCCAGTTTCATTTTCGAAAAAGCAAGGTCCAATGTCTCCACCGGATTACAAACCGCACCAAACAGTCACACATTGAGGAAGAGAGGTTTTTCAACAATAACCTTTGGTTTTTCTGAGCCCCAGGTCCGACAATTTTGCTTGTTGACGAAGATACCGAGGTGGAAATGGGCCTCATCACTCAATATGATTTTTCGATGGAATTCCGGATAATTTTCATGCATTTCAACGACCCAATCAGCAGAGACATTACGTTGTTGATGATCGGTCGGCTTGAATTCTTTTGTAAACTGGACTTCATAAGCCTTAAGACCCAAATCTTTATGCAAAATACAACGTAATGACATTGGTGGAATGTCTAATTCCAAAGAATGACGAGGAATGGACAAACCTGGGTTTTCTTCAACACTTTCGGCTACAACAGCAATATTTTCCGCTGTTCTTGAGCGACGAGCACGGGTTTTATTCTTCACATCACTAACTTGTCCCAACAGCTCCAATTTCTGTATTGCGGTCCGCCAAGGTGCTTCACGATGACCCAAAAATGTTCGAGTTCTACGAATCGTCTCTGCCAAATGCTCACCATTTTTATAGTGAATTTTAATAATTTCAATGCGTTGATTAAGCGTCTATCGTTCTATTTTTATTAATGGCGTAGTTTCTACTTGTCAAGTACTAAAAAATGACAGCTTCAAAAGTGAAATCTACCGAAATAGCGGGCTATTCAAAATAACACCTGTTATTGGAAAACGCTTTATTACCGGGCGGCAATGTGTTAAGTACCTTTACCGCCGTCATATTTGAGTTCGTCGGCGCCAGCACTTTTTCGGCAAATCAGCTGCCAAGACGTATCTATAGAAGATGGTATCCACTTTTTTACATCATTTCAAACTGTGAGCGATTGAGGCAACTTTAATGAAACCGTCGCTGGCTTCCTAAGAAGAACGTGCATGTATGTATGTAAACACTACTGCGTCAGCCGGGCGGATGCTACCCACACCTGACATATACTTAGCCTAACCACTACTCATTCGTACTCCTATGACTTATTCTCATACATACCCTGCAAATAAATTATAAATTATAATTTTTTTTTTATTTTCTTGTTTTATAAAAATACAATTCACCCCACAACAAAAACCTCTAACACAACGCTCTAAACTGTGTACAAAATTTTACTAATTAAATTTTTAAACTTTCATTAAAGCGTTCAACTTTTAACCAAAATAAAACAGCCGTGAAAAAGCAACCCCAGGAAAATTCTAAAAAGTTTATAGAAATGCCAAATGCGTTACTAGAAATGCCCACCACAGATCTTAAAAATGAACTTAAATAGACAGGAAATAACTGAATCGTATATGTTTAAGCAAACACACTTAATATTTCAGCTAATAACAAAGGTAGATATTTTTATTATCCCATTACAGTTAGCTTATTTTATATTTTAAGTCAGTTGACCGGTAAACAATGAAATGCAGTTAAATCTTAATTTATGTTGGATCCGATTAAGTAGTACAATTAGTTAATTATATATAAACGAGTATTGTAATTGTTGTGTAAAGAATTTTATGTTGACTTGTAATTGAAAGAAAATTAAAACAGTATTTTAACCGATTATCAAACCTGTTAAGTTGATGAAATTTTCCAATCGAGTATTCGTACTAAAATGGCTTCAAGCTTAGATTGGTTTGCCTTAAAAAAGAAACTTAAAACAAAGTGAAAGTCATAAAATGTATCTAAACAACTAAGAGACTAATACATGCATATATACGTAAGTAGGATTATAAAAGTAAGTATTTATTAATTATTTGATTTAATTGTCGCATTGGCATTCCTTCTTTAATAAACGAGTCCAATACTTTTGCACAAGCCAATGTAGTGCAGTCTCTAACTGCTATCGGTGTGGAAATCTATGATTGTAAAATGTATTTATCTTGAGGCATCTAACTATAGGAAAATGATTGAATATTAATTCAGTTTGAAGCCCATGCTTGAAAGCAAACTTTTGTCGCCGCTGCCACTCGATTGCGCGTATGGCATGGACTTGAGCTTGACTTTATTTTAAAGCGGGCAAGTTTCATATTTTCGCAGTATTAATTTGCTTTCGGTGCATTACACATTTGCGGGGTTTCTACTTTTAAAAATTAAGGAAAAAAACCGATAAAACATTGGCAAAATAAATGAAAACGAGATAAGCGATAGTGACAATTGAGTTCAAAAATTTGTGATAAAGGATAACAAAAAAATACTCGCCATCATCACAGGGTGGATAAATAGGAGTGATATTTGAGCAACAAATTTAAAGGTAAACAAGGTGCGAATAGAATTAGAAACAATTTGTTATTGTTTTATGTACTACATCCACAATTGAACTACAGTTAAAATTTTGGTCAGACATGGATTTTTAGCACAAAGTTAATGGAAAATATTTAGGGTGAGATCGCCCATTCAATTATTACTTAGGACTGCTTTAGTAAGCGAGCGAAAAGTACTCCAAAGGCAGCCATACTTTGGATAAATGAACTGCAAGAGTTGACTTCTCTCTCGGTCATAGTCTGTCAGTGAGAAGTTGGCGCGCCGTGTCGTTCTAAGGACTCACTCACCGGTAGCAGCAGCATCAAAGGAAACTGTGAAATTCAAACAATTATTCCGTGGAAAATTCATGTTTTAAACTTAGTTTAATTCCTGACACATTGACTTAGAAGATTTATTTGTGCCGATATTTACCAAGCAATATTCTTCGCCCAGAAGCCGCCCGCCCTCTTGACTTCAGATACCTGCGTAAGGAGAATAAAGCACAGCCAAATGAATAATGAATCAGGACTTGGGGCAGGTCCAACAATCCTGGCTTCAAGCTTTCCATCGAGATGGGCATGTGGTCTAACTTGCTTCAGGTTGAGATGCTAGTTCTCTCATTCAGCACCAGCCTAAATCTTGAGAAACGTTCATCTAAGCTCATTAATTAGTGACATAACCTCCTTCAGTTTCTGGCAAAAATATATTACATACAGTAGTATTGGACTGGTAACTGATCACAGTGGCATTGTAGGCAACGAGTTCTCTCTCGAACTGCAAAAAAGCATTAGCCAAGGGCGTCGTAACTGAGTGGTAAATCCAACGCGGATAAGTACTAATGGGTAGTAGGAAGACCTCAGACAGAAAGCAGTTTCTCACTGCTCGCTCGGCAGAAAGGACATCAAATTATTAAGTAGCATCAGGCTACTTACTGGTTGCTTAACAGAGTGTTATTGCGCATGCCGCGAAGAAATTTGTCTACTGACACGGAATGTCGGTTTTTTCTTCTGATTGATAAAATGTCTAGTCACATTTTTCATTCAAATCTCGTATGGTTAAGACATTGAGCGTTAGGAACTTAGCTATCAAGCAGCTTTTATCTGGGGGTGTTAAGAAACCATGGTGGGAGGTAGAAAGGTGATACTGAGAAGCTTTTCATCTACTTAGCTATACTCAAGAGCGATTTCATTACAAGTATAATAAATTGGACATTCTTCTTCTGATTCTTTCGAACTGGATGGGTCGTCAGTCTCCATGAATAAACAAACAAATTGAAAGGGAATTACTTGTTTGTGAAGAGGAGGAGTAGGCGAAAAAGAAACTACGAAACGCAAGAAATTAGACAAACACACAAACACATTTTCTTGCCACGGCGTCATCCGTATAAATTTTTATAATTCGTGCTTTCACAATTTAACAAGCGACATTTCCTTTTCATTAGTTTGTTTAAATTAAAGGACACAAATTACAATATTAACAAGGCATTCACTGAATTTTCACAAACACGCCATTTCTCCTCCTTTTGTTTGCTTTGTATTGGGAAGGAGTCTAATGTCAGGCGTGTCGAAATCGCGAAAACTAAAGTAACTGTTTTGGGAAGACCCCACTTCAGTATTCAATTCGCCTTGACCTTTAGTAGATACGCCTTGACTTCACCGATTTGCTGTACGTACAGGGAAACTTGCAGCGATTACAGAGCTTTTTCTAAGTTATACAAATATTAATAAAAAATTTAAAAATCTGTCTTTCAACAATGAACAAAAATTTTGTTTTCTCAAAAATTATAAAGAAAAACATATTTAAAAAAATAAAAAAAAATTTTGAAAAATAAATTTCTTCCTAAAACATAAAGGATACAAAAAATTAATTAATTAATTTACTTACGTAAATATATTATTATATCTGAGAATAGGCAAATTTCACTAATTGAGTTAACTACATCAATTCTGACCCAAGTATGAATTAGCCAGGTAACATAAAAAAATTAGTGGAATATTTATATGAAAACATTCACAACTACCAATTACTAAATATATTGTAATTGTAATTTAATAGGAAATCACAACGAAAATGCTTTCGAAAGTACACAAATGGCCACAGATATATTCTACTGTCCGCGCAACGATTGGCGCATGTTGTCCCCACGCCAACAATACAACTTTTGCTCAGCCGCCCATATCACAACGCATTGGAAAATCAGCGCGGTAAGAGACAATTGCTATCTCATTATGAATCCACCATGAAGCTCATGCAACATAGAATATGAGTTACATCTGTAAGCACGCACATCTACATCTACATCTTCATCTACATCTACAAATACAGTTGTATCCATTGCCACCTTCGAACGCCAGGTCAGAAGCGAAAACGGGGATCTGAAACATCATTTGACGCTTCGTGCCCAGAGTGGATTTCGCACCCGTAATTTATTGTACAATAATTTCGTGATAGTGGAAAGCATTAAGATGCCCCTATCCTACAGCTCGAAAATTTAGGGTATTTTCAGAATTTTTTTTTACAATAAAAAAAATTAAAAACGATAGTTAAATTTTTAAACTTTTTAGTTAACTTCTTTTACATACAAAAATGAAACAAGTTTTTTTTTAATTTTAAAAATGGCGCTGAAGTGGATCCTCCCGAAAAATTAGACCTGGCCGGTGTTGTCCATTTTGGCTCTTCTATTTATTTGAAGCACAAAAACCAAACAGATTATTAATCAGTATGACTGCAGCTACAAGACTATGGCTAGCTACTGTTGTGTACAAGAATAAAAAAAAAATGACAAAATGGCGCGGTTTTAAATTTGGCACTCTAAAAATCGGAAATGAAATAATATTATAATATGATTCTAGTAAAGACCATAGCCATTTATGTTGTGAACAACACATTAAAATTTCAGACGATTCGGTTGAATAGTTTTTTTTTTTCTTGACAACACCAGACCGAAAAAGCCGTTTTGAGATAATTGAGTTGAAAGCCTTGAGAGTGGATAATGCGACCATTGATGCCGTCGCATGACAAATCTGAGTCTACCTGCTAAAACGGCTGTAGAATCGAAAATACTGGTAATATCCTTCCAAAAATTTGACAGTATATTCATAAGCCTATACTTTTAAAATATAAAAAAATGTATTTTTTGAAAATTCTAGACCACCGGGACCCCTTAAGACTGTGTTAGCCAGTTACAATGTGGAAAGTGTTTCTATATTCGTTAATATTCCCAAATTAATCATCCAATTTTTTTTTGAATGACTTTTTTTACTAAATAAAAAATGATTTTAAGTGATGCAAATTTGTATTGGACCTTCACGCGCTCCATTGCCTGCCTTTTTGTGTGCTGGAGTTGTCTAGTGCACAGGTGTCAAATACGATTGACATACGACGTCATTTGCAAAAATTATAAATCTTCCTCTGGGGTGATTAATTTTATGCTACCTTGCATATTTACGAGTATAAAAGCAAGTGGAATTTCAAGGTGATTTCAAATGATTAAATTCACATTAAGATGAGCAAAAACAAAAACAAAAATTTTGTTGATGCTACAACCGAAATTTGTTTTATTGCCAAAAAATAGGCATATCTTGCCACCAACGCTTTGAAATTCATCATTGAATTCACACGGCAAGAATGTACCTTTCCCCAAATTGGGTTTACAAAACTGTATTTACAAATCGTTATTATTTGTCTCCTAAGCTGAAATCTGCATTGAAAGTTGTCCGTCAAAGGTGTGCAAAAGAAAGCGGCGACCATCCGCAGCGCGCATCGAGTATTTTAGAGTGATAATAAATGAATATTTATGTAGAAAATAAAAGGCTTTGCAGGGTATGTCTCGTCATTTCATAGCCACTTACTGTACGTGTATATACTTGTATATTTTCCGAAACTATGTATTTGATATTCTCAATTTACCTAATATTGGATATTTTTGATACTTTCTTTAGTGCCTGTTCAACAATGGAAAATCCTTACCCAGGTGTAAAGATATCGGATGAAGAGAACCGTGAATTTATGGACGTATATCCAGGTACATTCATACATACTTTTATACCCATAATTGTAAAGCTTAGAGCCTTTCAGCTATGCAATAGTCAAGAGGTGTACGACTGTAAATTAACAGACCCCTCTCAGAATGTTAGCCAGAGCTTTCCTTAGCCACAACCGAACGGATTATGTGTGGGTGCCAGAGAAATAGATTTTTCTTATACTGGTCGTTCCTCAGTAGACAGGAGCTAACCTCTAGGTGCAAAAAAATTCAGCGTTTAACGAAGATTTTATATTTTTTAAATACTTAAATTTGTGTGCTTAAAACATTTTATCAGTCTCAGTCAAGGCTGCTAAACATTTTTGGACGCTGTTTATTGAAAAACCGAAAGTGTTGCCGTGGAACTATTTTGATATTTATCGAGCGTCGGTTATCTAATCTGAAGATCTGCATCAAATTTTAAGCTTTATTTACTATCTCGTTTTGTATCTGTTTTTTTAACTTGACCTTTTTTTCCAACGCTTCAAAATTTCTTAAGGTTTATGGTCTTTATTAGCGGAGCTTTCAAGTAAGCCTTGAAAATAAATTATTTCAAGAGTTTGCAAAATAATTAAGGCGCGGTATGCTTTAAGGCGAATGCGCTTTGCTATGCCTTCAAAAACGTTAACTCTTTATGATTTTTAAAAAGTTCTTTTTTGCTTTGCTTCTCCAGCTCCGTTTAGGTGTCTGATAAAAAATAAGCACAATTTTGAATGTTATCTAGTGGATCATTTTATTGGCTTCTCTATCAAAAGATATGGTAAAGTGTTTTAGATACGTCTTCGTAGTGAGGCAAGATAAAAAGTAAAAATGGCTGTCATTCCTAAGGCGTTCAGGTTGCACCACAACTTTTAGGCCTCTTCCGTCATGAAATTATGCACAAAATATAACATTAAAGTATTCGTAATGGGGGAAAACACCCTGTATAAATCATTTTGTCTTAGTTTGGAGAACCACGATTGTCCTACAACAGAGGAAAAAATGTTGCTAATTTCAATTCAAATAAGGTAAAGCAAGGTTGTCCCGAAGATTATTGCCCCTCTCTTCGCCATCATCCTTGATGACGTCATGACCTAACTGACTCTGCACAAAAAAGGCATCGTATGGAGTTTTACCAGACATCTCGAGGACCTGGACTTCGCCGATGACATCTGCCTCCTCTCTCACAAACCCTCTGACATGCAATCCAGAGAGTTTACCACAATAACGCAAGGCAGATATTGGTTGAGGGATGCCCGGTAGAATTCGTTGAAAGCTTCTGCTACCTCGGCTGCATCATCACGGCAGATGGTGGAGCAGATGAAGATGTTAACTCCAGGCTAAACAAAGCAAGGGCGGCATTCAGTATGGGGGAGCTCGCAAATCTCCAGGCGCACTAAACTACGATTCTTCGGTTCCTACGTGAAGCCCGTATTGTTGTACGGAAGCAAAACATGGCTGGTCTCCAAAATCATCACACACAGGCTACAATCCTTCATCAGCAAATGCCTCCGCATCATCTGCAGAATATTCTGGACAAACACCATCAGTAACGATGCACTGTGGAGATTAACGAACGAGGAACCCATCCTTAAGCAAATCAAACGCAGAAAGTGGCGATGGATGGGTCACAAATTAAGAAAACAACCAGATAGCATCACGAGGACGGCACTGGACTGGAACTCGCAAGGGACCACGGGTCGCGGTCGACCAAAAAACACTTGGAAAAGGCCGAGGCTGCGCGAACTAGCAGATGCCGACATCTCATGGGACGGTGCAAAAACAACAGCACAGAATCGTGTAGGATGGAAGAGTCTTGTCGAGGCCCTATGCTTCCGAGAAGAGAGAACAAGGAAAAAATTCAATTCTACCTACATTTTCTTTATTTACAGATATTGCGCGTGACCTTGCTGAGATAGTTGGTAGGAACAATAACAAGGACGCTGCAAAATGGTTTAGAAAGGTAACGGCACTAATTTTCTAAGCTGAAGTCAAATTAAATCACCCTCCACTACAATATTTCTTGATTAATTTATGGGCTTTGGATTATAACATATCAACGAACCTCAAAAAAACTGGTCCAATCACCGTTTTGACTTACAAATGTTGTGTCAAGTGCAATGAACTCACTGGCGAAAAATTGAAATTCGCTCTCATACTTGGCTGGTGTGTTGAACTGGTGGGCATCTCTATTAGTTATATCTACGTTATTGGTAAATATCCTGATTTCCTGCATTTTCATGCGCTCTGTAGCTGCATTACGCGCTCCTCATGTTCGATGACATCATGGACAAGAGCACCACACGTCGGGGCCAGGTGTGCTGGAATGCATTGGAAGACGTTGGTCTCAATGCTGTGAACGATGCGCTCATGATTGAGAATTCCACCTATGTATTGCTCAGAAAGCACTTCCGTCATCTGGATTGCTATGTGGATCTGATAGATTTGTTCCATGAAAGTTGCTTTGAATGTTTACGTGGACAGTCAATAGATATGCTCATTGGCAAAAGGAATGTCAACACTTTCACTATGGAGGCGTGCAATTCGATTGTGGACCACAAAACTTCATCTCATTTGCTCTATTTACCTGTAGCTGCTGGTATGCACTTAGCGGGGTGAGTACAAATTCAAATGGTAACTGAAATTCACAAAATTTGCAATAATTATTAACCGATTTATGTTTAGAGTTAAAAACCAGAAGATATACGATGAATGTAAAGCGATTACATTTGAATTGGGTCATTTCTTCCAAGTGCAAAATGATTTCCTTGATTGCTTTGGAGATCCTCACAAAACTGGCAAAACTGGCACAGAAGACATACAGGCCAATAAGTGTACCTGGTTGGTGGCATCTCTCTTGGAAAAAGCTAGCCCGGAACAGAAAAAAATTTTAGAGGAATGCTATGGACAAGATGGTAGGTGTAATCATTCATATGAGCAGGAAAATAAAATCATAAAGGATACAAATATCCACGTAAACCAAAATTATGGATTAAAAAAAGTTTCTCATTAAAGAAAAAGACAAAGAGCAACATGATTTAGGGCGTATTGGCTGGCGCAAAGTCCAAGTAAACGATTATCTCACCAGACTTTCTCTCTTTTTCACTGCGAGGAATCTCCAACTTTCGACCCTCTTTACCACCTAGACATAGGAGGTCAAACTGAAACTCAAGGTAAAAGTCGATGACACACCAACTCCGACTATTAAGACACACAATCGCAATTGCCACTAGAGCCAAAATCGCAACAAGGTCCTCAAATCGCTTGGCGCCAGCACTTGGGGCAAAGACAAAGAAATGTTGGCCGTTTCTAAACTATACTGCGCCTGTCTGGTCGCCTGGTCGCTAGTGACATGCAGTGGACAAAGCTCCAGACTTGCCAAAACACTGCTATTCGGACAGCGACGGGTTGCCTCCTGATGTACCCTCTTCAACACCTTCACAACGAGGCACAGATGCTCCCTCTAATGGAACACAATAAACTGCACAGCAAGCAGTTCCTGTTAGGGTCCTGCCGCAGGTTTCACCCTTGTAGCCACCTGCTTGAGCTAGAACCGCCTCCCAGGCACGTCAGGAGACACATTATTAATCACGCAGACGAGATCCAGGACAAAACTAGAACACATTTACTGGGCCAGACAGTGTTTAGACAGACAATAAACGACATTCATCAGGAGACCGTCATCATCTTCGTAAGCTCCGGACCACCGAATGTCGTAATCGGAGTCCAACCACCACTTAAAGCAGATGAAGAGCTCCAGCTTCCCCGGGAGACCCACGTAACACTGGCACAATCAAGTTCTGGACATTATAGCTGGTTAAACTCCTACTTATCCAGAAATGGCCACGACATAATAAACATATGTCCGGCATGTGAAGGCACCCTGCACTACACTAATCACCTTTTCACATGCCCTTAAAATCCACCCCCTAACACCCCTCTCCCTCTGGACCCAACCTGTCGAAACAGCAAATTACCTGGGCCTACCTTCAGATGAGCTAGACGAAGACGACCGGGGATATACACTACACTGACAGTGCTTGTATTACTGCTACAACAACAACAATAACAACAACAGGGCATATTGGTATAAAATATAGTCTATTAATAATTTGAAGCTTCAGTCGCCACTTAAAATTTCATTTACTCATCATAAGTCGGTCATACATCACATAACGAATTTGAAATGAATGTTCCCATTTCCTTTTCAGATCCCGAGAAGGTAGCTCGTGTTAAACAACTCTACGAAGAATTGAATATACGCCATATCTACGCCAAATACGAGGAAGAATCTTACAAGAGGATAAAAAAACTTATTCAAAATGCATCGGAGGATGCACCACGTGAAGTTTTTCAAATGGTACTTAACATAATTTCTGATGAAGCATTCCTATAATAAGAAAAGTAGTTGATAAAAAATAGTAAATAGTAATAAATTGTGAGCTGAAAAAATGTCAGCTACTGGATAAGTAGATACTTTGGTAATATTTCAGAGCTAAATCGCTTATTAATAAGTATATATGGTATATACCCTATGATTAAAAAGTACCGGGAAGGTGATGTTGACTTCAAAGGCGTAGTGCACCATGAGTACTTTCCATCGCGCCAGACAGTCAATAAAGAAAATTATTAATCCGTTTTGAAGCGTTTGAGAGATGTTGTACGACGCAAACGGCCGGAAATGTGGGCAAACAATTCTTGGATTTTGCGTGATGATAACGCGCCATCGCACCGAGACCGAATTGTGCTGGATTATTTGACCAAACTCCAAGTAAATACCATCGTGCAAGCACCGTATTCACCTGAGATGTTCCCGTGCGACTTGTTCCCCAAGTTGAAGTTACCCCTTCGTGGAAGGAAATTTCAGTCGGTCGATAGAGGAGATCACAGAGAGTGCGACGAAGGAGCTGAAGACCATTCCTTCGTCGGCCTACTAGGGGTGCATGGAGGACTGGGTTAAGCGTTGGCACATGTGTGTTGCTTCAGATGAAAGGAGATAAAATGAATTTGCTGAAATTTAACTCTGTTGTTGTTTTATTTAAACATTTCCGGTACTTTCTGACTCTCTTCGGATGTTTGACCGAGCTCCTGCTCCTACTTGTGATGTGCGTCTTGATGTTGTTACCCAAATGGAGGAACCTACAGTTTCAACCCGACTCTGAACGGCAGATATTTTTGTGTATGAGGAGCTTTTTCATGGTAGAAATACACTCGAAGGTTTACCATTACCTGCCGAGGGGCGATCGCTATTAAAAAACCCTTTTTCTTCATTTCGGTCTTTCAATTTGCTACCCCAAACCAATTGAGCAGGTCAAATCTTACTACTTACGTCGCCTCTGTCCAAGTCTAGATTTATGTATTTTCTTAATCGGCCATATAATTTTGCTTTTAGTAGTGTAATTAAAATTTATTAGCAGATTAAACTTTTAAAAATATTTTATTCCACTTTAAACAGGTTGAAAGTCATTAAAGTGAATTATCTGATTGTATTTACTTTCAAATATAAGCACAAATCCACAAGTAATTCGTATTTTAGGTGGCAGTGTACGTATAAGATGAGGTTCTGTAAATTCATGAAGCTTCGTTTGAAAGTTATCGCAAATCATCTAATTACAAGGGAAACATTGCAAAAAAGATTATTGGCCTAATTTTGAAATAAATACCGTTTCGAAATACATAAAACCAAATGCGATTGCGCGTATCGAGTGAGCTTGAGGGTGGTTCTATTTCAAAGCTACTACGCAGGTATTGTCCTCTCAGAGGCGAATTGCACCTACTTCAAAAATATTAAATCCGTTACCACAAACTTGATTTTGTTTCTTTTGTTAATTTTGTCTTAAAATAATTTGAAATTGGTCCACAATGCGATGTCATATTTATTGACTTTAATGGAGTTTGGCACAAAATTCTACTTAAAAATCCGGAATCAGTTGAATTTCATTCAAGCTTACTGAAGTGGTTTGCATCCTACTTCACTGATGCGACCCATTCATGCACATAAATTACCCTAAATCAGATGTCATTAAAGTTAACTCAGGCGTACCTCAAAGCGTCCACCTAAGACTTTTGCTTTTCCTATTATCTCTCAATGATAATGCAGACATTTTCTTGACTTCGCCTGGTCTGATGTACAGAAATTACATGAAGATACAAAATACAGTCACATAGGGAACATAGAGAAGATGTGTGTCTGACTGCCTCAAACTTCAAGAGAACTTTTTTTTTAATGCAGGCAAATGTCAGTATTTATATTTCACTAGCTATCCATAAATGTGCGCTTGATTTCCAGCATAAGATAGGCACTGGTACCCTTACAAAAATTTATGTAAAGAAAGGCTTCAGCTTTATTTTCGAAAATGTCCTTTTTGAAACATACAGACTTTATGGTTGACAAGTCTAAGTCTATGCTTAGCTTTGTAGTGAGGCACTCAAATGAATTCCAGGATTATTTACACTTAAGAGTTCGGATATATACATATCGAGTCTGTGTTGCCTTGATAATTTGAAAATGCAACTACATCAGGTTATTTGTACTTAATGGTGAACTACCCTAATAATACGAAACAACAAAAATATGAGTAAGCAATGAAATATGTAAAAAAAGAACTCTTCACTAAAGTGCAACTTACTTTTAGGATTTTGCAAATTCAATGGTACGAAGCGAATCAGCTTTCTATAAATTATCACATAAAGTATGGAAATATCTCTTTGCTCCTTGCCATAAAATGCTGTCTTGCAATCAGAAAATGCGTTCTCTCGGAAGAGAACTGTAACGATTGCAACATGAAAGCGGCAACATTTTAAGTTCACAGCGCAGTTATAATTTGTCTCTGGTGCTCTTCAGATGTGTAGTGATTTTCTTAAATA
Organism: Anastrepha obliqua; assembly: GCF_027943255.1. Taxonomy (NCBI): domain Eukaryota; kingdom Metazoa; phylum Arthropoda; class Insecta; order Diptera; family Tephritidae; genus Anastrepha; species Anastrepha obliqua. The sequence goes on from NC_072895.1 coordinate 26,185,284, forward strand.
TTTAAAATTCATTAATGAAAATAAAATCGAATAAGGCAACAAAAATTTGGAAAACGCGACAAAACGTACCAAAAATGTTAGTAAATTTATTGAATTCAGTCACAACAACAAAATTAGTAACACATTTTCTGCAAAACGGTTTCGCATTGCGGGATTTTCGGCCATGGGCAGACGTCAAAACTATTTTACCTTATTTTTTCACCATCCCTTATTTTTAGTTTAGTTTAGTTACAATAGAATGCCGGACCTCCGCAAAATTTACAAAGATTCGGTCGTATGCCTGCGTACTCCATAAAAACTCGAGAATTCACAGACTGAAAATAAATTTTATCAGAAACCGGAGTATACTCGTCCAAAGGTTATCGACGTTCTGAATTCCGATTCGGGGCCATAATTGCTCTGGTGCCTAAGGTTTCCAAAATATTTTCACTAAAAAAACAAGATTGTGGTCTATATTTGAGGTTAAATGAAGTTTCTTCAAAACAAAACATAAACAGCATCTTGAAGTTTTTGTCTTCTTTTATGAGTTGAGTTTGCTGTTTCATATACAAAATGTAACAATTTTAATGAAAAACCTTGCGAAACTAAATTTTGGTTTACACAGAGAAGAATTAAAATTAATAAAGTCAGAAAGTTGAAATTCAAAAGTAAAGTAAAAGGCTTTACAAGGATGAAGTGATCAAAGGACATTTTCAATTCCTACTCGTTCTTGTGCAATATAAAATTGATTTGGTATATTTGAAACCCATAATAGTAATCTGCATTTCACTGAATTTAAAAAGTTTTTTTTATTAAAAAAAAAAAAAAAATTATATTAATAAAAACCTCACTTCAACCACACGTTGGAAGGTAATCGCAAACATCTAGCATGGATATGCCGACCAGTCGACCAAGAAGAAGAATTTCTTACTAAAAAAGTTTCGAGAAAATCGTGAAACTAAAATTTAAAATAAATACGTTTTTAGAAAGAAAAAAGCAATGAATTAAGTTGCCATAAAAATAATTGAAATTTGCTTTCTAAATGTTACTGTTTTTATAGAAAAGGCAACACTACGCTTAGTTTTCTATTAAATCCTGACCAACAATCCTGTCCTGAAAAAATCGTTAAAACCAAAAATAAAAAAATGGATTCCGATTCCACCCAGTCGCTGCGCTCAGGGTTGTAAATATTTCCGAAAATATCTCAAATTAGTCTCTGTAACTTTGAGTAGATAAACTTAGATATCTGTATTAGTTTTCAAATATTTCAGACCTAGCGCCATCTGTTCGCGCCATTTCTAACAGAAATAATTTTTCGAAGCAACATTTGTGGACAATATGAGACAAGTCGGAATACAAATACAAATTTTGTAAATACAGGTGGCGCTAGCCTATTTTCTATAAAGGTGCCTCCTCTCATATAGTTAAAAAAAACATAAAAATATCCACGAAATGATCCAATTCACATTATAAACATTAATTCCCACGAATACCTCGACTACACAGCAACTAAGTAATTTATTAGCTTTATTACTTTGTAGAATCAGACTACCAAAATGCTTTTATCGATGCGAGAATGGCCACGAATGCATTCACGAATAGTTGCACGAGTTATCTCGAGCGCTACCAGAACCATAAGCAAAACTGATTTTCCCAGGAGCGCATCGCAATATCGCACTTCTATGCTCGGAGTCGAAAAGCATCGTACCAATCAACTGACTATTCAGGAGGCACACGAGCAAAATCTTGGCAGAACTATGTGGTAAGTGAATGGTGAACGAAAAAAATGTTATAAAAATAATAAAATATGGATCATGAAGGATTTACAACTTATGTACATATAAACCTACATATGTATGCAATTTCGAGCCATCAAGGGGAACAGACCTTCTTACATTCATGTAACTGCACTGTTAGATGTTCTGCAAATTAACAGCTCGAACAGAAATGCATCCAACCAAGTTCTTATACTTGAAAATGAACGAAAATAATAAAAGAAGCATAAATAGAGAGTAAATGTTTTATATTATGTCATTAGAGCTGTTTCTCAAATAATAATGAATCCGTACGACACGATTGGCGTATTCTACGTGACGTACGGATGGCTTTTGTTTTGGCAACGGGCCAAGAAAGTAGAATATTGTTAGGCATCGAGATCTAAAACTTTTCAGCTGCATACAAATTCATCAGCTATGTTGTTTTTTAGTATAGAAATAGGAAAAAATTTCCTATTTAAATCTATTACGAAAATTCACTTTTTGCTCGGTTTTTTCGAGACATTTACTACTGAATTGAGTTTCACTGATCTGAAACGTAGATATTACAGTTCAAAGATAAGACCACAATAACAAAAAGTTATTCGTGAGAGAAATAAGGTTTGCCCCTTTAAATGCACCGAAAATATTGCGGGCACTCCAAGGAGTGGCTATGTAGAAATTCAGTAAATCTGTTAAAATTAAAATTTCTTTGCGAACATTGATTATGATTTATATTTTATTTTTGATTAATTTTTAGTACGAGTACTTCGTCAACAATTGGAAATCTTTCTGTGCCCTTGGCGATGGGAAAAAATGAGATCGATGGATTTATCGCTGTCTATCCAGGTATTTATGTGGAAAAACACAGTGTAACAGTTCGTTTGTTGTCGCAGTAACTGTCACTTTGAGTGGTGGAGTATCAGTCGGTTTTAAATCTTTCTGGGCAATGGGTAATTTAGTTAATTAAATTAATTAATATAATATTACAACCCTTGCGACACTAAATTTTGGTTTACACAGAGAATAATTAAAAATAACAAAGTCAGAAAGTTCAAATTTAAAGTAACTATCCGAAATATTCAAGGCTTTCCAAGGATGAAGTGATCAAAGGACTTTTATTTAAGTTAAACTCCAATGAGAGGTATTACTCCCGTAAAAGATCAATGGTCTCGTTGCTTGTGTGCCACGTAGCGCCGTCTTGTTGAAAAAAAAACGTTGCCCAAATCAATACTATCCAATTCCGGCCATAAAAAATCCTTAATCATCTCTCGATAGCGCAATCCATTCACCGTAACTGTTGCTCCAGTTTCATTTTTGAAAAAGTAAGGTCCATTGACTCCCCCGGACCATAAAGCGCACCAAACAGTCGCACGTTGAGGATAGAGAGGTTTTTCAAAATAATAAATAATAAGGCTCGGAATAACTCTAGGGTTTTCTGAGCTTCAGATCCGACAATTTTGCTTGATGACGAAGCCAACGCGGTAGAAATGGGCCTCATCACTCAAGATGATTTTTCGATGGAACTTCGGTGGCTCTTATGTTAACTGGACTTTGTAAGGCTTAAGACCCAAATCTTTATGCAAAATACGTTGTAATGACGTTTGTGAAATGTCTAATTCCAAAGAACGACGAGGAATGGACAATCCTGGGTTTTTTTCAACACTTTCGGCTACAACAACAATAATTTCGGCTTTTCTTTATGCTTCACATCGCTAACTTGTCCCAACAGCTCGAATTTTTTCACCAATTTCTGTATTGCGGTCAGACAAGGTGCTTCACGATGACCCAAAATTCGAGTTTTACGAACCGTCTCTGCCAAATGCTCACCATTTTTATAGTGCATTTTAATAATTTCAATGCGTTGATTAAGCGTCTATCGTTCTATTTTTATTAATGGCGTAGTTTCTACTTGTCAAGTACTAAAAAATGACAGCTTCAAAAGTGACATATACAAATCTGCCAAAGGGCATCTCCCTTTTATATTTCCTTTGATATATTGTGCATTTAACAAGTGATTTTAACTGGAGATAGCAGCACGTGTTGTTAAAAAATAAAATGGAATCTTCGAACGCGTATAAGAGGCATATTTTGTATTTTTTTTATAAAAATGGTAAAAATGCAACAACTGCTGCTGCAGAAATAAACACCGTTCACGGAGAGGATACCGTGAGTGTAAGGACTGCGCAAAAGTGGTTTTCGAAATTCCGAAGTGGTAACTGCGACGTGGAGGATGCCCCGCGCGCTGGACGTCCTGAAGTCTTTAACTCCGACGCCTTGCTCGAACTCGTGGAAGCTGAGCCAAATTTGACAGTCGATATGATAGCTCAGAGGTTAAATTCATCGCATGGAACAGTTCACAGACACCTGGTTCAGTTGGGAAAGGTTTCAAAGCTGGGAAAATGGGTTCCGCATAGACTTTCCGTCGCCAACCTTCAGCAGAGAGTGAATGTGTGTTCTCAGCTGCTGCAACGGCTTGAAAATCAAAGTTTTTTGAACCGTATCGTTACTGGTGAAGAAAAATGGGTTCTTTACAATAATCCTGTTCGCAAACGCCAATGGTTAGATAAAGATGAAACACCAGAACCGACCCCTAGAGATAGCCTTCACCCCAAGAAGATTCTCCTGTCTATTTGGTGGGATATGGCCGGTATTGTTTATTATGAACTTCTGGAACCAAACCAGACGATAACTCCTGATTATTATTCCCATCAGCTATCAAACCTGAATGAGCCACTTAACAAAAATCGACCGTCTTTAGTGAATAGACGCAAAGTTTTGTTTCACCACGACAACGCAAGACCACATACCACAAGGCAAACATTAGGCAAGCTGAACGAGCTCGGATGGGAGCTAATGCCGCATCCACCATACTCTCCGGATATTGCACCTTGTGATTATCACCTTTTCCGTGGACTTCAATTCCATATGAGTAACAAGAACTTCTTCTCAAAAGAAGCTATAAAAAGGGATATCGAAGCGTATTTTGGCTGCAAGGGCAAAAAATTCTTTGAGCAGGGAATTAAAAATTGCCTAATCGTTGGGAAGACATTGTAACTAATGAAGGAAAATATATTATTGATTAATAAATACAATATACATACATACAATACATCCCAATAACTGCGCACGTGGAGGTGCTGCAATCATTATAAAAAAAAGCATAAAACATTTTGAAGACGGTAGACTCTCTACAAATGAATTTCAAGCGATAACCATTTCGATTAATTGCGGTAAAAATTTATCACTTACAGCAGTCTATAGCCCCCCCAGACATAAGATCACATGTGATCAATACCTGCGGCTAATCAATAACCATAAACATGGATTCATAATGGGCGGGGATTTTAACGCTAAGCATACCCATTGGGGGTCGAGAATTATCACAACAAAAGGCAGAGAATTATACAAGGCGCTTCAAAGTACTGGATGCAGCACACTTTCTACTGGAGCACCAACGTATTGGCCAACAGATCCACAGAAGATTCCTGATCTTATAGACTTCTTCATAACAAGAAATTTTTCTTCAGAATATATGCACATAGAAAGTGGACTAGATCTAAACTCGGACCATTCTCCAATATACTTAACAATACATAAAAGTGTAATTACCCGGGAACCACAATTTACACTATCGAATAAATACACTGACTGGGATTACTTTAGAAAGATACTGTCGGATGATAAAGACAATCCAGAAATAAATAGTAATGAGGTTCTTGACGATGAAGTATTGAACTTGTCAAACAGCATTCAACGCGCAGCGTGGCGCAGTACCCCAGCTACAAGAACTATCTCAGCGGGACATAAGTACACTAGAGAAATAAAAGAAATGGTTAGAGAAAAACGCAAAGCACGCCGACGATGGCAGCAATCCAGATCTCCACCTGATAAAATAACTTTAAATAAAATAACAAAAGAACTCTCTAAAAAGATAAAGGCTTTTAAAAACCGCTCTCATAGTGACTACCTAAAAAGGCTAACAAATGAACGCAGCACCGATTACTCACTTTGGAAATGCGTGAAAAGATTTTCACAACCAGCTATACAATATCCACCAATAAGAAAAACAGATACCACATGGGCAAAAACCAATTTAGAGAAAGCGAATACTTTCTCTGAATACCTTGAAAATATCTTCAAGCCATACGACGTATCAAGAGCGGCTGAAATGGAATCATGGTACCTCAAAGATCACGACGAAATTCCTCCAGTAATGGATTCTGAATTATGTGAGGAAATAAAAAAAATAAAATCCAAAAAGGCACCTGGCTTTGACCTCATCACCGGGGAAATCTTAAAACAACTCCCACCAATTACTCTAATGAAATTAACCAAAATTATGAATGCTATCTTCAGATTGAAACACATCCCTATATACTGGAAAACTGCCGAGGTGATCATGGTCAACAAGCCAGGAAAGCCAGCACACGACGTCTCATCATATCGACCTATATCCCTCCTACCCATTTTGTCAAAACTATTGGAAAAACTACTTGCCAAACGCCTTAACAATATTATTGAGCAGAGGAATCTGATACCAGCGCATCAATTTGGCTTTCGCCCAAAACATTCGACAATCGATCAAGTTCACAGGCTAACTCAAGTTATAGAAAATGCCTTCGAAAAGAAAAAAGTGTGCTCAGCTGTCTTCCTAGATGTATCTAAGGCTTTCGATAAGGTATGTCACGATGGCCTTCTCAACAAAATAAGAGAGCTATTACCAATTCAATATTATAACATTTTAAAATCCTATCTATCCGATCGTTTTTTCCGAATTAAATACGACGACACGTATTCTGACCTGAAAGAAATTAAAGCTGGTGTCCCACAGGGTAGCGTTCTGGGGCCCATCCTTTATCTAGTTTTCACATCCGATTTGCCTACCGATCAGAACTGCGTCATAGCAACGTTTGCAGACGACACCGCTATCTTGTCAGTTGGAAATACACAAATTGAGTCAACTGCAAATCTTCAAAAACATTTAAACAGAATATATGAGTGGACAGTTACTTGGCGAATAAAACTAAATGAAACTAAATCCGTTCATATTGATTTTACGTACAATAAAATCAGATATCTCCCACTATATATAAATGGAGTGCAAATCCCATATCATAACACGGCTAAATACCTGGGTATGACTCTTGACACTAAACTGAGATGGAGTTCTCACGTAAAGAAGAAAAGAGAAGAACTCGATATTAAATTCAGAAACATGTATTGGCTTATGGGTAAAACATCTGCTTTATCCATGTACAATAAAGTACTTCTCTACAAGCAAATACTTAAACCAATTTGGACGTATGGGATACAACTATGGGGTTGCTCAAGCTCCAGCAACATACTTCAAATTCAAAGGTTCCAGAATAAAGTTTTGCGATGCGCTACTAACGCGCCCTGGTATGTACGCATCAGCGATCTCGAACGCGATCTCGGCATAGAACCAGTTGCCGTCGTAATTAAAAAAAAGCCCTATCTCATATAAATAGGCTATCTCATCATGTCAACAGCGAAGCCTCAGCCCTCACTGACCAACATAAATGGTTTGTAAGGCTGAAGCGCAAAAAGCCGCACCACCTCGTGCAGTAATCAACTCCTTTGCAAGTTTTGTGCAAAGCACCATCATATTAATTGTATCATTCAAAAACCGAAGAAAATTGTTCGTTAGTTTATTTTTGTTAACTAGTTACAATAAAAATGAATACAAAAAAAAAAAAAATTAATAAATACTTTAAACATCATTTTTATTAATTTTAAAACCACCTTTAAAAAACGCACGAACCTATGGACTAACCTGATACATTTTATTCCCGTTTTCATTTCTAAGGAGTCTCAATTTCTTTACAGATGTTGTAAGAGATCTTACGGTGTTTGGAAATAATAACGCAAGCAAAATGGCTGCAGACTGGTTCGAGAAGGTAGTGAATACTGATTTTCTAAACTCAATTCAAAGTTAACCAATGCTCAAAGAAATATTTACACTTCACAGGCTCTAAACTACAATTTGTCACCAACCAATACGAAAAATAGTGTAATTACCGTTTTGACGTACAAAAATTTAATGAAAGGCGATCAACTCACTGCGGAAAACTTAAGATTGGCGCATTTGCTTGACTGGTGCCGTGAATTGGTGGATATTTCACTCCTTTCATTTTTACCAACTGCAATTACATGTATATTCTAAATTTGTTTGTGCTCCGCAGCTTCACTCTGTCATCCTCATCACTGATGATATCATAGACAAAGGCATAAAACGTCGGGGTCAGTTGTGTTGGTATAAATTGGAAGACGTTGGTTTCAATGCAGTGAACGATGCGCTCATGATTGAAAATGGCATCTATAAACTACTAAAAAAACATTTCCGTCATTTAGACTGCTATGTTGATCTGGTCGAATTGTTTTGTCAAAGTATCTTTAAATATATGACTGGGCAGTCAATGGATATGCTTGCCGGTGGAAGGAGTGTGACCACTTTCACCAGAGACTTATACGATGAAATTGTAAAGACCAAAACTGCCAGCTACTATTTCTATTTACCCATGGCCGTGGCTTTACATTTGGCGAAGTGAGCAAGCAATTGAAATATTAGTTTGGGAGAAAAATAAATCCATTATTTTCTCGGTAGATGGCTGTAGTGATCGATATCTCGTAAAGTATCGATCAAACAATTTAAAGTTTATGCTCTTTGTCAAGGTGACATTTTACACCAACAAAATTGGTACGTATAAATGCAGCAAAAATTTAATGGTTATTAAGTGCAGGCAATCTAAACCTAAATTTGTGGCGCAAAATATAAAATAAAACAATTCATTTAACATCAAAAGTTAGAAGTCCAAAAAACTTTATTGAAAAGCGAGGTATTCATTAGGATTTAGATGGAAAATGGACCGATAAGGAATTCAAAATAGATTCAAAACTGTCTTTATTCATTTTCTTTCAACTGATGCTGTCGCCATATGAACTTTGAGAGATGAGATGCCAAATGATGTTTCGCTGTCCCCCAATATCTCTTATTTTCCATGCAGCACTGCCCATATTCTCTCAACTGCTTGTGTATGAAGCAATAAAATTGTATTTATGATTAACTTTAGCGTGAAGAAATCCTTGTATTTCTACTCTATTTGACTGGCAACCTTTCCAATCAATAATTTTATCAAGGAGGATAGAGCCAAATCTCTTAATTACTCACATAATTCACGCATGTAATTGTTCTAATCTACACCAGTTTTATCTGATAAATGAAGAGCTTCTCGATTTTATCTGATAATAATCTTCTCTGTTCACGATGGTCAGCACCTATATTTGTTACTGTTTTATGTTGTTTAACACCTGCAGTCATGCGACTTACTTCATCAGACCGATACAAATTTTGAACAGCTTCAATTATATTTGGATCGATTGGGCGACCTTTTTTTCTCTCTGGTTGCGATCCAATGCCTTTCGTTTTCCGAAGTTTTTTAGCTGCAGCGGCCATTCGTCGAGACACATGAAAATATTCACGAATTTGTTTAATCGTCCATGAGTCTGGGATGTGTGTTCGTGCGCGTCCGCGTAAGTCAAAGCGCGCATCCTGGCACAAAAAAATTAATTGTAATTAATCCTTTTCGAATTGCGCGCATTTTTTCCATACATAAATGCACAGATGTTTATTACGTTAATATCCTTACAAAATTTTCATCCCGGAGGCGCAGAAATTAGTTAAATTTTTAATTGTTTATTAAAAAAAATTATTTACAACAACAAAACATCAAGTTTCGGAACAAAAATAACGTATTTGGAAAATATCATTCTTTATCACTCTGCAGTTGAAAAATCGTTGTAATCGGATACTTACTTTACGAGAAATGTGATAATTATTCAAGCGCTGCAAAAAACTTCGATAGTTAATAAAAACAAAACTATTTAGAATTTTACAACAAAATTTTCTGAGTGTGCTTCTGGATGATAGAACTCAGTCCTGGCTGAATTTCATCGCAAAATATTCACTTTGGTAATTTTGTGGCCCACTTGAGAAAGCCTTACCCAGCTGCTTTTTACAAAATTTAATCGACGTCAACTCCTCGCGCGGACAATAAATGAATCTCAAAGCTGAACAAAATGGAATTCTGCTTCGTACCAGTTGTATGTTTTAAGTCCCAGTTGCTGGTCAACTGTCTTAAATTATATTTCCAAAAGTTATGTTTACTAAAATAAAGTTTAATGACATGGAAATTGGTTTAAGTAAAATATTTCGCGCCTGAAAAAAAAATTGTATCTCGTTCTGTGTTTGGCAAATCCCAAACAGGAGGTTTCGTAGCACTAAAAATGGGATTAAAAATCGGCAAACAACAAGGCAACAACAAGAAAACCAAAAGATAACAACAAGATTGCTCTTGATATTATTCATTCCACCGACACTCGGCTCTACGTAACCGGAACGACCCGGATTTAACCCCGCCAAGGATGGTCGCTTCAGCAGCATTACCCGTATATGTGAGGGGGATGTTTATGCTGCTACAACAACAAACACATAGCTCTTTATTGGCGCATTGACAGAATTGTTACTGAGGTGGCATTGCGACAACAATTTTTTGTGTATTCCAGTTGTGAGTTACAGGGTGTTAACAATGGAAGTCAACAAAGAGAAAATTCGGCATATTCTACAATTGTGAATAGTTTTATGGTGCCGATACTGTAATAGATAATTACGTGCAATATCGGTTTCGTCGATCCCGTTCAGGCATTTTTTGATGTTAAAGAAAATGTCGATAATGTCCATGTCCGGGAGCCACAGAAATAATCGAAGTTGATCGGCATATCGCCCAGCAGTTGTAGCATCGCCTAGGAGCTAAAGATCGACCCTAAAACAGTTTTAAATCATTAACGCAAAAATAATGGATTTCTTTTTCCCCAAGTTAATATTTATCAGAATAAAACAAAAAGTTTTTTTATAATCTTCACTTTCAGTGTTAAAGACCAAAAAGTTTTCAGCGAATGTGAAGCCATTGCAATTGAGTTAGGTAATTTCTATCAAATACAAAATGATTTCCTCGATTGCTTTGCTAGTCCTGACTTCACTGCTAAGATAGGCACAGACATAGAGGCCAATAAGTGCACCTGGTTGGCTGTGGCGTGCATGGAACTAGCCAACCCGGAACAAAAGTCGCTCATGGAGGAGTGTTATGGGCAAAGTGGTATGTATAAACATACATATGTACATATTTAATAAGCAAATATCTGCGATATAGCAACCTGAATGCTTGAGGGATTATATACATCAAGGGTTCCCAATTGTCTTTGTAATGCGCCTACCTTTACAGAACTAATTTTCCAACTTTCTTTTAGAAGAAAATACCGAGTCATGAGTTTTTCTAAGAAATTACACTTCTTGAAGTCACCTAAATTTTCTGATCAAACTCACTGCCCAATTGAAAAGTCGAAATGGCTCTTCAGTGTACTACAAATGTCAGTTTTCGAAAAACATCGATGCATCGACTATTTACACATCGAGTGGAAAATGTTGGATGCATCGAAAAAAAGTCGACATTTTCGAAGCAGTTTCAATTGTATTTAGTCACTCTCATTACTAACTTAGGATAACTTTACCACGCCCCATGATGCACAGTTTGGGAACCTCCAAGGACTTATATTCACTTATTTCATATATTCACTTTGCCCAATTTCAGATCCACAGAAGATCGCGCGTGTTAAGCGGCTCTACGAAGAACTGAATATACCCAGCCTCTATGCCAAACACGAGGAAGAAACATACAACAGGATAAAAATACTTATTCAACAGGCATCGGTTAAGATGCCACGTGAAGCCTTACAAGAAATTCTTAACGCAGTTAATCGAAGAGGAATTATATAAAAACTAATAAATTAATAACACAACTCGGATTTGCAACTTTTTTTTGGGTAATGGTTTTGATAGTTGGTCTCCCCATCAAGCTTAAATTCAGACTACCGGACCACTGCAGTGCGTTCCAACTCGAGGAAGGTGCAACTGATTGATTGCTCGCTTGTCAGTGAAATAAACAATTATTACGACAGCCGAGCGGTAATTAAAGGTCTGGACTCGATAATGGGGCTCTCGAGATTAGTCGTTCAATGTCTGGCTTACCTTATGATCGCCTACAAATACTTTGAAATTATATTCATTTGGGCATTTGGTCACAGAGAAAGTGTGTGAAGACAGGAAATGAGGTAGGTAGTTTTCCTGTGAGATGAGAGCATTGCGAATTCGTTGAAAACCAATCAACTTGTGATTGCCTACAGCGGTCGACTTGAAAATGCAGTAGTTGCTCAAGTTCAGCGACTCATGATTTAAAAGGAAGTAGTGCCTTGAACTTTTGTGGTACCACAAAATTAAACTGTGGGCGTATGGAAGGTCACTGAGTCATCATTAGTAATTTCAATATCTTTTAGCTTAGGTTTTAGGAACATCAATCTAATTATTTGAAAAACTCTAATCAATGAAAAACAGGCCAAATTGGATATCAATGCAATCAGTGGTATTGTGAATATCAAAAAATTGCTTCACAGGATCTGAAAACATTATTCATTATGCGGTTCTGAATTGTTCATTAATATATGCACAATAACTTTTCTTTAATAAATAATAAAAAGAGAAGTGGGCCAAGATGCGTTTCTTTTGGAATGCCTGACCAAGTATTTATTGATGTTTGTGATTTCAATGCATCGTTTTGAACAAAAGCCCAGCGGGTTGCCTGTTATCTCAAAGGCACGTAGTTTTTCGGATGCCAATCGGGCGGACGATAATGGCGAAATATCCATTAAGAAATATCCGACCATGGGTACCCCCAGGGAGGCGTAATTTCAACACTTCTGTGGAACCTGACTAATTGCATACGTCGGCGATATTGTAAAGCAGTCTCGGGTAAACCCTTTCTAGGATTGTGCGATCTTCAACAAAGACTCAACTGACTATCCCCGTGAGAAGTTGCCATCGGGCGCGTTCCAGGTGGTGGGTAGGGAATCCCTGGTATCACAATAGTAGCCCAGATGGGTTAGGTTCCAATTCTTATGTGATGATTCAAAGCTGGCATAGAATCAGGGTGCCATCCGCGAACCATACTGGCTAGGGAGGACTCCCGAAAGAAGTAATAGAAAAGTGGCGATTCCCCCCCTCTTCGGCGGTAGGAGCATGGATTCTAGAGGCCCCAGCCATTACCCAAGTCTCTCAGCTCTATGAGCGAGAGCGCATCCTGGAGGAGACGGGGGTTGCTATCGCAATCTCCTCTTTTTTAGAGACTGAAAAACGTTTCCCGGATTCGGAGGGCCTGAGTTGTAAGGTCACTGCACTGCGGCACTGTCGGCCCTTCTCCGTCTGTGTCTCCAAAAAGGCCTCGATCGGCGGAAGTGACATCCACAGAAGACACCGAGTTCTTGGATCGCAATCTGTCTACAGCGGATGTCCTGTCCTGCCTGCATGCCTAGAATCCGGGCATCAACACAAGGCTTTGGCGAGTACTCTCGCACACCAAGGCTAGCAACCGAGAAGGAAAGGACGGGATTTCCCTTGTGGTGCGGATGAATGAGGCCAGTGTTGTTGTCATGGGCTCTCGGTATACCTGTAGGAACCGTCTGAGTCTCTTCTTTGGGACTGTCATCTTCCATGTCTATCCCAAATGAGTAGCTCAGACTTTGGTTCCTGTAGTTACCGTCCCCAAGATTAACTTGCAGCATTCCAAAGCCGTTACTGCACTCCTAAGTAAGTCGTCTACCTGCACACATTATCCCATATAACAACAGTCCAAGAGCCGTGGGCCTTTAGGGGCCGCCTCTGTAGCTTTAGCGCGTTGAAAGGGTATTATGTGGCGGGGGTTCGCGTAGGCCTAGGACCGGTCTTATAGTATCATCCCATGTCACTGTGACGGGATGCCAAGACCTGGTAGCTGCTGTGGTATGTTATAAGGGTAGAAGCAGATGGCTGAGATTTGTGATTGCAACTGCTTACTTTCCTCACGATGCCCTGGAAGCGCCACCACCTGGGAAGGCCACCAGTCTCGTGAGGTTCTGTGAGCGGCGCATTCTGGGCCTCATTCTCTGCTGCGATGCTTATGCACAGCATACAATCTGCGGAGTTTATCGCTTTCTCTTGCCTAAACATACACAACAAGGGCAGATAGCCTACGTTTGTTACTACTAGAAGTCTGGAGGTGATTGATCTCACCTTATCAAATTCAAAAAATTCAACTGCCTATCAGCTGATACTATTTAGCAGGAGACATAAAACACCTGTTCTTAAAAAATATCTCTAGGAAACCCGCTAGAGCAACAGAAAGGGCTAAATATCTAGGCTTTGTACTGGATAGGAAGCTAAATTGCGGGTTCACAGTTGCAGAGAGTACGCAATGCATTCACGGCGTGGTCCTCCTGCGGTTGGCTAATTGGGAAAAAATAACGGCTGGAACATAGAATAATACAATGGCTTTGCACAGCGGTAGTTAAACCAATTCTCTACTATGGTATTGTTGTGTGGTGGAATGTTCTTGAGCAGGGTGTGAACAATTAAAGAGTTGACAAGATTCAGAGACTAGCATCTGGTCTCGTAATCGTGAAATGTCACATAAGCCATCGAAAGCATTATATGCGACAATAAACCTCCTCCTGGTAGATCTGTAGGCAAGATATATCGTTCGCTTAAGGTTGAACACCTTAAGTTAGTGGTCAAACGTTATAATCTTAGCTGGGATTTCGGAGCTTGCCAGACTGGTGAACTATGCACTCTCGCCTACAATTGACATTATAACCTTCACAACCCTTCAAGCCTTAAGTGAAGATTGGGAACGGAACGATGTAAAACAGAACAAGACCATTCATGTATACACAGATGATTCAAAGCTCGAGGGCAGGGTGAGCGGAGGTGTTTATTTCGACCATCAAAGAATCTCCTTTAACTTTCGGCTTCCCGACTGCTGCAATGTCTTTCAGGCTGAACTGATGGCAATGATAAAAGCCGTGACAGTGGTTCAGTGCGATGCGATATCTGGAGATGATATCTATATTTTCACTAATAGTCAGACGGCGATAAATTGCCTTACAAAGCCCAAGGTACCCGTGAAATGCCCCATATCTCTTAACGAGATGGCTAGTCATTTCACCTGAAGGTAACATGGGTTTCTGGTCATTCTACCATTGGGGGTAACTGCAGGCCCGATGAACTAGCGAGACTTGGCACCAAGTTGACTGATGAGTACACAGACAACGAGAAGGTGTGAGAGGAGCGAATGAAAGATGGTGCAATGAGACCACCGGTGGGAAAAGACGATCTCGTACTTCCTGTGCCATTGTGCTGCTCTTTCTAAACGTAGATTTACCATTAATAGGTAGACATTTTTTAATGACTTGGAGCATCTCAGTACTGTGGAAATCTAGATTTTCTAAAAGTTTATAAAAATACACACCGGTTGTAGGAGAGTTAAGGACAAATTCCCCACGTGGCATTACAATGGGCTATGGACCTTGATTGTGTCCCATAGTGGACAACCATTCAACCTAACCCAACCTACAATTGATATTAATGAAGGTGATGTGAAGCTTTTTTTTTGTCACATGCTCTTTCCAGTTTGACGTCTCTCACATAACAAAATATTTCCTACTCTCCATTCTTCTTACCATCTCGTGATGGATTCTCCCCCCTATATATATGTATGTATGTACAATGTTTTCTTCCAATATTTGCTTTAAAAGAATTTCTACCCCTTGTATCCTGGTACCCATACCAGCTAATAACTGAGCTAATTATTTATCACACGGGAACTTCAAATCTGTCCCTTGCGATATATTGAAAAGACAAAAGCGAGAAAGGCCGTAAAGGTATATTATGAAACAGAAAGAGGTGGGTTTGACGGTTATGGCGATGACCGAACGATGATTACTAACGATTGTGGTAACCGCTTCATATTATTGATGAGATTCATCGGGTGGATATTACCTAGACCTGCTATATATGTATGTAGGCGTAGTAAAGAAGTTAGAGCCAAGATGCCATAAAAACAGGATAGTTAAGTAGAAGGAGCTGAGATTATTTCACCTCTTTTTCCAGGCAACTGCTATAGCATTCGAAGTAGTACCACGTCTCACCGCGTATATGCCTAACTAGCAAAGTTTCGAAAGGAAATACACAACATTCGAGAGTTGCGGCATTGTTAACCTAAGAGCGCCTCTGAGTTATGCGCGGCCAGAAGACCTTACGACTTTGCACGTTTTTGCACGCATCTAGCGCTGGCTGAGTTGGCGCGAAGCTCACCTTTCCAGGAGCAGGCCACAGGTTTTCAACAGATTCGCAATACACTTATTTCACGGGAAAACTACCTCACGATCTTCTTGCCTTACTAGTTCATCCAGTGGTTTCCCACACTTCCTCTGGAGCCAATTGCCCAAATAAACATAATTTCAAAGAATTTGTATACGATCGAAAGGGAAGTCATGCATTCCGTGACTAGTTTCGAGCGCACCAGTAGCGCGTCCAGACCTTTAACTACGGCTTGGCTGTAGAAGTAAATGTTTATTTCCTTGACAGTGCGAGCAACCAATCAACTGCTTCTTTGATTGCATCTTCTGCCACTTGGAACGCACTGTAGTGGTCCGGTAGTCTGCGGCTGCGAAAGTGATGAAAAAATCAAAAACGTTTTTTGTGATGTGGAATTAGCGGTATAAGGTGTACAAAAATGTTGATCACTTTTCCGAGCGCGGCTTGAGCGAGTGATGACAAAAAAACAGGATAAAGGTATCGTCCAACTTTTTTAGCGGGACCCTCCTTTGTGACTACGCCAAGCACTATCAGTTCTTGATAAAAAGAAAATAGAAAAAAAAGTAAATGGCGTCATAGTATTGGACTGGCCTTCCCACTCCTCAGACGCCATCCCATTGAAAATGTGTGGGGAACTATGAAATCGCATCTTGCCGGAAGGCCAGCCCATGATTTAAAGTAACTCGCGCGTCAAGTTCGCAAAATCTAGTCTTTTTTGTCGACGAGCTACTCAGAAAAGCTGGTTCAAAGCATGAAGAAGATGCCAGGCGTTACTCGACAACGATGAAGACTACACGGCTTATTGAGTAATTGCGACTCGTAGCTTTGTACATACTTTTACGTAAAAAAAATTTAAAGACATCTTTTATACTCTATGAAAAATGGCGGTTCCTTTTTTCTGACTGTATTTAGTTTTTATTTAATTTCTCTTTTATAAATTGTGTTAAGAACTTCTTGTAAAACTTCACGCGGCACCTTAACCGATGCCTGTTGAATAAGTATTTTTATCCTGTTGTATGTTTCTTCCTCGTGTTTGGCATAGAGGCTGGGTATATTCAGTTCTTCGTAAAGCTGCTTAACACGCGCGATCTTCTGAGGATCTGAAATTGGGCAAAGTGAATAGCCTTGAATATAAGACCTTGGAGGTTCCCATGCTATGCTAAGTTAGTAATGAAAGTGACTAAATACAATTGAAACTGCTTCGAAAATGTCGATATTTTGCTTTGATGCATCCAAAGTTGGTTATTGAATACGTACATATGAAGGTTTATACATACCATTTTGTCCATAACACTCCTCCATGAGCGACTTTTGTTCCGGGTTGGCTAATTCCATGCACGCCACAGCCAACCAGGTGCACTTATTGGCCTCTATGTCTGTGCCAATCTTACCAGTGAAGTCAGGACTACCAAAGCAATCAAGGAAATCATTTTGTACTTGATAAAATTTACCTAACTCAATTGCAATGGCTTCACATTCGCTGAACATTTTTTGGTCTTTAACGCTAAATATGAAGATTATTAAAATATTTTTGGTTCTATTATAGAAAATATTTCTGCTTGCTCACTTCGCCAAATGTAAAGCCACAGCCATGGGTAAATAGAAAAAGTAGCTGGCAGTTTTATTCATTACAATTTCATTGTATATGTTCCTAGTGAAAGTGCTCACGCTCCTTCGAGCAACAAGCATATCCATTGTCTGCCCAGATATAAATTTAAAAGTACTTTGGCGAAATAATTCGACCAGTTCAACATAGCAGTCCAAGTGACGGAAATGTTTTTTGAGTAGTTCGTAGATTCCATTTTCAATCATGAACGCATCGTTTACAGCATTGAAACCAACGCCCTCCAATTTATACCAACAAAACTGGCCCCGACGTGTGGTGCTGTTGTCCACGATATCATCAGTGATGAGGATGACAGAGTGAAGCTGCGAAACACAAACAAATGTATTATTATATACATATCTACATATGTAAGTCAGGAGTCAACAATATGATTGTGAAAGGAGTGAAATGTCTACCAGTTCAAGGCACCAGCCAAGCAAATGCGCCAATCTTAAGTTTTCCGCAGTGAGTTGATCGCCTTTGACTAAATGTTTGTAAGTCAAAACGGTAATTACACTGTTTTTCATATTGGTTGGTGACAAATTGTACTGCAAAGCCTGTGACGTATAAATTTTTTTTTTTTGATCACTGTTTAACTTTGAAATAAGTTTAGAAAATCAGTATTCACTACCTTCTCGAACCAGTCTGCAGCCACTTTGCTTTCGTATCTATTGGCAAACTCCGTAAGCTCGCTTACAACATCTGTAAATGAATTGAGAACCATTAGAATTGAAAAAAGGAATAAAATGTAATATCCAATGCAAACAGAATGAATTTCCACCATAAAAGGGCATCTCACAAAAACAAAAAGGAAATTTGGCCATTTTCGTAAGAGGATTAAATGAGAAGTTTAACTTAAGGGGTTAAATGGGTTTCGTGGGTTCAAAAAATCGATATTTTTTTGGCTTATTTCTACAACACCTCAAGAATATTATCCTAAATTTTAAAGTCGAGTGGAATGTGTGCGCTTCAAGCCACTTTTATTGTTACTCAAAATTTTAAACGCGTTTTTCTTGGAACCGTGTTTTCAAAGTCGGTTGTCAAATGTTATCGAAAACTACTCAACCGATCATGATGAAATTTTACACAGGTATTCGAGATAAGGCGGCCGGCGTAGCCGAATGGGTTGGTACGTGACTACCATTCGGAATTCACAGAGAGAACGTGGGTTCGAATCTCGGTGAAACACCAAAATTAAAAGAAAAAGAAAAACATTTTTCTAATAGCCGTCGCCCCTCGGCAGGCAATGGCAAACCTCCGAGTATATGTCTGCCATGAAAAGGCTCCTCATAAAAATATCTGCCGTTCGGAGTCGGCTTAAAACTGTAGGTCCCTCCATTTGTGGAACAACATCATGACGCACACCACAAATAGGAGGAGGAGCTCGGCCAAACACCCAAAAAGGGTGTACGCGCCAATTATATATATATTCGAGATATAATTTGCTCGTGCTTGGACGAAGGATTTTGTTTTTTTTTCAGTTATATTTAAGTATAAAAAAAAAATTTCAAGCAAATTTGACCGAAATTTTAATTTTTTTGGAAATATAATATGTTCGTTCAAGCATGAGTTTATGGTCTTAACTAAAACACTTATTTTTGTTTTTTCATTTTTGATGATCCTATCAGGAGTTATGCTGACAACGCGGACGCACCTTTTTTTCGAGGGGTCACCGGAAATGACGTCACAATGGAGGAGTTTTAATTTTTTTTTTGAAAATTTCGGAAATTATTCTTATTGACCTAGACAGAAAAAAGTTTGAATTAAATAAATAATTTTTTACATAGAAAAAAAAAATATTGAAAATATCCCTTTTTTTACCCGACGAAACCCATGTAACCTCTTAAACGAAAGTTGTTGAATAAAGATGAATGGCAATGAAATATTTAAAAGCGAATTTTATTCCACCACTCAAAGTGACAGTTACTGGAATAATAAACGAACTGTTTTTTTTATTTATTGCTACATAAATACCTGGATATACAGCCATAAATTCACGAATCTCATGTTTTCCTATCGCCAAGGGCACAGAAAGATTTCCAATTGTTGACGAAGTACTCGTACTAAAAATTAATCAGAAATAAAATATAAATCAGAATTGATGTTCACAGAGAAAATTTAATTTTAACAGATTTACTGAAATTATACATATCCACTCCTTGGAGGACCCGCAGTATTTTCGATGCATTGGGTTGGGGAAAAAGAAATGTCGTATTTGTGATCGAAATACTTAGAATTATCCGATTCAGTCAAATATGCCCCGTTTAGTTCGCAAACTTGTTGCCATTTAGAAGGCAACTTTATTATTCCCCCTTTATAAAACCCCCCCTCCTTATTTTCAAAAAACTCAGACAACCAGTTTTCGCAAGCCTCTGTTGAGGCAAACTTGGTATCACCAAGGGCGTTTTGCATGGACCGGAAGAGTTGATAGTCACTTGGTGCCAGGTCCGGACCATATGGTGGGTGCGATAGGACATTCCATCCGAGCTTCCGTAGCTTCGGGCGGGTCATCAAAGATGTGTGAGGACGAGCGTTGTCCTGGTGGAACACAACACCATTCCTATTGACCAATTCTGGCCGCTTCTGGTCAATCGCCTGCTTCAAATGGTCAAGTTGCTCACAGTAGAGGACCGAATTAAGGGTCTGGCCATAGTTGAGCAGCTCATAGTGGATAATTCCCTTCCAATCCCACCAAACCAGGGCCATGGAGAGAGTATTCGGGCCCCCAAAATGCGTATTATGTTATAGTGATATAACATTTAAACATTGAAAAACTCATTGATAAAATTTTTGATAGAATTAATTATGAAAGATTGATTAAAATGAATTTTAGAAAACTCTTCAGCAGATCTGAAATAAAAAACGCAGCTGAAAAGCTGGGGAAACGAATTTAAATAATTATTTATATAATAACATACCCAGTGGAAAATCAAAAATCTCTAGTCTATAAAAAGTATTATTGCTATCTCTACATTTAATTCTTTATCAATGTAAGGACAAATTGCTTTAAAGAATAACTACGTTTCAAAATTGGTCTTCATTTAAAATACAACTATCTAAATTTAATCTAATCATCACTATAATTATTAATTACCTTATAAATCAGTAGCATGAAATGTTCCATTTTAATAAGAGCTCAGTAATATACACTTTTGTATCACCATATTATATTTATTCTTCGTAATCGTGATCATAACATTCGATATGGTGACACCAAAAAAAGTCTCTGACGGAACTCTGGTAGAAGTATTATGTACTATATTTTTTCAAGCAGAAAATTTCTTGGAATTACCCTCGGGTCCGGGCCCCTCTGAAAACTCCGGGCCCGGGGGAAAAAGTACCCAGTACAACGCAAGATATGTTTAAATGTCGCGCTCAATTGACAAAATACGACATTACTTTTTCCCCAACCCAATATTTAAACACTGAGTAAGTAATAGGATTCAGCGTAGTATACCTCACTGGAAAACCAATTTTCATCAAAATTAATCCATTTTTGCCCACTATTTATAATGAGCGTTTACTCTTTGTGTTTACGAGCAAAGCCATCATTGGTCACCTTTGTTACTCCAGACGATGATTTGTGTATCCTCTTATTTGTATACTCCTTACTTGGGAAATGGGCAGCACTGGCATCTCACATACAAAATAATTTTTGTTCGAGATTGTGACTCTATTTTATTATAATTACTCAACGCCTAAAAAAGCCGAGCAGAAACTGAATTTTCGTAATAGATGTAAATAGGAAATTTTTTTTATATGTATATTGAGTTCTTTACACTTCCCATTTCTATGTTGAAAAAGCATATTTAATCAATGTTTTATGCAGCTGAAAAGTTTTAGATCTCGATGCCCTTCATTATTAGTCTTTCTAATTACTCCACTTGTCTCTAAAGACCTTCAAGCCTACATAAACAGCTATCTCCTTCGACAAAAATATTCATCGTAGGCGCAATTCGGGCACCCGTATGAAGCTTTTAACCCAAAGTGTGAAAAAGCAATATATGCATCCACATTATCAATGAATCAAATTTCTGTATTCGTGCGTTTAAGGATCGGTCACTCCAGGCCAACAGATGAACACCTTCTTCTTTACCTTCTCGACCTTTGAATACTAAACGTGACCTATCTTTGGTTCCAAAAATCCCTCCGAACTTTTGAAAAATACCACAACAGAGAACAATATATAACTTTATTAAGGTAATCGGCCTAATTGAAAGCTTGTAAAATTGTAATTTATCCTATACCTTAAAACTTAAACATAACCTTATAATTACCAAGTGCCGAGGGCCCAAGCAGCTCTTTTTTTTTTTGTTTTTAAGTTAGTGTAATATTTTATATTATTCTAATAAATAATAATAATATTTGAAAACAGCTATAATGCCATAATATAAAACATTTACTCTCTGTCTAGGCTTTTTTTATAATTTTCGTTAATTTTCAATTATAAGAACTTGGTTGGATGAATTTCTGTTCAAGCTGTTAATTTGCAGAACATTTAACAGTGCAGTTACATGAATGTAAGAAGGTCTGTTCCCCTTGATGGCTTGAAATTGCATACATATGTAGGTTTATATGTATATACATAAGTAGTAAATCCTTCATGATCCATATTTTAATATTTTTATAAAATTTTGTCCGTTCACATTCACTTACCACATAGTTCTGCCAAGATTTTGTTTGTGTGCCTCCTGAATAGTCAATTGATTGGTGCGATGCTTTCCGACTCCGAGCATAGAAGTGCGATATTGCGATGCGCTCCTGGGAAAATCAGTTTTGCTTTTGGTTCCGCTAGCGCTTGAAATGACTCGTGCAACTATTCGTGAATGCATTCGAGGCCATTCTCGCATCGATAAAAGCATTTTGGTAGTCTGATTCTACAAAGTAATAAAGCTAATAAATTACTTAGTTGCTGCGCAGTCGGGATATTCGTGGGAATTAATTTTTATATGTGAATTGGATAATTTCGTGGATATTCTTATTTTTGTTTTTTTTTGTATCTGCATTCCAACTTGTCTCATATTGTCAACAAATGTGGCTTCGAAAGATTATTTCTGTTAGAAATGGAGGGGACAGATGGCGCTACGTTTGAAATATTTGAAAATAAATACAGATATCTGAGTTTATCTACTCAAAGTTAGAGAGACTAATTTGAGATATTTTCGAAAATATTTACAACCCTGAATGCAGCGACTGGGTGGAATTGGAATGCATTTTTTTATTTTTTGTTTTAAAGATTTTTTCAGGACAGGATTGTTGGTCAGCATTTAATAGAAAACTAAGCGTAGTGTTGCCTTTTCTATAAAAACAGTAACATTTAGAAAGCAAATTTCAATTATTTTTATGGCAGCTAAATTCATTGCTTTTTTCTTTCTAAAAACGTATTTATTTTAAATTTTAGTTTCACGATTTTCTCGAAACTTTTTTAGTAAGGAATTCTTCTTCTTTGCCGGCTGGTCGACATATCCATACTAAATGTCTGCGATTACCTTCCAACGTTGTGTTGCTACCACCTAATCTATTTCCTGCCCGTAAGAGATTAATGTTTGAAATTTAAAATTTTTCTTGGAACTTTTTTCAAACAAGATTTACAAGCTCGACATTGTCTACCATATTAAAAAAAATATATAATAGTTGCAAGTCCAGTGGCCAAATATTTTATAGTTTTCTCTGTGCAGTGAGGTTTTTATTAATATAATTTTTTTTTTTATAAAAAAAATATTTTTTAAATTCAGCGAAATGCAGATTACTAGTATGGGTTTCAAATAAACCAAATTAAGTTTATATTGCATAAGAACGAGTAGGAATTGAAAATGTCCTTTGATCACTTCATCTTTGGACAGCCTTGAATATTTCTGATAGTTACTTCTGAATTTCAACTTTATGACTTTATTAATTTTAATTCTTCTCTCTGTAAACCACAATTTAGTGTCGCAAGGTTTTTCATTAAAATTGTTACATTTTGTATATGAAACAGCAAACTCAACTCATAAAAGAAGACAAAAACTTCAAGATGCTGTTTATTTTTTTTATCGAAGAAACTTCACTTAACCTCAAATATAGACCACTTTCTTTTTTTTTTAGTGAAAATAATATTTTAGAAACCTCAGCCACCAGAGCAATTATGGCCCCGAATCGGAATTCAGAACGTCGATAAGCTTTGGACGAGTATACTCCGGTTTCTGATAAAATTTATTTTCAGTCTGTGAATTCTCTAGTTTTTATAGAGTACGCAGGTGTGCCACCGAATCTTTGTAAATTTTGTGGAGGTCCGGCATTCTATTGTAACTAAACTAAACTAAAAACAGGGGATGGTGAAAAAATGATGTAAAATAGTTTTGATGTCTGCCCATGGCCGAAAATCCCGCAATGCGAAACCGTTTTGCAGAAAATGTATTACTAATTTTGTTGTTGTGACTGAATTCAATAAATTTACCAACATTTTTGGTACGTTTTGTCGCGTTTTCCAGATTTTTGTTGCCTTATTCGATTTTATTTTCATTTATGAATTTTAAATCTTTAAGAAAATCACTACACATCTCAAGAGCACCAGAGACAAATTATAACTGCGCTGTGAACTTAAAATGTTGCCGCTTTCATGGTGCAATCGTTACAGTTCTCTTCCCAGAGAACGCATATTCTGATTGCAAGACGGCATTTTACGGCAGGGAGCAAAGAGATATTTCCATACTTTATGTGATAATTTATAGAAATCTGATTCGCTTCGTACCATTGAAATTGGCAAGTCCTAAAAGTAAGTTGCACTTTAGTGAAGACTTATTTTTTTACATATTTCATTGCTAGCACATTTTTTTGTTGTTTCGTATTATTAGGGTAGTTCACCATTAAGTACAAATAACCTGATGTAGTTGCATTTTCAAATTATCAAGGCAACACAGACTCGAAATGTATTTACACCCACTCTTGAGTGTGAATAATCCTGGAATTCATTTGAGTTGAGTGCCTCATTACAAAGCCAAGCATAGACTTAGACTTGTCAACCATAAAGTGTGTATGTTTCAAAAAGGACATTCGAAATAAAGCTGAACCCTAAGTCTTTCTTTTCATAAATTTTTGTAAGGGTATCAGTGACTATCTTATACTGGAAATCAATCGCACATTTATGGCTAGTGAAATATAAATACTGACATTTGCCTGCATTAAAATTTGTTTGGTACCTTCATAAGTTCTCTTGAAGTTTGAGGCAGTCAGACACACATCTTCTCTATGTTCTCTATGTGACTGTATTTTGTATTTTCATGTCATTTCTGTACATCAGACCAGGCGAAATCAAGAAAATGTCTGCATTGTCATCTTAGATGACATCTAATTTAGGGTAATTTATGTGCATGAATGGGTCGTATCAGTGAGGTAGAATGCAAACCACTTCACTAGGCTTGAAATAAATTCAACTGATTCCGCCTTTTTAAGTAGAATTTTGTGACTAACTCCATTAAAATCAGTAAATTGACGTCGCATTGTTGACTAATTTCAAATTATTTTATGACAAAATTAACAACAAAAAAAAATCAAGTTTGTGGTAACGGATTTAATATTTTTGAAGTAGGTACAATTCGCCTCTGAGAGGGCAATACCTCCGTAGTAGCTTTGAAATAGAACCACCCTCAAGCTCACTCGATACGCGCAATCGCATTTGGTTTTATGTATTTCGAAATTGTATTTATTTCAAAATTAGGCCAATAATCTTTTTTGCAATGTTTACCTTGTAATTAGATGATTTGCGATAACTTTCAAGCGAAGCTTCATGAATTTACAGAACCTCAACTTATACGTACACTACCACCTTCAACACGAATTACTTGTGGATTTGTGCTTATATTTGAAAGTAAATACAATTAGATAATTCGCTTTAATGACTTTCAACCTGTTTAAAGTGGAATAAAATATTTTTAAAAGTTTAATCTGCTAATAAATTTTAATTACACTACTAAAAGCAAAATTATATGGCCGATTAAAAAAATACATAAATCTAGACTTGGACAGAGGCGACGTAGGTAGTAAGATTTGACCTGCTCAATTTGGTTTGGGGTAGCAAATTGTCTAAATAACAGTAGCTTGACTCACGCTCATTTGCTAAATGGTTCGCCCAAACCACTCTGTCCTCACTGCAACTCCATCGATTACTCAACCATACATACTCTTGACTACTGCCAAAAATGGGAGGAATGTAGAAATGCGATGTTTCCTAACTGCAAGCCCACTGATTTATTAAAAAACACAGATATTAATAGTATTTCCTTAATTTGTAAATTCATTTCACAAACTAGATTAAGTATATAGATCATTAAGCTCTGAACAATCCATATAATCCATAAAAGCTATTCCTAACACTCACCCCAAAAACTATCCTTCCTCTCCCTTAACTTTACCTCACCCAAAAAAACAAATTAGTATATTAGTATGTATGTTTAGTATATAGATACTTAAGTTTATATTATCATAAGCCGAAGGCCCTGGCAGCCAGCGCTTACTACTTTCGTGTGACAGTTATTTATAATTGTAACTCTTGTAAAAATAAATAAATAAACAGTAGCTTGGCTTTGTTCAGAAACTCCGGTTTGAGAGATAAGCCTCCTTCTTGTACTTTTGGTGTGGTTTAACAATCCATATGTAATTACATGTCTGAGTCAGAACATGGATCTCCTCATACACGAATACACGCCTTCAACTTGAGCTGTGTGGGTTAAAATAAGTAGAGTATTTTGAGACCTCGCATGAGCCCGTAATCGGGCCTTGTCGTAAAACATGGCTCGTGCGGGGTGTGGGTCTTACTCCATCGGGCGCATCCCTGGGTGGCGGATAAGGGAAAGCCCGTCAGATAATGGCAGGTACCGTGGAGATAAAGTACTCGGGGCGAACAATTAGCAGCGACTGTTTCCAATGTTAAGGACGACTGAGTTTTAAGGTGGAAAAATTTAAGCCCTACATAATGCCACAGAAAACCACTGATGTATTAGGTGCGCAACTAAGTTCTCGCTGTTTTTGAATGAAAATGCAACTTTTTTGTCTGAAAAAAAATGGTTACAAGTGAATCATTGAAAGAATTGCCCATCGCTGGCGACTACTTTTTTCCATCTTTCTGGGAGATTTCGTATACCGTCTCGGTAAAACTGCTCATCTTTTGAGGCTATCCACGTGTCAAGACATTTTCTTAATGTTTTCATACGAATGGAACTGCTGGTCGGCTAGACCATGTGCCATCGATCGGAACAGGTGCTAATCGGACGGCGCAATATTTGGAGAATATGGCGGGTGGGGTTTTATTTTTCTATTTCAGTGTTTCCAGGTACGTTTTAACGAGTTTGGCAACGTGAGTCCGAGCGTTGTCATGCTGTAAAATCACTTTTTCATGCCTCCCCACGTATTGCGGCCGCTTCTGGCGCAGTGCTCGGCTGAATCGCATCCATTGAAGTCCGTACCGATCCCCAGTGATGGTTTCGCTTGGTTTTAACAGCTCATAATAAATAACACCAACTTGGTCCCACCAAATACATAGCATAACATTCGCAGCGTGAATACTCGGCCGAGGCGACGACGTAGAAGCATAACCGGGCAGTCCCCCATGACTTTCTTCTCTTTGAATTGCTGTAACGAATCCATTTTTCATGACCCATCACGATGCGATGAAGAAAACCCTTCCTTTTTTGCAGCTGGAGTAGTTGTTCACAGGCGAAAAAACGACGTTTAACATCCCTTGGTTTTAACTCATAAGGAACCCAAGTCCCCTGTTTCTGAATCATTCCCAAAGCTTCCAATCGCTGGGAAATGGATTGGCGGGTAACTCCTAATATTTAAGCAAGCTCTTCTTGCGTTTGACACGGATCCTCATTGAGCAATGCCTCCAATTCAGTGTCTTCGAAGGTTTTTGACCTTCCTTCACGTGGACGGTCGTCAATATTAAAATCAGCGTCTTTGAAGCCACGGAACCAATCTCGCCACGTTGTTTCACTTAAAGCAGCATCTCCATAAACTTTTTGTAGCTCTCGATGCGCTTCAGCCGCCGTAGTTTTCGAATGAAAGAGGAAAATCAACACTTCCCGCAAATGACGATTATTCGGTACAAAATCAGACATTTTCACAAAAACCAAAACAAAATCACTAATGTGTCGAAGCAGTTTGTTTACCATATGTCTAAGCTTGGTTTATGACGTTTAGGTTATGTTGGAATCGACTAGCACACACTGCTGGCGCCATCTATTGACAAACAGCGGGAACTTAGTTGCGCATCTAATTTTATCCCACGAAAATTGTGCAATTTTCTAATAGAAATAAAATATGGCAGTGCAACAACGGAAATGGTCCTCAGTCTCCGGTAAATTAGCACCCTTAAGAATCCCCGGGATAAAACTAATGATAGGTTAAATATTGGAACATGGAATGCACTCAGTTTATATGCCGCTTATAAGATAAAAAACGGCGAAATGGAAATTAATAGACTAAAAATAGATGTTTTGGATTAAGTGAAACTTGGCGGCCAAACAGTGGAGAATTTTGTTCTGAAAATATGAAAATATATTTTCCAGGCTATCAAAATGCAAATCACAGAAAAAGTGTAGCTGTCATATAGAATTGCAAATAACATTTTTGCTTTCATACCTAAGTCCGATAGAACTATGTTACTTAAAAGCAATGCAAATCCATTGAACTTAACATCCTGCAAGTGCATGCGCCAACGGTTGATAAGAGCGATGATGGAATCGCTAGTTTTTCACAGAAATAGATGAACTTCTAAAGCTTACTAAACCACACGACATGACATCATTCAAGAAGATTTCAATGTAAAAGTTGGCTGTCCACGCATTTATGGTGTAACTGAAGGTTTCGGTCTAGGGAATCGAAATGAAAGAAGCGAGAGATTAATACAATTTTGTCCAGAGAATGTGAAGAAAATCTGAAACACTTGGTATTGCCAACGACCTAGAAGGTTACATACTTGGAAAGCGGATTATATGTGTACTTACTAGTTATATTAAGCGGCCGCCATAGCCGAATGCGTTGATACGTGACTACCGTTCGAAATCCAGAGAGAAAGTAGGTTCGAATCTCGGTGAAAAACCAAAATGAAGAAAACGTTTTTTCTAATAGCGGTCGCCCCTCGGCAGGCAATGGCAAACCTCTGAATGTAGTTCTGCCATGAAACAGCTCCTCATAAAAGAAATATCTGCCGTTCGGAGTCGGCTTGAAACTGAAGGTCCCTTCATTTGTGGAACAACATCAAGACGTACATCACAAATAGGAGGAGGAGCTCGGCCAAACACCCAAAACGGGTGTGCGCGCCAATTATATATATACCCTATTATCAGAAAGTACCGGAAATGTTTAAATAAAACAACAACAGAGTTAAATTTCAGGCAAATTCATTTTATCTCCTTCCATCTGAAGCAACACACATGTGCCAACGCTGAACCCACTCCTCCATGCACCCCTGGTCGGCCGACGAAGGGATGGTCTTCAGCTCCTTCGTCGCATTCTCTTTGACCTCCTCTATCGAGCGACTGAAATCTCCTTCCACGAAGGGGAAACTTCAACTTGGGAAACAAAAAGAAGTCGCACGGAGCCATATCAGGTGAATACGGTGCTTGCACGATGGTATTTACTTGGAGTTTGGTCAAATAATCCAGCACAATTCGGTCTCGGTGCGATTTAGCTCTGAAATATTACCAAAGTATCTACTTATCTAGTAGCTGACATTTTTTCAGCCCACAATTTATTACTATTTACTATTTCTTATCAACTACTTTTCTATTATAGGAATGCTTCATCAAAAATTACGTTAAGTTGCAATTGAAAAACTTCACGTGGTGCATCCTCCGATGCGTTTTGAATAAGTTTTTTTATCCTCTTGTAAGATTCTTCCTCGTATTTGGCGTAGATATGGCGTATATTCAATTCTTCATAGAGTTGTCTAACACGAGCTAGCTTCTCGGGATCTGAAAAGGAAATGGGTACATTCATTTCAAATTCGTTATGTGATGTATGACCGACTTTTGATGAGTAAATGAAATTGAAGTGGCGACTGGAGCTTCAAATTATTAACATATTATATACCAATATGCCCTATTGTTGTTGCTGTTGTTGTAGCAGTAATACAAGCCCTGTCAGTGTAGTGTATATCCCCGGTCGTCTTCGTCTAGCTCATCTGAAGGTAGCCCCAGGAAACTTGCTGTTTCGGCAGGCTGGGTCCAGAGGAAGTTACAAAAGGGAGAGGGATGTTAGATGAGTGGGTTTTAAGAGCATGTGAAATGGTGATTAGTGTCGTAAGGGGTGCCTTCACTTGCCGGACTATGTCGGGGTAATTTCTGGATAAGTAGGAGTTTAACCAGCTACAATGTCCAGAACTTGATTGTGCCAGTGTTACGTGGGTCTCACGGGGAAGCTGGAGCTCTTCAGCTGCTGTAGGTGGTGGTGGGACTCCGATTACGACATTCGGTGGTCGGGAGCTTACGAAGATGATGACGGTCTCCCCATGAATGTCGTTTATTGTCTGTCTAAACACTGTCTGGTCCAGAAAATGTCTGTTAGTTTTGTCCTGGATCTCGTCTGCGTGATTAAGAATGTGTCTCCTGACGTGCCTGGGAGGCGGTTCTAGCTCAAGCAGGTGTCTGCAAGGGTGAAACCTGCGGCAGGGCCCTAACAGGAACTGCTTGCTGTGCAGTTTATTGTGCTCCATTAGAGGGAGCATCGGTGTTGAAGAGGGTACATCAGGAGGCAACCCGTCGCTGTCCGAATAGCAGTATTTTGGCAAGTTTGGAGCTTCATTCACTGCGTGTCACTAGTGACCAGGCGACAGGCGCAGTATAGTTTACAACCGACCGGTCAATTGTCTTAAATGTCGATAGCAACATTTCTTTGTCTTTGCCCAAGTGCTGCCGGCAAACGATTTTGGCTCTAGTGGCAATTGCGGTTGTGTGTCTTAACAGTCAGATTTGGTGTGTCATCGACTTTTACCTTGAGTTTCAGTTTGACCTCCTTTGTCTAGGTGGTAAAGAGGGTCGAAAGTTGGAGATTCCTCGCAGTGAAAAAGAGAGAAAGTCTGGTGAGATAATCGTTTACTTGGACTTTGCGCCAGCCAATACGCCCTAAATCATGTTGCTCTTTGTCTTTTTCTTTAATGAGAAACTTTTTTTAATCCATAATTTTGGTTTACGTGGATATTTGTATCTTTTATGATTTTATTTTCCTGCTCATATGAATGATTACACCTACCATCTTGTCCATAGCATTCCTCTAAAATTTTTTTCTGTTCCGGGCTAGCTTTTTCCAAGAGAGATGCCACCAACCAGGTACACTTATTAGCCTGTATATCTTCTGTGCCAGTTTTGCCAGTTTTGTGAGGATCTCCAAAGTAATCAAGGAAATCATTTTGCACTTGGAAGAAATGACCTAATTCAAATGTAATCGCTTTACATTCATCGTATATCTTCTGGTTTTTAACTCTAAACATAAATCGGTTAATAATTATTGCAAATTTTGTGAATTTCAGTTACCATTTGAATTTGTACTCACCCCGCTAAGTGCATACCAGCAGCTACAGGTAAATAGAGCAAATGAGATGCAGTTTTGTGGTCCACAATCGAATTGCACGCCTCCATAGTGAAAGTGTTGACATTCCTTTTGCAAATGAGCATATCTATTGACTGTCCACGTAAACATTCAAAGCAACTTTCATGGAACAAATCTATCAGATCCACATAGCAATCCAGATGACGGAAGTGCTTTCTGAGCAATACATAGGTGGAATTCTCAATCATGAGCGCATCATTCACAGCATTGAGACCAACGTCTTCCAATGCATTCCAGCACACCTGGCCCCGACGTGTGGTGCTCTTGTCCATGATGTCATCGAACATGAGGAGCGCGTAATGCAGCTACAGAGCGCATGAAAATGTAGGAAATCAGATAATTTACCAATAATGTAGATATAACTAATAGAGATACCCACCAGTTCAATACACCAGCCAAGTATGAGAGCCAATTTCAATTTTTCGGCAGTGAGTTCATTGCCCTTGACAAAATATTTGTAAGTCAAAGCGGTGATTGGACCGTTTTTTTTGAGGTTCGTTGCTATGTTATAATCCAAGGCCTATAAATTAATCAAGAAATATTGTAGTGAAGGGTGATTTAATTTGACTTCAGCTTGGAAAATTAGTGCCGTTACCTTTCTAAACCATTTTGCAGCGTCCTTGTTATTGTCCCTACCAACTATCTCAGCAAGGTCACGCGCAATATCTGTAAATAAAAAAAATGTAGGTAGAATTGATTTTTTTTTTCCTTGTTCACTCCTCTCGGGAGCATAGGGCCTCGACAAGACTCTTCCATCCTACACGGTTCTGTACTGTTGTTTTTGCACCGTCCCATGAGATGTCGGCATCTGCTAGTTCGCGCAGCGTCGGCCTTCTCCAAGTGTGTTTTGGTCGACCGTGACCCCTGCTCCCTTGCGAGTTCCAGTCCAGTGCCGTCCTCTTGATGCTATCTGGTGGTTTTCTTAATGTGTGACCCATCCATCGCCACTTTCTGCGTTTGATTTGCTTAAGGATGGGTTCCTCGTTCGTTAATCTCCACAGTGCATCGTTACGAATTCTACCGGGCATCCCCCAAACAATATCTGCCTTGCGTTATTGTGGTAAACTCTCTCGATTGCATGCCAGATAGTTTGTGAGAAAGGAGGCAGATGTCATCGGCGAAGTCCAGGTCCTCGAGATGTCCGGTAAAACTCCATACGATGCCTTTTTTGTGCAGAGTCAGTTGGCTCATGACGTCATCAAGGATGATGGCGAAGAGAAGGGGCGACAACCTTGGGGACAACCTTGCCTTATAAACTTTTGAAATAATTTATTTTCAAGGCTTACTTGAATGCTCCGCTAATAAAGGCCACAAACCTTAAGAAACTTTGAAACGTTGGAAAAAAAGGTCAAGTTCAAAAAACAGATACAAAACCAGATAGTAAATAAAGCTTCAAATTGTATGTGGTTTTTCAGATTAGATAACCGAGGGTCGATATATGTCAAAATACTCGTAGTTCCACGGCAACACTTTCGTTTTTTCAATAAACAGCGTCAAAAAATGTGTAGCAGCCTTGACTGAGACTGATTAAATATTTTAAGTACACAAATTTAAGTATTTAAAAAATATAAAAACTTCGAGAATCGCTGAATTTTTTTGCACCTAGAGGTTATCTCCTCTCTACTGAGGGACGACCGGTATAAGAAAAATCTGTTTCTCTTATTTGAGGTTTCAGTCTATAGCCTACCGAATGGCACCCACACATAATCCGTTCGGTTGCGGCTAAGGAAAGCCCTGAATAACATTCTGAGAGGGGTCTGTTAATTTACAGTCGTACACCTCTTGACTATTGCATAGCTGAAAGGCTCTAAGCTTTACAATTATGGGTATAAAAGTATGTATGAATGTACCTGGATATACGTCCATAAATTCACGGTTCTCTTCATCCGATATCTTTACACCTGGGTAAGGATTTTCCATTGTTGAACAGGCACTAAAGAAAGTATCAAAAATATCCAATATTAGGTAAATTGAGAATATCAAATACATAGTTTCGGAAAATATATAAGTATAAACACGTACAGTAAGTGGCTATGAAATGACGAGACATACCCTGCAAAGCATTTTATTTTCTACATAAATATTCATTTGTTATCACTCTACAATACTCGATGCGAGTTGCGGATGGACGCCGCTCTCTTTTTCACACCTTTGACGGACAACTTTCAATGCAGATTTCAGCTTAGGAAACAAATAATAACGATTTGTAAATAAAATTTTGTAAGCCAAATTTGTGGAAAGGTACATTCTTGCCGTGGGAATTCAATGATGAATTTCAAAGCGTTGGTGGCTATAAAACAAATTTCGGTTGTAGCATCAACAAAGTTTTTGTTTTTGATCATCTTAATGTGAATTTAATCATTTGAAATCACCTTCAAATTCCACTTGCTTTTACACTCGTAAATATGCAAGGTAGCATAAAATTAATCACCCCAGAGGAAGATTTATAATTTTTGCAAATGGCGTCGTATGTCAATCATATTTGATATCTGTGCACTAGACAACTCCAGCACACAAAAAGGCAAGTAATGGAGCGCGTGAAGGTCAAATACAAATTTGCATCACTCAAAATCATTTTTATTTAGTAAAAAAAGTCATGCAAAAAAAAATTGGGTGATTAATTTGGGAATATTAGCGAGTATAGAAAAACTCTCCACATGATAACCGGCTAACACAGTCTTAAGGGGTCCCGGTGGTCTAGAATTTTCAAAAAATCAATCTTTTGTTGATGGAACGATATTCCCAGTATTTTCGATTCTACAGCCGTTTTAGCAGGTAGACTCAGATTCGTCACGCGACGGCATCAATGGTCGCATTATCCACTCATTATCCCGTTTTTTTTAATTTAAAATTTATTGTTTTTAAATTAAATTAAAATTCAAAACCACGCCATTTAGTGAATTTTTTTTTCTAGTATGCAACAGTAGCTAGTCATAGTCTAGTAGCTGCAGTCATACTGATTAATAATCTGTTTGGTTTTTGTTTTTCAAATAAATAGAAGAGACAAAATGGACAACACCGTCCAGGTCTAATTTTTCGGAGGGATTAACTTCAGCGCCATTTTTAAAATTAAAAAAAAAAACTTTTTTTTTTCATTTTTGTATGTAAAAGAAGTTATCTAAAAAGCGTAAAAATTTTAAATATCGTTTTTAATTTTTTTTATTGTAAAAAAAATCTGAAAATACCCTAAATTTTCGAGCTCTAGGCTACCGGGGCTTCTTAATGCTTTCCATTATCACGAAATTATTGCACAATAAATTACAAATAATGTACGTGCTTACAGATGTAACTCATATTGTATGTTGCATGAGCTTCATGGTGGATTCATAATGACATATGCAATTGTCTCTTACCGCTCTGATTTTCCAATGCATTGGGACATTGGCGGCTGAGCAAAAGTTGTATTGTTGGCGTGGGGACAACATGCGCCAATCGTTGCCCGTACAGTAGAATATATCTGTGGCCATTTGTGTACTTTCGAAAGCATTTTCGTTGTGATTTCCTATGAAATAACAATTGCAATAGATTTAGTAATTGAAAGTTGTGAAAATAAAATTCCACTAACTTTTTTATGCTACCAGGTTAATTCATAAGTGGGTCAGAGGTGCTGTAGTTAACTCAATTAGTGAAATGTGTCTGTTCTCAGACATTTACGTGTGTAAATATCCAGAAACAGTAAAAAACGAAAAAAGTTCAGAATAAAACGATTACAGGATTAGATTACAAATACAAAAAAAAATATATGTTAAAATAAATATGTTAAGTGATTCAAATACGTTTTCAAATAGGCATAAATTCTTCTAAAAATTGGCTGATTTGTAATTTTGAGGATAACAAAAACCTAATAAGAAGTAAAACGTTTGAAAAAAAATTTATAATTTTGAGGAATCTCAATGGAAAGCTTTAGATTAGATTAGATTTGTGGGGGTTTGGACAAGTCCAACCACTCAGTCAGTAGACCATTGTACTACACCCGGATAGAAATCAGTAGAAAAAATAGAGATAGGAAAGACAAAAAGGTGGATGGTAAAAGCGGATAAATTAGTTTGAGGTCACTCTTCCACAAATCTCTAGGATTCATTGATGCATTTTAAGAGATCCGGGAGAGGAAGTGTATGAACTTTGTCCATACTCAGTGTATCGCAACCCAATATCCTGAGTATGATTCTGGAAAATGCAAGACAGTTACAGAGAAAATGCTCTGCAGTATCGTCATTCTCAAGACAGGATAGGCTTATCGGGCTCTCCACGACCCCCATGGTAGCCACCTGCTGACCACAGACGTTGTGCCCTGTGATTACACCCATCAGTACTCTCAGGTCCTTTCAGCTCAGATTTGGGAGAAAGGTCGCTATTTTCCTGTTTGGTTCTTTCACAAAGCACTTGGCTACTCTGCACGAGTTCAACTCAGACCAACGACCTCTGTGGGTAGACCTCATGAAGTCGTCAATCCATAGTTGAATCGACGCGGAATTGACACCTAGAAAGGGTTCAGGGCCTAGTGGCATACTTGCAGAGCCTTCATTTGCCAATTCATCAGCTAACTCTTTCACTGCAATACCACAATGTCCAGGCACCCAAATAAGACTAACTTTGTTGTGTTTTGCAACACTGTTCAGTTTTGTCTTACATTCAGCGACTAACTTCGAAGAGCAGCGTGGGTTAGCAAGGGCTTTCAGTGCAGCTTGAATGCCACTACAAATTCCAATACTGTTGCTCCGCCACGTTTTCTCAATTAGCCAGTACGCCACATCAAAGATGTGTGGCATGGATGGAAAGCTTGATTAGAACGACACGGCGCGGCAACTTCTCACTGGCTGACTATGACCGAGAGAGAGGTCAACTCTTACAGTTCATTTATCCATAGTATGACTGTCTTTTTTAGTACTTTCCTTACTAAAGTACTCGTAGTCGTAAGTAATGATTGAATGGGCGATCTCACCCTAAATATTTTCCATTAACTTTGTGCTAAAAATCCATGTCTGACCGAAATTTTAGCTGTAGTTCCATTGTAGATATGGTACATAAAACAATAAAAATTGTTTCTATTATTATTCGCTCTTTGTTTACCTTTAAATTTGTTGCCCAAAAATATCACTGCGACTTATCCACTTTATGATGGGTATTTTTTGATCCTTTTACTCGAAATGTTTTCAACCAAAATTTCAACTCAATTTCACTATCGCTTATCCCGTTTTCATTTATTTTGCCAATGTTTTATCGGTTTTACCCTTAATTTTTAAAAGTATAAACCCCGCAAATGTGTAATGAACCGAGAGCAAATTATTACTGCGAGAATATGAAACTTGACCGCTTTAAAATAAAGTCAAGCTCAAGTCCATGCCATACGCGCAATCGAGTGACAGCAAGGGGGAAAGTTTGCGTTTGAGCTTCAAACTGAATTAATATTTATATTTTTGAATAATTTTCCCATAATTACAGCCCCAAATAGCAGTTAGAGACTGCACTACATGAGGTTGTGCATAAGTATTGGGCTCGGATATTAAAGACGGAATGCCAATGCGATATTCAAAGGAATTAACAAATAAATACTTACTTTTGTAATCCTACTTATGTATATATATATGTATATGTATATGTATTAGTCTCTTAGTTATTTTGATCTGTTTGTTGAATCTGTTTTAAGTTTCTTTTTTACGCCAAGCCAACCCAAGCTGTTAGTCCCCACAACAAAGCCATTCAGTTGCAATATGAAAGTGACAAAACTGCAGCTGTGAAATATTGGTCGAGTTGGTAATGCAGGATGAAAGCTCCTCCGAAATGAGAAAATTATGTAAGACTTTCCAAAATGCTCGAATAAAATCATAAAAAAGGTGTAACCTTTTTAAAACTTAAATTGAAATTTTGTAAGGAGAGTAAATACAAGGTGGCGCAAAACTAATCATTCAATTTGAATAACATTTTGACTAAACGAAAAAAAAGCAATGATTTTGAGTGTTGGATATCTTTATTTTGATCTTTACGTGCTCTGTTTGTTTACTGCAGCTTTCTAGTCCTCAAGTGTCTAATACGATTGACGTGCGACGCCATTTGCAAAAATTATAAATCTTTCGATAGGGTGATTCGGTTAGGTTGTAATGGTTGTCCAGAAAGTGGGCCCACTTGGACGAAAGAAGTTTGATTTATACTTTGTGATACCATTACAGGGAGAGGAAAAAGAGATAAAGGAAAACGATAGTACCAAAAGGAGAGAGGTCGGAGGGTTGAGTATTTGCGGACTATGAACGGTGACTAAATCGAGGCAGTGTTAGCCATGCTGCTGATGAAGTTCATCAGATTTTTGATATGATAGGAGAATTAGTTTTACACCAAATTGTATAACAAAACCAATCAAAATGTGTTTTTTTTTCGAACAACTGATTTGATTTGTATATTTTAAGGGTTTTGATTTGAATTCATAATTTGTGAAATAATTGGAGCAGTGATTTAATAATGTAAATTCACTGCCTAATAACGCGACTTCGTAAAAAGAGAAAAGAGGGCAGATTTATGTATTTTCTTTGTTTTTTTCTTGCATTATTTTCTTATGGGGTTAATGGACCGGGAGCCAGGGGTCGATTTTGGACTGCGTTTTTATACCGTTAAATTCTTGACTATACTTGTGATTTAGCTTTCATGAATAACGAAAGTGAACGTCAGCTGGCGCACCCGTGGTGGGTGTGTTTGTGGGAGGGTACGAAACGTGTCGAAAAAAAATTTCTACCAACTCATTTTATACCGGCTGAAATTTTTTTCATGTATTGTTGACATTTAGTAGAATAAAAAAATTAGTCAGCTGCGCCTTAGAGGGGCAAAATACGTAAAGTTGTAGAGATTTTCATGCAGTTTCCGAATCTATAATTCGATATTTAGACTTTTCGATTCTAGACGTCTTTTTGCATAATATCGGGAAATGATTTTTTTTTCGAACAATAGAACCCAAAATTGGAACATTTACACTTGTGAAATTTTAAATTTTAATGTTAGTTTTTCTGATAGGGAATAGCAGAAGTCGAAAGCAGTATTATGCCAGAATAGTTCGTGACCTTTTTCTACCTCGATTTTAAGTGAATCTATTAGAGGAAAACTAAAGTGATTTTCGATTGATTTTGAATTTTTTACATCAAACCTCATATAGTAGATATGACGCACACGCCGCTCAGGTGTTGCATTCCTCCAACATAATTTCTAATTTTCCTTTTCACTAAAATTTGGCTTTTGAAGCGATGACAACCTTGAAGATCTGCACTATAATGACGATATGAGAAAAGTAAATAGCAAAGGCAGAGATGATGGAAATGAAAACGTTGAAGTTTTTAAAAATGCTGCAGTTTTACTAAATACTTCGCCATGAAAGATAAATAAGGTTGACATGGAAAAATAATCATTTTTTTCTTTATCATCTTTAATGTTGGTCTCTTTGGCGCGGGGATGAGGATTAAGTGGTGGTTTGACCCCCATATCATGGGGACCAACTCAACACGAACTCCATATGGGGATTGGCTAGCGTGAATAATAACGAGGAAGAACCTTTACTTCGCTCTCCGGTGATGCTTGATGGTGCCAGTTCTGGGAGTAAGAAAGGGCCAAAGAGGGGTTGAAAGCGAAAACACGCTACAACGCTGCAGTCAAAATCTGCAACCGGTTTAGTGGCATGACCAATCTGACGCAAGCTGAAGCGGAACGATTGGCATGGGCTAAAAAGGAAGTTGAAAGGGGAGGTGCTCACTTTGCAAATCGGAACTAAAACGTGAGGAGTAAAACGGAGTATGCAAATTCAACTTTGGGCATTTCAACATTTCAATTCATTTCATTTCTTTGTTAAAAAATGGCCATATCTGTGAGTATAAAACAACAAACATGAATAAAGATAAATTGTTTACTTCTCTTTTTTGAACGATTAGAGAGAAAATTAGAATTCTTCTGTTTAAGTTGCTTAAGAAAATTATTTGCCTTCAAATTGTTGTCCAAGTAAAATAGAAATACCTAACATGTGAAAGAGATTTTACCACATTTGATACAACAACTATTTTATTGAATTGAAATATTTAACTGTAGCTAAGTGGAAATTACCCAACCAGCGTTAGAAGGAACATTTTGAAAGCGATGAATACACACGACTCTTTAGAAGACCTGACAATACTTTAATTTTCTTTCAATATCCAGTCAATATAAAATTCTTTACACAACAGTTAAAATACGCGTTTATATACACATAATTAATTGTACTACTTGATCGGGGCGAACAGAATTCACTATTTCCCTGCATTTCATTGTTTATCGGTCAACTGGAGTAAAATAAAAAATATGCAAACTGCCATGGGATAATAAAAATATCTACCTTTGTCATGAGGTGAAATATTATACCATAAGTGTTTGCATAAATATACGATTCAGTTATTTCCTGCATATTTGAGTTCATTTTTAGAGGGTGGATCACCTTCGCGCGGTGCACCCTGGGTAACGCCAAATGTTCTGCGGCCTTCAAAATTTGAAATTTGGCACTCAACTCAGCACTCTCACAGCATGGTGGAGGTCCAGGGGGTTTTTTAAAGATATTTACGTATATTTCCAAAATAAAGAAAAGAATTTATTCATCTATCGATCTACTCATCAAGAAAGAACTAAATGCTTTCAATTTGCCTTTTTCAGCAAGGAAGGCATTGTTACTATGAGCTTGGAGAGCACTACTGGGAGACTCTGGTTGATCTCAGACCACATGGCACATGACGACGAGGTAGAA
Organism: Anastrepha obliqua; assembly: GCF_027943255.1. Taxonomy (NCBI): domain Eukaryota; kingdom Metazoa; phylum Arthropoda; class Insecta; order Diptera; family Tephritidae; genus Anastrepha; species Anastrepha obliqua. The sequence continues at coordinate 26,225,210 of NC_072895.1, forward strand.
CCAGCTCTCATGCTGCTACAGGAGGCCTTAGCTGAGGCGAGGCGAAGGGAAATCGGCGTCATCATTGGTACGCAAACTCCCATCATACTTCTCGGAGAAGTACAGACATTAATGCAAGAGGTGAGTCATTTTTCTAATTTTTTTGATTTTATTCTAAGTGAAGACTTGGTAGGGACCCAACTTTTGCTACTGCGGTCAGGGACGAGGTACTTGACCTCACTAACCAGTGGAGACATTCACCACTGCGTGTAATAGGGCTCTCGAGAGCTCTTGTATTGTAAGATCGCCCGCTAACACGCAAAACCCACCTTGGTGGACTACTGAACTCTCTGAAAATAGAACTTCGTGTAGTCGGCTCTTTATAAGAGCAAGAAGTATTAAGTCTCCCACGGGATGAGAACTGTACAAATTAGGATAAGGAATCTACAAATCCAAAGTTAGGAAATCGAAGTGAGACTCATGGAGAAAATTCAACGAAAGCGTTAAAGGCTAGCTTCGTGGAATTTCACGCCCATGGGGTACCTGAAGGACGGATCAAGATGCCGGACAATGACTAGCGAGGAGTCACTCAAGTTGCTTCTCAACGCCCATTTTTCTGGCGAATCCGAACTGGAGCAATACCAGCTTATTCTCCGCATCCATATCCGCTTGCTGGATAAGCGCCGCCTGCTTGGGCGATAGTCCTTTTCGAGCTCTTCAAGTCATCTGGCTACGATGGCAACTACTGGAATCTGCGAAGGTATCTTGTCGTTAGCTGATCCCTATCTATGCGAGCTGCATTGATAGGAGCTACAATACCATATCTTGGAGTGCTGTGACAGTTTCTTTCATACCCAGGGCTGGTGAAATCTCACACGTATCCCCACAGTATTTCAGGCCAATCAGTCTTTCATCGTGTTGAAGGTCCTTGAGAGGCTGATTTATCTTTTCGGAAGGTATGAAATCTCTTGGGGGGCGTTTATCGGTTGCCCAAACTGCCTATTGTAAAACCAGATTGGCGGATTCTGCTTTACAAACTATTGTCAAAGATATCGAGGTGTCCCTTTCTTAGAAAGAGTTCATTATGGGCGCTTTTCTCAACATTAAGGGGGTTTTTCACTATGTCCTTCCGGAAGCAATCACTACGCCTCTGGGGGTCGGAATCAAAGCAATCAATCTGCTTCATTAATACACTCCAATGCGGAAAACTTTCATAACCAACTGATACTTATTTTGCTTACAAATTTGTTCAATCACCGATGGTCCGCAGTTTGCCCAAACTCGGAATGTCGTCAATTCCAAAAGGTCGAGCTATCACTGAACAGACTATAGCCACTACAGACACTTTTCAAAGAATTTCGTTACTTTATCTCCTATACTGCCTTTGAGCGGTTTTTTCTTACTGATTACTGAAATAATTCATGTCTTAAGATTTTTAAAGTGGCTCGCACACAGAAACCTCTTATCAAGTGGAAGCCTCTTTTTGAAGAAATTCGACTTTTTTGTGAGTTCATTCATATATGAGTGAACATCGACGGAAATGGAAATTTCATAATGCATTGTGAGTGCACTTTGCATACCAAATTTGTAGTTCGGTAAATTTTTTTTTTTTAATATTTAAATAGTCACATCAAATTTTACTTCGGGCTCATATCTTCGACTAAATTTGTGCAAACCTTTTTTTTTGTTTTGTTCGCTGAAATACTGTATATTTAACATTTTTGAAATGATCTTGAAGTAGAAGCAGAGCGGAGTTGCCCAATTTCTGGCGCCAACGTTGGCAGATTAGTTTTTATCTGACATCAAAAAGTTTCAAATTCATTTTACCTGAGCTGCAAAGTCTCACTTCACTATAAGGGTTACATTAGGATTGTCCAGCCGGTGCATGAAATAGTCATTAATAAAAAACAGGAACCTTTCTAATTTTTATTATTATAAAAAAACAAAACTTGTTTAATTTTTATTAAAAAACTATTTTTTTTTTTGTATTTAAAACAAAAAAGAAAAACTTATTTAAATTTTATATAAAGGATGGTTAAAGTTCAAGGGCCGATGTTGAATGAGAACCACACCTAAACGTCAAATTTTTTTTTGCATTTCATTTGACATTTTTCAATTTCAGACTAACTCAATTTGAACCATGGAAAGATACACAATCGAGCAACGCGTTAAAATTATTCAGGCTTATTATGAAAACGGGCGTTCAAATCAAAATGCATTCATCTTCAGTGATGTTAATTTAGGCACCGTTTGGCTCATCCCACAGCGCCAGTCCGGTGCTGAAAATTTTCAATACAAAAGGTGGTTAAATTTCAAGGGCCGATATTGAATGGGAACCACACCTAAACGTCAATTTTCACCTCAGTGGATTCGTCGGCCGGTCAGGCAGTTACTGTGAATAGTGTTCACTATGGTGAGATGATAACGAACTTTTTATGGCCCGAATTGGAAGTTATGGATTCTGGTTTCCTGGTTTCAACAGGACGGTGCCACTTGTCACACAGCTAGCGAAACAATGGCTCTTTTGCGCGAAAAATTTGATGGCCGAATAAGCTCACGTCGCCGTGATGCCAATTGGCCGCCAAGATCATGTGATTTGACACCGTTGAACTTCTTTCTTTGGAGTTATTTGAAAGAAAAGGTGTACGTCGATAAGCCGGTAACAACTCAAGAGCTGAACGATGAGATAATTCGGCACATTAACGGCATAGAACATCAGTTATGCCTCAGCATCATCGAATATTTGGACCATCGGATGGAGATATGCCGCCGAGGCCGCGGCGGCTATTTGGCTGATATTTTGTTCCATACGTAATTGAGCTATACCAATATTATCATAATAAGAGAAATGGCAATAATTTCCTAAAAAAATTATATTTTATTAAAAATCAACACCGGCCATTGAAACTTAACCAGCCTTTAAGGGGTAACACCATTGTAGAAATTTCAAAAAATTGATTTTTTTTTTCATAAGCTTAAAAAATTCTTTGAACCTTTTAAAATACGGAACAAAAAGTTTTATAAGTTACCGAAGTCTATTTCATAAATATCTTAAGCTTTTAACCAAGCGTTAGTGAGTGCTACCTAACGACTTCTCCAAATTTCCAAACTTTAAACGCGTTTTTCTCAAAACACGTTTTCTGAAATTGGCACGCAGCATAACTCAAACAATTTTAAATATTTTTAATCAGGTTTTTCACTACGTCTGTATAATAACCTTCTTAAGAGAAGAGCGTAGGGGATTTTCGATAGATTAATTTAAACGATTGTTATAATTATTTAAGTGCCGTTTTTTTAGTAAAAAATAGAGTTTTTTCCTTCAAATGCTTGCTAATTTCCCAAAAATAAAAATTTTTTTAATCCCCTACGTGTTTCTCTAGCTATTCTTATCTAGATTAAGAAAAAAAATGTTTCTTTGTTCCAGATTAAAATTTGCACCCTCTGTGCTGCGTGCCGCGGAGCTCCTTCAAGAGAAACCACATTACAAAAATGTCTCCAATGCCGCCATTTTGTAAAATTTTTCGATCAAACTTTGTAGTTTTGTATTTTAGTATATAAGTAATAACTTCCCAAATCAGAGTGATTGTGTCCCCTTTCCTTCTATACAAAAAAATTCTTTAAAAATCGTGTTTATTTTACGCGTGTACAGTGGTGTTACCCCTTAAAAACAAAAATCTTGTTTAATTTTATAATTATTAAAATCTGACAAAATAAGCACAAAATGGGCAGTGCGATCTTAGACTATCAGTATGTATGAATAAGCGAATGTATCTAAGGACTGGTGGTACGGGTGAATACCACATAAAAACAAATAAGTGTCTATTTTTTGGTTATAAAATAAATTTAGAAAAAAAGAAAATTCAATATTTTCTTATGTTTTCAAATATTCCATAAAAACAAACAGTATTAGAAAATGTACTAAACTATATTAAAAAATTTATTATATTAATTCGTTCGTTTCGCAATCGTTTCAAATGTATACATAAATTCCCTTTATTTACTAATATTGATACCAGTTCTTAGGTTTTCAATGAAGTGTAAAAACCTATTATTTTAACTAGATAAAATTAAGTTTGTGTTCCAGATTGCACACAACCCGAGCCCATCAATGTTCAAACATAAACATCCTCATAACGCGTAAAATCCCCACAGATAAAGAGCTGCGCGTTTAACTGCACAAATTAGCTGTATTCGTTTTGGGGTTTCTTCTTGTGTTTCGACTTATGAGTCCCGGCGATATATTTTATTAAGTAATTGTAAGAACGCTTCCTGTGGTATGCCACACGTGGTTTGATGGATCTGTGCTTTAATCATATTGTATTTTTCTTCTTCGTATATGGCAAAACTCCTGGCAATGTCTAATTCTTTATAGAGCTGCTTAACACGCGCGATTTTCTCGGAATCTGAAATGAAAATGGGGTTTGTTTGAAATTCCTGATGTTATAGCATTTATTTATTCATTATTAGTACAACTGCTACTATTCAGGATTTGCTGTTAATGTGCCCACCCTAATACTCACCATTTTTCCCATAACACTCCTCCATAATAGCTCTCTGCTCCGGACTAGCTCGCTGCATGCACGTCACCGCCAACCAGGAACACTTATTATCCTGTATATCTGTGCCTATTTTGCCACTAATCTCGGGATTGCTAAAACAATCAAGGAAGTCATCTTGTACTTGGAATAAATGACCCATCTCCAATAGAATAGTTTTGGATTGACGGAAAATTTCCGGATCTTTAACGCTGAAAAGAAACATTTTCTTTTTGATTTTGGAGTTTAAATGTCAATTGAGGTTGTCTACTAACCCCGCTAAATGTAAGGCCAAAGCTACCGGAAAATAGAAAGTGTAATGAGAAGTCTTTTTCGAGACAACCAAATTATATTTGTCCATAGTGAATGTGTTGACACTCTTATTAGCATTCAGTAAATCCATGGATTGCCCACAAGTTGTGATGAATGTTATTTCATGGAACAATTCGAGCAGATCAACATAGCAATCCAAGTGGCGGAAATTATTGCGTAGTATTTCATAAACTCCACTCTCAATCATAAGCGCATCATTGATGGCTATAAAGCCAACCTCCTCCAATTTGTGCCAACACAGTTGTCCACGACGTGTAGTGCTGTTGTCCATCATGTCGTCGTTAATGAGGAAGAAACATTGTACCTGTGGAATATCATGCAAAATCACTGTTCACAAAATTGACAAATATTGTCTGCGAGCGCAGTTAAATCAAATAAGTAAAATATTTGATGCCTAAAAGAAGCGAAATGCTTACCATTTCGACACACCAACCCAGGTATTGGGCCAATTTTAAATTTTCCGCACCGAGCGCATCAGGTTTGACTAGATTTTTATACGTTAAAACGGTGAGTAGGCCACGATTCTTTTTGCCGTGTGGCAAATTGTACTGCAGAGCCTACGAAGTATTTAAAAAGAAATGCTTTAATTAGATATTTTTGAATGAATGAAGCAAATAAACAGTTAATACCTTTGTGAACCAGTTTTCGGTCTCAGGAGTTGTGTATCTTTTAGCTGCCTCGCTGAGTTCGCGCACAACATCTGTAAAGGCAGAATCCATTACAAATTACTAATATTTCATACACAAGTACTTGGCGTGCGTGTGAGTACTGAGCAGTTTTGATGTAGTCCGATAAATGAGCTGTAGGAAGATCGCGCGGACTTTTAATGGTTTGAAACACGCAAATTGAGTAAAGTTTTAGGAAAATAAATTTACATGAAAAGGTGCTTACACATAGAAATTTATTAGTTCAGTTTCAAAGGCAGTTGCAAAACTGAAATATTTATCGAGTAGCCGCACCTAACAATGGAGCATTGAAAAAATTGTTTAAATTATGCAAACTAAATGCAAGAGTTGTCTAGAAATGATTATTAGCTTCGGTTATTTCCGTTTTGTTGTAAATCTGTTAGCATTACAAAAGTAAAAGTGAAGCTGTGCCCTTTTTTCTGACCCTTCTGCGCTCAAGTGATCACAAGTGAGCAATTCAAGATAACAAATAGAATATATGACAGACAAAAACATTCTTTTTTGCTTTTAACTGACCTGGAAATACGGCCATGAATGCATTTCTCTCATCTTTTGAGGCCGTTATGTGTGCAGCTTTTGGCTCTGAATGGTTCCCCAATGTTGATAAAGAGCTAAAAAGAGAGAAAAAGTGAAAAATAAACAAAAATACAAATAGATTGCCATATATACCGGATGGATAACACAGCCACAAGTAAAAATAGTTAAAAAATATTTAATTCTAACACACACCACAATATATACATACATACATATTATATGAAGAATGTACTATGCACATATTTAGTTTTTGCTCGCTATATAGATTAGAATAATGAAATAAAATATTTCTTTGCTTAAAATACAGGGTCCGGCATTCGAAGTGTAACCAACTTCAGACCGCTCGCACAGTTGATGCACGTCATAGAGGTGGCCATCAAAAGACTGCAACGTCACGTGAAATGGTTCAAAAAGTGAAGAAGCGACTTGAATGAAATCCCCGACGAAGTGTCAATCAAATGGCGAAAGAACTGAAAGTATCTGACCGTAGCATCCGCCGCATACTGAAAAATAATCTCAAAGTCAAGCCTTACAAGATCCAAAATACAAAAGGCGCATGATCTCACACCAAAGCAGCAACAAGTCAGACTTGAGAGAGCGAAAGAGTTGCTTCGCTTGGCCGAGAGAGGTCAATTTCCGAACATTGTATTTTCTAACGAGACAATTTTTCAAATTGAGCACTTTGTAAACTCCCACCAGGAGACTGGGATGAAATATTTGCCTAGAATCTGAAGTTCTCGTAGCTTCGTCCTGAGGTAAGGAATCTTAACGTAGCGGATAATCTCACGTTTAGCGTGCGGCGTTATCAATTCGAGAATTCGAGTTATAAGTCTCCACGTCCACACGCAAAAAAAGTTATAATTTCTAGAATCTCGACAATTCAAGACGTTTAATAGCTTTACACGGTATCTTTCTCCTACTTCTATTAGCCAAACATTCACGCATACTCTTCTGCGTTTTGCTTTTGCCATCTTTACCTCTTTCTTTTTAAATTATATTAGCTATCCCTCCGTACGCTATCAGCACAAAATCACATATGAGCCGCTCACCCTTTTGTGTTTTAATTAGTAAAAAAGTTATTCAAAACCAAAATGTGATGATTAGTTTCGCGTCACCTTGCTTCTACGCCAATTTAGACTGCATGGCTTGGTGAAAATGGCCTTTATGAGAAATAGAAAATTATCGGGATTTTCCAGCAACTTGCGCTTTATTATACAATACAAAAATATAATGGACTATAAACTGCGATTTTTTTTAATATTAAAAAGTTTGAAACCTTGATTTATAATATATGACATTTGTTTTAGAATGATTTTTTTATACGAAATCAATGAAAATTAAAAAAAAACAGAAAGGTAGTCAAAACGGATTAAAATATCGCGATTCTATTATTTTGTCCGCAAGTGTAAAATTTTTTTTTATATGAAATCAATGAAAATTACAAAAAGGAATTATAAAGGTGGTCAACACGTGATTCTATTATTTTGTCTGGAAGTGTACATATTTTATTTTGTATGAAATCAAAAAAAATTAAAAAAAAAAACCAAAGAAAGATGAAACGGGTCAAATTACCGCGAGTTTATTATTTTGTTCGCAAGTGTACATATATTTTTTATATATTCAATGAAAATTAAAAAAAAAGGTGGTCAAAACATGATTCTATTATTTTGTCTGCAAGAGTACATATATTTTTGTATACAAAATCAACAAAAGTTAAAAAAAAAACAAAAGAAAGATGATGAATGAAAACGGGTTAAATTACCGCGATTTAATTATTTTGTCCGCAAGTGTATATGGGGCGTTCCACGTCAACCGGACCAAAGCTCTGTCCAAAATTCTATGGGATGAAAATAATCATGTAATATGTCAAAATACTCGTAAACTCATGCCCTTTCAATTGCAAAGTGGCAAATTTGAAAATTCAAAATGGCGTCATTACTGTGTCACCTCAAAGACACTAAATTCCAAAATTTGCAAATATATCTATCAATTACTTTTAAAAATAGGTTCAAAAATGATGACTCATGATATATTTGAATGTTTTTGGGGTCGCTGATTACGAATCTGAAATCAGATTTTCAAAATTCAAAATGGCGGATCCAATATGGCGGACATTTTTCGAAAATTTTTTTGGATTCGCTTGAAACTCATCACTTGTGGGTTTTCGGGGTCGCTGATGACGAATCCGATGTCAGTTTTTCAAAAATTCAAAATGGGGGATCCAATATGGCGACTGAAATTTTAAAAGAATAATTGAATTTACATGAACTATGTTACTCGGAGGTATTTGAGGTCGCAGATCACGAGTATGATGTTAGAATTTAAAAAATTTTAAATAGTGGATTCAATGTGAAAGATAATTTTTAAGAAACGTATTGAATTATTTGAAAGTTTGTAAGTTCTTAGGTAGCTGATCGCAATTCTGACTTCAGTATTCTAAAAATTCAATAAGTGTTGACTATTCATTTAACACTAGTCAGTTGTTTACGTAACGATCTCATCATGTTAGAATTTCTTCCCCTTTATTTGTTTTTGTACTAACACTAAAGTGTTGGATTTTATTTTATTATTTATCATTTAATAGAGTCTAAGATCTTAACTTGTTAGCCAAAGAAGTTAATTTTCTTTCAAAATATTCCATTTGTTGCGTCTAAGACTTCAACATGTTAAGTATGGTTCATCTTCATTTGTTTTTGTACTTAACATTCAACTGTTAGATTCTCTTTCGTCATATTTCATTTGTTTTCGTCTAAAACCTTAGTGGGTGAAGCTTGTTTCGTATTCATTTGTTTTTGTAGTAACATTGATTACCAAACCTGAAAAAACTCAAATCAGCAGAAATGATTGAAGATGCTACTAAGAAATTAGAAGGTACTTTAATCAATTGCTTTGAGGAACTGTGTCCACTCAGGCAAAGCAGACAGGGGAAAGCGGTTCCTTGGTGGAACTCTGAACTGTCGAAGCTTCGTGTACGGTCCAGGAAACTTCTTAATAAGGCCTTGAAGACCAAAACAGAAGAGGACTGGGCCAATCATCGACTTACACAGAGAGAATATAAGAAAAAAGTACGGCAAGCCAAACTTGAATCCTATAGAAATTTCTGTAGTAACGTCGAAGAAATGAGGGAAACAGCGAGACTTTGTAAGGTCCTTCATTTAGACCGCTCAGTAAGGCTGGATTCCATTCGAAAACCTGATGGTTCATACACCATTTCCAAATCGGAAACGTTTAATGCTCTACTCGAAACCCATTTCCCGGGTAGTAGAACTCTCTCTGAAGCCGAGAGTGGCATGAACAATGACGGTGGCAACGGTGGAACCTCTAGGTACAGCTGGTATATTGCTAGTCGGATAGTGACAAGGGAATCGATAAGGTTTTCCATATCTTCCTTTGAGAACTTTAAGTCCCCTGGACCTGACGGAATATATCCAGTAATGCTTAAAAAAGGAGGAGACAGGCTGATTGAGGCCCTGAAAAGGATCTTCACAGCCTGTCTTGCATTTGGTTATATACCATCCCAATGGCGACGCGTAAGAGTAGTATTTATTCCAAAACCAGGAAAAGATGACTATTCCCTAGCAAAAAGGGTTAGACCAATCAGTTTGACATCGTTCATGTTGAAAAGTCTGGAACGAGTGGTGGAGAAACATATTCGAGTGGGGGTATTGCCGAGAAGTCCACTTAGTAGAAATCAACACGCTTACCAGAGTGGAAAATCATGTGAATCAGCCTTACACGATCTTGTTAGCAAGATTGAAGCTGGGCTGGAAGCTGACGAATACACAATGGGCGTGTTCGTGGACATTGAGGGGGCTTTTGATAATGCCACTTTCGGCTCGATATGTTCTTCTGCCGAACGACACGGAGTTAATCAAGCCATTATAAAATGGATATACTCCATGCTCTCTGAGAGGCTGTTAACCGCTGGTGGGAGCGACGACGAGCAAATCACAGTCAGGGCCAAGCAAGGATGTCCCCAAGGGGGTGTTCTTTCTCCGCTGCTGTGGTGCTTCGTCGTAGACTCCCTATTAGCGGAGATGCAGGAACTCGGCTTTCACGTCCAAGCATATGCGGACGACGTCTGTGCGCTAACATCGGATAAATCCTTAAGGAGGCTTTGCACGAAAGTGCAGAGAGTCCTTGACAAAATCGATGATTGGTGCATGAGACAAGGTCTTTCCGTTAATCCGAACAAAACAACAATAGTCTTGTTTACGAGAAAACGGAAATTGGATGGACTCAGTCTTCCAACACTGAAAGGTGTGACACTTGGTCTTTCCAACGAAGTTAAATATCTAGGAGTAATCTTGGATAAGAAGCTGACCTGGAAGACACACGTTTCACTGAAGGCGAATCGTGCATTGAAGATTTTTCAGCAATGCCGTAGAGCCTTTGGCAAAACTTGGGGTCTGAAACCTGCTGTGGTCCTATGGATATACACGGCACTTATCAGACCAATCATCACTTACGCTTCTGTGGTCTGGTGGCGACGGAGCATGGTTAAGTCCACAATCCGGGAACTATACAGGCTGCAAAGAAGTGTATGTTTATGCATCACGGGTGCCATGAGTACAACCTCTGGTGATGCCCTAAATGCTATGCTTAATTTGCTCCCCCTGGATCTTAAGATACAACAGGAAGCAATAAAAGCAATGTGTAGACTCCATAAATATGGTTTCTGGCACGAAGATGGAACTACGGGACACAGAGAAATCTTTAAGTTGCTGTCGGAGCAGTATCCACTGTTTTTGGCACCTAAAGATGACCTGATACCCACAGTTTCATTCGGAAGGAAATTTGATGTCAGATTTCCATTGCGTGAGCAATGGAGCAATCCAGAATGCATGCAGGGAGGTTTGACGGATATTTTCTTTACCGATGGGTCCAAGACTGAAATAGGGTCTGGAGCCGGATGGTACTTAAACGATAGTTACAAGTATCACTATGCTATGGGGGGAATGGCAACTGTTTTTCAAACAGAAGTTTTTGCCATCCTAAAAGTAGCCGAATGGATAATCGAGAGGAGATGGAGCGGGAAACAGATTGGAGTCTTCAGTGACAGTCAGGCTGCATTGAAGGCCCTGGAGAACGCGAAGCAAACCTCGAAGATTGTTCAAGAATGTAAGAAGAAGCTTAATTCTGTCGCAAGACAAAACAGGCTTGTACTTATATGGGTTCCAGGATACTCCGGTGCTCAAGGAAACGAAATTGCCGACGAATTGGCCAACCGTGGATCAGCGGTGCCCCCACAGGGGCCAGAGCCAATAATCGGAATCAGTCCCGCAGGAATCAAGAATTGGATCAACGACTATGTAGGCAATCTACATAAAGAGCGGTGGTCCGGTCTAGAACGCTGCAGAACTGCAAAGTGTTTTGTGACAAGTCCGAACAGAGAACTGTCAAACTTTCTACTAAAACTTAGAATGAAAGACATTCGGTTGATGGTCGGCATCATTACAGGACACAACCCATGGGGTCAGCATATGACCACCATTGGAATCATCGAGGACCCGGTATGCCTGTTCTGCTTGGAGGAGGCGGATAGCACTGAGCACTTTCTCTGTGAGTGTCCTGCCTTTGCTAGAGCGCGACTACGGGTATTGGGTTCAGATGTCATGGGAATGAGTGATATTCGTTCTCTAAAACTGGAGGATATTTACAGATTCGCCAAAGAATCTGGAAAATTCTTACAGGGCTAACTATCTCTATCTCTGTCTCTATTCTTTCCTATCTCTTTCTCTGATACTTTTCTCCCTCCCTCCTTGACTATCTACCCCCTTTCCAGAGCTTTAAATACAATGGGCTTTTTAGCCTGAGTGTTTTAGGAGCTACCAAATCTCCTGGTGCTCCTTGGCTCGACCTCTTCAAATTCAATTCAACATTGATGCGATAGATTTTCTTTACAGATTTTTCTTTGTTTACGTCTAAGACCTTAATGTGTGAAGGTTGCTTCGACTTCATTTGTTTTTGTACGAACACTGAAGTGTTAAACTTTGTTTCGTCATTTATAACTTGTTCCCTATAATATTAATGTGTTTAACTTTGTGTTCGCTTCTTTATTTGTTATTGTAAAAGCATTGAAGAATTCGATTTCATTTCGAATTATATGTCATTTTTTGTTTGGTCTTCAAGATTTGTTTTTCAATTTCATTTGGCGTAGCAACGTTGATTTTTGTAACTTAATTAGCCATCATGGCGGATAATAAAATGAAAGCTTCTATTTATATGACTCATGTAGATAGATGCATTAATCCTTTAAATCTTGCTAACCATAAAGGGATTAATTTAAGAAAACTGTCCAAGACACTGTTAAAAAAGTTTCCTCTGGTAGCAGAAAATGCAAGAGTTTGCCATCAGTGTCGTAAATTGTGCAATAGCAACGATTATGATACTAATCAGGATGATTCTGTAACAGAAGAACCTGAAATAAAGAAGAAATGTGTTTCAAGGGAAGAGCAATTAGAGCAATTATTAAACGGCCTAAAAGAAAAATTTACTTCTTTACCGAAAAATGATCCACTTCGCATATCTATCCTAACCATAGCTCCTGACTGTTGGACAGTAAGACAAATTGCTTCAGAGTTTGGCACTTCCGAGAGACAAGCTAGACAAGCTAAACATTTGAAAAATGTTGGTGGAATTTTTGCCAAACCTGAATTAAAACAAGGAAAAACATTACCTGAGGAAACGATTAATAAAGTTCAGGAGTTTTATGAGTGTGATCAAAATAGCCGTTTAATGCCGGGAAGAAAAGACACTGTATCCGCTAAAGTCAATGGAGAAAAACGATTATTACAAAAAAGACTCTTGCTTACCGATATTAAAGTAATGCATGCAGAATTTAAGGAAAAATATCCTGATTTGCCGATTGGCATGTCAAAGTTTGCTGCTTTGAGGCCAAAAAATTGTGTTTGTGCGGGATCGGCTGGCACTCATAGCGTTTGCGTCTGCTTAATTCATCAAAATTTTAAATTAATGATTGATGAGTTGAATTTTGAAAAACTGACACCTGATTCAGAGCTTTTAATTAAAAATTATAAGGATTGTTTTAATTTTGTTTTATGTAAAATTCCTCAGCCCTCTTGTTTTCTTTTAGAATGCACCTCATGTCCTGGAATTGAAACCTTTTTAAATAAAGTGTCAACTGCTAATGCTAGAAGCTAATGAAATTGGTGAAATTATTTGTAGATCTTTGCAATCGACTGATAGGTGTACTCTGAAGAAAATGTTCTTTCCCTCAGAAGATTTTATAGGAGAAATGTCCACTCAGTTTAAGAAACTTTTACCGCATCATTTTATTGCTAAGAGGCAGTCTGAGTATTTTCAGGAAAAAAAAAATAATCTTCAAGACGGCGAAGTAATATTGCAGTGTGATTTTTCTGAAAACTATGCTTATGTTGCGCAGGATGCTGTGCAAGGATTTCATTATAATAATGATCAATGCACAGTACATCCTGCAGTTTTCTATTACAAGGAAGGGAATGAAATGAAGCACCACAGTATTGTATTACTGTCAGACTGTACAACGCATGATACTGCAGCAGTTTACATATTACAGCAGACAGTAATACCGGAAATAAAGAAAGTATGCCCAAATGTCAAAAAAATATACTATTTTACTGACGGGGCTAAACAGCACTACAAAAATCGGTACCAAATAATAAATTTAATAAACCACGAAAAAGATTTTAATGTAAAGGCTGAGTGGCATTTCCATGCAACTGCTCATGGGAAAGGAGCATGCGATGGCGTTGGAGCAGTTTTAAAAAGAGAAGCAACGCGTGCCAGTTTACAACGTAAACCTCAAGACGCCATTTTGAATGCCAAAGCTCTTTTTGATTGGGCAAAAGAGCACATTAAATCGATTCAATTTTTTATTTATTCAAAACAGCAACATGAAAAAATGAAACGTTCGCTAAACAAGAGATTTTCCGCGGCACCTTCTGTAACAAAAATCCAATCAGCACATTGTTTTATAGTTACATCACATAATAAACTCAACGTTTATAGGTACTCGAATGACCATGAACCGCTCGCCATTGTCCAATATTAATCAGCCGTTTTGAAATATAAAACCATTTAAAGAGAGTTACTATCAATCAGCCCTTTTCAGAGCTAATAAATTAATTAAAACACCAAAAAATAAACCTTTAATCAGCCCCTTTCAGGGCTAATAAAGTAGCTAAAACACCAAAAAATAAATCATCAATCAGCCCTTTTTAAGGCTATAAAACAACATTGATTTGACATATTGGATCCGCCATTTTGAATTTGAAAAACTGATATCGGATTCGTCATTAGCGACCTCGAAAACCCCAGAGTAACAAATTTTAAGCAAATTAAAAAAAATTTCGAAAATATCCGCCATATTGGATCCGCCATTTTGAATTTTTGAAAAACTGACATCGGATTCGTCATCAGCGACCCCGAAAACCCCCAAGTGATGAGTTTCAAGCGAATCCAAAAAAATTTTCGAAAAATGTCCGCCATATTGGATCCGCCATTTTGAATTTTGAAAATCTGATTTCAGATTCGTAATCAGCGACCCCAAAAACATTCAAATATATCATGAGTCATCATTTTTGAACCTATTTTTAAAAGTAATTGATAGATATATTTGCAAATTTTGGAATTTAGTGTCTTTGAGGTGACACAGTAATGACGCCATTTTGAATTTTCAAATTTGCCACTTTGCAATTGAAAGGGCATGAGTTTACGAGTATTCATATAATAGATTATTTTCATCCCATAGAATTTTGGATAGAGCTTTGGTCCGGTTGACGTGGAACGCCCCATATATATATGTAGGCGTAGTAAAGAAGTTAGAGCCAAGATGCCATAAAAACATAATAGCTGAGGAGAAGGAGCTGAGATTATTCCACCTCTTCTTCCAGGCCACTGCTACAGCATTCGAAGTAGTACCACGTCTCACCGCGTAGATGCCTAACGAGCAAAGTTTCGAAAGGAAATACACAACATTCGAGAGTTGCGGCATTGTTAACCTAATAGCGCCTCTGAGTTATGCGCGGCCAGAAGACCTTGCGACTTTGCACGTTTGTGCACGCATCCAGCGCTGGCTGAGTTGGCGCGAAGCTCACCTTCCCAGGAGCAAGCCACAGGTTTTCAACGGATTCGCAATACATTTATTTTACGGGAAAACTACCTCACGATCTTCTTGTCTTACTAGTTCATTCAGTGGATTCCCACACTTCCTCTGGGACCAAGTGCCCAAATAAACTTAATTTCAAAGTATTTGTATGCGATCGAAAGGGAAGTCATGCATTCCGCGACTAGTTTCGAGCGCACCAGCAGCGCGACCAGACCTTTAATTACCGCTTGGCTGTAGGAGTAGATGTTTATTTCCCTGATACAAGCGAGCAACCAATCAACTGCTTCTTTGATTGCATCTTCCGTCACTTGGAACGCACTGTAGTGGTCCGGTAGTCTGCGGCTGCGAAAGTAATGAAAAAATCAAAAACGTTTTTTGTGACGTGGAATCAGCGGTATAAGGTGTACAAAAATGTTGATCACATTTCCGAGCGCGGCTTGAGCGAGTGATGACAAAAAAACAGGATAAAGGTATCGTCCAACTTTTTTAGCGGGACCCTCCTTTGTGACTACGCCAAGCACTACCAGTTCTTGATAAAAAGAGAATAGATGTGAGTATCAACACCATCGAACGTCGACTGAAGATGGCGAACATACCTTACCGTCCCACATCATCAACACCACTGCTCTCAGAAAAACACATTGAGAAACAACAAAACAAGCAAATGGCGTCATAGTATTGGACTGGCCTTCCCACTCCCCAGACGCCATCCCATTGAAAATGTGTGGGGAACTTTGAAATCGCATCTTGTCGGAAGGCCAGTCCATGATTTAAAGCAACTCGTGCGACAAGTTCGCAAAATCTAGTCTTTTTTGCCGACGAGCTACGCAGAAAAGCTGGTTCAAAGCATGAAGAAGATGCCAGGCTATACTCGACAACGATGAAGACTACACTGTTTATTGAGTAATTGCGACTCGTAGTTTTGTACATACTTTTACGTAAAAAAAAAATGTAAATATATCTTTTATACTCTATGAATAATGGCGGTTCCTTTTTTCTGACTGTATTTAGTTTTTATTTAATTTCTCTTTTATAAATTGTGTTAAGAACTTCTTGTAAAACTTCACGTGGCACATTATCCGATGCCTGCTGAATAAGTGTTTTAATCCTGTTGTATGTTTCTTCCTCGTGTTTGGCATAGAGGCTGGGTATATTCAGTTCTTCGTAAAGCTGCTTAACACGCGCGATCTTCTGTGGATCTGAAATTGGGCAAAGTGAATATATGAAAAACTGATATAAGACCTTGGAGGTTCCCAAACAGTACATCATGGGGCGTGGTAGAGCTATCCTAAGTGAGTATTGAGAGTGACTAAATACAATTGAAACTGCTTCGAAAATGTCGATGTTTTTCTTTGATGCATCCAAAGTTGGTTATTGAATATGTGCATATGTATGTTTATACATACCACTTTGTCCATAACACTCCTCCATGAGCGACTTTTGTTCCGGGTTGGCTAATTCCATGCACGTCACAGCCAACCAGTTGCACGTATTGGTCTCTATGTCTGTGCCAATCTTACCAGTGATGTCAGGAATGCCAAAGCAATCAAGGAAATCATTTTGCATTTGATAGAAATTACCTAACTCAATTGCAATGGCTTCACATTCGCTGAACATTTTTTGGTCTTTAACGCTAAAAATGAAGATTATTAAAATATTTTTGGTTCTATTATAGAAAATATTTCTGCTTGCTCACTTTGCCAAATGTAAAGCCACAGCCATGGGTAAATAGAAAAAGTAGCTGGCAGTTTTATTCTTTACAATATCATTGTATATGTTCCTAGTGAAAGTGCTCACGCTCCTTCGACCAACAAGCATATCCATTGTCTGCCCAGATGTAAATTTAAAAGTACTTTGGCGAAATAATTCGACCAGATCAACATAGCAGTCCAAGTGACGGAAATGTTTTTTGAGTAGTTCATAGATGCCATTTTCAATCATGAACGCGTCGTTTACAGCATTGAGACCTACGTCCTCTAATTTATACCAACAAAACTGGCCCCGACGTGTGGTGCTGTTGTCCACGATATCATCAGTGATGACGATGACAGAGTGAAGCTGCGAAATACAAACAATTGTATTATTATATACATATCTACATATGTAAGTCTAAGTCAACAATATGATTGTGAAAGTAGTGAAATGTCTACCAGTTCAAGGCACCAGCCAAGCAAATGCGCCAATCTTAAGTTTTCCTCAGTGAGTTGATCGCCTTTCATTAAATTTTTGTACGTCAAAACGGTAATTACACTGTTTTTCATATTGGTTAGTGACAAATTGTACTGCAAAGCCTGTGACATATAAAGTTTTTTTTTTTTTTATCAGTGTTTAACTTTGAAATAAGTTTAGAAAATCAGTATTCACTACCTTCTCGAACCAGTCTGCCGCCACTTTGCTTTCGTATCTATTGACAAACTCCGTAAGCTCGCTTACAACATCTGTAAATGAATTGAGACTCCTTAGAAATGAGGAAAGGAATGAAATGTAATATGGAATGCAAACGGAATGAATTTCTACCATAAAAGGGCACCTCACAAAAACAAAAAGAAAATTTGGCCCTCTTCCTAAGAGGATTAAATGAGAAGTTTAACTTAAGGTTACATGGGTTTCGTGGATTCAAAAAATCGATATATTTTTTTTAGCTTATTAATTTCTACAACATCTCAAGAATATCCCAAATTTTCAAGTCGATCCGAATAATAGTTTCGGAGATACAGCTTTTGGAATGTGTGCGCTCCAAGTCACTTTTATTGTTACTCAAAACCTTAAACGCCTTTTTCTCGGAACCGTGTTTTCAAAGTCGGTTGTCAAATGTTCTCGAAAACTACTCAACCGATCTTGATGAAATTTTACACAGGTGTTCGAGATACAATTTACTCGAGCTTGGGCGAAGGATTTTGTTTTTTTTTTTTCAATTACAACTATTTAAAAAAAACAAAATGTCAAGCAAATTTGACCGAAATTTTCATTTTTTTAGAAATATGTCTGCCAAAATTTCAATTTTTACTTTTTTTCTTTCCTTCGTTAAGTGCAAGTTTATGGTCTTAACTAAAACACTTATTTTTGTTTTTTTCATTTTTGATGATCCTTTCAGAAGTTATGCTGACAACGCGGACGCACCTTTTTTTCGAGGGGTCACCGGAAAAGACGTCACAATAGAGGAGTTTTAATTTTTTTTTTTTTTAAATTGAAAATGTGAAATTATTCTTTAAATATGTATCTATAAGACAGAAAAAAGTTTAAATTAAATAAATAATTTTGTACATAGAAAAAAAAATATTGAAAATATCCCTTTTTTTACCCGACGAAACCCATGTAACCTCTTAAACGAGAGTTGTTGAATAGAGATGAATGGCAATGAAATATTTAAAAGCGAATTTTATTCCACCACTCAAAGTGACAGCTACTGGAATAATAAACGAACTGTTTTTTTTTACATATTTCCACATAATTACCTGGATAGACAGCGATAAATTCACGAATCTCATTTTTCCCCATAGCCAAGGGCACAGAAAGATTTCCAATTGTTGACGAAGTACTCGTACTAAAAATTAATCAAAAATAAAATATAAATCATAATCAATGTTCGCAAAGAAATTTTAATTTTAACAGATTTACTGAATTTCTACATAGTCACTCCTTGGAGGACCCACAGTATTTTCGGTACATTTAAAGGAGCAAACCTTATTTCTCTCACGTATAACTTTTTGTTA
This sequence comes from Anastrepha obliqua, assembly GCF_027943255.1. Lineage (NCBI taxonomy): Eukaryota > Metazoa > Arthropoda > Insecta > Diptera > Tephritidae > Anastrepha > Anastrepha obliqua. The sequence goes on from NC_072895.1 coordinate 26,244,102, forward strand.
TTGTGGTCCTATCTTTGGACTGTAACATCTAGGTTTCAGATCAGTGAAACTCAATTTAGTAGTAAATTACTTGAAAAGACCGAGCAAAAACTGAATTTTCGTAATAGATTTAAATAGGAAATTTTTTCCTATTTCTATACTAAAAAACAACATAGCTGATGAATTTTTTACGCAGTTGAAAAGTTTTAAATTTCGATGCCTAACAATATCCTACCTCTCTTGGCCCGGTGCCAAAACAAAAGTAATCCATACGTGACGCAGAATACGCCAATCGTGTCGGTTGGATTCATTATTATTTGAGAAACAACTCTAATGACATAAAATAAAACATTTACTCTCTGTCTATGCTTCTTTTATTATTTTCGTTCATTTTCAAGTATAAGAACTTGGTTGGATGCATTTCTGTTCAAGCTGTTAATTTGCAGAACATCTAACAGTGCAGTTACATGAATGTAAGAAGGTTTGTTCGCCTTGATGGCTCGAAATTGCATACATATGTAGGTTTATATGTACATAAGTAGTAAATCCTTCATCATACATATTTTATTATTTTTATATTGTATAATTTTTTCGTTTACCATTTACTTACCACATAGTTCTACTAAGATTTTGCTCGCGTGCCTCCTGAATAGTCAATTGATTGGTGCGATGCTTTCCGACTCCGAGCATAGAAGTGCGATATTGCGATGCGCTCCTGGGAAAATCAGTTTTGCTTTTGGTTGTGCTAGCGCTTGAGAAAACTCGTGCAACTATTCGCGAATGCATTCGTGGCCATTCTCGCATCGATAAAAGCATTTTGGTAGTCTGATTCTACAAAGTAATAAAGCTAATAAATTACTTAGTTGCTGTGTAGTTGAGATATTCGTGGGAATTAATTTTTATAATGAGAATTGGATCATTTCGTGTATATTTTTATTTCTGTTTTTTTTTTGTATTTGCATTCCGACTTGCATATTGTTCACAAATGTTGCTTCGAAAAATTATTTCTGTTAGAAATCTAGCGAACAGATGGCGCTACATTTGAAATATTTGAAAACAAATACAGATATCTGAGTTTATCTACTCAAAGTTACAGAGTCTAATTTGAGATATTTTCGAAAATATTTACAACCCTGATCGCAACGAGATATCAGGCAGGTGTTCAGGTATCTGAGTGGAATCGGAATACTTTTTTTTATTTTTGGTTTTAACGATGTTAAAATGTTGGTCAGGATTTAATGCCTTTCCTATAGAAATAATAATACTTAGAAAGGAAATTTTAATTATTTTTATGGCTATGAGGCCATGTCATCAACGGTCCCATTAAATTTTGTGTCTGTTTCTCGCTGCCTCTGTTAGTTCACCAATTGTTTTGAGACCAGTCCACTCTTTAGTGCTGTCCGTCGTATTCACGCTAGATTTGAGAAGCGCCATCTAAAAGTGTTTACAAGTGTAGTTTGTATTACACCGTGTGACAAAAAGCAAAGAATTTCTAGATTTAGAAAAATTAATAAAGTTGCAAATCGAGTGGCCAAATACAGACACGAAACGGGCGGCTTATTCAACACCGAAAGGGACCTTTTCGGGGGCAGTGTCTTTTGCGTTAACACAGGAAACAGCAATTCTTTTGAGTAAGCCAGTGCAGAAAGTCCAACGGGTTGAAGAGCCTACCTCCCTAGAAGAAACAATATGGAGAAAAAGGAAAAGTCATTTGAATGGTCCTGAGTGAAAGTTGCTGGAGGAAGACCATCAAAAACTGAAAGGACGATTGAAAATCCTATGGCCAAGGCACAGTGTTTGTAATTATGTATGCCAGAGCAGTCCATTTCTCTGATTCACTTCACTAGTGGAGTAGTTTAAATTTGTTTGCTGTGCGTATTTTAATCTAACTAAGTAACAGAGTCTCAGTATGGCACTGTGGTGAGAATGACTAAAAGAAAACAACAGCTGGCAATAAAGTATCGTACAACGCAAAACAATAACAATACGAAAGCTGTAATAGAAAATATTCAAAAGCTGCAACAAGAAATAGCTTATAAATGTGTATTTGTGACGTCCAGTTCCGCACGCTATACTAAAAATGACGAAATCACACCAGACCTTAACAGTTAACAATTTAAAAACTCTCTACCAAAATATTATTGAATAAATTTTAAAATAGTTTCAAAACGTTTTAAGTTTTCTTCTTATTATGTTCCACACTGGACCTCTACTCATACTCAAACCTACAAATAAACTAGAAGATTTGACGGCAATGCTCAAATTATTGTATTATTACTAATATATATTCCATAAAATAGATTAAAAGCTTCCCAGTATCCCCCCTCTACCACCCATTTACCATGGTTTCTTAAGAAACCCTGGTAACAGGTGCTTAATAGCTAAGTTCCTACCGCCTAAGGTTTGAACAAAAAATGTGACTAGACATTTTATCAATCTTAAGGGCGATCCGGCCGCTCGTATACCTGCTCGACGCTTACTCACAATTTCTTCTGTAACTCCAAAAAATATTTCAAATTTGCTTCTGAAAGTTGGAGGACACATTCTTGGATAGTTTGGAAAGACATTTATGCAAAAAAAACTCGATTTTTTGAAGCCACTAAAGCAGGCTCCCCCCTTAAGACAAACCCGACATTCCGTGTCAATAGACAAACCTCTTCGCGGCATGCGGAATAACACTCTGTTAGGCAACCAGTAAGTAGCCTGATGCTACCTAATAATTTGATGTCCTTTCTGCCGAGCGAGCAATCAGAAACCGCTTCCGCGTTGGATTTACCACTCAGTTACGACGCCCATGGCTAATGCTTTTTTCCAGTTCGAGAGAGAACTCGTTGCCTACAATGCCACTGTGATGTGAGTAACCAGCCCAACACTACTGTATGTATTTTTGCCACAAACTGAAGGAGGTTATATCACTAAATAACGAGCTTAGATGGACCTTTCTCAAGATTCAGGCTGGTGCTGAATGAGAGAACTAGCATCTCAACCTGAAGCAAGTTAGACCACATGCCCATCTCGATGGAAAGCTTGATGCTAAACTTAAAGGACCTGCCCCAACTCCTGATTCATTCTTCATTTGGCTGTGCTTCATTGTCCTTACGCAGGTATCTGAAGTCAAGAGGACGGGCGACTTCTGGGCGAAGAATAGTGCTTGGTGAATATAGGCACAAATAAATCTCCTAATTCAATGTGTCAGAAATTAAACTAAGTTTACAACACACGAATTTTCCACGGAATAATTGTTTGCATTTCACAGTTTCGTTTGATGTTGCTGCTACCGGTAGGGAAATGTGAGCGGGAGAGTCCTTAGAACGACACGGCGCGGCAACTTCTCACTGATGGACTATGGCCGAGAGAGAGGCAGTTTATTTATCTATAGTATGGCTGTCTTTTGTAGTACTTTCCGCTTCCTTACTAAAGTAGTACTGAATGGGCGATCTCACCCTAAATATTTTCCATACATTTTTTGCTAAAAATCTATGTCTGACCAAAATTTTTTCTGTAGTTCAATTGTAGATATGGTACATAAAACAATAAAAAAATGTTTCTAATACTATTCACACCTTGTTTACGTTTAAGTTTGTTGCCCAAATGCAAGATCACGGCGACTTATCCGCTTTATGATGATGGCGAGTATTTTTTAATCCTTTTACTTGAACGGTTTTTAGCCAAAATTTCAACTCAATTTCACTATCACTTATCCCGTTTTCATTTATTTTGCCAATGTTTTATCGGTTTTTTTCCTTAATTTTTAAAAGTATAAACCCCGCAAATGTGTAATGCACCGAAAGCAATTATTACTGCGAAAATATGAAACTTGCCCGCTTTAAAATAAAGTCAAGCTCAAGTCCATGCCATACGCGCAATCGAGTGGCAGCAGCGGCAAAAGTTTGTTTTCAAGCATGAGCTTCAAACTGAATTAGTATTCAATAATTTTCCTATAGTTAGATGCCTCAAGATAAATACATTTTACAATCATAGATTTCCACACCGATAGCAGTTAGAGACTGCACTACATTGGCTTGTGCAAAAGTATTGGACTCGTTTATTAAAGAAGGAATGCCAATGCGACAATTAAATCAAATAATTAATAAATACTTACTTTTATAATCCTACTTACGTATATATGCATGTATTAGTCTCTTAGTTGTTTAGATACATTTTATGACTTTCACTTTGTTTTAAGTTTCTTTTTTAAGGCAAACCAATCTAAGCTTGAAGCCATTTTAGTACGAATACTCGATTGGAAAATTTCATCAACTTAACAGGTTTGATAATCGGTTAAAATACTGCTTTAATTTTCTTTCAATTACAAGTCAACATAAAATTCTTTACAAAACAATTAAAATACTCGTTTATAAATAATTAATAACATAAATTACTATTTAACTGCATTTCATTGTTTACCGGTCAACTGACTTAAAAAAAAAAACAAAAAAAGCAAACTGCAATGGGATAATAAAAATATTTACTTTGTCACAGGTAAAATAAGTGGCTGTATAAATGTACGATTTAGTTATTTCCTTTCTATTTAAGTTCATTTTTTAAATCAATGGTAGGCATTTCTAGTAACGCTTCACGTAGCGCAGTTACCGTAACTGTTAGGTTTATTTTTCGTAATTAACTTAGACGTTGGGCATATCAAACCCTTCGTAGGATTTCTAAAGATTTGATAAAACTTTAAATATTTCGAAAATTCTGTTTACGGTTTGTAGCGTTGCTTTATATGAAATTTGTTGTATGTATTTTTATAAAACGAAACATAATGGGGTTTTTATAATTTTGCAACGGGGTGTGTATGAGAAGAAATCGTAGAGGCACGAATTAATATATTTTTAAGGATTAATTGACATATGAACAAACCCACGGAAATCGAAATTTTATAATGCATTATGAGTGCAATTTGCATACGAAATTTGTAGTTCGGTTAAATTTTTCCAAAACTTTTAAGGGGGTGGTAGGGTTTAGCGCTAAAAAAACACTTTTTTTTTTGAATTTTTTACAGAAATATGGCTTAAGATACTTTAATAAAATCAGTTGCATGTTATTGTACATCTTTTCAATAAGTTTTTAAAAAATATTAATAATAAAATATTGACAAATAAGCCCATGACAGAGTTTTTTTGGAGATATGTTTTTCGAGAGGTGCTCTGCGGTGCCAATCGGCATTCGTCGTAGAATCATCTGAAACTAAAAAAGTCGAATTTTTCAGTTAAAGTATGACGTAATGCTCCCCCCCCCCCGACCCCCCCCCCCCCCACCATTAATAAATTTTTTTTTTTTCATTTTTGTAGTTTTGGTGGCAAAAAAAACGTAAAACGAGCATTTTTGGCGAAAAATTTCGCCATATTTGTAAGTGAAAAACAACCTTAAAAAAAAATAAAAAAAACAGTGGCGGGGAGATATTTTTGATTTAGAAAACGTGTGCCAAATTTGAAAAGAATCGGTTGAATAGTTTCGGAGTTGTGATTGGCACCGACTTTTAAGAAGTCGTTTCGGGAAAAACGCGTTTGAAAAAATGACTCTGAAAAATTATCGATGCTCCGCATTCGAGGTAGAGTGCCTACAAAGGCTATAACTTTGAAAGTTCTGCTCCAATCCACTTAAAATTTTGACACAACATTCTTGAAATGATTTACTATAAGATGAGTGAAGAAAAAAAATTTCGATTTTGTGACCCTACCCCCCTTCTGCTTAAAGCTGATATCTTCTACTAGATTTTTGGAAATCCTTTTTTTGTTGAAATACCGTATATTTAAGGGGCAAAACCACTGTGTACGCGTGAAAGTTAAGTGATTAGTGATTTTCATGAATTTTTTTTTATAAGTAGGGATGAGTATTTGAGGATCTGACAAATTATAATTTATTTAACATATATTCAACTATACTGACACAAATTTTTATTAAAAAATATTAAAAA